>NC_136057.1:1412712894-1414124227 GCF_964261635.1 Lissotriton helveticus
CCGAATGAAAAACGAGTAAAGTAAAAACACTCGGATTGTGGAGTGAAGTTTTGGGCGGCCATATTGGATGAGGTTTTGTCCGGTTTTAGAGTTTTAGTTATGTACATAAAACTCCTTGAGATGCTGAACAATCAGTAGAATAGGAGTATAAATGTTGCGTTGATTGCAGAAATATGGTGCAGTTTTTTAAATTATTATCGGAGGCACAATTTTGCGGTTTTTAGAATATAAATACAGCCCTAAAAACTAAGATGGCGCTTACTCTGAACGCCAGTCCGATATTATGAGGAGCACTCGCCGGGTCTCGGTAAGTGGCTGCACGGGCGTGTGGGCTTTGGACATTAGTCACACGTTATTTTAGGGATTGTATAGAATCGTGTTATGATCATAAAGAGGTTGATGTGACGATTGTATCCATGGCGCTGGTCATATTATACTTTTTCGCGCTGGGTAAGGAAAATGCTACTTACCAGTATGCATCTGTTCTTGGCATGTAGAGCTGCAGAGTCGTACACTTTTGCAATAGATCGCCACCTGGTGTTGGGCTTGGATGATTGCAGGTTGTTGTCTTCTTGGAAGAAGTCTTTGTAGTCACGAGATAGGTGACTCCTCCCTTGGACAATACTGCGCATGGTCATCGACTCCATCCTCAGATTGTTTTTCGCCATGATGGGAAATGATGGAGTTAGTAGAAGTAAAGGGAAAGGATGTCCATGCGTGTGCATCTAAGTAAGATGAGTACTGGAACGGATACAAGTCCCGGGGAAGCGGGAGGGCGTGTACGACTCTGCAGCTCTACATGCCAAGAACAGATGCATACTAGTAAGTAGCATTTTCCGTTCGAGGCATATGAGCTGCAGATCGTACACTTTTGCATCGATTGTGCAGCAGTGTCTCCCCTAGCGGTGGTCGCTTGTATCCGTTGCAGTATTTTGAAACAGTGTTCTAAGGACAGCTAGGCCTACTGCAGCTTGCTGCTTGGCCTGCACATCAACACAACAGTGTTTAGTGAAGGTGTGTATTGTAGACCATGTTGCTGCCTTGCATATGTCCTCTAGTGGTATATTTCCTAAGAAAGCCATAGAGGCTCCTAGTTTGCGAGTGGAGTGTGCTCTAGGAGGAACCGTTAGTGTATGTTTAGCTTTCTGATAGCATATCTGTATACACTTCGCAATCCACCTGGCAATTCCCCCCTTAGAGATGGGGTTGCCTTTGTGTGGGGGAGAGAAAGATACGAAGAATTGTTTTGTCTTTCTGAAGGACTTAGTCCTATCTGTGTAGTATAACAGGACTCTTCTAACATCTAAGGTGTGTAAAGCCCTTTCTGCAACAGAGTCTGGGTTTTGGAAAAACACAGGTAGCTCTACTGATTGGTTAAGATGAAAAGGAGTGATAACCGTTGGCAGGAATTTTGGATTAGGCCTAAGAACCACTTTGTTAGGATGTATTGACAAAATGGTTCTTGTATTGTGAATGCTTGTACTTCACTAACTCTTCTGAGAGAGGTGATGGCAACAAGGAAGGCAGTTTTCCATGTTAGGAATTGCAATTCACACTAGTGTAAAGGCTCGAAAGGGGGTCCCATAAGTCTTGTAAGGACAAGGTTCAGGTTCCTTACCAGAGCAGGTGGTAACCTAGGTGGGATTATTCTTTTTAATCCTTCCATAAATGCTTTGATTGCAGGTACTCTGAAGAGAGATAGATGCTGTCTATTCTGTAAACAGGCTGCAATTGCTGCCAGATGCAGGCGTATGGAAGAATAAGCTAGATTGGACCTTTGTAGGTGTAGAACGTAACAAATGATATTTTGGATAGAAGCATCCAGTGGATCAATGTGATTATTGTTACAATATATTGCAAATCTTTTCCACTTAGCGGCATAACATGCTCTGGTAGTGGGTTTTCTAGCTTCTTTAATTATGTTCATACAGTCTGGTGGCAGGTTTAAGAAACCAAACTCTAAGACTTCAGGAGCCAGATCGCCAAATTCAGTTGGCTTGGATCTGGGTGTCTTATTTCTCCATGGTTCTGTGTTAACAGGGAGGGCGTGAGCCGTAATTTTTGGTGTGGAGCCAGTGAGAGATCTAGTAGTGTGGCGAACCACGGCTGACTTGCCCATGTGGGAGCTACTAGTAGTAGTTTGAGAGACTGTTGTCTGAGTTTGCGCACTACTAGTGGAATGAGTGGGAGAGGCGGAAAAGTGTACGCAAATCTGCCTGACCAGTTCATCCATATCGCATTCCCCTCCGACCGTGGGTGTGGAAACCTGGCGGCGAAGGTTGGGCATTTTGCATTTTCGTGGGTGGCAAACAGATCTATCTGTGGATGCCCCCACATATGGAAGAATGGTTGAAGAACTTGTGGATGTATTTCCCATTCGTGAATCTGTTGTGACTGTCGACTTAACAGATCTGCTATCTGATTGTGAATTCCTGGAAGGTGTTCTACAGTCAGGTGTATGTTTTGAGGAATAGCCCATCTCCAAATGTTTTGCGCGAACTGGGACATTTTAGAGTGTGTCCCCCCCTGTTTTTGTATATAGTACATGGCTGTCATATTGTCCGTCCGGATTAAGACAGCTTTGCTTTGTACTTGCAATTGAAACGTCTTGAGTGCTAGGAAAATTGCTAGCAGCTCTAGATGGTTGATATGGAAAAATTTTTGTTGGTTGTTCCATTGGCCTTATGTCGTATAGTGTAAGAGATGGGCTCCCCATCCCGTGAGGAATGCGTCTGTTGTGAGCACCACCTGTGGAACAGGCTCTAGGAACGGCCGTCCTCTTGTCAAGTTTTTGGTGTTCCACCATTGCAGAGAGCGATATGTACGGCTGTCTACCAACACCAGGTCTGTGAGCTGACCTTGAGCCTGATTCCACTGTTGTGCTACACATTCTTGTAGTGGGCGCATTTACAGTCTTGCATGTGGAACTATGAAGATGCAAGACGCCATCATGCCTATTAGTCTCATGAACACTCTGGCTTGGAGAGACTGCTGGTGTTGAAAAACGGAGACTAAGGTCTGACTGCTCTGTATCCTGGCTGCACTGGGATACGCTAGAGCTGTACATGTGTCTATGGTACTTCCTAGATACTGATGAACGTGCGATGGCTCTAGGTGCGACTTGGTGTAGTTTATGGTAAACCCTAAGTCGTGCAGTGTTTGAATTGTATGCTTTGTGTGTTGGACACATTGACTGAATGATTTTGCTTTTATGAACCAGTCGTCGAGATAAGGGAAGACATATCTGTTGTCTTCTGAGATGTGCCGCTACTACTGCTAAGCACTTTGTGAACACTCGTGGTGCTGTTGTGACCCCGAATGGAAGAACTTTGAACTGATAGTGCTGTCCTTGTATGACAAACAAATACTTCCTGTGAGCAGGATGCATAGGAATGTGAAAGTAGGCGTCCTTTAGGTCTAGTGTTTAAAGAAAATCGCCTTGTTGTAGTAGTGGGAGTACTTGTTGCAGAGCGATCATGTGAAAATGATCTGATTGTATGTAATGGTTGAGGGGCCTGAGGTCGAGAATTGGTCGCAGTGTCCCGTCCTTCTTGGGGATTAGGAAGTACAGGGAGTAAACTCCTGTTCCCTGTTCCTCTAAAGGAACTACTTGAATAGCATCCTTTTGTAGAAGTGCTAGAACTTCCTGTTGAAGCAGAGTCATTTGGTCTGTAGACATTGGACGCAGCCTGGGTGGTATGTTTGGGGGGGTTGCTGTGAGTTCTAGGCAGTACTATAAACGAAAATATGTGAGAGGGTCTAGGGGGCAATATTTAAAGACCAGATTACCTCTACATCCCTAAGCATAAACCTGTTTAACTACAAAGAGGAAATCGGTCTATTCTGGTGTGACAGTAAAGTCTCCAATGTTAAGACACACCCAGTTCACCAGTTATATATAGCCTGTCCAATACCTGGCTTGAGACAAGTTTCCATCATCCCACCCATTTGGCGGAACTTCGTCATCTGGAAAGCAGAGAGAAAGGTCACATGTGCCCAATGTTGCCCCAAGGCTTACATACATGGGTACTGGGCCCCATACTCTCGAGAATTCTCAGCCATAGTAATTGTCGAAGAGATATGGAAACTGATGAAGTGCAGAGCAAATGAAAAAATGTGTGTGAATTAAAAATGACTAGAAGGACAAAAATTATGTTTATTAGGAATTGTCCTAGTGTCATATAATAAAAACCGCCTGATAGAATGGAAAAATAATTCTATCTTTTGGCAACACATGGGGTCAACATGTTTCAGCCGTATAGCTACCTGGCTCGGCTTTCTTCAGGACTTTGTGAAAATAATATGCTACTGCAAAAGAATATTGTAAATAGTAGTGCAAAATTATCTGATTAGATTATCAGTAGAAAGTAGATCCGTGGTACATTACCACCCTACCAGACATGTATCCCATGTGTATGTGGATGATAAGCTAGATCTTCATTCCTAGAAGAAAGGGATATATGTCAGAAACACAACACAAGCTTCTACTGGTGAACAAAACTTGTGTCCCAAACATGGAGAAAATACAAGTCACTAAAGCGATAATACACTGTATTAGCTTTTTCGCCCATTCAGCTTGGGCTTATCATTGAATTTAAACATAGATAACTACTCACCCAGCTTTTTGTGGGAGTAAGCCTCACCTCACCCGGCACACTGCTCGGTGGCTGAGGCGACTTGTTCTGCCACATGAGATACTGGTGAACTGGGTGTGTCTTAACATTGGAGACTTTACTGTCACACCAGAATAGACCGATTTCCTCTTTGTAGTTAAACAGTTCTAGGCAGTAGCCATGTTGGATAATCTGTCTCACCCACCTGTCTGTTGTGATGGAATTCCAGACAGGTAGGAACTGTGATAATCTGCCCCCCACAGGAGTGGAATGCTGTAGGGGAGGCAGAGGAAAGTCACTGTTTGGGAGTGGAAGAGGAGTGGTTGTTGTTGTTACCACTACCTCTTCCCTTATTATTATTGCCTCTGTATCCTCCTCTAAAGTAGCCTTTGTTAGAGGAGGTGTGTGTGTGCGTCTTGAAAGATGATGATGTATCTGCACCGGTTTGCTTAGAGCCTCCTCTATAAAAGGAGCGGCGAAAATAACTTCTAGTCTGAGTGGATTGTAATGCACCCATAGACTTAGCTGTGTCTGTGTCTTTTTTCATTTTTTCTAGTGTATTATCTACTTCCGGCCCAAACAATTGGTTCTGATTGAAGGGCTGGTTCAAGATGGTAGTCTGTACCTCCGTTTTAAACCCTGAAATGCGTAACCACGCATGTCGTCTGAGTATAACACTAGTATTGACTGCTCTGGATGCTGTGTCAGCTACATCTAGGGCACATTTAATTGAGGCATTAGATATTAATTTGCCTTCTTGTATGAGCTCTGTTGCCTGATCTTTGTATTGATCTGGGAGGTGCTCCATGAGTTTTTCTAATTGGTCGTAGTGAGCCCGGTCATATCGTGAGAGCAGGGCTTGTGTATTTGCTATGCGCCATATATTTGTAGCCTGCGCAGCAATCCGTTTCCCTGACACATCAATGACTTTGGATTCTTTGTCAGGTGGGGGCGTATCACCAGAAGTCTGGGAATTAGCTCTTTTCCGTGCATTAGACACTACTAAAGAGTCTAGTGGCAGATGTCCCTTAATATAGACTGGATCAGATGGTGCTGGCCTATATTTCTTTTCTATTCTTGGATTTAACACCCTACAGCGTACCGGGTCTTTAAATATTTCTGGAGCATGTTTAATGACTCCTTTGATCATGGGTAGTATTTGCGTAGACCTTTGTGACTGCTCAAATGTATCGAGTAAAAAATCCTCATCAATGGCATCAGAGTGCATTGAAACCCGTGGTAAAGGGCAGCTCTATTTAAGAGATGATTAAACCCAATACTGTCTTCTGGAGGGGAAGGTTTTGTTGGGTAAGACTGAGGATCAGGAATGTCAGGCACATTGTGTGGTGGGAAAGGAATATGCTACTTACCAGTATGCATCTGTTCTTGGCATAGAGGGCTGCAGAGTGGTACATTTATGAATAGATCGCCATCTGGTGTTGGGCTCGGATGATTGCACTTTGTTTTTCTTCTGGAGAAGTCTTTGTCGTCATAGGTGACTCCTCCTCTCGGTGTTAGTGCGCATGGGCATCGGCTCCATCCTTAGATTGTTTTGCCATAGTAGGGTTAGATGGAGTAGTGTAGTGTAGTACATAAAGATATGCCCATGTAAATGTATCTAAATAAGATAATGTTGGGACAGACACAGGTTTCCGGGGAGGCAGGGAGGGCATGTACCACTCTGCAGCCCTCTATGCCAAGAACAGATGCATACTGGTAAGTAGCATATTCCGTTCGAGGCATATGGGCTGCAGATGGTACATTTATGAATAGATTGTACAGCAGTTACCTCCCTAGCGGTGGTCACCAGTGTCTGTCGCAACTGTCTGAAATAGAGTTTTTAATACAGCTTGGCCCACTCTGGCTTGTTGTGCAGCCTGTACATCAACACAGTAGTGCTTTGTGAATGTATGTGGTGTAGACCAAGTTGCTGCTCTACATATGTCATCTAGGGGAATGTTCCCTAAGAATGCCATAGATGCTCCTAGTTTTCTTGTGGAATGAGCTCTAGGAGGAACAGTTAATGTTCTCTTTGCTTTAATGTAACATATTTGTATGCATCTTACAATCCATCTTGCGATGCCTGCTTTAGAGATAGGATTGCCCTTATGTGTTGGGGAAAATGCTACAAATAGTTGTTTAGTTTTCCTGAAACCTTGTGTTCTTTCTATGTAGTATGAAATGGCTCTTTTAACATCTAGTGTATGTAGAGCCCTTTCTGCCACCGTCTGTGGCTTTGGAAAGAAGACTGGTAATTCCACTGGCTGATTGATGTGGAATGCTGAAATTACTTTAGGCAAGAACCTTGGGTTTGTTCTAAGAACCACTTTATTCTGGTGTATCTGTAGGAATGGTTCTTGTATTGTTAATGCCTGTAACTCGCTTACTCTTCTGAGTGAGGTAATGGCTATAAGGAATGCCACCTTCCATGTAAGGAATTGTATTTCGCACCTATGCATAGGTTCGAAGGGTGGCCCCATTAGTCTGGTGAGTACTACGTTGAGGTTCCAGACTGGGGTAGGTGGTAATCTTGGTGGAATGACTCTTTTAAGACCTTCCATGAATGCTTTTATCGCTGGTACTCTGAACAGTGATATGCGCTGCCTGTTTTGTAGGTATGCTGCTATAGCTGCTAGATGTACTCTGATAGATGTGTACGCTAGATTACATTGCTGCAAGTGTAACAAGTAGCAAATAATCTCCCTTGTTGATACGTCTAGAGGGTTGATATTGTTATTAGTGCAGTGTATAGCAAACCTCTTCCACTTAGCTGCATAGCATGCTCTGGTGGTTGGACGTCTCGCTTGTTTAATTATTTCCATGCAATTTGGGGGGAGATCTAAGTACCCAAATTCTAGGATTTCAGGAGCCAGATCGCTAAGTTCAATTGAGTTGGATCTGGGTGCATTATCTCTCCATGGTTCTGTGTAAGGTGCATGGGTAGAATTCGTAGCTTTTGATGTGGCACTTGTGAGAGTTGCAGGAGCGTGGTGAACCACGGCTGTCTTGCCCACGTGGGTGCTACTAGTATCATTGTCATTGAATGTTGTTGCAGTTTCCTGACCACTAATGGGATTAGTGGGAGAGGGGGAAAAGCGTATGCAAATTTGTTGGACCAATTTATCCATAACGCATTGCCCTGCGACAGGTGATGTGGGTACCTGGACGCGAAGCTTTGGCATTTTGCGTTCTGATGAGTGGCAAATAGGTCTATCTCTGGTTGTCCCCATCTTTGGAAGAATGGCTGCAGTATTTGTTGGTGCAGTTCCCATTCGTGTATTTGTTCCGACTGTCTGCTTAAGATGTCTGCTATCTGGTTTTGAACTCCTGGTAGGTGTTCGGCTAACAGATAGATGTTTTGAGGAATGGCCCATCTCCAAATCTCCTGTGCCAGTCTGGATAATTGGAGAGAGTGCGTCCCCCCCTGTTTTTGAATATAATACATGGCTGTCATGTTGTCTGTTCTGATCAGGACTGCTTTGTGGATAACATGTATCTGAAAGGCTTTCAATGCTAGAAACACTGCCAGTAGTTCTAGATAGTTGATGTGCAGTGTCTTTTCCTGCACACTCCACCTTCCTTGTACTGTGTATTTGTCCATATGTGCTCCCCATCCGGTGAGCGATGCGTCTGCTGTTATTGTCACCTGTGGAATTGGCTCTAGGAACGACCGCCCCTTGGTAATGTTTGTTCTGTTCCACCACTTCAGAGAGCGGTGTGTGCGGTCGTCTACCAACACCAGATCCGTAATCTGTCCTTGAGCCTGATTCCACTGTGTCGCTAAGCATTCTTGTAGCGGACGCATTTGTAGTTTTGCATATGGTATTAGCAGTATGCAGGATGACATCATGCCTAGTAGCTGCATGAACACTCTCGCTGTTAGTGAGTGTTGTGGCTGAAATCTCTGAATGATTGTAAGCATTGCTTGGACTCTTATTGCGTTGGGGTACACTTTGGCTTTTTCTGTGTCTATGGTAGCCCCCAGATATTGTTGAACTTTGTTTGGTTGTAGGTGTGACTTTGTGTAGTTCACCGTGAACCCTAGCTGGTGTAGTAGCTGAATTGTCTTTTGTGTGTGTTGCAGACACTCCTCTTGCGACCTGGCTTTTATTAGCCAGTCGTCCAAGTATGGGAAGACATGAATTTGTTGTCTTCTTAGGTGAGCTGCTACCACTGCCAGGCATTTTGTGAACACTCTTGGTGCCGTCGTGACACCAAATGGGAGGACTTTGAACTGATAGTGTTGTCCTTCTACCACAAACCTGAGGTATTTCCTGTGGGCTTTGTGAATAGGGATATGAAAGTAAGCGTCTTTTAGATCCAGTGTAGAAAGAAAGTCCCCTTTCTTCAGTAAAGGAAGTACTTGTTGGAGCGTGACCATGTGGAAATGTTCCGAATTTATGTATGCGTTGAGAGGTCTTAGGTCCAGTATTGGCCTTAGAGACCCATCCTTTTTGGGGATTAGGAAGTATAGTGAGTATACTCCTGTTCCCTGTTGGTGCTGTGGAACCTTCTCTATGGCATGCTTTTCTAGCAGTGATATTACTTCCTGTTTTAACAGTGTCAGGTGATCTTGTTTCATTGGACGCTGTTTGGGGGGGATGTTTGGTGGGGTAGCTGTAAGTTCTAGGCAATAACCATGTTGGATAATTTGTCTTACCCACTTGTCTGATGTGATGTTTTCCCAGACAGGTAGGAACTGTGATAGGCGTCCCCCTACCGGTGTTATATGGTCTGGGGGAAGCTCTATGAAGTCACTGTTTTGGGGTTGGAGAGTTGCGGTTGTTGTTTCCGCGACCTCTACCCTTGTTGTTGTTACCCCTGTATCCACCTCTAGAATTACCTCTGGGTGATGTAGGTGTAAAAGAGGTTTGCTGTTGGTTTGTACCTGTACTTTTGGATCCTCCTCTATAGGTGGATCTACGAAAGGAACCTCTTTGTGTCGGCTGCTGCAATGCTCCCATTGATTTAGCCGTTTCTGTATCTTTTTTCATTTTTTCTAGGGCCTCATCTGTCCCTGTGCCAAAAAGTGTTTTCCCATCAAAAGGTTGATTAAGTAACGAGGTTTGTACCTCTTGTTTGAATCCTGACACTCTGAGCCATGCATGTCTCCTTAGCATGATGCTTGTATTTGTCGACCTTGCCGCAGTTTCTGCCGCGTCTAGGGCGCACTTTATTGAAGTGTTAGTAATTAACTTCCCTTCTTGTATAAGTTGATCAGCTCTCTTTTGATGTTCTTTAGGGAGATGTTTGATGAGTGTTTCTAACTCATCATAATGCGCTCTGTCATACCTTGCAAGTAGTGCTTGCGTATTAGCTATGCGCCAACTGTTTGCCGCTTGAGATGCTACTCTCTTGCCAGAGGCATCTATTAGTTTAGACTCCTTGTCAGGAGGTGGCGCTTCTCCCGTAGATAAAGAGTTTGCTCTCTTGCGAGCGTTTGTGACCACTAGTGAGTCTAGAGGAATTTGTCCCTTAATGTATATTGGGTCTTTTGGAGCTGCCCTATATTTTTTATCAATTCTTGGGTTCAATACCCTAGCCCTCACTGGGTCTTTGAATATCTCTGATGTATGACTGAGAAGGCCTTTTAGCATTGGTAGTGTTCCTGATGTTCTTTGTGCAGTAGGTAGTGTCTCTAATAAGAAGTCCTGTACTAGAGGTTCTGTATGTAGGTCTACCTTATGAAATGTTGCTGCTCTAGTAATGAGTTGTGCAAACCCAGTATTGTCATCAGGAGGTGAAGGTTTTGAGGGATATGACTCAAGGTCGGTATCATTACCTGATCCCACATTATACTCCTCCCATGGGTCTGCCTCCTCTGGGATTGTGTCCTCATCATCCCCAGGGTGTCCCCCCTCCCCTGTGTCACTTTCTCCATCTGTTGTAGGTGTAGATGGACGTGTGGGAGGAATATCTGGCCTATTGTGAGGAATAGGCGGAGATGGTGTGTGAGGTTTGGGAGAAGGGGGAGGAGTTGTATTCGTCCCCATTGTTCTCTTCTTTGGATGAGCCTTGTCGTCCAAATGTTCATGTTTCCTCTTTTTAGGTAGCTCTGTGACTACCTTGCCAGTCTTTGGGTCAATAAACAAAGTCTTTTGTTTAGGATCCGTTCCGTGTTCCTGTGTCGGTACCGCAGTTTTCGGTTCCGAAAGGTGTCTTTTCTTTGAAATGTCCATTTGTATTTTCGGTGCCGAAGTTTTGTTCGGATCCGACTTCTTCGGTATCGAAGATGTCCCTTGTGTCGAGGGTGTTTTCGGCGCCGAAGCGTGCTTCGGTGTCGACATGGACTGCTTCGACTTCGAGCTTTCCTTTACTTGGTGCTTCGGTGTCGATGTGGTTGGTTTATCGGAACCGGAACCACTATGATGGGGGACCGAGTGTTTCGGTTTCTGTTTCGTTGCCGGGCTCGAAGGCGGGGCGTTGGAAACTTTTTTCGGTTGTCTGACCGGGCTCGAGGGCGGGGTCGACACCGTGCGGGGTTTGTTTTTCGGTAAAGGGACGTCGTCACTCACGGTTTGTTGGACGTCGATTTCCTCGACGTCGGACTCGTCCGCTTCTGACCCCGCCTCGTCGGCCTCTTCTTCCTCCTCTTCTGGTTGCTGGTCCTCGAACAGCTCCGGGATTGCTTGTGACTGCATTCTCGATACCTCGTGTCTTCGGGCTCGACGGTTTCTAATCGTCGACTTTGACGAGAATGCTGCACAGGCCTCACAGTCCCTGGATTCGTGTTCAGGGGACAAGCAGAGGTTGCACACTTCGTGTAGGTCCTTGTGTGGGAACTTAGCACCACACGTTGGACATTTTTTGAATGGAGTCCTTTCCATGGACCCCGGGCTGGACTACGTCGAGTTTCTCGTAGTCGTCGTCCTTCGAATCGCGTCGGTATGGGGTGCAGTCGCGTTCGATAACGATACCGTCGATTTGGAAAGGAATACGCGCCGGTTATAACCTTCTTTGTTGAAGTCGGTCCGGAGCGCTTCGATCCTCATCCGAACCCGATGGCGGAAAAAAACAATCTAAGGATGGAGCCGATGCCCATGCGCACTAACACCGAGAGGAGGAGTCACCTATGACGACAAAGACTTCTCCAGAAGAAAAACAAAGTGCAATCATCCGAGCCCAACACCAGATGGCGATCTATTCATAAATGTACCATCTGCAGCCCATATGCCTCGAACCCATATATATCGTCATCTCTAGGGTATTCTGGATTGACATCTTCATCTACAGGGCATGCATGTGGCTCTGGTATGTCATTTCCCCCACCTAGATCATACTCCTCATCAGTGTGGTGTGATGATGCCGGAGACTAACTAGGAAGTGAACACAACAATCGCTGCTCTACGCTGAGACTGTGGTTACTCGAGTCGTTTGGATTCCTCCGCAGGGGCATCGATTTAGATTCATTTTATCGACCCTTTGACTCGGCATGGAAACGACATGATGGATTAAGGAAGGGATCGTTTTTTGTTTGATGGCGGCTGCCTGGCAAAACTCTTCAATTTATTTGTTTTTGCTGAGGCTCTAACAAACGATATACCCATTACAATCTAAATGAGGATTTCACTTTATGAATTCATCGTGACTCTGACTACAAATTTGATGATTAATGGCTTCAAATTTGAGATAACATTTGTCTTCCATCAAGAATCTGACCCTACAACTAAGGAATTATTTGTCTCTAAACTTTTTCTGCTGTCCTAATTGAGGACAATTGACAGAATAATCTAAGTGTGAGTCTGGATGAGACGCTTATCCATGCGCTTTGACGTTGTACAACTACCACTACACAACAGTGGAGGTTGCCCGCCCACAACCTATATTGTCCTGAAGAAGACCCACCGCGTAAGGAACATTTACCTACCTTGTTTACGGGTCGAAACATCGACTATATTCAACACGACCAAATCTCCTATCCCAAGCAGAACATTAATGGTTATAAGGGATTTTGGATCTGCGATGTTACATTTGTTAGTCGGACTCTTTTGAGCGCTTTTGTTCTTGGCCCTTTGTGCGTCCAGAGGGACCATTTGTATTGATTTTCTAAAAACCTGTAATATTTTGTGTCACTGAATGAATCTCACTATCACGTGATCCCATCATTTTCCCTCACTTCACCGTCACCCCCCCCCCGTTGTGAATGTGGGCACCTATGCTTATTGACAATTTGTCTCATTTGCAATGAATTATACATGATGAACAATATCCTATGTACAGGAAATATACAGAACTGATTAAACCTTTTTTGTATTTACTAGCGTTGCTGTTCGAATTTTTCGTGAATAATAATTTGAATTTTTATGTTATTTGTCTTGGACCCCTTTTCCTTCATTCTTACAATTACCCAGGTCCTAATGACATTAGTGGGTTTAACCCTGTTTTCTATAATCTGATGCCGGAGATTGAGCAGGAGAAACTGTAGGTTCAATGTAAGGAGGGATAGGAGAGGAAGAAGATGAAGGAGAGGAAGGGTGCATTGGAGAAGTTGCACAATCCTTCTTTTTGGCGGGACCCCAGGTAGAAATGGTGTGTCTGCTGGTCTCTTCTTGTAAGGAATAGCTTCCACATGTCCAGTTTTTGGATTGATATGGACTTTCCTTTGCTTAGGATCTGGTGTAAACAGTTCTTCTTCTTCTAAAACCTTCTTTGGCGTCTATTTTTTCGGGGCCGATAGGGGTTGTTTTGTGTTTTTTGCTATAGGAGGCGTTATCGAGTCCTGTGGCAAATTTTTCTGTGCCGAAGATGGTTTCGGCTTGGTAGGCTTGTTAGAGGGCTTAGGTGTCTCTGAATCAGGCCTTGGAGCATTTGGTACCGAGGTTGAAGATTTTGGAGTGGAGACAGGTCTCGTTGGCCTAGAGGCGTCGTACTCTGGCTTTCCATCTTTATTTTTGGAACCGGAAGGTTTTGGAGTCGGAGCTTTCTGCGGATCCGGTACAGTTTTCGGCTTCGGCACCGATGCATCTTTTGGTTTGGGTGCCGAAGGGTCTTTGTGTTTGGGCACAGAAGGGCGTTTTGGCTACGGTGTCGAAGAATCCTTCGGTGTCGAAGGATGAGTGTGCTTCGGTGCCAATGGAAGAGGTGGAATTGGCACATGTGGTTTTGTCGGAGCCGAGGCACCGGAAGGTGTAGTTGTTTTCCTCAGAGCCGACCCTGAAGGCGGGGCGTCTGAGGGTATATTTCGGTCTCGACTGGGTCCCATGGGCGGAGTGCTGACCGTTGCCTTTGGCTTGGGTAGTGTCTGTTGTGCAGGGGCAAGAGTACTCATGGGTTGACGAGATGGAATCGAGTCATCTGAGTCCTCTGCCTCCGATATGATCTGGAGATCAGGCGAGTCTTCCTCGGCGACGAGTGGAGCCTCGTCCTCTGAGATGTCTTCGAGTGGATCTTCGCCCTCGGAGATGTCTTCTTCAACGATCTCCTCCTCGAAGGGTCTTTGTCTTTGGGCACTGAAGGGCGTTTTGGCTTCGGTGTCGAAGGATGAGTGTGCTTCGGTGCCAATGGGAGAGGTGGAATTGGCACATGTGGTTTGGGTTTGTCGGAGCCGAGGCACCGGAAGTTGTAGTCGTTTTCCTCAGAGCCTCGTCCTCTGAGATGTCTTCGAGTGGATCTTCGCGCTCGGAGATGTCTTCTTCGACGATCTCCTCTTCAAAGATGGCCTCCGGTGCTGATCTCCTCATCTCGTGTCGACGTGCCCTCCGATCCCGAATGGTCTTTTTCGATCGGAAGGATGCACAAGCTGTGCAGGTCGACTCGTCGTGTTCCGGCGACAGACAGAGGTTGCAGACCTCGTGATGGTCGCTATGAGGGAATTTTGCTCGACATACCGGGCATCTCTTGAATGGAGTTCTGTCCATGAGGTGTAGGCCGTACGGCGCCGATAGGCCCAACGGCCCGCGTCGACGCACTGGAATGTGTCTGATGGTGTCGAAAGTATTCTATTCGATGTCGATAAAGTTTTACAAAGTTTTTTCGCTTCAAAGTTGCTGGAAAAGTCTTTTCTAGCCAGAGCGGAAAACTTTCATCCGAACCCAGTGGCGGAAAAAACAATCTGAGGATGGAGTCGATGACCATGCGCAGTATTGTCCAAGGGAGGAGTCACCTATCTCGTGACTACAAAGACTTCTTCCAAGAACACAACAACCTGCAATCATCTGAGCCCAACACCAGGTGGCGATCTATTGCAAAAGTGTACGATCTGCAGCTCATATGCCTCGAACACAGTTGTTTTCACGTACTGTAAACAATATAGATTTTGAGGATGGTGCAGTATGTGAGAGTGAGATCTGTCCGAAGTTTGTAGTACGGATGGGTAGATACTGTGGAAGTTTACATATGCTGGTATAACACGGCAGGGTCAACTTTGAGAGGATTTGTGTTTTAAAATACATGAAGGGATGAAACCTTATGGAATATATCTATAACTTACAGGATACATGACAACAGATCATGTGAATTTCGATTTTTCTCTTGGACGCCTAATGGAATACTGAGCTGTAAGAATCATTCTATTCCTGCATATTATGATACAACAGAACATGTACACTGTGTGGTTAGTGACACTGAGTTATTACTTTTGACAGAGCTGTATATGAATTTGACATAGCAAAATCTTCTTCCTGTACTACGGATTTGTTGGTAATTTTGGATTTGAAGAAATATCCTGATAGGTGAGCAGATTTGGAAGCATCAGCATAGGGTTCTTTCACTGGAGGAATTTTGGTCTTTACTTTCTTGCTTTCTTTGGATAAATGTGTTGCACTGTGTACTCTCATTTTCCAGTTGAACTTAGTTGAATCAATCTAGACCCTTTGCAAAATTATGTATTTTTAGTAGCGGAGTGTAGTGTGATTATTTATTAGAACTGAGTCCCTCACCTATGAATCACTGTGTGATTTTCATTTGTCACATGGTTGAAATGGTGGTGGTGTTCTGATAAATATACATGTATAATACAGCATGGTTTTTCAATTTAATTGTAGCCCTGAAGAAGTCAGAGATGAAGAGGCATCGTTACTGACGAAACACGTGTTGGCTTTGGATGATTTGAAGATTGCCATATATAACTGACAAGAAGATTTTATCTGATTTGAAGAATAAAATCATCATAAAAGAAGATTGACTGGACTTCTTTACACTCAAAGCCAAGTTGTGCTCAGGACATTGTTTCGAATTAAGGAGTATATGGGGCTGGGAGGTCGTCATTACGAACGTCACAGCACCATGATGGCTTCAGTGAAGACTGAGAAGTTTGGTATCAAACTGCTCAGCACATTAAACCCGCACTGATGCTAGTGTGAGGTTTAATGTAAAATGCACCAGAGGGCATCTTAGAAAGGCCCCCTGAAACTTAACCTACAATCCACGTCTGGACTGAGTGGCTGCCCAGGCTGCCACATAGCAGACATGTTGCTGGAACCCTGGGTGGAGAGCCCCTCGCTAATCCTGGGCATGCAACAATGCACATCCTGGGCGAGGTGCTAGGTCTCCTCCCCCAGGATGGGCAGGGAGAAGCTTCAAAGGCATGCCCGCCTCTGTGAGCTTCTCCAGACCATTTTCTGGACCCAGCAACTGGTCCCCACCAGTTCTGACCCCACTGGCGGGAAGACTGGCAGGAAACTCTACATCAGGAAGGGGGGTGTGCCAGCCTGTGCCAACCCCACCCCTTAGGTGGGGGAGGCGAGGTGAAGCACGACCCTGGGCTCCGGCCATCTTGAATATGGGAGCCCTGCCCAATCACAGCTAGGTTCCTGCCTCCCTCCCAACGGAGAGGAGCAGGCTAGGGGTTTACCCACCCCAGGACAGGGATCTATTGGTCCCTGCCCTTGCCTTACCTGCAACGCCTCTAAATTCAGTATTTAGGGGCTCCCTGAACCTTCCTTCCTCAAATCCTGATATGAAAAAAAGAAAGAACCTCAAGAAGAAGAAGACCCGCCGTGCAGCTGCTCACAACAGGACGACACCCACTGACTTGGCCCCAGCCCTATCAGCCTGTCGATCCTGGAACCTGCTCCTGCTTAATTCCAGTGACACCTGCAGACAGCAACCTTGGGACACACGGAGGACCTGCCTGCCTTGACCCCCTTAAAGACTGGGAATCCCATAAGCAGAGGCTCTTCTTCAACAACCAACCCCTGGTGCCAGCCAGGAAGCTCAAGACCTTCCCACTCTGCACCCGCCGAGCCCGGCCAGTGCCAGAGTGATCCAAGACCACGAGGACGTCCCCCCGGCGACTGGGACCCAAAGTCCAGTGCCCAAAGACCCTCCTCGAGGAACCAGACGAAGCCTGCAGCCTCAGAAACAGGGACCCCTCCAACCGCGACCAGCTGAGGGTAAGATTTCCCGACACCCAAAGACATCTCTGCAACCAGCGCCCTGCGGCTCCCTATGCCTCCCTTTGGGGTACCTACCTCTGCTACAGGATCCCAACTTACCTCTCGAAGTGGTGGTCGCACCTGAAGAATCACTGTCCCAGAGTCTGCAGCCTTTGTTCCCTTTTTACCTTTCCCATTGAATAACATTGAGCGCCCGACGGCTCAAAATCACCCAGCACCCAGCCGCCCGAGTGCCTCTGGCAGTGCAACATTTGCCCTATCCTACTTCCCTAATTGCCCTGAGCAAGTCACTAGGAGCCCAGCTACCACAGCCGCGTGGCCTGCTAGCCAGCAGCCACCAACCGAAGGCCCCCTGCCTCTCATTGGATAACATTGGGCCTAACTACCTCTGCACCAGGCTGCCCCTGTGCCGCTGACCCTGGGAGACCGATGAGTATATGCCCAGAACCTTAACTCTGCCAGTCAAGTACGTACCTAAAAGCAGATAACTCCCTTGTCTTCCATTGGCTAACATTGACTGGTTTCACTTGGAAATTCTTCTGTGTGTGGAGTTTTGGATATTTAAAATATTCATCTAGAATCAGCCGAACTACGAATTCCTATTTATTCACCTGTTATCAGGAGAGACCTCAGTGCTGCATCTTTGAGTTCAGTACTGATCCTGAAAAGTAATTCTAACCGTACTTACCAGTAACTTGAATTTCCTTCCATAGGATATCATTGCCTGATTTTTGCTGAAAAAGTTTCTTAGTGTCGATTTTTGAAACTTACAAATATTCTCTAAAAATCGTGGCAACGATAAAAACTTAATTACTTGCCTGTTTTAGATAGAGGTCCCAGTGCTGAACCTAGGAGTCCGGCACTGGATTACAAAAGTAACAAATATACTTTACCTGCTAATTGAATTTACTTCCATAGGATAACATAGGTAATTTCAACTGAAAAGGTTTGAAAGTGTCAACTTTTAAAATACAATAATATTCCTTAAAAATCACTACAGTGACCAAAACGCTTTTACTTAACTGTTTACAGCATATATCCTGGGACTGAATCTAGGATCCAGTCCTGTGGTTAGAAAAGTAATCCATAAAGTAATCAATTGTATTCATCAAGAAAAACCCATTGAGCTCAATGTTACATTGTGCTTGAAATTGTGTTGCCTATTGCAACACAATGTAACTATGGCATTCAAAGAGTCTATTGCCTATTTAAAAAGTATTTAACTAAAGTAACTCATCCTGAGAAAGTATATTTTGATACCTTATTGGTTCTAACATAAAACTATATCTTTTGATACAAAACAATTGGCCTATAGTTCAGTTCTTGAGTGTGTGAGACCATTTGCTGACTGAGGGCTTTACACTGTCCTCTGATACTGCCTTACAAAGGTACCACTTTCGAGAGTAAGGCTTTATCTAACTTTAGCCTCAGCCAAACCTCTGGGGACTGGGGACTCTATACATATTGTATCTTACTTTGTTCCAGTATATATAGAGCCACTTTCATACATTTGCCCACTGTCCTTACTGTCAGAGCTTGCCCCTTGTGGTATAGATGTTTTTTGCAAAGAATGTAGGAGCTTGCTCTTACTAACCAGTCTAGGTATGGATAAACATGAATACCTTACCTGCTTAGGTGGGCTGCTACTGCTGCTAGGCATTTTGTGAAGACTCTTGGTGCTGATTTCAGTCCGAATGCCAGCACTGTGAATTGGCAGTGTGTCTTGCTGATCACAAATCTCAGTAGGCCTTTGTGTCTGCTGTTCATGGGCATTTGCAAGTAAGCGTCCTTTAAGTCTATAGTTGCCATGTAGTCCCCTTCCTGTATCTGAGTTATTACTTCTTGTAAGTTTGTCATTTTGATTTTTTGAGTCTTTATGAATTTGTTTATGAACCTTAAGTCTAGTATTGGTGGTAGTGTTCCATCCATCTTTGGTATGAGGAAGTATTTGGAATACACACCTTTGTTCCTTTCCTTGTAAGGTTCCTTCTCTATGGCATTTTTGTTCAGAAGGTCTTGTGCGTCTTCTAGGCCCTAAAACTTTCTGGGGGTTCCTTTAATAACTGCATAAGAGATTTTAATGCACAGTACAATCCCGTCAGAAAGTGTTATTTTCGGGACAGCCTTACTCTTCTTGGCACTATAAACACCTGATTATCCACCCAGAATTATTCCACAATACCCACGCGGGTGTAGGGGGAATGAGAGAAAATGGAGGCCTAATACGTCTGCATTCTCCCCATTTTCACTACTATCACATAAAACACCTAACACTGTGAAGGCTCAGAGCTAATGTCTCTATGTTCCTGATTCTGGACAATACCCCTTTACTATGGACAGCAAAATGTCCCTAGAGTCAACATACACAGGACCACTGAATATTCCTTAAAATGTACAGGATACAGACAAAAACAATCATAAAAATCTTGCTCACCTACCCAAGGAAACTACCCTTTTTAATAATGGGGTGGTGATGAGATGGTTAAAAATTGCTTGGGATGCAAAAGGAGTTTATTGCTCCTGCATGAGGCGGGGTCAACATGTTCCAGCCCTATCCATAGCCTAACAAGGTTCAGGGCTTTCGCAGGACCGGGATCCCTAAGTTTCCCTAGAGTGAGTCCCTGACTTCAAGCATACACACCCAGCAATCACTCATTTGATACCAATATACTGTTTCTGCTGGTGAGCAAAGTATTCACTTCTCATATAGCATTCGCAAGGTCCCTCACTTTGGGAACATCTAGCCCAGGCGTCTCCAACCAGTAGCTCGGGAGCTACTGGTAGCTCACCAGCACCCTCAAAGTAGCTCTCAGAGGTGAAGCCAAACCAATCCGATCTCAGGGATTCTGTGTATATTAAAGAAGGCAGCACTACTCGTTTCATTACCCGTAAGAGTTACAGACAGCCAAACCAATGGCAGGACCTCTTTATAACACTCAAACACTCACTCTGTTGGCCTATCAATCAATCAAACAGGGATTGATAGAGTGCACAACTCACCTGTGAGGGTCTCAAAGCGCTGGGGGGGGGGCATTTGGGCAGCTGCGGTCATTCAAAAAGCTAGGTCTTGAGGCTCTTCCTGAATGCTTTCAGTGTATGGCTTCATATAATGCTGAGGGGGAGTTCGTTCTTGGTCTTGGCCGTGATGTAGGAGAAGGATCTGCCTCCTGTTCTGGCTCTGTGAATGGGGGTGATTTCGGCCAAGACCTGGTCACCAGAGCGGAGGTTTCTCTTGGAGGCGTAGAAGGAGATACTTTCATTGAGGTATTGGGGTCCAGTGTTGTGGAGGGCTTTGTAGGTGTGTGTGAGCAGATTGAAGGTCACACTTTTTTCGAAGGGGAGCCAGTGGACTTCTTGTAGGTGCTGGGTGATGTGGTCTTGTCGTGGGATGCTGAGGACGAGTCTGGCTGCTGTGTTCTGGACGGCCTGGAGTTTGTGGAGCAGAGATTTGTTGATTCCGGCATGGAGGGTATTCCGGTAGTCCAGCCTGCTGGTGATGAGTGCATGGGTGACGGTCTTCCTGGATTCGGGGGGGTTCCATTTAAAGGTCTTGCGAAGTATGCAGAGGGTGTTGTAGGCATGTGGAGGCTACGGTGTTGGCCTATGGGTCTGCCACATGAACCATCTTTATCCACTTTAAATCTACCTAAGAAGGAGATTGGCCATGTTATATGCCCTGCTCTATCAGTCCCACCGTGTGTGACATCAAAGAATAGTGGCAGCAGTAACCAGGGCTGACCCACCAAAGTGTGGCTGCAAGAACTATAGTGAAAATGTGTTAGTTGGGAGCATGATCAACCAAAGAGCTGAGGGAAGAGAGTATGCATCCAGGGCAGAGAAAATTAGAAGCATCACATTAATTTGTGTGTGGGTGTGTGTCATTGTGTCCTTCCCTAACAGACAGTGATGGTTCCTTAAAGCTACTCCTAGTGTCAAGGGCTGCCAAATATGTTTGCTGGTCCCCATCATAAGAGTATTATCTCTGACGCAATTGTGCCCGTTCATGGCATAATGTGCCATTGCCATAATATTTTCATCCTTGGCTATTTTGGGCATACAAGTCTAGTAATTGCATACTTGCTGCCATCACTGACATATTAAGAGCATGACTGGCTTGCTTTTAGCCATTCCTGACAGAGTAGCAACCGCTTCTCCCATAATAATGTCCATAACTGATATATGTTGGGCATCCAGCTGTGGCACAGTGGTAGCCCCAGTTTAATGGTGGGCATTATTAGCATAACAGATACATTAATAGTGGTATGGGGAGCAATCATGCCCTATGATTCCAATTCCTGGGTATTTGAAGCAGAATTTGTCCATCAGAGGCATTTTTACATGGCGGTACTCAATGAAAATGAAAAGCTGATGTTTAGGGACTGTGTATTTTCTAACAATAAAAACTGATTTGATTTTTAAAGAAAAAAATTATGCTTTTTCTGAAAAGGTTTTTCTTTTGGAAAATTGAGTTTGATTGCTCAAAGTGAAAAGTGGTTTTGATAGCAAAATATGTGTATTTTTAAAAACTAATATGCTAATTAAGACAAAATATTACAATTCTAAAACACATATAAAGTTGTTAGCTGAATGATCATTCAATTTGAGTTGGGGAGACTTACTGCTGTGGTAGTACCCTTTGTAGCACACCGCATGTGATGATTTGAATTTTACTAGATTACAAGCATTTAATATTGATAAACGTTTTCCTACCATTCTGCTGATAACTTTATCTGGAATGTTTGGGTGGTTACTACTGATAAATCGTTCTTAGGGTGGTCATAGTGTAATGTTAATACGTATCATCAGCATTTTACAGTGATAAAATATGCTAGTAGCTCCGCAGGACTTTCCTTGAGCAGAATTAGCTCTCACTACAGAAAAGGTTGGAGACCCCTGATCTAGCCTCATGGAGGAGCGAACAAGGGGATCCTTGTAGCCACACATTCTTCAAAGGTTTCACCCTGCGACTCAAGCCTATTTGGTGTTTCTTCCTCCTCCCGACGAGTGTTTATTGACAATAGGAACATTTGAGTGTCTATAGTAACAGAGAATTGTCCAGAATCAGGAACATAGAGCCATGGTGCTGCATTTGTTTTGTATGGTAGTATCCACCCAGAATTCCCTGGTCTTGCCAACATGAACGCTGAGAGCCCTGTATGGAAACAGTGAAGCCTCTACTTCTCCTTGGTTGGCTGTGGAGGTGGATAGAGGCAAGGCAAGAAGAGTGAAGAAACTGACCCATGTGGAATAGAGTAACAATCCTGGCCAGAACCAAAGCCTTAGGCCTGAGAACCAGGAACATGCAAAATTGCGGTGATAGCAATCAGAAACACTGTCTTAATAGACAACAGCCCCAACTGAGAGCTATGCATGGGCTTAAAAGGAGAAACCATCAAGAAAGTGAGAACCTAGGTTTTCACTGAAGCATTATTAACCACTTCAGTGCTAAGGCAATTCCTCCTCTGTGCTGCAGGACCTAGATTCCCATTGTTCATGACAAGCTCAGCTTGTCATGAGCACAGGAGCAGTGTACTGCATGACGAGCTGAGCTCGTCATGATCATGGAAGGGGTTAACAGTGAAGGAGGGAACATATAGGGTAATTTTTTGACAAACTAGATGTCTAATGAAGCCCTGAACAGCTGGTCAGGTGACCAAGGACATGCTGAAAGGGCAGGGAGATGAGCTTTCCCAGTTCTCATCAAAACCTGAACTGACCAACCGAAAAAGGATGGTGTAGGAGAGTAGGGTCTGCTTCCTATGGTCACCCCCACCTTTTGCTGCGATTCTCTGGTTTTTCGACTTTAATGTGGATTTGGGCCAGTTAATCAGACCCACAGCCCAGCTGTTCTCTCTCTAGATTGATACCATACACTTTAGGTGCATACCAGATTGGTTACTGGGTCACTCTTCTGAGCCCCCTTGTATAGTGTACCATAGGTACCCAGGCATAGGTGTACCCTAGGCCTATCAGGGGCTGCACCATGTATTGTGCCACCACTGGTTTGCCTTCCAAACTGACACCACAGGTCTGTTCACACAACTTGGGTAAGGTGGTGTAATCACCCCTTTTCTTTTTAATTTTGTCCTCATTTGCCATTACCCCCGTGTGAGGAAAAACCACCGACCACCATTGTGTGTCTATGTATCCGTGGCCAAAGATCGACAGGTTGTCACTCAGACCGAGACACAGATGTCTTTCTGGCGGAAGAGGGAAGACCAGCACAAGATGGGCGTCCTACTATACTCCATCAAGGTATATTGCAACCAATAGGACATCAATTTCGTCAGGAAGAACCATTGCTTTAGGTCCTTGGAGCAGAAAGTAGGCGTAATCATAGGACCCGGGGGAAAAAAAAACAACAAAAAAAACCCGGAAATCCTAGCTCCATTTTACCAATAAGTCCCAAAAGGCACGCCTTTTCTTACTGCCGGATCTAGCCAGGTCGGTCCTTGAAACTTCGTATAAAAGTAAAAGTCCACATTTGTAAAGCGCACAATCACCCGTAAGGGTCTCTAGGCGCTGGGGGCCGTCGGGAAGATTAAGCGAGCTATTGCCCAGAGTCACATGGTGCTGGGCTACCCTGCCGCCGGAGCCGGGGATGGAACCGTGGTCCCCAGATTCCAGCGTCAGTCGCCCTGGCCGCGGCGCCACACCTCTCCCCTATAGGGACGTCAACCACCGAGAGTACGTAGGGGGTGTAGTGTCTGCCCAGAACCTGCATATCTGTCTTCTTGCCAAGAGGATTGCAAAAAAGAGGAAAGATCTGTCTTGCCCAGAGATTTTTTCGTTAATCCCAAAAATAATTAAAGGGAGTGTAATACATAGTGGGGTCTTAAGTATGGAACTCAGGGCATCCTTCACTTCTTCCCAAAACTGACTGATAGCAGGGCAGTCCTTAAACATGTGCACATCTGATGCCTCTAACAGGTCACATTTGTTAAATTTTTTCCAGGAAGAAACTTTGCCAGTTTTTGTGGGGATAAATATGCCCGATGCAAAGTGAAAAGATGGTTTCGCCTCAGCCATGCTGGCTTCACAATCTGGTATAAAAGGCTAAAGGAATCCAACCACAACTGTTCACAATTAACACTAACCTCTCCTCCCCACAATTTCTCGGCGAGTTTAAAATCTCCGTCTATCTCTTCCAGGATCGCCCAGTACCAGCAGGAAACCTCCTTGCCTCCCCCTGGTCTTGTCATCAATTGAACTTCCAGATTACTAGAAATTCCCAAGGGGATGCCCTTCCTAACCATTGCCTGAGCCCAACTAGTCAGTTGCATATGTTTGAATCTTTAAAGGGCCGGCCCGACTCTCTCCCGCAATTCTTCCCATGACACCATAGAGCCGCTAGCCAGCAAATCCCCCCAATGCAAAATTTCAGCCTCCTTTATTGGGCTAGCCAGACTGTCTTTAAGACACGGTGGAGTGCCTGGCGAGTCCCACATGGGTGCTAGGTTTGAGAAATAGCTGAGCCCTGTGCACTTTCTCAATTTAGCCCAACTTCTAGCCAGTGATTGAAGTATTTTTAATTTTACTTTTTTAAAGAATTTCTGGTCCCCAAACTTAAAGAGAAAGCCGTCCGGTGGAAGATCGGCACCTTGTAGCATGGCTCTAAACATCTCTCCTCTGGAAGAAGCTGATGGTGATTTTAAGAGCATTCTAGAAAAAGATAACTGGAACGCCCATGCGTAATACTGCAGGTCTGGTAGTGTTAACCCTCCTTGGTTGGTCTTTCGGTGGAACTATATTGTGTGCTCATTGAGGAGATTACCCCAGTTTTGGCCACTCTCTTCAACAGCATTCTTTTGGTAGGGATAGACCCCCAAAGTCTTGGAATGACGCCACGGTAGTTTTAATACCCAAACCGGGAAAAAATTTAAAGGAGTGTGGATCATATCGCCCAATATCACTCCTCAACAGCGACTATAAAATCTTTGCCGGTATTATGGCTAATAGGTTGGGGGGGGGGTGGTTACTTCAATAATTCATGAGGATCAAAAGGGGTTTATAAAAGGCAGACATCAAGCAGATCTTACACACGATCTAGTTGGGGCTATCGATATTGCCTCCACTCTCTCCCTTCCACTGGCTGCCCTAACCCTGGACGCAACTAAGGCCTTTGACAGGGTTAATTGGGCTAGTTTGTCAGCAGTCATGAAAAAATTCAATTTGCCTGAGAGCTTCTGCCGAATGGTAGCTCTATTATATTAAAGCTCCAACTGCTAGGCTATCCGTAAACAACTCCCTGACAGAGCCTTTTAAGATTACAAGGGGAACAAGGCAGGGCTGCCCGCTCTCCCCACTTCTCTTCAATCTCTATATTGAGCCGTTTGCTCAGACTCTTAGAGATGAGGCTGATATCATACCTTTTAGTTTTGGAGGGTGGGAAAAGCGAGTAGCTTTATATGCTGACGACATTCTTGTAATGACATCTGACTTGGACCTTGCTTTCCCAAAGGTGATTAAGAGGGCGGAGGAGTTCGGCTAAATTTCCGGTTACGAGATAAACGCCAATAAAACGGAAATTATGGCCTGGAACATCAATACCACTCATTTGGACGTTGCTCCTTCTATGCGATATCTGGGGATTCGAATTTTCCAAGACATCAATAAAATCGCTGCCCAGAACCTTGATCGAGTACATAAAGAATGCCCCAAAAAATTAAAGGCATGGGCTCACCTCCCTCTTTCCATCTTGGGGAGGACAAACCTAATCAAGATGTCTATCCTGCCTAAATACACTTTTCTGTTTAATTCCATCCCCCTGGCTTTTGACTCCACTCAAATAGACAAATGTCAACGTGAGCTAAATTCCTTTGTTTGGAAATATGGAGCGACCAGACTGGCTTGGTGTAATCACCCCTTACTTAGATATAGTATACCTATATCTACCTGTACATATAGACTCATATACACCTATAAGCCACTCCTATGGTAGGCCTTGACAATCCTGGAGGCAGAGTGCTTGGTTTTATGTGAGAGGGAGCCCTAGCATGAGCTGAGCCCCTCTGCAGCTTTCGGAACCATCTCCTTATGGCTGTTCTATGATATAGCCATACCATATACTCTTAAGTGCATTAAAATCCTCGCGGTTAATGCTAACTTTGGTTTGGCTTTATCAAAACATGTCTAAGGTGTCAAACACTTTGGAATACTACCCACCTGCCAATTCTGGCGGCGGGTGTAGGATTCCACCCTTCTAGAGGGAAAAGACATGTATGTTACTGCTTTACCCGGTTAAAGTTAAACAGAGCCTCAGCATCACAAAATGGATGCTGCTGCCACAGACACGAGACTGACCTCCTGTTGCTGGGGGAAACTCCAGCAAGGGCGGCCTGGACAATAGGTTTCCTGTCCAGGGAGGTGCCAGCACCTCCCCGGACAGGGGTTTTGTGTATTGAGGCAGGGAGGGCTGCATTCAGTGAATGCATCTAGACACTGCTTGGGGCACACAAGGTGCTCCATGCATAGCCCGGTTTAAACCAGTTGCTGGGGCACTCCAGCCCCAGCTCTGGAGCGAAACTGGACAAAGGGAAAGGGGTGTAACCACCCCTTCTCAGGTCCACCCATAGGAGGGACCTAGTCAGGTAATCCAGCCCCCATCCTTAGTATAAGTATAGGAGCTGTGTCCCCAGGATTTAGATTATCCTGGAACGAAACTTTGATACAGAACTCTTGGACGTTCGACATTCAATTCTGACTAGAAGACAGAAGACATCTCCCTTGTGGTCAAGGAGTGACCACCCTGTTCAAACAGGTACCAACAGCAACTTTGCCGGTCTGCAGTTTCAAGGCTACCGCTGGAACCCGAAGGCTCTGTGACTCAAGAACTGGACATCCAGACTTCTCTGACCCTGACCCACATCCACAGCAAAGCTGAGACCTGTGGCGGACACTAGAGACGTGGGATCGGACGTCTTGGACATCCTGCATTTTGCTACCTGCACTCCTTTCCTGAAGCCTCAGTAAGGTGTGCATTGGGGTACGAGAACCCTCAGCCCAGAGCATCATTTGAACCGAAGCCCAGGCCCCCACACTCCGGGAGTGTCCCGCCTTCACATTTGTGCTCGACGCGTCTTCCTGGCTAATTGCCCGTTGGCTAGTGCGCCCCCTGAAGACGCCATCTTGAATCTAACTTGCGATCCTGGTTGCTCCAGGCTTGCTCCAGCTTCAGTGAAAAGGAGAAGCGCCACAGACCTTGCTGGTCTGCAACAGAGCCAATCTCGACATCCTGCGTGGGTTGCGGTTCCCAAGGCTTGTTGGGTCCAATCCGGATACCGACGCTGCAGTCATCTAGATCCATCGTGGGACAGCTCGAATCCTGCTCCTGGTCATCGTCGATGCCTCCTGGACCTCGTGGCTGAAGAGACAAACTCACCTTCTTCACCTTAAAGCACCTGACATCGCCTGGTTTCTTCCTGGTCACTGGCTAGTGACCCAGACTCTGTCCCCTCTGCTTTCAGGTTCTTCACATATCCGATTCACCCTTGGATCCACCCGGACACTTTTCCTCTGGTCGCCTGCAGCACTTCTTGGCAGCTCTCCATAGAAAACGATGACGAAACCCGACATCAAAAGACACCTATGCACACGGCTTCCGTGGGTGAGGTAACACGAGTCTCTGGTAGTCTCGAGGGTATTGGACCTCCTAGTGTCTAGAGTCTAAAAGGGTTCCGTCCTAGTCCATCCGGAAGTGCCTTAACTTGTAACTTTTACGAACTCCATAGAAAGTCAATGGGAACCCGCGCCTGTGTTTAGACACTGCACGCGGCTCCCGTGGGTCTCCTACTTCTTAACCTTTGGTTGCTTAGTGTAGCCCCAGCGATTCTACAGGCCTTAGGCCTGCTTTCTAACTCTCATGTGGTACTTATACCACTTTCTTAGTATATGGTTAGTGAGGCCCTAGGGCATAACGTATACTGTGCAACTTATTGTGTATTAACTGTGTGACTTGTATTGTATTTTTACCTCTGACCTCATAAAGAGTGCAGAGGGGTTGTGTTTAGATTAAATACATATATATATGATATTTACCTTGTGTGGTGTCCTTTCATTTGGTATTCAAGGGATTATATATGGTAAAACAACTTGCTTAACTCGCCTACTGAAGTCTTAGCCTGAAGACTGCTGGTTCATGCTACCACTAGGATAGCTTTCTATAAGGTTGACTTTACAACCACCATCAATAAGGGTTGATTAGACTGGTGCAAGGTGCCCACTAGTACTAGTGGACATCATATGCCATGCTAACTTCACACAGATGGCACGAGTGCTTTAGGCACTAGATAACCTGAAGTTCTAACAGGTAGATATGGAACATCTCCTCTGCTGGAATTCAGGTATTTAGATCGCCAAATCCTCTATTTTTGCTCCCCATCCTAGAGTGGCTACTGGTGGTGGTGAAAAGATGGCTCTCACTTCCGAGAGATTCCCTGTCCAACACTGAGATCTTGGTCAGCCGCCTAGAAAATCCAGATTTTGCCCAGCAGTCCTACATAAATTCTGAATCTACTGGGAATGGAAACACCACTGGAGGGAACTCTTGAGTCATATGGGGGTGTTGAACAATAAATTTCAGGAAGCTAGTAGGCCAAGAGTTGAAGAACTGCCAGAACAATAAGAAGCGTGTCGTCCCCCCAAAAACATCAGGCCATATACAGAATGTCCCGAATCCTCCGGGTAGACAGGAGGTCCTGAGAAACATTGTGTTCAATTCTGCACTGATGAAAAGGAGGCACTGTGCTGTTCTACATGCAACCTGGTCCAGTTAATACACACAAACCAAACTGAACCGAAAGGAAATCCAGCCCCTCAGGTGGTCCAACTGCAGCTAATCACCCTGGTAAGAGAATATGGGTACCCAAGTCCTGAGAAGTTACACCACAACCACTGCCATAAACTTAGTAAAGGCTCAAGGCACCAATGCAGCCCTAACAGGAGGACCGCAAGTTGATAGTGGAGGGACTCTACCACAAAACACAGGTACCTTCTATGTGACGGCAGGATCCGTAGGTAAAAATACGGGTTCGGCACATCGAGGGACACCATTCAGTTCAAGAACCAAAAGGACCCAGGCAAGAGACAGCATCTTGCATTGCTTCTGAAGTGGCAGATCATTCAAGACTAGAAGATTGAAAATAGGACAAAGTCTCTCTTGGATCCTGGGAACAAGAAAACAGTAGGAGTACCATCTGTGCCCAATCTCCTGCTGTAGAAACAGCTCTACAGCCCCTTTGCTCAGAAGTGTGAAGATATGCTGTTGGGTAATGTGAGCATACTCGTCTGAAGGAACAGAGAGGATAAGAGGGCTGGGGACAATGGAAGTTTCTCAAAAGAGTGAGCATATCCCTTTGATGATCTGTAAAACCCTAAAATGGCTTCGCCATACACCCAGATATGACATGCCCTCCTTGCCAAAGGATGAATGTGCATCTTCAATGTGAGGGATTTGTGGGTGGTGTCAGGGAATAGGAGAAGTAATAGGAGGACTGATGCCAGACAAGTCAACCACTGGATTCACCATGTCCTTTGTATTGCAAGATAAATTGGTTCTGCTGCTGTTGGACAGCCTAGGAGAGCGGGAGTTGGTTGGTAAATTGGCATGCCCTGGGGTAGCCGCAAAATTTACAATACTGCCAGTGATCTGGTTGGCAGAGGAGGCAGTAGCTTGTCCATTCTTAAAGAGCTCCAGTCAGCTTTTTCACCAAAGAGGAGGGAGACGTCAAAAGGCATGTCCATCAAACTTGCTAGTCATCCCCTGAAAACCAGCCGGGCATGGCGGCCGAGGCCATAAATGAACTCATTGGCCCTGCCAGAGTCTAAATCTGTAAGGCATATGCAGGAAACTAGGATCTACTTCACTACACCCTACCCATCCAGAACGATCTCTGTAAAGCTGTCCAAGAGTTGGTCCAGTGGATTAGTCATGAACACAAGTATCATCTCCCAGATTGCTTGAGAATACCTTGCCTAAAGGCAGGTTGCATTGTTGAATGTGAGAGCAAGACAACCAGAGGGAAAAATAATCCCCATGGGCTCTTTCCACTTCAACTCCCTGTCAGGACAAGTGACTGGGAAACATCGTGGACTCTGCATAGAATACCATGAAGAACGCACTATGAAGCTTTCCGCAAAGAAGTGAGAAGATAGACATTTGGGGTCCCCCGGCACCAGATGGTGGTAGCAGGCATCCTTACAGTTTACCCCAGATGTAGAAAATGATTTGCCCTATGCGACAAGAAGAGGTTTCATGAGTGCCTCCTTAAAGAGAAGTAATGGTTTTGCAGGAAAGTTTGCCTTACTTTTCTTCAAGGGGAGAAGTAACTGAAGAATATTTATTAATTGATTTTTTAGAACACCTGTAAAAGAATTTACTGCCTCCAATGAGCGCCCAAAGGGCACTCCATGTCTACATTTGACAGTGTATCGAGCCTACTCACATTCTGGAGGGCTAGATAATACCCAGCATCTGTCCAAGTATAAGGGAGCATACTGGAGACCTCACTACTGTCATCATTGCCAAGGCCACTTGAGCACCGGCATTTATATATAGTTTGAAACCGAACCAAAAAAGTACTCATCTTAAAGCAAAAGCCTGTGCTGAGACTCCTCCGTGTACAACACTTTTGCTATGCGTGTGTGCACAGAAAGCATGAGAAAAGTTTTGGCTTTCAGAATCAGCTCAAAAGTTTTGGCTTTCAGAATCAGCTCCAAAGTTGGCAGCGAAGTCAGCGCTGGGACAGATGATGATGGAAGGAGAAGAAAAATGCAGCATTTACACCAAGCATTCAAACACTGGCTGAGGTCCTTTGGAAGCAAAAGACACAATTAATAGACAGAATGCAGAACAAATCAAAAAATTCACCCCCAGTCAAGAGATCTGGGTTAAATCCATCATTCTTTTGCTCACCATGCCACCCCAGTTTCGACCTGGCCATATACAAATCAGTTTTGACCCTGTGCCTTATGGGAAAAGTCCAGTCTGAACTGCCAAACCACGTCCTCCCTGGACCGGAAACAAGCCTCCTAGACCGGTTTCGGGGTTTCGCCCCTCATCAGCCAGTATAGCTTGAATCCAGTGGCACGGTGAGCCCAGGACCCATGTCTGGGCGTACCCGGCGCACTTAGGGCGAGAAAGCAAAAGTCACACAATTGATGGATAGAATGCAGAAAAAATCAAAACATTCACCCCCTGTCAAGAGATCTGGGTTAAATCCATTATTCTTTTGCCCACCATGCCAATCTAGTTTAAACCTGGCCATATGCAAATCAGTCTTGATCCTGTGCCTCACGGGAACAGTCCAGTCCGAACTGCCAAGCCAGGTCCTCTCTGGACCAGAAACAAGGACCCTGGGACCGGTTTCGGGGTTTCACCCATCATCAGCCAGGATAGCTTAAATCCAGTGGCACAGATAACCCGTGCTCTCCATGCCACTGTAGTCAATCTATCCAGGCTGATGAGGGATGAAACCCCGAAACCGGTCCTAGGATGCCTGTTTCCAGTCCAGGGAGGACCTGGCCTGGCAGTTCGGGCTGGACTGTTCCCATTGAGCGCAGGGTCAAAACTGATTTGCATATGGCTGGGTCCAACCTGGAAAGCATGGTGAGCAAAAAAATGATGGATTTTGGTGTATTGTTTGAATTATTAAAAACAGAATATTAAAGTGACAGTGCACCTAAACGATCTCGCCCCTTATATTACTATATTCTTCCTTTGACAGAGCACTTTTTTCAGAAAGATAGATGTCTTCCAAGCTATGTGCTCGTTTTCTAAAAACTGGGGCTTGATTAGTGCCGGGCGACATTGCCTCAGCACCCAAGCTTTTAAAAGTGGAACTAACCACGCTTTTCTCCGCTCCATATAAACTGGTGTAGCAGTGAATGCAATATCTAGCCGTAGCACAGCATTGGCTGGTGTCCTGAAGTGAAAAGACATGTGAAGCAGTGACACCTAGTGTCCAGTGAAATCATGGTATTAGCTGATGTGGGCTTGAGGATGCAGATAACACTGGTGCAGCAATGAAAAGTATTAAGTTAGAAAAGGTTTCTGAGGCAGCCTGCAATCTGCTACTACTGCATTAGTTGTGCTGATTAATAATATTAAAACCACACAAAGGCAAACAACTATAATGTGAACACCTGGACGCTGTAAAGATATTAGCCATTTTGAGGGTGCTTGAGGGAAGGCTGAGGAACTATACCAAAGTCTTGAATACTTTTCTTCAGTCTAGCATGCTGGTGGCAGGGTTCTATGGCATTTCTGGTCCAAGTGCTGAAAGTTAAATTGAAAATGAGCAGCAGCACAAGGTTTAAAGGAGGTTCTGGCTTTGGAGATGTAGGATGATGCTGTAATTCAAGAGATAGATTGCCACCGTTGCATATGCGTAGTCATGATGATTTCTGACTGATGAGGGTAAAAGAATGTGGACACAAAGGGAAAAGGAACCAGCTCTCTTTTTTTATACAAACTTTATTAGGTTTTCAGTAGGCATTTATTGATGGATTACTGTTTACAGTAGCAATAGTTGAAAGGCGATAAAAGCAAAGAAAATTAATTAATAACAGAAGTTAATCCCTTCAGTTACGGTTGTCCATTACTCCCACTTGTGGGACAGGATAAAGGAATGAAACTTAGCAAAGGCCCAATGCCCAGTCTCAGCAACCCTTTACAAAGTGTCAACACAATAAAGTACTCTATTGATCTACAAGGATCACCTCTGTCAGTCCTTGTATTCCCTATACAACTCTGGCCATCCTGCAACTAGTCCCCCACCCTACACAACCCTCAGGCGTGTCGCTTATGATCAAACCATATCTTTGTACTCTAGGGTTACCCTATTTTTTTAAACCGACCTCTGCTCAAACGAGGGTGTGCCGTTTAAAGTTCGGATGGGAGGCACATGAGGTGATGCCCCTGCCTGATGTGGGGGCATAAACTAGGATCGGCGGTGGCACTTGGGGCCTAGTCGCAATTTTCATGGCCCTCTCCTACTAGACTATCTTCCCAGTCCTCATCTGGATGTTTCAGGAGCTCCACCAATGCTACCCATGCCCTGGCTGTTTCCAATGTTTTCTCGCTCCCTGTTCTTTTTGCTAATTGCATTCTGACTGTTCCCTCACATTCTTCCCATTTTACAAATTCCCTCATTCATCTGGATAATATTAGGGCCACTCCTCGATTTCCAGTGACTGGTGATATCCCTTTTAGCCAATACCAGCCTGTAGGAAGGTAGATCCCTGACTATGGTTGCCCCCAACATTTTGCCTGGTGTTTTGCTGGTTGTCTGACTTAGTTGACCTGAGGCCCTGCTATCCAGGACCTCAGGCCCACTGCTCTCTCTGTAAAATGGATTCCATGTACCTTAGGTACATATCCAATTGGATACTGAGTCCCCTTATCAGTCCCTGTACAGTGTACCTTAGGTACCCAGGGCATAGGTGTACCCAGGGCCTACCAGGGGCTGCAGCATGTATTATGCCACCCCTGGCTGGCCATCCAAATCTGACACAACTGGCTGCTTGACAGCTGGGGCAAGGTGGTGTAATCACCCCTTGCTTTAGATATAGTATTCCTATATCTAACCCTAAAATGGGCACACAGATCTCCTATCAGTCACTCCTATGGCAGGCCTTAACAATCCTGAAGGCAGAGTGCTTGGAATCATGTGAGATGGTGCTCTGGCATGAGCTGAGCCTGTCTGCGGCTTTCGGGATCTATCCCTTAGCCGTTTCCATGATATCGCATACCATATACTCTTAAGTGCATTATAATCCTCGCGGTTATATGCCAACTCTGGTATCGCTTTATCAAAACATGTCGAGTAAGGTGTCATACGAATTGAAATACTAACCCCTCGCCAATTCTGGCGACGGGGTTAGCATTCCACCCTTCTAGAGGGACACGACATGTATGTAACCTCTAACCCCGGTTAAAGTCAAACAGAGCCTCAGCTCCACAAAATGGATGCTGCCACCGAGACACAAGTCTGCCCTCCTGCTGCTGGGAGTCCTCCCAGAGCAGGAGATAAGGACAAAGGGTTTCCTGCCAGGGGCGGTGCCAGCACCGTCCCAGACAGGATTTTGTGTATCCTAGGTAGGCAGGGCTTCAGAGGAAGGTGACTGCAAGTGGCACCCCGGTGCTCACTATGCATAGGCCGGCTTGAACCAGTTCCAGGGACACTCCAGACCCTGAGCTGGGGAAAAGCCCGCCAAGGAAGTGGGTGTAACCACCCCCCTCCTGGTCCCACCCATAGGGCAGGACTTAGTCGCATGCCAGCCCCCTTTTCCCAGATAAAGGTAGGAGCAGGCCCCCTTCCAAATTAGATCATCTTTGGAATCAAGACACGACTTTCTGCGAAAGGACTTCAAGATTTCCTTCTTCAAGATTCTCCCTTGTGACTAAGGAGTAGTCACCCTGCATCCGCAGGCACCAACGCAAGAACACTGCGGTCTGCTGTAAGTCCTTCCTCCGGAATCCGACTGCCCAGCTCGACAAGACCCGGCTTCCCTGGCACCTCCGACCTCTACTCATCTCTACAGCCAAGCTGAGAACCGTGAGTGCGACGAGACCTCAAGGGACCGACTATTGCCAAGACTGCACGACTTCTGCACAACAAGCCCGCCGAGTAATTTCCTGGCGAGTGCTTTGGGGTCCGAGAAGCCCCGACCCTGAGCAGCTCCAGCACCGAAGAGCAGCCCCCCAGCATCTCCACGATCGGCGTGGGGCCCTTCTGCTTTTTGCTGCTCACCGCGTTGTTTGGCTACTAGCCCGCTGGCTTGTGGCCTTCTGAACGACGCCCGACGACATCACTGCTGCTAGTCTGGTTGCTCCAGACTGGCTCTTGCTCCCTTCCCGAAGAGGAGCACCCCGGACCCTCCTGGTCCACTCAAGACGCCATTTTGAGTCCACCGCGTGGGCTTGAATTAGCCAAGGCTTTGTTGCCCAATCCTGGGTTCTTCGACGCCGACGGCTTCATCCATCGTGGGACAGCTCGCCTCTCCATCCTGGTCGCCGACAACGCCTCCTGGTCCGTGAGATCTGCAGAGCCCAGCGTCGCCCACTCACCTAGTCGAGGTGACTACCATCCGGTGCCCTCCTGGTGCCCACTGACTACTGGCTAGTAGGCACGAACTTGGTCCCCTCTGCTTTCAGGTGTCATCCATCTTCAAGATCCAGGCTTGGATCAACTCGAACTCTCTTCACTGGTCGCCTGCCAGCATCTTTCTTCCAGGCTCCTGGTTCGTCAACGAGGATTCCCGACGTCTTTTGAGACCTATGCAGCTGCAGCCCCTGGGCTAGGTAACTTCGGCATTTCGGTGCCCCAGCATAGCCTCACTATCCAAGGGTCAGGATCCACTGTCATTTTCTCCCTACCAGGTCGGGTTCGCCCGTGAACACTAACTTTAACTTTACTAGCTATCATAGACTTTGTCCCGCATCCCGCGTGAGAGTGCACACTCTGCACCCGAGTCCCCTGGGTCTCCTAGAAGTAATCTAACGATTCCATAGTCAAGTCCTAGCGATTCCAAAGCCTATTAGTACTGTACTTACCTGCTAGTAATTTCGCATTCCACTTTTAGAGTATATGGTTTTTCGTGCCCCTCGGGCATTTGTATATACTGTGCTAACTTAAGTATTTTCGTAAGAGTTTTATTGTGTGCCTAGCACCCTGTCCTCATAAAGAGTACAGGGTTGTTGTGATTCTAATAAATACACTGTTTATTTTCATAACACTTGTGTGGTGTCCTTTCACTGGGTGTTCAAGGGGTAATGTGATGGTAAAACAGCTGGCTTAACACGCCCTCTAGAGTCTTAGCCTTAGACTGCTCGTATCCATGCTACTAGGATAGCTGGTCTATAAGGTTGACTTACAACCAATCATCAATAAGGGTTGTTTGGACTGATATATAGTGATCACTAGAATAGTGAGCACTGCACATCAGGCTAACTTCTCACATTGGTGAGCAGCGGTTGGGATTTGAGCTTGCTGTTGTTTTACCACACATATCCTAAGAATATCTTGTGAAAGATCACATAAGTACTAAAGGTACATATAACTTAGCTTAGAATACTCTGAGTTCTACTGAACCAGCTGTTGTAGCTCCTAGGGCCTAGCACACCCTAAACTACAACTCTAGCAAGGGATCAGTAGGAAAACATATAGTGTAGGTAAGTGCACCACTTACACCTCACTAGAAAAGCATGTCTAACCATGGAGAGTCCACTGAGACTCCCCTGGTAAGTGTTGACCCTCCACAGGTCACTTCAAGATATGCAGCTCTCAGTTTCCAGGAGATGAGACAAGTCTGTACCTCCAGGAAACTGAAGCAGGGGTCTAACCCCACCATTCCCTTTCTGATAGGTCTCTTAGAGACATATGATGCCAGAAAGATTTCTCAGTTACATGAGAACATGCCAGCCTTAGAGGGTACCTCTGGGGATCCAGACCTCCCCAACATTGCCAATGCAGTTGAGGAGGAGGATCAAGAGGAACTCTCTGGGGATGAGGTAGACAAAGGTCTTGAGGTAGTCAGAAGGCTAACTAGGGCCAACTTAGACCTACTTGGGGAAGGATCTGGGGGACCCCCAGTACTGACCCTGATGAGGCCTAACCTTGGAGTTAGGAGAGATAGATCTCTTTCTAGGGACTCCATTAGATCTCTGCACTCTAATGCCTCTTCTCAGGGGAGAAGGAACTCTCCCCAGAGGAGATTGACTTCCCCTCAGAGAAGAGAGCATGAGGCAAGGATGAGACAAGCTAAACTGAGGATTGAAAGGGAAGAACTTGCCCTGGCCAAAGAGAAGCTTGCCTTTGCTAGAGAGCAGCAGATGAGTGGGTTAGCTCCCACTGGTGGCAGCAATCTCCCAAGAGAAAAAGAGAAGGGTTTAGATACTAAACACCTGACAAAGATAGTGCCCCCCTTTAAGCAAGGGGATGACATCCAGAAATGGATGGCTGCTTTGGAGAGGGCCTGCACTGTGCAGTGCATTCCCCAAAGTCAGTGGGCAGCTATACTGTGGCTCTCCTTTGATGGCAAAGGTAGAGATAAGCTCCTCACTACTAGAGTTGAGGATGCTAACAATTACCAGGTCCTGAAAAATGCACTGGTTGATGGGTTTGGCTTAACCACTGAGCAGTACAGGTTGCTGTTCAGAGACACCCAGAAAACTCAGTCTCAGGACTGGTCTGACTTTGTTGATTGTGCCACTAAGGCTTTGGAAGGCTGGCTACTGGGTAGCAAGGTTACTGACTTCACAGGATTGTATAATCTTATTATGAGAGAGCAAGTCTTAAATAATTGTCAGAACCAGTTATTACACCAGCACCTGGTAGACTCTGATCTGACCTCTCCACAAGAATTGGGTAAGAGGGCAGACAAATGGGTCAGAACCAGGATTAGGCCCAAGAACCAAGGTGGTGACCAGAAAAAGGAATCAACCAAGCCTCAAGAGAAGGGTGGGAATAAATCTCCAGATCAAACCACATCAGGGCCCCAAAAATCCTCTGAGGGGGGTGGGTCCCAGAATTCTTCCAATAACCAGAAGAAGCCTTACTGTTATCCCTGTAGACAGGTGGGTCATTTAAAAACTGACAGCAGTTGCCCAAAGAATAACAATAAAGAGAACATACCCCCAGGTAACATTCCCAAACCTCCTGTTACTACTAGTAGTAATCCCCCAGGTGGTGGGAGTGCTCCCAAGAATTTGGGTGCATTTACTTTGGGAGTTCCTGGGGACTCTGGCCTAACCAGGTCCCCAAACTCAGATACTCTTGTCTGTGAGACTGGCATGGGGTTTGCCAACTTCACCACTTGTCCCAACACTTTGGGCAAGTACAGACAGGAGCCCCTCATCAATGGAATGAAAGTTGAGGCCTATAGAGATACAGGGGCTAGCATCACCATGGTGACTGAGAGTCTAGTCCCCTCAAGGCAACTTTTACCTGGTGCCACATACCAGGTGGTAAACATTGATGGAGTGAAGAAAACTCATCCCATGGCAGTAGTGAATCTCAGCTGGGGAAGTGTCACTGGCCCCAAGAGAGTGGCAGTGTCATCCAACTTGCCTGTAGATTGCCTACTGGGGAATGATTTAGAGACCTCAGCCTGGGCTGAGGTAGAGCAAGAAACCCATTCTAGAATGGTAAACCCCCATGGTAAGGTTAGTGGGGCAGTGTTAGCCACAGCCCCAGTCCCAGATGTCCTCCCTGAACAGGTCAGGAGGGTTGTGCCAGTCACAACCCAATCTCAGACAACTTCCTTCCCAGAACAGGTTGTCAAGGCTGTAATGGTCACAGCCCACACCCAAACTGAGCCCCCTCCTGAAAAGGTTGGGAGAGTTGTGATGGCCACAGCTCAAACTCAGACAGATGATAGTGTTGTGAAGCCTGAAACTATGGATCACTCCACTCAGACAGAGAGTATTGAGGAGGAAGAGAAATCTCCCTCCCACCAGACTCTAGGAAAGGATCAGCCTCCTCAGGGAACTGATCTGACCCCTTGTGAAGAAACTGCCACAGAGGTAGTCAGGCCTAGCCTAGCAGAACCCCTGATGTCAGTGGACCCTTCCAAGGTGGGACCCAGTCTGGAGCAGGTAACCTGCCCCTCTCTACCCTGCCTCAGTCAGCCCAGGGCTGTAGAGGTCAGGGAGGCCAGCGTTGGACCCCAAAGGGCCCCCTGTCCAAAAGAACCCCCCAATCAGCAGATTAAGGGCACTGAAGCTAGTAGTCCTAGCCAAGTGAAAATAAAACAAACTCCTGAGGGATCCCCCTTAAATTTAGTTAGGGACCTCCCACAGATGGACACTGTTGGGCACAGCCAAACTTGGGACCTGAGGGCCCCAGACCTGACCTGTCCCTCCAGTAAGCCAAACAGAGGGACCCAACCTCCAGCTGTAGGTAGCCAGAGGTTGACCCTGAGAGCCCAAAACAACTCAGTCTTGGAAAGAAAGGCCTCTATGGTGGATAGTGATTGGAGGAAGCTGAGCCCAAAAATAGTGGAGCCTCACTTCAGTACTCCATTTCAGCACCAGCCTTTTACTTTGCCAAAACACACCACAGGTAGAGATTCCCTATGGTGGAGACCCTCAGACACCCTTAGGGTGAGGGATTGCTTAGTGGACCATGAGATAGGGGGTAACCATGCCAGTGCTGGTACTTCCTTATATGGCCACTCAGGCAATATAGGCTTACCTGGCAAGGCTAGCCTTATCTCCTTTCGTTTGGGGGGGGGTTATGTAGGAAGGTAGATCCCTGACTATGGTTGCCCCCAACTTTTTGCCTGGTGTTTTGCTGGTTGTCTGACTTAGTTGACCTGAGGCCCTGCTATCCAGGACCTCAGGCCCACTGCTCTCTCTGTAAAATGGATTCCATGCACCTTAGGTACATATCCAATTGGATACTGAGTCCCCTTATCAGTCCCTGTACAGTGTACCTTAGGTACCCAGGGCATAGGTGTACCCAGGGCCTACCAGGGGCTGCAGCATGTATTATGCCACCCCTGGCTGGCCATCCAAATCTGACACAACTGGCTGCTTGACAGCTGGGGCAAGGTGGTGTAATCACCCCTTGCTTTAGATATAGTATTCCTATATCTAACCCTAAAATGGGCACACAGATCTCCTATCAGTCACTCCTATGGCAGGCCTTAACAATCCTGAAGGCAGAGTGCTTGGAATCATGTGAGATGGTGCTCTGGCATGAGCTGAGCCTGTCTGCGGCTTTCGGGATCTATCCCTTAGCCGTTTCCATGATATCGCATACCATATACTCTTAAGTGCATTATAATCCTCGCGGTTATATGCCAACTCTGGTATCGCTTTATCAAAACATGTCGAGTAAGGTGTCATACGAATTGGAATACTAACCCCTCGCCAATTCTGGCGACGGGGTTAGCATTCCACCCTTCTAGAGGGACACGACATGTATGTAACCTCTAACCCCGGTTAAAGTCAAACAGAGCCTCAGCTCCACAAAATGGATGCTGCCACCGAGACACAAGTCTGCCCTCCTGCTGCTGGGAGTCCTCCCAGAGCAGGAGATAAGGACAAAGGGTTTCCTGCCAGGGGCGGTGCCAGCACCGTCCCAGACAGGATTTTGTGTATCCTAGGTAGGCTGGGCTTCAGAGGAAGGTGACTGCAAGTGGCACCCCGGTGCTCACTATGCATAGGCCGGCTTGAACCAGTTCCAGGGACACTCCAGACCCTGAGCTGGGGAAAAGCCCGCCAAGGAAGTGGGTGTAACCACCCCCCTCCTGGTCCCACCCATAGGGCAGGACTTAGTCGCGTGCCAGCCCCCTTTTCCCAGATAAAGGTAGGAGCAGGCCCCCTTCCAAATTAGATCATCTTTGGAATCAAGACACGACTTTCTGCGAAAGGACTTCAAGATTTCCTTCTTCAAGATTCTCCCTTGTGACTAAGGAGTAGTCACCCTGCATCCGCAGGCACCAACGCAAGAACACTGCGGTCTGCTGTAAGTCCTTCCTCCGGAATCCGACTGCCCAGCTCGATAAGACCCGGCTTCCCTGGCACCTCCGACCTCTACTCATCTCTACAGCCAAGCTGAGAACCGTGAGTGCGACGAGACCTCAAGGGACTGACTATTGCCAAGACTGCACGACTTCTGCACAACAAGCCCGCCGAGTAATTTCCTGGCGAGTGCTTTGGGGTCCGAGAAGCCCCGACCCTGAGCAGCTCCAGCACCGAAGAGCAGCCCCCCAGCATCTCCACGATCGGCGTGGGGCCCTTCTGCTTTTTGCTGCTCACCGCGTTGTTTGGCTACTAGCCCGCTGGCTTGTGGCCTTCTGAACGACGCCCGACGACATCACTGCTGCTAGTCTGGTTGCTCCAGACTGGCTCTTGCTCCCTTCCCGAAGAGGAGCACCCCGGACCCTCCTGGTCCACTCAAGACGCCATTTTGAGTCCACCGCGTGGGCTTGAATTAGCCAAGGCTTTGTTGCCCAATCCTGGGTTCTTCGACGCCGACGGCTTCATCCATCGTGGGACAGCTCGCCTCTCCATCCTGGTCGCCGACAACGCCTCCTGGTCCGTGAGATCTGCAGAGCCCAGCGTCGCCCACTCACCTAGTCGAGGTGACTACCATCCGGTGCCCTCCTGGTGCCCACTGACTACTGGCTAGTAGGCACGAACTTGGTCCCCTCTGCTTTCAGGTGTCATCCATCTTCAAGATCCAGGCTTGGATCAACTCGAACTCTCTTCACTGGTCGCCTGCCAGCATCTTTCTTCCAGGCTCCTGGTTCGTCAACGAGGATTCCCGACGTCTTTTGAGATCTATGCAGCTGCAGCCCCTGGGCTAGGTAACTTCGGCATTTCGGTGCCCCAGCATAGCCTCACTATCCAAGGGTCAGGATCCACTGTCGTTTTCTCCCTACCAGGTCGGGTTCGCCCGTGAACACTAACTTTAACTTTACTAGCTATCATAAACTTTGACCCGAATCCCGCGTGAGAGTGCACACTCTGCACCCGAGTCCCCTGGGCCTCCTAGAAGTAATCTAACGATTCCATAGTCAAGTCCCAGCGATTCCAAAGCCTATTAGTACTGTACTTACCTGCTAATAATTTTGCATTCCACTTTTAGAGTATATGGTTTTTCGTGCCCCTCGGGCATTTGTATATACTGTGCTAACTTAAGCAGCACCAGGAATGCACGATTCCAACTAGTCCACTTCTATGTCTTGCACAGAGCTTACCTCACCCCGGGTAAGATTAACAAATACATTGATACCCACTCAGCCGCTTGCCCCCGCTGTAATATGGAGGGAGCGGGGTCCCTGCATAAGTTCTGGTATCGCCCAAATTTGAACAGCTTCTGGGAGGGGGTCACCACAGTCTTGGCGAATGTAACAGGTAGGGAAGTTAAAGCGGCTCCATGTTATGGCCTGCTGCACTGGTTCCCTCGCTCAGCCAAGAACAAGGTCGCGAGTATGTTTTTGAACTCAGGCTGGTATTGGCTAAAAGGGATATCACCAGTCACTGGAAATCGAGGAGTGGCCCTAATATTATCCAGATGAATGAGGGAATTTGTAAAATGGGAAGAATGTGAGGGAACAGTCAGAATGCAATTAGCAAAAAGAACAGGGAGCGAGAAAACATTGGAAACAGCCAGGGCATGGGTAGCAATGGTGGAGCTCCTGAAACATCCAGATGAGGACTGGGAAGATAGTCTAGTAGGAGAGGGCCATGAAAATTGCGACTAGGCCCCAAGTGCCACCGCCGATCCTAGTTTATTAAAGTGACAGTGCACCTAAACGATCTCGCCCCTTATATTACTATATTCTTCCTTTGACAGAGCACTTTTTTCAGAAAGATAGATGTCTTCCAAGCTATGTGCTCGTTTTCTAAAAACTGGGGCTTGATTAGTGCCGGGCGACATTGCCTCAGCACCCAAGCTTTTAAAAGTGGAACTAACCACGCTTTTCTCCGCTCCATATAAACTGGTGTAGCAGTGAATGCAATATCTAGCCGTAGCACAGCATTGGCTGGTGTCCTGAAGTGAAAAGACATGTGAAGCAGTGACACCTAGTGTCCAGTGAAATCATGGTATTAGCTGATGTGGGCTTGAGGATGCAGATAACACTGGTGCAGCAATGAAAAGTATTAAGTTAGAAAAGGTTTCTGAGGCAGCCTGCAATCTGCTACTACTGCATTAGTTGTGCTGATTAATAATATTAAAACCACACAAAGGCAAACAACTATAATGTGAACACCTGGACGCTGTAAAGATATTAGCCATTTTGAGGGTGCTTGAGGGAAGGCTGAGGAACTATACCAAAGTCTTGAATACTTTTCTTCAGTCTAGCATGCTGGTGGCAGGGTTCTATGGCATTTCTGGTCCAAGTGCTGAAAGTTAAATTGAAAATGAGCAGCAGCACAAGGTTTAAAGGAGGTTCTGGCTTTGGAGATGTAGGATGATGCTGTAATTCAAGAGATAGATTGCCACCGTTGCATATGCGTAGTCATGATGATTTCTGACTGATGAGGGTAAAAGAATGTGGACACAAAGGGAAAAGGAACCAGCTCTTTTTTTTATACAAACTTTATTAGGTTTTCAGTAGGCATTTATTGATGGATTACTGTTTACAGTAGCAATAGTTGAAAGGCGATAAAAGCAAAGAAAATTAATTAATAACAGAAGTTAATCCCTTCAGTTACGGTTGTCCATTACTCCCACTTGTGGGACAGGATAAAGGAATGAAACTTAGCAAAGGCCCAATGCCCAGTCTCAGCAACCCTTTACAAAGTGTCAACACAATAAAGTACTCTATTGATCTACAAGGATCACCTCTGTCAGTCCTTGTATTCCCTATACAACTCTGGCCATCATGCAACAAGCCCCCCACCCTCCACAACCCTCAGGCGTGTCGCTTATGATCAAACCATATCTTTGTACTCTAGGGTTACCCTATTTTTTTAAACCGACCTCTGCTCAAACGAGGGTGTGCCGTTTAAAGTTCGGATGGGAGGCACATGAGGTGATGCCCCGGCCTGATGTGGGGGCATAAACTAGGATCGGCGGTGGCACTTGGGGCCTAGTCGCAATTTTCATGGCCCTCTCCTACTAGACTATCTTCCCAGTCCTCATCTGGATGTTTCAGGAGCTCCACCAATGCTACCCATGCCCTGGCTGTTTCCAATGTTTTCTCGCTCCCTGTTCTTTTTGCTAATTGCATTCTGACTGTTCCCTCACATTCTTCCCATTTTACAAATTCCCTCATTCATCTGGATAATATTAGGGCCACTCCTCGATTTCCAGTGACTGGTGATATCCCTTTTAGCCAATACCAGCCCGAGTTCAAAAACTTACTCGCGACCTTGTTCTTGGCTGAGCGAGGGAACCAGTGCAGCAGGCCATAACATGGAGCCGCTTTAACTTCCCTACCTGTTACATTCGCCAAGACTGTGGTGACCCCCTCCCAGAAGCTGTTCAAATTTGGGAGATACCAGAACTTATGCAGGGACCCCGCTCCCTCCATATTACAGCGGGGGCAAGCGGCTGAGTGGGTATCAATGTATTTGTTAATCTTACCCGGGGTGAGGTAAGCTCTGTGCAAGACATAGAAGTGGACTAGTTGGAATCGTGCATTCCTGGTGCTCTTCCAGGCTCTCTCCACTAGCTCCCCCCATTGCTTTACAGCTATAGCCTCACCCAAATCCTCCCACTTGAGACGTAACTAAGTCAAGGATTGTAGTATTTCATGCGTTAGGAGCCTATATAGGCAAGTAAATGCCTTAAAAGTTCCAGCTGCCCTCACTACGTATTGGCAGACTGTTGAAGTCTGGGGTTCAGAGAGCCCCATCTTACAGTGTTTCCGCATGGCTGTCGTGAGAGCGCTGTGAAGGAAAAAATCACCTCTTGGTAGGTTGTATCTCTCTCGGAGGTCATTAACGGGGAGCATAGCGCTCTCTTCATACAGATATCCTATGGTGGATATACCTGTGCTTCTTCCCATGCCTCTAACCTACGCTGATTTCCCTCGTGGGGTAGAGCCTCACACACGGTCAGTGGGATTTCAGGTGCATAGGGGTATCGGATCCATGCATGTTGGAGGGTCCTATTCCAGCACTTACGCACTGTAAGCAAGTCAGAAGGTATTGAATGACCCCATATGGGAAGTTTGAACAGTATCTGTGATAGGAGCCGCAGATTCGGGTCTTCGCTCCAGTGGTCGTCTGTCCCCCCACTCATTTCGTGAACCACTGCAGCTGTGCCGCAAGACAGTAGGCCTCAAAGTCAGTCACAGCTAAGCCTTCCTCCGCTCAGGGGCGCATCATGGTACTGAGTGCAAGCCTCCTTCCAGTTCCCCATTAGAACCCTGTAAAAATTGTTTTGAGCTGGGTAAAAAGTGGAGCAGTATCCCAATTGGTAGTGAGACAAAGTAATACAAGAGTCTTGGCAGTGTTACCATCTTTAAGACGGCGACTCGGTCCGCAATCGATAACGGGAGGGTCCCCCAGAAATCAAAGCTACTTTTAGTGGCTCGCAATGTTCTTCCTATATTGCCCTCTAATAGGTCCCCTTGAGCATGGTATATTTGGGTGTCCAGGTAAGTCAGGCATCTATCCTCCCACTTCACACCTTCCGTCTCTGGCGGCCCTATTCGCTTTGTCCCAGTCGGGAAGAGACAAAACTTTGCACAGTTTACTACAAGCCCCGCCACTCTTCCCAGGGCATGCAGGAGCTACTTAAAAGGAACCCACTCTCATGACTTGCATTCTCCACAGTACACTATCAATAGAAGAAAACTGAGTTGGAAGGTGACTATCACGCACAAAATAAAAAGCATTGAAGCAAAAAAAATAAAATTAAAAAAAAAAGACACTGGAGGGAAGCCTGGAACTTCTAATTCTGTGTTGCTGATTTATTAAATTATGAGTTTTGGTAAGTTGCAATTTTGCGTTAAGATATACGAGCCTAGAAAGTGGCAATGTCTTGATGGATTGTGGTTAAACAAGTTACTTACCTCTGGTAATGCCCCTTCTGGTGGATATTCTTTCTCCTGTTGGAATATTTCCTAGGCACCAAATAGGATCTGAAGATTTTTCACAAGAGTGCTCCCAAGCATAGGTCTGTAAGTGGTGCCAGGCAGCACCGAGCTGGGTCCATGTCGCTCCAGACATGATGGAACGGAAACTAATAAAGTTGCCATCCCTACACAGCGATGTCAGTTTCTCCTCTCCACGCCCTCAATCATGGAGGGAGAACAACTGGTAGTTACAGTATGCTGAGTACAAACTTGGGACATTTATAAAAAGAGTCCACTCCTCAGAACAGGGAGGTAAGAGGAAAGAACTCTGTAGCTAGTATCCACGAGAAAGAGCATTAACAAACGTATGCAACGTGTTACTCTGATGGACACTTCTAGGCATAGATTCCTCTACTTTGAATAGTTACCAAAGCAGTACCTCCCCAAGGTAAAGGGCTTGTGGAGTGGACTCAGACCAAGAAGTCTTGCAGAACTGAATGGGCAGAGTGTCCTTCCCACTGCACCTGCCGCACATATTGCAGTACTGCGTTGTGAACTTATGCACTCATGCCCACATCACAGCCTTGTGCCAATGCAGGGGTAGTCCTTGTGGAATGGGTTCTAAGAGGCTATCTCTTGGACAGTGTATAGTAGATCTTAATGCAGATGACTATCCCATAGTGGCCAAGGTTTTAGATTGCTTATGTGTGACATTTTCATAATTTTAGTGTCATTATGAGTGACATTCAACAACTATGGGTGACACTTTCTTGTGAACAAAAATCAAGCAATAAAGACGAGGAAAACATAAATATCAGAAATTTCACTTATTTGAGCAACAAGAAACTCTAAGAAGATCTTAAAATTGCTGCAAAGCTCCAGAAATGAAAGGGCAATAACTGGAGTCTGTCCAGGCTCTCCATGTGGGACATCGATTAGGTAATGTATTGAACTAGAGAGCCACAGAATTGCATCCTGGTTGGTGAAGTGGAAAATAGTGACGTGCCTATGTTTACTGCTACAAGGTCCTAGTTTGAGACAGAAAGCACTGTCAACATCCAAGTAGGGTCTTTTAAAAGCAAACACGTCCCATCTTAGCTGGTAGCTACCTTACAAACCCTCTCAAAAAGAATTAATGTGTGTCATCAGAAATCATTTCTTTTTATAACTGTCCTTTAATAGCACACATTGAACAACTCAGCTGGTAACTTCTTTACAATACCTCTCAAAAAGAATAAATCTGTGTCATGAGGAAGCTAAGACCAAGTTAAGGTTCCACTGTGGCATGAGAGGAAATGTGTGTCAGAACTTTAATCAACCTCATCGCAACAGTTGAATGTACTTGTGGAAACTCCCACGTGCAAAACTGGTGGCACTGCGCATTCTTGATGGTGGTGAAAAGATCTATCCAGGGATTTTCAAACTGGCGGAAGATACCAAGCACCACTTTGGGTTGAATTCCGGCAATCATCTGCCCTGGCATTCAGGGACATCCTGGCGCTCCAACCATCTACGGAGATGCAAGGCCCCCTAGCGTATCACCTGGACCTAACCCGGTCATATTTGTTTCAGTACCACTTGGCTCTTGAGAAGATGCACCATTCTCAACTTAATGGACAGCAGTAAGGCCTCCAGAGCAAGACGAATGGCCCAGAGCGAATAGTTTTCTTACCTGTCGGTGTAGTTTTGCAGCTTGAAGATCTTTCTGGATTCACTATGCTGTGCATTATTCCGCGGTCTTGTGGTTGGGTCCGGATTCGTAGTCTTTTCTTTGTGTTTTTTTTTTCTCTTTGCCCAGGTGGGCGTCGGCGTCACACCCCCTTTGGGTGTATTTCCGGTGACGTCGGCATGCTTCCTGCGGAAGCTCCCACTCTTGGGCGCCATCTTCGGATTCTTTTTTTCCGTGTTCCTTTCGTTTCCGAAGTAATGGCAATGTTCTTCTTAGTTTGTATTTACCGCTTTGTACTTTCAAAGTCTATTCTTTAGTTAACCACCTCTTCTCTCTCCAGCCTCATCTTTCTGGCGGAGGTGGGTGGGTTCGCTAGTGAATCCAGAAAGATCTTCAAGCTGCAAAACTACACCGACAGGTAAGAAAACTATTCGTTTTGCAGCGTGAATCTTTCTGGATTCACTATGCTGTGCATAGATTTTGTAGCGGTTTCTCATCTCTGTGGCGGCTGGGTGGAAGATGAGCGTTGGGTGTTGAATATGTGCTGTAGCACCTTCTGTCCCACTTGCGCTTCCTTGTTCATTTGTATGTCCACACAGTAGTGCTTCGTGAACGTGTGCACCGAAGCCCATGTTGCCGCCAGGCATATGTCCTCTATGGGTGTGTTAGCCAGGAAGGCTATTGTAGCGCCCTTCTTCCTGGTGGAGTGGGCACGTGTCCCCTCAGCCAGTTCATGTCCTGCCCGTTTGTGGCAGAGTTGGATTGTTTGTGCGATCCATCGTGCAATGGTCCTTTTGGTTACTGCTTTGCCCATGAAGCTGTTTGCGAAGGACACAAAAAACTGTTTCGTTTTTCTGTGCCCCTTTGTCCTTTCAATGTAGTGCATGACCGCCCTTCTGGCGTCCAGGGTGTGCAGAGCTCTCTCTGCGCTGGTTGTGGGTTTTTGGAAAAAACTCGGTATCTGTATAGACTGGTTCATGTGAAAATTGGATACCACCTTCGGCATGAAGTGTGGGTCAGTCCTCATCACAACTCTATCGTTGTGTATTTGTATGTATGGTTCTTGTAGCGTCAGCGCTTGAAGCTCGCTTACTCTGCGTAAGGACGTTATCGCAACCAGGAAGGCTGTTTTCATAGTTAGCATCTTTAGGGAGGCCTTGTGAAGTGGTTCAAAGGGCTCTTTCATGAGTTCCGTTAGGACTGTGTTCAAGTTCCATGCAGGTGGCGGCACCCGCTTGGGAGGTGCGATCCTTTTCGCTCCTTCTAGGAATCTCTTCACCACCTGTGATGTGAAGAAGCTCCTGCACGTTTCTCCCCTTGTGTAGGCTACTATCGCTGCCAAGTGAACTCTTAACGAGGATGAGCTAAGGTTCTTCTCCAGTAAGTGAGTCAGGTACCTTAGCACTGTGGAGTCCCTCTTCATCTTATTGTGGAGTCTTTCCTGTCTGCACCATATTGTGAATCTTTTCCATTTCGCAACGTAGCACTTTCGAGTGCTGGGCCTTCGTGCCTCCCGAAGTACCCTCAGGGTGCTTTCTGGTAGTCTCAAATGTGCGAACTCTATGTCCTCAGGAGCCACGCTACTAGGCTCATGCTCTCTGGCTCTGGGTGCAGTACCTCTCCGTTCTGCATGGACAGTAGGTCTTTCCTCCTGCTGAATCTGTGGGGTGCACACTGCGTCATCTCCATGATCTGCGAGTACCAGGTCTGCCTCGCCCACTGCGGTGCGACCAGTATCAGTGTCATGTTGCTCGCTCTGCACTTGCTCAGTACTCTGTGCATCAGTGGTATCGGGGGAAAGGCGTAGGCAAATGTCTTTGACCAATCTATCCATAGGGCATTCCCCAGTGTCCCCTCCTCGGGCTGCCTGGATGCGAAGTTTTGGCATTTTGCATTCTGGCGTGTGGCAAACAGGTCCACCGATGGTGTCCCCCACCTGTCGAACAGGTATCTTGTCTCCTGAGCATTGAGCTCCCACTCGTGGGATGCCGATGTCTGCCTGCTGAGCCAATCGGCTTGTATGTTGTCCTTCCCTGGTAGGTGTATGGCTAGCAGGTCTATCTTGAGAGGGATGGCCCATCTCCATATCTCCTGCGCCAGCGTTGAAAGCGGTGCGGACTGTGTGCCCCCCTGCTTGTTGATGTAGAACATCGCAGTGGTGTTGTCTGTTTGTATCAATACCTTGTGCTTGTACAGTCTTGTTTGGAAGGCCTTCAGTGCAAGGAAGATTGTCTTCAATTCTAAGTAATTGATGTGCTTTGTGGCATCCGTCGGTGTCCACAGTCCCCTCACCTTGAGCTCCTCCATGTGAGCGCCCCATCCCTTCAGGGATGCGTCTGTGGTGATGGTCACTGTTGGTGTTGGGGGCGTTAGAGGCTTTCCCCTTGCTATGTTCTCCATGGTCCACCATGTCATCTCCTTCTGCACTTCGTGCGTTACAACCACTAGATCCTCCCAACTGCCTGTAGCTTGTGACCATTGCTCCTGTAGCCATTCTTGAATGGGTCTCATGTGGAGTCGTACATTCGGTACCAGGTGGATGCATGATGCCATCATCCCCATGATCTTGCTCGCCGTCCTCACTGTCCGAGCTTGTCCCTTCCGGTAGAGGCGAGTTTCCTTCACCAGCGCCCTCGCCCTCTTCTCGCTGGGGAACACCTTGCCCTGTAAGGTGTTGATCTGTGCTCCCAGGAAGATCTTCACTTGTTCCGGCTCCATTGATGATTTCTTCCAATGGATGGAGAACCCCAGGTTTATGAGCGTGCTGGTCACTGTATGTGCGTGCAGCTTGCATTTCTGGTATGAGTTTGCTTTCACCAGCCAGTCGTCCAGGTAAGGGTATACATGGATTCCCTGCCTTCTTAGGTGCGCTGCGACTGCTGCGAGGCACTTTGTGAAAACTCTTGGTGCCGATTTTAGACCGAAGGCCAGTGTCGTGAACTGGTAGTGGCTTTCTCCGACGGTGAACCTGAGCATGTGCTTGTGCTTTCTGTTCATTGGGATGTGCAGGTATGCGTCTTTGAGGTCTATAGTGACCATGAAGTCCCCGGCCTGCAACTGTGGGAGCACCTCTTGCAGGGAGGTCATTTTGAATTTTTGCGTTCTTATGAATTGGTTCACGAACCGTAAATCGAGAATGGGCCTCATTGTCTCGTCTATTTTTGGTACCAGGAAGTATGTTGAGTATACTCCTGTGTTTCTTTCCTTGAAGGGTACCCTTTCTATGGCCTGCTTCCGCAGGAGTTCTTTTGCTTCTTCCTGAAGGCACTGCAGCTGCTTGCTTGCTAGTGGCTTTCTTTTTGGTTTTCTGCTTGTCGGCCTCGCCTCCAACTCTAAGCAGTATCCGAATTGGATAATGTTGAGGATCCATTTGTCTGATGTGATTCCTCTCCACTCCTGGAGGTGGAATCTTAATCTTCCTCCCACTGGTGTCCTGTGGTCGTAGGTGTCTAGTTTGTCTTGACCCATCTGTACGTGCTGCCCCCTGGGATCTTTTTTGTGGGTGGGCACACGGATTTTTTTGAAGTCACTTGGAGGTGGGCTGCTGGCCCCCTCTTCTATTTTGTCCCCGTCCATTTCTCCCTCGAAAGGACTGGCCTCTTTGTTGGTACTGCCAGGGCTGTTTCTGATGGCCCTGCTGACCCTGCGAGTCTGCCTGGTGCGTTTGCTGGAAAGCCTGGTGTGATGTACCTGGCTGGTTTCCGCCTCTTCCGCCGGGCCTCCGTGACGGGGTGCCCCTCTTGTTCCCTCTGAACTGCAATGCTCCCATGGATCTTGCTGTTTCGTTATCCTTCTTAAGTTGGCTGAGTTGCTCATCAACTGTTTGTCCGAAAAGCGTACTGCCGTTGAACGGTGTGTTCAGGATGCTGTGTTGCACCTCCGGTTTGAAACCGGATATCCTGAGCCAGGCGTGTCTCCTTTCCGTGACGCCCATCATCATGAGCCTGCTGGCGGTGTCTGCCCCATCCAGGGCCGTCTTAAGGCAAGAATTTGCAGCATTCTTCCCCTCTTCAATTAGCTTTTCGGCTTTCTGCTTGGCATCCTGGGGCAAGTCCTTCACCAACTGCCCCAGTCCCTCCATGATTTGGTACATGTGTCTGTTAACCAGGGCGTTGGAATTAGCCATGCGCCAGTGGGTCGCGGCATTCCGTTCGATCCTTCTGCCCACCAGATCCATCCTTTTGCTCTCTTTATCCGGTGGCGGGCCCGAGGTAGTGGGTACGTTAGCCCTCCTCCTTGCTGTGGCCGTGATAATGGAGTCTGCGGAGACCGTGCCCTGAATGTAGGCCGGGTCCTTTGCGGCATGCTTGTACTTCTTCTCAGTTCTGGGAGTTACTGCCTTGCATGTTGCGGGCTCCCTGAAAGCTTCCTTCCCCTGAGCCAAGACGCTCTCGAGCATCGGGAGGAACTGGCTCCTCGTTTGTGTTGGGAGCAATGTTTCCAGAAGGAAGTCTGCTTTCTGCTTCTCTTCGTCGAGCTTGAGCTTGAAAGCTGCTGCGGCAGATTGTATCACCGCGTTGTAGGCCCCGATGTCGTCCGGCGGCGAGGGCCTCGAGGGGTAGGTGTCGACCACCTCCTCCGGGCTGTCGGTCTCGACATCGATGTAATCTACATCCTGAAGGTCATAGGGCGCCGACTCTGTGTCTGTCCTGCCCTCATCTTCCTCCCCATAGCTGTAGCTCTCGTGGGGATTCTCGTACTCCTCCTGGTCGTCGAACACCTCGACGTCCTGGTCTTGCTCGGTGACTTCGGCGACCTCCTCTTCTTCCTCCTCGACCGCCTCCAGCACTGGTGGCTTGGTCTTGTGAGGGATCGTGAAGGCCTTCATCCTTGCGTCGAAATCTTTTTTCCGCTGCATGAAGTTCTCCATTTCTGCCTCGAGGCGCCTTCTTTTCTTTTCCATCTCGGCCGCGTGTTCCGCGTCGGATGGTTCCGCCGCTCTCTTCGACGGATGGCTCGTCGCCGTGCCTCTCGGAGTCGAAGCTTTCGACGTCGAACCGGATATCGGGTCTCTGGTCGTCGTCGACAGTTTCGGGTCTTTCTCCCTCGTCGATCGATCCTTTTCGGGGACGATTTTCGACGTCTTCTGCTGATCAGCAGCTCTCGGCGCCGGGGACTCCTTCTCTGAGGATCCGCTGGGCCTGGGAGTAGTCGCGGACGCCGCCTTTTTTGGCGCCGGCGCTTTCGGGGTCTTGCCCTCGATTTTTCGAGACTCAGAGTCTCTCGGGTTCTTGGGGGCCGAAGAGTCTCCTACCTTGTCAGAAGTCTTCGTGTAATCGGTCTCTACGACCGTGTAGCTGTCGTCTTCGGCGGCAGCGTTGTCTTCTTCCTCGGAGGACATCCCCAGCTCGTAGAGCGACGGGGTCGGGGCCTTCCCCTGCAGGGTGGCGTGTGCTACCCTCTGCCTCTCTCTCACACGAAGGGTCTTCGGGGTGAAGGCGGAACAGGCGTTGCAGTCTCCGCTTTCGTGGTCCACCGGTAGGCAAAGGTTGCATACCGGGTGCTGGTCTTTCTGCGCGTACTTGTGGTGGCAGTTCCGGCAGAACTTGAACGGCGTGTTGTCCATCCTCGAGCGTCCAGGGCCTCTCTGGTCGCGTGTTCGTCGACGGTCGTCGAAGATCTGGATGGAAAACGCCTTATCCTTGCTTGTCCTTCGTCGGTGAAGTCCCCTGGAGTCTTCAGATGACTTCTCCTCGTCTTTTCTGTATTTTCTTTCTTCTTTCTCCAAAAATGTCTGGAGCCCAAACGGGAACGATCCAGACCCGACCGCGGAAAAAAAGAATCTGAAGATGGCGCCCAAGAGTGGGAGCTTCCGCAGGAAGCATGCCGACGTCACCGGAAATACACCCAAAGGGGGTGTGACGCCGACGCCCACCTGGGCAAAGAGAAAAAAAAAAAAAAAAAACACAAAGAAAAGACTACGAATCCGGACCCAACCACAAGACCGCGGAATAATGCACAGCATAGTGAATCCAGAAAGATTCACGCTGCAAAACTCCAGATGCTGGTGCAGTCCTCTATAATGGAGTCTCAAATCGCCACCTTCTGCAGGTGACTCACTAACCCCCCCTCCCTTTAACCAAACCCAGCAGTGGTGTGTTCGTCATCAATGTCACTCAGGGTGGGAAAGGCAGAGTGGCTTGCAGCAGGACAAAATTAATTTTGTCAACTACCACTGTAGATGCTGAGCTGCCTCTGGTGGGAACTGGAGGGTGTCAGGAATGCAGCCTTGGTGCTGGGCCAACTGAGCCTTCAAGTTCCATTTCAGGACATGCATTTGCAAACTGCATTTGTTGGAAAGGATATGCACAAGGCCAAGAAGACTCAGAACTACTCTCTCCGGGATGGAGTGAAACACTGGGATCATAGACCAAATGCCCTGGTTAATAGGGGGCGAAAGCCATGAACTCCACCATATCCTGGATCACGCCAATGCATGGTAGCCTCTGTGAGGGAATCAGATAGAACTTCGTCTCATTTATGCAAAACCCCAACGATGTAAGGAGCTTTGCCAATATCCAGAGGTAGTCCCGGACTGACTGAGGCAAGCCCACCTTCAGCAGATAATCGTCGAGATAGGGAAAACAAGGAGTCATGACCTTCGAAGATCGGCTACAACCACTGCCATCATCTTCAGGAAAACTCAAGGAGTGCTTGTGAAGCCAAAGGGGAGAACAATAAATTTAAAGTACAAGTTACTTACCTTCGGTAACGATGTATCTGGTAGAGATGATTCTAGCCGCAGATTCCTTAACGTAGAACTATCCCCAGGCGTGAGACTGGATCAGGAAAAATCTTTGCCACAGCGCCTCTGCGCGCCGGGGACGGTGCCACGTGACTCCGCCCTGACGTCGTCCGCCGACGTGACGTCAGCGAGGTCACATAAGCCCCAACCCGGCGAGCTGATGCCAGTTTTCTTGAGAGCTCGCTGATGGCAGTTTTCTTCAGAGTACTTTTCCGCGCTACAACGCAGAGTCATCACAAACAAAACTGTGAGAGTATGGGAACAGTGTGCGAAAAGGCAGTGAAACAGAAAGGGAGGAAACGAAAGGTGAGGAACAGCACCAGTTTGACAAAGTGCCAGGCACTGTGGTACTGAAAGTCATAGAAGGGAAAGAGCAGCTACCTTGCAAAGCTAAGGCGACATCCTACCTGGAGGCAGAAAAACATGTGAAAAAGACAGCAGACAATAGAAAATCTGCAACATCAAGCCATAACAGTGACGGGCAACAAGTACAGAACTGATGAGTAACGACAAATTACCCCACGACAACACCATCAAGGAGGGCTGTATCCCCTGGAAAGCCAAGGACCAGCCAAGAGACCCCAACTCAGAGGACCGCAGAGGAGTCAGAGACCCCAAGGAATAAGAGGAAAGAATTGTAAGAGTAGGCCCCCACACTGGAAAAACCAGGGTGCAGGGATGCAAAAGTACATAAGAACCCACCGCCCAAGTACCAGCAAGGAAGGTGTGGAACAAGTAAACAGAACGAAGCACCCCGTCAGGGAGGAGCGAAGAGGACACTCGCAGAAGACAAGGCCACCCGGAGGGAGGCGAGTGCAGAAAACCAGCTGAAGGTCCTCGCAGAACGGGGAGGAAGGGCAGGCCGTGAAGGAATCTGCGGCTAGAATCGTCTAAACCAAATACATCGTTACCGAAGGTAAGTAACATGTACATCTGATAGAGGCTACAAGCCGCAGATTCCTTAACGTAGAATAGATACCCTAGCCATACCCAGAGGGGAGGAGGGTCTGCTAGAGAAAACTCACCAGCTTGAAAGAACACTGGGCCCCAACAGGGGATGTGTCATGGGGGCAGGAAGGACGGCCCAGCCACCCCCAAGCAGAAGCAAGCAAGAACAAGTCGAAGGGAAGGCCAGGATACCCTAAGCCTACCCGAGGTACAAAGGGCATCCGCCAGAAAACCCCGGAGGGACAGACAGCGCCAAAGGAGTACCAAGGAAGAAAAGAACCACCGCAAACTCCAAGGAGAAGAGGTGGGAACGGCCCCACAGCCAAGAAGAGCAGACGTGACAAGAAAGACACAGTTGCGCAAAGCTCCAGCAGAACAAGAGGCAGGAGCACAAGGGTACACGCCAAGGCCCACGGAGGTGGACCACAACAACCAGGCGTGCGCAGCCTGCAGCTGGCAAATACCATGAAGCAGAGCGCCCAGAACAAGCTAAGCAAAAAACGAAGGTAGAGGCAAAGGAACCCCAGAACAACCCCCAGAAAAGGACCATTCCAGAGACACCACCCGACCCACGAAAAGAAGTGGGATCAGCCAGAAGAGAAAGAGGAAAAAAACATAGTACGGACCTAAGCCGTCAACCAGAACACAGGAGAATACTAGGAGAATCCTAGCTCCCCGGAACACAAGGCAAAGGACCAGACCGAAACGCCGTACAACAAGGTGGAAACACCACGACACAACACCGTAGACGGCATGTCAAAGTCGTTGTGGCGTTTTAGCGGATACTGATAGTGACAGAACCTGGAACAGCGCAAGCCGCACAAAGACAGAAGAAAAAAGAGAGACTGCACCAAGCGGCATAAAGTGACGCCAGGAAGACGAGCAACCCGAAAAGGTGTCCACACCCCCCAGCTCAGAACAGAGCTACACAATAGCTACAAGAACCACACCTAGGGTATGACACGTCCCAAAACAAAACATGGGAACACCTCTTAGGGAAAAACCTCGCAGCAGAGGACAAAAACATAAAGGACCTGCGGGTAGTAACACAGACGGCTTACCAATCAGCCAAAAAAAACACAGATGGCCCAAAGGGCTGTACCAGCAGCCAACAGTTCAGAGGGGCCAACTTAAGGACCCTGAAGGCATTTCAAGCGACTGAGAAAACACAGACGGGCCAACCGAAACACTAGGCCAAAGAAAAAGGTGGGATAAATGTCTCCCATAAAGCACCGGAGGACCGACAAGCCAAAGCCTACGGAGGAGGAGGAGGAGGAGGACGGAGCCCCGCAAGGAGCCGTTGAATGTGCAGTCAGCGTGGGTGTTAAACAAAAGAACCCCATCAAAAGGCAGGTAAACAAGACGCTCCCTAATATTCTCCTGAAAAACGCCGTCCCGCACCCAGGCATGGCGGCGGAGAGCCACAGAACTGGCCATAGCACGGCCGAGAGAATCAGAAACATCCAAGGCCGAACAGAGAATAAATGCAGCTAACTCCCGACCATCCAGTACATGGTGCCGAAGATCAGAGCAAACACCCTCATGTGAGGAGCAAGACACACAAAGTGTGTTGAGCGCTCTCAAAGCAGCACTAGTGGAAGCGAAGATGTTACGCCCCCAGGAATCCAACCACTGGGTCTCCCGTGACAGAGGGAGCAACACTGAAGGCAAGGAAGGAAAAGCAGTCTGCAGGAGAGGGGCCTCGGTAGAAGGGTGGAAAGAAAGGCAGACTGGATCGTGCGGAGCAGGACGGTGATGGTAGAGGAGCGGCTGAGGCACCGGATCGCCTGTGGCAGGACGCCCCCAGAAGAGTTGTGGAGTGTAGCCTTAAATGGAAGAAGCAGCTCCCGTCCACCAGAGCCCTGGTGGAGAACTTCCAACAAATGGTCCAAAGGGAATGGGGTGACTGGGTTGCCCATTTGCAAAATGCCAGCGGGCGTGGAAATGGCCCGGACAAAGGCTACACTCGCCTCCGTAGGGCGTCCATGGGCGACGGCTGTAAACTAAGCCGCCCATCCCGAGTCCAGCTGCAGGGAGAAACGGCCAGCCCCAGTAGGATGGAAGATCGATTGACGAGTGGGGGCCTGCGGGGCCTCCGGAGAAGCCTGCGGGGCCCCCAACAGCGAGTTGCGGATGAGAGGGTCCGAGGGTTCTGGCCGGGGAGACGGCTTAGAGCCGTCCTTGGAAGATGCCGGGGAAAAAGCAAAAACACGGCGTCCAGTCTCCGGTGAAGATGAGACAAGGAGATGACAAACTTTAGGAGAGGAAGGGACCTCCAGAGACGAGTCGACGACCCGGCGCCTGGATGGAGCCGTGGAGTCCGCCATAGGCACCGGTGCATCATCGATCGGAGCCGAAGCGGCCGTCAGGGGCGCCGAGTCGACCTCCACCACCAGCACATGCGCCATAGGAGAATGGGGCAGGGTCGGAGCCGGAGCGGCTAATGAACGGCGCCGACTCGACCTCCAACGAGGCAGCTGCCTGCGTAGAGGACCGAGAGGGACCCAGAAAGGCGCCCCCGGCCACCAACCCTGGCGCCGCCAGGGAGAAAAAGCAGACGGCGCCGGAACGGCGTCGGCTCAGCCTCCAGTAAGGCAGCCGCCTGCCCAGAGGACTGAGGGGGACTCTGGGACGAACCGTGAGTCCTGGCAACCTCCTGCAACACCACAGGGACCGCCATGGGGATTTGCGGCGAGGAAGGGACGCCATGGGTCGAAGAGTGGAACCCCGGTGCCAAGCTGTAAGACTTACCGGCGGGCCAACGACCTCGGTGAAGGACGATGCCGCAGTCGGAATCAACGGTTTCTGGACCCTTCCGAGGTAGGGGACAGACGCAGAGACAAGACAAATCCGGACAAGCAGGCCGAAAGCAACTTCATCCGACGCTCACGCCAGGACTTCGGCTTGAGATGTTGACAAGCGTCGCAGTCCGTAGAATCATGGTGCTCGCCCAAACACCACATACAGTTAGGGTGAGGGTCTGTTGCCGACATCTGACGAGTACAAGAAGTACACGTCTTGAAGCCTAAAGGCATTCGCACACTGTTCCTCAACGCAAAAGCATTAAAAGAAGGCCTGAAAACAAGTCAAGGGAAACAACCCGGATCCGCGGTGTACATGGAAAAGAAGGAAACGGACGTCAGCGGGGTGGGGCTTATGTGACCTCGCTGACGTCACGTCCGCGGACGTCAGGGCGGAGTCACATAGTACCGCCCCCGGCGCGCAGAGATGCTCTGGCAAAGATTTTTCCGGATCCAGTCTCACGCCTGGGGATAATTCTACGTTAAGTAATCTGCGGTTACTAGTCTCTATCAGATATGCTCTTAGCACACCTTGAATTGCAGGGAATGCCCGTAGGACTGCAGGACAGGTATATGAAGATACTCATCCTGCAAATCCAAGGACCCCATCCAATCGCCCGGGTCCAAAGTAGAGAGCATCTGGGCGAACATGAGCATCTTTAATTTGCTCCCATAGGAAGCCACAGAAAATATGAAGGTCCAAGATAAGCCTGAGCCCCCTTTCCTTTTATGTAATGAGGAAACAGAGAGCATAACAACTGCGCTGACAGAGCTAAAACACCGAACTAACTGCAGAAAACATGCGTATGCCAAAGGCATCAATCCTCTTCAATTCCCTATCTGAAGGAGTGGTGGATAATAAATTGTAATTCACTTTACAGGTAGAGACCTGCATAGTAAGGCACTCTGGAGTGGGATGCTTGCTGATAAAATTAGGATAATGAGGTACTGATCTACGACATCTGGCCACCTGCCTGTTCATAGGTAGGAAAGCACACTGTTTTGATCAGGTAGTCATCAGTATGTTGGAAGTCTGTGCCATGGACGTCTCTACCGGTGCCAGTGTAGAAGTCCGTACCGGTAGCAGGTCCCAGGTCCCAAGGGTACAGGTGTAGTCAGTAGAGGATCTGTTGATGGTAACCCAACAGAAGGCCTATGCAGAGCATTACAAATCTACAGCTTAGCTACTTTGAAGGCTTGAAGGCTTTAATCTGCTGCTGAGTCTAGGGAAACTTAGGATGTGCAGGATCAGCTGAGGAATCTTATCAATAACAGGAAGCCTCGATGAAGTGCGACTACCCTCTTGACACTCCTTGGAGTCACAGTGTGAGGATGGCTTTGAGTCCCGCTTTCCATTTTTAGGTCTTGCCTACGCAGTGCGCATGCGCTGCACAGGAGGGGACCTCTTGGAATCGATCAGCTTCTCTTCCAGGGGATCCTCATCAATAGTCATAAGCATTAGAATATTCCTGCCCATGCGCGGGACCCCGGAAACACTATATTATATGTGCCCCACATATATATACTTATATATATATATATATATGCAATAGCAGCCAAATCACATCAGAGCTGAAATATGCTGTGAAGAATTTCCACCATACATGAATAATGTGCATTAGAAACATGAGAAACAACATCAAAGATTGTTTAGAAACTGTTTTAATGCTTAGACAGCAGTAGAAATTCTTATAACTCACTGAAAGCATAGAAAGCTCCCAGGCTGCATTGCAAACACACAGTCTAAAAGACTGAAAAGCTAACCTGTAGCTGTATGTAATACAAAAACTGACACTGTGCCTTTAAGGCACTCATGACCCCCAGTATCCCATCATGCCTCAGGGGTGACAGTTAGGTCAGTTGTTCTTTCTGGCTCCTTAAGGAAGGATCCTGGTAACACAGCTCCACTAATTTCTGTTTTCTCCACGACGTTTGTATCCTGTGTCTGCCTGAAGAACACGATCCAGGCACCTGTCCTCACTGCGAGCACCTGTCAGCAAGAACTCTCAAAGACAGGGAGAGAATTCGCATTTATGGCCTGGCTCACATGTCATCCAGAGGAAGGTCTCCGGTGAAGAAGGGCTCCAAGAAGGCTAGAACATCTTCGAAAGAAAAGTCTTCGAACCCTTCAGCTTCAGCGGCAGGCTTGGCGCTGAGGAAAGAGCCACCGGTGGGTCATTCATCTTCAGAACTACCGTCGACGGCGGGCTCTCCGTCGAAAAGAAGACCAGGTACGTCGAGGACGTCGAAGGATCCAGCTCCGTCGTCGAAATCCCCTTCGAGGGAGGTCATTCCTCCGTCGGCGTCCACCGGGCGACGTTCGGCGTCGAGAAAGGTGACTCCGCCACCATCAACCGGGCGACGGTCGGCGTCGAGATCCATGGCCCCTCCGCCGTCGTCAACCCGGAGACGATCGGCGTCGAGGGAGGTCACTCCTCCGCCGTCGTCATCCAGGCGACGACCGGCGTCAAGAAGTGTGATCCCTCCGCCGTCGTCTAAGAAACGACGTTCGGCGTCGAGGACCAAGACCCCTCCGCCGTCGACAACAAAACATCGATCGGCGCCGAGGAGGCAGTCTCCGTCAACGTTTCGTCGAGGCTCGGCGTCGAGGTTGACCAATACCCCTCCGCCGTCGTCGCACAGACATTCGACGTCGAGAGAGAGGAATCAGTCGACGGCTGGTCATTGCCGTTCGACGTTGAGAGAGGCTCCGTCGTCGGCTGCTCATCGCCGTTCGGCGTTGAGAGACTGTAGATCCTCGCATCGATCGCCGTCGAGACATTCGATGTCGAGATTGATGGCCCCCAAAAGCATTCAGCGTCGAGAGAAAGACATACGACGCCAGAACGCTCGACGTCGAGACATTCAGAAAGAGCTTGATCGTCGTCGAGGAACTCTGTGATCATGGCTACGGAGTCAGCTTCTCGTCATTCCACTTCACAGTCTTCTGGCTCCTCAACAACATCATCAAGATCCAGAAGTCCTGTCCTCAGATCTCCTGTGCGTCAGCCAGATCCTTCGGCTGCGGAGGTCAGACTGTCACCCAGATGGTACAAGTCATTGGATCATTGGCGAGAGTCAGGGGCTACCAAGCGTATGCACGACTATGTCAGTCCGCAGCACAGATCTCCTCTCCAGAGGCTGGTGGATGAAGTGGACAGGCGTAGTCCTCCCAGGCGCCAAGCAGACAAATCGCCTGTGAGAAAACCAACCAGATCCCACTCTCCCAGAAGGGAAGATCCGGTTAGATCTCGATCTCCCAGAAGAGAAGATCCGGTCAGGTCTCGTTAACTCAGAAGAGAAGATCCGGTCAGGTCTCGTTAACCCAGAAGAGAAGATCCGGTCAGATCTCGCTCTCCTAGAAGGGAAGAGCATCCAAGAAGATCACGTGAGAGGAGGCACGGTGCTCATCGTAGACGTCGAAGAACTCCGTCTACTTTATCTACCTCTTCTACCAGGTCTTCCAAGAGGGATTACTCTCCCACGCTGATGGATAGTCCTATTTCTAAATCCTCTCCAGTGGATGACATCGGCACTTATCTCGATGTCCTGCAAAGAGGAGCTCAGAAGCTGAGCATTGAAATGTCTGTCCCCCAGGTTGCTACGACAGTAATTTTTGAAACTTTGCACAAAAAATCTGTCTCTCGTCCACTGCTGCCTTTAGTCCCGGGGATTATGGATCAAGTCAAGGACGTTTTCCTAACTCCAGCAAACATCAAAGCGGTGCCAGTCCGCATACAGAAAAAATACAAACCAGCTTCTTCTGACTCAGTTTTTGTAAAATCTGACCCTCCAGCAGACTCTGTGATAGTGTCAGCGGCAAGGAAGACGCATGCAGTTGCTGCTTCCTCTTCAGTACCACCTGATAAGGACAGCAAATCACAGGACTCGTGGGGTTGCAAAGTTTGCAATTCAGCTGCCTCCACGCTGAAGGTCTCCAGTGCGGCCGCGCTGTTGGGTAGATACGATAGAGCCTTATGTGACTCCATGGAAAGGTTCAAGTCCAAGCTACCTAAGGAGGACCAGAAGGACTTCGAAGAAACAATGACGGAAGGATGTCTGGTGGCGAACCAGTTGATAAGCACAGCAGTGGACGGTGCAGTGCTTGCGGCACATTCCTATTCACATGGGGTTTGTGCCAGGAGGTCAGCTTGGTTGCGCCTCACAGGGCTGAAGCCGGATGCTTAGCAACGCATCCTTAATCTTCCTTTTTCGGGTTCCTCTCTCTTCGGAGAACATGCTGACGAAGAGAGGACTTGTATGAAGACACAGCTGGATACAGTAAAAGCGGTGGGTTTGGAGAAAAAAAAAGAATTCAAACGCCGCTTTAAGACCAACAAGGGAAAAGGGGCTCAACAGAGGGTTCAAACCCCTCAGTGGTCCCAAAATAAGAACCAGGGAAAATCCCATTTTCGAGGCAAATCCAACTGGGGTAGAGGAGGTCACCAGCAGTCCTCTACCACCACGAGAGGAGGAAAAGCTTGAACAGTGGCTTCCTCTGGCGCCGTTGCCCACTCCAGTGGGAGGAAGTGCTTCACAACACCTGGCAGAGTGGGTCAGCATCACAAGGGATCGGTGGGTGCTGAATATACTGCGCAATGGATACATGCTACGTTTCCGTGCACTTCCAAAGAACATTCCTCCAAAGAACTCTTGCCCTCACCAGCTAAGCTTGCTCCGAAGAGAGGTGAAAGTCCTGCTACAAAAAAGAGCTATAGAGGAAGTTCCTCCCTCTCAAAGGGGAAAGGGAGTCTACTCCAGATACTTTCTTGTCCCCAAAAAAGATCAGGAGGACAAGTTCAGACCCATACTCGATCTGCGTCTCCTAAACAAAGTCATTGTCAGAGAAAAGTTCCGCATGTTAGCTCTTCACCAAATATGCCCACATCTTCAAGCCGGAGATTGGATGTGTTCGGTGGATCTGCAAGATGCATACTTTCACATTCCGATTGCACTGCGGCATCGCAAGTACTTGAGGTTTGTCGTAGGAAGCAAACACTACCAGTACAAGGTGCTACCCTTCGGACTCAAGTCCGCACCACGAGTCTTCACCAAATGCATGGCAGTGGTGGCGGCTTTTCTTCACAAAAAGGGACTCTTCATCTATCCATACATGGACGACTGGCTCCTAAAGGGCCCGTCTCCGGTACAGGTAACACACTATCTGCAACTTTGCCTACACCAGTTGCACAGGCTCGGTCTCCATGTAAATCTGGAGAAGTCAGTCCAGCGTCCGACACAGTCTATCCACTACCGCAGCTCCGTTCTGGACACAAAATTGGGAAAAGCGTTTCCTTCGGAGGAGAAACTCTTTTCCATGAGGCAGCAGTGTGGGATTCTATTAGAGTCTCGGTTTCCAACAGTCCGACAGGTAGCCTCCCTGCTGGGTTCCATGGCGTCCTGCATTTTTCTCATCCCGAACGCCAGGCTGAGAATGCAGCCTCTACAACAGGCTCTCGAAGACCAGTGGGACCAGGCGACAGGGTGTTGGGAAGATCGTATCACTCTTTCCCAAGCAACGAGGGATGACATCAAATGGTGGACTCGGGCGAGGAATGTGCTGGTGGGAGTGCCTTTTCACCAACCTCTACCAACCCAGTCTATAGTGACAGATGCCTCTCTGCAAGGCTGGGGAGCGCACATGGGTCCCCTTCAGATTCAGGGTCAGTGGTATGCGCAGGAGCGGACGTACCACATCAACATGCTGGAATTCAGAGCGGTGTTTCTAGCTCTCAAAGCTTTTCTTCCAGCGATCGAGTCCAACTCAATCCTAGTTCAGACGGACAATACAACCACCATGTTCTATCTGAACAAGCAAGGAGGCACGCCGTCACGCCCTCTCTCCAGGGAGGCTCAAACCATCTGGCACTGGCTTCTCTCTCGAAACCTCTAAGTGGTGGCGGTGCACCTTCCAGGCGAGTTAAACATCAAAGCAGACGCACTCAGCAGGCACTTCAAAGATCAGCCAGACTGGGTGCTAAACGACGAAGTGGTAGAAGAGCTTTTTCGTTGTTGGGGTCGTCCAGCCATAGACTTGTTTGCGGACGACGAAAACGCAAAATGCCACGCCTTCGCGTCCAGATTCCACTGGCCAGGGACGCAGGGGAATGCTCTCCTGATGGAGTGGTCGGGAACATTTGCTTACGCGTTTCCTCCCCTAGCTCTGATTCCGAAGGTAGTTTCCAAGCTGCTCAGTTCAGACATGGAGATGATCTTGATAGCTCCAGATTGGCCACGGCAGTGGTGGTACCCGGACCTTCTTCATCTGTCTGTGTGTCCACACAGATGACTTCCTTGCAGACCGGACCTGTTGAGCAAGATGAACGGGAGGATACTGCATCCCAACCTCCCATCACTGAACCACCTGAGGTCCTGCAATATGGGCATCTGAACCTGCCTCCCGAATGTATGCACATTTTAAAGGAGGCTAAGAGACCTTCCACGAGAGCGTCTTATGCGTTCAAATGGAAAAGGTTTTACATATGGTGTAGGGATCATCACCTAGATCCTAATAAAGATCAAGAGGAGGTAATCCTGCCATACCTCCTTTCCTTGGCAATTTCTGGTTTGAAATATGCTTCCATTAGAGTGCATCTGTCAGCCATAGTAGCGTACAGGAAATCACCTAATCAGATTTCTTTCTTTCAGGTTCCGGTGGTTAAGGACTTCCTCCAGGGGTTGAAAAAGGTGTATTCCCCTGTGCGAAATCCTTCTCCTCCTTGGGAATTGAACCTGTTTCTGTCCAGGTTAATGTCACCTCCTTTCGAGCCCATCCACAAGGCCTCTTTGCAACATCTCTCTTGGAAAGTAGCCTTTTTAGTGGCGATCACGTCAGCGCGCAAAGTAAGCGAGATACAAGTACTCTGTGCGAAGGAACCATATACTGTTTTCCACCACAATAAAGTAGTCCTGAGAGCTCATCTATCCTTCTTGCCTAATGTGGTTTCTGATTTTCATATAAATCAGTCCATTTCCCTCCTTTCGTTCTTTCCAAATCTTACGACCCCGGCTGAGCGGTCGCTGCACTCCTTGGATCTTAAGAGAGTGATTAAGTTCTATTTGGAAAAGACCAAGGGTATCAGGAAGACGGATCAGCTGTTTGTGAACTATGGTTCAATGAGAACGGGCTTTCCAGCGGCCAAGAGGTCCATCTCCAGATGGATTGTCTCCTGCATTAAATTGGCCTATCTGCTTGCAGGCAGGCCTTTATTGGTATCACCCAAAGCACATTCTACCAGAGGGAAAGCGGCCACAGTAGCTTTCTTACATGACATTCCAATGTCAGAAATATGTGAGGCTGCGACCTGGAAATCAGTACATACCTTTACTAGACATTACTGTCTAGAATCTGATTCCAGGGCCGATACTCAAGTAGGGCAAGCCTCCTTGAGAAATATGTTTGGGTAGCCTATAGCCTTCTCAGGCTTGTTGATGAGATTACTGTCTTGTCATTCCTTTGCCCGCAGGGATGAGGAGAGGCTCGCTATTCTATTCTAATGCTTATGACTATTGATGAGGATCCCCTGGAAGAGAAGGATTAGTTACTTACCTGTAATCCTAGTTCTCTTCCAGGGGTATCCTCATCAAAGTCATAAGCAACCCTCCCGCCTCCCCGGGCAAAGGATATTCTTTAATAAGGAGATATTGTTAACCTATTTGTTACTTGGTTTTTTCAGTCTCCGAAAAGAACAACTGACCTAACTGTCACCCCTGAGGCATGATGGGATACTGGGGGTCATGAGTGCCTTAAAGGCACAGTGTCAGTTTTTGTATTACATACAGCTACAGGTTAGCTTTTCAGTCTTTTAGACTGTGTGTTTGCAATGCAGCCTGGGAGCTTTCTATGCTTTCAGTGAGTTATAAGAATTTCTACTGCTGTCTAAGCATTAAAACAGTTTCTAAACAATCTTTGGTGTTGTTTCTCATGTTTCTAATGCACATTATTCATGTATGGTGGAAATTCTTCACAGCATATTTCAGCTCTGATGTGATTTGGCTGCTATATATATATATATATATATATATATATATATATATATATATATATATATATATGGGGCACATAATATAATATAGTGTTTCCGGGGTCCCGCGCATGGGCGGGAATATTCTAATGCTTATGACTTTGATGAGGATACCCCTGGAAGAGAACTAGGATTACAGGTAAGTAACTAAGAAGAGAACTAGGATTACAGGTAAGTAACTAATCCTTTTTTGGCCAAAAACGTGCACGTTTTGCATTGCTTTCAATAGCAACACGTGCACGTTTGGCGTTTCCCTTGAGCGAGCGAGCGGCACCATCTGTTCGCAATTATTGCTCTCGCTCCCGCAAGGTAAACACTGCGCGGCCCTGCTCTCGGCCACATTTCCCCTACCCCTCCCACTTGTTTAATGAGCGTCAGTTAACCCGCGGGATATGCCTAGAGTGAGACGCATTTGTTCTCTTTTTGTATGCGGAAACAGACTGCTCTTTAATTCTGAGCCAGCAGACATGCCTGTGGCTCCGATTCTCTTGCATGCCTGCTACTGTTTATTGCACACTTGTGACGGAGTGGTTTTGAGTCATAAGAAACCGGCTTTAAAAAGCTACATTGTTTTTAGTTGCTAAGGAAGAATGTGTAAGCAGAATTGTGAGTTGGCCAAACTGATTTCAGATGTGCGCTGCTCCAGCTTTGCGAGTGGGACTTGGCAGCTGTTTACCCTAAGTGGAAAATTGTAGAAATTCTTCCACTCATCACGTTTTCCTCTCAAGTGAGAGGGCTAACCTGCTACTGTTTATTACACACTTGTGACTGAGTGGTTTTGAGTCATAAGAAACTGGCTTTAACATGCAAAATTGTTTTTAGTTGTTAAGACAGAATGTGTCAGCAGCATCGTGAGTTTGCCAGACTGATTTCAGATGTGCGCTGCACCAGCTCTGCAAGTGGGGCTTGGCAGCTCTTTGCTCTAAGTGTAGAAATTCTTCCACTCATCATGTTTTCCTCTCAAGTGAGCGGGCTGACCCGAGCAGCTCCTGTTTGGATGCAAGTCTTGGAAATTATATGTAGCGGTTGTGGTATTGCAGTAGACAAGAAAAATGTGTCGGAAAGACAATTTGAGTGCAGAAACAACGTCTACCTTCTCTCAGCACGGAACACATCTGCATCTAAAAACGAACTAGAGTTGGCTGATGTCTAATTATAATGATTTCTCATTTAGCAAAGTAGGAAAAAATAATTAATCAGCGAAATTTCAGTTTTGTTTTGGGGTGGAATAATGTTTGTATTTCATACCTCACTCATTTTTTAAATCTTTCAGTGCTCAAATGTAAGCATATGCTGCCCACTAAACGTTCTTTGCAACCGGATACCAGTCAGACTAAACCACAATAAACAACACTCACAGCTACCAGAACAGGGATAGTATCTGAACTGTACATGTAAAACCATTATAGATTCGCCTTTTTGTCCATTGGCAAAGGTTGGTCTAGTGTGTTGTCTCCCCAAGAATAACAAGTAGTGGCATAGCAATAGGTCTCGCCTTTGGGACCTTATAAGTGTTTAGTTATCCGTACAATATCCTTGGTGCAACAACATCAACTGTCGCATGGCTAAACACTTATAAGGTCCCAAAGGCAAGACCTATTGGCTATGTCAATGCTTGTTATGCTTATGTCTGGACTTGGAGTCACCGGGAGACTTAAATCAGGAACAGACATGACAACCACCCTAAAATCGAGAGTACGGGTGCATGAGTTAGAGTGACACCTATGCGAAGACTGATCTCTAATTCCTTTGGATGCATGAGACAGCATTTATCACACAATTCTGAGTCCAGAGTCTAAGCCCCGGGCGGATCTGTGACAGACATCTGCTTCTTACAGTGTCAGCATGACTTGAATACTGGCGTTTTTGATGGGGAGAATGTTACCTAGCACCCTGTATGGGATTTGGAAGAGGTCGGAAAACTGACAAATGTAGGAATGAGCTCCAGATCCACAGCGAAAGGCAGAGAAAGAAAGGAACTGACAGCAGGAGAGGGAGAGGGAGAGTGAGTGAGTGAGTGAGTGTCTGTCTGTCTGTCTGTGTATATACATATCAATCTATCTATATCAGGCTCCAACCTGTCCTTTCCGGGTGGTATGGCACCAACTTGGAGCCACTTAATGACACGCAGGAGCACTGATATGATAAATCTCTGGATCCAGTCTGACGCCTGGGGAATACACTATAGAGAGGAATCTGCAGTTTGAAATATCCAACAGAAATATGTTTAAAGCTGAGCAAAACTACCAAGATACTGCTTAAATCTTTCATAAAAGGACAGGCAGTTTCTTTAACTTGGAAGGTGCCATAAAACCTACATGAGCAGTACCTTCTGGATTCCCCACAGTCGGAAGACAATGCCTAAGGACTAAAGGAGCCAACATTTAATTTAGCAAGTTGCTCACTGAATTAGTAACCTGGGGCAGAGCAGTTATTTGAAAGCCAGCAAATACTGGGTGCTGGCAGAAAGACCGTTACTTACTTCTTCTTGCTCCAGCTCATCCTCACTATCATCATCGCTGACCACTGGTTTGGCCCGGCAGCCCCGGCTAGTGCGCCTTCTACTTTTCACTCGGTCAGATGGCTTCTCCTTCCGACCGAGTTTAATCTTCACCTTTACGGAACGAGCTGTTGGGGGAAAAATAAAAAGATTAGCTGTGATAGCAAAAAGACAGAAAAAGGAAAATAATAATTGTAGACAATCTACTTGTGGTTACTCTTGAATGATGGGATCTGTCTTGGAGCACCACTACTGAAGTTTCATGGAGAGCAAATCACGCTTGCCCAGAGAGAAGTGCTCTTCACAGTTTCACACACTTACCGCTCTTGCCATAACACCATGAATGGCTCTGCCTCAAATACATGTAACTGCAGTTATCCAGAGATGCTATCTTTCAAAGACTAACATACATGAATTATTACCTCTGGGTTTCCCAGTCAGACAACAGATAATAACAAAAGCTTATAAATCCAAGAAAAATCTTTAAATGGAATACAACAAATTAACTTCTCGTTAACTAAACCACTCCAGCAATGGTTCCTTTAATCGATTCACATGCTTGAATTTATTCCAGTCATCAAACTGGTAATCCGACAATGATTACTGGGATTAATACTAGCATTATGAGTATATGAGCCATACAATGCTGAAGATTTAGAAGTGAGCAAGTGTTGGAAACTTTGCCAGTTCTGGTAGAAATGCAAAACTGCTACTCAAACTAACTAGTAAAAAACATTGACGGTGCTTTCCATGGAATGAGAAGGCACACATAGCCACCAGAAACAAAAAACTTCGGACAATTCAAGGCCAAGAAGAAAAAAGTTACTTGCCTGTAACGGCAGGTCTTCACCAACGGTGTCTTTCAAAGATTCACATGCGAACCCTCACTGCAGTGTGTCTGTACACAGAATAAGTGTGGAAACAACGTACACATCAAACAATGAACCTGGCTCATGAACCACGAGCCAGGACAATGCAAGAAATTATTAGACTAGCAGAGTCTGTTTAGACAGAGGTCTGCCTTTATTTATCTATAAAAAAGGTGACAAATAAATGGTCTGTATTTTAGTAAATACCTGTAGACCTGCCCTCCTTGTGTATGAAGTTGCTGTGAATAATCGTGCAAGGAACCAAATTGTCTTAAAGGGCATACATTATCATACTGAAGCCTCTAAAGTGGAATTCAGAATCAGGAGAGGTGGCAAAAGAGACAGAGTCCCGGTGGTGAGGCTGCTGACGCCATGGGGAGGCGGGTCCACCACCGGATTGATTTCTGACTTGTTTTTCAGCGCCCACGACTGCTTGGTCAAGAAGGCAGGGGTCACGTGGCGAGCTAACCCATCACATTGGCCCTGCTGGGGAGGGTTCCAGAAAGAGCTGGCTACCGCACTGGAAACTTGATGGGGACTAGGTGACCTCGCCCTGAAGCATTGATGCCCCGAAGGGACCTTGGAGAGGCAGTGCTGGTGAGTCGCTTGGGACTTGAGCAATAAGAGCGAGGACTGGGACTGCTGAGTGGCACCCTAGAGCAGGTCGGCTGAGCCACAGATCGAAGCCCTGTTGAGAGAAGGGGCCCACGAGAACCAGACCCTGACGCAGACTGTTGGAGGGGGGGGGGTGTACCTGCACACAGCTCCCCCTGGTAGATCTTACCACAGGTGCACGTGCAGGAAAGACAGCCCCTCATCCCCACCACGTACTGGGGAAGCACCCCAGCAGTGTGACTGCACCATTGGCCTCTCCAGTGGCCTGGGACGAAAGACCTTGTTTCCCTCAGTCCCCCTGGACCACAAGAGCGATCTCCACCTCGAGGCAGTGGGTCTAAGTTGCCAAGTTCAGTGGAGTTTGGTGGCGATGCTTAAGTCTACTCCAGCGGAAAAAGGAGATTCCCAGGACTGCTGCTGACCCCCATGAGCGGGGGGGGGGGGGGGGGGGGGGGGGTCGGGGGTCGGGGGGGGGGGGGGAATAGGAGATGGGGTTGGTGGTGCCTGGAGCACAGGGGCAGAGGTTAGAGTCGTTGGCCTGGGAAGGACAGGACAGCACCAGCCGTCAGACTTTATAAAGGGGCACAACATGGCATTGGCAAGAGAAAAGAAGAAGCAATCACTAAAAGACTTGCTAATATGATCGGCGGGGACTACTCCCAATGAAAGCAAGCAGCCTCCACAATCGATGCCCACGGTGAAAGGGGTTGAGGAGCAAGCCCAGCTGACAAGATAGTTTATGGAGGCGCTCATCATTTCCTTTGCGAGGATATCCAGGTAGTGAACGGGAACTTGTGAAGGACCTCAGAGCTCGAGCGAGCTATGGCAATCTATGCCTGAGGACAATGAAACTGGAAGGGGAGAGGAGAGGAGATCGAGCACCTGCCGCAAGAGATCCTACGACTACAAGAGAAGCAAGCAGCAGGCACAAGCCGTAGACCTCAAGGACTGATCTCATACGAATAACATATGCAACCATGGAGCACCAAAAGGGGTTGGGGGCACGGACATTACGGACTATGTGAAGGCCCTCTTCCAACAGATACTTGGCCCACAGGATGAGTTAGACGTGCAACTGGACAGTGTTAATAGAATGGGCCTATCGAAATCGCATGTGTTCCGACTTTCAGTTGAAGGATGTCATTCTGCGCAGTACACTTTTGAAATCATAAACTTCGTTATATGGGGACTTGTCTGCTCTAACTTTTCAGAAGCGCAGAGCCTTCTGACCCGTCATGATATTTTTCAGGTGCATGGGGGGGTCTCTTACAATTGGGCACTCCCGTTTTGCCTCATCTTTCGCTGGGAAGACAAGCTGCATCAACTTAAATCCCTGGAGGAGGCCTATCACCATTCAAAGCATCCCCAATGAGGCGGGGGGGGGGGCCTCACCGCATAGGCTTCGTAAGCACAAAAGAGAACACAATCGAAGGAAGAGTTACATTATCGCCCAAAGGCTTTCGCCTGGACCCTGAAACCATCACCCTGGATAAAAATACAGTCCCAGAGAGACTGGCATTGACCTGACACAGAATTGTGCCTCCCACAGCCTCCCTGAGAGATGGTGAGACTATGAGAAAGTGGCTCTTTTTGTATGGTTAGCCCCTACGTTTTGCCTGTTTTCAATGTATTTTCGATTGTAGAGCACAGGGTGTCTGCCATCCAGGTCCCCTGCGACAGCGCTACTTCACTAAAAACAAATTCCCAATTGGTACTTTTACCCTCTGTAAGTCCTTAGTAAGTGGTACCCTGGGTACCTAGGGCCTGGGAGCTCAAAAGGAACCCTTGGGACCCACTCACTGGGACCATGCCACTGTCCCTGCAGCTTGCATGCCCCTGTGAGGGAGAAAACGATTAAGTTGACATGGCACCCTCCTTGGGTGCTGTGCCAGCCAGAAGTGAATGGGGTATAGGTAAGTCATCCCTTTGGCAGGCCTCACAGCCCTACGGCAGGGTGCACTATACCACAGCTGAGGGCAGGGTGCACTATACTACAGGTGAGGGTATATCTGCATGAGCAGATGTGTCCCTACAATATTGGGGTCCATTCCTAAATATTATAAGTGCTGGTGAACCCATAGAGAATACATGGGCTGGAAACTCGACAACTCAAGTTCCACAGCACCATGATGGCATCACTGACCACAGGACTGTTTGGTACCAAACTACTCCGCTCGATTACTCCACACTGATGCCAATGTGTGATTTATTGTACCATGTACCTAGAGGGCACCTCAGAGGTGCCCCCATAAAACCTGCAAACCCTGGTGTGGTCTCTGACCGGCTGCAGGCAGCCAGCCACCACCAGAAACGTTTCTGGACCCCTGGGTAGAGAGCCCTTGCTCTTTGGGACCGGAACCAATGCACATCCGGGGCAGAGGTGTCACACCTCCTTCCCCAGGACAGGCCAGTGCTCAAACTGCAAAGCTTACAAAGGTCTGCCACCTTTGTAATGGGACCCCCAGCCTGTGCTGCCAGCAGAAGATGGCAGCTCCTGGTTTACTCCCCTACTTTGGACGGGAAAACCAGTGGGAAAAATCAAGAGAATAGAAGGTGTGCCCACCTATGGCAATTCCACCCCTGTGGGGTAGGCGAATTGAAGCACACCTTATAGTCCCTGCCACCTTGAAGATGGTGAGAACCCTCCAATCAGGTCTAGGTCTATGCTACGTCCTACAGAAGGGTGGGATAATAGAGGGTGTGGTCACCCCAGGTAAGGTGCCCATTGGCCTACCTACTACTGCCCTAAAAGCCTCCTAGTATTAAGGTGGCTCCCCCAGACCTAGAAACTAGGTCTGGGATGACCTAAGAAGAACTAAGACAACCCTTCAGAAGAAGACTGAAGACGACTGCCTTGGCCCCAACCCTACCAGCATGTCTGTCTCTAGCTTCTGTGAACCTGCAACCAGTCTTGCAGTCAGCGACCTCTGAAAACCCTAGGAGGACTGCTGTCTTCGAAAAACACTCCAATCTCCCGTGGACAGCTGACCTGCCCAAGATGAAACAAGCTCCAAGGATCCCAGATCAGGGTAGATCTAAGTCTCCTGCCCACTCTACACCAGACGTCCACGGCCCAGGTCTGAGTGGCTCATGTGTGCAATGAAGTCTCTCCAGTGATCCTGATCTAGTGTACAGCTTTGGCTGATCTCTCCTGATCTCCATGGCTGCAATGCAGTGTAAATCCAGAGGCTTCCAAGACCGCGAGTAAGAAGACTCCAATATTGAAGGGCTGAATTGACTTTGTCCCTACGACCCCCTACATCTCAACTTACCTCGGCTGTCATTTGTCTCCCTCCTGCAACCTCTGGTACCACACCTGCAGCCTGTTTGCCAGAACAATAATCTCCATTGAAACACATTGGGTGCCGAACGCTGAAATTGCACCCTGCACCCGACCGCCCATGCTGCTGGTGGTATATGTTTTGCGTTTATTTGTGGCCCCTGTGCTTGAGCTAACCCCCAAAACCTGGCCTCTGCAACTGATTTACCTACCTGCAAGCAATGTGGCTCCAGACACCCAAAAGCCTCAATTGAAAAGCTTTGGGAAGAACTCAGAGTTTGACCTCTGCACCCTGCCACCCCTTTTTCACGTGTGGTGCAGTTTGGGTACTCACCTGGCCCTCGGCCCTTGCTAGATTTTGGATCCGAAGACTGGGTTTGTAAGCGCATTAGTTACCTGTTTAACTGCAATATTTTTCCCCCCATAGAATAACATTGAACTGTACTGAAAGTGTTGATTTTTCAAAGAGAAAAGTAATTTTATTCAAAAACATACTTACCTGATTGGGAAGTTCTTGGTCTTAAATTAAAACCCAAAGTATAATTGTATAACATTGGTCTGGAACTCCTTCTTAAGTCGTGTGTCCATTATGATCACTATTGTGCAATCAATGTCATACACTCCTCTTGTTAGGCCTAAGGCTGCTCGCCCACACTACCACCAATAGAGTACTTTGAGTTTTACATTGAGCCCTAAACACTTTTGGGGAACTCCTGGACTCTGTGCATGGTATTACCACCTAGTGGCAATATCATATACAGAGCCAGCTTCCTATACCCTTTATCTACCAGTGAAGAGCTAAAGGTGTCGTTCTGGGCACAGACAGCTGTCAGTGGCCTCTGCTGGGTGTTAGCCTTTATGGCTACACTGTCCTTGGCATGGTGGTCTAGCCCCATGCCAAATAGTAAGTTAGGCCCCCTGACCCTGTTGGTCATGGTGGGGTTACTCAAGCTGTGTTTAGCCTCAGTGGGTAAGCTGGGTGATGCTCTGGATAAGATAGAATTTGCAGAGGTGGACACCTCTGGCCCCTAACTAAAAAGATTGGGTAAGTATACTAAAGAGTTAGAAAAGGGGCATTGGGAATTAGGTCCTGAAACTGTTATGGAAGGCCAGCTCCTCAAAGGGACAGATGTGGACAAAAGGATGTAAGGCAGAGTAGGCCCGGTAACTTTCAAACCAATTCCGCTACTCTTCCGTGCCTGAATGACTAGGAAGACTCTCCACTCCCAGGGTTGGCTGAGTCTCCTGTGTATTTTTTTTGGAGGGGGCGAGGGGGACTTGTGTAGGAAAGTGGGTTTCTGTTGTAGTAACCCCCCATACACTTTTTGCTAGATTTCTGATGCACTTTGACGGAGGGTACACTGGGTTCCTGCCAATCAGGTTCCCAGTCCCTGTGTTCTTTCAATAAATGGTACCATTGCTCCCACAACTGGCACACCACTGGACATACAAGTCCCTTGTAAAACGTACCAGTGGTGCCAAGGGCATTGTGACTATTGAGGGTCCCTTAGGTCTGCAGCATGGATTGTGCCTCCCTAAAGGACCCCACACTAAACACATAAACACTGCCATTGAATGCTATGTGTTGTGGTGTAGCTAAACTAAAAGTTGACATGGCACACATTCCTGGGTCCCATGCCTGCACACCACTGCTTTGGCATAGGCAAGTCACCCCTCTGGTAGGTCTTACAGCGCTAAGGCTGGACGCACTATACCACAGGTGAGGGCATAGTTGCACAAGCAGTATGTCTCTACAGTGTCTGAGTCCATTCTTGGACACTGTAAGTGAGGTGAAGCCATTTTGAGTACATGGGCTGGGGGTGTGGTAACACAAACTCCACAGCTCCACTCCATAAAGGCTTTACTGAAGACTGAGAAGTTTGGTATTAACATCTTAGCATAATAAATACACATTGAGGACAGTGTGGATTTATTATAAAATGAACTCAGAGGGCATCTTCGAGATGTCCCCTGAAAAATGACCCGCTTCTATCTAGTGTATTGGTTGACCAGTCCCTGCCAGCCAGCCACCGCCAGACAGGTTTCTGACCTCATGGGGTGAGAGCCTTTGTGCTCTCGGAGGTAAGAAACAAATTCTGCTCTGGGTGGAGGAGCTTGACATTTACCCTTGAAGGTACAGCCACACTTTGAGGGTGTGCGCGCGATGCTTGTAGGCTCTCACCTTGTGTTATGCTGATTTTGCCAGCTCCAACTAGTGGATATGCCCGCCTGCCCCAACCCCACTTCTTGGCGTAAGGACAGGTGGGAAAATTAGCCTACAAAGTAGGAGTGTCTCCCTTGGCTTGGCACACCCCTAAGGTGGCCAGGAGCTGAGGTGAACCCCTCTCTTAAAAAATCTCCATCTTGGGTTGGAGAATTCGGCCCAATGGCAACAGGGATGTGCCCCTCATCCCACAGGGAGGGGACACATAAAGGGTGTAGTCACCCTATGGTACAGTAGCCGTAGGCTACTGCTCTCCAACCTCATTAATTCCCCAAATGTACGAGTTACTTACCTTCGGTAAAGATGTATCTGGTAGAGACGATTCTAGCCGCAGATTTCTTCACGTAGAATTATCCCCAGGCATGAGACTGGATCCGGAAACGTTTTGCCACAGCATTCCTGCACGCCGGGGTACCATCACGCGACTCCGCCCAGGCGTCGTCTGCGTACGAGACGTCAGTGAGGTCACATAACTCCACCCCTGGAGCGCCTACGTCAGTTTTCATCGGAGAACTCTTCCGCACCACAGCGCGGAGCCACTAGACAAACAAGCACTGGCGTTGCCAATAGGTCTCGCAGTAGGAAAGTTTGAGCTATTGGTTTTCTAAATGACATTTTATTTTTTTGTTTTGTGATTTACAATGCCCATACTTTTAACTTTTCGCATTAGGAAAGTTTGAGCGATTGGTATTGTAAATGACACTTTTTTTATTTATGTGTTGGTTTTGAAAATAGCAAAATTAATAGCTTTGTCAGTTACAATGTCAAAAGTTTTAACTTTCGCAAATGTGACACCTGTAGCATTTGTAATGCAATGTGTGTTGTATTTACGTGACTTAGATGTATTGATATTACAAATAACAATGGCTTTTAATTTTGTAAATAATTAATACTTAAATAAAAGTTATTGTAATTTATAATGGCAATAGCTTAAACGTTTGTAAATAAATTTTGTGAAGATTATGTTCAGTGTATTTTATTGTGACGAAAATCCAAGAACATTGCATTTGCTATGATCTGGAGTATATAGGATGACAAGGGCGGTGACTGATCAAAGTAGGAAATGTGAGGATGCATGTGTGTGGGACAGAAATGGGAGATTAGGTGAAGATCAATGCACGGAGGGGAGGGAAGGGGAATGCACGGAGGGGAGGTAAGGGGAATGCACGGAGGGGAGGGGAGGGAAGGGGAATGCACGGAGAGAAGGGGAGGGAAGGGGAATGCACGGAGAGGAGGGGGGGAGGGGAATGCACGGAGAAAGGGGGGAGGGTAATGAACGGAGAGGAGGGGGGGAATGCACGGAGAGAGGAGGGGAGGGGAATGCACGGAGAGAAGGGGGTGAGGGGAATGCACGGAGAGAAGGGGAGGGCGGGAGGGGGAATGCACGGAGAGAAGGGGAGGGCGGGAGGGGGAATGCACGGAGAGAAGGGGAGGGCGGGAGGGGGAATGCACGGAGAGAAGGGGAGGGCGGGTGGGGAAATGCACGGAGAGAAGGGGAGGGCGGGCGGGGGAATGCATGGAGAGAATGGGAGGGCGGGCGGGGGAATGCACGGAGAGTAGGGGAGGGTGGGCTTTGTATGCACGGCAAGAAGGGGAGGACGGGTGTTGTATGCACAGCAAGAAGGGGAGGACAAATGTTGTATGCACAGCGAGAAGGGGAGGACGGGCAGTGTATGCCCGGCGAGAAGGGGAGGACGGGCAGTGTATGCATGGCGAAAAGTATGCAATACAAGAAGGGGAAGGCAGGCAGGTATGCACGGCGGGAAGGGGAGGGCAGGGGGTGTGTACGGGTATGCAACGTGAGAAAGGTAGGGCTGTTACCGGAATTTGGCAAAAGAGTAAGGACTTAGGTTGACACGCGGGAAAAAAAGATTAAACATTTTTAACAGCCATATAGTTAGTAAAATAAAAAATTTATAGGCGCATGCGTGAAAAGTAACCCACTGATTATCCCGCAAGTTGCCGCCTTTAAGCATGAACGTCGTTCACCTGTTGGGCTACGAGCTTGAAGTAACATCGCCTCTTCACCTGGCAAAACACTGAAACCCACGAAAATAAACATGACTGCTTAGCACTGCATTTGCGTACCTTCCTCTCCCTTCAATCTACTGCACAGGGGCCACGCGCTGTCGATGAGGATCGCGCGTGGCTCCTCTGCTATCGCCTGCCATGCTCACTCGGAGAGGAGGGGGGGAGGGGAATGCACGTAGAGAGGGGGGAGGGTAATGCACGGAGAGGAGGGGGGGGAATGCACGGAGAGAGGAGGGGAGGGGAATGCACGGAGAGAAGGGGGTGAGGGGAATGCACGGAGAGAAGGGGAATGCACGGAGAGAAGGGGAATGCACGGAGAGAAGGGGAGGGCGGGAGGGGGAATGCACGGAGAGAAGGGGAGGGCGGGCGGGGGAATGCACGGAGAGAAGGGGAGGGCGGGCGGGGGAATGCACGGAGAGAAGGGGAGGGCGGGCGGGGTAATGCACGGAGAGAAGGGGAGGGCGGGCGGGGGAATGCACGGAGAGAAGGGGAGGGCGGGTGGGGGAATGCACGGAGAGAAGGGGAGGGCGGGCGGGGGAATGCACGGAGAGAAGGGGAGGGCGGGCGGGGGAATGCACGGAGAGTAGGGGAGGGTGGGCTTTGTATGCACGGCAAGAAGGGGAGGACGGGTGTTGTATGCACAGCAAGAAGGGGAGGACAAATGTATGCACAGCGAGAAGGGGAGGACGGGCAGTGTATGCCCGGCGAGAAGGGGAGGACGGGCGGTGTATGCATGGCGAAAAGTATGCAATACAAGAAGGGGAAGGCAGGCAGGTATGCACGGCGGGAAGGGGAGGGCAGGGGGGTGTGTACGGGTATGCAACGTGAGAAAGGTAGGGCTGTTACCGGAATTTGGCAAAAGAGTAGGGACTTGGGTTGACACGCGGGAAAAAAAGATTAAACATTTTTAACAGCCATATAGTTAGTAAAATAAAAAATTTATAGGCGCATGCGTGAAAAGTAACCCACTGATTATCCCGCAAGTTGCCGCCTTTAAGCATGAACGTCGTTCACCTGTTGGGCTACGAGCTTGAAGTAACATCGCCTCTTCACCTGGCAAAACACTGAAACCCACGAAAATAAACATGACTGCTTAGCACTGCATTTGCGTACCTTCCTCTCCCTTCAATCTACTGCACAGGGGCCACGCGCTGTCGATGAGGATCGCGCGTGGCTCCTCTGCTATCGCCTGCCATGCTCACTCGGAGAGGAGGGGGGGAGGGGAATGCACGGAGAGAGGGGGGAGGGTAATGCACGGAGAGGAGGGGGGGGAATGCACGGAGAGAGGAGGGTGAGGGGAATGCACGGAGAGAAGGGGGTGAGGGGAATGCACGGAGAGAAGGGGGTGAGGGGAATGCACGGAGAGAAGGGGAGGGCGGGAGGGGGAATGCACGGAGAGAAGGGGAGGGCGGGAGGGGGAATGCACGGAGAGAAGGGGAGGGCGGGCGGGGGAATGCACGGAGAGAAGGGGAGGGCGGGCGGGGGAATGCACGGAGAGAAGGGGAGGGCGGGCGGGGGAATGCACGGAGAGAAGGGGAGGGCGGGCGGGGGAATGCACGGAGAGAACGGGAGGGCGGGCGGGGGAATGCACGGAGAGTAGGGGAGGGTGGGCTTTGTATGCACGGCAAGAAGGGGAGGACGGGTGTTGTATGCACAGCAAGAAGGGGAGGACAAATGTTGTATGCACAGCGAGAAGGGGAGGACGGGCAGTGTATGCCCGGCGAGAAGGGGAGGACGGGCGGTGTATGCGGTGGCAACAGTGAGCATGGCCTCTCGAGCAGTGGTGTCGTAATCCATGGAATGACGTAATGTACGATCAGAGTACACACACAAACGTATATCTGAAGTTTTATAGAAAGAGTGATAAGTGACCGCAAGAGAGTAATTTGTGACAGGGAGCGAGTAGTCGCCCATACGGAAAGGCTGGCGAGAGACAGGGAAAACACGGTCACTGACGGAGAGTAGCTAGTTCCTGCGAGAGAAAGGGTGCTTCCAGAGAAACGACGGGCTGTCAATAGGAGGGAGGGGTCAGATGCCGAAAGGCAGCGGGGACTTGATGAAAGAAACCTGTGTGCCTGCGGCCGTCAAAGTGAAGTGGACACGGCGGGCAGGGGAGGGGGCGGAGCGGGGAGAGCGGCATGTGGGTGTAAAGAAGCCGGGGCCTTTGAAGTGAAGCTAAGCTTCACTTCAAAAGGTGTCGGAGGAATGCGGCTGAGGGAACAGACGGCGATTGCGGCTGAGGGAACTGATGTGCACGCGCTTTTAAGCTCAATGCACATGCGCATTGAGCTTAAAAGTCACGGGCACTGCAAGGAATCGCCACGATTCCTTGCTTGTTAGTTAAAGAGTGGTTAAGCCGCAATAGTCTCGCAAGCTCGATGCGCATGCGCATCGACAGGCGAGACCTAAAAACTGTGGGAGCGTGGGAACAGTGTGCGAAAGAGTATACAAAAAAGGGAAGAGACCCCATAGGAAACAGTGCAACACTGCAGTGTCCAAGGGCAGTGAGAGAAAGAAGAACAGAGCAGAGCCCTGAGCAGCCACCCTGCCAATACATAGACAGACACCCCCCCCCTCCCCCGGAGACAGGGAACCCGGGGAAAAAGTCAAGACACATGTAGCAGGCCTACAACCCACACCCCAAAACAAAGAAAGGGAGACAGTCCCAACAGGCAGGAACAACCGACCTCCAAACCACCCCGCATAGAGGGCAGCCACCCCCCAAGAAACAGGGGTAAGGACGACCAAATGACCCCAACTCAGAGGAGGCAGAGGGGCCAGGACCCTTAGCAGTAAGAGGGAGGAAGGGTAGAGATTGGAGGCAAATCTCCTAACCTGGAGCAGCCAGAGCAGCGGGGCATAGGATCACCCGAACCCCAACTTCCCAGAACCAAGGCGAGGGAAGAACAGCAACTAGACGGAGCCAGCGTCAAGAGCAAAAGAAGGTACTCACAGAGGACATAGCCCCCCACTGGGAGGCGAGTACCGAAGACCAGCCCCAGGGCTCCTCGCAGAACAGGGAGGAAAAGCAGACCATGAAGGAATCTGCTGCTAGAATCGTCTCTACCAGATACATAGTTACCGAAGGTAAGTGACTCGTACATCTGATAGAGACTACTAGCCGCAGACTCCTTCACTTAGAATAGATAACCTAGCAATACCCACGGGGAAGACGGGTCTGTGAAAGGACTCCACCAGTCTGGACAGGACAGGGGGCCCACAGGGGGCCAGACCTGTAGACCAGGGAGTAACCTCGTCCCTACCAGGCAAGAGGACCCCCACAAGTCAAACACCAGCAACCCCAAGAGGGATGTAGGAGGAAAAAAAAAGAGTGAAGGGGCACGCACACTCCCTACAGAGGGTTCAAGAGCAAGACCGGAGAGGCTGAAGCACCCCACTCCACTCCTAAGGCAACAGAGCTTCCACCCAAAGCCAGGACAGTCAGAAGAACGAGAAGAAGCCTAGAGGGCCCAAGGAAACCAAGGAAAGAGACAAGCCCACCCAGAGGGAGGGAAGGCAACAGGCCAGCCAGAACAGTAGCTAAAGCATAAGCCGCCAGCAGCAAGAAGGACACCGAAGCATCCCAGCTCTCAGCACAAGAGCAGGAAGGAGAGAAAATGCCCGGACCCACTACTACAAGGATCGCGCGCACACCCCCAAGAAGCAATAGCAACATACAGAAACGCCATGGAGAACAGGCACCGAAGGCAACCAGCACTCCCCAGCGGAACATAGCTATATAACTGCTACTACCACCCCACATAGGGTACGGTAAGAGTCAAAACACGGGAACCCTCTTTGAAAGAACTTACGCAGCAGAGGAGAAAGAAAAAGCAGCACGGGGAAAAAAACAGCCCAGCGGAAGGCTTGACATCAGCCCAAAGAAAACAGAAGTATTAATCTCAGGGCCAAGTCTGTTTAACAATTCCAGCAAAAACACACACACACACACACACACACACAGGCAACAAGGGCCGTCCAGCAGCCACCGATGCCAAAGTCCCAGCAAGGAGGACTCAATATTGTTATTGTTATTTGTATTTGTAGAGCGCTAACTGATACCCGAAGGTGTCCTGGTGCTGTGAGAGGGCCTACCGTCAGCTAAAGAGCAGGAGATATACAGTTATATTGTAAATAGCCAAGTTTTTAGTGCTTTTCTAAAAAGGAGGAGGTTGGAAATACTTCTGATGTTATGTTATGTTATATGGTTAATAGAGCGCACAGCTGCCCCAGCGAAGAGGCATCCCGGCGCTAATCCCAAGTGAAAAACAGAACTGAGGGCAGAAAAGACCGGTAGGGGAAATTATTTTCCAGGAAATAAAAATGTTTTGACAACTTTCCTGAATTGCAACATGTCTTTCAACTCCCGTATCTGGGCAGGAAGGGAATTCCATAACTTAGCTGCTAGAAAACGGAAGGAGTGGCCACCTGCTCTGCTATGATTGAATCGGGGAACTACCACCAGATTCTGCCCTGCCGAACACAGAGAACGCGCAGGCACATACAGGTTCAGCACTGATCCCAACATTTTAGGGGTAGACAGTCTAAGGATTTTAAAAGAGATACACAGGGTCTTGAACTGTATCCTTTGAGCTACAGGAAGCCAGTGAAGTTTCCGGATGGAGGCAGAAGTGGGACTAAAGCGTGGCAGGCCTATTAAGGCCCTCGCGGCCGCATTTTGAATACGTTGAAGGCGGGCAATTTCTACCTTGTTAGCGCCTAGAAGTAAGGAGCTGGCATAATCCAGTCTGGACAGTACCGTAGCCTGAACAATTAACTGCCTGGTAACAAGATCGAAAAATTTCAAGACTGGTTTAAGGCTGCGTAAGATTCCAAAGCAAGTAGCGGCGACCTTTTTTGTATGGACATCAAACTTAAGCTCCGAGTCCAACCAGACTCCCAGATTCTTCACTTCAGTCTTAGGTGTAGGGGCTGCCCCCAAAGTAGGTGGCCACCAATGGTCAGCCCATAGATCTGCGTTTCTTCCCACCAGTAGTACCTCCGTCTTGGGAGCATTCAATTGGAGACAGTTATCTGTCATCCAGGCTGCTACGGCGGTCAGACCCGCTTTGAATCTAATATGGTCGATGGTAGAGCCTTCCGTGAGGGCAACCACTAGCTGCGTATCGTCAGCATAAGGCATGGGCATACCCTGCCAACTTAGGGCGAACAAAGCGATACCAAACGCTCCTTCCATCATCCCCTTTGGTATCACTTTGTTCGCCTTAAGTTGGCAGGGTATGCCCAGACGTGGGTCCCTTGCTCACTCTACCACTGGATTCAAGATAGCCTGGCTGATGAGGATTATGAATCCGAAACCAGTCCCAGGATGCTGGTTTACGGTCCAGTGAAGATATGGCTTAGCAGTTCAGGCTGGACTGTTCCCATGAGGCACAGGGTCAGACTGATTTGCATATGACCATGTCTGAACTGAGGTGGTGGAGTGAGCTAAAGAATGGTGATGGATTAAACCCAGATCAGTTGACTGGGAGTGAGTGTTTGATTTGCTCAAACGCTCCGTCCATAATCCCCTTTGGTATCGCTTTGTTCACCCTAAGTTGGCAGGGTATGCCCAGACGTGGGTCCCTTGCTCACTCTACCACTGGATTCAAGATAGCCTGGCTGATGAGGATTATGAATCCGAAACCGGTCCCAGGATGCTTGTTTCCGGTCCAGGGAAGATATGGCTTGGCAGTTCGGGCTGGACTGTTCCCATGAGGCACAGGGTCAGACTGATTTGCATATGGCCATGTCTGAACTGGGGTGGTGGAGTGAGCTAAAGACTGGGGATGGATTAAACCCAGATCAGATGACTGGGGGTGAGTGTTTGATTTGCTCAAACGCTCCGTCCATCATCCCCTTTGGTATCGCTAGGAACCCCTGTGGTTGGCGGAGTCAGCCGAGGCATGGAACAACAAGCTGCCATCAAAAGGAAGATCACTGAGCCGCTCCTGAATGTTTTCAGGGAACACACCGTCCCGAAGCCAAGCATGGCGACGGCGGGCGACTGAGGAAGCCTTGGCTCGGCCCAGCACCTCCGCGATGTCTAGAGCGGAGCGGAGAATAAACGCCGCCAGCTCCCGGCCATCCAAAGCATGATGCCATGAGTCCACCTGAACAGTCTCCTGGGAAGCCGCAGATCCCAGAGACTCAGCCGAGTCCCACAAACAAGATGTTAAAGGCCCGCAGGGCAGCACTTGTCGAGGCGAACATGTTGTGCCCACAAGAGTCCAGCCAGCGGACATCCCGAAACGGCGGAGTTAACAGTGGGGGCAAGGAGGAAAAAGCGGACCGCAAAAGTAGACTGGCAGCAGAGGGGTGGAGGGAGAGGCACGCCGGGTCACGCGGTGCAGAAGGTGTTGAGGCACCGGGTCCCCCGAGGCGGGACGCCTCCAACCCCCGTCAGGGAAGAAAGGAGCAAACCCTCAAAGGGGAGCAAAATCTCCCTCCCACCAGAGCCCTGGTGGAGAACCTCCAAGAGATGGTCCGCCGAGAAATGAGCAATCAGGTCCCCCATGCGCAGAATGCCCACAGCCGTGGACACTGCGTGAGCGAAGGCCACACCCGCCTCTGTAGGGCCTCGAAGGAAGAAAGCAGTTCCTCTGTGGGTGACGGCTGCAGACTAAGGCGGCTGTCCCCGAAGCCAGAGCTGGAAGCCAGTAGGTACTGAAGAATCGGGGACCTGCAGCTCCTCCGACGAGCACCTCAGCCCCAGAAAAGACAGTGAGCCACCCTTCGATGACGCCGGTGAAAAAGACACCACATGGCGGTCAGTCTCCGGGGAAGAGAATACCAATATGCAGCCAGCCTCCGAAGAAGAGGGAGCGTCCGAAGACGAATCAGCGGCGCGACCTCTGTGTGGAGACGTAGAGTCCGCACCCTGAGGCAGGATGCCAGTACCATCCGGCGCCGAAGGAGAGACCGGATAGGGCTCCTCCAAGTCCCACCGTGTCGGGAACCGGAATGGGGCCGGAGCCAAAGTGGCCAAGGGGCGACCCGGAACAGCGCCAGGGACGAACCGCCCTCCGACGAGGCAGACGCCCGTGGGGAGGGACGAGAAGGGCCCGGAGGGGGACAAAGAGTCCCCACCCCACCTCAAACCAGACCGGGACGAGGAGAGATCACTGACCCCTGTGGTGCTGCCTGAAGCATGCGCCGGCGCCGTGGCGGCATCAGCTCAGCCTTGGACGAGGCCTTTTTTTTTTGTCAACTCTTTTTTTATTGGCATTTTTATCATCTACATTTCCAATAACACATTGTACGCATCATGCACATCAAACATTTATCCCATTGTTCTGCTATCAGTACACCAATCCTCTCCACTCGGAGTGCCATTGCATGTAAACATAACTCAGTTGCAACCACAACATTTGCAATAAACAGTAGTAACTAGATGCGGCAGTGTCCTCTGAGCACAATACAAATCAATCCCACTTTCCCCCCTTCCCAAGGTCCTCCTCCCCCCCTGACAGACAGTATATGCAGGTTTATTCTCTCATCTCGTCCAGTTGGCCTCCCGCACCCCCCACTCCACCGCCCCCCACTCCTGGCGCTTATATATCCCCCCTGGCTATTGTTCCCCCGCCGCGTTTCGGCTGCGGGTTCCCGTCTACTCACTGTTGTCAGCCCTACTGCTGTCTATGCTGCTATTAGAGGTGGCCCCCGTGCGCCCCTCACCCTGGTCAGCCATTCCTCCTTCCATGCCCTCAGCCCCTTCCCCAGCTGCGTCAGTCCCTAATGCCTGCAGTGTCTTGAGCATGTCCTCCCAACGTTCCGCCATGGGCTCTTTGCGGAGTCCTACCGTTTCCTCTCTCCTGATAGCGGTCCACTCCGCGCGGCCCCACGAGAGTAGAGAGAGGGTCCACGCCTGCACACTGGGCGGTTCCCCTGCTTTCCACCGCTTAGTCAGGAGTCTCACCGCCGTAACCATCCCCAAGTCCAGAAAACGGGACAACACTTTGGTAGTTGGAGACCGTTTAAAATGGTGCAAGAGAAACTCCGGCCAGTCGTAAGGGATTTCGCGGCCTATACATTGCACTAGCCGGGCATGTATCTCCCTCCAGTAATCACTGAGCCGCGGGCAGCGCCACAGTAGATGAAGGAGGTCCGCAGCGAGCTCTCCGCATCGGGGGCAAGATGCGTCCACCCTATGAAAGTATTTATTAATTAAAGCCGGAGTGAGGTAGGCCCTGTGGACGATATATACCTGGATCTGGCGAAAGCGCACGTTTCTGGGTATGAGCGTCGGACTTTTGAGTATCCGTTCCCATTCTTTGTCCGCCAGTGGCCTCCCCATATCTCGCTCCCACTTCCGGCGAAGGGGGGCCAGGTCCAACTCCGTGAGCAAGCGTGAGGACGCAGCAAACCATTTAATGAGGTGCCTGCCCCTACCCATGACATGGAGGTACTGTATCACCAGGTGCTGCGCCGGCTCCTCCGTTATATCACCCCACTTCATCGCCATCCGGGATGTGAGCGATCTATGCATCAGGAATCTCCCAGGGGGGAGCCCAGCCTCTGCAGCCAGCGACTCGAAGGGGATCAGGACTCCATCTTGGTAGAGGTCGCCCAAAGTCTGCACCTCTGCCGCTTGCCACTATTCGAGCATGCGATGTGTGAGGACCCCTTCGCCCCCCGGAGAGCCCTCCAGCGGCACCGCAGGCGCGTACGGGAGCACTCCCCTCGTGAGGTAGAGTGCCCTACGAAAGCACCTGTATGCCACCCCTAGCAGGAGCGGAGCAGGTTTGGCCCTATCTGCCAGCGGGTGAAACAGTGCAGTGATCCTTTCCAAGGCATAAGGCGACTCCCTTGTGGCAGTGTCCTCCCTTCCCCTGTCCGCCAACCAGCGAGCAACCCATTGGAGCTGCGCCACCAGATTGTAAAGCTCAAAGCAGGGGGCAGCTAGGCCACTTTTGTCCGTGGGGAGAAATAGCTTGCCCAGGGCCAGCCGGTGTCTGGACGCGCCCCACACAAAGTCGCGCAGAATCCCTTTGAGCCTGGAAAAGAAGGCCGCGGGCACGAACATCGGCAGATTCGCGAAATAATATAGGAGGCGGGGATGCATCACCATTTTGGTTAAAGCGACCCTGCCCGTGGTTGTCCGGGGGAGCGTGGACCAGAAACCTATTTGCGCCCTGAGCGCTGTAACGGCTCTGCCTAGGTTCCCATTCATCAGGTCCGCCGGTATACCTGGATCCCCAGGTATTTAAACGTGTCCGCACACCATTGCACTCTTGTGCCGTGGAGGCTGTACTCTGGATCGCGCGCCTCGCTATTGAAAGGCGTAGAGGCAGGACTTACCCACATTAACTCGGAGCCCCGAGAGGTCTGCGAATCGGCTTAGTAATGGGGCGAGCTGGTCTGGCATATTATTCACGTCCCTGACAAATACCAAGAGGTCGTCCGCATACAGGGACACCTGATGCACGCCATCACCCAGTGGAATCCCATCAGCCAGCTGTTGCCTCATGGCTGCCGCCAGAGGCTCAATGGCCAGCGCAAAGAGCAGCGGCGACAGGGGGCATCCCTGTCGGGTGCCTCTGCCTATCGCCACCTCCTCCGAGACATATGGCCCCAGTCGAACGCGGACCACCGGGTCCCTGTACAGAAGCCCCACCATCTCCAAGAAGTCGCTGCCCAGCTCGTACGCCTCTAACACCGCTCAGAGGTACCCGCACTCGAGGCTATCGAAGGCCTTTTCCAGGTCCAGTATCAGGCACCCTGCTCTAGGCCACACCAATGCTGCCTCCGTCGCCACTCGGAAATACCTCCTAAGGTTCAGGGAGGTGGACCTTGCTGGCACAAAACCGTTCTGGTCCGGGTGGACCAGTTGTGGGACCGATGGCGCAAGTCGCTCAGCAAGCATCTTGGCCAGTATTTTATAGTCCGTGTTGAGCATCGCCAGTGGGCGATAGGAGCCCATGGACAGTGGGTCTCTATCAGGCTTGGGCAGGGACACTCTTGGACGAGGCCTTTGCCTTCTCATAGGGCCGAGCGGGGCTCGGGGATGCGACCTGAGCCCCGGCGACGTCCCGCGACACCACAGGGACTCCTGCGGGGGTTTGCGGTGATGCAGAGGTGCCGTGACCTGAAGGAGGGACCCCGGAGGAGCCGCACCCCAACAGCACCACATCCTCTAAGCCTGGATCCGAACCAGTCGGCGCCGGAGCCACCGGCGGCGCCGCGGAGGGCCCCGCGCGAGGCAAGGGACCTGCCGACGCCCCAGGAGGGGAAGGAGGAGAGGCCAGCGAGGCCTGCAAAGCTGGCGCGTATGTCTCCATCTGGACTCTCAAGGCCCCAGCACCGGGATACGGTGGATAGGAGGTCGAAACGTGGGGCCGCATCACCCACGGAGAGTCAACGCCCCCGGAAGGCCGAACACCAGCCCCCGGGGAACAAACTGCAACACTTACCCCCTGGAGAGCGAAGCTCTCGAGACATCGGAGAAGGACTAGGACGACGACCACGGCCGTATCTGACGTCGTCTGCCGAGGCTGATCGAGGGGAGGAGGTCGACCTGGAGAGACGCGCCGACAGAAGTTTCCTTCGGCACTCACGCCGCGACTTCAACTGTTGGCACGTCTCACAATCAGTGGTGCCGTGATCCCCCCCCTAAACACCACATACAAATGAGATGAGGGTCCACCGCCGACATAAGACGCCCACACAACGTGCAAGCTTTGAAGCCCGAAGGCATTCGCACACTGTCCCATCAAGACAGAAGACAATGGTGAAGAAAAAAGAGGCCCCAAACAGGCCCGCAGCAAGACCAAATCCGCGTTGCACGCGGAAAAGGAAAAAAAACCTGACGTAGGCGCGCCGGGGTGGGGCTTATGTGACCTCGCTAACGTATCTTTTCTCCTGTGGACACCGGATTTGTCCAGAAAGAAGCTAACTCAAAGACTTTGGATCCAGGCAGATTAGCAACACTTTCACAATTCTACACTCGTCGCCCAAGGCCAGAGTCCAGGTGGCCCAACCATCAAGTGACTTCTCACCAGGGATCCTGACCTAGGATACTGCGTTGGACGCCCTCTCCTGAACTTCCCGACAGCGCCTGCAGCCTCAACTTGAAGGGTCTACCCGACCGCGACCAGATCCGGTGAGAAAAACTCGACACCTAAAGACACCCCTGCACCTGCAGCTCCCAGACCTACGTGTGTCCCACTGACAGTGTCCTAGCCTCCCCCCACTATTCAACTCACCTCTCCAGTCGTTGGATTTCTTCAGCCAGTCTTCTGGAACAAGCCTGCAGCCTTTTTCATCAATGAGGATCTCCACTGCATTTTACAGGGCACCCAACGCATCCTTTGCACCTGGCCGCCCCCGTGCCATTGGTGGTGCAACTTTGGTGCTGACCTCAACCCCCAGGGCCTCTGTCCCTAAACCACGGGTATTTACCTGCAACCGGTGCCTTTTCGAGGTGCCCCCTACTCCCATAGGGTTACATTGGGCCCAGTGACGTCTGCACCAGAGTGCCCCAGTGCCACTGGTGGTGCAGTACCTACTTTGGATTGACCCTTGCCCTGTGCTGGTCAAACCCCTTGAAGACTGAACTTCCAAGTCGGGTGCTTAACTGAAATTACTTACCCATCTTTCCTCCTGTAGGATTGCATTGGTTTTCTCTGTATTGTACTAAGTGTTGATTCTAAGAATATTACAAACTATATCTTCAGAGCATTACATGAACCTTTAAAGTATTTTGAATGCTATGCAAACATTTGCCAACTGTCAATTGAAAGTATTACATTTATGAAAAGTCTACTTAGGTGTAATTGAGTTCAACTTGGTTCCTAAACATGAAAGTAACTGAACTAATATTTGTACAAACACTGGCCTGGAGTTAGTCATTGAGTGTGTGTTTCTGCCTTGTACGAGTATGTACACCAAATGCATTCACACTACACTCTGTTAAGTGGAACTACTCAGTCCAGCTACCACTAAATTGAGAGTAAGGTATTATCTACATTATCCTATGCTATGCCTTTGGGGACTTGCTGGACACTGTGCACACTATATCTCTTTTTTGATAAGGTATATACAGAGCTAGCTTACTACACAACTGAACTGCAGCCAGAAAGTGGAATGCTGGACTCAAAGTAAGAGACCCCATCTTACCTATCCCTAAAGACTCCACTGCATTTCAGTGCCAGAGTTGAGTTCAACCCTTTTTCCCACCCCTACAAAATGTAAATGTAAATGTATTTCGATTTATATAGCGCACTAATCACCCAGGGGTCTCAAGGCGCTTGCTTAGGGAACCCGTCCTGGTATTCCCCTGTGAGATACCCCGGCAGGGTATTCACAAGGTGAAAGCCAGGCATCCCGCCGCAAGGGGCCACAGTGGAGATTAAGCAAGCTATTGCCCAGAGTCGCAGAGTGTGACCCCATGAGTCGGTTAGGCACCGGAGCGAGAATTGTCGAGTCCGTGGAATTTTTGAGCCCGAGACCCGCCGAGGCGGGGAATCGAACCCTGGTCCACGGCTGATCTCAGCTTCCGGGTCTGCCGCCTCTAACCACTGAGCCACGCTTCTCCATGAGAGCTGGCCAATCCTGCATACACTTAATTCTACATAAAATAAGCCCCACAAGTGTGTTCGAAACTTGCAAATCTCCTATACGCTCCCTCCTCAAAAGGAGCCTGACATTTCAGTGGTAGGTTCCGCTCCATATACTAATCTGCACCCTCTGGGTTTTCAGAAATACCCGTACAGTGTTTATTTTTGCCGATTTAATGCCTTGTTCTCACTCGAAATGTAGTGTTGCTTTCAATGTAAGCAGGTGAGTCAATACAGATAAAGATGTGGAACGACTAAAGGTACATTTGGTTCCGGAATTGTAGTCTTTTCTTAGTTTTTTCGTAGCCAGGGTGGTCGTCGACATCCCACCTTTCGGTGTACTTCCTGTGAAGTCAGCACGCTTCCTGGAAGCTCCCACCCTGGGGTGCCATCTTCGGATTCTTTTTTTCTCGTTTTGTGTTCTGTTTGCGAATCCTTTGGCAATGTTCAAGTAAGTGATTTATCCGCTATGTCCTTCAAGGTGTCTGTTTCTGTATTTTCCTTGTATTACCACCTTCCTCTCCAGCCTCATCTTTCTGGCAGAGGTGGGTGGGTTCGCTAGTGAATCCAGAAAGATCTTCAAGCTGCAAAACTACACCGACAGGTAATAAACTATTCGTTTTGCAGCGTGAATCTTTCTGGATCCACAATGCTGTGCATAAACTTTGTAGCGATTTGTTATGTTTGTGGCGGCTGGGTGGAAGATGAGTGTTGGTTGTTGAATATATGTTGAAGCACCTTCTGAACTACTTGTGCTTCCTTGTTCATTTGTATATCCACACAGTAGTGCTTAGTGAATGTTTGCTCTGAAGCCCATGTTGCCGCCAGGCATATGTCTTGAATGGGTGTGTTAGCCAGGAAGGCTATCGCTGCTCCTTTCTTCCTAGTAGAGTGGGACTGCACCCCTTCTGCTAGTTCTTGGTCTGCTTGCTTGTGGCAGAATTGTATCGTTTGTGCGATTCATTGTGCGATTGTTCCCTCTGTTACTGGTTTACTCAGGAAACTGGTTGCGAAGGTCACAAAAAACTGTTTGGTTTTTCTGTGCTCCTTGTTTCTTTCTATGTAGTGCATTACTGCCCTTTTAGCGTCCAGAGTGTGCAGTGCCCTCTCTGCGCTTGTGGTCGTTTCTGAAAGAAGCTTGGTATTTGCACCGTCTGGTTGATGTGGAACGTAGACACCACCTTTGGCATAAAGTGTGGGTCAGTTCTCATCACCACCCTATCATTGTGTATTTGGATGTAGGGTTCTTGCAGCGTCAGCGCCTGTAGTTCGCTAACCCTGCGCAGCTAGGTGATTGCCACCAAGAAGGCTGTTTTCATTGCCAGCATTTGTAGGGAGGCCTTATGAATGGGCTCAAAAGGAGCTTTCATGAGCTCCGTTAGGACTAAGTTAAGGTTCCAAGCCGGTGGCGGCATCCTCTTTGGTGGTGTGATCCTCTTTGCCCCTTCCAGGAATCTCTTTACTACCTGTGATGTAAAGAAACTCTTCCCTGTTTCTCCTCTCGTGTAGGCTACAATCGCTGCTAGGAGTACGCTTAGCGAGGATGAACTTAGTTTTGCCTTCAGCAGGTGCGTGATATACCTTAGCACCGTTGATTCTCTTGTCATCTTTTTGTGTAGCTTCTTTGTGCTGCACCATAGAGTAAACCTCTTCCATTTTGCCACATAGCACCTTAGTGTGCTAGGTCTCCTTGCCTCTCGTAGTACCCATAGGGTGCTCTTAGGTAATTTCAGGTGCGCAAATTCTATGTCTTCAGGAGCCACGCTGCTAGGCTGAGGTTCTCTGGTTCTGGGTGTAGTACTTCTCCGTTTTGCATGGAGAGTAAGTCTTTCCTTTTCCCGAACTTGTGGGGAGCGCCTTGTGCCATTTCCATTATCTGTGAGTACCAGGTCTGCCTGGCCCACTGTGGTGCCACCAGGATCAGGGTCATGCTGCTGGTTCTGCACTTGTTGAGTACTCTGTGTATCAGGGGTATTGGGGGAAAAGCGTAGGCAAATGTCTTTGACCAGCTTATCCAAAGGGCATTCCCCAGGGATCCTTCACCTGGCTGCCAAGTTACGGCATTTTGCATTGTGGCGTGTTGCAAACAGGTCTATTGTCGGTGTTCCCCACCTTCTGAATAGCTTTTGCGTTTCCTGTGTATTGGGCTCCCCCGATGTCTGTCTGCTGAGCCAGTCTGCTTCCACATTGTCCTTCCCTGGTAGGTGTATTACTAGCAGGTCTATTTTTAGTGGGATGGCCCATCTCCATATCTCCTGTGCTAGGTTCGATACTGGGGCTGACTGTGTTCCTCCCTGCTTGTTGATGTAGAACATCGTTGTTGTGTTGTCTGTTTGGATCAACACTCTCTGGTTGTACAGTTTTGTCTGGAAGGCGTTCAGGGCGAGGAACACTGTATTTAGTTCCAAGTAGTTGATGTGTTTGACCGCATCCGCTGGAGTCCACAGACCCCTCACCCTGAGCTTGCTCATTTGTGCGCCCCATCCCTTCTGGGATGCGTCTGTGGTGATGGTCACTGTTGGGGTTGGTAGTGTTAAAGGTTTCCCCTCTGTTATGTTTTCCTTGTTCCACCACAACATCTCCTCCTGCACTGCGTGCGTTACAACCACTATATCTTCCCTACTTCCTGTAGCTTGTGACCATTGTTCTTGCAGCCATTCCTGGAATGGTCTCATGTGTAGCCGTACATTTGGGACCAGATGTATGCAGGAGGCCATCTTGCCCATGACCTTGCTCGCTGTCCTCACTGTCAGAGCTCGCCCTTTCTGGTAGAGGTGCGTCTCCTTCAGCAGGGCCAGTGTCCTCTTCTCACTGGGGAACACCTTGCTCTATGTATGGTGTTGATCTGTGCTCCTAGGAAGATTTTTACTTGTTCTGGTTCCATAGAGGATTTCCCCCAGTGAATGGAGAATCCCAGGTCCACCAGCGTATCTGTCACGCATTGTGCGTGCTCCTTGCATGTCCTGTGCGAACTTGCCCTTATTAGCCAGTCATCTAGGTAAGGGTATACATGGATCCCTTCACTCCTTAGGTGCGCAGCCACTGCTGCCAGGCACTTTGTGAAGACCCTTGGCGCGGATTTTAGTCCGAATGCTAGGGCTGTTAACTGGTAGTGATCTTTGTTGATGGTAAATCTTAGTAGATGTTTGTGCCGCCTGTTCATTGGGATGTGTAGGTAGGCATCTTTGAGGTCTATGGTTGCCATAAAGTCTCTTATCTGAGGAATGACCTCTTGTAGAGACGTCATCTTGAACTTTTGTGTTTTTATGAACTTGTTTAGAAACCTTAGGTCTAGGATGGGCCTCAGTGTTTCGTCCACCTTTGGTACCAGGAAGTAGGTTGAGTACACTCCCTTGTTCCTTTCTCGGTATGGTATTGGTTCGATGGCCTCCTTTTCGAGGAGTTCCTTCGCTTCCTTTTGAAGTAGCTCTAGCTCTATTCCTGACTTCGTCTTCTTTTTTGGTTTCCTGTTTGGCGGCGTCTTTTCCAGTTCTATGCAGTATCCGAACTGTATAATGTTGAGTATCCAATTGTCTGTGGTTATCTTCTTCCACTCCCGGAAGAAATTACTTAACCTGCCTCCTACTGGCGTTACATGTTCGTCGATGTTCTGACCGTGTAACCCTGTTTTGGTCTTGTTGTGCTCCACCCCAGGAGTGTTTCTGTGGGTGGGCACGTATTGCGTGACGGAGTCACTTAGAGGTGGGCTGTTGGCCCCCTCTTTTATTTTGTCCACTTCCGTTCCCTCTCCCGCAAAAGGACTGGCCCCTTCACTGGTGGTGCCAAGTTTGTTTTTGGTGTCCCTGCTGTGTTTGGCTGTTGCCATGGTGTGACTGTTGGAATGTCTGGTGTGACGTTCCTGGCTGGTTTTCTCTTCTTCCGTTCGGTCTCCATGACGGGGTACCCCTCTTAGCTCCCCTGAATTGCAAGGCCCCCATGGAACTTGCAGTTTCGTTCTCTTTTTTGAGCTGGGTGAGTTTTTCATCCACCAGTGCCCCAAACAGTGTCTCCCCATTGAATGGGGTGCTTAGGATGTTGCGTTGTACCTCTGGTTTGAAGCCTGAGATCCTAAGCCAGGCTAGTCTTCTCTTAGTGATGCCCAACATCATCAGTCTGCTGGACGTGTCAGCTCCATCCAAGGCTGTTTTGAGGCACGAATTTGCCACATTTTTCCCCTCTTCCACAAGGTGTGAGGCTCTTTGCTGGTACTCGTCAGGGAGGTGCTTGAGCAGCTGCCCGATCTCGTCCAAAATTTGGTATTGTTGCCTGTTCAGCAGTGCGTTTGAATTCGCCATGCACCAGTGCATTGCGGTATTTCTTTTAATCTTCCTTCCAGTTAGGTCCATACTCCTGCTTTCCTTGTCAGGCGGTGGCCCTGATGTGGTTGGCACATTCGCCCTTTTCCTGGCGGTCGTGACCGACCCTTGGATGTAGGGAGGGTCCTTGGAAGAGTGTTTGTACTTCTTCTCCGTCCTGGGCGTGACGGATCTACATGTTGCCGGCTCCTTGACCGCCTCTCTCCCGTGGTAGGCACTGGCTCCTAGTTTGCGTGGGGAGCAGTGTTCTAAGAGGAAGTCTGCTTTTGGTTTTTCCTCATCGAGCTTGACCCCAAAAGCTGTTGCCGCATTCTTGATGACCATATTGTAAACTCCAATGTCATCTGGCGGCGAAGGCCTCGAAGGGTACGTGTCCACGGGCTCTTCTGGGCTCTCGTTGTCGAGGTCCTGCCACTCCAGGTCCTGTGTTCCCGAGGATGTTGAGCCGAGGATCGTTCTCTGATCGTCGTCGCCCTCCTCCTCGAAGTAGATGGCTTCTTCCTGCGGATTTTCCAGAATCTCTGGGCTTTTCGACGGTCCTTCGCCGTCGAAGTCCTCCTCCTCATCTATTTTGACGACCAGTGTCTTCGGTTTCGACAAAAAATTGAGAATTTATTAATTTTCTCATCAAACTCCTTTTTCCTCTACAGGATGTTATCCATCTCGGCCTTGAGCCGTCTTTTCTTTCTCTCCATTTCGGCGGCCTGCTCGGCATCGAAATGTTCAGCCGTTCTCTTCGACGTATACGTCGACACGGGCTTCGGGTCTTTTGTCGACGTCAAAGCGACCTTCGGGTCCTTCTCTCTTGAAGCTGAACGTTCCTTTTAGGGGACGTGCTTCGACGACCTTGGCATTTCGCCGGTCTTCGCCGCCTGGGAGTCCTTGTCGAAGGGTCCGCTGGGCTGTTTGTCCATGGATGCAGCTGCGGCCGTCAAAATTTTCCGGGCCGGAGCTACCTTCGAGGACATAGACTCTGATTTTCGAGAGTCTGGCTCAGACCTTCGAGTGTCTGTTGGGGCTTTAGGGACCGTCGAGTCTCCTATCTCTTTAGAAGTCTTCCATCGGTCTCTACGACCGTGTAGTGGTCGTCTTCACTGGCGACGTCGTCTTCCTCCTCGGTCAAGAGCCCAGGTCTCGAAGGGACGGTGGTTGGCCCTTGCCTTACATGTTGTAGTTGGCCCTTCTTTGTCGCTCTCTAACCCGGAGAGTCTTCGGTGTGAAGGCGTAGCAGTCTTTGCTCTCGTGGTCGACTGGTAGGCAGAGGTCACAAACCGGGTGCTGGTCCTTCTGCACGTATTTGTGGTGGCAGTTACGGCAGAATTTAAAAGGTGTCTTGTCCATTTCTCGCGCTCAGGTGGCCCCCTGTGTGCGCATTCTCCGTTGGACGTCGAACTTCTTCTTCGTCGTCCCGCTCGATGGTGTAGTTTCTAGTCTTCTCAATCCTTTTCGTGCAAAAATCGTCTTTTTTGCGTCTTCTTTCTCCAAAACTCTGGAGCCCTTTCAGGAACGATCCACACCCAACGGCGGAAAAAAGTATCTGAAGATGGCGCCCCAAGGTGGGAGCTTCCGCAGGAAGCGTGCCGACGTCACAGGAAGTACACCGAAAGGTGGGACGTCGACGCCCACCTGGGCTACGAAAAAAAAAAGGAAAAGACTACAATTCCAGACCCAACCACTAGACCGCGGAATAATGCACAGCACAGTGAATCCAGAAAGATTCACGCTGCAAAAATAACCTTACTGAGAGAGTAAGGCAGTATCAGAGGACAGTGTACAGAATTTGTTGTACACACTCAGTCAGCAAATGGTCTCACACACTCAAGAACTGAACTCTAGACCAATTGTTTTGTATCAAAAGATACAGTTGTTTTATTTTAGAACCAACAAGGTTTCAAAATATACCTTCTCAGGATGAGTTACTTTAGTTAAATACTTTTCAAATAGACTTTTCAAATGCAATAGTAACAGTTTGTTGCAATAGGCAACACAATTTCAAACAATGCAACATTGAGCTCAATGGGAATTTCTAGTTAAATGCAAGTAGTTACTTTGTAGATTACTTTTCTAACCACAGGACTGGATCCTAGATTCAGTCCCGGGACATGAGCTGTAAACAGTTAAGTAAAAGCGTTTTGGTTACAGTAGTGATTTTTAAGGAATATTATTGCATTTTAAAAGTTGACACTTCAAAACTTTTTCAGTTGAAATTACAAATGTTATCCTATGGAAGGAAATTCAATTTGCAGGTAAAGTATGTTCATGTTACTTTTGTAATCCAGTGCTGAACTCCTAGGTTCAGCACTGGGACCTCTATCTAAAACAGGCAAGTAATTACGTTTTTATCGCTGGCACGATGTGAGAAGTTGGCCTGATGTGCAGTGCTCACTAGTCTAGTGATCACTATATATCAGTCCAAACAACCCTTATTGATGATTGGTTGTAAGTCAACCTTATAGACCAGCTATCCTAGTAGCATGGATACGAGCAGTCTAAGGCTAAGACTCTAGAGGGCGTGTTAAGCCAGCTGTTTTACCATCACATTACCCCTTGAACACCCAGTGAAAGGACACCACACAAGTGTTATGAAAATAAACAATGTATTTATTAGAATCACAACAACCCTGTACTCTTTATGAGGACAGGGTGCTAAGCACACAACAAAACTCTTACGAAAATACTTTTAAGTTAGCACGTTACACAAATGCCCGAGGGGCACGAAAAACCATATACTTTCAAAGTGGAATGCGAATTACTAGCAGGTAAGTAACGATTCTCAGAGGCTTTGGGATCGCTAGGACTGGACTACTGAACCTTTAGATTACTAGCAGGAGGCCTAGGGAACTCGGGTGCAGAGTGTGCACTCTCACGCGGGATGCGGGACAAAGTCTATGGAAGCTAGAATTTACAAAGTTAGTGTTCACGGGCGAACCCGACCTGGTAGGGAGAAAACGACAGTGGATCCTGACCCTTGGATAGTGAGGCTATGCTGGGACACCGAAGTGCCGAAGTTACCTAGCCCAGGGGCTGCAGCTGCATAGGTCTGAAAAGACGTCGGGGATCTCGTTGCCGGACCAGGAGCCTGGAAGGAAGAAGTTGCTGGCAGGCGACCAGTGAAGGAAAGTTCGATGGATCCAAGCCTGGATCAAGGAAGAAGAAAACCTGAAAGCAGAGGGGACCAAGTTCTTGAATCACTAGCCAGTGATTAAGTGGGCACCAGGATGGCACCGGGCGAAGTCACCGCAGTCAGGTGAGTGGGCACTGCTGGGCTCTGCAGTCTCTCGGACCAGGAGGCGTTGTCGGCGACCAGGATGGAGGTGCGAGCTGTCCCACGAAGGATGAAGTCGTTGGCGTCGAAGTTACCCAGGATTGGGCAACAAGCCTTGGCTAATTCAAGCCCACGCGGTGGACTCAAAATGGCGTCTTGAGTGGACCAGGAGGGTCCAGGGTGCTCCTCTTCTGGAAGGGAGCAAGGGCCAGTCTGGAGCAACCAGACCAGCAGCAGAAATGTCGTCGGGCGTCGTCAGGAAGGCCACAAGCCAACGGGCTAGTAGCCAAACAACGCGGTGAGCAGCGGAAAGCAGAAGGGCCCCACGCAGATCGTGGAGATGCTGGGGGGCTGCACTTCGGAGCTGGAGCTGCTCAGAGTCGGGGCTTCTCGGACCCCAAAGCACTCACCAGTAGATTACTCGGCGGGCTTGCTGGAAAGAAGTCGTGCAGTCTTGCAGATGGCCGGTCCCTTGAGGTCTCGTCGCACCCACGGTTCTCAGCTGGGCTGTAGAGGTGGGTAGAGGTCAGAGGTGCCAGGGAAGCCGGTTCTCGTCGAGCTGGGCAGTCGGATTCCGGAGGAAGGACTTACAGCAGACCGCAGTGTTCTTGGATGGTGCCTGCGGATGCAGGGTGACTACTCCTTAGTCACAAGGGAGAAATCTTAGGAAGAAGTCTTGAGTTCCTTTCGCAGAAAGTAGTTTCAGGATTCAAAGATGATCTGATTTGGAAGGGGGCCAGTCTCTACCTTTATCTGGGAAAAGGGGGCTGGCACGCGACTAAGTCCTGCCCTATGGGTGGGACCAGGAGGGGGGTGGTTACACCCACCTCCTTGGCGGGCTTTTCCCCAGCACAGGGTCTGGAGTGACCCTGGAACTGGTTCCAGCCAGCCTATGCACAGTGAGCACCGGGGTGCCACGTGCAGTCACCTTCCTCTAAAGCCCTGCCTACCTACAATACACAAAACCCTGTCTGGGACGGTGCTGGCACCGCCCCTGGCAGGAAACCCTTTGTCCTTATCTCCTGCTCTGGGAGGACTCCCAGCAGCAGGAGGGCAGACTTGTGTCTCGGTGGCAGCATCCATTTTGTGGATGCTAAGGCTCTGTCTGACTTTTAACCGGGTTATAGGTTACAGGCATGTCGTGTCCCTCTAGAAGGGTGGAATGCTAACCCCGTCGCCAGAATTGGCGAGGGGTTAGTATTCCAATTCGTATGACACCTTACTCGACATGTTTTGATAAAGCGATACCAGAGTTGGCACATAACCGCGAGGATTATAATGCACTTAAGAGTATATGGTATGCGATATCATGGAAACGGCTAAGGGATGGATCCCGAAAGCCGCAGACAGGCTCAGCTCATGCTAGAGCACCATCTCACACGATTCCAAGCACTCTGCCTTCAGGATTGGTAAGGCCTGCCATAGGAGTGACTGATAGGAGATCTGTGTGTCCATTTTAGGGTTAGATATAGGTATACTATATCTAAAGCAAAGGGTGAGTACACCACCTTGCCCCAGCTGTCGTGCAGCCAGTTGTGTCAGTTTTAGTTAGTCAATCCAGGGGTGGCACAATACATGCTTCAGCCCCTGGGAGACTTCTGGGTGCACCTCAGCCCTGGGTACAGGGACTTGGAGAGGGCCCAGTGCCAATTCAGTACCTGAGTACAATTTGGATAGAGAGAACAGCTAGGCTGTGGGTCTGATTAGCAGGCCCACAGCCAGGGAAAGTCGTAAACCAGTGCAGCAAAAAGCAAAAATCTGGGTGATCATAGGATTGCAGACCCTACTCTCCTACATGACCCCCCCCCCAAACTTTGGGACAATAAGCTAACCTTGACCAGGTGAGTCTTCTTGCTCTAAGTGGAAATACCTGGAGAGCCCATCAGCATTGCTGTGATCAGTCCCAGGTCTATGCTCCACTGTAAAATCCATCCCCTGTAGGGAAATGGACCACCTAAGCAGTTTGGGGTTTTCACCCTTCATCTGATTTAGCCACAAGAGGGGCTTATGGTCTGTCTGAATGGTGAAGTGAGTGCCAAACAAGTAGGCCCTCAGCTTCTTCAGGGCCCAGACCACAGCAAAGGCCTCCCTCTCAATAGCTGACCAATTTTTCTCTCTGGGTGTCAACCTCCTACTAATGAAAGCAATAGGCTGATCATTACCATCAAAATTCAGTTGAGACAGAACAGCTCCCACACCCAACTCAGAAGCATCTGTTTGGACAATGAATGGCTTGGAGTAATCTGGACTCTTGAGGATAGGTGCTGTGCACATGGCCTGCTTTAGGTCATTGAATGCTTTCTGACAGCTTGCTGTCCACTGAACTTTCTTTGGCATCTTTTTGCTTGTCAGGTCATTAAGGGGGGTCACTATGGACCCATAATTTCTGACAAACTTCCTATAGTACCCAGTCAGGCCCAAGAAAGCTCGAACCTGAGTCTGGGTGATTGGAGGAGTCCAGTCCTTGATGGCCTGTATCTTACTCTCCAGTGGCTGAACCTGGCCTCCACCTACAAGGTGGCCCAGGTATACAACCTGTGACTGCCCTATCTGGCACTTGGTGGCCTTGATAGTGAGGCCTGCCTTTTGCAGGGCCTCTAACACTTTCCTCAGGTGGACCAGGTGATCCTCCCAGGTGGAGCTAAAGACAGCAATATCGTCAAGATAAGCTGCACAGAAGTCATCCAGCCCAGTGAGGACTTGATTCACCAACCTTTGGAAGGTGGCAGGTGCATTTTTCAGTCCAAAGGGCATTACCACAAATTGATAATGCCCTCCAGGGGTAGAAAATGCTGTCTTGGGTTTGGCTTCCTCAGCTAACCTGATTTGCCAATACCCAGCTGTCAAATCAAATGTGCTTAAGAAGTTGGCAGAAGCCAATCTATCTATAAGCTCATCTGCTCTTGGTATTGGGTGGGCATCAGTCTTAGTGACTGCATTGAGGCCTCTGTAGTCTACGCAAAACCTCATCTCTCTCTTACCACCCTGGGTGTGAGGCTTTGGCACTAGAACTACTGGGCTAGCCCAAGGGCTATCTGAGGGCTCAATGACTCCCAGTTCCAACATTTTCTGCACTTCAGTTTTGATGCAGTCTCTAACATGATCAGGCTGTCTGTAGATTTTACTCTTGACAGGCAGACTGTCTCCAGTGTCAACATCATGGGTACACCAATCAGTTTGGCTGGGTGTCAGAGAGAACATATGTCTGAAGGATTGCAAGACTTGCCTGCAATCCTGTTGCTGATGTTCAGTGAGGCTGCCACAAAAGACAACACCATCAACTGATCCATCATCAGGATTCTGAGTGAGCAGGTCTGGGAGAGGGTCACTCTCTTCCTCCTGTCCCTCATCTGTGGCCATGAGCAAGCTCATGTCCTTCCTGTCAACATATGCCTTGAGCCTGTTAACATGGAGCACTCTGAGAGGGCTCCTGGGAGTTCCAAGGTCCACCAAGTAGGTAACCTCTCCCTTTTGCTCAATGATGGTGTGGGGCCCAGACCATTTGTCTTTCAGAGCTGCTGGGGCCACTGGCTCCAGCACCCACACCTTCTGCCCTGGCTGGTATACAGTCAGTACAGCCTTTTGGTCATGCCAAGCTTTCTGAAGTTCCTGGCTGGCCTCAAGGTTTTTGGATGCCTTTTCCATATACTCAGCCATCCTGGAGCGGAGACCAAGTACATAGTCCACTATGTTGGTTGCAGGCTTTTTGAGAGGTCTCTCCCATCCTTCCTTCACCAAACACAGGGGTCCTCTTACAGGATGCCCATATAGAAGCTCAAAAGGGCTGTAGCCAACCCCCTTCTGTGGGACCTCTCTGTAAGCAAACAAAAGGCAGGGGATCAGGACATCCCATCTTCTCCTAAGAGGTTCAGGTAGTCCATGAATCATCCCTTTCAGGGTCCTGTTGAATCTCTCAACAAGCCCATTGCATTGTGGATGATAGGGTGTGGTGAACTTGTAGTTCACACCACACTCTTTCCACATAGCAGTCAGATATCCTGACATGAAGTTTGTACCTCTGTCAGAAACGACCTCCTTAGGGAAACCCACTCTGGAGAACACTCCAACTAGGGCTCTTGCCACTACAGGGGCTGTAGTGGTCCTAAGGGGAATAGCCTCAGGATACCTGGTGGCATGGTCCACCACCACCAGTATAAACTTGTGTCCTGATGCTGTCTGGGGTTCCATTGGACCAACAATGTCAATCCCCACTCTTTCAAAGGGGACCCCCACCACTGGTAGTGGTATGAGGGGGGCCTTTGTTGTGCCACCTGACTTACCACTGGCTTGGCAAGTGACACATGAGCGACAAAACTCCTTGGTATCCTCATTCATATGGGGCCAGTGAAAGTGTGAGACAAGCCTGTCCCAAGTCTTTGTCTGACCTAAATGACCTGCAAGGGGAATCTCATGGGCCAAGGTGAGAAGGAAACCTCTCAGAGACAAGGGGATGACCAGCCTCCTGGTTGCACCAGGCTTGGGGTCTCTTGACTCAGAGTACAGGAGTCCATCTTCCCAGTATACCCTGTGGGCACCTGTGGCATTCCCTGCAGCCTCAGCAGCAGCCTGCTGTCTGAGGGGTTCAAGGGAAGGGCAGCTCAACTGTTCCTTCCCCAGGTCTGCTCTGGAGGGTCCCCCTGAGCCCAGAAACTCAACTTGATCAAGTTCAAGCTCTTTAGGCTCAGTTTCCCTCAGCTCTTCTAGATCAGCCTCCTCAGAGACTTGATCCTCAACCTGGGGCAAGGGGGAAGGCAAAGCCTTACCCTTACTGCTCTTCTTCTTGGAAGGTGCCTGGTCCATAATTTCAGGATCCAGCACCTGTTCAGTGGGGCATCTTCTGGCCTGTGACCTAGTCACAGCAAGCACATGTGCTGGCAAGCCTAACATCTCCATGTGAGTCCTCTGCTCCACTTCTGACCATTGTGATGACTCCAAATCATTGCCCAACAAACAATCAACTGGGAGGTCTGAACTGACTACAACTTTCTTTTGTCCCTTCACTCCACCCCAGGAGAAAACTACAATTGCCACACTATGACTAGTAGTGACATTGCTGGCATTGGTCACCAGGAAATCAGTACCTGGCATGATCTGTCCAGGGTCCACAAAGTTAGGTGTCACCATGGTGACACTGGCACAAGTGTCCCTATAGGCCTGAGCCATCTTGCCATTAATCAAAGGTGTCTGCCTGTATTTGCCCAAAGTATTGGGACTTATTTCAGGGGACATATCCATATCCCCTGTACAGACAAGGACAGCCTGAGTGAGTGTGCCAACTAAGTTGTCAGACCCCTCAGTACCCAAGGTTAACCCAACTAATGCCTTGGGAGTGACACTACCACTACTGACTGTACTAGGGGGTGCAGTTGCTTTAGGAGCTGTAGTGGCAGGAGTTTGTCCTCCTCCTCTCTTGGTGCACTCACTAAACCAGTGAGACTTACTTTTGCAGTACTGGCACCACCTTTTTGACTGGCCTTCTTGAGTCTTCTTCTTCTGGGAAGCCTGACCCCCACCCTCTTTGGTTTGTTGGGGACCTGGTGAAGACTTCTGGTCATTTTGCTCATTCTTAACATTACCCTTCTGGTCTGCTTTCTTCTGACCACCCTGGTTCTGGTTCTGGTTCTGCTTGATCCTTGTCCTGACCCATTTGTCTGCCTTCTTTCCCAATTCTTGGGGAGAGGTCAGATCTGAATCAACAAGGTGCTGGTGCAGCAACTGGTTCTGACAATTGTTCAAAATTTGTTCTCTCATCATTAGATTATACAATCCTGTGTAATCTGTAACCTTGCTACCCAGCAACCAGCCCTCCAAAGCCTTAGTGGCACAATCCACAAAATCAGACCAGTCCTGAGACTGAGTTTTCTGGGTGTCTCTGAACAGCAACCTGTACTGCTCAGTGGTTAAACCAAACCCATCAACCAGTGTATTCTTCAGGACCTGGTAATTGTTAGCATCCTCCACTCTTGTAGTGAGGAGCTTATCTCTACCTTTACCATCAAAGGAGAGCCACAGTATAGCTGCCCACTGACTCTGGGGAATGTTCTGCACAGTGCAGGCCCTCTCCAGAGCAGCCATCCATTTCTGGATATCATCCCCTTGCTTAAAGGGGGGCACTATTTTAGTCAGGTGTTTAGTATCTAAACCCTTCTCTCTATCTCTTGGGAGATTGCTGCCACCAGTGGGAGCTAGCCCACTCATCTGCTGCTCTCTTGCCAGGGCAAGCTTCTCTTTGGCCAGGGCAATTTCTTCCCTTTCAATCCTCAGTTCAGCTTGTCTCATCCTAGCTTCATGCTCCTTTCTCTGAGGGGAAGTAAATCTCCTCTGTGGAGGATTCCTTCTCCCCTGAGAAGAGGCATTAGAGTGCAGAGATCTATTGGAGTCCCTAGAAAGAGATCTATCTCTCCTAACTCCAAGGTTAGGCCCACTTCGGGTTAGTACTGGGGGGCCCCCAGATCCTAGCCCAAGTAAGTCTAAGTTGGTCCTAGTTAGCCTTCTGACTACCTCAAGACCTTTGTCTACCTCATCCCCAGAGAGTACCTCCTGATCCTCCTCCTCAACTGCTGAATCAGTGTTGGGGAGGTCTGGATCCCCAGAGGTTCCCTCTAAGGCTGGCATGTTCTCATGTAACTGAGAGAGCTTTCTGGCATCATATGTCTCTAAGAGACCTATCAGAAAGGGAATGGTGGGGTTAGACCCCTGCTTCAGTTTCCTGGAGACACAGAGTTGCCTCATCTCCTGAAAATTGAGAGCTGCATATCTTGAAGTGACCTGTGGAGGGTCAACACTGACCAGGGGAGTCTCAGTAGAGTCCCCCTGAGTCGACATGCTTTTCTAGTGAGGTGTAAGTGGTGCACTTACCTACACTATATGTTTGCCTACTGATCCCTTGCTAGAGTTGTAGTTTAGGGTGTGCTAGGCCCTAGGAGCTACAACAGCTGGTTCAGTAGAACTCAGAGTATTCTAAGCTAAGTTATATGTACCTTTAGTACTTATGTGATCTTTCACAAGATATTCTTAGGGCATGTGTGGTAAAACAACAGCAAGCTCAAATCCCAACCGCTGCTCACCAATGTGAGAAGTTGGCCTGATGTGCAGTGCTCACTAGTCTAGTGATCACTATATATCAGTCCAAACAACCCTTATTGATGATTGGTTGTAAGTCAACCTTATAGACCAGCTATCCTAGTAGCATGGATACGAGCAGTCTAAGGCTAAGACTCTAGAGGGCGTGTTAAGCCAGCTGTTTTACCATCACATTACCCCTTGAACACCCAGTGAAAGGACACCACACAAGTGTTATGAAAATAAACAATGTATTTATTAGAATCACAACAACCCTGTACTCTTTATGAGGACAGGGTGCTAAGCACACAACAAAACTCTTACGAAAATACTTTTAAGTTAGCACGTTACACAAATGCCCGAGGGGCACGAAAAACCATATACTTTCAAAGTGGAATGCGAATTACTAGCAGGTAAGTAACGATTCTCAGAGGCTTTGGGATCGCTAGGACTGGACTACTGAACCTTTAGATTACTAGCAGGAGGCCTAGGGAACTCGGGTGCAGAGTGTGCACTCTCACGCGGGATGCGGGACAAAGTCTATGGAAGCTAGAATTTACAAAGTTAGTGTTCACGGGCGAACCCGACCTGGTAGGGAGAAAACGACAGTGGATCCTGACCCTTGGATAGTGAGGCTATGCTGGGACACCGAAGTGCCGAAGTTACCTAGCCCAGGGGCTGCAGCTGCATAGGTCTGAAAAGACGTCGGGGATCTCGTTGCCGGACCAGGAGCCTGGAAGGAAGAAGTTGCTGGCAGGCGACCAGTGAAGGAAAGTTCGATGGATCCAAGCCTGGATCAAGGAAGAAGAAAACCTGAAAGCAGAGGGGACCAAGTTCTTGAATCACTAGCCAGTGATTAAGTGGGCACCAGGATGGCACCGGGCGAAGTCACCGCAGTCAGGTGAGTGGGCACTGCTGGGCTCTGCAGTCTCTCGGACCAGGAGGCGTTGTCGGCGACCAGGATGGAGGTGCGAGCTGTCCCACGAAGGATGAAGTCGTTGGCGTCGAAGTTACCCAGGATTGGGCAACAAGCCTTGGCTAATTCAAGCCCACGCGGTGGACTCAAAATGGCGTCTTGAGTGGACCAGGAGGGTCCAGGGTGCTCCTCTTCTGGAAGGGAGCAAGGGCCAGTCTGGAGCAACCAGACCAGCAGCAGAAATGTCGTCGGGCGTCGTCAGGAAGGCCACAAGCCAACGGGCTAGTAGCCAAACAACGCGGTGAGCAGCGGAAAGCAGAAGGGCCCCACGCAGATCGTGGAGATGCTGGGGGGCTGCACTTCGGAGCTGGAGCTGCTCAGAGTCGGGGCTTCTCGGACCCCAAAGCACTCACCAGTAGATTACTCGGCGGGCTTGCTGGAAAGAAGTCGTGCAGTCTTGCAGATGGCCGGTCCCTTGAGGTCTCGTCGCACCCACGGTTCTCAGCTGGGCTGTAGAGGTGGGTAGAGGTCAGAGGTGCCAGGGAAGCCGGTTCTCGTCGAGCTGGGCAGTCGGATTCCGGAGGAAGGACTTACAGCAGACCGCAGTGTTCTTGGATGGTGCCTGCGGATGCAGGGTGACTACTCCTTAGTCACAAGGGAGAAATCTTAGGAAGAAGTCTTGAGTTCCTTTCGCAGAAAGTAGTTTCAGGATTCAAAGATGATCTGATTTGGAAGGGGGCCAGTCTCTACCTTTATCTGGGAAAAGGGGGCTGGCACGCGACTAAGTCCTGCCCTATGGGTGGGACCAGGAGGGGGGTGGTTACACCCACCTCCTTGGCGGGCTTTTCCCCAGCACAGGGTCTGGAGTGACCCTGGAACTGGTTCCAGCCAGCCTATGCACAGTGAGCACCGGGGTGCCACGTGCAGTCACCTTCCTCTAAAGCCCTGCCTACCTACAATACACAAAACCCTGTCTGGGACGGTGCTGGCACCGCCCCTGGCAGGAAACCCTTTGTCCTTATCTCCTGCTCTGGGAGGACTCCCAGCAGCAGGAGGGCAGACTTGTGTCTCGGTGGCAGCATCCATTTTGTGGATGCTAAGGCTCTGTCTGACTTTTAACCGGGTTATAGGTTACAGGCATGTCGTGTCCCTCTAGAAGGGTGGAATGCTAACCCCGTCGCCAGAATTGGCGAGGGGTTAGTATTCCAATTCGTATGACACCTTACTCGACATGTTTTGATAAAGCGATACCAGAGTTGGCACATAACCGCGAGGATTATAATGCACTTAAGAGTATATGGTATGCGATATCATGGAAACGGCTAAGGGATGGATCCCGAAAGCCGCAGACAGGCTCAGCTCATGCTAGAGCACCATCTCACACGATTCCAAGCACTCTGCCTTCAGGATTGGTAAGGCCTGCCATAGGAGTGACTGATAGGAGATCTGTGTGTCCATTTTAGGGTTAGATATAGGTATACTATATCTAAAGCAAAGGGTGAGTACACCACCTTGCCCCAGCTGTCGTGCAGCCAGTTGTGTCAGTTTTAGTTAGTCAATCCAGGGGTGGCACAATACATGCTTCAGCCCCTGGGAGACTTCTGGGTGCACCTCAGCCCTGGGTACAGGGACTTGGAGAGGGCCCAGTGCCAATTCAGTACCTGAGTACAATTTGGATAGAGAGAACAGCTAGGCTGTGGGTCTGATTAGCAGGCCCACAGCCAGGGAAAGTCGTAAACCAGTGCAGCAAAAAGCAAAAATCTGGGTGATCATAGGATTGCAGACCCTACTCTCCTACACACGATTTTTAGAGAATATTTGTAAGTTTCAAAAATCGAAACTTAGAAACGTTTTCAGCAAAAAGCAGGCAGTGATATCCTATGGAAGGAAATTCAAGTTACTGGTAAGTACGGTTAGAATTACTTTTCAGGGTCAGTTCTGGGTTCAAAGATGCAGCACTGAGGTCACTCCTGATAACAGGTGAGTAAATCAGAATTCGTAGTTCGGCTGATTTTAGATGAATATTTTAAAGTTCCAAAACTCCACACTTTAGAAGAATTTCCAAGTGAAACCAGTCAATGTTAGCTTATGGAAGAAAAGTGAGTTATCGGCTTTTAGGTTAGTACTCGACTGGCAGAGTTAAGGTTCTGGGTATAGACTCAGGGGTCTCCCAGGGTCAGGTAGGTACAGTTGGTACACCCACAGCGGCACAGGGGCAGCCGGGTGCAGAGGTAGGTGGCTGCTCGCTAGCGGGCCACGTGGCTGTGGGAGCTGGGCTCCTGGTCACTTGCTCAGGGCAAATGGGGAAGTAGGATAGGACAAAGGTTGCACTGCAAGGGGCCCTCGGGAGACTGGGTGCAGGGTGCTTTTGAGCCGTCGGGTGCTCAATGTTATTCAATGGAGATCTTGAAAAGGGAACCAAGGCTGCAGGCTCGGACGGAGGATCTTCTGGAGCGACAAACACTTCGAGGGGTACGATGGGATCTTGGAGGATAGGTAGGCACCCCAGAGTTGGACACAGCAGGCCGGGGGGGGGGGGGGGGGGCGCGGGTGAGGGGGGTCTTTGGACGTCGGGAAATCTTACCCTCTGCTGGTCGTGGTTGGAGGGGTCCCTGGTTCTGAGTCTGCAGGCATTGTCTGGGTCGTCGAGGAGGGTCCTTGGGTACTGGATTCCAGGTCAGAATCGCTGGGGGGACTGTGAGAAAGTGGCTCTATATATACTGGACCAGAATAAGGTACAGTGTGAATAGAGTCCACAAACCACAGAGGTATAACAGAGGTTAAAGCCAGGTGTGACCTTACTCTCTAAAGTGGTAGCTTGGTCAAGCAGTAAGGCAGCACCAGAGGACAGTGTAAAGCATTTGTTGTACACACTCAGTCAGCAAAGGGTTTCACACACTCAAAGACTGAACTCCAGGCCAATTGGTTTTATATCAAAGATATACCGTATTTTCCGGCGTATAAGACGACCCGGCGTATAAGACGACCCCCTAGTTTGCTTGATAAAATGTAGGTTTCGTGCTATACTCGCCGTATAAGACTACCCCCACTTCCAGCGCAGTCCAACGCAGTCCTGCATAGTTGGCTCGTACTTTGTACGCTTTTGTAACCTGCACACTTATCACTTTTTTCTCCAGGAATGTACTGATTGCTACCTCATGTATTTTGGTTGCTCACTATTGTCACTTTTGATCCATGTAACTTAACGTTTGCTTTTGTAATTTGTTCATTTGTAATTGTTCCTCTTGTATCAATACTGTTCCTACTGTAAAGCGCTCTGACACCTTCGGGTAAAGTCCGCGCTATGTAAAAAACGCCTGAAAACATACCTTTACATTTTGTACCCGGCGTATAAGACGACCCCCGACTTTCCAGAACATTTTAAGGGGTTAAAAAGTCGTCTTATACGCCGGAAAATACGGTAGTTGTTTTATTTTTAGAACCAACAGGTATCAAAATATACTGCTCTCAATATGAGAGGTCTCAGATGAGTACTTTGCAGAAAGGCAATAAATGTTGTAAACACAATAGGAACAGAGGTTGCAGTAGGCAACACAATTCTACACACAATTTAGCATTGAGCTCAATGAGTTTTACTTTATAAATACAGCTGATTGCTTTGTAGATTACTCAGGTAGTTCCAGGACTGGATCCCAGATTCAGTCCTGGGATCTCAGCTGAAAACAGTTTAGTAAAATGTTTTTGTTATTGCAGTGATTTTTAAGGAATATAAAGCTATTTTAAAAGTTCACACTTAGAAACTTTTCAATGAAAAACTGGCAATGTTATTCAACGGGAGAAAATTCAGGTTGCAGTTAAAGTACGGTCTTGTTACTTTTGTAATCCAGTACTGGGCTCCTGGGTCCAGCACTGGGGTCTCAACTTAAAACAGGTAAGTAATTACGTTTCAATATTTGGTATGATTTTTAAAGAATATTTCAAGTTTTCAAAAGTAGACACTTAGAAGAAATTTCACAGAAAAGCACACAATGGATTCCTATGGAGAAAATTCAAGTTACTAGTAAACCAGACTAGGATTACTTTTGCGGTTCAGTACTGGGCGACAAGATGCAGTATTGGCTTCTCTCCTGATCACAGGTGAGTACTTCGGAATTCGGTTGGTTTTATGTGAATATGGAAAATACTACTTACCAGTATGCATCTGTTCTTGGCATGCAGAGCTACAGATTCTTACACTGTGCATTAGATCGCCACCTGGTGTTGGGCTCGGATGATTGCATGTTGTTGTCGTCTTGGGAGAAGTCTTTGTAGTCACAAGATAGGTGACTCCTCCCTTGGACCATAGTGCGCATGGGCATCGGCTCCATCCTTAGATTGTTTTTCACCATGATGGGAAATTATGGAGTTTGTAGAAAGAAGAGAGGATGTCCATGCGTGTATATCTAATTAAGATAGAACTGGAACAGATACAGGCCCCGGGGAGGCGGAAGGGCGTGAATCTGCAGCTCTACATGCCAAGAACAGATGCATACTGGTAAGTAGCATTTTCCATGCGAGGCATATGAGCTGCAGATCTTACACTGTGAATAGATTGTACAGCAGTGTCTCCCCTTAGCGGTGGTCACCTGTATCTGTTGCAGTAGTTTGAAAGAGGTTTCTGAGGACAGCTTGGCCTACTGTAGCTTGCTGCTTAGCTTGCACATCAACACAATAGTGTTTAGTGAAGGTGTGTGTTGTAGACCATGTTGCTGCCTTGCAGATGTCTTCTAGGGAATGTTGCCTAAGAAAGCCATGGAGGCTCCTAGTTTGCGTGTGGAGTGAGCCCTAGGGATTTTTGATAGCATATTTGTATACATTTTACAATCCACCTTGCAATTCCAGCTTTAGAGATGGGTTGCCTTTATGTGGTGGAGAGAAAGCTACAAACAATTGCTTTGTTTTGCGAAAGGATTTGGTCCTATCTATATAATAGAGGAGAGCTCTTTTAACGTCTAGTGTGTGTAGAGCTCTTTCTGCTACAGAGTTTGGGTTTAGGAAAAACACTGGTAACTCTACAGATTGGTTTAAATGAAACGGAGTAATGACTTTTGGAAGGAATTTGGGATTTGTTCTGAGAACCACTTTAATACGGTATAATTGTAAAAAAGGTTCTTGTGTAGTGAAAGCTTGAATCTCACTTACTCTCCTAAGAGAGGTAATAGCTACTAGAAAAGCTGTTTTCCATGTGAGGAATTTCAGTTCACCTTTGTGTACAGGTTCAAACGGTGGTCCCATGAGCCTTGTAAGAACTATGTTTAGGTTCCACACTGGAGAGGGTGGTAACCTGGGAGGAATGATTATTTTTAATCCTTCTATAAATGCTTTAATAGCAGGCACTCTAAATAGATACAGATATTGTCTATTTTGTAAATATGCTGCAATTGCTGCGAGATGTAGGCATATAGATGAATATGCCAAGTTACATCTTTGTAAATGTAGAAGGTAATAAATAATATTTTGGATGTAAGCATTTAGGGGATCAATTTGATTATTGTTGCAGTAAATGGCAAATCTTTTCCATTTAGCAGCATAGCAAGCTCTAGTAGTAGGTCTCCTGGCTTCTTTAAGGATATTCATACAGTCTGGAGGTAGGTTAAGATAACCAAACTCTAAGACCTCAGGAGCCAGATCGCCAGATTCAGTTGACTTGGGTCTGGATGCCTGATGTCTCCATGGTTCTGCATTAGCAGGGATGGTGTCAGACGTAGCTTTTGGTGTGGAACTAGGGATAGTTCTAGCAGAGTTGTATACCACGGTTGGCGTGCCCATGTGGGAGCTACTAAAATCAGTTTGAGTGACTGTTGTCGTAGCTTGCGCATTATTAGTGGTATTAGTGGTAGTGGCGGAAAAGCGTACGCAAATCTGCCTGACCAGTTCATCCATATCGCAATCCCCTTGGACAGTGGGTGTGGAAACCTGGCGGCGAAGGTTGGGCATTTTGCGTTTTCGTGTGTGGTGAACAGATCTATGTCTGGATGTAGTTCCCATTCGTGAATTTGCTGTGTCTGTCGACTTAACAGATCTGCTATCTGATTGTGAACTCCTGGAGGGTGTTCTGCTAACAGTTATATGTTTTGTGGACTGGCCCATCTCCAAATGTTCTGTGCAAGCTGGGACAGCTGTAGAGCGTGTGCCCCCCTGTTTTTGTATATAGTACATAGCTGTCATGTTGTCCGTCCGAATTAAGACAGCTTTGCTTTGTACTTGGAATGTTTTGAGTGCTAAGAATATTGCTAGCAGTTCTAGGTGATTGATATGGAAAGTTTTTGGTAGATTGGTCCATTGCCCTTGAGTTGTATGATGTAGGAGATGGGCTCCCCATCCTGTGAGAGATTCGTCTGCTGTAAGTTTCTATTTGTGGAACAGGTTTGAGGAACGGCCGCCCTTTTGTCAAGTTTTTGGTGTTCCACCACTGCAGATAGCGATGTGTGCGGCTGTCTACCAACACCAGGTCTGTTAGTTGGTCTTTAGCCTGATTCCACTGTTGTGCTAGACATTCCTGTAACGGACGCATTTGTAGTCTTGCATATGGTACAATGAAGATGCAAGATGCCATCATGCCTATTAGTCTCATGAACACTCTGGCTGGGAGAGGGTTGATGTTGGAACTTTGAGACTAAGGCTTGAATGCTCTGTATCCTTGCTGGACTGGGATACGCTAGAGCTGTAGACGTGTTTATTGTAGCCCCTAAATATTGATGTACATGAGAGAGCTGTAGGTGCGACTTGATGTAGTTGATTGTGAACCCTAAGTCGTGCAATATTTGAATTGTCTGATGTGTGTGTTGGACACACTGATTGAATGACTTGGCCTTTATGAGCCAATCGTCTAGATAAGGGAAGACATGTATCTGTAGTCTTCTGAGATGTGCTGCTACTACTGCTAGGCACTTTGTGAACACTCTTGGTGCAGTTGTTACCCCGAATGGAAGGACTTTGAATTGATAATGCTGCCCTTCCAGTACAAACCCTAGAAACTTCCTGTGAGAAGGATGTATAGGAATGTGGAAGTAGGCGTCTTTTAGATCTGCTGTTGTAAGGAAGTCGCCTTGTTGCAGCAATGGGAGCACTTGTTGTAAAGTGATCATATGAAAATGATCTGAGTGTATATAGTGATTGAGGGGCCTGAGGTCGAGAATTGGTCTTAGTGTCCCGTCCTTTTTGGGTATTAGAAAATACAGCGAGTAAACCCCTGTTCCTTGATGTTGTAAAGGAACTATTTCTATTGCGTCCTTTTGAAGAAGTGATAGGACTTCTTGTTTGAGCAGCGTAAGATGTTCTGCAGACATTGGACGCTGCCTGGGTGGTATGAGTGGAGGGGTAGCTGTAAGTTCGAGGCAGTAGCCATACTGGATAATTTGTCTTACCCACCTGTCTGTTGTGATGGAATTCCAGACAGGTAGGAACTGTGTTAGTCTGTCCCCCACAGGAGTGGAGTGCTGTTGGGGGAGCAGAGGGAAGTCACTGTTTTGGGGTGGAAGAGGTTTGATTATTGTTGTTACCTCGACCTCTTCCTTTATTGTAGTTGCCTCTATAGCCTCCTCTAAAATATCGTTTATTGGAGGATGCCTGTGTATTGGATTTGAAGAAATCTGTATTGTCTGCTCCAGTTTGTTCGGAGCCTCCTTTATAGAAGGAACGACGAAATGAGCCTCTAGCTTGTGTGGATTGCAAAGCTCCCATAGATTTGGCTGTATCTGTATCTTTTTTTCAACTTCCCAAGTGCTGTGTCTACCTCTGGTCCAAACAATTGATGTTGGTTGAATGGCTGATGAACAAGTTGCTTACCTTCGGTAACGATATATCTGTAAGAAACAGTAGTTAGTATTAGATTCCTTACCTTAGAATAGCCCCAGGCGTCAGACTGGATCCGGAAACTTTTGCGTAGCAGTACCCTTGCGCGTCGGTAGGCGTCGTCTGCGGCTCCGCGTCCGTCGTCGGCACCGTGATGACATCGTCGGAGTACTTAGACGCCGCGTCCGCTCGCTGACGTCAGTTCTTAGACACAGCTTTTCCGCGCCAGACACGCAGAGCCATGTTAAATACCAACACTGGTGCCATTGAAACTGGGGCCGTGAAAGGGGATTGTGAGAAGTTGGCCTGATATATAGTGCTCACTATTCTAGTGATCACTTTGTATCATACCAAACAACCCTTATTGATGATTGGTTGTAAGTCAACCTTATTAGACCAGCTATCCTAGTAGCGTGGACAAGAGCAGTCTTTAGGCTAAACTCTAGAGGGCGTGTTAAGCCAGCTGTTTTACCATCACATATACCCCTTGAACACCAAGTGAAAGGACACCACACAAGTTGTTATAAAAATATAGGATATTTATTAATAACAAGTCTACCCTGAACTCTTTATGAGTCAGGGAGCTAAGCACAATACAAAACTCTTACGAAAATACTGCAAGTTACACAATTTACACAAATGCCCGAGGGGCACGAAAAACCATATACTCTAAAAATGGAATGCGAAATACTAGCAGGTAAGTAACACGATCCAGAGGCTTTAGGACCGCTAGGACTACCTTACTGAACCCTCAGGTTAGGAGCAGGAGGCCTAGGGAACCCGGGTGCAGAGTGGGAACTCTTACGCGGGATGCGGGACAAAGTCTATGGATGCTAGCAGTTCTTAAAGTTACTGTTTCCGGACGAATCCGACTAGGTAGACTGAAAACGAAAAAGGATCTGGACACTAGGAGAGTGAACCTGTGCTGGAGCACCGAAATGCTCGAGTTACCTAGCCCAGGGGCTGCGGCTGCATAGGGTTCAAGTGACGTCGGGAATCCTCGTTGTAGTCTATGGAGCCTGAAAGAAGATGTTGCTGGCAGGCGACCAGTGAAGAAGTTCGGTGTGATCCAAGGCTGGATCAGTGAAGGAGACGACCTGAAAGCAGAGGGGACTTAGTTCTTAATCACTAGCCAGTGATTATGTGGGCACCAGGATGGCACCGGATGAAGTCACCTCGACCAGGTGAGTAGGCGACGCTGGACTCTGCAGTCACATGAGCAAGGAGGCGTTGTCGGCGTCCAGGCTGGAGGTGCGAGCTGTCCCACGAGGCTGTCGGCTGTCGGCGATGCTGGACTCAAGATTGGAGCAACAAACCTTGGCAAAGGCAAAACGGTGGAGTCAAAATGGCGTCTGGAGTGGACCAGGGCACTTCTTGTTGGACAAGAAGCAAGGGCCAGTCTAGGGGACCTAGACCAGCGGTGAAAACGTCGTGGTACGTCGTCAAAAGGGTCACTAGCCAACGGGCAAGTGACCGGACAACGTGGCAAGCAGCAAAGAAGCAGAAGGGCCCCACGCAGACCTCGTGGATGCTGGGGGGCTGGACTTCGGTGCTGGAGCTGCTTAGGTTTAGGGCTTCTCAAACCCCAGTGCACTTACTCGAGGGTCTCTCGGGGGTCGTGCTGGTGAAGCGTCGTGCAGGTTTTGAAGATGGCCGGTCCCACGGGTCTCCTCACACCCACGAATCTCAGCTGGGCTGATGATGCAGGTAGAGGTCAGAGATGGCAGGGAATCCAGGTCTCGTCGAGCTGGGCAGTCTTGATCCGGAGGATGGACGGGCAGCAAACCGCAAGCGCTTCGATGGTGCCTGCTGGTGCAGGGTGGCTACTCCTTAGCCACAAGGGAGAGTCTTCAGAGATGACAAGAGTTCCTTTCGTGGAAAGTAGTTCAAGTTTCAAGATGATCTAATTTGGGAAGGGGGCCTGCTCCTACCTTTATCCAAAGAAAAGGGGCTGGCACGCGACTAGGTCCTGCCCTATGGGTGGGACCAGGAGGGGGGTGGTTACACCCCTCTCCTTTGTCCGGTCTCTCCCCAGCTCAGGGGCTGGGGTGCCCCAGGAACTGGTTTGAGCCGGCCTATGCACAGTGAGCACCGGGGTGCCACTTGCAGTCACCTTCCTTTCAGCCCTGCCTACCTGGGATACACAAAATCCTGTCTGGGATGGTGCTAGCACCGCCCCTGACAGAAAACCCTTTGTCCAGGCCTCCGTTGCTGGAAGGACTCCCAGCAGCAGGAGGGCAGACTTGTGTCTCGGTGGCAGCATCCATTTTGTGGAGCTGAGGCTGTGTCTGACTTTAACCGGGGTTCACAGTTACATACATGTCGTGTCCCTCTAGAAGGGTGGAATGCTAACCCCGTCGCCAGAATTGGCGAGGGGTTAGTATTCCAATTCGTATGACACCTTACTCGACATGTTTTGATAATGCTATGCCAAAGTTAGCATTTAACCGCGAGGATTATAATGCACTTAAGAGTATATGGTATAGCGTTATCATGGAACAGCTATTTGGACGTGGTTCCGCAAGCTGCAAACGGGCTCAGCTCATGCCAGAGCACCATCTCACATAATTCCATGCACTCTGCCTTCAGGATTGATAAGGCCTGCCATAGGAGTGACTGATAGGAATATATGTGTCCATTTTAGGGTTAGATATAGGTACACTATATCTAAAGCAAAGGGCGATTACACCACCTTGCCCCAGCTGTCGTGCAGCCAGTTGTGTCTGTTTGGGTGGCCTGCCAGGGGTGGCATAATCCATGCTTCAGCCCCTGGTAGGCCCTGGGTACACCTATGCCCTGGATACCTAAGGTATGCTGTACAGGGACTGATAAGGTGGCCCAGTACCAATTGGTAAAATGCACCTAAGGTACATGGTTGTAATTTAGAGAGAGAACAGCTAGGCTGGGGGTCTGATTAGCAGGCCCACAGCCAGGGAAAGTAGTAAACCAGTGAAGCAAAAAGCAAAAATCTGGGGTGGCCATGGGATTGCAGACCCCACTCTCCTACAGGGATGACCTTAACCCTAGATATCAGTTCGCAGAACGGGGAGGAAGGGTGGGGCAGTAAGGAATCTAATACTAACTACTGTTTCTTACAGATATATCGTTACCGAAGGTAAGTAACTTGCTCATCTGAAAGAAACAGGTTAGTATTAGATTCCTTACCTTAGAATAGATACCCCAGCAATACCAACCCCGGTGGTGGGTCTGCGAACCAATAATCACACCAGAAAGTCCTGGAGGAAAGAACGGCCAAAGAAGCCATCCCTCCGGACTTGGCTATCCAGGCAGTAGTGTCTTGCGAATGTGTGCAGCAAGGCCCACGTAGCTGCCTGACAGATGGCCTGCAAAGTTACTCCCCAGCCCAGGGCAGTAGTATCCGCCGTGGCCCGAGTGGAATAGGCCCTCAGCGCAATCGGAGGCTCCTTTTCACCAAGGAGTAACAAGCCTTGATACACAAGACGACCCACCGAGAGATGGTCCTCTTGTGCACCGCCCGTCCCTTCTTAGGGCCCACGTAACCAACAAAGAGTTGGTCATCCACCCTGAACTGGCGTGTGCGATCTAGAAAGAACGAAATCGCACTTTTTGGGTCCAGACGGTGGAGCCGCTCTTCCTCTTTCGAGGGATGCGGTGGGGGAAAGAAGGTGGGCAAGCTGATAGACTGCCCGATATGGAAGGCCGGCAGTGACAATCTTGGGCAGGAAAGAGGGTCTAGTCCGCAACACAACCATGTCCGGATGGACAGAAAGGAAAGGGGGTTTGGAGGAAAGAGCCTGGAGCCCACTCACTCTCCTGGCAGAGGTGATGGCAACCAGGAAAGCAGTCTTTAGAGTAAGAAGGCGGAGAGGACAGTTGTGAAGTGGCTCAAAGGGAGCGCACATCAGAAAGGTAAGGACAAGGTTCAAGTCCCACTGAGGCATCACAAACGAAACAGGAGGGAACATGTGTGTGATGCCTTTCAGAAAACGAGATACAATAGGGGACTTGAACAAAGAAGGTTGATCAGGCAGCCTCAGAAAGGCTGAAAGGGCAGAAAGGTAGCCCTTGATAGTGCCCAGAGCAGAGCCCTGCTGGGCAAGAGAAAGAAGGAAGAGGAGAACGTCAGAAAGAGGGGCAGAGAGAGGATCCACAACCTTTGCTGTGCACCATGCCACACATCTGTTCCACCTGCAGGCGCATACCGACTTTGTGGAGGGACGCCTGGCTGCCAGAATCACAGTACAAACTTCAGGAGGCAAGTCAAATGGCCTCAACTGTCGCCGCTCAATCTCCAAGCATGGAGGTGGAGACTGGACAGGTTCGGGTGGAGGACCGTCCCCTGCTGCTGCGACAGAAGGTCCTCCTGAAGAGGCAGATGAACCGGGGGACCGACTGACATACTGAGTAGCTCGGGATACCAGTACCTTCGTGCCCAGTCCGGAGCCACAAGGATAACTTGGGCCCGGTCGCGCTTGATCTTCTTCAGCACTCTGGGCAGAAGTGGTATAGGCGGAAAGGCGTACAACAGACCTCAACTCCACTCGCGACGAAAGGCGTCTCCGAGCGAGTGCCGCCTTGGAAATTCCAACGCGCAGAACTGATGACATTGGGCGTTCTCTTCTGTGGCGAATAGACCTAACCAAGGCTCTCCCCACTGCAGAAAGAGACCTTGCGCCACGTCGGAGTTCAGACGCCATTCGTGATCCATCATGCACCGGCGGCTGAGTTCGTCCGCCCTGGCGTTCAGAGAACCTGCCAGGTGTTGAACCACCAGGGTCACGCCCTGATGTTCCAGCCACTGCCATAGGCGCAGAGCCTCTTGGCTGAGGGTCCACGACCCCACCCCGCCCTGTTTGTTGCAGTACCACATGGCGGTGGTGTTGTCCGTGAACACCTGCACTACACTCCCCCGGACAGAGGGGAGGAATGCCTTCAGTGCTAGACGGATCGCCCGCAGCTCCAAAAGGTTGATATGGAGCCGGGACTCCGTCGGAGACCAGAGGCCTCTGATCTCCGCCTCTTCCATATGGCCTCCCCAGCACTGGAGGGACGCATCCGTCACAACTACGTGCTCCGGTTGGGAAGGGAGAGGGATCTGCCGCTGATCCAATCGCGGTCCGTGAGCCACCACTGCAGCTGTCTCGCAGTGCCCTCCGAGATCAGGACATGGTCGGGCAGGTTGCCCTGATGCTGGGCCCACTGAAACGTCAGGTACCACTGCAGAGCCCACATCCGCCACCGGGCGTGATGCACCAGAAGGATGCAGGAGGCCATCAGCCCCAGAAGCCGTAGCGTCAACCTGACCGAGTCCCAGGATAAAGGCTGAAAGAGTGGAATCAGAGCCTGAATATCCCGAACCCACTGTTCAGGAGGATAAACCCGAAACTGCGCCGAGTCGAGAACCGCTCCGATAAAGAGGAGCTTCTGGGAGGGGCACATGTGTGACTTCGGCACATTGATGGAAAACCCCAGCTGGTGCAGGAGATCCGCCGTCGTCTGGAGGTGGCGGACGACTGTCTGGGGCGAGCCCGCCTTTAACAACCAGTCGTCGAGGTAGGGGAAGACTGAAACCCCTAACCTGCGCAGATAAGCTGCGACCACCGCCATCACCTTCGTGAACACCCATGGGGCGCTGGTAAGGCCGAAGGAAAGCACAGTAAACTGAAAGTGCTCGTGGCCAACCGTGAACCGCAGATAGCACCGGTGGGCCGGCAGGACGGGGATGTGGAAATCAGCGTTCTGCAAGTCCAACGCTACCATCCAGTCTTGTGGGTCCAGGGCAGCTAAGACCTGATCCAAAGTCAGCATCTTGAACTTCTCCTTCCGGAGGAAGCCGTTGACGTTCCGGAGGTCTCTTCTTGGGTACCAGAAAGTAGTGGGAGTAGCAACCACACCCTACTTCTGGTCCAGGAACGCGCTCGATGGCCCCCTTGACAAAGAGGGCCGTAACTTCCTCCTGCAGAAGTCGCAAATGATCCCCCGATACGCGGTGGTATTGCGGTGGCATGGCTGGAGGGGTCGCCTCGAAGGGGAGGGAGTAGCCCCTTCGGACAATTTGCAGCACCCACCTGTCCGATGTGACAGTGCGCCAGTGGAGGAGGTGATGGCTAACCCTGCCCCACACTGGCGTCACATGGGCCTGAAAGCACGGACTAGGAGGGTTTTGAGGCGGATGCTGCGGGGAAAGGTGTGGACTGGCCTCACCGTTGTCCCCGACAGCCGCCACCGCGTTGGATGTTAGTCTGCGGTGCGTGGCTGGCAGCACGTGTGGGGGCGCCCCTTCCTTGGCCACGAAAGGAGCGAAAGGCACCCAGCTGCTGGCGCGGGGCTGAGAGGCCCAAGGACCTGGCCGTAGCCCTGGAGTCCTTAAAGCGCTCAAGGGCATTTGTCTGCCTCGTCGCCAAAGAGGCGACGGCCATCAAACGGCATATCCATGAGGGTATTCTGGACATCGGCCGAAAAGTTGGCGGACCTCAACCAGGCGTAGCGATGAATCACCACCGTCGTTGCCATCGCCCTGCCCAGTGAGTCGGTGGTATCCAGCCCACACCGGATTGAGTATCGTGCCCCATCCCGGCCTTCCACAACGGCCTGGCCGAGTTTAGTCCGTACCTCCATTTGGCATTCTGGCAGCACGTCCGCGACCGTGTCCCACAGGAAGTGGGTGTAGCGGCCCAAGAGGCATGCGGTTTTGGAAGACCGCAGTCCCAGACTCAGGGAGGAGAATACCTTCTTGCCGTATTGCTCATACCTCTTGGATTGCCGATCGGGGGGAGCCGTCGGGAATGCGGTCTGGGAATTTGAGGCCTGGATGACCAGGCTCTCGGGGGTGGGGTGGGTGGACAGGAAACAAGGGTCGCCCGGGGACGGGCGGTGGCGTCTGGCCACGTTCCTATCTACAGGCGCACCTGTAGTGGTCCTGGACCAAATGCCCAAAAGAATGTCAGTCAAGGCCTCATTAAACGGCAGCAGAGGCTCAGCCGAGCTTGACTGCGGTTTAAGGACCTCAGTGAGGAGGTTAGTCCTCACGGCCGCGACGGGGAGCTCAAGGCCCAAGGCCTTGGCCGCCCGCGTAAACACCACACTGAAGGTTGCCCCCTCCTCCGTAGCCACAGTAGGAGGTGAGACAAAACCAGTGTCTGGCAAGGTGTCCAGACCACTGGCATCCCCAAGTCCACCTGTCCAGTCCTCCTGGGACTGACACTCCCGTGTCAGAGGGTCCTCAGAAACCTCCCAACACTCCTCATCATCCATCTCCTGATAATCAGGGTTGTCAAATGATCGGGCCGGTTCATTGAAGTAAAACTCCCCAACGACGCCGGAACCGGATCGAGGGGGGCGTCGGGAACGGTGCCGCCATAAGACGGCGCCGGAGGTGACACCGGAGGGACCGGCGCCGGTGAGGTCGTCAGGTCAACCGGCGACGACCCGGATCCAGAAGTGGAGCCCTGCGGCGCCGGGCCCGAAGGCGCCGGCGGCGTCGGGCCGAAGCACCCGCCGACGTCAGGCCGAAGCACCCAACCCGCTAGGGCCCCAGACGGCTCCGCTGGGCCCATGCCGCGGAGCCGTCGGAGGAGAAAGGGACCTCATGGCCATGAGGAAGCGCTCGATCTCCTCCGGCGTCGCGTGCTGCCCAAGGACCGGAGGGTAGGGGGCAGGTCGCGACACCTGCGACTCCCGACGGACCCGCGTGGGCGGTGTCACCCGAACCCCCGGCCGCGTCACGCGAGCGTCGGGGGGAGTCGGTAGAGCGATGACGTCTCTTCCACTTCCTGTGCTTACCTGACGACTTCGAACCTGAGGAGCGATGGTGACTCCCGGAGCTATGGTGGCTCCGTCCCCGCGACCGGTCCCTCGACATCCGTCCGGACAGGGACCTCTCGCGGCGCGGGGCCGACTGCCGGAGCTCGAGCCGCTTGCGGGACCGCTCCCGCCTAGCTTTCGAAGTCAGGGCCCGGCAGTCGGGGCAGGTCTTGTCGTTGTGGTCGACGCCGAGACAGTGGAGGCACCGGCGGTGAGGGTCGGTGACCGACATCAGTCGGTCGCAGTCCTCACAGGGTTTAAAACCTGGCATCCCTACCGGCACCGTTCGGAGTCAAAGACTCGAAAAACGATCAAAAGGGATCGTAAAAAGTTTAGTCAAAAAATGACTAAGGTACTACTTTTTCCAGATCTGCGCTGCTGGCGCGGAAAAAAGAAGAACGGACGTCAGCGGGCGGAGGCGGCGTCTAAGTACTCCGACGACGTCATCACGGCGCACACGACGCCGACGGACGCGGAGCCGCAAACGACGCCTACCGACGCGCAAGGGTACTGCTACGCAAAAGTTTCCGGATCCAGTCTGACGCCTGGGGATATTCTAAGGTAAGGAATCTAATACTAACCTGTTTCTTTCAGATTTAAGATGGTAGTTTGCACTTCCTGCTTAAATCCTGAAATGCGTAGCCACGCATGACGTCTAAGTAGGACAAGGAATATGCTACTTACCAGTATGCATCTGTTCTTGGCATAGAGGGCTGCAGAGTGGTACATTTATGAATAGATCGCCATCTGGTGTTGGGCTCGGATGATTGCACTTTGTTTTTCTTCTGGAGAAGTCTTTGTCGTCATAGGTGACTCCTCCTCTCGGTGTTAGTGCGCATGGGCATCGGCTCCATCCTTAGATTGTTTTGCCATAGTAGGGTTAGATGGAGTAGTGTAGTGTAGTACATAAAGATATGCCCATGTAAATGTATCTAAATAAGATAATGTTGGGACAGACACAGGTTTCCGGGGAGGCAGGGAGGGCATGTACCACTCTGCAGCCCTCTATGCCAAGAACAGATGCATACTGGTAAGTAGCATATTCCGTTCGAGGCATATGGGCTGCAGATGGTACATTTATGAATAGATTGTACAGCAGTTACCTCCCTAGCGGTGGTCACCAGTGTCTGTCGCAACTGTCTGAAATAGAGTTTTTAATACAGCTTGGCCCACTCTGGCTTGTTGTGCAGCCTGTACATCAACACAGTAGTGCTTTGTGAATGTATGTGGTGTAGACCAAGTTGCTGCTCTACATATGTCATCTAGGGGAATGTTCCCTAAGAATGCCATAGATGCTCCTAGTTTTCTTGTGGAATGAGCTCTAGGAGGAACAGTTAATGTTCTCTTTGCTTTAATGTAACATATTTGTATACATCTTACAATCCATCTTGCGATGCCTGCTTTAGAGATAGGATTGCCCTTATGTGTTGGGGAAAATGCTACAAATAGTTGTTTAGTTTTCCTGAAGTCTTGTGTTCTTTCTATGTAGTACAAAATGGCTCTTTTAACATCTAGTGTATGTAGAGCCCTTTCTGCCACCGTCTGTGGCTTTGGAAAGAAGACTGGTAATTCCACTGGCTGATTGATGTGGAATGCTGAAATTACTTTAGGCAAGAACTTTGGGTTTGTTCTAAGAACCACTTTATTCTGGTGTATCTGTAGGAATGGTTCTTGTATTGTTAATGCCTGTAACTCGCTTACTCTTCTGAGTGAGGTAATGGCTATAAGGAATGCCACCTTCCATGTAAGGAATTGTATTTCGCACCTATGCATAGGTTCGAAGGGTGGCCCCATTAGTCTGGTGAGTACTACGTTGAGGTTCCAGACTGGGGAAGGTGGTAATCTTGGTGGAATTACTCTTTTAAGACCTTCCATGAATGCTTTTATCGCTGGTACTCTGAACAGTGATATGCGCTGCCTGTTTTGTAGGTATGCTGCTATAGCTGCTAGATGTACTCTGATAGATGTGTACGCTAGATTACATTGCTGTAAGTGTAACAAGTAGCAAATAATCTCCCTTGTTGATACGTCTAGAGGGTTGATATTGTTATTAGTACAGTGTATAGCAAACCTCTTCCACTTAGCTGCATAGCATGCTCTGGTGGTTGGACGTCTCGCTTGTTTAATTATTTCCATGCAATTTGGGGGGAGATCTAAGTACCCAAATTCTAGGATTTCAGGAGCCAGATCGCTAAGTTCAATTGAGTTGGATCTGGGTGCATTATTTCTCCATGGTTCTGTGTAAGGTGCATGGGTAGAATTCGTAGCTTTTGATGTGGCACTTGTGAGAGTTGCAGGAGCGTGGAGAACCACGGCTGTCTTGCCCACGTGGGTGCTACTAGTATCATGGTCATTGAATGTTGTTGCAGTTTCCTGACCACTAATGGGATTAGTGGGAGAGGGGGAAAAGCGTATGCAAATTTGTTGGACCAATTTATCCATAACGCATTGCCCTGCGACAGGTGATGTGGGTACCTGGACGCGAAGCTTTGGCATTTTGCGTTCTGATGAGTGGCAAATAGGTCTATCTCTGGTTGTCCCCATCTTTGGAAGAATGGCTGCAGTATTTGTTGGTGCAGTTCCCATTCGTGTATTTGTTCCGACTGTCTGCTTAAGATGTCTGCTATCTGGTTTTGAACTCCTGGTAGGTGTTCGGCTAACAGATAGATGTTTTGAGGAATGGCCCATCTCCAAATTTCCTGTGCTAGTCTGGATAATTGGAGAGAGTGCGTCCCCCCCTGTTTTTGAATATAATACATTGCTGTCATGTTGTCTGTTCTGATCAGGACTGCTTTGTGGATAACATGTATCTGAAAGGCTTTCAATGCTAGAAACACTGCCAGTAGTTCTAGATAGTTGATGTGCAGTGTTCTTTCCTGCACACTCCACCTTCCTTGTACTGTGTATTTGTCCATATGTGCTCCCCATCCGGTGAGCGATGCGTCTGCTGTTATTGTCACCTGTGGAATTGGCTCTAGGAACGACCGCCCCTTGGTAATGTTTGTTCTGTTCCACCACTTCAGAGAGCGGTGTGTGCGGTCGTCTACCAACACCAGATCCGTAATCTGTCCTTGAGCCTGATTCCACTGTGTCGCTAAGCATTCTTGTAGCGGACGCATTTGTAGTTTTGCATATGGTATTAGCAGTATGCAGGATGACATCATGCCTAATAGCTGCATGAACACTCTTGCTGTTAGTGAGTGTTGTGGCTGAAATCTCTGAATGATTGTAAGCATTGCTTGGACTCTGATTGGGTTGGGGTACACTTTGGCTTTTTCTGTGTCTATGGTAGCCCCCAGATATTGTTGAACTTTGTTTGGTTGTAGGTGTGACTTTGTGTAGTTCACCGTGAACCCTAGCTGGTGTAGTAGCTGAATTGTCTTTTGTGTGTGTTGCAGACACTCCTCTTGCGACCTGGCTTTTATTAGCCAGTCGTCCAAGTATGGGAAGACATGAATTTGTTGTCTTCTTAGGTGAGCTGCTACCACTGCCAGGCATTTTGTGAACACCCTTGGTGCCGTCGTGACACCAAATGGGAGGACTTTGAACTGATAATGTTGTCCTTCTACCACAAACCTGAGGTATTTCCTGTGGGCTTTGTGAATAGGGATATGAAAGTAAGCGTCTTTTAGATCCAGTGTAGAAAGAAAGTCCCCTTTCTTCAGTAAAGGAAGTACTTGTTGGAGCGTGACCATGTGGAAATGTTCCGAATTTATGTATGCGTTGAGAGGTCTTAGGTCCAGTATTGGCCTTAGAGACCCGTCCTTTTTGGGGATTAGGAAGTATAGGGAGTATACTCCTGTTCCCTGTTGGTGCTGTGGAACCTTCTCTATGGCATGCTTTTCTAGCAGTGATATTACTTCCTGTTTTAACAGTGTCAGGTGATCTTGTTTCATTGGACGCTGTTTGGGGGGGATGTTTGGTGGGGTAGCTGTGAGTTCTAGGCAATAACCATGTTGGATAATTTGTCTTACCCACTTGTCTGATGTGATGTTTTCCCAGACAGGTAGGAACTGTGATAGGCATCCCCCTACCGGTGTTATATGGTCTGGGGGAAGCTCTATGAAGTCACTGTTTTGGGGTTGGAGAGTTGCGGTTGTTGTTGTTTCCGCGACCTCTACCCTTGTTGTTGTTACCCCTGTATCCACCTCTAGAATTACCTCTGGGTGATGTAGGTGTAAAAGAGGTTTGCTGTTGGTTTGTACCTGTACTTTTGGATCCTCCTCTATAGGTGGATCTACGAAAGGAACCTCTTTGTGTCGGCTGTTGCAATGCTCCCATTGATTTAGCCGTTTCTGTATCCTTTTTCATTTTTTCTAGGGCCTCATCTGTCCCTGTGCCAAAAAGTGTTTTCCCATCAAAAGGTTGGTTAAGTAACGAGGTTTGTACCTCTTGTTTGAATCCTGACACTCTGAGCCATGCATGTCTCCTTAACATGATGCTTGTATTTGTCGACCTTGCCGCAGTTTCTGCCGCGTCTAGGGCGCACTTTATTGAAGTGTTAGTAATTAACTTCCCTTCTTGTATAAGTTGATCAGCTCTCTTTTGATGTTCTTTAGGGAGATGTTTGATGAGTGTTTCTAACTCATCATAATGCGCTCTGTCATACCTTGCAAGTAGTGCTTGCGTATTAGTTATGCGCCAACTGTTTGCCGCTTGAGATGCTACTCTCTTGCCAGAGGCATCTATTAGTTTAGACTCTTTGTCAGGAGGTGGCGCTTCTCCTGTAGATAAAGAGTTTGCTCTCTTGCGAGCGTTTGTGACCACTAGTGAGTCTAGAGGAATTTGTCCCTTAATGTATATTGGGTCTTTTGGAGCTGCCCTATATTTTTTATCAATTCTTGGGTTCAATACCCTAGCCCTCACTGGGTCTTTGAATATCTCTGATGTATGACTGAGAAGGCCTTTTAGCATTGGTAGTGTTCCTGATGTTTTTTGTGCAGTAGGTAGTGTCTCTAATAAGAAGTCCTGTACTAGAGGTTCTGTATGTAGGTCTACCTTATGAAATGTTGCTGCTCTAGTAATGAGTTGTGCAAACCCAGTATTGTCATCAGGAGGTGAAGGTTTTGAGGGATATGACTCAAGGTCGGTATCATTACCTGATCCCACATTATACTCCTCCCATGGGTCTGCCTCCTCTGGGATTATGTCCTCATCATCCCCAGGGTGTCCCCCCTCCCCTGTGTCACTCTCTCCATCTGTTGTAGGTGTAGATGGACGTGTGGGAGGAATATCTGGCCTATTGTGAGGAAGAGGCGAAGATGGTGTGTGAGGTTTGGGAGAAGGGGGAGGAGTTGTATTCGTCCCCATTGTTCTCTTCTTTGGATGAGCCTTGTCGTCCAAATGTTCATGTTTCCTCTTTTTAGGTAGTTCTGTGACTACCTTGCCAGTCTTTGGGTCAATAAACAAAGTCTTTTGTTTAGGATCCGTTCCGTGTTCCTGTGTCGGTACCGCAGTTTTCGGTTCCGAAAGGTGTTTTTTCTTTGAAATGTCCATTTGTATTTTCGGTGCCGAAGTTTTGTTCGGATCCGACTTCTTCGGTATCGAAGATGTCCCCGGTGTCGAGGGTGTTTTCGGCGCCGAAGCGTGCTTCGGTGTCGACATGGACTGCTTCGACTTCGAGCTTTCCTTGACCTGGTGCTTCGGTGTCGATGTGGTCGGTTTATCGGAACCGGAACCACTATGATGGGGGACCGAGTGTTTCGGTTTCTGTTTCGTTGCCGGGCTCGAAGGCGGGGCGTTGGAAACTTTTTTCGGTTGTCTGACCGGGCTCGAGGGCGGGGTCGACACCGTGCGGGGTCTGTTTTTCGGTAAAGGGACGTCGTCACTCACGGTTTGTTGGACGTCGATTTCCTCGACGTCGGACTCGTCCGCTTCTGACCCCGCCTCGTCGGCCTCTTCTTCCTCCTCTTCTGGGTGCTGGTCCTCAAACAGCTCCGGGATTGCTTGTGACTGCATTCTCGATACCTCGTGTCTTCGGGCTCGACGGTTTCTAATCGTCGACTTTGACGAGAACGCTGCAAAGGCCTCACAGTCCCTGGATTCGTGTTCAGGGGACAAGCAGAGGTTGCACACTTCGTGTAGGTCCTTGTGTGGGAACTTAGCACCACACGTTGGACATTTTTTGAATGGAGTCCTTTCCATGGACCCCGGGCTGGACTACGTCGAGTTTCTCGTAGTCGTCGTCCTTCGAATCGCGTCGGTATGGAGTGAAGTCGCGTTCGATAACGATACCGTCGATTTGGAAAGGAATACGCGCCGGTTATAACCTTCTTTGTTGAAGTCGGTCCGGAGCGCTTCGATCCTCATCCGAACCCGATGGCGGAAAAAAACAATCTAAGGATGGAGCCGATGCCCATGCGCACTAACACCGAGAGGAGGAGTCACCTATGACGACAAAGACTTCTCCAGAAGAAAAACAAAGTGCAATCATCCGAGCCCAACACCAGATGGCGATCTATTCATAAATGTACCATCTGCAGCCCATATGCCTCGAACTAGTGTTTACAGCTCTAGATGCAGTGTCTGCTACATCAGGTGCACACTTGATTGAGGCATTTGAAATTAACTTGCTTTCTTGTATAAGGTCGTTTGCCTGCGCCTTATTTTGGTCAGGTAGATGTAGTAATTTTGTTAACTGATCATAATTAGGGCTCCCGGTTTTATGGTATTTATTTTTTTGCCATTTCCGTCTGTATTTATCCATATTTAATTTTGGGCATTTTTTCTGTATTTATCCACATTTATTTTTGGCAGAAGACGACGCTACAGCTAGTATTTTTCCACATTTATTTAAATTGTGAATGCACACATGCGCTCAGTTGTTATTGGTCAACACTATAGATTCATCTGAAAACGTTGCCATTTGCAGAATGTCCCAAATTTGCTTAAAAGTGCTATCACAAGCCATTTGTCTCAGAGCCTTGCAGTTTCTGCCATCAGCAGAGTGCCACATAATCTCCCCCACTGAACACTTTACTGCCCCCCTAAGACCCAATTGTGCCCGCTATAAACACCTGGAAGCAATTCAATTCAAATTATGCACTAGACTACAGTAATATGCTGCCTGAAAAAAAGTAACAACATACTGGAAAAAAATCAAACAATCATAGGGAATACAACTTGAAGCTTTTACACTCATTATTCAGAAATTAATGAGTGTTTTTGCTTCAAAAGCTAACAACATGAAAAGAAAAGTAGCGCTTCACTGGCAAAATCTGTAAGGTGGCGCTAATGTGTTTCAGTGTAAATAAAACCAATATGGCCACTTTGCGACTACTCTGTCTTGCTTTATTTAGTTATGTATTTATTGTTTGTATTTTAAAACCTTTTTTTCTCTCCTCCTGAGGCTGCGTTTTGGAGTAGAAAAATGTCAGACAAACCACCCTGGACTGACTGGGATGAATTTATCCTCATCGCAGTCGTCTTCGTCTTTCAATTCTCCCAGTAACGAGAAGTCTACCAGCAACTCATGAATCAGGGCCAATGTCTGGCGCATCTTTTCTTTTACTGTGTTTTGCGTGATTGAAAGTTGAAAGTTCCACCTGCATGCACCAATGATTGTTTGAGACGGAATATTGCGACAGACTGCTTTGGGGGAGGGGAAGGAAACAAACGTAGCTGCATCCTTTGTGCATAAGGAGCACTATTTTTGTAAGATACAAACGTGCCCTTCCCAGTTTATCGCACTATCTGCATATTTAAGAAATATCTACTCCTTGCTACTACTTTTTTAGGGTGCGCAGGTGTGTTCTTTGTGTGCTTTCCCTAGGCTGGGGCAAAAAGCAGCCACCTGAAGTGCTGTGATCCATCTCTTAGGGGTAATATTCGGAGGTGTTAAACTGGAAGAGCTACCAATGAGTCAACACAATGTTCAACGATTGTTCACTTGACGTCGGAGAGACGACCACTGGTAAAATCCTACAAAAAACAGAAACAATACTCATCTAGGACTGTAAAAGTGCTACTTGTAATATTTTTTTCATGGAAATATGGTGTTTTCTTACTTTTTTTTTTCGTTCTCTGTTATTATTTTTGTTCACATCTATCATTGGGACTTTACGTTTATAAGAAGGCATTTGATTTTTTGTTTAACTTTCAAAGATGTAAAAAAGAGTTGCAATTGTCAGAAAATCCAGCAGTCCCTGGGGCCTCTCGCCCGCGCTCGTGAAGCAGTCCAGGACACAGGTTTATTGACGGTGCTCCCTTGTTTGTGAAGGAGGCCGCAGTCTGCAAGGGGTTAACCAGAGCCAGTACACATAGTCCTGCCCTCGCCTGCCGTGCAACATCCGAAAACACAGCAAGCTCCCCCCTCCCCCTGCCTTCACACACTAATTAACAACATGGAGCAGGGGACGACACCGAGCCTTTTAGGACTCGGTGCAGGCCATTCTGTAATTTCTGCTTCATTCATACTGTGGAATCGGGTTTGTGGATGCCTGAATCGGGAGGGTTGGCATGTCTGGAAGCACCACAATGAAATCGATTCAAAAACAAAAGAAACACTTTTACTGTAAATGACTTTGTGGCTGTGTTCTATCCAGTTAAACTTTCTCGACACAGAGGACACTTGTCATGCTGTTCCAGCCAGGGCACTATACAGTCGATTGCAAGGCAACTGCCTTACTGTTTCTTCCTCGTTATAATCTCTTTGAAAACCGGGCACTCCAACACAGAATCTGCGCTTGTAAAACCCAGTCTGCGAGGACAAGAGAGCACAAGACAGAAGCTGGAGCAATTGGCAGAGTGAAGAGGCAGAGGCTGAGGGGTGAACAACAAAGCCTCATTAACATGTAAATGGTCTTTCAAAGACCTGTGAAGTACTCGGGTGCGGCTGTGTGCGCCCCTGGAAGCTGTCTCAGCCGGGCTGACACCTCTTAACCCTCTAAGGAGGGGGAGACACCAGATGGTTGGGGGGGGGGGGTGATTCTATTGATGTAAATGACATTTACTAGTATTTTCCAGTTTTTATATATAAATACAGATAAGGGAAAACTTGTTTTCCGTCTGTATTTATATGTAAAAATCCGTTTAAACGGAAAACCGGGAGCCCTAATCATAATGAGCCCTGTCATATATTGCAAGGGGGCTTGCGTGTTAGCTATACGCCATGTATTAGTAGCTTGTGCAGCTATTCTTTTGCCTGAAGCATCTATCAACTTAGATTCTTTATCAGGGGGTAGTGCTTCACCTGATGTCCGTGAGTTTGCTTTTTTTCTAGCATTTGAGACAGCTAGGGAATCTAAGGGTAGCTGTCCTTTAATGTAGGCTGGGTCACCAGGAGCAGGCCTGTACTTTTTCTCAATTCTAGGGTTTAGGATCCTAGCACGTACATGATCTTTAAATACCTCTGGAGCATGTTTGATGACCCCTTTGATCATAGGAAGAATTTGAACAGACCTTTGTGATTGTTCAAACGTATCTAATAAAACATCTTCCTCTGCCTCATCTGAATGCATGGTGAACCCATGATAAATGACAGCCCTATTCAGTAAGTGCTCAAAACCAATATTGTCCTCTGGGGGAGAAGGTTTTGATGGATATGACTGTGGGTCAGGAATATCTGGCACATCTTGTGGGTTTGGGTACTCCCAATCTGGATCATCAACAGGGTAGGGAAAAGGTCTGGGCCTACCCCTCCCCCTATGCTATACTCATCATCATTTTGAAGTGTATGTGGTGAAGAATGAGGAGGAGAGTGTTTAGGAGAATTGTGAGGTGAATTGTTAGGAGGAACAGGAGATGAAGGAAGTATAGGAGAGGAAGGGTGCATAGGAGATGTGGCAGAGTCCTTCTTCTTGACAGGCACTGCAGGTGTAGGTGCTGTGTCTAATTTCCTCTTCCTGTGTGATGTAGTGGATACATGACCTGTCTTTGGGTCAATGCATATCTTCTTTTGTAGAGGATCAGGTTGGAAAAGTTATTCTCCTTGCGGAACCTTTACCGGTGCTGATTTTTTCGGATACGGGCGTGGTTGATTATTCTCTTTAGCCTTAGGAGTTGTAACTGTGTCCTGTGGCGTAGTCTTTGGCACCGAAGGTGTTGTTTTCGGAGTCGTAGGCTGTTTCGAGGTCTTGAGCGCATCGGAATCAGGCCTTGTAGGTTTCGGTACCGAACATGTTGGCTTCGGAGTGGAAGCTGGTCTTCTAGGCTTTGAGACGTCAGACGCTAGCTTCATAGTTTTGTCTTTAGAAGTCAACGGTTTCGGAGCCGGGACTTCTTTTGGTTTCGGTGCAGAGGGAGCTGGTGGGATCTGCACGTGCTGCTTGCTCGGTAAGGAGCTACCGGAAGGCTTGAGTATCTTCTTCGTAGCAGGGCTCAGTGGCCGGACTTTCGAAGTGTGTTTTTGGTCACGACTGGGCCCCGGAGGCGGAGTGTTGACCTTTGCTTTCGATTTGGGTGGTGGGTATGGGGCCGGGGCAGTAGTACTCACGCGCTGACCCGAAGGTATGGGGTCATCTGAGTCGTCTGCCTCTGATACGATTTGGAGATCGTCTGAATCTTCTTTGGGAATGAGCGGTACTTCTTCATCGAAGATATCCACCGGTTCCGGGGCCGATCTCTGCATGTCATGTCGACGGGCCCTCCGATCTCGAATGGTTTTCTTGGATCGAAAGGACGCACAGGCTGTGCAGCTGGATTCGTCGTGTTCTGGCGATAAGCACAGGTTACACACCTCATGATGGTTACTGAGTGGGAACTTTTCTCCACAGTTGGGGCATCTTTTGAATGGCGTCTTTTCCATATAGTGTAGGCTTCACGGCGTGGATAGGCCCAACGGCCCGCGTCGATGACCAGAATCGAGCTGATGGAGTCGAGACAATGTTTGTCGATATCGAAAGTAGTTTGGTGAAGTTTGAATAAGTTTTTACGCGTCGAAGTACTTGAAAAGTAGATTTCGAATCGGAGCGGAAAAGTTTCATCCGAACCCAGTGGCGGAAAAAAACAATCTAAGGGTGGAGCCGATGCCCATGCGCACTATCGTCCAATGGAGGAGTCACCTATCTCGTGACTACAAAGACTTCTTCCAAGATGACAACAACATGCAATCATCCGAGCCCAACACCAGGTGGCGATCTAATGCACAGTGTAAGATCTGCAGCTCATATGCTTCGAACTTTAAGCTTTCAAAAGTAGGCACTTAGAAGATTTTTCGAGTCAAACAAGTCAATGTTATCAAATGGCAGGTAAGTGAGTTACCGGTTGCCAGGTGAGTACTCGGCTGGGGAAGTTAGGGTTCTGGGCATAGACTCAGGGGTCCACCAGGGTCAGGTATGTACAGTTGGTTCACCCTCAGCGGCAATGGGGCGGCCGGGTGCAGAGGTAGTTCGGTCCAACGTTATCCAATGAGGAGCATGGGGCCTCCGGTTGGTGGCTGGTGGCTGCTGGCTAGCAGGCCATGCAGCTGAGGGAGCTGGGCTACTGGTCACTTGCTCAGGATAAATGGGGAAGTAGGATAGGGCACAGGTAGCGCTGCCAGGGGCACTCGGGCGGATGGGTGCAGGGTGCCTTTGAGCCGTCGGGCACTCAATGTTATTCAATGGGAAAGGTAAAAAGGGAACAAAGGCTGCAGACTCGGGGACGGTGATTCTTCAGGTGCGACCACCATTTTGAGAGGTAAGTTGGGATCCTGGAGAAGAGGTAGGTACCCCAAAGGGAGGCACAGGGAGTGGCAGGGTGCAGGGGTGTCTTTAGGGTGTCGGGAAATCTTACCCTCGGCTGGTCGCGGTCCCTGGTTCTGAGGCTGCAGGCGTCGTCTGGTTCGTCGAGGAGGGTCTTTGGGCACTGGACTTCGGGTCCCAGTCGCCGGGGGGACGTCCTTGTGGTCTTGGATCACTCGGGCACAGGCCGGGCTCGGCGGGTGCAGAGTGGGCAGGTCTTGAGCTTCCTGGCTGGCACCAGGGGTGGGTTGTTGAAGCAGAGCCTCTGCTTATGGGAGCCCCAGTCTTTAAGAGGGTCAAGGCAGGCAGGTCCTCCGGGTGTCCCAGGGTTACTGTCTGCAGGAGTCGCCGGGATTAAGCAGGGGAAGGTTCCAGGATCGACAGGCCGTTAGGGCTGGGGCCAAGTCAGTGGGTGTCGTCCTCTTAGCAGCTGTACGGCGGGTCTTCTTCCTCTTGATCTTTTTTCTTCTTTTCTTATCGGGATCTGCGGAAGGAAGGATCATGGTGCCCCTAAACACTAAATTTAGGGGCGTTACAGGTAGGGTAAGGGCAGGGACCAATAGGTCCCTGTCCTGGGGCAGGTACACCCCCTAGCCTGCTCCTCTCCTGAGGGAGGGGGGCAGGAGCCTAGCAGCAATTGGGCAGGGCTCCCCATCTTCAAGATGGCCGGAGCCCGGGGTCGTGCTTCACCTCGCCTCTCCCACTTGAGGGGTGGGGTTGGCACAGGCTGGCACACCCCCCTTCCTGACATAGGGTTTCCTGCCAGTCTTCCCGCCAGAGTGCGGGTTAGAACCGGTGGGGGGCCAGTTGCTGAGTACAGCAAATGGTCTCGAGAAGCTCACAGAGGCAGCATGCCTTTGAAGCTTCCCCCTGCCCATCCTGTAAATGTAAATCTCTGCTATGTGGCAGCCTCTGCAGCCACTCAACCCAGACGTGGATTGTAGGTTAGGTTTTCAGGGGGCATCTCTAAGATGCCCTCTGGTGCATTTTACATTAAATCCCACACTGGCATCAGTGCGGGTTTAATTTGCTGAGAAGTTTGGCACCAAACTTGTCAGTCTTCAGTGTAGCCATTATAGTGCTGTGGAGTTCGTAATGACAACCTCCCAGCACCATATACTCTTAATGGCATCACTGTAATTACAGTGCCCGGAATGGCCCTGGGTACTGTAGGGACACAGGGCTCATGCACCTGTGCCCACACTAGGGCACCCAGCTAGAGGGGTGACTGAAGTATGCCAGGGTAGTGGGTTCTGTGGGCATGGTACACAGGGATGTGTGCCATGTCAACTCCTTGTTTAGTTCTGCACTTAGACACTCAGCCTGCAAAGGCAGTGTGTGGGTGTCAGGATACAGGGCCCCTGAGAGTGGCACAATAAGTGCTGCAGCCCTGACGGGTCTTCTCTGGTCACCATGCCCTGGGTACCTAGGGTACCATTTACTAGGGGCTGACAGGTAGCCAGATGCCAATTGGGTTTTAGTTTCAACACAGTTTTAGGGAAGGAACACAGGTCCTGGGTACCTGGTTGGCAGGAGCCCAGGGCACACTCAATCAAAGCACATCAGCAGTTCAGAAAAAGTGGGGGCATACCAATGCAAGAAATATGACACTTTCTCACAGGGACGTCCTCAGTGTCTTTGTCCACTTGGGCATAGGCTGGACTCGGTGGGTGCAGAGTGGGCTGGATTTGCGGTTCCTGACTGGCACCAGAGGTATTGCTTGTTTGAGCAGAACCACTGCTCGTGGGAGTCCCAGTCTTTAAGAGGGTCAAGGCAGGCAGGTCCTCCGGGGTTCTCGAGGTTGCTGTCCGCAGGAGACGCCGGGATTTAGCAGGAGCAGGTTCAAGGATCAACAGGCCTGTGGGACTGGGGCCAAGTCAGTTGGTGTCATCCTCTTGTTAGCAGCTGCACGGTAGGTCTTCTTCTTGGTCTTCTTTCTTGCTTCGAATCGGGGTCTGAGGAAGGAAGGTTCAGGGAGCCCCTAAATACTAAATTTAGGGGTGTTACAGGTAGGGGAAGGGCAGGGACCAATAGGTCCATATCCTGGGGTGAGTACACCCCCTATCCTGCTCCTCTCCTGTGGGAGCGGGGCAGGAGCCTATCTCTGATTGGGCAGGGCTCCCCATCCTAAAGATGGCCGGAGCCCGGAGTTGTGCTTCACCTCGCCTCTCCCACCAGAGGGGTGGAGTTGGCACAGGCTGGCACACCCCCTTTCCTCAGGTAGGGTTTCCCGCCAGTCTTCCCGCCAGAGTGGGGGTCAGAACCGGTGGGGGCCAGTAGCTGAGTACAGCAAGTGGTCTGGAGAAGATCACAAAGGCGGTATGCCTTTGAAGCTTCCTTCTGCCCATCCTGGGGGAGGAGACCTACCACCTCGCCCAGGATGTGCATTGTTGAAGGCCCAGGAGAGCGGGTGCTCTCCACCCAGGGGTCCAGCAACATGTCTGCTGTGTGGCAGCCTAGGCAGCCTATATATAAACAGAGGAGAGAGTAAGGGTGGTTCGACCAGTAAATCAGGTGGGAACTCCTGGTCCCCTTGGGTATAATAATCAAACAAAAGAAGGAGTAACCTCTAGGGGTACTGAATACCTGTATAATTATTACGGTATTATGGGTTGCATGCCCTGCGACCCAGTATAGGACAGTCCTTTGTCCTTTGAAGACCCCTCACTCACCAACCTAGTTGGTGACATGCTTCATCATCGGGGTCCCACCCGGACAGCCGAATGCCGTCCAGGTGTGCTGCGACACCTGATTACAGTGGAGCGGGTTATCCGTTTTTATATGTGATAAGGGTAGAAAAGTGTGTTTAAAAGTTGCCTCAACACTACCCACTCGGAGAATTTATTCTGGAGTGGTTGGACAACCATTAAAATATAAACAGTAGTATTTACATGGGGCACCTTTGCCTAATTATGTAGGCTGTGGTGTCAAAAGAGACGTATTAAAAAGAAGGAGGTCTACATGTTTCAACCTACGTGTAATTGTAGAGGTTTTCGTCAGGACCATGTGTAACTTAGGCTGGGTGGTCTACACACGCTAAGGTGTATCCAGTCCTAGCCTAAAGTGCAGGAAGAATCACAAACAGGTGATTTGTGAAAAAAGTGTTGCTCTCCGATTAGTTTCGATTAAAAACCTGTGGAAAGAAAAGGAAACAAGGGGGGGATTGTGGTAAGGGCATGCCGGTAACGTACAGACATACAAGTGTGACTAGTGCACTCTGTGAACCAGTGCCCATTCTTGGGCTAAACCAATTGTAACTTGAGCAGACTTAGTGCTATTAGTGAGGTAGACGCACGTATTCACTGCCTTGAGGGTGTCGATTGTCATACTAAATTGAGATGTTTCGTCACAATACTAAGATACAAAAAAGCCGCTGCTTCAGAATGTGAAGAACGAAAATGGGTCTGACCCATGTGGGAGTAGCTGTGTAAAAGCTCCAATAATGGAGCGTGCCGTGCTCGAATAATCGCTAGAGTAAAGTGATGCGGCGCAAAAAGAGATGGAGTAGTTTCTGTCCTGTAACTCCAGTTCTGTAGTAGGGGTATCTCTGTTATAGTCATAATCTAGTGAATAGTCCCGCCCATGTGCGCGGACCCCGGAGCAATCAAAAATAATCTCTTAAGCTGTCAAAACATGTAGACCTGCATAGACACTTAAGAGAGAATTTAAAGACAGATAATGCAGCCTATATCCACAGGCTACACTGTCCAATACTTCAACTGGAAATTCCACCAAAAACCACAACAGCACAGCCTGTCCAGGGTTTTCCACAGAGAAAAACCTTGCTTTTAACAGCAAAACCCTCTGGAATGATAGAGAGGAAGGAGTGGACAGACAAGCCCCATAGGCTGCCATTATGTGGCTCAAAACAGGATACTGTGCCTTTAAGAGAACCTTCCAGAAGCCTCACAGTATCCCAGAATGCAGTGCAGGTCCCTTTCACCTTCAGTTCTTTTTGAAGGCGCAACACGCCAGACCTGTAGCATTCCTTACATGAATATCTCTCTCCACCGGGGAGGAGGGCGGGCGCTTATGACTATAACAGAGATACCCCTACTACAGAACTGGAGTTACAGGACAGAAACTACTCCTTCTGTAGTAGGGGATCTCTGTGTATAGTCATAATCTAGTGAATAGAATGGCAAGCCCATCCCCACACCAAAGCGGCGGTGGAGAAACGAGAAATAACACCACTATTGTGCGAACAAATTTCGCAGCGAAGCCTGCCCAACCTGATCATCTGCCCTGGTATCAGTGTCCAGACAGTAATGCTTAGCCAAGGTATGGACCGTCTTCCAAGTGGCGGCCTTGCAGATTTCTGCAATCGGAACATTAAGCAGCAAAGCAGTCGTGGCAGCTTTGCCCCTGGTGGAATGAGCCTTAGGTTTACCTCCTAAGGTCGTATTAGTCTGTAGGTAACACAATAGTGTACAGGACACAATCCACCTAGAGATGGACTGTTTTGAGGTAGCAAGACCGGTCCAGACTGATTCATAATTGACAAACAATAGATCTGAACCACGAATATCTCTGGTTTTAGCCAGATAAAATTCCAACACCCTCCTAACATCCAGGGAATGTAGGGACCTTCCCGCTGGAGATGCCGGATTCTGAACGAACGTAGGCAAAGCTATTGTCCGGTTGACATGAAAACCAGAAATAACCTTAGGAAGACATTAAGGGTGAGTATGCGTAACAACCTCAGCAGTATGAAATACAGTATAAGGTCCTTGGCAACACAACGCCTGAATATCACTCCCCCTGCGGGCCGATGTGATGGCCACGAGGAACGCCGCCTTCCAGGACAGATGCTGCAACGAAGCCCTATGAATAGGTTCAAAAGGCTCCTACATCAATCTGGACAGCATCACATTCAATTCCCATGAAGGCGAAGGAAGCCAGACAGGAGGGAATGCTTTCTTCCAGCCTTCCAAAAAAATCTTTGATCACAGGGATCTGGAAGAAGGAAGTCTGAAGGGCATTTCCTGTAGGCAGTCAGCGCAGCAAAATGAATCGTAATGGATTAGACATAAGGCCCGACTGCGCCAGGCGTAGAAGATACAGAAGGAAGACATCTTCCTTACACGTCGACAGGTCATGGTCCTTGGACTTGCACCAGAAGCAAAAACTTCTTCCACTAGTAAGCAGAAGAAGTCCTAGTGGAAGGATGCGTAGCCTCCTTCAGTATATCCATACAAACTTCTGGTAGATTCAAATGACCATATCACACTATCTCAAGAGCCATGCAGCCAAACTCAAAGACGAGAGGTTGGGGTGCAACGTCTGCCCCCTGACCTTTGCTAGAAGGTCCAGCCTGCAAGGCCTCCGTAGGAGAGGACGGAGAGACCGGTGAAGCAGGTCCGTGAACCACCACTGTCTGGGCCATTCCGGGGCAATCAGGATCATCTGCGCCCTGGACTGGGACAGCTTGATGAACACCGCCGGAATCAAGGGAAAGGGTGGAAAGGCGCACAGAAAGCTGTTCGACCAGTTAATCCAGAACGCATTCCGCAGCTTCCCCACAGGCAGTACCTGGGGGCGAAGTCTCGGCATTCGCCGAAGACTTCTCCTAGTACTTCGTCGTTTATGACCCATTCGTGGCTTTCCTGAATCAGTCTGCTCAGCACGTCTGCCTGAACATTCTGCACACCTGGCAGATGGGTAGCCGTTAGAGTCAGTCGCCAGATCGCCCGCGCCTCCTGCGACAGAGTGCGCGATCTCGAACCCCCTTGCTTGTTGAGGTAATACATTGTGGTCAAATTGTCCGTTGTACAAGCAGAGAGTGGGTCTGGAGGGACAGAAGAAACGCCTTCAATGCCAAGGGAACAGCTCTGAGTTCCCAGAAAATAATGTGATACGTGGACTCCCTCGGGGACCACGTTCCTCGTATCTGCAAGTCTCCGGAAAGCGCCCCCCCCAGCCGTGGAGAGACGCACCCGTCACGACAGTCTGTGCGGAAATGTCCTTGTGAAAGGGAACCCCTCTTAGGAGATTCTCAGCTGAACACCACCACTTCAGAGACTGAAGAGCACGCAGAGACAGTCGTATCTTGTCGCCCAAGGATCCTTTCCTCTAGTCCCACCGATCCTCCAAGCACTCCTGCAAAGGTCTCATGAGCACCTGTGCGTGTGGCGTGAGGAATATACAAGAGGCCACCGACCCCAGTAGAGAAGACACCGTCTCCACTGCCGCAGATGGGGCGGTCACAAGAGCCTGAGCCTTCCCAAGGGGAGATAATCGACTCTCCTCCGAAGAAGACACGCTTGCTGACAGCGTATTGACGGAGGCTCCCAAGTACTGTATGCACTGGACCGGAATGGGGACAGACTTGGACATGTGGATGTGCAACCCCAGCTCGCTCCAGAGAACGCACGTCCTCTTGAAGTGCGCCTGAGCTTCCGAGAAGGAGGAGGCCCTGACCAACCAATCGTCCAGGCACGGTTAGAGAAGCCACCTCGTTTTTCCACAGGCGTGCAGCTACCACTGCCATGCACTTCGAGAACAGTCTGGGCGCAGACCTCAGCCCGACTGGCAGTACTGAGTACTGATAATGATGGGCGCCGACCTGGAATCGCAGGAACTTCCTGTGTGCAATGAGCACATGGGAGTATGCATCCCGTAGATCTATGGCACCAAGCCAATCTCCCTGTTGCAGCTGAGTATAAACCTGACAGCATGCGAAACTCCTCTACTGCGAATCCACTTGTTTGCTTGTCGCAAATCCAGAATGGGCCTGAACTCGTACCTGTCCTTCTCGTGAACCAGAAGAACCGGGAGTACAGACCTCTCCCCCTTTGGGACAGAGGTACGCCCTCTACCGCCCTTGTCCTAAACAGGACAACGGCCTCTGCTTAGAGCTCGCACCGCTGAAACCGCGAGCCGACCGGAGGAAGTGCTGGAGGAGGGCCGATGAACCGAAGACTGACTCAGACCCAGCCGGCCTTTGTTCGCCGAGGAGCCACAAGCTCTCCCGCATATGCGCACAACATACTTGTAAAGCATTAAATGGCGGCCCGGGACCACCGGCAAAACCTGGGAGGAAAACGCCGCTAGAAAGGGCAGAAGGCCTCAGGCCGTTCTCCGCGCCCCAAACCTACAGCCGTCCAAAAGTCTCCGATTCAGACTTCATGCGGGCCACTCACTACTCTGATGGCAACCCAAGGGCTGCCCAAAGAACGGGAGAGTAGAAGCACACTGCTGAGCCGCCGGTTGCAGGGACGTCAGGCGAAGAAAAGTATGGCAACGTAGGACAAACCCACAATACCTGGGGGTCGGCAGGAATGAAAAACTTCGCTCCGACACCGATGCCTAGAACCGAAACTATCAGGCCATTAGACCACCTCTTGTAAGGCTTCCCTCCTGTCTCTCGGCAGAGGAACCACAAATCGGTTAAGAAAACCCCCCCCACAGAGGGATCTCACAACAACGGTCCAACAACGGTCCAACAACAGCGGGCCACAGCGCGAGGTCCACATGCCGCCACCCCTGCGACCAAGTCAGGAGCACGGTCGGAGCCAGAACCTCCGGCCAAGCGGTAGTGGACGAAAGGTAAGTCCCGCCAACCAGTAAAGAGTCGGAGAGGGACTCCCCGTACTCATGGCAGACGCATCCCTGGCATCAAGACACGGAGGTTCGCAGACTGAGGGGCAAAAGGCCCCTGGGGTGGTGGACGGAAGAGGGAACCGAGAGGATTCTGAAACATCCCCGGTGGTCTCACCAGTAGTGGATGAGCAGGAGGCGACCTAGCAGACGTGCAGGCATGCAAGCACTCAAAACTAAGCAAAAGGACAAACGTCCACCGCGTACACGTGGTGAGTAACCACCAACTCCCCATCAGAAGGGTTCCTCGACGCTGATCAACTGCTCTGCGTCGTGAGTGGAAGGTGCCGGGAACACAAAGTCCCCTCTACGACGGGAGGCTCACCAAGGAGCGAGGTCTGGAACCAGACCCAGGCATCAAGAGCCGGCAGTACTCTGCGGCTGTAACCCATGACGCCGACCTCACTACGACGTCACCATCACTAAGATAGTGACTGTCGCTACGACAACCAACACTCAGACGTCAAAATGTCACTAGGTGTCAAACACGGAGACGCCGAGCCATCCCTAACGGTGACGGCCGGACCCAACGGAAGAGGGCAGAGCCCAAGAGACCAATGCCCCAAAAGGAGCATCACTGCTCCATGACGTCGAGCCTCACCGCTCCATGACGTCTAGCCTCACTGTCCCATGACATCGAGCATCCCTGTCACCGTTCCATGACGTCGAGCAACACTGCTCCATGACGTTGAGGTGCCCCATGACGTCGGGGAACTGACATAGAGACACCCCATGACGTCGACGTCGAGACACCCCATGACGTCGACGTCGAGACACCCCATGACGTCGACGTCGAGACACCCCATGACGTCGACGTCGAGACACCCCATGACGTCGACCTCGAGACACTCCATGACGTCGACGTCGAGACATCCCATGACGTCGACGTCGAGACATCCCATGACGTCGACGTCGAGGCACTCCATGACGTCGACGTCGAGGCACTCCATGACGTCGACGTCGAGGCACTCCATGACGTCGACGTCGAGGCACTCCATGACGTCGACGTCGAGGCACTCCATGACGTCGACGTCGAGGCACTCCATGACGTCGACGTCGAGGCACTCCATGACGTCGACGTACTCCATGACGTCGACGTCGAGGCACTCCATGACGTCGACGTCGAGGCACTCCATGACGTCGACGTCGAGGCACTCCATGACGTCGACGTCGAGGCACTCCATGACGTCGACGTCGAGGCAATCCATGACGTCCAGGCACTCCACGACGGCCCCAACGCCGACTGGAACCGCGTCATAGCTCAGACGTGCCCTTACTGGGGATAACCCCAGAGATTACAGCATGGGACTCGGTAGAGGACCTACCCTCACCTCACCCAGAGGCTGAAGATGCCTTCAAACTCCTCTGTTTGAAACCTGGAAGCCGAAGCCCCCTAGAAAAGAAGGTACAGAGAAGACAGGTGTCCAAAGACACAGGCAAGCACAGAGTACAAACCCTGTGAGCTTCAGCCTTCAGCTCAGCTGCAGACAAAGCACGTCAGACTACAAATAGTCTAAAGACAAGAAGACTGCAGAAATTCTGCCAAAAAACCACAGCAGAATGCAGATAAAGGCCAAAGACGTCGAGTGAAGCTACAAAAATCCAAAAATATCACAAAAATAGCATAGAAAAAGCTCAGAAAAGAAGAGCTAATGCTCCAGGGTCCTACTAGCAGGAGCCGGAAAAAAGAACTGAAGGTGAAAGGGACCTGCACTGCATTCTGGGATACTGTGAGGCTTCTGGAAGGTTCTCTTAAAGGCACAGTATCCTGTTTTGAGCCACATAATGGCAGCCTATGGGGCTTGTCTGTCCACTCCTTCCTCTCTATCATTCCAGAGGGTTTTGCTGTTAAAAGCAAGGTTTTTCTCTGTGGAAAACCCTGGACAGGCTGTGCTGTTGTGGTTTTTGGTGGAATTTCCAGTTGAAGTATTGGACAGTGTAGCCTGTGGATATAGGCTGCATTATCTGTCTTTAAATTCAAGTGTCTATGCAGGTCTACATGTTTTGACAGCTTAAGAGATTATTTTTGATTGCTCCGGGGTCCGCGCACATGGGCGGGACTATTCACTAGATTATGACTATACACAGAGATCCCCTACTACAGAACTTCAAGTGCCGAATGTTGATCTCATTAAAAACCACACACACACACATACTAGTAGTACACTAATCATTCACACACGATCATACTCAAACTGTATTCTTACTAGAAGCACGCAGATTTAGGGCTTCATGAGCTTGCCGACCCTGCTCGTGCAGCCGCCATCTAAAATGAAGAGGGGCGAGGGGGTGAGAGAGGGCCGTAAGGGTTCCGTCAAACCATGACCTAACTGGTTGGGATCTGTCCGGACTTACTTGCGGGTACTGGAAATCTGGCAGTTTAGCCTAGCAGCAGTTCTGTCGGGAGCTCCGTTGGAGTGCGGTATGGGCTCTGGCGTGCAGCTATAAAAAGACTTCCGTGTTTGCCGAGTGCTAGGGGCGGGGCGTGGTCACGTGGGGCCACGTTGCTAGGGGGACAGCGCTAAAGGCAAACACTAGTTAAGCGCAGCCGCAGATGGATGCGCTGAGAAGGGATTGTCATCACTGGGAATGAAAGGGTTGTTAAAAACGCTCGTCAGCGTAGTGGTAAAGACAAGGACGTATATTCCGAAGGGCATTAATCAGGGAATATGCTAGGTGGCAGAACTGATATTACACGGATATTCTAGGTTGCGGATTTAAGGGTGAAGGTACTGGACGGCTGTACCGATCACATAGGTTGCCCAATAGGTGCACCGAAGCAATCAGTTAGTGAGCACTGAGTTCCACGGAATATTGTCATTCAGACCTGCGCTCTGGGTGGACAATCTGTATATCCAACGTTGCTCCTTTTCGAAGAGTCGTTGTGATAGTTTATCGCCTGGTGTCAGTTGTTCTATGACAGTCCATGTCATATCATTAGGCGTATGATTCATGGAAAGGTAGTGCTCAGTTAGTTTGGTTATCGATTTTTTGCACCGGATGGTGCTTCTGTGTTCTCCAATTCTTTGTTTAACCTTCCTACTGGTCATGCCAACGTAGCGTAAGTTGCATGGACAGATGATGAGGTACACAACGTTAGTACTGTTGCAATTTGAATGGGACCTGATGGTCCAGACTTTCCCTGGTTCCAAAGAAAGGGTTTTCGTGTTCTCCGTCAAATGGCACACACTGCAGTTACCGCATTTAAAGTGTCCGGTGGCGTGAGGAAGAGATTGTGGGAGATGATGTAACTAGATTCTTTGGTCTTGTATTAACGACCGCATCCTTTATGTTCCTGGCCCGTTTGAAGGAAAAAAGGGGTTTCTCCCATTTTAAATTGCCCGTATTAAGTATCTTCCAGTGTTTCTGGATGGACTTAGTCACTTGATTAGATGCCGGGCTGTAGGTAGTTACACAGGTCAGTGGGATTTGATCGTTGGTCTTTGTGACATCTTCCAGGAGTATTTCCCGTTGCTGGTTTCTTGCTCTTTTTTGGCTTTGGTTTAAGATCTTTTTTGGGTAGCCTCTAGACTCTAATTTCGAGGTAAGATCTTTTGCTTGGTCTCGGTAATCATTAAGGTTGCTACAGTTCCTACGTATTCTAAGGATTTGCCCATATGGCAGATTTTCTCTTAGTGGTCGCGGATGAAAACTTTCAAACCTAAGCAAGTTGTTTTTTGCTGTGGGTTTGTAATGGGTTTTGGTGCGTAATCGTCCGTTTTCCTTAGTGATCACCAATTCAAGGAAGACCATATTTGCGTGATCTCTCGTGTAAGTGAACCTCAAGTTGTTGTCCCTGGAGTTGAGCCAATCAAAAAAGGAATCAAGAGTAGTTTCAGGTCCCTGCCAGATGACAAAAATGTCATCTATATAACGTTTCCAAAACGTTATATTGGATCTGAAGGGGTTATCTGTATTAAGGATGAATTGTTGTTCGAAGTTATATACGTATAACCCCGCTACGGATGGGGCAAAAGTACTGCCCATAGAGGTACCCCCTGTTTGTAAATACAGTTTACCTTCATATTCGAAAAAGTTCTTTTTGAGAGCCAGTCTTGCACACTCCAAAATGAAATTTCTAGGTGTTCTATGTGTCCAAGCTTCATTGTTGAGCACTTGCTCGAGGACTTTGAGGGTATCATCTTGGGGTATGCTGGTGTAGAGACTCTCTATGTCGAAACTTACGAGTAGAGAGTTTTCATCTACATCAATTTGATCCAGAAGTTGGAGAAGATTCTTAGTATCCCGTAGGTATGTAGTGGTTTTTTGTACAATTGGTTTCAGAAATACGTCACAGAAGCGGGACAGAGGTTCCAGTAGAGATCCTATACTGGATACTATCGGTCTACCAGGGGGGGGGGGGTTGTTTTTATGCATTTTGGGAAGTGTGTAAAAATATGGAGTTTTTCCATCGTTTTTGCACAAAAAATCCCCCTCTTGTTTAGAGATGAAACCCCTGGATACCCCGTGTTCAACAAGGGATTTTATCTCTTGTTTCAGATCTTGTGAGGGGTCGTTTGGTAGTCTGCGGTAGTTCCTAGGCAGCCTCTCAGACAAGACGCGGATTGTAGGTTAGGTTTCAGGGGCATCTCTAAGATGCCCTCTGTAGTGCATTTTACATTAAATCCCACACTGGCATCAGTGTGGGTTTAATGTGCTGAGAAGTTTGAGATCAAACTTGTCAGTCTTCAGTGTAGCCATTATGGTGCTGTGGAGTTCATAATGACAACCTCCCAGCACCATATACTCTTAATGACGTCACTGCACTTACAGTACCCAGGAATGGCCCTGGGTAATGTAGGGGCACAGGGCTCATGCAGCTGTGCCCACACCACTGGCAGAGGACACCCAGCTAGAGGGGTGACTGATGTATGCCAGGGCAGTGGGTTTGTGGGCATGGCACACAAGGATGTGTGCCATGTTGACTCTTTGTTTAGTGCTGCACCAGGACACTCAGTCTGCAAAGGCAGTGTGTGGGTGTTAGGGTGCAGTGCCCCTAAGGGTGGCACAATAAGTGCTGAAGCCCATAGGGGTCTTCTCTGGTCACAATGCCCTGGGTACATAGGATACCATTTACCTGGGGTTGACATGTGGCCAAAGATGCCAATTGGGTTTTAGCTTCAATACAGTTTTAGGGAAGGAACACAGGCCCTGGGCACCTGATTGGCAGGAGCCCAGGGCACACTGTCAAACACATCAGCAATTCAGCAAAAAGTGGGGACATACCATGCAAGAAAGATGGCACTTTCTCACACTCATTCCTTTGCAGTTTTCTGAAGGGGTCAGTATAGTGAAAGGACACAAATTATGTCCTGCTAGATTATTTACCAGCTTGAAATAAGTACCCTGCATCATTACACCGCCCCAAGCTCCTTCTAGCCAATTGTATAGCAAACACAAAAACACCCGAGTTTGAGACTTACACTCAGATTCAGAGCCTTCATCCTCTACTTCCTCTTCCTCATCGCTCTCCTCCCCTTCGCTGTCATCCTCCTTCTCAATCTTCTGTCGCACACTGGTGAAGACCGACTGGAGCACGATGGAATCTTCATAGATCTGACGGGTGGGACAAAGAAAGTTACTTATCTTCAAAAGTTTAAGCAAGGAATCTCCAAACTTGTACACAATACAGCAAGACTGTTGCAATGCAATCGCTTTTTGTGTTGTCACCCCAAGTTTTTAATTCTTTGGACTGAGGGGCTCACCTGCTGGTAATCTCAAGTTCTAACACTGGAATGCTGTCCTCTAGTGCCCAGTGTATTTGCATTGACTTAAAGCCTGATTGGCCAATTTTGCATTCCTATAACGCCAAAGTGTTTGCTGCAGATATACCTCTGGCATGAACAGTTAAATGCCACTTGTGGACTTCAGCACCTATTGTGCCATCCACTAAAATGAGAGTAAAAACATGGCTTAAGACCTACCCTGTGCAAACTGACAGCAGCATCTTAAACCCTGCTGCACAGACCTGCCAAAATCACCCCTTTGACAGGTAAAAAAACTGATTTTAAATATAAATGTGTCACCCCTAAGCACACCTTTCTACACAAAAATTAAGGAAATGGCACATTTCCTGGGTGACAAGGCTCAAGACAACATTGTAGCTGGTCAGTGTGTAAATGACACATTAGAAAATTCAAAATATAGATTAAACACTCTAATCGGTGACTTTTGATGTGTACCAGCAACAAACTTCACTAAAACACTTATTTTTATATTTAATAAAAATCCTATCTAATAATAACTTCTAACTTTGTTATTAAATATATGGGAAATGTAATTTTTAGAAAGTTACCTTTACATTGCCTGAAACTACTCGAGGCTAATCTGCATGAGTTGATACTTGGCCTGAATTAGGTGTAAAAGAGGTATGAAAATTGATCTCAAGGCAAAGACAATGGCCTGGTAATTGGGAGGTGTTTTCTTTCCCTGGCATAAAGACCAATGGGCCTTTCCAGTCACAAGCAAATGTTATATGACACCTGGAAATGCTGCAGTTTTTATCCTCCTAGTCAAGCTGGCACCAAACCCATTGGGAGGTAGACTACCTCCAGAACCGGTTGTGATTGACTGGGTACTGTGCATTATCCTGGTCACATCCGTGTGTGGGCCCATAGACTCTGCACATTGGGAGAAAGGTTTCCCCTTCTTGTATTTTGAGTGCGAGGGGCACTGTAGGATTGCGCGAAGAAGAGCAAACAGGAACTGCTGAAAAAGTGGTCATGGTTGTCACATGAATATCCACCATGGAAGGTGAAGGATCACGTTTTACAACAACACTGGTATTCTAAATTGTTCCATCAGCTGTTTTGACAGTATTTTAGAATAGTTTAACAACCTTTTTGACATTGATGTATTTCGACTAACACTTAGCTCCCCCAGGAAGACGAACACCCACCCAGTCGATGTATAGAATCATGATAGATTTTTCTTTCAGACTTTTAAACCTCCCACTCTCTCCAACTATCTTTTACAGAAATAATCACTATATATTTGTCCCACTTCACCCATCATGGAACTAAGAGCAAACTTGGGGTTCTTCCCTTGAACAAACTGTGGTAAAGTGAAGTGATAAAAGGTAGGCCACCAGACACTTCTACACATCCTTCTTCCAATCAAGGCCATTGACCTTAGTCCACGGAATGTTTTTTTTAAACTTCTTTTAAACCTCTCTACCCCTCCATTTATTTGGGGATGACCGTGAGAACACTTCTTGTGAAGTAGGAGATTGGGCTATTATGTGGTGTGGTTGTAAGACACAAATGACAATGTCACAATCTTTAGCAGGTCCACTTAGGTTTTTTAATAAAGAAAAAGCTTAACTTAGTCATGGGTAGTTGTGGCACAAACGCAACACAATAAAAATAAGTCATCAATTTATAAAAATACAAGTATTTTTATCTTAAAATAGAGTCCAAAACAACACAAATTTATTGAAGGGGAACTGGAGATATGAATTCTTAAAGGTAATTAAATCAATGTAGCTTGACTCTGGGGAAATGCAATAAACTGTAGTATTAGGCGGTTTACCAGTTTTTATCTGATGGCTATTTATTTTCTTGGACTAGCCATTACGGGCTGGAAAACAATCTCAGGTCCAACAGTGTCAGGGTTTTTTCTGAACTTTCATCCTGCAACGCGGTCCAGCCAAGAGGTGGTCCTGATACGGGGGATGCAGGATACTGAAGAGATGTAATGAGCAGTCCTGGGGCCTCCCTGGTATTCACGAGAGTCAAGGATTGTCTCTGGCCTCAGGACTTTACCTCCTATGATGCAGAAAGGGAGTCCAGTGCAGGTCCAGTCCCTATGGGTTAACTAGTCTCCCAGCAATTGCAGCGGTTGCTTACTGATAAGCAAATCTTTTCTGTCTGGGAATTAGGGTCCACTTTGCCTATGGGTCCCTCGGGCTAGAGGAAAGCTCATGGAGGTCAGGACTTTGTCGCCCAGCAATTACTTTGGCATTTAGCGGCGGGCAGCTTTTGGTGATCCTGAAGCTTAATAAGAGGCTACCCAACTAGCCATTGGAATCATTTCTTCCGCCCTGGCAGAAGTGGAACTCTTTTGCACAAGTGGGCACACCAGACATAGTACTCCTTGAGGGTTTGTTGGGTGCAGTCCATTCTTTGGTGTAGCCTCCCTCTGCTGGGTCCAGGGAGCAGCAGGACCATTCTTCACAAATTTGGGAGGGTAGGTCTCACTAGCCCATGAGCCAATTGTTCCTGGGGGGTTGGTCTTCAACAATCCCAGGACACCCATTTCTACCTCAAACCATAATGGCACAAGCCCTTCTCCCCTGTGAGGAGCCCACAGGGTACCCAGCTTAATGAGCCCCTCCTCCAGGAAAACTGGTTCAGCAATAAGTTGTCCTCCCTCTAGAGGAGATTCTAGCCTATCTGCGCTCACAAATGCTTGGTAGGCAAAGGTGTGAAGGCCATCTGTGGCCACTGCCTGGTAGTCATCCTGCTAAAAGGGGTCGCACCTGCTCCTTGTTCCTGGAAGCGCTTCACACTTCCTAGCAGAGGGAAGCATGTTGTCTCAGGTAACAACTTCTGCAGACAGACAGGAAAGGCTACCAGAGGTTTGGGCAACAAAGTAGTGACTTTCTATAGTCACCTTTCTATTAAAAGTTACCTTAAATCCAATTTCATCAATGAGTCTGCTTTAATGTAACAAATGATTTGATACTTGGGAGTAATATCTTTGGTGGTACCAAATTGAAGTTAGCATCAAGTGGCTAGCAAAACTTAATGTTAGTAAATAGGACTACCAGTCTTGCTACAGGGAAAGGATTAGTTACTTACCTGTGTAGGAAAGTGCTAATTTTTTGCATGGTTACCCCCACTTTTTGATGTACTTTGACTGAGTGTGCACTGGGTCCCTGGCAATCAAGTTCCCTATGTCTTTGTTCTTTCCCAAAAACTGTACCTTTGTTTCCACAGTTGGCACACCTCTGGCCCACATATAAGTCCCTTGTACAAGGTACTAATGGCATTGTGACCAGAGAGGGTCTCTAAGGGCTGTAGCATATATCGTGCCAGCCTCAGAGACTACTCACCAAACATGTACACACTGGCATTGTAGACTGTGTGTTTTGGTGCAGACAAAACTTCAGAGTCGACACAAGCACTTCCTGTGGCATAGGTAAGTCACCCCCCTAGCAGGCCTCACAGCCCCAAGGCACGGTGCACTATACCACTGGTGAGGGCATAGCTGCATGAGCAATATGCCCCTACAGTGTCCAAGGCCATTCTTACTCAGTTATGATGGATGTGCTTGCCCATCTAATCACGCACTGTTCACTTACACAAGTGAACAGTGCGTGATTAGATGGGCAAGCACACCCATCATAACTGACTATTCAACACAAAGGAGTGACTATCCTTAATAATCACAGCACCAGTGGATTAAAACAATAGAATTGGAATACAACGGAGTGCTCCTCACACACCCAATAACCCAAGGCCATTCTTAGACATTGTAAATGCAGTGAAGCCATATTGAGTATATGGCCGGGGGTTTGTCATCATAGTATTGAACTTATCAGCAAGATTAACCTGCACTGATGTCAGTGGTGGATTTATTACAATATGCACTCAGAGGGCATCTTAGAGATGTCCGATGAAAAACTAACAACTCCCCCCGTGTCCAGCTGACTGGTCTGCACCCGCATGCCACACACAGACATGTTTCTGACCCCCTGAAGTGGGAGCCCTTGTGCTCTTGTGGGTCAGGGACAAAGCCTGCTTGGGGTGGAGGTGCTTCTCACCTACCCCCAAGCAAAACAGCATTCAGGGTGGTGAGCCTCAAAGGCTTCCTGCCCCTTGTTCTGCTCGCCAGGGCCACTCCAGCAAGTGGAGATAACCGCCCCCTTGACCAAGTACCTCTTTTGGCGGCAAGGTCAGCATGAAAATTAGCAGTCTGGAGAGGTGTGTCCCCTCTCAGCCAGGACCACCCGAAGGATTTTAGCCAATAAAATTAGGAAATGCCCACTCCCCAAAGGGAGGTGTAGAAATTGCCCCTTTTTGCATGGTTACCCCACAATTGGCACAACTCTGGAACACATGCAAGTCCCTTGTACCAGGTATCCCTGGTACCAAAGCCCTTGTGACCTGAGGGAGCCTCTGAGGGCCGCAGCATGTATTATGCCACCCTCAAGAGACCTCCCACCTTAATACCCACACCCTGCCACAGCAAACTGGGTGTTTTTGAACTGACCAAACCATAGCATCGACATGGCACACATCCCTGTTTCCATCCATGTTTGCCACGCCCACCAACACTGCCTGTGGCATGGTTAAGCCAACCCTCTAGCTGGCCTTACAGCACGAAAAGCAGGGCGCACATACCCAGGTGGGGGCATAGCTGCAGGAGCAATATGCCCCTACAATGACTGTGCCATTCTCAGACACTGTAAGTGCAGTGAAGCGATTTTGAATACATGGGCTGGAAGTTTGTCACCATGAACTCCAAAGCTCCAGATGGCTTTACTAAAGTCTAGGAGGTTTGGTAGCAAACTTCCCATCACATTAAATCCACACTGATGCCATTGTTGGATTTAATGAAAAATGCACTCAGAAGGCATTTTGAGATGCCCCCCGAAAAACTACCAACCCCGACGTGGTTCCTGACTGGCTCCCAGCCATCTGCCAACACCAGACAGGCTTCTGGAGCCCTGGGTAGAGAGCCTTCGCTCTCTGGGTCTGGAAACAAAGCACATCCTGGGCAGAGGTGTCATGCCTCCTCCACCAGGATGGGCAGGGTCCTCGAACAGGGAGCTTCAAAGGCCTGCCACATTTGTTAGCTGCCCCCACCCTTTTGCTGCTATCAGCAACTGGCTCCCACCGGTTCTGAACTCAAATCTGGGTGCGCAAACCAGTGGGAAAACCTAGCCAGGATGGGAGGTGTGCCCACCTCTGCCAACCTCACCCTTCAGGTGGAGGAGGCAAAGTGAAGGCCACCTCTCAGCACTCCCTATTCTCGAAGATCGGGGGACCCCTCTATTGAGGAAGAGGCCTATGCCCCACTCCCACTGGAGGATGGCATACTAGGGGGGAAGACACCCAAGGGAAGGGATCCTTTGGTCCTAACCTGCACACGCCTGTAACGCCCCCAAATCTAGTATGACCCTGAAGAACAAGTTACTTACCTTCGGTAACGATATATCTGTAAGAAACAGTAGTTAGTATTAGATTCCTTACCTTAGAATATCCCCAGGCGTCAGTCTGGATCCGGAAACTTTTGCGTAGCAGTACCCCTGCGCGTCGGTAGGCGTCGTCTGCAGGCATCCCCTGCGGCTCCGCGTCCGTCGTCGTGCGCCGTGATGACGTCGCTGGAGTATATAGACGCCGCCTCCGCGCGCTGACGTCAGTTCTTTGCACACAGCTTTTCCGCGCCAGAACACGCAGAGCCATGTGAGAACCAACACTGGTGCCATTAGAAACTAGGGCCCTGAAAGGGATGTCCTTAACCGTAGGTATCAGTTCGCAGAACGGGGAGGATGGGTGGGGCGGTAAGGAATCTAATACTAACTACTGTTTCTTACAGATATATCGTTACCGAAGGTAAGTAACTTGTTCATCTGAAAGAAGCAGGTTAGTATTAGATTCCTTACCTTAGAATAGATATCCCAGCAATACCAACCCCGGTGGTGGGTCTGCGAACCAATACAATCCTACACCAGAAAGTCCTGGAGGACCGAACGGCCAAAGAAGCCATCCCTCCGGACTTGACTGTCCAGGCAGTAGTGCCTCGCAAAGGTGTGCAGCGAGGCCCACGTAGCCGCCTGGCAAATGTCCTGCAAAGGGACTCCCCGGTTCAGGGCAGTAGTAGCCGCCGTGGCCCGAGTGGAATGGGCTCTCAGCCCAACAGGAGGCTCCTTCCGAGCCAAAGAGTAGCACGCTTTGATGCACAGGACGACCCACCGAGAGATGGTCCGTTTCTGTACCGCCCTTCCCTTCTTCTCACCCACGTAGCCAACAAACAGTTGGTCATCCACCCGGAACTGGCGTGTGCGATCCATATAAAATGAAAGCGCACGTTTTGGGTCCAGACGATGGAGCCGCTCCTCATCTTTTGAAGGATGCGGAGGCGGGAAGGAGGGTAAGGTGATGGACTGCCCGATGTGAAAAGCAGAAACTACTTTGGGCAGGAAAGAAGGTCTAGTCCTCAGAACCACCTTGTCTGGATGAATGGACATGAAAGGAGGTTTGACAGAAAGAGCCTGGAGCTCACTCACTCTCCTGGCAGAGGTGATAGCAACCAGGAAGGCCGTCTTCAAAGTCAGGAGACGGAGAGGACAGGAATGAAGCGGCTCAAAGGGAGCGCACATCAAGAAAGTCAGAACCAGGTTCAAGTCCCACTGAGGCATCACGAACGGAACAGGTGGATACATGTGCGTGATGCCCTTCAAGAATCTCGTTACAATAGGGGACTTGAACAAAGATGGCTGATCAGGTAGCCTCAAGAAGGCGGAAAGGGCAGAAAGGTAGCCCTTGATAGTGCCCAGAGCAGAGCCCTGCTGGGCAAGAGAGAGAAGAAAGAGGAGAACCTCGGAGAGAGGGGCAGAAAGGGGATCCACAGCCTTTGCTGTGCACCATGCCACAAATCTGTTCCACCGGCAGGCGTATACCGACTGTAGGAGAGTAGGGTCTGCAATCCTATGATCACCCAGATTTTTGCTTTTTGCTGCACTGGTTTACGACTTTCCCTGGCTGTGGGCCTGCTAATCAGACCCACAGCCTAGCTGTTCTCTCTATCCAAATTGTACTTAGGTACTGAATTGGCACTGGGCCCTCTCCAAGTCCCTGTACCCAGGGCTGAGGTGCACCCAGAAGTCTCCCAGGGGCTGAAGCATGTATTATGCCACCCCTGGATTGACTAACTAAAACTGACACAACTGGCTGCACGACAGCTGGGGCAAGGTGGTGTACTCACCCTTTGCTTTAGATATAGTATACCTATATCTAACCCTAAAAATGGACACACAGATCTCCTATCAGTCACTCCTATAGCAGGCCTTAACAATCCTGAAGGCAGAGTGCTTGGAATCGTGTGAGATGGTGCTCTGGCATGAGCTGAGCCTGTCTGCGGCTTTCGGGATCCATCCCTTAGCCGTTTCCATGATATCGCATACCATATACTCTTAAGTGCATTATAATCCTCGCGGTTATGTGCCAACTCTGGTATCGCTTTATCAAAACATGTCGAGTAAGGTGTCATACGAATTGGAATACTAACCCCTCGCCAATTCTGGCGACGGGGTTAGCATTCCACCCTTCTAGAGGGACACGACATGCCTGTAACCTATAACCCGGTTAAAAGTCAGACAGAGCCTTAGCATCCACAAAATGGATGCTGCCACCGAGACACAAGTCTGCCCTCCTGCTGCTGGGAGTACTCCCAGAGCAGGAGATAAGGACAAAGGGTTTCCTGCCAGGGGCGGTGCCAGCACCGTCCCAGACAGGGTTTTGTGTATTGTAGGTAGGCAGGGCTTTAGAGGAAGGTGACTGCACGTGGCACCCCAGTGCTCACTGTGCATAGGCTGGCTGGAACCAGTTCCAGGGTCACTCCAGACCCTGTGCTGGGGAAAAGCCCGCCAAGGAAGTGGGTGTAACCACCCCCCTCCTGGTCCCACCCATAGGGCAGGACTTAGTCGCGTGCCAGCCCCCTTTTCCCAGATAAAGGTAGAGACTGGCCCCCTTCCAAATCAGATCATCTTTGGAATCAAGATACCACTTTCCACGAAAGGACTTCACGATTTCTTCTTCAAGATTCTCCCTTGTGGCTAAGGAGTAGTCACCCTGCATCCGCAGGCACCATCCAAGAACACTGCGGTCTGCTGTAAGTCCTTCCTCCGGAATCCGACTGCCCAGCTCGACGAGAACCGGCTTCCCTGGCACCTCTGACCTCTACCCACCTCTACAGCCCAGCTGAGAACCGTGGGTGCGACGAGACCTCAAGGGACCGGCCATCTGCAAGACTGCACGACTTCTTTCCAGCAAGCCCGCCGAGTAATCTACTGGTGAGTGCTTTGGGGTCCGAGAAGCCCCGACTCTGAGCAGCTCCAGCTCCGAAGTGCAGCCCCCCAGCATCTCCACGATCTGCGTGGGGCCCTTCTGCTTCCCGCTGCTCACCGCGTTGTTTGGCTACTAGCCCGTTGGCTTGTGGCCTTCCTGACGACGCCCGACGACATTTCTGCTGCTGGTCTGGTTGCTCCAGACTGGCCCTTGCTCCCTTCCAGAAGAGGAGCACCCCGGACCCTCCTGGTCCACTCAAGACGCCATTTTGAGTCCACCGCGTGGGCTTGAATTAGCCAAGGCTTGTTGCCCAATCCTGGGTAACTTCGACGCCAACGACTTCATCCTTCGTGGGACAGCTCGCACCTCCATCCTGGTCGCCGACAACGCCTCCTGGTCCGAGAGACTGCAGAGCCCAGCAGTGCCCACTCACCTGACTGCGGTGACTTCGCCCGGTGCCATCCTGGTGCCCACTTAATCACTGGCTAGTGATTCAAGAACTTGGTCCCCTCTGCTTTCAGGTTTTCTTCTTCCTTGATCCAGGCTTGGATCCATCGAACTTTTCTTCACTGGTCGCCTGCCAGCAACTTCTTCCTTCCAGGCTCCTGGTCCGGCAACGAGATCCCCGACGTCTTTTCAGACCTATGCAGCTGCAGCCCCTGGGCTAGGTAACTTCGGCACTCCGGTGTCCCAGCATAGCCTCACTATCCAAGGGTCAGGATCCACTGTCGTTTTCTCCCTACCAGGTCGGGTTCGCCCGTGAACACTAACTTTGTGAATTCTAGCTTCCATAGACTTTGTCCCGCATCCCGCGTGAGAGTGCACACTCTGCACCCGAGTCCCCTGGGCCTCCTAGTAGTAATCTAACGATTCCCTAGTCCAGTCCTAGCGATTCCAAAGCCTATTAGAACTGTGACTTACCTGCTAGTAATTCGCATTCCACTTTTAGTGTATATGGTTTTTCGTGCCCCTCGGGCATTTGTGTAACGTGCTAACTTAAAAGTATTTTCGTAAGAGTTTTGTTGTGTGCCTAGCACCCTGTCCTCATAAAGAGTACAGGGTTGTTGTGATTCTAATAAATACACTGTTTATTTTCATAACACTTGTGTGGTGTCCTTTCACTGGGTGTTCAAGGGGTAATGTGATGGTAAAACAGCTGGCTTAACACGCCCTCTAGAGTCTTAGCCTTAGACTGCTCGTATCCATGCTACTAGGATAGCTTGTCTATAAGGTTGACTTACAACCAATCATCAATAAGGGTTGTTTGGACTGATATATAGTGATCACTAGAATAGTGAGCACTGCACATCAGGCCAACTTCTCACACCGACTTTGTGGAGGGACGCCTGGCTGCCAGAATCACATTACAGACTTCAGGAGGCAAGTCAAATGGCCTCAACTGTCGCCGCTCAATCTCCACGCATGGAGGTGGAGACTGGACAGGTTCGGGTGGAGGACCGTCCCCTGCTGCTGCGACAGAAGGTCCTCCTGAAGGGGCAGGCGGATCGAGGGACCGACTGACATGCTGAGTAGCTCGGGATACCAGTACCTTCGAGCCCAGTCCGGAGCCACAAGGATAACTTGGGCCCGGTCGCGCCTGATCTTCTTCAGCACTCTGGGCAGAAGTGGTATAGGCGGAAAGGCGTACAACAGACCGCAACTCCACTCGCGCCGAAAGGCGTCGCCGTGCGAGTGCCGTCTTGGAAACTCCAACGCGCAGAACTGATGACATTGCGCGTTCTCTTCTGTGGCGAATAGATCTAACCAAGGCTCTCCCCATTGCAGAAAGAGGCCTTTCGTCACGTCCGAGTTCAGACGCCATTCGTGATCCACCGAGCACCGACGGCTGAGTTCGTCCGCCCTGGCGTTCAGAGAACCTGCCAGGTGTTGAACCGTCAGAGTCACGCCCTGACGTTCCAGCCATTGCCAGAGACGCAGGGCCTCCTGGCAAAGGGTCCACGACCCCACTCCGCCCTGCTTGTTGCAGTACCACATGGCGGTGGTGTTGTCCGTGAACACCTGCACTACACTCCCGTTGACAAAGGGGAGGAATGCCTTCAGTGCTAGGCGAATCGCCCGCAGCTCCAACATGTTGATATGGAGCCGGGACTCCGCCGGAGACCAGATGCCTCTGATCTCCGCCTCTCCCAAGTGGCCTCCCCAGCCCTGGAGGGACGCGTCCGTCACAACTACGTGCTCCGGTTGGGGAAGGGAGAGGGATCTGCCTCTGACCCAATCGCGGTCCGTAAGCCACCACTGCAACTGTCTCGCAGCGCCCTCCGAGATCAGGACATGGTCGGATAGGTTGCCCTGATGCTGGGCCCACTGAAACTTCAGGTTCCACTGCAGAGCCCGCATCCGCCACCGGGCGTGATGCACCAGAAGGATGCAGGAAGCCATCAGCCCCAGCAGCCGCAGCGTCAACCTGACCGAAACCCGGGATAACGGCTGAAAGATGGGAGTCAAAGCCTGTATATCCCGGACCCGCCGTTCCGGAGGATAAACCCGAAACTGCGCCGAGTCGAGAACCGCTCCGATGAAAAGGAGCTTTTGAGAAGGACACAGGTGTGATTTCGGCACATTGATGGAAAACCCCAGCTCGTGCAGGAGGTCTGCCGTCATCTGAAGGTGGTGGACGACTGTCTGGGGCGAGCCCGCCCTTAACAACCAGTCGTCGAGGTAGGGGAAGACTGAAACCCCTAACCGGCGCAGATGAGCTGCGACCACCGCCATCACTTTCGTGAACACCCGTGGGGCGCTGGTAAGGCCGAATGGGAGCACGATAAACTGAAAGTGCTCGTGGCCTACCGTGAACCGCAGGTAACGCCGGTGGGCCTGCAGGACGGGGATGTGAAAATACGCATCCTGCAAGTCCAACGCCACCATCCAGTCTTGCGGGTCTAGAGCAGCCAAGACCTGAGCCAAAGTCAACATCTTGAACTTCTCCTTCCGGAGGAAGCCGTTGACGTTCCGTAGATCCAAGATAGGACGCAGGCCCCCCTTGTCCTTCTTGGGTACCAGAAAGTAGTGGGAATAGCAACCACACCCTACTTCTGGCCCAGGAACGCGCTCGATGGCCCCCTTGGCCAAGAGGGCCGTAACTTCCTCCTGCAGAAGTGTCAAGTGGTCCCCCGACACACGGTGGTTCTGCGGTGGCATGGCTGGAGGAGTGGTCTCGAAGGGGAGGGAGTAGCCCCTTCGGACGAGCTGCAGCACCCACCTGTCCGATGTGATAGTGCGCCAGCGGGAGTGGTGATGGCGAACCCTGCCACCCACTGGCGTCACATGGGCCTGAAAGCTCGGACTAGGAGGATTTGGAGGCTGATGCTGCGGGGGGAGGTGTGGTCTGACCCCGCCGTTGTCCCCGACCGCCTCCACGGCGGAATCCACGTCCGCCACCGCGTTGAGAAGTATTCTGCGGTGCGTGGCTGGCAGCACGTGTGGGACCGCCCCTTCCGTGGCCACGAAAGGAGCGAAACGAACCCGTTTGCTGGCGCTGGGTCGAGAGACCCAAGGACTTAGCCGTGACCCTGGAGTCCTTGAAGCGCTCAAGCGCGTGGTCCGCTTTGTCGCCAAACAGGCGACTGCCATCGAACGGCATGTCCATCAAAGTATTTTGGACATCCGTCGAAAAGTTGGCGGATCTCAGCCAGGCGTGGCGACGAATCGCCACCGTCGTGGACATCGCTCTGCCCAGCGAGTCGGTCGTATCAAGGCCACACCTGATGGAATATCTCGCCGCGTCTCGGCCTTCAATCATAGCCTGGCCGAGCTTGTCCCGTACCTCCTGCGGGCATTGCGGCAGACACTCCGCGACCGTATCCCACAGAGAGTGGGTGTAGCGGCCCAAGAGGCATGCGGTGTTGCAAGACCGCAGTCCCAGACTCAGGGACGAGAAGACCTTCTTGCCATACTGGTCGTACCTCTTTGATTCCCGGTCAGGCGGGGCCGACGGGAATGCGGTTTGGGAAGTGGAGGCCTGGATCACCAGACTCTCAGGGGTGGGATGGGTGGACAGGAACTTAGGGTCGTCCGGACACGGACGGTGGCGTCTGGCCACGTTCCTATCAACAGGCGAACCTGAAGCGGGCCTGGACCACATGCCCAAAAGAACGTCTGTCAAGGCTTCATTGAACGGCAGCAGAGGCTCCTGTGGGCATGACTGCGGTTTGAAGACCTCGGTGAGGATGTTAGGCCTCACTTTAGCGACGGGGAGCTCAAGGCGTAAAGCCTTGGCAGCCCTCATCAACACCACTGAATAAGCAGCCCCAGCCTCCGAAGCCACAGTAGGAGGCGAGACAAAACCAGGGTTAGGAGAATCATCCAGACCACTGGCCTCACCCAAGTCACCTGTCCAGTCCACGTCGTACTGACACTCGCGTGACAGAGGGTCCTCAGACCCCTCCCAACCCTCTCCATAATCTTCATCCTCACCATATTCTGAGTCAACGATGTAGACCGGCTCCACGGGGCCAATGGGCCCCATCGGCGCCGGACTCGGCGTCGGGCGACGCCGGTCCGACTCCGCGTCCGGAGTAGGAGAGGGAGTGGGGGTGGCGCCGCCCGGAGCCGGCGCCGGAGCCCCGACGCCGCGCGGAGGCGGCACCATGGGTTGCCCCGATGGAATCGGCGCCGGAGAGGCCGGAGGACCAGCCGGCGTCGACCCCGAAGGGCCCAGCGGCGCCGGGGCCGGAGCCGCCGGCGGCGTCGGGGCCGGAGCACCCGACGGCGTCGGGGCAGGAGCACCCGAACCGCTCGGGCCCCCGGACGGGACCACCGGGCCCGCAGGCGCCGTAGGCCCCGTCGGAGGAGACAGCGCCCTCATGGCCATGAAGAACTCCTCTATCTCCTCGCGCGACGCGCCTTGCCCAGGGACCGACGGGTATGGGGCAGGCAGCGTCGGCGACCCACGCGGGGGTGGGGCTACCCGAACCCCCGGCCGCATCGCACGAGCGTCGGGGGGAGTCGGGGGTGCGATGACGACGCCCCGACTTCTTGTGTTTCTTACCTGAGGAACCGGAGGAATGGTGACGACTTCCGGAGCGCTCGTGGCGGCTCCGCGACCGTTCTCTCGACCGCTCCCTCGACCTCCGGCCGGACCGGGACCGCTCTCGACGCGGGGCCGACACCCGGAGCTCGAGAAGCTTGCGGGACCGCTCCCGTCTAGCCTTAGTCGTCAAGGCCCGGCAGTCGACGCAGGACTCCACGTCGTGGTCCGCGCCCAGGCACCGGAGGCAGAGTCGATGGTGGTCGGAGACCGACATCGTGCGATCACACCCGTCACAGTTCTTAAAACTGGGCATCCTACCGGCACCTTAAGAGTTAGAGTTATCAAAAAACTTTGGTCAAAAGACCGGAGTACTGCTCTTCGGATCTGCGCTAACTGGCGCGGAAAAAAGAAGAACTGACGTCAGCGCGCGGAGGCGGCGTCTATATACTCCAGCGACGTCATCACGGCGCACGACGCCGACGACGGACGCGGAGCCGCAGGGGACGCCTGCAGACGACGCCTACCGACGCGCAGGGGTACTGCTACGCAAAAGTTTCCGGATCCAGACTGACGCCTGGGGATATTCTAAGGTAAGGAATCTAATACTAACCTGTTTCTTTCAGATCCTTGCCTCTCTAGATTCGATGTGACAAGAAGGACTGTAGAGCTGTGCTGCAGAAGAGGACAATGACGACAACTGCTTTGGTCCCGGCCCTAATGGCTTGTCTCCTGCTCTGAAACCCCTGCAAGCTCAAACCGGTGTCTCCTGCAGCCAGCGGCCTTCAAGAACCCCGGGGACTGTCCCCGTCTTGATAAAGAACTCTGATCTCCGTGGACACCGGATCTGTCCAACACCAACCCAAGCCAGGACTTCAGATCTAGCTGGATATGCGAGTCCTCACCACTCTGCACCCGAAGCCCATGGCCCGAGTTCGATAGGCCCAACACCCCTGCGAGGTCTCCCCGGCAATCCTGACCTGTGTTGTAGCATGCCACGACCTCCACCGACCTTCTCCTCAAAACCTGCAGTCTCATCTTGAAGGGTGCTCCCCCGACTACGACTGGAAACAGTGAGAAGAACCCGACAACAGGACACCCCTGCACCCGCAGCTCCTGAGGGGCCTGACCCCAGTGTCCTGGTGTCCAGCAACTCTTCATCTTCATCCTCCAGTCGTTGGTCCCCATTGTCCAGTCTTCTGGCTCCGGCCTGCAGTCCTTTTCCGCTACCAACATCCTCCATTGTAAAGCATTAGGCTCACAACACCTCCTGAGCACCCTGCACAAGGCTGCCCTGAACCACTGGTGGTATGGACTTTGTGCCAACCTGGGACCCCTTTCGACTTACTTTAATCCCAGGAGCTTGACTCCCACAAACAAGTGGCCTGTCTGTGAGCAGCCCCTAACTGGGGTGCCCACCAGCCCCATTGACTAGCACTGGCACCTCAAACCCTGCAGCCCTAGTGCCGCTGGTGGTGCTCCTTGAGTGTCACGCTGAACCTTGGGGAAGCATGGTTCTACCCCCCAAAACTCCAATCCTAAAATCGTTTATTTACGAGTAAACTTAACTCTTCGTTTTTCTCCATAGGACTGAAGAACAAGTGCAAGAAAGTGTCCTCTTTTTCATGGTTTCCCCCACTTTTTGCCAAACTGCTGATATACTTTGACTGAGTGTGCCCTTTGTGCCTGCTAAACAGGTACCCAGGGCCTATCTTCTTTCCTTAAAATTGCATTAAGACAAAACCCAATTGGCACTCTTTGGCCACAGGTCAGTCCCTTGTAAATGGTACAATAGCTACCAAGGGTACTGTGATCAGGGAAGGCATCTAAGGGCTGCAGCACTTATTGTGCCACACTTAGAGGCCCTGTATGTACGTATGTACAGCCCCCCCCCCCCTGAATTTGCAGGCTGTGTATTTTCGTGCAGAACAAACTGAAGAGTCGACATGGCACACACAAAAGAGAAGCTGAGGTGCACTTAAGTCCCTCCAACTTACCTGCCCAGCTGTTGCTTCTTCCCAGAAACCTTCCTGGACTGAGCCGTCAGCCAAAATCGGCAACTCCCATTAACAAGCTTCGGCATAGCCAATAGGTCTCGCCTTTGGGACCTTATAAGTTTTTAGTAATGCTTTACAAAATCGTGGGTGGAAGCTTGAACACATTTATTAGCCATAGCCATATATCTGCTTCACTGCAGAGGCAGAGACATGAAAGCTGATTTCCAGGGGTAGCGCCTGCCCTCTGACGCGCATCCTCATACCAAACTGTCAAGGGATTAGAGAGAATACGATTACATTATTAAGAATCAATGCTACCAGGCAACATGTGTTCAACCATCTAGACCAGTGCAGCTATAGCGTGTGCTTGCTGCAAACACTGGCAACACAAAAAGATAAGCATTTAAAACATCAAAATGCGAGGGATGGCAGCCAACATGGAGACAGTAAACCCATGGGACTCAGTTGGTCCTACTCACTGCTTCTCCATTTTACCAGTTGGTTAAACCACCTCACTCCATTGTATCTTGGCTACCAAGCCTGACGACACGACTCATGTATTAAAAAACAAAACAGGCTATCACCCAGAAATTAACTGCAGAAAGATAAAACTTGAATACTGTAGGTACCCCTTGCAATCTGATCCAGCTTCCAATGTGAAAACGGCTGAACCGGTCTTTTATCCTCACGATGTTGATAAAAGAAGCACAAATATAATGTCAAGAACGATACTGAAAGGGTTAAAGTGCAACTCCAAACGGTGGTGTGGGCTGCACAATGAGCCAGTAATGGTCTTCACAAATGCAGCCCAAATCCTGCTTCAAGCAGTGGAGGCTCTTTGGGACAGTCTGATCACTCGGATATTATTTGTTTTTCTGCTTGTTTAAGATGCCCAGAAGCTGTTTTTTATCAGCAGGGGATTGTTGCTAATCTAAGGCAGCAGCCGTGCCATCAGGGCTTGGAGGGCAACGCGGCCCAGGGGGTGGGTCATTTGGCTCCTCGAAGTCAGCAGACGAATTACTGATCACTTCAAAGAAACAACTAGCAGTCCCCTCCCTGTTTTTCTCCTCAAAACACGATTTGGGCAGTCTCATCCCCGGCAGCAGCCGGGCACGGATACAACCACTTTTCCTAACAGTTGATAAAAGCATGCAGTACCCTTTTTTTCTGAAGACTATAAAGGTTTCTCAATGAATGCAGGGCTTTAAGAAACAAACTTAAAAAAAAAAGGTCCTGCCACTTTACATAGCGAACCAAAACATGCGAAATGACATACAATTTGCCGCGCTCTTCCACGTCTACCTCTGGCTATAAATAACAGCAACACGTTTTTAAATTGTGCAGTGTCCTTTGTGCTCTCTTCCTGCCCACACTGGAAGCACGGTGCGCCACGCACTATAAACACAACCTTCTCATCAATGTGCAGGATTCCTAAGAACGGGGAAGGCACAAAGACCGCCTCACCCAGGAGCCGAGTAAAACTACAGCGTTTCATGTGAGTCACTGCGCACATCCCACACGCGGGCCCTGCGGCTAAGCTCAGCCCTTCAGCTGCTGGAATGCACAACCCGGGGGGAGGCTGCCCCGGGCTGCGGGTACAGAACGGCGCTCTGGAAGAAAACTTAATAAAGTGTCATTTATGTAGCACCTAAAGCCAGCATGCAGGTACTACATCTGCTATTTTAAGCGGAAGCTCCTCTCAAGTAAAGCAAGTATTTGCAATGCAAAAGGTCTCGCATTAGGAAAGTGAGAGCTATTGGTATTGTAAATGACATTTTTTTAATGTGTGTTGGCTTTGAAAATATATAAATTAATAGCATTGTTATTTACAAAGCCAATAGCTTACACTTTCCTAATGCGAGTCCTATTGGCTATGGCAGTGCTTGTTGGTAGCAAGCAAGGACAGTGCTGTTGTGGCGCTGAGTGATGCTGTTGTGGCGCCGAGTGATGATGTGGTTGGGCTGAGTGATGTGGTGGTGTATTAGAGTGATGTGGTGTATTAGAGTGATGTGGTGTATTAGATTGATGTGGTGGTGTCTCAGAGTGATGTGGTGGTGTCCCAGAGTGATGTGGTGGTGTCCCAGAGTGATGTGGTGTCCCAGAGTGATGTGGTGGTGTCCCAGAGTGTTGTGGTGGTGTCCCAGAGTGATGTGGTGGTGTCCCAGAGTGATGTGGTGGTGTTCGTGAGTGATGTGGTGGTGTCCCACAGTGATGTGGCGGTGTTCCGAGTGATGTGGCGGTGTCCCAGAGTGATGTGGCGGTGTCCCAGAGTGATATGGCGGTGTCCCAGAGTGATGTGGCGGTGTCCCAGAGTGATGTGGCGGTGTCCCAGAGTGATGTGGCGGTGTCCCTGAGTGATGTGGTGGTGTTGTGTGGCGTGCAGCAGTGTGAGGCGTGCAGCAGTGTGAGGCGTGCAGCAGTGTGAGGCGTGCAGCAGTGTGAGGCGTGCAGCAGTGTGAGGCGTGCAGCAGTGTGAGGCGTGCAGCAGAGTGAGGCGTGCAGCAGAGTGAGGCGTGCAGCAGAGTGAGGCATGCAGCAGAGTGAGGCGTGCAGCAGAGTGAGGCATGCAGCAGAGTGAGGCGTGCAGCAGAGAGGCGTGCAGCAGTGTGAGGCGTGCAGCAGTGTGAGGCGTGCAGCAGGGTGAGGCTTGCAGCAGGGTGAGGCTTGCAGCAGGGTGAGGCGTGCAGCAGTGTGCGGCGTGCAGCAGTGTGCGGCGTGCAGCAGTGTGCGGCGTGCAGCAGTGTGCGGCGTGCAGCAGTGTGCGGCGTGCAGCAGTGAGAGGCATGCAGCAGTGTGAGGCGTGCAGCAGTGTGAGGCGTGCAGCAGTGTGAGGCGTGCAGCAGTGTGTGGCGTGTAGCAGTGTGCGGCGTGCAGCAGTGTGCAGCAGTGTGAGGCGTGCAGCAGTGTGAGGCGTGCAGCAGTGTGAGGCGTGCAGCAGTGTGAGGCGTGCAGCAGTGTGAGGCGTGCAGCAGTGTGAGGCGTGCAGCAGTGTGCGGCGTGCAGCAGTGTGAGGCGTGCAGCAGTGTGAGGCGTGCAGCAATGTGGCGTGCAGCAGAGTGTGGCGTGCAGCAGTGTGTGGCGTGCAGCAGTGTGTGGCGTGCAGCAGTGTGTGGCGTGCAGCAGTGTGTGGCGTGCAGCAGTGTGTGGGGTGCAGCAGTGTGAGGCAGTGTGCGGCGTGCAGCAGAGTGCGGCGTGCAGCAGTGTGAGGCGTGCAGCAGTGTGAGTAATGCAGCAGTGTGAGGCATGCAGCAGTGTGAGGCATGCAGCAGTGTGAGGCGTGCAGCAGTGTGAGGCGTGCAGAAGTGTGAGGCATGCAGCAGTGTGAGTAATGCAGCAGTGTGCGGCGTGCAGCAGTGTGAGGCGGGCAGCAGTGTGAGGCGGGCAGCAGTGTGAGGCGGGCAGCAGTGTGAGGCGTGCGGAAGTGTGCAGCATGCAGTAGAATGAGTAATGCAGCAGTGTGCGGCGTGCAGCAGTGTGTGGCGTGCAGCAGTGTGTGGCGTGCAGCAGTGTGTGGCGTGCAGCAGTGTGAGTAATGCAGTAGTGTGAGGCGTGCAGCAGTGTGAGGCGTGCAGCAGTGTGAGGCGTGCAGCAGTGTGAGGCGTGCGGTAGTGTGCAGCATGCAGCAGTGCGAGTAAGGCAGCAGTGTGCGGCGTACAGCAGTGTGTGGCGTGCAGAAGTGTGAGGTGTGCAGAAGTGTGAGGCGTGCAGAAGTGTGAGGCGTGCAGCAGTGTGTGGCGTGCAGTAGTGTGCAGCATGCAACAGTGTGAGTAATGCAGCAGGGTGCAGCAGTGTGAGGCGGGCAGCAGTAGGAGTAATGCAGCAGTGCAGCGTGCAGCAGTGTGTGGCGTGCAGCAGTGTGTGGCGTGCAGCAGTGTGTGGCGTGCAGCAGTGTGTGGCGTGCAGCAGTGTGTGGCGTGCAGCAGTGTGTGGCGTGCAGCAGTGTGTGGCGTGCAGCAGTGAGGCGTGAGGTGAGGGGGTGAGAGGGGGTGTGAGGGTGAGAGCGTGTGTGAGAGTGAGAGGGTGTGTGAGAGAGAGGGTGTGTGAGGGTGAGAGGGTGTGTGAGGGTGAGAGAGTCTGAGGGGGTGAGAGGGTGTGAGGGGGTGTGAGGGTGAGGGGGCGTGAGGTGAGGGGGCGTGAGGGGTGGGTGAGGGGGCGTGAGGGGGGGTGAGGGGGCGTGAGGGTGAGGGTGTGTGTGTGTGGGGGTCTGAGGGTGTGTGAGGGGGGGGTGAGGGTGTGGGTGAGGGGATGTGAGGGTGAGGGAGGGTGAGGGGGTTCCTGAGTGATGTGGTGGTGTTCCTGAGTGATGTGGTGGTGTCGCTGAGTGATGTGGTGGTGCCCCTGAGTGATGTGGTGGTGCCCCTGAGTGATGTGGTGGTGCCCCTGAGTGATGTGGTGGTGTCCCGAGTGATGTGGTGGTGCCCCTGAGTGATGTGCCCCTGAGTGATGCGCCCCGAGTGATGTGGTGGTGTCCCGAGTGATGTGGTGGTGTTCCGAGTGATGTGGTGGTGTCCCGAGTGATGTGGTGGTGTCCCAGAGTGATGTGGTGGTGTCCCAGAGTGATGTGGTGGTGTCCCAGAGTGATGTGGTGGTGTCCCAGAGTGATGTGGTGGTGTCCCACAGTGATGTGGCGGTGTTCCGAGTGATGTGGCGGTGTCCCAGAGTGATGTGGCGGTGTCCCAGAGTGATGTGGCGGTGTCCCAGAGTGATGTGGCGGTGTCCCAGAGTGATGTGGCGGTGTCCCAGAGTGATGTGGCGGTGTCCTAGAGTGATGTGGCGGTGTCCTAGAGTGATGTGGCGGTGTCCCAGAGTGATGTGGCGGTGTCCCAGAGTGATGTGGCGGTGTCCCAGAGTGATGTGGCGGTGTCCCAGAGTGATGTGGTGGTGTCCCTGAGTAATGTGGTGGTGTCCCTGAGTGATGTGGTGGTGTTGTGTGGTGGTGTTGTGTGGCGTGCAGCAGTGTGAGGCGTGCAGCAGTGTGAGGCGTGCAGCAGTGTGAGGCGTGCAGCAGTGTGAGGCGTGCAGCAGTGTGAGGCGTGCAGCAGTGTGAGGCGTGCAGCAGTGTGAGGCGTGCAGCAGTGTGAGGCGTGCAGCAGTGTGAGGCGTGCAGCAGTGTGAGGCGTGCAGCAGTGTGTGGCATGCAGCAGTGTGTGGCGTGCAGCAGTGTGCAGCATGCAGCAGTGTGAGTAATGCAGCAGTGTTCAGCAGTGTGAGGCGTGCAGCAGTGTTCAGCAGTGTGAGGCGTGCAGCAGTGTGCGGCGTGCAGAAATGTGAGGCGTGCAGCAGTGTGCGGTGTGCAGCAGTGTGCGGCGTGCAGCAGTGTGAGGCGTGCAGCAGTGTGAGGCGTGCAGCAGTGTGAGGCGTGCAGCAGTGTGAGGCGTGCAGCAGTGTGAGGCGTGCAGCAGTGTGAGGCGTGCAGCAGTGTGAGGCGTGCAGCAGTGTGAGGCGTGCAGCAGTGTGTGGCGTGTAGCAGTGTGTGGCGTGCAGCAGTGTGTGGCGTGCAGCAGTGTGTGGCGTGCAGCAGTGTGTGGCGTGCAGCAGTGTTCGGCGTGCAGCAGTGTGAGTAATGCATCAGTGTGAGGCGTGCGGCAGCGTGCATCATGCAGCTGTATGAGTAATGCAGCAGTGTGAGGCGTGCAGCAGTGTGAGGCGTGCAGCAGTGTGAGGCGTGCAGCAGTGTGAGGCGTGCAGCAGTGTGAGGCGTGCAGCAGTGTGTGGCGTGCAGCAGTGTGTGGCGTGCAGCAGTGTGTGGCGTGCAGCAGTGTTCGGCGTGCAGCAGTGTGAGTAATGCATCAGTGTGAGGCGTGCGGCAGCGTGCATCATGCAGCTGTATGAGTAATGCAGCAGTGTGAGGCGTGCAGCAGTGTGAGGCGTGCAGCAGTGTGAGGCGTGCAGCAGTGTGTGGCGTGCAGCAGTGTGTGGCGTGCAGCAGTGTGTGGCGTGCAGCAGTGTGTGGCGTGCAACAGTGTGAGTAATGCAGCAGTGTGAGTAATGCAGCAGTGTGAGTAATGCAGCAGTGTGCAGCAATGTGAGGCGGGCAGCAGTGTGAGGCGTGCGGCAGTGTGCAGCATGCAGTAGAATGAGTAATGAAGCAGTGTGCGGCGTACAGCAGTGTGTGGCGTGCAGCAGTGTGTGGCGTGCAGCAGTGTGTGGCGTGCAGCAGTGTGTGGCGTGCAGCAGTGTGTGGTGTGCAGCAGTGAGGCGTGAGGTGAGGGGGTGAGAGGGTGTGTGAGAGGGTGTGTGAGAGTGAGAGGGTGTGTGAGAGTGAGAGGGTGTGTGAGGATGAGAGGGGGTGTGAGGGTGAGGGGGTGTGAGGGTGAGAGGGTCTGAGGGGGTGAGAGGGTGTAAGGGGGTGTGAGGGGGTGTGAGGGTGAGGGGGCGTGAGGGGGGGTGTGAGGGGGTGTGAGGGTGAGTGGGCGTGAGGGGGTGTGAGGGGGCGTGAGGGTGTGTGGGTGTGTGTGTGGGGGTCTGAGGGTGTGTGAGGGGGTGAGAGTGTGTGAGGGTGGGTGAGGGTGTGGGTGAGGGTGAGTGTGAGGGTGTGTGTGTGTGAGGGTGAGGGGGTGTGAGGGTGAGGGAGGGTGTGAGGGGGTGGGTGAGGGGTGTGAGGGGGTGAGAGTGAGTGTGAGAGGGTTGTGAGGGTGAGGGTGTGTGAGGGTGAGGGTGTGTGAGTGAGAGGGGGTGATGGGGTGTGAGGGTGAGGGTGAGGGTGAGTGAATAGTGAAGAGAACACAAAGCTAAAGAAGCACCAGAACGACAACAAGGAATAGCCTGCAGGGTAAACCAAATCCAAGATCAGGCAAAACCAGTGATGGCAAGTTGGACATTTTTGTCAAAAGTACATAATTATCAGCTATACAAAAAGTGTCATCAATAACTAGAAGATGAATATGGAGGGGCAACGATTGTGTCTGGCATAAATTGCATTTATTTGGCTAAATTAGTCAATTGCCTTAAAGAGGTGCATTAAGTGAATGTAAAGTTTGTAAATGTCTGGTCTGGTTTAAGTCGTAAGAAAACGTGTTCTTGTCTCCAGCATGTGGGGAAAGCCTTCAAGGCAGCGCTGGGAGGGGGGCTGGGCAACCATGCCAGCATTCCGATTCACGAGCAGATGGTCCTGTTTATGACCTGCGGAGCGCGTGTAGTGGCTGCTGGCAAATGGCTTTGATGCTCTTGTCTTGCTTTGTGGGAGGGGTAGGAGGAGCGAATTGCTGTGCACGCGCCTGGCTCTCACATGAACATTATTGGGCCCCTGGGGTTTGGTACTTTTGCACCACGTCTCAGTCCATGGTAGCAGTAGTAAAGGACGCCAAGAAGCACGAAAAACTAATGAACAAAATATAATGAAAGCAATTAAAATGGATGGAAGCGAATAGAATGTGGCGCGACCCATGAAAGCAAAACTGCAGTTGAGAGAAATGTTAATGGCAATGGACAAGTCTGCAATATGTCTTGTTGCCGTTCGGCAATTTGTCTTTTTGTTCACGGGCGCATGGTATGAGTGGCACACTTAGGAATGTGCATATTGAAAACGCGTTCATATTTTCAATTTTTCTAATCAAAGTTGTGCACCCAGTTAGTCACGATCTGGCACTGCCACCGACTATTACTCATTTGCAATCTTTTACAATGCAGTCACCTTCGATGCAGAATAATATTAGGTAATGATGCTTTTATGTGTTTCACGCACCGAAATCAGTGAAAAAAAAATACAATTAATAAGGGAATGAGAAAGAAAGTTTGTGGGAAAGGAAACGGGGAAAGGAAAGAAGAAAAATGAAAAACAAAGCAGCGCAATAAATGAACAAGAACGAGAAGATGAGATAAAGCCCGCCTTAAAAATAAAGGGACGATTGAAGGAAGGGAGAGAAAGAAGCAAACATATTAAAAATAAAAAAGCAGATAGGATAGAATGAGAACAATGCAGAGATGGGTTAAAGTAAGCACAAGTTAAAAATGACAACTAATCATTACTGAGAGAATAGAAAATTATGGAAAACTGGTGACAGAGCGAGAAAAAGGGAAAAGGACGAGTGAAGAAAGGAATGAACAAGAAAAACAGTGAAGGGAAGAGTGCAAGAAACGCGGGATAAACTACGGTGTGACAAAAGAGCAGAAGTAATGTAACAAGCGGTATGGGCGCATAAAGAAAGATATATCAATCACCCAATGAAGAATCAGACAGAAGGGAAACGTAAGGAAAAGATGAAAAAAGGAAATGGGGCGAATATCAGAAAAAAAGATCGGAACATGCTTGCATGTAATGCACGTGGAAAAGATGGAAGCGGGTCTCAAGGAAGGAAACTGAGAGAGGAAAACAAAACAAGCATTGGCCGCGGGGCCAGGCCGCCAAGAAATAATAAAAACAAGTATTTAATAGGAGCAAATAGGTGGCCGTGCTGAAATATAAAGCACGGCGCCCATGCATATAGCTGTGTGCTGTGAAATTTGCAATGTTAACCATGCAAAGGAGAGGAGGAGACAGCCACTGCCCGAGGAGAGGGAACGAACGGCAGTATCGGGGGAGGGGGTAGGAGACCGAGAGAGCAGGGGGAGGATAGCGACCATCTGTGAAATTTAATGGGGCAGAGCAAGGGAAACACTAGTTGAGAATAAAAACAAGTATTTAATAGGAGCAAATAGGTCGCCGTGCTGAAGTATAAAGCACGGTGCCCATGCATATAGCCGTGTGCTGTGAAATTTAAAGGGTCTGAGCCAGGGAAACACTAGTTTAGAACAAGCTCTCGGCATTGCGTGGCGGGGGGAGGGGGGGAGCGACGTTCCTTTGAAGTCGGAAGGGTGGGAACAAGCATATGGGGTGCGAGCGATAACGAAAGTAAGAGGGGGAGCAGGAAGTGAGGCCGAGCATGCGCTGGCGGAGCTTCGCGCTTGAACGCCTCACATGAACTGGGCATAATCCGCACTCCAAAACCTCTTGGTAGGATTTGCTGGTGGCCCTCTATATCTCTCGCCAGCAATGCGCAAGCGCATTGGCAGGCGAGACCTAAAAATGGGTGAACCCGGAACCCCCTCGCACCAGAAGACGGCAATGAAAATGTCTCTCCATAGTAACCACGTCTTTGTTAAAAGGGCTGTGTGTTGTTAGCCATTTGACAAACAGCGAAGAATGTCAGATACTTAACAACAGTAGACCATAAAATTACGCATGCACCTACAGTTCAATAGGCTGCTTTGCAAGTGAACGGGCATTCCCTGAGGGAACCCACTGATTAGTCAAATAAGCCTTACATTCATTCATGTTCCATTGAATGGACTCGCTCGAATAGTGAGGGAAAAACGACAACGCTGGGAAGCCAGTGTCCCTCGACTGCAACCACATAGTGTGTCAAAGGAATCAGTAACAAAGAGGCACTGCAGCTGCTTGCTCCCGAAGGCAATACGCCGTGGGTTGCGAGGAATGCAGCTGCAGCGTCCCGCGAGTGGTGCGCGCGCGCTCCTGTGAAATCTGACACACAACAGATGGCACACTGCGGTTACGAGCAGCGATGCGCAAGCCGCTGGCCGATATATTTCCTGGGAAAGGTGGGACAGTCACCCGCCTGTGAGAAAGTGAGTTTCTGTTGCAGTACCCCCCCTTTTTGCCTGATACCTGATGCACTTTTTCTTGGTGTGCCCTGGGTCCCTGCCAATCAGGTACCCAAGGCCTGCGTTCCTTCCCTAAAAACTGTACTAAAGCCTAAACCCAATTGGCATCTCTGGCCACATGTCAGCACCTAGTAAATGGTACCCTAGGCATTGTGACCAGAGAAGACCCCTAAGGGCTGCAGCACTTATTGTGCCACCCTTAGGGGCCCTGTACCCTGACACACACACACTGCCTTTGCAGGCTGAGTGTCCTGGTGCAGAACTAAACAAAGAGTCGACATGGCACACTTCCCTGTGTAAATCCAAAAGTGTCAAGTGAGCTCTCACTTGAATAACTGTGTGCACTACTGTATAAGTTTCAACACACGTTAACAACTTATATGTGTTTCTATGAGACTATTCCTATGTTGATCATTGTTTAAACAGAACAAACTAAATGCAAGATTGTTATCAAATTAATTGTTGTTTGTTATTTGCACAATTCAAATTCCAAATATACAGTTAGAACATCCTTTATATACATCATACATTGATCTGATGGACATTTTCTCAATGAACTGACATTTGAAATAAACAATTCAATTTATACAAAACGCAAAGCATTCCACTTCAAGGTGGCCCAATGCATTTTGGGACACCACGTCCCTTCTTCAGGGGACACTACAATAAAGAGAAAACACAAAAATATATGCATGTTCACCTTATATACAAAAATATAACATACATTTTTAATCCAAATGTTCATTGCTGCCAATTATTTAAACAGCAAAGGGATTAAAAATAGCATGACCCCTCATGTAGAACAGTAAGAAACCATCACCAGGGGAGACCAGTGAGTAAGTGAAAATATGAAAAGGCTGTGCTGGACCCCAAACAAACTTCAACGAGAAAATAAACAAATTACCGATGATGAAAAACATCAATGAACTGATAGAAGGACGATGCACGTGTGCAGCCCAGCTGACAAATGCAAAAAATAGTAAATAAGTACATAGCGGTCAACAAAGAAGTGCCTAAAAAGCGGAGCAAAAATTGTATCGGATGAAGTTACCTGAGTTAAATCAAGATGTCTTATACTGAAATAAAAGTAAGAGACAACAATAAAAAACACTGAAAAGATTGCCGCACGTGAGCCCCTTAAGTGCTAAACATATAGGTAAACCTCATACCTGGTATAAACTGGTACAAGTCGCCAAAGTAATACTGAGAGTGTGCAGAAAGAAAATACGGTATCACTGGCTAGAAAGCAAGTAAACCGGGCAAAAACCAAGAACCTAAAAACGCCGCCGCAATCTTACCGGGGATCGCGGAGCACTATAGCTGTATTCCCGAGTTTAACAACGTACTTTACAGTTTAACCCCGGCATCTCCAGTGGTCAGCTACCTCATAAACCCTGGAGGACCTGACTGCTTTGTGACTCTGACTACCTGGGTCTCCCACGAGCAGTGGTACCCCTGCAGCCTCAGAACAAAGGACCCCTCCGACCGCGACCAGCAGGGGGTAAGATTTCCCGACCTCAAAAGATACCCCTGCACCCGGCGCCCCACAGCCCCCTGTGCCCAACTCCTGGGTGCCTAGCTATCCTCCATGATCCCAACTTACCCGTCGAAGTGTTGGTCGCTTCAGAAGATCCTCCGCCCGAGCCTTCAGTCTTTGTTCCCTTTTCAAGATCATCATTGAATAACATTGAGCTCCCGACTGCTCAAAAGCACCCTGCACCCAGCCGCCCGAGTGTCCCTGGCAGTGCAACCTGTACCCTATCCTACTTCCCCATTTGCCCTGAGCAAGTGACCAGGAGCCCAGCTCCCACAGCCGCGTGACCTGCTAGCCAGCAGCCACCAACCGAAGGCCCCCTGCCTCTCATTGGACAACATTGGGCCTAACTACCTCTGTCCCGGCGCCCCTGTGCCGCTGCGGGTGTACCAACTGTACCTACCTGACCCTGGGGGACCCCCGAGTCTATGCCCAGAACCTTAACTTCACCAGTTGAGTACTAACCTGAAAACCGATGACTCACTTTCCTGCCATAGGATAACATTGACTGGTTTGACTCGAAAAATCTTCTAAGTGTGAAGTTTTGAAACTTTAAAATATTCATCTAAAATTAGCCGAATAACGAATTCCGAAGTACTCACCTGTGATCAGGAGAGAAGCCAGCACTGTACCTTTTAGCCGAGTACTGAACCTCAAAAGTAATCATAACCTTGTTTACTAGTAACCTGAATTTTCTCCATAGGAATCCATTGTCTGCTTTTCTATGAAATTTCTTTTAAGTGTCTACTTTCGAAAACTTGAAATATTCCTTAAAAATCGTACCTACTACTGAAACGTAATTACTTACCTGTCTTAAGTTGAGACCCCAGTGCTGGACCTAGGAGCCCAGTACTGGATTACAAAAGTAACAAGAACGTACTTTACCTGTAACCTGAATTTTCTCCCATGGATAACATTGCTAGATTTTCACTGAAAAGTTTCAAAGTGTGAACTTTTAAAATACCTTTTCATTCTTTAAAAATCATTGCAATAACTAAAACGTTTTTACTAAACTGTTTTCAGCTTAGACCCCAGGCCTGATTCTAGGATACAATCCTGGAGTTACAAAAGTAATCGATAAAGTAATCCGCTGCATTTATGTAGAAAAACCTATTGAGCTCATTGTTAAATTGTGTTTAGAATTGTGTTGCCTACAGCAACCATTGTACCTATTGTGTTTACAAAGTTTATTGCCTCTTTGCAAAGTAACTACATGAGAGTACTCATATCGAGAAAAGTATATTTTGATATCTGTTGGTTCTAAAAGTAAAACAACCATATCTTCGGATATAAAACAATTGGCCTAGAATTCAGTTCTTGAGTGTGTGAAACCTTTTGCTGACTGAGTGTGTACAACAAATGCTTTACACTGTCCTCTGGTACTGCCTTACTGCTCGACCAAGCTACCACTTTAGAGAGTAAGGTCAGACCTGACTTTAACCTCTGTTATACCTCTGGGGATTGTGGACTCTATACACACGGTACCTTACTTTGGACATGTACATATAGAGCCACTTTCTCACACCGCCTTTGCCAAATTGTGAGCTGTTTGAAAAAATAATTAAAAAAACACACGCACGACCGTGTGAAAGGTCCAGAGAGATTCCAAGAGGTCGTTTTCCTAGAGCAGCGCTAGGCTCAACCTAAAAACCAAGATGGGTGCTGGTGGATGGCTTACGTGCCTAACCTAGTGAGGAAATGTACCTATCAAAGAATGGCGGGCTCTTAGAACCAAGGTTCTATTGTGTCAGATGATCCAGCAAAAGTCTAGTCATTTTTGGGCATAGATGGTGAGCGCCAACCGCAATGATGTTCCCCACTCCCTTCTCCAAATTCCTCTCCCCCACCCGATTTCCATTTTACAGTATAGGAGGACAGTGAATAATGAATATGCTACTTACCAGTATGCATCTGTTCTTGGCATGTAGGGCTGCTAACATTCATATCTTAGCATTAGATCGCCGCCTAGTGTTGGGTCCGGATGATCGCACATTGTTGTCCTGGAAGAGTCTTCGAAGTATCCTGAGATAGGTGGCTCCTCCCCTGGACTACAGTGCGCATGGGCATCGGCTCCATCCCCAGATTGTTTTTCGCCATTGTGGCAGAAGATGGAGTGAAAAGTGTAAAGGATGTCCATGCTAATGAGTGAATACAATAGTATATCTGCAGCTGCAACAGGCACCGGGGAGGAGGGTGGGCGATATGAATGTTAGCAGCCCTACATGCCAAGAACAGATGCATACTGGTAAGTAGCATATTCAGTTCGAGGCATGTGGGCTGCTAAATTCATATCTTAGCATAGAATACATAGCAGTCCCTCCATCAGCGGCGGTTGCCCGTGCCAGCTGCAGAAACCTGAAAGAGTGTCTTGAGAACAGCCTGTCCTACAGCAGCTTGCTGCTTGGAATGCACATCAACACAGTAGTGTTTTGTAAAGGTATGTGGTGTAACCCACGTGGCTGCTCTGCAAATGTCCTCTAAAGGAATGTTGCCTAGGAAAGCCATGGATGCCCCCAATTTGCGTGTGGAGTGCGCTCTTGGGGGTATCGTTAGAGTGCGTTTGGCCTTTTGATAACATATTTGGATGCACTTAACAATCCACCTGGCTATTCCTGCTTTGGAAATAGGGTTGCCTTTGTGTTGTGGTGCGAAGGCAACAAAAAGTTGTTTTGTCTTTCTAAAGGGTTGTGTCCTGTCTATGTAGTACATCAACGCCCTCCGTACATCTAAGGTATGGAGCATTCTTTCCGCTACCGTTTGTGGGTTTTGAAAGAATGCCGGCAAGTCAATAGTTTGGTTGAGATGAAACTGTGACACCACCTTCGGAAGGAATTTGGGGTTAGTGCGTAGCACTACCCTATTTGGATGAATCTGAATGAAAGGCTCTTGGATTGTGAGCGCTGGTAGCTCACTAACCCGCCTCAGTGACGTAATAGCTATTAGGAAAGCTACTTTCCACGTTAGGAACTGGAGTTCACACGAGTGCAGTGGCTCAAAAGGTGGTCCCATCAGTCTGGTGAGGACCACATTGAGGTTCCACACCGGAGCTGGTGGTGTTCTTGGGGGAATGACTCGTTTCAGACCTTCAAGGAAAGCTTTAATGGCAGGCACTCTGAAGACAGAGAGATGCTGCCTGTTCTGAAGATAAGCCGCTATGGCGGATAGATGTATCCGAATGGAAGTGTACGCTAGATTGCACTTGTAAAGATGCAACAGATAGCAAATGATGTTAGGGATAGATGCATCTAGCGGGTTGATGTCATTGGCTGTACAGTAAATGACAAAACGCTTCCATTTTGCAGCATAGCATGCTCTGGTAGTTGGCTTCCTTGCCTCCTTGATGATGTCCATGCATTCCGGAGGTAGGTTAAGGTATCCAAACTCTAGGACTTCAGGAGCCAGATCGCCAGGTTGAGCTGTTGCGGATCTGGATGCTGAATTTCTCCATGGTTCTGCGTCAAAAGTCTGGGCGTGAGGCGCAGTCTTTGATGCGGCACCACCGAGAGTTCGAGGAACGTGGTGTACCATGCTTGGCGCGCCCACGTTGGAGCAACTAGGATGAGAGTCATCGCGTGCTGCCTTAGCTTTCTTGCCACCAGCGGTATCAGAGGGGCTGGCGGAAAAGCGTACGCAAATTTGCCTGACCAGTTCATCCATATCGCATTCCCCTGCGACTGTGGGTGAGGGAACCTGGCGGCAAAGTGTTGGCATTTTGCGTTTTCTTTTGTGGCAAACAGGTCTATCTCCGGATGACCCCACTGCTGGAAGTACGGGTGGAGGACAGATGGGTGTATCTCCCACTCGTGCATTTGATGGCTGTATCTGCTGAGCAGATCCGCCATCTGATTGTCCTTTCCCGGGAGGTGTTCTGCCATGAGGAAAATGTTCCTCTGAATGGCCCACTTCCACATGCTCTGAGCCAGATGAGACAGCTGTGGCGAGTGGGTGCCCCCCTGCTTTTGAATGTAGTACATCGCGGTCATGTTGTCCGTCCGGACTAACACTACCTTGTTGCACAGATGTACAATGAAGGACTTGATCGCCATGAAGATTGCCATCAGTTCCAGATAATTGATGTGCATCCTCTGTTGTTGCGTCGTCCATAGTCCCTGCACTGTGTAAGTGAGCAGATGAGCGCCCCATCCCTGGAGAGATGCGTCCGTTGTCAGGATAATCTGTGGCACTGGCTCTTGGAACAGTCGGCCCTTGCAAAGGTTGTGTGGAGTCCACCAATGCAGAGAGTCGTATGCCCGACTGGTAACCAACACTAGGTCTGTCAATTGTCCCTGAGCCTGTGTCCACTGATTTGCTAAGCACTCCTGGAGCGGGCGCATATGTAACCGTGCGTGCGGGACTATGAAGATGCAGGAGGCCATCATGCCTATCAACTGCATGAACACTCTCGCTGGAAGCGAGTGTTGTGGTCTGAACTTCTGGATTAGAGACTGCATGCTGTCTATCCTGACTTGGTTTGGCTGAGCCATGGCCGTCAGGGTATTGATCGTCGCACCTAGAAACTGCCGGACATGTGCCGGCTGAAGATGCGACTTTGGGTAGTTCAACGAGAAACCTAGATTGTGAAGGAGGTGAATGGTAGTCGACATGTCCGCGGCGCACTGTTGTTCCGACTTGGCTTGAACGAGCCAGTCGTCCAGGTAGGGGTAGACATGGATGTTCTGCCTCCTGAGGTGCGCTGCTACTGTCGCCAGACACTTGGTAAACACCCTTGGGGCTGTGGTGACTCCGAAGGGTAGGACCTTGAACTGGTAATGCCTGCCTTGAATAGTGAACCTGAGGTATTTCCTGTGGGACGGGTCTAGTGGAATGTGGAAATAAGCATCCTTGAGATCTAAGGTTGCTAAGAAGTCCCCTTGGTTTACCAAGGGAAGAATCTGTTGCAGTGTAAGCATATGGAAATGTTCTGATAGTATGTACAGGTTGAGGGGACGTAGATCTAGAATGGGTCTGAGAGATCCGTCCTTCTTTGGAATAAGGAAGTACAGGGAATATACCCCTGTGCCTTCCTCTTCTACCGGCACGAGCTCGATTGCGCCTTTGTGCAGCATCGCCACTACTTCCTGCTGCAATAAGTGCAAGTGCTCTGCGGACATAGGCCTTTGCCTTGGCGGAATGTTGGGTGGAGTGGATTTCAACTCTAGGCAATAACCATAATGGACTAGTTGTCGCACCCACCTGTCTGTGGTGATGTTTCTCCAGACGGGCAGGAACTGCTGCAGTCTCCCCCCGACAGGTGTTAAGTGGTCGGGGGCAGTGACAGAGAGTCACTGTTTGCTTGGGGTAGAGGAGCGGGAGCTGTTGTTTCCTCTGCCGCGACCTCTGTTGCTGTTATTTCTGTAACCTCCCTTGTTCTGTTTTGTGAACGAGGATTGTGCTCCACCTCTTGAGAATTGTGATTGTTGACCCATCTGTCCTCTGGTGACTCCACGTGCACCTGAGCGACGAAAATTATTGCCACGAAACTGTTGCGATTGAAGGGCCCCCATGGACTTAGCAGTTTCTGTGTCCTTTTTTATCTTTTCGAGGGTGGTGTCAACATCTGGACCAAACAGTCTATCAGGATTGACTGGCTGATTAAGTATGGTTGTCTGAATATCAGGTTTAAACCCTGATATGCGGAGCCAAGCTTGTCGTCTTAGCATGACGCTAGTGTTGATTGCTCTAGCTGCTGTGTCTGCGGCGTCAAGTGCACACTTGATGGCTGCGTTGGAGATTAGTTTCCCTTCCTCTATAAGCAGTTTGGTGCCCTCTTGAAACTTTGGAGGCAGGTGTTGTACAATCTGCTCTAGGGTGTCGTAATGCGCCCTATCGTAACGTGCTAAGAGTGCCTGTGTATTTGCAATACGCCAAAAGTTGGCAGCTTGTGCCGCCACTCTTTTGCCCCCTGCCTCTAGCACCTTGGACTCCTTGTCTGGGGGAGGAGCTTCACCCGTCGTCTGGGAGTGGCCCGTTTTCTGGCATTTGCGACCACAAGAGAGTCTAGTGGCAACTGTCCCCGAATGTATGCAGGGTCTGCAGGTGCTGGTCTGTACTTTTTTTCGATACGTGGATTGACCACTCTCGCTCTGGTAGGTTCTTTAAAGATGTCAGCTGCATGCTTGAGGACTCCCTTGAGCATAGGCAGCGTTTTCACAGTTCTTTCAGAGACTGAAAAAGTATCAAAGAGAAAGTCCTCTTCCACTGGGTCAGCATGCATGTCTACATCATGATTAGCAGCTGCCCTCTCAATGAGTGCATGAAAACCTGCAGAATCCTCTGTTGGGGATGCACGTGCACTGAAAGCCTGTGGGTCTTGCCCCACACTTTGTGTGCCTTTGTCACCAATGTCATCATATGCATCTGGATGTGCATCTGGTTCATTGATGGGGAAGGTGTATTGGTCATCCTCATCATATCCCTCACCCTCAGAGTGTTCTGGTGAGGGAGTAGGGCTTCTTCTTGGAGGAGGCTGGATAGGTTCTATGAGGCTAGAAGCGTCCTGAGGAACCCTCTTCTTCTTTAGTGGGATGACATAGGAGTCCAGAGGCTCCGAAGTGATCCTCCTTTTGTATAGTGTTAATTTGCCTGTGTTGGCGTCGATGAAGTGCTCAGAATCGTCCTCTGATTCGAGTTCTCGACCTGAAGGTACCCCTGCCGTAGAAGAATCCGACTTCTTTGGCGTCGATTTCGTAGAAAAGGCCTTTGGAGCCTCTTTCGGCGGCAGAAGGAAGAGAAGCTTACTCTTAGGCTTTGCCGGAGTGTCCTTCGGCGTCTGAGGCGACGGCAACGGAGCTGACGTAGCAGCGGCCTTGTCCTTGATTCTCTGTAGCGAAGCGGCGATGGGGGACACTTCAGTTACAGTGTCTTTTGGCGCTGACGAGGATGTCTTGACCTTCCCCTCGGATCCGACGTCATGGTGGCCCTTTTGAGTCTTGGACGCCGATGCGGTTGCCGCCGACCCAGAGTCCTTGGATCGATGCGCAGATGTGCCAGCCGTCGATCCGTGTGCTTGTGTCGTCTCCGACTCCACTACGCGACCGACGAACGGAGTCCCAGTCGGAACCGGAGCCGTGCCGCTGGCCTTGGCGTGCTTAGACGGTGTCGCAGCGGTTGATCCGTGTCGACCACCCTTCTTAGAGGATCCCTCCTCTGGCGCCGATTTTGACCCTGTGGAATCGACCGACTTCTTCGACTTCTGTGGACCGGAGGTCGACGGAGCCGATGCGGCGGGTGCAGTAGTTTTCTGTGGGCCGGCCGCCATTTTAGGAACGCTCGAGTCCATAAGTTTCGGTTTCGTTTTCGGGTCGGCCATTTTAGGTGTAGCCGATACCGTAGGTTTCGGTTTCGATCCGGCCTGCCCAGCAAGTATGTCCGTGGCCGGGCCTGAAGGCGGGGCCGTGGCTTGCGGTACGGGGTCTTGGGTAAGGCCAACCGGCGATCCCGTGACCCGATCGTGATCTTCGAAACCTTCGGGGCATAGCTCGTCCCCTGAGCTATCTGCCGCGGCCCCATAAATCTCTTCGACGTCCCCTACCTCGTCGACGTATTCAAGGCCTTGATCCACGACTCCGTCGTCGTCTACCGGATCCGCCTCGACCTCCGTTTCGGGTGGGGAGATTTGGAGATGATGACCCTGTTCATCTTCTTCTTGGTCGCCGAAGATGTTTTCTGGATCCGGGGCCGCTTGTCTGGCCTCCAGGCGCACCGCGCGCCGAAGCTTTAGAGTCTTTTTCGACCTGAATTGTGCGCAAGCCTTGCACTTGCCGTCGTCATGGTCCGGTGAAAGGCATTTGTTACAGACCGGGTGAAGGTCTATATGTGGGTACTTGGACCCACAGAGCGGACAGTACTTAAACGGACTCCGCTCCATGCTGGAAAGTCGTGGTCGGTTCGCGATGAGAAGGCCTCGATGTCCGAAGAGTGAAAAAACTCCGCTGAATCCGACTCCAAGAGTCGGAAGAACTCGAGACCGTGCGCAAACAATACCGACGCTATAAATACAGGGCCTTTTGGCCTTAAAAAGTTAGTTTTACTCGGTTCCGACAGAGAGAAGTCGAGACCGCATCCGAACCCAATGGCGGAAAAAAACAATCTGGGGATGGAGCCGATGCCCATGCGCACTGTAGTCCAGGGGAGGAGCCACCTATCTCAGGATACTTCGAAGACTCTTCCTGGACAACAATGTGCGATCATCCGGACCCAACACTAGGCGGCGATCTAATGCTAAGATATGAATTTAGCAGCCCACATGCCTCGAACTAGCATATACACGTTTCAATTGGTTTTTGTATTCATACATTTTGTTTGCAAAGGTTATCAGTCCTGTACCAGAGTGGAAAGTGATAAAGTATGGAAAAAAGAATAGGATTGTCAGGAACCTTCCTATTTTGGGAAGGGGTGGTTGGGGCAGCACCTGGTTATATCTTCTTAGCCCCAAGTGGTAATGTGTGATGCACCCCCTTCGGAGAAAAGGAGAGGGAGTTGCGTCCCACATTCTTCACCATGACCAATTAGGCTCATACATATTCTGAGTGTTAATTAGGCAACCCTGCCAGAGAAACCTATTCTCAGGGCTTATTTGTAGGTGCCTGAACCCTCACTCCAGACCCCGGAAATAGCAGAAACACACAGCTGATATTTTCAATAAAAGGATGTTTATAATGTACAACAAGGCTAAAAACCTTATGTATCCGAATAATGTTAATCACTATGGCAATCTCAACAGTTGGTGTACATAAAAGAAACATTAAAAAAAACTGAACTATAATACGTCACACATTCCTACTGGTAATAAAAATTAATCTAATCCCTACCTAAAACACACATGTCTATGTTATCAGCCTATATTGGCTGAATGCTTAGTCATTTCCCTGATGTTCCGATGCCCAGCCATGTACTTGTCGGCGCATACCTCAAAGCAGTCGGGTCAGCAGCCGGAGAACGGCGCTCAGGCATCACCTATAAGTCTACGTTGTCTGCCCATCCTAAATCTTGGCTCTCTATGCCCGTCTCACAAAATATTCTCTTTTGGTGGTGGTGGTGGTAGGGGGGGGGAAGAGTAGTGGGGAGGTGGCTGCTGTGTAGTATTGTGTATCGGCATTGTACAGAACGAGCAATGTCTCAGTCGGAGGCTTGTTCGGAAGACAAGTAAATGTATCCAACTTTGCTTTCTTCAAAATGTGTTTCGCGTGTGGCCATTGGGCTCGCAACATTAAATAGTAACCCATCAGGATCGCCAAGCTCTGCAGAGGTTGAACCCTCCCTCACCTGTTAGATTTTATATTAGTTTTGCACAATAAAGAATACAAGTAGTCATTGAGGGTGACATTTTGTATGGTGCTTCTCAAAAATGAAACAAAGAATCAGAGCGGCCGCTCTCTTCTGGGTCCGCTGCATAGAGGTGGGGTTCAGGATAAGGGAGGGTTTTCGTCATCAAGAGGTGTGGGGAGGGGTTTCTTTCCCATGCTTTCTTGCCTGTCCAAACAGCCCCACGACAGCCAAGCCATCTGTATTTCAAGTAGCTGGCACTCTGACCCGTTCATACGTCATTTCTGTAGCCACGTTTCAGACAAATTACCTTTACACAGGTTTGCATTTCACTCAGCTGGGGGCATCAGCGTATAAACACCAACTATCTAACGTGCGCTTCCAGAGTTATGTACCGCAGCTGGAAACGACGTATTAGATTTTGGGCCACACCAACACCTACCCTCCTCTTTCCGCAAGGGGAAACCCTTCACCTATTTTAGCAATATGAACAGACCAAGGGAGCGTGCAATATTATGTTAACTTTAACAGTGCATGCAATACTCAATAGGCTATTACAATATTTGTAAAATAAAATCCAACTGGCAGCCTTGTTTCACAATACTGGGTGTTTGACATTTCACGGCTAGAGATTACTGGCACATAGCGTTTTCAACGTATCAATGTTTAAACATTTTCGATTGAAATTAAAGGCAGAAAAAAACTGCGCAGCCAACCTCGGCGCCCTTGGAGATGCTTTCACGCTATCATTTCAATTTAAAACAAGCACTGAAAGACAAGCGGGGACCGCGAAAGTTAAAGCGGCGTGAACCCTGAACTTTCGGGTGCGTTTATGTGCTACTAGGCAAACCCAAGAGGGTTTGAGTGGAGCGCGGCCAGAAACGCCACGGTAAGGAACGGGGGCGCGGCTTCCAGGCTCAGTCCATCTACAGCGTTTACCTTACGGGAGCGAGCAGCGGTGGGCGCGATAATTGCAAACAGATGGCGCCTATGCTTGCTCCGGCAAGGTAAACATAAAAAAACAAAAGGGCTCATTAGAAACAGTGCAGTACATGCATGAGTTTCCCAAAAAGTATGGAGTGATTCCAAATGGTCACTTCATAGCAGCGCTTGTGCGCTGCCCAGGCGAGACCTAAAAACAACTGGGACCTTAATGCCAAACCGACACCCTGCACCCAGCCGCCCCTGTGCCTCTACGGGTGCACTTTGTCTGCTAACTTGAATCCCCCTTTGCTTTGAGCTTAAGTCCAGGAGCTTTGCTCTCTCAATCTTGAGGCCTGCTCGCGAGCATCCACCAACCGGATGCCCCCTACCCCCCATTGGATAACACTTGGGCCTCAGCACTCTATAACCAGCCGCCCTAGTGCCGCTGAGGGTGCTTTGAGAGTGCATCCTTGAACCTGAGTAAACGAATAGTTTCTTACCTGTCGGTGTAGTTTTGCACCTTGAAGATCTTTCTGGATTCACTATGCTGTGCATTATTCAGCGGTCTAATGGTTGGGTCCGGAATCGTAGTCTTTTCTTTCTTTCTTTTTCTTTGTTTCCGTAGCCCAGATGGGCGTCGACGTCCCACCTTTTGGTGTACTTCCTGTGACGTCAGCAGGCTTCCTGCGGAAGCTCCCACCTTTGGGCGCCATCTTCGGATTCTTTTTTCTTGTTTTGTGTTCTGTTTGTGAATCCTTTGGCAATGTTCTGTATTTCTTTTCAAGTAAGTGGTTTGTCCGCTTTGTCCTTCAAGCTGTCTGCTTCTGTATTGTATTACCACCTGCTTCTCCAGCCTCATCTTTCTGCCGAAGGTAGGTGGGTTCGCTAGTGAATCCAGAAAAATCTTCCAGCTGCAAAACTACACCGACAGGTAAGAAATTATTAGTTTTGCAGCGTGAATCTTTCTGGATTGACTATGCTGTGCATTATTCCGCGGTCTAGTTGTTGGGTCTGGAATCTTAGTCTTTTCTTTTTTTTTCCGTAGCCCAGGTGGGCGTCGACGTCCCACCTTCTGGTGTACTTCCTGTGATGTCGGCACACTTCCTGCGGAAGCTCCCACCTTTGGGCGCCATCTTCGGATTCTTTTTTTCGTGTTTTTGTGTTCTGTTCGTGAATCCTTGACAATGTTTTTAAGTTCTTCCTTAAAGTAAATGATTTTTCACTTTTTCTCTTAAGTGTCTGTTTGTATTTTATTCCTTGTATTTCCACCTTCTCCTGCCTCATCTTTCTGGCGGAGGTGGGTGGGTTCGCTAGTGAATCCAGAAAGATCTTCAAGCTGCAAAACTACACCGACAGGTAAGAAACTATTCGTTTTGCAGCGTGAATCTTTTTGGATTCACTATGCTGTGCATAGACTTTGTAGCGGTTTGTTATGTTTGTGGCGGCTGGGTGGAAGATGAGCATTGGTTGATGAATATATGTTGAAGCACCTTCTGTCCTACTTGTGCTTCCTTGTTCATTTGTATATCCACACAGTAGTGCTTAGTGAACGTGTGCACTGAAGCCCATTATGCCGCCAGGCATATGTCTTGAATGGGTGTGTTAGCCAGGAAGGCTATCGTTGCCCCTTTTTTCCTGGTAGAGTGGGCCCGTGCCCCTTCTGCTAGTTCTTGGTCTGCCTGTCTCTGGCAGAATTGTATAGTTTGTGCGATCCATTGTACGATGGTTCCCTTTGTTACTGGTCTACTCAGGAAACTGCTTGCGAAGGACACAAAGACTGCTTTGTCTTCCTGCGTTCCTTGGTTCTTTCTATGTAGTGCATTACTGCCCTTCTAGCGTCCAGAGTGTACAGTGCCCTCTCTGCGCTTGTGGCTGGTTTCTGAAAGAAGCTTGGTATTTGTACCGTCTGGTTGATGTGGAACCTTGACACCACCTTTGGCATAAAGTGTGGGTCAGTTCTCATCACCATCCTATCATTGCGTATTTGGATGTAGGGTTCTTGTAGCGTTAGCGCCTGTAGTTCGCTCACCCTGCGCAGCGAGGTGATTGCCACCAAGAAGGCTGTTTTCATAGTTAGCATTTGTAGCGAAGCCTCATGAATGAGTTCAAAGGGCGCTTTCATGAGCTCTGTTAGGACTAAATTGAGGTTCCATGCCAGTGGCTGCATCCTGTTTGGTGGTGGCCCATCTACATAGCTCCTGTGCTAGGTTCGATAGCGGGGCTGATTGTGTTCCTCCCTGCTTGTTGATGTAGAACATCGTTGTTGTGTTGTCTGTCTGGATCAACACTCTCTGGTTGTACAGTTTTGTCTGGAAGGCTTTCAGGGCGAGAAACACTGTTTTTAGTTCCAAGTAGTTGATGTGTTTGACCGCATCCGCTGGAGTCCACAGACCCCTCACCCTGCGCTTGCTCATGTGGGCTCCCCATCACTTCTGGGGTGCGTCTGTGGTGATGGTCACCGTTGGGGTCGGTGGTGTTAAAGGCTTTCCTTCTGTTATGTTCTCCTTGTTCCACCACGACATCTCCTCCTGCACTGCATGCGTTACAACCACTAGATCTTCCCAACTTCCTGTAGCTTGTGACCATTGTTCTTGCAGCCATTCCTGGAATGGTCTCATGTGGAGCCGTAAATTTGGGACCAGATGTATGCAAGAGGCCATCATGCCCATGATCTTGCTCGCTGTCCTCACTGTCAGAGTTCGCCCCTTCTGGTACAGGCTTGTCTCCTTCAGCAGGGCCAGTGTTTTCTTGTCGCTGGGGAACACCCTGCTCTGTATGGTGTCGATCTGTGCTCCTAGGAAGATTTTTACTTGCTCTGATTCCATTGAGGATTTCCCCCGGTGAATGGAGAATCCCAGGTCCACCAGTGTACTTGTCACGCGCTGTGCGTGTTCCTTGCATGTCCTGTGTGAACTTGCCTTTATTAGCCAGTCGTCCAGGTAAGGGTATACATGTATCCCTTCCCTCCTTAGGTGCGCTGCCACTGCTGCGAGGCACTTTGTGAAGACCCTTGGTGCGGATTTTAGTCCGAATGCTAGGGCTGTGAACAGGTAGTGATCTTTGTTGATGGTAAATCTCAGTAGATGCTTGTGCTGCCTGTTCATTGGGATGTGCAGGTAGGCATCTTTGAGGTCTATGGTGGCCATGAAGTCTCTGTCCGTTATCTGAGGAATGGCCTCTTGTAGGGACGGTATCTTGAACTTTTGTGTTTTATTGTACATGTTTAGGAACCTTAGGTCCAGGATGGGTCTCAGTGTTTCATCCACCTTTGGTACCAGGAAGTTGGTTGAGTACACTCCCTTGTTCCTTTCTCTGTATGGTACTGGTTCGATGGCCTCCTTTTGGAGGAGTTCCTTTGCTTTCTTTTGAAGTAGCTCTAGCTCCTTTCCTGACTGCACCTTTCTTTTTGGTTTCCTGTTTGGTGGTGTCTTTTCCAGTTCTATGCAGTATCCGAACTGTATGATGTTGATTATCCATTTGTCTGTGGTTATCTTCTTCCACTCCCGGAAGAAATGACTTAGCCTGCCTCCTACTGGTGTTACATGTTCGTTGATGTTTTGTCCGTGTAACCCTGTGTTAGTCTTGTTGTGCTCCACCCTAGGAGGAGTTGCGTGGGTGGGCACGTATTGCGTGACGGAGTCACTTAGAGGTGGGTTGTTGGCCCCCTCCTTTATTTTGTCCACGTCCGGATCCACTGGACTCTGTGCACACTAAACCTTATGTTTGCATAGTATATACAGACCCAGCTTCCTACAACACTCAAAGACTAAATCCAGACCAATTGTTTGTATAAAAAGTTATTTTTTTGTATTTCTCAAACCAGGATTTACTTGGTGGCAGATAAGTTAAACTCCTCATACAATGTTACTTTTCAAAATACAGTGAACACTGTTTTTGTAGTAACATTCAGATTACTTTTGCAGTTGAGAAAACGATTTGTAAACTGTTCAAAAACACTTAAAATTACTTTTAGATTACTTTTCTAGTTTAGCATGAAACACACTTGCAATTCAAGCAACACATGACATTAGAAAACAGGTTAACTCTGGTAAAGGCACTAAGTTACTTTTTGTTGCAGTACAAGATAGTGCAACACTTAGAATAATATTCAGTCCATTCTGATGGATACATCTGCCTGTGGATTCCTCACCTTTTGAATGAGCCCTTGCGCAGCATTCCCAGAAACTTTTACATAACTACCCCGTCAGCAAGACGTCACAATGGTACGGCTCCGCTTGCGACTCCGTTTGATGTCATCGGAGACATAAGAGGACCTCGTCAGTTCCCTTTTTTCCGCGCTGTTGACGCATAACGTTTTTCTAGGACTCTCCATTTCTTTGTAGGTTAACTTTGATGCAGTCGATCTGTATCTGTAGCATTGCGATGGCTACGCAGCAAAAGTCAGGGTTCAAACCTTGTCGGTAATGTGGGGGACACATGTCCATCACGGACCCCCATGATTGCCTTTTGTGCCTGTCGTCAGACCACTACGTCGAGGGCTGCTCTTCGTGTCTGCAGATTAACTCTAAGGCCCTCAAGGAGAGTGAAGCAAAACTGTTCATGGATCGGGCAAAGAAGCAGAAGAGAGGTCGGAAAAGGATAAGGTCAAAGTCGCCGACTCCACACACCTCGAAGTCATCGAGGAAACATAAGAAGAAGCGGTGTCACAGTTCCAAGCGTCGCTCTTCTAAAGACAAGTCGCGGAAGTTGGCGTGCCCAGTTCCACGGCGTCACAGGAAGGATGACATCTCACCTTCTCCTTCACCACAGATGACTCCGGTGCATTTTCCAACTCCGAGAGACTCTCCGGCGCCCAGGGAGGAGAGTCCCTCCCCTCGATCCACTCCGGCTCCGCTGTACCTGGCGCCACAGCCAGAACCAGCCTTGCGACCTCGGGCGGTTCCAGATCAGGCGGTTCCGGATCTGTAGCAACTTTTTCCAGATCTGGGGCGGATCTTTTGCATTTTTTAAATGTAATGTATGGCATGTTTGTCGGCGCCGATAACCCATCCGGTGCGCCTTTGTCTATGCCTACGTCTGCCCCAGCTGTATCCAGAATGGTGGCTGCAAAGAGAGGGCACTTTCTTACACCCCCATCCTTTCCCCCCTCCAAAACGAAGGAGGATGAGACTAACCTCTCAATTGTCTAAATGGAAGAACCTAGAAAGTCCATCAGCACTGGCAGGGTCCATCTGCATTGGCAGGGTCCATTCCCTGTAGGAGATGGACCACCTCAAAAGTTTAGGATTAGCACCTTTCATTTGCATTAGCCATTTGAGAAGTCTGTGGTCATTTTGAACTTGGAAGTGAGTACTAAACAACTATGGTCACAGCTTCTTCGGGGACCTAACCACAGTAAAGGACACCCTCTCAATGGCACTCCAACGCTGCTCCCTGGGGAGTAGCCTCCTGCTTAAAAAAGCAACAGGTTGGTCTTGGCCTTCATCATTGGTCTGGAATAGGACTGCTACTATCCCTAGCTCAGAGGCATACGTCTGCACAATGAACAGCTTTGTATAGTCTGGAGCCTTGAGAATTGGTGCCGAGCACATTGCCTCTTTCAGCGTGTCAAAAGCCTTTTGACAGCGAACTGTCCAGCTTACCTTTTTGGGCATCTTCCTGGAAGCGAGTTCTGTGAGGGCAGTCACAATGGACCCATATCCCGTCACAAACCTCATGTAGTACCCAGTCAAGTCATGGAATGCCCTGACTTGTGTCTGGGTTGTTGGAGCTACCCAGTCCAGGATGGACTGGATCTTGGGCGGTAAGGGTTGCACTTGGCCACCACCAACAAAGTGGCCTAAGTTTACCACGGTTTCCTTCCCTATCTGTCATTTGGATGCCTTGATAGTTAGGCCTGCAGTTTTCAGGGCTTTTAAAACCTTCCCCAGGTGGATCAGGGGATCCTGCCAGGTGGAGGTAAAGACAGCACTATCATCTAGATATGCTGCACTAAAGGCCTCTAACCCAGCAAGGACTGATTCAGCAACCTTTGGAAGGTGGCAGGGGCCTTCTTTAATCCAAAAGGCATAACAGTAAACTGATAATGCCCATTAGGTGTGGAGAATGCGGTCTTTTCTTTTGCTCCTGGTGCCATGGCAAATCGGCCAGTGCCCTACAGATAAGTCAAAGGTACTTAGAATTTGGCTGTTCCCAATTTGGCTATCAATTCATCAACTCTTGGGATAGGGCGAGCATCTGTCTTGGTGACAGAGTTGAGCCCGCTATAGTCCAAACAGAACCTCATTTCTCTCTTTCCACCCTGTGATGAGGTTTGGGGACAAGAACCACTGGGCTGGCTCAACTCCAGCATCTTGCTGACTTCAGCTCTGATGCTCTCCTTAACTTGATCAGGCTGTCGATATGTCCTATTTTTGACAGGTACACTGTCCCCAGGGTCCACATCATGGTAGGGTAAAGGCCACTCCATTTGTCCTGGAGAGCCCTTGGTGCCACAATCTCCAAAGCCCACACCATTTGCCCTCGTAGGTACTCCACCAGAGCAGCTTTTTGGTCATACCAGTGCTTCTGGAGCTCCTGGCTGGCATCAAGATTTTTGGAAGCGTTTTCCATGTACTCTGTCATTCTGTACCTTAGGCCTGGTACATAGTCCGCAATGCCTTGTTTGGATTCTTAGAAAGGCTTCTCCCAACCCTCTTTTACAAGACAGAGTGGTCCCCAAACAGGATGACTGTGAGAAAGTGGCTCTATATATACTGGACTAGAAGGAAGTACAATGTGTATAGAGTCCACCAACCCCAGAGGCATAACAGAGGTTAAAGTCAGAACTGACGTTACTCTCCAAAGTGGTAGCTTGGGCGAGCAGTAAGGCAGTACCAGAGGACAGTGTAAAGCATTTGATGTACACACTCAGTCAGCAAAAGGTTTCACACACTCAAGGACTGAACTCCAGGCCAATTGTTTGTATATCCAAAGATATGGTTGTTTTATTTTTAGAACCAACAGTTATAAAAATATACTTTTCCCATTACGAGTACTCTCATGTAAATACTTTGCAGAGGAGCAATAAGTTTGTACACACAATAATCACAGGTTAGCTAATAAGCAATACAGTTCTGAAACACACTCTAGCATTGAGCTCAATGGGTTTTCATAGGAAAGTACAGTTGATTACTTTATGGATTACTTTGGTAGCTTGAGGACTAGATCTTGGATTCAGTCCTGGGGTCTAAGGTGAAACCAGATTAGCAAAAACGTTTTAGTTACAGTGGTGATTTTTCCTGAATATAAAGCTAATTTAAAAGTTCTCACAATGTCATTCAATGGGAGGAAATTCAAGTTACAGGTAAAGTACGATCGCGCTACTTTTGTAACCCAGCACTAGTCTCCTAGGGCCAGCACTGGGGGCTTAACTCAAAACAGGAAGGTAATTGCGTTTCAGTATTTCATACGATTTTTAAAGAATATTTGCAGTTTTCAAAAGTAGACACTTAGAAGAAATTTCATAGAAAAGCAGACAATGGGTTCGTATGGAGAAAATACAGGTTACTAGTAAACCCGCTAGGGATTACTTTTGTGATTCAGTACTGGGCTTAAAGGTACAGTACTGGCTTCTCTCCTGATCACAGGTGAGTATTTTCGAATTCGGACTTTGGCTGATTTTATAGGAATATTTTCAGTTTTCAAAACTTCACACTTAGAACATTTTCGAGTCAAACATGGGTCAATGTTATCCAATGGCAGGTAAGTGAATTACCGGTTTCCAGGTGAGTACTTGGTTGGTGAAGTTAGGGTTCTGGGCATAGACTAAGGGGTCCTCCAGGGTCAGGTGAGTACAGTTAGTTCAGTCCCAGCGGCGCAGGGGCGGCCGGGTGCAGAGGTAGGTAAACCCAATGTTATCCAATGAGGGAAAGGGGGCCTTCGGTTGGTGGCTGCTGGCTAGCAGGCCACGACTGGGCAAGGGGGGGCGGAGTAGGATAGGGCAAAGAGGTCACAGCCAGCGGCACTCAGGCGGCTGGGTGCAGGGTGCTTTTGAGCCGTCGGGCGCTCAATGGTATCCAATGAGGATCTTGAAAAAGGAACTAAGGCTGCAGGCTCGGGGACGGTGACTCTCCAGGGGCGACCAGCACTTCGAGAGGTAAGTTGGGATGTTGGAGCACAGGTAGGTACCCCAAAGGGAGGCACAGGGAGCTGTAGGGCGCCGGGGTGTCTTTGGGTGTCGGAAAAGCTTACCCTCGGCTGGTCGCGGTTGGGGTGGCCCCTGGTTCTGAGTCTGCAGGCGTCGGCTGGTTCGTCAAGGAGGGTATTTGGGCACTGGACTTCGGGTCCCAGTCACCGGGGGGACGTTCTCGGGGTCTTGGTTCGGGTTGGCCCGGCCCGGGCTCGGCTGGTGCAGGGTGGGCTGGTCCGGAGCTTCCTGGTGGGCACCAGGTGGGTTGTTGCAGCAGAGCCTCTGCTGATGGGAGTCCCAATCGTCGAGAGGGTCAAGGCAGGCAGGTCCTCTGGGTATCCCAAGGTTGCTGTCCGCGGAGGTCGCCAGGTTTAGGCAGGAGCAGGTTCCAGGATCAACAGGCCGGTAGGGCTGGGGCCAAGTCAGTTGTTGTTGTCCTGTTGTTAGCAGCTGCACGGTGGGTCTTCTTCTTGATCTTCTTTCTTCTTTTTGATATCGGGATCTGAGGAAGGAAGGTTCAGGGAGCCCCTAAAGAACTAGTTACTTACCTGTACACTATGGTTCTCCAGTATTATCTTTCATAGATTCACATGCTTGTATCTTCCCCGTCGTCATGGTGGGAGTCTCCCGGTATATAATAACCATAGCAGTAGAAGAAAAAACTGCCTGGAAGCCATAGAGTAGTGAAACCACTAGGTAACCTCTCCTCCTCATTATGTGGCCCAAACTACAGCCAATCAGCAGCCAGCACCAGCCTACACCATTCCCAGCAGAGCCACCATACCTCAGATTTCCTACCGCCCAAGAGTGAGCTATGCAGGAAACCAGAGATAAAAAAGGTGGTCTGCCTAAAGGAAACGGGGAGGCGGGAGGGCGCATGTGAATCTATGAAAGATAATACTGGAGAACCATAGTGTACAGGTAAGTAACTAGTTCTTTCTCCAGTATTCAATCTTTCATAGATTCACATGCTTGTATCAGAGTAGATAGCAGTATTTGTAGTTAGAGCGTTTCTAGGCTAGACCCCTTTCTTTTCTCGGGGCTGCGTGCCATAAATTCCTTTCAGAAAAAGAACTCATTACAAATTAAAAAATACTAACAATAAAACTTTGCTATTTCAGATATTAGCACAGATGGAAAAACCACATTATATAGAAAAAACATTTGAATAACATTCATAAACATGTACCTTATTTAAAAAGATGTCGTAGAACTGCCTGTCCCACTGCCGCATCTGTTTTCCATTCCGTGTCCAGACAGTAATGTTTCGTGAATGTATGCACATTCGACCAAGTCGCTGCTCTGCATATGTCTGGAAGTGATACTCCTGCTAGCAATGCAGAAGACGTCGCCATCTTCCTTGTATCATGGGCCCGGACTTTCATGTCGAGAGGCCTTCCTGCTTTCTCTTGACAAAAAACAATGGCGGATGCAATCCATCTGGAGATGGAGGAACGTGATAGGGCCAGACCTTTTCTGGGCCCCGAGTAGGAGACAAACAGTTGGTTTGATTTGCGAAAGCTTTTAGTCTTTTCAATGTAGAACTTTAGGCATCTGCCAATGTCTAAAGTATGAAGAGCTTTCTCAGCCGCTGTAGAAGGATTTTTAAAATATGTAGGTAGGATCACTGGTTCGTTTAGATGAAAAGACGAAGGTATTTTAGGTACAAACTTCGGATTAGTCCTTAGCATCACCTTATCTGGCCTGAATTGTATGAAGGGATCCTGTATAGAAAAAGCTTGGATCTCGCTGACCCTTCTGGCTGATGTGAGTGCCAGCAGTAATGCAACTTTCCATGACAGAAATTGCAGTTCAGATTTGTGGATAGGCTCGAACGGAGCTTTCATAAGTTGTGACAAGACTGTGTTAAGTTGCCATGTGGGTGGAGGACGCTTAATTGGAGGGAACCTTCTGAATAGTCCTTTTAAAAACTCCTTGATCAGTCTGTTAGACCACAGAGATGGACATCCTGGAGATCTTCTGTATCTAGATATTGCTGCCAAATGGACTTTAATAGACGAGTGCGCAAGCCCTGATCTGGCTAAATGCAACAAATAAGGAAGAATTTGCTCTGGAGAAGACGTCAAAGGATGTACTGCATGAGCAAGGCCCCAAATACAGAATCGCTTCCATTTAGCGGAATATGTTTTGTTGGTAGACAGCGCTGCGGAACTTTGCAAGATTTCACGACATTCCGGGGTGATATTTAATGACTGGAACTCGTGCTCAAAAGGTTCCAAGCAGACAATTTTAGAGATGTCAATTGCGGATGAAGTACTTGGCCTCTGTTCATGGAAATCAAATCCCTGGTTGATGGTAGCTGAATTCTTGGCTCCACCGACAACTGGAGAAGCTCTGTATACCAAAACTGCCTCGGCCAGGCTGGGGCTATCAGTATTATTTGGCAAGGTTCTGATCTCATTTTCCTCAATAATAAGGGAATTAGGGGAAAGGGAGGGAAGGCATAAGCAAACATCCCTGTCCATCGGAGGTGAAGAGCATTCCCTCTCGAACCCTGTTGGGGGAACCTGCTGGCATAATGTCTGCACTTCTTGTTGTCTCGAGTTGCAAACAGGTCCAGACTTGGCTTGCCCCACACATTGAAAATCCGATTCAGCTGGATTTGACATAGTTCCCATTCGTGGCAAATGTCGGATGACCTGCTTAACAGATCCGCTTTTGAGTTGTCTACTCCTGGAACATGTTCCACTTGCAGCGATATGTTTTGACACAGTAGCCATTTCCAGATTCTTTGTGCCTGAATCGACAGAGGTTTTGATCTCGTTCCACCTTGCTTGCGCAGGTAAAACATTGTTGTCTTGCTGTCCGTTCGCACTAAGACCGATGAACCTTGGATCCTGGGAAGGAATGCCTGAAGGCCCAGGAAGACAGCTTTCAATTCCAAGAGATTGATGTGAAGTTTTGTCTCCTGAGGAGACCAAAGGCCTTGAACCTCTAGGTCTTGTAGATGTGCCCCCCAACCTCGTAATGAAGCATCTGATGTCATGACGTAGCTTGGAGATTGAGTTTCGAATACCAGGCCCTTTGTTAGATTGCTCCTGATACCCCACCATGACATTGCACATTTGATCTGATGGGTTATGACCAGCTTGTCTTCGAAGGACCCCAGGGCTTGGACCCATTGTTTGTCCAGGGCTTCTTGCAACGGTCTCATCTGTAAACGGCAATTGGGAATCAATGGGATACAAGAGGACATCATTCCCAGTAATGACTTGAATATTCTGATGGAAGTGAACTTTTTTGTTGCTAGAGATGCAGTCAGATTCAAGAGTTTTGTTACCCGTTCTTCTGATGGGTAAGCTTTCATTTCCTGAGTTTTCAAGATTGCTCCTAGGAATTGCAGAGTACAAGTTGGAAGAAAAAATGATTTTTCTTTGTTTATCCGAAGGCCTAATTTGTGGAAGAGATCTGTGCACATCCGAAGGGATCTCTGTGTTGCCTGAAACGATGGTCCTTTTATTAACCAGTCGTCCAGGTATGGAAACACCTGGAGACTTTGTTGCCTTAAATGCGCCGCTATTGGAGCCATGCATTTTGTGAATATTCTGGGGGCAGACTTCAGGCCGAAAGGCAAAACTCTGAACTGGTAATGGCGCCCCGCCACCATGAATCGCAGATACTTCTTGTGTTTTTTGTGTATCGGAATGTGGAAGTATGCGTCCAACAGGTCTAGAGAGACCATGTAGTCTCCCTTGCGGAGCAGTAGAAGAATTTCCTGCAAGGACAGCATACGGAAAGAAATTTTCTTTATGTATGTGTTCAGATCTCTGAGATCCAGTACCTGCCTCCATTTTGATGATTGCTTTTTCCTTATAAGGAAGAAGTGTGAATAAAACCCTGTTCCTCGCTGGTCTGATGGGACTTCCTCTATTGCTCCTTTCAGAATGAGTGATGAGATCTCTGCTTTGAGAGCTGCCATATGTTGATGAACTCTGCAGAGAGGAGGACGATCTGGAGGCCTTTGCGAAAATTCCAGGGTGTGACCCTGTGTAATGATGTCTAATACCCATCTGTCCGATGTTATGGACTGCCAATGCGGAAGAAACTGAGAGAGGTAGTGGAACTGGTCGATCTGAAGAGGAATTGGAGGCGCCTGATAAATATCACTGTCTGCGACCAGAGTCTTGTTTCCCTCTGGCGGCGGACTTTCTTCTTCCTTGTTGTTGGAAAGAAGAGTTCGAGGACCGGTATTGTTGGTTGGAGGAGTATTGGCGGTATCCCTGTTGGTTGTAAGGTTGGTACCGATTTGATTGGTAAGAGGAACGTTGCTGTTGAAAGCGTCCTCTGGATCCTCGTCCACGAAAGGACTGATAACGACCTTGCTGTAAAGATCCCAAGGATCTAGCAGTATCAGTATCTGCTTTTATCCCCTGTAACGTTTCATCAATCCGTTTACCGAAGAGGCTTTCGCCATCGAATGGCATGTCCAATATTTTAGCCTGGACCTCCGGCCGAAAGGACGTAGCCTTGAGCCATCCTTGTCTCCGTAGGGTTACCGCCCCTGCCATCTGGCGGAAAGCTATAGACACTATGTCCATTGCCACGTCTATGGACTCCGACGCCGCTCTAGCTCCATCCTGCAGGATGGTAGTCGCCTCCTCTTTCTTGTCCTCCGGAAGGTGCGACAGGAATGGAGCGATGTCAGACCACATCTGTCTATTGAATCGGCTCAGAAGGGCCATCGCGTTGGTAGCCTTGATGGAAGCTGCTGCCATGACTGCAAAACGTTTACCTATGCCGTCCATCTTCTTGCCCTCCTTATCGGGGGGCACCAGACATGTTGCCATAGGGTTCTTGGAGCGCTTTTGCGCTGCTTGAGTCACAACTGAGTCCGGTCGAGGATGACCAATAAGACATGCTGGAGCCGTCTCTACAGCACGATACTTTTTGTCCAGCTTGGGTATGGATGCTGGGACTGATGCAGGATTCTTCATTAGTTTGAGCCCTTCATCCCATATATGTTCAATAATAGGAATGGCTCTTACCGACTTCCTGGAGGACTCCTTGAAATCATAAAGGAAGCATTCGCTTTCCTTGATTGGCATATCCAGTTTAAATCTCTTTGCCGCTTTTCCCATCAAATCATGAAAGCTTGCTATGTCCTCTGGAGGAGAGCTTGATTGAGGCAAAGGTGAAGCCGGGGACGTTGGAGCAATATATTGATCCCACTCATCTCCAACTTCCTCATCCTGAGGAAGTTCCCCTTCCTCCTCTTGATCGTCCTGATCGGAATCATTTAAGTCATCACGAATTGTAATAACGTTTTGGACCTCCTTCTGAGGAGGAGGAGGCGGCGGCTGAGCCAGTGGTATTTCCTTTGCAGGTTGAGAAATTTTTCCAGCGGCCGCAGGAGCATTATCTTCAGGAAAGCGACGATAATAGCTATCAATCATGCTTCTAAGGTCTGATATTAAAGAAATAGGCACCGACATGGCCTCTTCCCGCACAGGCGTATCCACTTCCTCTTCATCATCATAGTGGTAGGCCTGGTGAAATGACTCGTACCTCATCTGGCCTTTGACCGGCCGCTCCGTAAAAGAGAAGTGTTCCTGTGCCTCCTGGTGGTCTTCCTCCTCGGAATCCTGATGTTTAATATGGAGTTGCGAAGGACTGTAAGCAACACCAAAAGAACCTTCCTCCTCTGATTCCTGACAGTCCAGAATGGTAGAGGGCAGCAAGGGTGAAATTTTGGGCGTAGAAAATTCCCCTTTTTTGCTCGTCAACGCTCCCGTCGACGGAGCAATGCTCTTTATAGAAATATATGTTGATGTTATTCTTGTTGGAGATGGCATCGCCAACGATTTTTTCATCGTCGACGGGGCCGTCGACGGGACAATCATTCGCATCGTCGGCGGGATACTCGTCGACGAAGATCTTGCCGTCGACGAAGGTCTGGCACTCACCGTCGACGGAGTCGTCGTCGTCATCGTCGTCGACGAAGCTGTCGTCGTCGAGATTGTCGTCGTCGTTGACGAGACGGTCGTCGTCGAGGTCGTCGACGGCCTCGTCGACGGTCTGACTGGAATTTCAGTAGATTTCGTCGACGGAAGCGACGACGGAGCCTTCTTTTCTGAGGAAGGCTTGAGAGGAGTTGGAGGGAGTGAAGTAGAAGGTTCACCTTCCTTAGATTTTCCTGATTTTTGTTTCTTCACCTCACCCTTTTCCTCAGAGGACCCTCTTTTCAATTTCTTAGAGGTGTGTCCCTTGGCTTCTCCCTCAGACTCCGAGTCATGAGTTTTCCTTTTCTGAAGCCATAACAAGAGGCGCGCTTCTCTATCCTTCAGTGTTTTAGCAGAGAAGGTCCAGCAATATTTGCAGTCCTTAGGAATATGCTTAGGGTACAAACAGTACAAGCATTCCTTGTGAGGATCTTCAGAATACAGTCTGGCCTTGCCACAGGACCTGCAAGCTCTGAAAATGCTCTTCTTGGAGCTTTCAGACATATTGAAAGAAATCAAGTTTGATAATAAAGAACAGTACCTGACTTCCAACTGCGAAAGGTCAAAAGTTCAGTGAAGAGAGAATAAACTGAGCAGAGCTCAGGGAGACTCCTTCTCACACGAAGGCGGTTGGAAATCTGAGGTATGGTGGCTCTGCTGGGAATGGAGTAGGCTGGTGCTGGCTGCTGATTGGCTGTAGTTTGGGCCACATAATGAGGAGGAGAGGTTACCTAGTGGTTTCACTACTCTATGGCTTCCAGGCAGTTTTTTCTTCTACTGCTATGGTTATTATATACCGGGAGACTCCCACCATGACGACGGGGAAGATACAAGCATGTGAATCTATGAAAGATTGAATACTGGAGAAATACTAAATTTAGAGGAGTTACAGGCAGGGCAATGGCAGGGACCAATGGGTCCCTGTCCTGGGGTGAGTACACACCGTAGCCTGCTCCTCTCCGGTGGGAGGGAGGGAGGGAGGGGGCAGGAGCCTAGCTGGGATTGGGCAGGACTCCCCATCTACAAGATGGCCGGAGCACGGGGTCGTGCTTTACCTCGTCTCCTCCACCTGAGGGGTGGAGTTGGCACAGGTTGGCACACCCCCCTTCCTGACGTAGTTTTTCCCACCAGTATTCCCAGCAGAGTGGGGGTAGGACTGGTGGGGGGCTGGTTGCTGGGTACAGCAAATGGTCTGGAGAAGATCTCAGAGCCGGTATGCCTTTGAAGCTTCCCCCTGTCCATCCTGGGGGAGGAGACATAGCACCTCGCCCAGGATGTGCTTTGTTGCAGACCCAGGAGAGCGGGGGGCTCTCCACCCAGGGGTCCAGCAACATGTCTGCTGTGTGGCAGCCTCTGCAGCCATTCAGCCCAGACGTGGATTGTAGGTTCGGGTTTTTGGTGGGCATCTCCAAGATGCCCTCGTGTGCATTTTACATTAAATCCCACACTGGCATCAGAGCGGGTTTAATGTGCTGAGAAGTTTGGTACCAAACTTGTCAGTCCTCAGTGAAGCCATTATGGTGCTGTGGAGTTCGTGAATGACAACCTCCCAGCACCATACACTCTTAAATGGCAACACTGCACTTACAGTGCCCAGGAATGGCCCTGGGTTCTGTAGGGGCACAGGGCTCATGCACCTGGGCCCTCACCTCTGGCATAGGGCACCCAGCTAGAGGGGTGACTGAAGTATGCCAGGGCAGTGGGTTCTGTGGGCATGGCACACAGGGATGTGTGCCATGTCGACTCTTGCTTTAGTTTTGTACTTAGGCACTCAGCCTGCGAAGGCAGTGTGTGGGAGCCAGGGTACAGGGCCCCTGAGGGTGGCACAATAAGTGCTGCAGCCCTCAGGGGTCTTCTCTGGACACCATGCCCTGGGTACCTAGGGTACCATTTACTAGGGGCTGACAGCATAGCTTTTCTTTGTAGGGAAGGAACACAGGCACTGGGTACCTGATTGGCAGGGACCCAGGGCACACTCAGTTAAAGTACATCAGCAGTTCAGAAAAAAGTGGCGGCATACCAAGGCAAGAAAGATGGCACTTTCTCACAATGACGAAACAGACGTTCAAAGGGGGGAAACCCTACTCCCTGCTGAGGCAACTCCCTGTAGGTGAAAAGCAAGCATTGTAAAAGACCATCCCATCTCCTTTTGAGTTTTTCAGGGAGCCACATAATCATGTCTTTCAAAGTCTTGTTGAACCTATCAACAAGACCATTGGTTTGTGGGTGACAGGGTGTAGCAAACGTGTACTGCACTTCACAGACTTACCACATATGTTTTAGGTAAGCAGATATGAAGTTTGACCTCCCTGTCTGAAACCTCCTCCTTAGGTAACCCTACCCTGGTGAAGACACCAATGAGGGTCTTGGCTACTACAGGAGCTGTAGTGGTCCTAAGGGGAATTGCCTCAGGATACCTGATGGAATGATCCACTACCACCAGTATAAAGCTGTTTCGGATGCTGTGGGGGGTTCTAATGGACCCACTGTGGCCTAACGGCTAAGGCGCTCGACCTCGGACCTGGGGATCTGGGTTCGAGTCTCGGTAACGACGCCAAAAACCTCCTGTGATTCTGGGCAAATCACTTAATCTCCCCATGCCTAAAATGAAAGTGTGTCCTCATGTAACGTAACTGGTGCTATGTAAAGCGCTCTGATACCTGATTTGGTTCGGGTCTAGTTCGCGCTATTTAAAACTCTGCAAAAAAAAAAAAACTGTGTCCACAGCTACCTTTTCAGAGTGCACCAACCACTGGGAGTAGAATTAAGGGGGCCTCCTGTTTTGCCACCAGCTTGACAGGTGACACAGGAGCTGACAAACTCCTTCACCTTCTGAGACATATGGGACCAGTAAAATCGGCTAACTAGCCTTTCCCAAATTTCGATTTGGCCCAGATGCCGGGCTAGGGGGATGTCATGAGGCAAAGTGAGTAAAAACTCCCTGTACATCTGAGGCACTACCACTCTCCTAGTGGCTCCAGGGTTGGGGTCTCTTGACTCAGTGTACAGTAGTCCCTCCTCCCAATAGGCTCTGTGGGTATGTGAGAAAGTGGCTCCATATGTTCTGGACCAAAGTAAGGTATAGTGTGTATAGAGTCCTCAATCCCCAGAGGTATAACAGAGGTTAAAGTCAGGGCTGACCGTACTCTCAAAAGTGGTAGCAAGGTCGAGCAGTAACGCAGTACCAGAGGACAATGTAAAGCATTTGTTGTACACACTTAGTCAGCAAAAGGTTTCACACACTCAAGGACTGAACTCCAGGCCAATTGTTTTTATATCAAAAGATATAGTCGTTTTATTTTTAGAACCAACAGGTATCAAAATATAATTTTCTCAATATGAGTACTCTCAGGTCATTACTTTGCTAAGAGGCAATAACTTTGTAAATACAATAGGTACAATGGTTGCAGTAGCCAACACAATTCTAAACACAATTTAACATTGCGCTCAATGGGTTTTTCTACATAAATGCAGCTGATTACTTTATAGATTACTTTTATAACTTCAGGACTGGATCATAGATTCAGTCCTGGGGTCTAAGCTGAAAACAGTTTAGTAAAAACGTTTTAGTTATTGCAACGATTTTTGAAGAATATAACGGTATTTTAAAAGTTGACACTTAGAAACTGAAAAACTAGCAATGTTATCCAAAGGAAAGAAATTCAAAGCACAGGTAAAGTAGGTTATCGTTACTTTTGTAATCCAGTACTGTCCTCCTAGGTTCAGCACTGGGGCCTCTACCTAAGACAGGTAAGTAATTACGTTTTAGTAGTTGATACGATTTTGAAGGAATATTTGTAATTTTCAAAAGTAGACAGAAGAAATTTCACAGAAAAACAGTCAATGGTTTCCTATGGAATACATTTAGATTACTAGCAAACATGGTTGTGATTACTTTTGAGGTTCAGTACTGGGCTACAAGGTACAGAATTGGCTTCTCTCCTGATCACATGTGAGTAATTCAAAATTCATTACTTGGCTGATTTTAGATGAATATTTTAAAGTTTCAAAACTTCACACTAAAGATTTTTCGAGTTAAACCAGTCAATGTTATCCTATGGCAGGAAAGTGAGTAATCAGTTTTCAGGTGAATTCCCGACTGGTGAAGTTAAGGTTCTGGGCATAGACTCAGGGGTCCCCCAGGGTCAGGTAGGTATAGTTGGTACACCCTCACCGGCACTGGGGCAGCCGGGAGCAGAGGTAGTTAGACCCAATGTTATCCAATGAGACGCTGGGGGTCTTCGGTTGGTGGCTGCTGGCTAGCTGGCCACGCGGCTGTGGGAGCTGGGCTCCTGGTCACTTCCTCAGGGCAAATGGGGAAGTAGTGTAGGGTACAGGTTGCACTGCCAGGGGCATTTGGGCGGCTGGGTGCAGGGTGCTTTTGAGCCATCGGGCGCTTAATGTTATTCAATGGAGATCTTCAAAAGGGAACAAAGGCTGCAGGTTCAGGGACGGGGGATCTTCTGGAGCAATCGACACTTCGAGGGGTAAGTTGGGATCTTGGAGGATAGGTAGACACCCAGGAGTTGGGCACAGGGGGCCGTGGGGTGCCGGGTGTAGGGGTGTCTTTTGACGTCAGGAAATCTTAACCCGTGCCGGTCACGGTCGGAGGGGTCCTTTGTTCTGAGGCTGCAGGCGTCGTCGAGGAGGGTCCTTGGGCACTGGACTCCAGGTCAGAATCGCCGGGGGACGTCCTCAGGGTCTTGATCCACTCCAGCACAGGCCAGGATTGGCAGGTGCAGAGTGTGCAGGGTTCACGGTTCCGGGCTGATGCCAGGGCTGCCACTGCTCTTGGGATAGTCACAGTCACATGGCAGTCAGGTCCTCCGGGGTTTTTGAGGTTGCTGACCACAGGAGACACCTGGGGTTTAGCAGGAGCAGGTTCGAGGGTCGACAGGCTGGTAGGGCTGGGGCCAAATCAGTTGATGTCTTCCTCTTTTTAGCAGCTGCACGGCAGGTCTTCTTGTTCCTTCTTCTTCTTTCTTGTTTCGGAATCTGGATCACTGGAAATAGGTTCAGGGTGCCCCTAAATACTAAATTTAGGGGCATTACTGGTAGGGCAAGGGCAGGGACCAATGGGTTCCTGTCCTGGGGTTGGTACACCCCCTAGCTTGCTCCTCTCCTGTGGGAGGGGGACAGGAGCCTATCTGTGATTGGGCAGGGCTCCCCATCTACAAGAAGGCTGGAGCCTGGGGTTGTGCGTCACCTCGCCTCTTCCACCTGAGGAGTGGAGTTGGCAAAGGCTGGCCCACACCCCTTTCTGACGTAGGATTTACCGCCAGTCTTCCGGCCAGAGTGGGGGTCATAACTGGTGGGGGCCAGTTGCTGAGTACAGCAAGTGGTCTGGAGAAGCTCACAAAGGCGGAATGCCTTTGAAGCTTCCCCTAACCATCCTGGGGGAGGAGGCTTGGCACCTCGTTCTAGGATGTGCATTGTTGCAGGCCCAGGAGAGCGGGAGCTCTCCACCCAGGGGTCCAGCAACATGTCTGCTGTGTGGCAGCCTAGGCAGCCTCTCAGACAAAACGTGGTTTGTAGGTTAGGTTTCAGGGGGCATCTCCAAGATGCCCTCTGTAGTGCTTTTTACATTAAATCCCACACTGGCATCAGTGTGAGTTTAATGTGCTGAGAAGTTTGATATCAAACTTGTCAGCCTTCAGTGTAGCCATTATGGTGCTGTGGAGTTCGTAATGACACCCCCCAGCACCATATACTCTTAATGGCATCACTGCAGGAATGGCTCTGGGTACTGCAGGGGCACAGGGCTTATGCTCCTGTGCCCACACCACTGGCATAGGGCACCCAGCTAGAGGGATGGCTGATGTATGCCAGGGCAGTGGGTTTGTGGGCATGGAACACAGGGATGTGTGCCATGTCGACTCTTTGTTTAGTTCTGCACCAGGACACTCAGCCTGCAAAGGCAGTGCGTGTGTGTCAGGGTACAGGACCCCTAAGGGTGGCACTAAGTGCTGCAGCCCTAAGGGGTCTTCTCTGGTCAAAATGCCCTGGGTACCAAGGGTACCATTTACTAGGGGTTGACATGTGGCCAGAGATGCCAATTGGGTTTAGGCTTGTGTACAGTTTTTGAAGGAACACAGGCCCTGGGTACCTGATTGGCAGGGACCCGGGGCACATCACGGAAAAAGTGCATCAGGCAAAACGTGGGGGGGGGGGGGGGGGGGGAGGCCTGGCCTGCAACAGAAACTAACTTTCTTACAGGGACCACCGAAATCTCCCTTTTGCTGCATCGGTCTCTCAAGAGTTGGACAGGTCTGCTGTCCAGGGTACAGCTCTTCCCTAGCGGGTCCCCCTGGGCCCAAGTCTTAACACACACAATGTCAGGCATGTCCAGCATTGCTGCATGGGTTTTCAATTCTACCACAGCCCATGCTGAGGTCGCCAGGTCATTATAAAGCTGCTAGGCAGGTGGAAGCTTTCAAAAGACCATTACCTATTTCAGGCTAGAAACCCCACCCCCCACCCCAAGTCTAATGTCACCATAGTCATGGCATGGTTAGTGGTAACAGGGTCATCGTTTCTTGATTAGGTATTGCTCTTAGAAAACCAGTGTGCCTCTCACCATAGTGAGACTGGTACCTGTATCCTTCAGGGCCTCTATTATAGTCCCATTGATCCAGGGGTATTGCAAATACTTCTTTAAGTTAGGTGGTCACACAGCTAAAGTGGCAAACTCAACTTCACACTCAGTGACTAGAACTGCTTCAGTGTGAACCCTGATTTGCTCTGGGCACACAATTGATCCGGATAGCTGTGGGAGAACTAGGGGGCTTCTTTCTAGGACAAGTCACATCTCCAGTTAAGTGTCACAACTTCTTACAATTGAAACACCAGGCCTTTGGGGGTCAACGTTCTTCCCTTTGTATCTATTACTGGACTGGAAAGAGTTTTGGGGACCTTTTGAAAACTCAGGCTTTTTATCTTTGGGGTTCTCACCCCGTTCCCCCTGGAGAGGTGTTAAAACCCCTTTCTTTTGGTCACCCCCAGTGGGTGTCTTTGTTACCCTAGTCTAGACCCGGTGGTCTTCCGTTTTTCTCAATTCTCGGGGAGAAATTAGACCTAGGTCTACCAAATGCTGATGTAACTTTTCATTAGTGCAATTACTCAAAATATGTTCCTTCATAAACAAATTGTAAAGTCCATGGAAATCATGCACATTATTTCCAGTTAATCAACCACCCAGTGTCTTAACTGAGTAGTCAACTAAGTCAATCCAGGCCTGATTTTGGGTTTAGAGAGCCCCCTTGAATCTAGTTCGATATTCCTCAGTTGTGAGTCCAAAGCTCTCAATCATAAGACCCAGCATCTGCCCCTGTAAGGGTCAGGAGTCTGTCACTGCAGTTACCAGTGAACAGTTCCCAAAAGAGTGCCCTCAGTGGGACTTCTTCACCTTTCTAATTTCACAAGCCCTCTCAAAGGCTGTGAACCATTTTCTGATATCATCATCCTCTTCATATTTAGGGACAATCCCTTTGGGGATTTTAGGATCATAAGATTGATCTCTATCCTTGTTTGGTAAATTGCTGCCACCATTGATGGGAGCTAAGCTAAATTCTGCTCTCTCTTTTTCTAGAGCCAGGAGTCTGGGCTCTAGATCTAATATTTTGGTCAACCTCACTAAGAGGTTGGTCTCCTCATTGAGGCTGTCCTCAATGTCCTCAGAAGCACCTGGCACACCTGTGTGGGATCTAGGTACAGTAAGTTGTATTCTTGGATTGAGGGGCACTGGGGCCCTTCTTTCTGTATGAAGGGTGGGAGGAGGTGGTATTTATCCTCATCCGCTCCCTCTTATTCTTTCTCTGAGAGGTCTTCACCATTCTCAGAGAGATGGTTCTTAGCATACCCTGCCACCAGCTCCTAGAGCTTTTGTTTGGAGGGATGGGACCCCATGTTAATATTTTTAAGTTTACATAGAGACCTTAATTCCCTAAATTCTAAGTGGAGATAAGGGGTGAGGTCGAGCTCCTCAACCTGGTTCTCTATGTCATTGTTATCTTCACAAACAGCTGGGTTCCTTTTAAGAGACATTGCGAAAGTAAACTTCTACCCCCTCTTGACCCTGACTAAAGTGAGCATTTATGTTTCTAAAATTCTACAGGGACTTAACCAAGGGCCTAACAAATCATTTAACAATTTGGAAACACTTGTCAATTCAAAAATCGGAATTTCTAAAGATACTTTAGGAGTTCTGTTATGTGATCAGGTGTTGGCCAAGTCAGTCCAACAAATGTAAAGTTCCATATCCCACTGCTGATCCACCAATGTAGGAAGCTGGCTTTGTATTATAGTGTGCACAGAGTCCAGTGGAACCCCAAAGCTAGGCAGAAGTAAAAGTAGATAGCACCTTACTCTTAATTTTTTGTAGTGTGGGAGAGCAGTAAGGCTTTATCAGAGGGCAGTGTTAAGCATTTGTTGTACAGACTTAGGCAAGAAATGAAGTCACACACTCGAAGACTGAACTCAGACCAATGTGTTTGAATAAAAATATTGTTTAGTTATATGTATTTTCTAGAACCAAACAAGCCTGGCACAGGTAAGTGTAAATGGTACTTTTCAAGGTAGGTTGAACAATACAAGCAAGCTGAATGAAAATGACTGTTACATGTTAGTTTTTACTTTAAATACACTTTAAATTACTGTTAGATTACTTTACAGATTACTTTATGGAATACTTTTTCTACTCAGTGTGATATGCCTAGATATCACACTGGGACATTTCCAAGAGAAAAAGGTAAGTAAAGCAGTTTTTAGATATTTGCAGTATTTCAAGTTCTCATACAAAACCAACTTCACACTTAAAACAATTTTCACAAGAACGCAGTCAATGCACTCCTATGGGAAGAAATGTGGTTATCGGTGTAAAGGTAAGTAGTTATTTGTAGGAGTTGGTCTTCTGGGATTAGAACCAGGGTTCCCCCAGGATCAAGGATGCAGTCTCAAAGCATCCTCAGAGGCACTAGGTTGGCTGGGTGCAGAGTTCTGAGGCCCAGTGTTATCCATAGGAGGTGTTGTAATTTAACAGCGATTAGATTGAGCATTAGCGAAAGACATCTTAGTTCTAGCCGTTATGTTGACATTTAACAGCCTCCATTTTGTATCCATGGCAGCCATTTTGTCTGCTACATGCTACCTTGTGCCGACCATGTGCTCTGTCCTATCTTCCTGTCCATGGCACTTGAATCTGCCCAGCAACAGGCTATTATTAGTGTCCCCTTGTTTTGCCGCTGACTGTTAGGGTTCACATCTGGTAGTGATTAGCTGTAGATTGGAATGTGTTAGTCCAACCCCCAAGACTGTTAGCTCCTCCCACTGATCGATTGTGCCTCTCGATATTACCTTATATGTACATAAAATATGCTCTTGTGCTTTGTACCGCCTTCTTTTGAGCCCCTGTGTGGGTATAAATAAACCATGCATTCTTAGCTCGGGGTGCTACTTCTTGCAATGCCAAAGGGTACTGTTTGAACTGTAGCACCACCTCATGAGGTGTAATAAGAAAGTGCCTAGCTCAGGATCAGTCGTGCATGAGCCTGCCTCCAAAGGAATGAAGTATTGGAGAAGGGGAGCAGAAGTCTGATTTGTAGGCAACAAGACCAGACTAGATAATTAGTACAAGCATTGGAGCAGCATTGTCGTTCCAACACCTCAAAGTACTGTGATAGATTAAGACATGAGTGCCTGTCAATAGGAGCAGATCTAGGACAGATAAAAAGGAATATGGTGGATTAAGTTGAGGACCTTTGCAGGGAGGCAGGAGAGAACAGTGATGCAGTAATCCGTATGGCTAAATTGCTAGAGTACTGAATAATGGCAGGGAAAGTGGGGACAAAATCTTTAGGTGCCCATCTACTGAGTCTTACTCCCTGTCTGTAAACAGATCTACAGTACACAACCTCTAAGGAATTCCTTCAACAGACTCTCAGTCTGCAAGTTCAACTGCCTCATGGCTTCATTTAAACTTCTGGCACAAATCCCGCTATGTCAGTCCCATTCTTTCAAGAACCACACAATGCAGGATTCACTGAACTCTGCAGCAATTAACTCCAGAGAGACGGGCATTCACATCTCAAGGATTGGGTTACCTCTGCAGCACGTATCCTCATTAAATTCCAGAGTGAAGGCGAGTTGGTAATAGGCAGCTAGTGCTTTCCAGACTGCTACCATATACATTGTAAAAGGTGTTACAGGCCTGTTTAAAGTACTTACAAATTCTCTATCATGTTCCACTCCTGCCTAGCCCCACTACTGTAGTCACCATGTGTAAAGTGCCCCATGCTTACCAGCGAGCCTTCAAGGTTAAAGGTCTGAGCATTCTGGCACAGCAGCATCACATCCCTCTCCAGGTCGTTCAAACTTCGGTACTTATGATTTCGTATCCTCTCCTAGAAAAGGCCAAGGAGCAAATCATTTAATAGCAATTGGGTATGTGCACAGATGTAATTTACCTGTAAAGTTAGCTCACCAACGCTGGCATTTTACAGCTTTGCATGTTTAAAGTATATTAAACATGAGACATGCTACTTTCCTGATGAATGGAGAGTTTTGAAAGCACGTGAATCCATTAACAATTCAATATGGAACAACCAAAATTATGAGGGGTTACAGTAAAATCAAAAATGTGTTTTTACGATTTGAAACCTTGCTATATTTACCATGGTTCTGCAGTTTGACACTTTTTATGTCATGCTTCCTTACGCAATTCTCTGTAACTAATCAAACCAGTGTAATGCTGCCACTACATCTCTTATACACAGCACCACACCCCTTTTAACCATTACAACTCACTGAAAGTGGATGTTACGCTTACCCTGCTTTGAATCCTTACCTACCAGCAAATCAGAACACTCCTGTAAGGAGAGGATGTGAATAACAAAGAGCCAACAACTGCAATCAGTAAAGGACCAGGTTTATTCTGTATTCTACCAAACAATCCCTTGGTCAATCAAAGAGAGTGAAAAGATAGGAGTACAGGTCAACGCTCAAAGACAGCAAGTCTGTCACTGCTAAATGTTCTACAAACAATAGAAACACTAGAGCTACACTCCCTGCAGAAGGAACACACTGGCCAATGGTCGAATGAACCACAAGCCTTCAGGATGCTTCTTCTTCGTTAATGCCTAGCAGATCATAATGCCTAGTGTGACCCAGCAAGAGATGGTTCTTTTCCACACTGCTTTTACATTCTTTGTTCCTGTGAACCCAACAAGAAGCTTCTCGTCCATTCTACGTCCTCTGGAATGATTCGTGTAAAAACAGACAGCCCCTTTTTAGGTCCAGCCGATGCTGTCTCTCCTCCTCAGGGGGTGAGGTGGAGTAAAGAACTTTGGAAGAGTGGTAGTTGTCCGATGTGAAAGGGAGTATCAACCTTTGGCAAAAAGGAGGAAGGAGTAGTTTCAGTCCTGTAACTCCAGTTCTGTAGTAGGGGTATCTCTGTTATAGTCATAATCTAGTGAATAGTTCCGCCCATGTGCGTGGACCCCGGAGCAATCAAAAATAATCTCTTAAGGTGTCGAAAAATGTAGAACTGCACAGACACTTAAGAGAGAATTAAAGACAGATAATGCAGCCTATATCCACAGGCTACACTGTCCAGTACTTCAACTAGAAATTCCACCAAAAATCCACAAACAGCAAAGCCTGTCCAGATTTTCCCTTGCTTTAACAGCAAAACCCCTCTGGAATGATAGAGAGGAAGACATGGACAGACAAGCCCCATAGGCTGCCATTATGTGGCTCAGAACAGGATACTGTGCCTTTAAGAGAACTTTCCAGAACTTCACAGTATCCCAGAATGCACTGCAGGTCCCTTTTACTTTCAGTTCTTTTTGAAGGCGTAACACGCCAGACCTGTAGCATTCCGTACATGAATATCTCTCTCCACCGGGGAGGAGGGCGGGCGCTTATGACTATAACAGAGATACCCCTACTACAGAACTGGAGTTACAGGACAGAAACTACTCCTTCTGTAGTAGGGGATCTCTGTGTATAGTCATAATCTAGTGAATAGAATGGCAAGCCCATCCCCACACCAAAGCGGCGGTAGAGAGAAGAGAAAATAACACCACTACTGTGCGAACAGAATTCGCAGCGAAGCCTGCCCAACCTGAGCGTCTGCCCTGGCATCAGTGTCCAGGCAGTAATGCTTAGAAAAGGTATGGACCGACTTCCAAGTGGCCACCTTGCAGATTTCTGCAATTGGAACATTACAGAGCAAAGCAGTCGTGGCAGCTTTGCCCCTGGTGTAATGAGCCTTAGGTTTACCCCCTAAAGTCTTACCAGCTTTTTGGTAACACAACTGTATACAGGACACAATCCACCTAGAAATGGACTGTTTAGAGGTAGCAAGACCTGTCCTGACTGATCCATAATTGATAAACAATTGGTCTGACCTACGAATATCCTTGGTTTTATCCAGATAAAATTTCAACACCCTCCTGATATCCAGGGAATGCTGGGACCTTTCCGCTGGAGAGAAAGGATTCTGAAAAAATGTAGGTAAAGTTATGGTCTGGTTAACATGAAAGTCAGATATAATTTTAGGAAGAAATTTAGGGTGAGTACGCATAACAACCTTAGCAGCATAAAATACAGTATAAGGTTCTTGGCAACACAACGCCTGAATTTCACTCACCCTGCGGGTCGATGTAATGGCCACGAGGAACGCCGCCTTCTAGGACAGGTGCTGCAACGAAGCCTTATGAATAGGTTCAAAAGGCTCCTTCATCAATCTGGACAGAAGCACATTCAATTCCCATGAAGGCGAAGGAAGCCGGACAGGAGGGAACACTTTCTTCAAGCCTTCCAAAAAATCTTTGATCACAGGGATCTCAAAGAAGGAAGTCTGTGAAGGGCATTTCCTGTAGGCAGTCAATGCAGCCAGATGAACCTTATGGAATGGACATTAAGGCCAGACTGCGCAAGATGTAGAAGATATGGAAGGATGACATCTTCCTTGCATGTCGTCGGGTCATAGTTCTTGGATTTGCACCAGATGCAAAACTTCTTCCACTTGTAAGCATTAGAAGTCCTAGTGGAAGGTCGCTTAGCCTCCTTCAGTATGTCCATGCAATCTTCTGGTAGATTCAGATGGCCATATTGCACTATCTCAGGAGCCATGCCGCCAAACTCAAAGACAAGAGATTGGGGTGCAACATCTGCCCCCCGAACTTCGTGAGAAGGTCCGGCCTGCACGGCAGCCGTATGTGAGAAAGGAGAGACCGGTGAAGAAGGTCCGTGAACCACCACTGTCTGGGCCATTCCAGGGCAATCAGTATCATCCGCGCCCTGGACTGGGACAGCTTGATGAGCACCGTTGGAATCAGGGGAATGGGTGGAAAAGCGTACAGAAAGCTGTTCGACCAGTTGATCCATAACGCATTCCCCAGCGTCCCCGGCTGGTAGTACCTGGAGGTGAAGTCTCGGCACTTGCTGTTTTCGGCGGTGGCGAACAGATCTACGTCTGGAGTCCCCCACCTTGCGAAGACGTCTCCTAGTACTTCGTCGTTTATGACCCATTCGTAGTTTTCCTGAATCAGCCTGCTCAGTGCGTCTGCCTGAACATTCTGCACACCTGGTAGATGGGTAGCCGTGATCGTCAGTCCTCTGGCCAGAAGCCAGTGCCAGATCGCCTGCGCCTCCTGCCACAGAGTGCGCGATCTCGACCCCCCCCTGCTTGTTGAGGTAATACATCGTGGTCGTATTGTCCGTCCGAACAAGCAGAGAGTTGGTCCGGAAGGATGGATGAAAGGCCTTCAGTGCCAAGTGCACAGCTCTGAGTTCCAGGAAATTGATGTGGTACGTGGACTCCGCTGGGGACCACGTCCCTTGAATCTGTAAGTCTCCGGAGTGCGCCCCCCAGCTATGGAGAGACGCATCCGTCACGATAGTCTGCGTGGGAATGTCCTTGTGGAAGGGAACCCCTCTCAGGAGATTCTCTGCCGAACACCACCATTTCAGAGACTGAAGAGCATGTAGAGACAGTCTTATCCTGTCGTCCCAAGACCCTTTCCTCTGATCCCACTGATCCTCCAAGCACTCCTGCAATGGTCTCATGTGCAGCCGTGCGTGTGGTGTGAGGAAGATACAAGAGGCCATCGATCCCAGTAGAGAAGACACCGTCCTCACTGTTGTAGCTGGAGTGGTCATAAGAGCCTGAGCCTTCCGAAGGAGTGATAATAGTCGCTCCTCCGAAGGAGACACGCTTGCTGACAGCGTATTGATGGAGGCTCCCAAGTACTGGATGCACTGGACCGGCGTCGGGACAAACTTGGACATGTTGATGTGCAACCCCAGCTTGTTCAAGAGAACGCACATCTTCTGGAAGTGTGCTTGAGCTTCCGAGAAGGAGGAGGCCTTGATCAACCAATCGTCCAGGTACGGGTAGACAAACACCTTGTTCTTCCTTAGGTGTGCAGCCACAACTGCCATGCACTTCGAGAATGTTCTGGGCGCAGACTTCAGTCCGAATGGCAGTACTGTGTACTGATAATGATTGGCGCCGACTTGGAATCGCAGGAACTTCCTGTGTTTGTGTGCAATGGGCACATGGAAGTATGCATCCTGTAGGTCTATGGCACACAGCCAGTCTCCCCGTTGCAGCTGAGGATAAATCTGATGCAACGACAGCATGCAAAACTTCTCTCTGCGAATCCACTTGTTTGCTTGTCGCAAATCCAGAATGGGCCTGAACTCGTTCTTGTCCTTTTTGCGAACCAGGAAGAACCGGGAGTACAGACCTCTTCCTCTTTGAGACAGAGGTACGTCTTCTATCGCCCTTTTCCTTAACAGGATATCGGCCTCCGCCTGGAGCTCGCGCAGCTGAAACTGCGAGCTGACCGGAAGAATTGATGGAGGCGGGCTGGTGAACCGCAGACTGTATCCATTGCAAACAATATTCAGCACCCACTTGTCCCGAGTAATTTTTCTCCACTCTGCCAGAAAAATCGAACGCTTCCCCCCACCAGAGCCGGTAAAGGATGTAGGGGAAGTAACAGCTCAGGTTCGAGACCCGGCCGCGCCCTTGTTCACTGTAGAGGACTGCTGACCTCCTACCCTTCTGGCGCTTCTGGAAGGGCCTCCGGAACTGCTGCTATTGTTGCTGCTGCTGTCCCGAAGCCTGTCCTCGCCCTCTGCCCTGCGCCCCAAACCGTCTCTGGAATGGGCGGTAGGCTTTCTTTTCTTTGGGCTTCTCCAAGCCCACAGCCGTCAGAGTCTCGGCCTCCGCCTTCATGCGGGCCATCTAAGGCATGGCGTCGCTGGTTGATCCCATGACAATACCCATGGGCCGCCAAAAGAGAGCCATCAGCAGCCGCGCTGATGACTTGGTTCGAGACCAGCATCCCTTCCTTCTGGATCTCCAGGAAGTCCTCCCTCCTATCTCGTGGCAGGAGTTCCGCGAACTGCTGGAGGGATTCCCACAGGGCACGATCATAACGCCCTAGCAGAGCCGCATCGCTAGCGGCCTTCATGGACGTAGAGGCCGTCCCACAGGCCTTCCTGCCATTTGAGTCGATCCATCGGCTCTCCTTATCCGGAGGCACGGTGGAAGACGGAGAGGTAGAGTGCTGTTTTCTGGCCGCCGTCACTATAACGGAGTCCGGAACAGGGTCAATCCTCAGAAAAGTCGGGTCGGAATCCGGAGCCCTGTACTTCTTAAGAAGACGGGACGGAGCGGCTTTCGTCGTTGCAGGCGTAAGGAACAGCTCCTCAGCTGGCTCTACCAATCCTGACACAAGCGGTAGTAGAGGGCGAGACAAATGCTTCTTGTGAAGTGTCTCAAAAATCACGGACGTCGTAGGTGTAGGAGCCGTCACCGTGATTCCCAATTTTGCAGCACCCCTCAAGAGAACGTCCTAGAACGTGCTGATGTCATCCACGGTAGACACCCTCGTCCCCGGGGAGTCTGATAAGGTCGGGAGAAGGACCTGGTTCTGGAAGAGTCCATTTAGGGACCCTGATTTGCGCCTCCTGTGGCGCCGTCTCGACCTCGTAGAGGATCTGTGACGACTGCGTGACCTCCCTCTCCGTCCGGAGCGGGATCGCGACTTCCTTGGCTTCGGTCGCCCCGCCGGTTCCACCGGGCCGGGAGACTTTGGCTTGGATGGAGCCCTCGGCCGAGGGGTCCCCTTAGGAGGAGTAGGAAATCGTGGCAACGAACCGTTCCTCGGAGGGATCGGAGGAGGCTTATCAGCCGGCAACTGGGGTTGCGGTTGAGGCTGCGGAGGAGGCGGAAGTGGAGGCGGGGTGGGAGCCCGCGGAGGAAGTCCTCTCGGTAACGGAGAAGGAGGAGGCGGAGTAACTGTCTTCGGCCTAGCAGGGGTATACACAACAGAGTACACCGAGCCCGGTGAACCGCCCTCCTTACTAGGCTGGGACTTTGGAGAGTCTTCCATAGGCACTTGACGCCTGCCAGACTGACTCCTGGCGCCAGAACTCCTTCCGTGCCTTCCCGGCGTCGAAGAACGGCGACCAGACGGCGAGCGTCGGCCCCTCAACGGCAATCTTCGCCTCGATGGCGACCTTCTTCGCCTCGACAGCGACCTCCTATGCCTCGACGTCGACCGTCTACGCCTTGACGGCGACCTCCTACGCCTCGACGTCAAGGATCCCCTCGACGACGACCTTCTCCTCTTCACCGACGGCGAACGGCGGTGTCGCCTCGACGGCGTGCGCCGACGCCGGGCCTCTCGACGTCGAATACTCGACGACGACGACGAAATCGTCACTGGAGACTTCGACGGCGGCCTGTTCAGGTCCCTCGACGCCGAACGTCGACGTCGCCTCGACCCAGAGCCCTGGGGAGACGGGGAACAGACTTCAGACATCCCTCTCGACATCGTGGTCGGTGCAATCGACGCCGACGGAGAATGGGGACGTTTGCTGGTCTTCCTGCCCCTGGGGAGCCCCCCAGAGGCCTCAGCATGGGCAGATGAAGCCCCTCCAGACCCACCTTGTGTTCAAGGCCCTGAAGCCTGATCTTCATCCTATCCCTCAGGGTCCTGCTAGAGAAACCCTGGCAGATGTCACACTCCTCTGGGACATGGGATGAAGGAAGGCAGATGATACACACCTCGTGTGGGTCAGACTTGGCCTTCTTCCTGGAGCACTCAGGGCATTTGTCGAATAATGCAGGCATATTTGACAATTAAGAGTGCACCCAAAGACAAACAGGAAGAAACAGCAAAGTACTTCAAGAAAAGCACTCAAATAACTTTGAAAAAGTGAAAAATATCACCAATAAACCCTTGAAAAGGGAGAGCTCAATGCTCCAGGGTCCTGCTTGCAGGAGCCGGAAAAAAGAATTGAAAGTAAAAGGGAATTGCAGTGCATTCTGGGATACTGTGAAGTTCTGGAAAGTTCTCTTATAGGCACAGTATCCTGTTCTGAGCCACATAATGGCAGCCTATGGGGCTTGTCTGTCCATGTCTTCCTCTCTATCATTCCAGAGGGGTTTTGCTGTTAAAGCAAGGGAAAATCTGGACAGGCTTTGCTGTTTGTGGATTTTTGGTGGAATTTCTAGTTGAAGTACTGGACAGTGTAGCCTGTGGATATAGGCTGCATTATCTGTCTTTAATTCTCTCTTAAGTGTCTGTGCAGTTCTGCATTTTTCGACACCTTAAGAGATTATTTTTGATTGCTCCAGGGTCCACGCACATGGGCGGGACTATTCACTAGATTATGACTATACAAAGAGATCCCCTACTACAGAACTGTAAGTGCAGTGATGCCATTAAGAGTATATGGTGCTGGGAGGTTGTCATTACGAACTCCACAGCACCATAATGGCTACACTGAAGACTGACAAGTTTGGTACCAAACTTCTCAGCACATTAAACCCGCACTGATGCCAGTGTGGAATTTAATGTAAAATGCACCAGAGGGCATCTTAGCGATGCCCCCTGAAAACCTAACCTACAATCCACGTCTGGGCTGAGTGGCTGCCACACAGCAGACATGTTGCTGGACCCCTGGGTGGAGAGCCCCCTGCTCTCCTGGGCCTGCAATAATGCACATCCTGGCGAGGTGCTAGGTCTCCTCCCCCAGGATGGGCAGGGGGAAGCTTCAAAGGCATGCCGCCTCTGTGAGCTTCTCCAGACCATTTTCTGTACCCAGCAACTGGCCACCACCAGTCCTGATCCCACTCTGGCAGCAAGACTGCGGGAAAAACTACGTCAGGAAGGGGGACGTGCCAGCCTGTGCCAACCCCACCCCTGAGGTGAGGAAAACGAGGTGAAGCACGACCCCGGGCTAAGGCCATCTTGAAGATGGGGAGCCCTGCCCAATCACAGCTAGACTCCTGCCCCCCTCCCACAAGAGAGGAGCAGGCTAGGGGGTGTCCTTGCCCTACCTGTAACGCCCCTAAATTCAGTATTTAGGGGCTCCCTGAACCTTCCTTCCTCAGATCCCGATACGAAAAGAAGAAATAAGATCAAGAAGAAGAAGACCCACCGTGCAGCTGATAACAACAGGACGACAACAACTGACTTGGCCTCAGCCCTACCAGCCTGTCGATCCTGGAACCTGCTCCTGCCTAATCCCAGCGACTCCTGCGGACAGCAACCTTGGGACACCCAGAGGACCTGCCTGCCTTGACCCTCTTAATGACTGGGACTCCCATCAGCAGAGGCTCTGCTGCAACAACCCACCTGGTGCCTGCCAGGAAGCTCCGGACCAGCCCACTCTGCAACCGCCGAGCCCGGGCCGGGCCCAACCGAACCAAGACCACGAGGACGTCCCCCTGGCGACTGGGACACGAAGTCTAGTGCCCAAAGACCCTCCTTGACTAACCAGACGACACCTACAGACTCAGAACCAGGGGTCACCCCAACCACGACCCGCTGAGGGTAAGCTTTTCCGACACCCAAAGACACCCCTGCACCCGGTGCCCTACAGCCCCCTGTGCCTCTCTTTGGGGTACCTACCTGTGCTCCAAGATCCCAACTTCCCTCTCGAAGTGCTGATCGCCCCTGGAGAGTCTCTGTCCCCGAGCCTGCATTCTTTGTTCCTTTTTGGCCTTTTCCATTGGATAACATTGAGCGCCCGACGGCTCAAAAGCACCCTGCACCCAGCCGCCAGAGTGCCGCTGGCTGTGCCACCTTTGCTCCCACAGCCGCGTGGCCTGTTAGCCAGCAGCCACCAACCGAAGGCTAGGATTTCAGAGTGCATCTCTAAGATGCCCTCTGGTGCATTTTACATTAAATCCCACACTGGCATCAGTGCGGGTTTAATGTGCTGAGAAATTTGGTACCAAACTTGTCAGTCTTCAGTGTAGCCATTACGGTGCTGTGGAGTTCGTAATGACAACCTCCCAGCACCATATACTCTTAATGGCATCACTGCACTTACAGTGCCCAGGAATGGCCCTGGGTACTGTAGGGGCACAGGGCTCATGCACCTGTGCCCACACCTCTGGCATAGGGAACCCAGCTAGAGGGGTGACTGAAGTATGCTAGGGCAGTGGGTTATGTGGGCATGGCACACAGGGATGTGTGCCATGTCGACTCTTGGTTTAGTTCTGTACTTAGGCACTCAGCCTGCAGAGGCAGTGTGTGGGTGCCAGGGTACAGGGCCGCTTGAGGGTGGCACAATAATTGCTGCAGCCACATGGGTCTTCTCTGGTCACCATGCCCTGGGTACCTAGGGTACCATTTACTATGGGCTGACAGGTGGCCAGAGATGCCAATTGGGTTTTTAGTTTCAGCACAGTTTTAGGGAAGGAACACAGGCCCTGGGTACCTGGTTGGCAGGAACCCAGGGCACACTCAGTCAAAGCACATCAGAAGTTCAGAAAAAAGTGGGGGCATACCAAGGCAAGAAAGATGGCACTTTCTCACAGGGCACTGGTGGACTGGCCCGCTCGCTGGTCCCCAGACACATGACAGTGGGTCCCACGTCCCCTGGAGGGGCTGAGCAGCTTGCGCCGGCCTGTGGCTCTGGGTGGTACAAGGCGGGGCACCCCTTCCGTAGTCACAAAAGGGGGCGAAAAGCAGACTGCGCAGGGCGGGTGGTGGAGAGGCCCAAGGACTTGGCCGTTGCCCGAGAGTCCTTAAAGCGCTCTAGCGCGTTGTCTGCTTGGTCGCCGAACAGGCAACAGCCATCAAAGGGCATGTCCATCAGGGTAGCCTGGACATTCCCGGGAAAACCAGTCTATCTCAGCCAGGCGTAGCGTCGAAGGGCTATCAACGTTGACATCGTCCTGTCCAGCGAGTCGGCGGTGTTCAGTCCACATCGTATGGTCTCTCCCCACGGGGACTGCATGGGAGAGCACGGCCTGGGCCTCCTCCGGGCACTGGGGCAGCACCTGCGCTACCGTATACCACACAAAGTGGGTGTAACTGCCCAACAGACATGCAGTGTTTACCGACCGCAGTCCAATGCTGGAGAAAAAAAATTTTTTTTCCCAAGATGGCCCAGATTTTTGCATTCCAGATCAGATGGAGCGTTAGGGAATGCGCCTCAGGACGTCGAAGCTTGGAACACCAAGCTCTCAGGGGTGGGGTGTTGGGAGAGGAAAGTTGGGTCACCCGGACCGAGGCACTGGCGTCGGGCAATCATCCTTTCCACAATAGCCCCTGTATTGTGCCTGGACCAGGAGCCCAAAAGGATGTCAGGTAAGGCTTTACTAAACGGCAGCTGGGACTCCGAAGAGCATGCTGCCAGTTGAAGCACGTCTTTCAGGAGGTTAGTCCTGACAACCACCATTGGTAGCTTGAGATTGAGAGTCTCGGCCGCCCTACGTAACACCACTGCATAAGAAGCTCCCTCCTCCGTAGCACACTAGGAGGAGACAAGATGCCAAGGTCTGGGAAGGTATCCAGACCACTGGCTTCCTCCAACTCCTCTCTCCAGTCCGGTTCATCCAACTGGTCGGTTAGAGGGTCTCCAGGCCCTCCCAGTCCTCCTCACCCTACTCTGGTTACCAGTCTGGCCTGAGAGGAACACCAGGGTAGACCAGGGCTACCCAAGTACCCATCGGCGCCAGATCAGGCGTCGGTCGTCCTCCGTCCTGCTCCATTTCCAAATCAGGTTGGGGGCCCGGGGTTGACTCCGGCTGGAGACACAACCAGCGTCGGCTGAGGACGATGCGCCGGGGCGGTGTTGTCAGGTTGAACGGCACCGATCTGCATCCAGGCCTGGATCCAAGGGGACTGTGCCGCGCCGAGCCGGTGGCGTCCAAGGCCCCAGGCCCCCATCCGAATCCACGAGGCCCGAAGGCACACCAGCGGAGTCGGGCTGCCCAAAGATGGCATGTATTGCTTTGTAAAAGCTTCGAAGCTGGGCAGGGGTCGCTCCGGGTCTCGGAAAAAGAGGAAAACTCTGAGCCGACCCTTTGGGCTCCGCACGCGGAGCCGCAGGACGGGCACCGGCCGCATCCCTGATCGCGTCGGCCGACGGACGGGGAGAAGTCGAAGAGCAACGATGCTACTTCAACTTCTTCTTGTGCTTCGACTTACCTGAGGAGTACAAGGACTTCGAGGGCGAGTGGTGGTGACTCCGCGACCGCTCCCCTCCCTCGACCTCCCACGTGACCAGGACCTTGAACGTAGTGGACTACCGGGCCATGAGAAGCTTTCGGGACCTCTGCCGCAAAGACTTCGGATTCATGGTCCGGCAGTAGGAGCACTGCTTGGGGTCGTGGTCGCACACCAGGCACCACAGGCACACGCGATGCAGATCCGTCAACGACATCAGCTTTCAGCAGGATCTGCAAGCCTTGAAACTGGGAACTGGGCATCCCTACGTGCACCAGGAGTCTAAGACTCAAAAGCGATGTCGACAAATTTGCAAAAAGATCAGTCAAAAAGTGACAGGAGGTATTGACCTCTCCGGACCTGCGCTGGCTGGCACGGAAAAAGAAAGAACTGACGTCAGCGTGCACGTGGCGTCGTCAAAGTAGCTACCACAACGTCATCCCGGCGACGACGACACCAATGACGAATGTGGAGCCGAACGATGCCACCTTTCGACGCACAGGGGTACTGCTGATGAAAAAACTCTCTAGATCCAGTCTGACGCCTGGGGGGTAATTCTAAAGATAAGGAATCTATAATTAATTGTCTCTTTCAGATGTTCCTGGTCTACATAACTCACGGAAGAAGTGGTATAGGCGGGAAGGCATAGAGGAGTTCCGAGTTCCACTCTAAGCAGAATGCCTCTCCGAGTGAAAGCCGCTCTGGAAACTCCACTGTGCAGAAGTGCTGTTATTGTGTTTTTTCAGATCGAGAAAAGGTTATCTTAATATGCAAAAGAGACCTTGTGCCACCTCTCATGATGCAACTGCCATTTTAGATCCTCTAGGTGTTGATGACTGAGTTGTCTGCCCGGGAGTTCAGAGATCCCACCTGGTGCAGCACCACCAGGAAACTCCCCATGCATTTCAGCCACATCAAGAGGTGTAGGGCCTACTCGCACAGGGTCAATGACCCAGCCACTCCCAGCTTGGTGCAGTACCACATAGCAGCAGTGTTGTCTGTGAACACCTGAACCAGCCTCGATTTTATGGCTGACAGGAAGGCTCTCAATCCAAGAGGTTAATGTGCAGCAGTGAATTCACAGCAGCCAAGAGACCTCCCATCTTCACCTCTCCCAGGTGCCAACCCAACCCAGAAGTGATGCATCGGTCACCACCCCCAGCTATGGGTGAGTTAGGGATATCCATCACAGTCTAATATCCACCACTGCCTGCAGATTTTTTGCGGCCTCCTCCAAAATCTGGACTAGATAGGAGAGATACCCCTGAAGCTGTGCCCACTGGGACTTCAGATTCCTCTGTAGAGCCTGCATATGCCACAGTGAGTGCTTGGCCAGCATGATGCAGAAGGCCAGCAGTATCCCTCTCAGTCAGTCTGTCTCTAATTACTCTCTCCACTGTTTCTGTCTCCACACTCACTCTCTTTCTCTCCACACTCTCTCTCCACACTCTCTCTCTCTCCACTCACTCTCCTCTCTCTCTCTCGCCCTCTCTCTCTCTCCACTCTCTCTCTCTGGGGGGCCATGGGTACATTACCTGGAAGGTTCGTGGGCCACCAAAGAAGGCCCGCTGGGCCGTACTAGGAGAACCAAGGGTCTAGATCATGGGTACTCACAAACTTTCTCTCAGGGGCCAAATTTACAGTGTGGTTTGTGGCAGAGGGCCGCACCGGTGGGAGCGGAGTCAGTGAGAGAGGGGGCAGGGCTAGAGCCCCAAAAAACCTGTGACCATGAGGTTGAACACAGGCCCCTGCAGCGGACGTGTTCATCCACTGAGACACCAGACCCAGCATACACATATCCATATCTATCTCTCTCTGTCTGTCTCTCGCTCCGTCTCTCTCATCTCTTTTTCTCTTCCTCCCTCCCACTCTTTCTCTCTCTATCTCCCTCTCTCTCTGTCTCCCTCCCTCTCTCCGTCTCCCTCCCTCTCTCCGTCTCCCTCCCTCTCTCCGTCTCCCTCCCTCTCTCCGTCTCCCTCCGTCTCCCTCCCTCTCTCCGTCGCCCTCCCTCTGTCTCCCTCCCTCCCTCAGTCTGTCTCCCTCCAAGTCTCCCTCCCTCCCTCGGTCTCCCTCCCTCCCTCTCTCTCCCTGTCTCCCACCCTTCCTGTCTCCCTCCCTCCCTCTCTCCCTCGCCCTCCGTTGACTCTCCCTCTCTCACCCTCCCCTGACTCTCCCTCCCTCACCCTCCCCTGACTCTCCCTCCCTCACCCTCCCCTGACTCTCCCTCCCTCACCCTCCCCTGACTCTCTCCCTCCCCTGACTCTCCCTTCCGTGACTGTCTCTCTCTCTCTCTCTCCATCTCTCACCCTCCCCTGACTCTCTCCCTCCCTCCCTCGCCCTCCCCTGGCTCTCTCGCTCCCTCTCTCCCTCCCTCCTTCGCCCTCCCCCTTACTCTCCTTCTCTCTCCCTCGCCCTCCCCTGACTCTCCCTTCCGTGACACACTCTCTCTCTCTCTCTCCCTCCCCTGACTCTTTCTCTCCCTCGCCCTCCCCTGGCTCTCTCGCTCCCTCTATCTCTCCCTCCCTCGCCCTCCCCTGACTCTCTCCCTTCCTCGACCTCCCTCGCCCTCCCCTGACTCTCTCTCCCTCACCCTCCCCTGACTCTCCCTCCCTCTATCTCTCACTTCCTCGCCCGACTCTCTCCCTCCCTCACCCTCCCCTGACTCACCCCCTCCCTCTGTCTCTCCCTCCCTCGCTCTCCCCTGACTCTCACTCCCTCTGTCTCTCCCTCCCTCGCCCTCCCGACTCTCCCCCTGTCTCTTCCTCTCTCTCGACTCACTAACTCTCTCCCTCCCTCATTCGCCCTCCCTGACTCTTTAACTCCCTCTCTCCCTCCTTCGCCCTCCCCCAACTCTCTAACTCCCTCTCTCCCTCCTTCGCCCTCCCCCGACTCTCTCCCTCCCTCTCTCTCTCCCTCCTTCGCCCTCCCGCGACTCTCTCCCTCCCTCTATCACTCCCTCCCTCGCCCTCCCCTGACTCTCTCCCTTCCTCGACCTCCCTCGCCCTCCCCTGACTCTTTCTCCCTCACCCTCCCCTGACTCTCCCTCCCTCTATCTCTCACTTCCTCGCCCGACTCTCTCCCTCCCTCGCACTCCCCTGACTCTCTCCCTCCCTCTGTCTCTCCCTCCCTCGCCCCCTCCCCTGACTCTCACTCCCTCTGTCTCTCCCTCCCTCCCCTGACTCTCCCCCTCTGTCTCTTCCTCTCTCTCCCTCTCCGTCTCTTTAGCTCGGTCTAGGCAAAGTGTGATAATTCTATTAGAAATATCACGAAAAGCAAGAGGTCTTTGCTGCACACATCGAACCACCTTCCCCAGCCTTCACAAAATCTGCTGCACGTTATTATTGACACCCTCTCTCCGTCGCCCTCCCTCTGTCTCCCTCCCTCCCTCAGTCTGTCTCCCTCCAAGTCTCCCTCCCTCCCTCTGTCTCCCTCCCTCCCTTTCTCTCTCTCCCTGTCTCCCACCCTCCCTCCCTCGCCCTCCGTTGACTCTCCCTTTCTCCCCATCCCCTGACTCTCCGTCCCTCACCCTCCCCTGACTCTCCGTCCCTCACCCTCCCCTGACTCTCTCCCTCCTCTGACTCTCTCTCTCCCTCACCCTCCCCTGATTCTCCCTTCCGTGACTCTCTCTCTCTCTCCATCCCTCACCCTCCCCTGACTCTCTCCCTCCGTCGCCCTCCCCTGTCTCTCTCGCTCCCTCTCTCCCTCCCTCCTTCGCCCTCCCCCTGACTCTCCTTCTCTCTCCCTCCCTCGCCTGGCTCTCCCTTCCGTGACTCTCTCTCTCTCCCTTCCCTGACTCTTTCCCTCCCTCGCCCTCCCCTGGCTCTCTCGCTCCCTCTATCTCTCCCTCCCTCGCCCTCCCCCGACTCACTAACTCTCTCCCTCCCTCCTTCGCCCTCCCCGACTCTCTAACTCCCTCTCTCCCTCCTTCGCCCTCCCCCAACACTCTAACTCGCTCTCTCCCTCCTTCGCCCTCCCCCGACTCTCTCCCTCTCTCCCTCCTTCGCCCTCCCCGTCTCTCTCCCTCCCTCTATCACTCCCTCCCTCGCCCTCCCCTGACTCTCTCCCTTCCTCGACCTCCCTCGCCCTCCCCTGACTCTCTCTCTCCCTCACCCTCCCCTGACTTTCCCTCCCTCTATCTCTCACTTCCTCGCCCGACTCTCTCCCTCCCTCGCCCTCCCCTGACTCTCTCCCTCCCTCTGTCTCTCCCTCCCTCTGTCTCTCCCTCCCTCGCCCTCACCTGACTCTCCCTCCCTCTGTCTCTCCTTCCCTCGCCCTCCCCTGACTCTCACTCCCTGTCTCTCCCTCCCTCGCCCTCCCCTGACTCTCTTCCTCTGTCTCTTCCTCTCTCTCCCTCCCTCGCCCGACTCTCTAACTCCCTCTCTCCCTCCCTCCTTCGCCCTCCCCCTGACTCTCCTTCTCTCTCCCTCCCTCGCCCTCTCCTGACTCTCCCTTCCGTGACTCTCTCTCCCTCTCTCCCTCCCCTGACTCTTTCCTTCCCTCCCCCTCCCCTGGCTCCCTCGCTCCCTCTATCTCTCCCTCCCTTGCCCTCCCCCGACTCACTAACTCTCTCCCTCCCTCCTTCGCCCTCCCCGACTCTAACTCCCTCTCTCCCTCCTTTGCCCTCCCCCAACTCTCTAACTCCTTCTCTCCCTCCTTCGCCCCCCCGACTCTCTCCCTCCCTCTCTCTCTCTCCCTCCTTCGCCCTCCCCCGACTCTCTCCCTCCATCACTCCCTCCCTCGCCCTCCCCTGACTCTCTCCCTTCCTCGACCTCCCTCGCCCTCCCCTGACACTCTCTCTCCCTCACCCTCCCCTGACTCTCCCTCCCTCTATCTCTCACTTCCTCGCCCGACTCTCTCCCTCCCTCGCCCTCCCCTGACTCTCTCCCTCCCTCTGTCTCTCCCTCCCTCGCCCTCCCCTTACTCTCACTCCCTCTGTCTCTCCCTCCCTCGCCCTTCCCTTGACTCTCCCCCTCTGTATTTTCCTCTCTCTCCCTCTCCGTCTCTTTAGCTAGGTCTTGGGAAAGTGTAATAATTCTATTAGAAATATCACAAAAAGCAAGAGCTCTTTGCTGCACACATCGAACCACCTTCCCCAGCCTTCACAAAATCTGCAGCACGTTATTAATGACACCCTAATGTAGAGGGTGCACAAGAGCTGGCTAGACCGCCACGGCAGAGATCAAGTGTAATCCGGAGGGCAGAGATTCCAAGTAAGGCTATGCTGACTCAGACTTTCATCCCTTAAGTGTCGATAAAACAAATGTTACTCGGGGGGAGCACGGGCTGCGCAGAGTGATCTCCAAGTTCATGCTTGGATCTATCAGTCACGGGGTTTGTCTTTGAGTCCTGGTCTCTGTAATTGTCCAACATTTCTCGGATTACAAGAGAGCAGAAAAAGAAGCGAAGTGGAGGACTGCTTCCCACAACCGCAGATGCTTCCCAAGGTCCGGCTCCAGCCATGCGCTGGGTGTAAAGTGAAGCTTTGGACACTGTTAAGAGGAGGTTGTGAAGGACAGCCCTGCCGTAAGCCAGGGGCAAGCAAGCTTATGTATGTGACCACCAGAAACCTGCGTGCCAGGTCAAAGCCCTGAAGGAAATATATGCGCACAATACAGGCTTGCAACGCCCATTGAGTTGAATGGGCCCCCCTCCCCCCCACGTCTGTGGCAGCTTGCCTGGTGCGCACACAGCCGCACAGGAGCACTTCACAAGTCTTTAAAAGACCATTAACTTGTTAATGAGGTTTTGATGTATGATAATCCTCCCAAGGGTCAATGTCCTGTGGCCTATCCTGATTTTCATACTCATCCCGTCATCCTGTGGGTCAGCTGTAAGTGGTGGTGGTACATTTGATGGTGTAATAAGTAAATTGGGTTCAGTGGGGGGAAGGAGGAGGAATGCAAGGTGGAGAAGGGTTAGTGCCCACACTTACTTTTGAGAGGAATGTGGTTGTCCTTAGGATAGTCCACTGGCTGGTCTATTTTCCGTTTTTTTGGAAGAGTGGCATGGATATGTCCTGTATTAGGGTTGATCACAAGTTTTTTCTGCTTCGGATCCGAAGGCGGGCATCGGGTCGAGGGTCTTTAGACAGAATATCTTTATTTTTAGTTGTTTGTTTCAGCGTCAAAGGTTGCAGCTCCGAACCTTTTTGCGACTGAGATTTCGGCACCGAGCCTTTCGGTGTCGAAGGTAGAGTCTTCGGCAACTGTGTAATTGTGACCGTTACATGTTTAGATTTGGGTTTCGGTGCAGAATGTGTTTTTTTCGGCACCGGAGTGGTGCCAGCTTGAGCCAGAAGGCTTCTCTTTATGTTTCGGAGCTGGGCCCGAGGGCGGGGCATCGGAAACCTTTTGTCGGTGCCAACCTTGGCCCGAAGGCAGAGGAGGGACCGGAGCATTTGTCTTAGGTTGTTGAGGGGGCTAAGGGGTGTCTTTACTCACAGTACGTTGACCCGGAGTAACTTGCTCCTTTTCTTCCATGTCGGAGTCTCTCGACACAGAGAAATGTTCTTCCTCCTCGGCTCCTTGAGCTTGCTGTTCTGTGTCAGAATCTTACCCAAAGATGTCCAGTGTGGAGCCTCTCTGGTGTTGCATCTCGTGACGTCAAGCCAGGCTGTCACAAAGTGTCTTTTTCGATCAAAACGATTGGCATGCGTCACAGTTGTGTTCCGGGGCAGAACTTGAAGGGAGTTTATTCCATCGACTGCTAGTGCGGTCGGCACGGGTAGGCCAGACGGCCCGCCATGAGTTTTCCAATCGAAGTTTTTTCGAGATGAGACGATACGCGACGAATAGAGAACTGCATTCCATAACAATACAGTTGAGAGTAGCTGATTGTGCGTCGTAGGGAACTGAGAAACAGTGCAGAACCGGAGCGAAGCAATACACATCCGAACCCGCTGGCAGAAAAAAAAAATCGAACAATGGAGTTGATGCCCATGTGCACTATTACCGAAAGGACGAGTCACCTACCTCGTGATTGGAAAGCCTTCTTCGAAGAAAAACAAAGTGTAAACATCCGGACCCAACACTAGATGGCGACCTATGCACAGCATATGATCTACAGCTCATATGCCTCGAACATAATACTTTGCAAAATCTTATGCAGTGATTTACAATTGAATGCAGGTTCAAATGCAGTTGGTTGAATTACAAGTAAGTCAACAGTTCAAAATTACTTTTCAGTTTCTTTACAGATTACTATGCATGTTACTTTTTAGATTACTGTGAGAAAGTGACATCTTTCTTGATTGGTATGCCCCCTCTTTTTGCTGAATTACTGATGTGATTTTACTGAGTGTGCCGTGGGCTCCTGCCAATCAGGTGCCCAGGGCCTGTGTTCCTTCCCTAAAACTGTATTGAAGCTGTAACCCAATTTGCATCTCTGGCCACATGTCAGCCCCTGGTAAATGGTACCCTAGGTACCCAGGGCATTGTGACCAGAGAAGACCCCTAAGGGCTGCAGCACTTATTGTGCCACCCTTAGGGGCCCTCCACCCTGACACCCACATACTGCCTTTGCAGACTGTGTGTCCTGGTGCAGAACTAAACAAAGAGTCGACATGGCACGCATCCCTGTGTGCCATGCCCACGAACCCACTGCCCTAGCATACATCTGTCACCCCCTAGCTGGGTGCCCTATGCCAGTGGTGTGGGCACAGGTGCATGAGCCCTATGCCCCTATAATACCCAGGGCCATTCCTGGGCACTGTAAGTGCAGTGATGCCAATAAGAGAATATGGTGCTGGGAGGTTGTCATTACGAACTCCAAAGCACCATAATGGCTACACTGAAGACTGACAAGATTGATATCAAACTGCTCAGCACATTAAACCCACACTGATGCCAGTGTGGGATTTAATGTAAAATGCACTACAGAGGGCATCTTAGAGGTGTCCCCTGAACCCTAACCTACAATCCACGTCTAGTCTGAGAGGCTGCCAAGGCTGCCACACAGCAGACATGTTGCTGGACCCCTGGGTGGAGAACCCCCGCTCTCCTGGGTCTGCAACAATGCACATCCTGGGCGAGGTGCTAGGCCTCCTCCCCCAGGATGGGCAGGGGAAAGCTTCAAAGGCATAACACCTTTGTGAGCTTCTCCAGACCACTTGCTGTACTCAGCAACTGGCCCCCACCGGTTCTGACCCCTACTCTGGCGAGAAGTCTGGCGGAAACCCTACGTGAGGAATGGGGGTGTGCCAGCCTGTGCCAACTCCACCCCTCAGGTGGGAGAGGCGAGGTGAAGCACGACCCCGGGCTCCGGCCATCTTGAGGATGGGGAGCCCTGCCCAATCAGAGATAGGCTCCTGCCCCCCTCCCACAGGAGAGGAGCAGGATAAGGGGTGTACTCACCCTAGGACAGGGACCTATTGGACCCTGCCCTTCCCCTACCTGTAACGCCCCTAAATCTAGTATTTAGGGGCACCCTGAACCTTCCTTAGATCCCGATTTCGAAACAAGAAAGAAGACCAAGAAGAAGAAGACCAAGAAGAAGAAGACCTGACGTGCAGCTGCTAACAAGAGGACAACACCAACTGACTTGGCCCCAGCCCTACCAGCCCTACTGGTAGTTGATCCTTGAACCTGCTCCTGCTGAATCCCGCATCTCCTGCGGACAGCAACCTCAAGAACCCCGGAGGACCTGCCTGCCTTGACCCTCTTAGAGAGTGGGACTCCCACGAGCAGTGGTTCTGCTCAAACAGCAATATCCCTGGTGCCAGTCAGGAACCACGAATCCAGCCCACTCTGCACCCGCCGAGCCCGGCCTGTGCCCGAATGGACAGAGACCCTGAGGACGTCCCCCCGGCGATTCCGACTTGGCATCCTGTGCCCAAGGACCCTCCTCGACGACCCAGACGACGCCTGAAAACTCAGAACAAGGGACCCCTCCAACTGCGACCAGCGGAGGGTAAGATTTCCCGACACCCAAAGACACCCCTGCACCCGGCGCCCCCTGGCCTCCTGTGCCCAACTCCGAGGTGGCTACCTACCCTCCAAGATCCCAACGTACCCCTCGAAGTGTTGGTCGCTCCAGAAGATCCACCGTCCCCGAGCCTGCAGCCTTTGTTCCCTTTTCAAGATCTTCATTGAATAACATTGAGCGCCAGACGGCTCAAAAGCACCCTGCACCCAGCCACCCAAGTGCCTATGGCAGTGCAACCTTTGTCCTATCTGATTTCCCCATTTGCCCTGAGCAAGTGACCAGGAGCCCAGCTCCCACAGCCGCGTGGCCTGCTAGCCAGTAGCCACCAACGGAAGGCCCCCTGCCTCTCATTGGATAACATTGGGCCTAACTACCTATGCACCCGGCTGCCCCTGTGCCATTGAGGGTGTACCAACTGTACCTACCTGACCCTGGGAGACCCCTGAGTCTATGCCCAGAACCTTAACTCTGCCAGTCGAGTACTTACCTAAAAGCTAATAACTCACTTTTCTTCCATAGGCTAACATTGACTGGTTTCACTTGGAAATTCGTCTGTGTGTGAAGTTTTGGAACTGTAAAATATTCATCTAAAATCAGCCTAACTATGAATCCCGATTTGCTCACCTGTTATCAGGAGAGACCTCAGTGCTGCATCTTTGAGCCCAGTATGAGCCCAGTACTGATCCTGAAATGTAATTCTAACCGTACTTACCAGTAACTTGAATTTCCTTCCATAGGATATCATTGCCTGCTTTTTGCTGAAATAGTTTCGATTTTTGAAACTTACAAATATTCTCTAAAAATCGTGCCAACGATAAAAACGTAATTACTTGCCTGTTTTAGATAGAGATTCCAGTGCTGAACCTAGGAGTCCAGCACTGGATTACAAATGTAACATAAACATACTTTACCTGAAAATTGAATTTCCTTCCATAGGTTAATATTGGTAATTTAACTGAAAAAATTTCTAAGTGTCAACTTTTAAAATACAATAATATTCCTTAAAAATCACTACTGTAACCATAACGAACACTTTTACTTAACTGTTTACAGCTCATGTCCCGGGACTGAATCTAGGATCCAATCCTGTGGTTAGACAAGTAATCTACAAAGTAACTAACTGCATTTGACTAGAAATTCCCATTGAGCTCAATGTTGCATTGTGTTTGAAATTGTGTTGCCTATTGCAACAAACCGTACTATTGCATTTAAAAAGTCTACTGCCTATGTGAAAAGTATTTAACTAAAGTAACTCGTCTTGAGAAAGTATATTTTTGATACCTTGCTGGTTCTAAAATAAAACAACTATATCTTTTGATACAAAACAACTGGCATAGAGTTCAGTTCTTGAGTGTGTACAACACATGCTTTACACTGTCCTCTGATACTGCCTTACTGCTCGACCAAGCTACCACTTTAGAGAGTAAGGTTATATCGAACGTTAGCCTCTGCCAAACCACTGGGGACTCTAAACACACTGTACCTTACTTTGGTCCAGTATATATAGAGTCACTTTCCTACATTGGTGGATCAGCGGTGGAATACAAACTTGCATTTGTTGGACTACTTGTTTACCATCTGATCACACAACAGAACTCTTAAAATAGCCTTTAGAATTCTGAAATTGGTTTTTCCAAAATACTAAAAGTCTCGTCAGGGCCTTGCTTAAGTCCCATTAGAATTTGAGAAAAATAAAAGTCACTATAGTCAAGGGTAGAGGGTTAGAACTGTCAGGTTAGAATGTCTCAACAGAACCCAGCTATTAGTGAAAAAAATAACATGCAGGACCTGGTTGAGGAGCTCGACCTCACACCTTACTTACACTTGAATTTCAAGGAATTGAGGTCCTTATGCAAACTTAAGACTATAACAATGGGCCTGCATCCAAGCACACTAGGGCTCCAGGAGTTCTTGGCTGAGTATGCTAAAGGCCATCCCTCTGAACATGGTGACAACCAGTCAGAAGGGGAAGAGGTGTCAGAGGAGGAGGATAATCCCCCCACTCATTTCTAGAGAGAAAAGGGTCCCCAATCCCTTAACTCCAAGAATCACCCTCTGAGATCCTAGGACCTACACGGGTGGGTCAAGGCCCAGAGAAAATATTTGGAATAGCCCCAGTGAAGAGGACAGCTTGTTAGCCAAGCTGGCCAAAAGAGTAGACCTAGAGTCCAGACTCCTGTCTCTAGAAAAAGAAAGGAAAGAGATGGGCTTTGCACCTATCAATGGTGGCAGCAATACTCAAAATAAGGATAGGGAGGAAACTTCTGATCCTAAAATCCCCAAAGGGATTGTCCCTAAATTTGAGGAAGGTGATGACATCACCAAGTGTTTCACAGCCTTTGAGGGGGCTTGTGAAACGAGAAGAGTAAAGAAACCTCTCTGGGGGGCACTCCTGTGGGAACTGTTCTCTGGTAACTGCAGAGACAGGCTTCTGACCCTCGCTAGGCCAGAGGTAGGGTCCTATGATCTCATGAAGAGCACTCTGATTGAGGGATATGGACTCACCACCGAGAGTACAGAATTAGATTCAGGGGGGCTCAAAAAACCCAGATCCAGTCCTGGATTGACTTTGTGGACTACTCAGTGAAGACACTGGATAGTTGGTTAGCTGGACATGATGTGCATGAATTTACTGGACTTAACAATTTGTTTATGAAGGAACACATATTGAGTAATTTCACAAATGAAAAGTTGCATCAGCAGTTGGCAGACCTGAGTGTGCCCTGGGCTCCTGCCAATCAGGTGCCCAGGGCCTGTTTTACCTCCCTAAAACTGTATTGAAGCTGAAACCCAATTGGCATCTCTGGCCACATGTCAGCCCCTGGTAAATGGTACCTGTTAGAGATGGGATTTCCGGTTGGCTAAGGCTTGCGCCAAAGTCAGGCAGAAACCACCACTCTAGTCAGTTTAAGGGAGTTACACGCCAAAGATAACCCCTGCTCACCCTCTAGGCAACGTGACGAGAGCAGTAAGGCTTATCCCGGAGGCAATGTAAGTTAAGTGTTTGCGCACGCACCCCCAGCAACAACACTCAAGGCCCACCACAAAGGAAACTCCACACAAGGTTATATATAAAAATAGCCTTTGTATTATAGCAAAACACATTAGATAAAAACACACACTTTACAATGTGCCAACAGGCACGGGCAAAATTTACAGGGGATATATACAGGACAGGGCCACATGGACCACTGTCAGGAATATGCACTTTTAGACTTAGTACTTGGTAGAATTAGCACTTGTAGGAATAGTAATTAGCACATAGAACAATAATCACTGTAGCACAAAATAGAAAATAGAGCACAAAACCAGTAACCACTGGTAAGAGGTAAGTACCACCTACGCAACACTAACCACCGTAGGAAAATATCACGCAGGGAATTATTAGCATCACCTATGTTGGGAAAAACAACCTCCTAAGCATCACCTGCATTCAGAGGTATAGACACAAAGACATTACACATAATGCAGCAATGACATTAGGCAGGTAAATCACAATTGCACAAAAATCACATAGGCATGAACACATAAATTGTCCCCCAGGCCAACTGGCCTCTCAGGGGCTGAAACGCCCTGTGTCCAACAATGTCAGGGCAGGCTGCGCAGAGCAGCCAAAGGAAGATTGCGCACAACCTAAATGCAGCAGCTGCCCACTAAGTGCTGGGCAGCTGGGGATCTCCTCTGGGCTCTCTGAAGGAATACTGGGGCCCAAGAGCGATGTGGGCACCTCGTAGGCTCTAGCATCAAAAATGCCCCCAGGAGCCTCTCAGGCTCTTCATAGAGAAATGCCACCAAAGGGATGGAGCCTCGTAGGCTCGAACAACAATGCCCCGGAAATCAGATAGCACGGCAGGAGGGTTTGGGCACCGACAATGTGCCCTGACGCCCCCTCTACCAACAATGGCCCCCGGAGCCTCTTGTGGGCTCTAAACAAATATGGGCCCGTCGTTGGAGTCCCGCTCGGGGGACTCGAAAAGGAAAAATGCCCCTGAGCCTCGTGGGCTCTAACAAATGCTCCCGTGGTGGAGTCGGAATGTAAGGAAGGCCCAACCCAATGCCCGTGTGTAAAGGAGCGGCCCGCACTCACCGGTCTCGCGGGACTCCTCTGGGGCGGCGGCTGCTGTTGCTGAGGGGCTCTCTCTCCTGGTGACCCCGGGGCCCCGCCTGCTCCTCCAGGCAGCCGGTGCTCCTCTCGCCGGTCCGGGGCTTCGGGGCTCTCTTCTCTACCGCGGGCAGGGTGCTGTGCTTCTTCTCCTGGACGGGCAGGAGCGCGGGATGGCCTCCTGTCCGCTTCCTGCCTGGCCCACTGTACTTCCGGGTCGCAGCTGCGGTAACCAATCACAGCACGGCCCTGGGGTTTGGAGGCGGGCACTTCCGGGTCGCACTAGGCAGTGGCCCGGGGGTGATTCTTGCGGCACGGGCTGCGGCGGTAGAACACGGGGTAGGCTCTCGTTATATAATTAAATAAATAGTCCCTGGCAGGGTGGGCACCTGCCAGGGGAGGGGCAACAAGGACTCGGAAAGATTGCGGGGTGGCACCCGTGCCGTGAATTCGGCCAATTTGTCGGGCCACACGCAGGGTAGGCACCTGCTTTAAAACAAGAGGCACAAAGGGGGATCCCCATGCCGGGGAATCCCTCGAGGTAGGTGAAAGCAGCTCCGGGCTGCAGATAAGAGTAGGAGTGCTCCCAGCACTCAGGAAATAACGCTCCCAGGTGCTTGATGCACAAAAGTCCAGGGCAAAGTTCTGTAGGAAGGCAGAAGATGGGGAAAGGCTGGGCCCAGGTGCCAGCTCACTGGGCCCTCCAGGCAGGGAGGTAGTCCCAGTGGCGGTCCTCCTGGCGCCCAGCAGCAGCAGGCCCCCCTCCAAATAAGGATCGGCAAGAGAACATTTTTCAAGAGGTCACAGCCTCTTTTTATACACTAAATCCCTTTGTCTTTAGGTGCTGGGTGGGGGGAAAACCAGGTGCAACTGGTTTTGGAGCACTTTGTTATGCTCAGCCCCTCTCACCATTCACTAGGCAGGCTAGGGTCCTCAGCCGCACCACAGGGGGTGGAGCCAGCATTGTGTGGGGAAAGCCCAGCCCTATTCAGGTCCCAGGTGCACTCCTCCCCAGCCATCGCACATGCAGATCTCCCATTCACCACTGGGGCAGACCCATCCTGACTCCTGGAGCCTGGCACACCAGACAGCTCCAGCCAATCACAAGCCAGCACCTTCACTGCACAGGTACACCAACTTCTAGAAGTGGCACTTCCACACTAGGCACATTCACGCCGCACACATCATTGCGCAGCATTCAATCACCCGAGTCCGCACATACCAAACTCGCACCTGCACTCCTCACGCATCAGGAACTACCAGGGACACATACATTCCCCATGCATTCCTATGGGAGGGCAGGCCAACCTCACCACACGCACGCACTTTAACCTGGGACACAGTGGTAAAGTGCGCAGAAACCAAAAATCACTATCACCAAAAAGCAAAAAGTTCAGGGGTGAACCTGCCAGAAGGGCCAAGTCCAACAGTACCCAAGGTACCCAGGGCATTGTGACTAGAGAAGACCCCTAAGGCCTGCATCACTTATTGTGTCACCCTTAAGGGCCCTGCACCCTGACACCCACACACTGCCTTTGCAGACTGAGTGTCCTGGTGCAGAACTAAACAAAGAGTCGACATCGCACACATCCCTGCCATCAACATCGTAGGACATTATCAGTGCGGCAATTGCAGTGTCTGCCACCTGACCTGCAACACCAAAAGACTCTCACTGGATCCAGGAAAGGTGTGGAACCAACGTGTCCACACAAACTGCAACAGCACCAATGTTGTCTACTTGATAAAGTGCCCATGCAACTTATCATATGTGCTTTCTAGTGTTACCTAGCAATGCGCACCAATTAGCGCTGACGTCGGTCACATGACCACGTCACCACGCCTACCCGACTTTCAAAACCGGAAGCTCTCTGTACTTAACCGGCAGTCTGATTCCGATGCGGAAACCTACTGGGAGCGGCGGCGATACGTAGGCGTTATAGCGGGTGACTTAACTTGGCACTGTAAGTACTCTGAACAAATGCGGGTGGGCTCCGCTTGTGACCCTGATTAAGTTGCGGGTTACTTAACCAATGCGGGTGGGCTGCGCTTGTGACTCTGCTTTAGTTGCGGGTCACTTAACCAATGAGGGTGGGCTCCGCTTGTGACTCTGACTTAGTTGCGGTTGACTTAATTTTGGCAGAGTATGTACTCAACCAATTCGGGTGGGCTCCGCTTGTGACTCTGATTTAGGTCCACTTTTACCGATATTTACCAGGCTCTTTAATATAGATCATGCCATGGAGTTAACACCACGACCCCGACTCCCATGAGGCACACTACGCTGTCATTTCTAGTAAGCTTCCCATTTTTCACCCCCTTTGATCCTTTGTACCCTAAGAGTGACTCTTGCTGACTGGCATGCAGGCAATATGTGACACGCTCTCACCTACGTTATGAGAGTGTAGACACCCACTTTCTGAATATGAATGCAAGTGGCGTTGTAATATAAACTCACTGGTTTCATTGATAGCCACGTGATCTGAGATATACATTTGCATGTCACGGCAAGACATGCCATCTTTTGTGCACCAACACCAACTGCTAAAAAAACACGAATTGATGGAACGTCAATCACCAGTGACTGATTGGACTAATGTGCACAGTATGAATATTTTGTTAAATTGTCTCTCATTCAAGGAGACAGTCATTGATAAACGTATATTTTTCACGCTATCGTTTTACACTTTTTGGGGAGAGCAAGGAGCACTCGACCATCCAGACACCACGTTACAGGCATGTAATTTGGTTGCTTGTGGTTTTATCTTTTTCTTTGCAGGTTTTTCCTTTCATACAATTGGACGAAAGGACACCAACTGTAAGTACACAGTTGGGTTTTTGTGCTCAAGGGTTGGGTACACCTTAGCGCGTGTACACCGACCGGGTCACACTCACTTGGTCCTGACGAAAAACTGGAAATCCCTTTTACAGGTTGAAACATGTAGACCCTTTTTTTGCACCATTTTTTCACTATTTTAGATACCAGAGGTCAATTAAACCGAAACAGGCATCTAAGAATTTTTTTTAACATTGCCCAGATTGCCCCAGAATACATTCTTCCCAGTGGGTTATATCGGGCCAATTTTTAACCCACCTTTTCACTTTCACACACTTTCACTGGTAACTGAGCCCATGGAGCTTGAGCCTTACCAGGTTGAACTCTTGGGCCCAGGGGGGACCCACTAGGAAAGAGCTGTGCCAGGGTCAGCAAGACTGTCCCACTCTTGAAAGCCTGAGGCAGCAAGCTGTTTCAGAATCACAGGGAGATGTCAGTGGTACCCACAGAGCTTATTGGGAAGAGGGATTACTGTATGCTCAGGCAAGAAACCCCACTCCTGGAGCCACTAGGAGAGTTGTAGTGCCACAGAAGTACAGGGAGTTCCTCCTAACTTTGGCTCATGACATCCCCCTAGCTGGACATCTGGGGTAAACCTAAACTTGGGAAAGGCTAGTTAGCCACTTCTACTGGCCCCAAACGCATCAAACGGTGAAGGAGTTTGTGAGCTCCTGTGTTACCTGTCAGGCCAATGGCAAGCCAGGTGGCCACCCAAAGGCCCCCCTGATACCACTGCCAGTGGTAGGGGTCCCCTTTGAAAAGGTAGGTGTGAGAAAGTGCCATCTTTCTTGCCTTGGTATGCCCCCACTTTTTTCTGAATTGCTGATGTGCTTTGACTGAGTGTGTCCTGGGCTCCTGCCAACCAGGTACCCAGGGCTTGTGTTCCTTCCCTAAAACTGTACTGAAAAAAACCCAATTGGCATCTATGGCCACCTGTCAGCCCCTAGTAGTTGGTGCCCGAGGCACCCAGGGCATGGTGGCCAGAGAAGACCCCTGAGGGCTGCAGCACTTATTGTGCCACCCTCAGGGGCCCTGTACCCTGGCACCCACACACTGCCTTTGCAGGCTGAGTGCTTAGGTATAGAACTAAAACCAGAGTCGACAAGGCACACATCCCTGTGTGCCATGCCCACAGAACCCACTGCCCTGGCATACTTCAGTCACCCGTATAGCTGGGTGCCCTATGCCAGAGGTGTGGGCACAGGTGCATGAGCCCTGTGCCCCTACCAGGGCCATTCCTGGGCACTGTAAGTGCAGTGATGCCATTAAGAATATATGATGCCTGGAGGATGGCATTACAAACTCCACAGCACCATAATGGCTACATTGAAGACTGACAAGTTTGGTATCAAACTTCTCAGCACATTAACCTCGCACTGATACCAGTGTGGGATTTAATGTTAAATGCACCAGAGGGCAATTTAGAGATGCCCCCTGAAACCATAACCTACAATCCACGTCTGGCTGAGTGGCTGCAGAGGCTGCCACACAGCAGACATGTTGCTGGACCCCTGGGTAGGAGAACCCCCGCTCTCCTGGGCCTGCAACAATGCACATCCTGGGCGAGGTGCTAAGTCTCCTCCCCCAGGATGGGCAGGGGGTAGCTTCAAAGGCATGCCGCCTCTGTGAGCTTCTCCAGACCATTTTCTGTACCCAGCAACCAGCCCCCACCAGTCCTGCCCCCCACTCTGGCGGGAAGACTGGCGGGAAAAACTACGTCAGGAAGAGGGGTGTGCCAACCTTTGCCAACTCCACCCCTCAGGTGGAAGAGGCGTGGTGAAGCACGACCCCGGGCTCAGGCCATCTTGTAGATGGGGAGCCTGCCCAATCCCAGCTAGGCTCGTGCCCCCCTACAACAGGAGAGGAGCAGGCTAGGGGGTATACTCACCCCAGGACAGGGAACCATTGGTCCCTGTCCATGCCCTACCTGTAACGCCCCTAAATTTAGTATTTAGGGGCTCCCTGAACCTTCCTTCCTCAGATTCCGATACCACAAAGAAGAAAGTGGATCAAGAAGACGACCTGCCGTGCAGCTGCTAACAACAGGACAACAACAACTGACTTGGCCCCAGCCCTACCGGGCTGTTGTTCCTGGAACCTGCTCCTGCCTAAAACCCGGCGACTCCTGCGGACAGGAACCTTGGGACACCCAGAGGACCTGCCTGCCTTGACCCTCTTGAAGATTGGGACTCCCATCAGCAGAGGCTCTGCTGCAACAACCGCCCTGGTGCCAGCCAGGAAGCTCCGGACCAGCCCTCTCTGCACCCGCCAAGCCCGGGCCGGGCCCAACCGAACCAAGACCACGAGGACGTCCCCCCGGCGACTGGGACCCGAAGTCCAGTGCCCAAAGACCCTCCTCGACGAACCAGCCGACGCCTGCAGACTCAGAACCAGGGGCCACTCTGTAGGAAGGTAGATCCCTGACTATGGTTGCCCCCAACTTTTTGCCTGGTGTTTTGCTGGTTTTCTGACTTAGTTGACCTGGGGCCCTGCTATTCAGGACCCCAGGCCTACTGCTCTCTCTGTAAAATGGATTCCATGTACCTTAGGTACATATCTAATTGGATACTGAGTCACCTTATCAGTCCCTGTACAGTGTACCTTAGGTACCCAGGGCATAGGTGTACCCAGGGCCTACCAGGGGCTGCAGCATGTATTATGCCACCCCTGGCTGGCCATCCAAATCTGACACAACTGGCTGCTTGACAGCTGGGGCAAGGTGGTGTAATCACCCTTTGCTTTAGATATAGTGTACCTATATCTAACCCTAAAAATGGACACACAGATCTCCTATCAGTCACTCCTATGGCAGGCCTTGACAATCCTGAAGGCAGAGTGCTTGGAATCGTGTGAGATAGTGCTCTGGCATGAGCTGAGCCTGTCTGCGGCTTTCGGGATCCATCCCTTAGCTGTTTCCATGATATCGCATACCATATACTCTTAAGTGCATTATAATCCTCGCGGTTATATGCCAACTCTGGTATCGCTTTATCAAAACATGTCGAGTAAGGTGTCATACGAATTGGAATACTAACCCCTCGCCAATTCTGGCGACGGGGTTAGCATTCCACCCTTCTAGAGGGACACGACATGTATCTAACCTGTAACCCCGGTTAAAGTCAGACATAGCCTTAGCTCCACAAAATGGATGCTGCCACCGAGACACAAGTCTGCCCTCCTGCTGCTGGGAGTCCTCCCAGAGCAGGAGGCAAGGACAAAGGGTTTCCTGCCAGGGGCGGTGCCAGCACCGTCCCAGACAGGGTTTTGTGTATTCTAGGTAGGCAGGGCTTTAGAGGAAGGTGACTGCAAGTGGCACCCCGGTGCTCACTGTGCATAGGCCAGCTGAAACCAGTTCCAGGGGCACTCCAGCCCCTGGCCTGGGGAAAGCCCGCCAAAGGAGAGGGGTGTAACCACCCCCCTCCTAGTCCCACCCATAGGGCAGGACTTAGTCGCGTGCCAGCCCCTTTTTGCAGGATAAAGGTAGGAACTGGCCCCCTTCCAAATCAGATCATCTTTGAATCCTGAAACTACTTTCCACGAAAGGAACTCAAGACTTCTTCCCAAGATTCTCCCTTGTGACTAAGGAGTAGTCACCCTGCAGCAGCAGGCACCAACTAAGCATCGCGGTTTGTTGCCAGTCTCTCCTTCGGATCAAGACTGCTCCAGCACGACGAGAACCGGCTTCCCTGGCACCTCTGACCTCAACCTACATCATCAGCCCAGCTGTGATCCGTGGGTGTGACGAGACCTCGAGGGACCGGCCATCTTCAGAACTGCACGACGCTTGTCCAGCACGACTCCCGAGTGACCCTCGACTGAGTGCTTTGGGGTAAGAGAAGCCCCGACCCTGAGCAGCTCCAGCACCGAAGTTCAGCCCCCCTGCATCCACGAGATCTGCGTGGGGCCCTTCTGCTCTTTGCTGCCAACCGCGTTGTCCAGGTCGCTTGCCCGTTGGCTAGTGACCCCTTCACGACGCTCCACGACGACAACTACTGCTGGTCTGGTTGCTCCAGACTAGCCCTTGCTCCCCTCCAACAGAGGAGCACCCTGGACCCTCCTGGTCCACTCAAGACGCCATTTTAGGTCCACCGCGTGGGCCTTGCATCTGCCAAGACTTGTTGCCCAATCCTGGGTCCAGCGACGTCGACAGCAAGAACCTTCGTGGGACAGCTCGCACCTCCATCCTGGTCGCCGACAACGCCTCCTGGTCCGAGAGACTGCAGAGCCCAGCAGCGCCCACTCACCTGGCTGAGGTGACTTCGTCCGGTGCCATCCTGGTGCCCACTCCAATCACTGGCTAGTGATTCAGAACTTGGTCCCCTCTGCTTACAGGTTTCTTCTTCCCTGATCCAGGCTTGGATCACTCCGAACTTTCTTCACTGGTCGCCTGCCAGCAACTTCCTTCTTCAGGCTCCTGGATCTTCAACGAGGGTTTCCGACGCAACTTCAACCCTATGCAGCCGCAGCCCCTGGGCTAGGTAACCTGAGTACTCCGGTGCTCCAGCATAGTCCAACACCCTAAGTGTTCGGATCCACTCTTGTTTTCGACCCACCTAGTCGGGTTCGCCCGAGAACAGTAACTTTGCAACTGCTAGCCTCCATAGACTTTTTCCCGCCTTACGCGTGAGAGTTCCCACTCTGCACACGACGTCCACAGGCCTCCTGCATCTAAACCCAGTGTTTAGAATTGTAGGCCTAGCGATTCCTGAGTCTAGAAAAGTACTACTTACCTGCTAGCAAGTTCGCATTCCACTTACTGTGTATATGGTTTTTCGTGCCCCTAGGGCATTTGTGTAAATTGTGCGACTTAAAGTATTTTCGTAAGAGTTTTGTTATGTGCTTAGCTCCCTGACTCATAAAGAGTTCAGAGTAGTCTTGTTATAAATAAATATCTGTTTATTTTCATAACAACTTGTGTGGTGTCCTTTCACTTGGTGTTCAAGGGGTAATGTGATGGTAAAACAGCTGGCTTAACACGCCCTCTAGAGTCTTAGCCTTAGACTGCTCGTATCCATGCTACTAGGATAGCTGGTCTATAAGGTTGACTTACAACCAATCATCAATAAGGGTTGTTTGGACTGATACATAGTGATCACTAGAATAGTGAGTACTGCATATCAGGCCAACTTCTCACATTGGTGAGCAGCGGGTGTGATTTGAGCTTGCTGTTGTTTTACCACACATATCCTAAGAATATCATTTGAAAGATCACATAAGTACTAAAGGTACATATAACTTAGCTTAGAATACTCTGAGTTCTACTGAACCAGCTGTTGTAGCTCCTAGGGCCTAGCACACCCTAAACTACAACTCTAGCAAGGGATCAGTAGGCAAACATATAGTGTAGGTAAGTGCACCACTTACACCTCACTAGAAAAGCATGTCTACCCATGGAGAGTCTTCAGAGACTCCCCTAGTGGTTATTGACCCTCCACAGGTCAAATCAAGATATGCAGCTCTCAGTTTCCAGGAGATGAGACAAGTGTGTACCTCCAGGAAACTGAAACAGGGGTCTAACCCCACCATTCCCTTTCTGATAGATCTCTTAGAGACATATGATGCTAGAAAAGCTTCTCAGTTAGATGGGAATATGCCAGCCTTAGAGGGTACCATTGGAGATCCAGACTTCCACAACACTGCAAATGCAGTTGAGGAGGAGGATCTTGAGGAACTCTCTGAGGGTGAGGCAAACAAGGGTCCTGAGTTAGTCAGCAGACTCACTAGGGCCAACTTAGACCTACTTGGGCAAGGATCTGGGGGACCCCCAGTACTGACCCTAATGAGGCCTAACCTTGGAGTTAGGAGAGATAGATCTCTTTCTAGGGACTCCATTAGACCTCTGCACTCTAATGCCTCTTTTCAGAGGAGAAGGAACTCTCCACAGAGGAGATTGACTTCCCCTCAAAGAAGAGAGCATGAAGCAAGGCTGAGACAAGCTAAACTGAGGATTGAAAGGGAAGAACTTGCCCTGGCCAAAGAGAAGCTTGCCTTTGCTAGAGAGCAGCAGATGAGTGGGACAGTTCCCACTGGTGGCAGCAATCTCCCAAGAGAAAAAGAGAAGGGTTTAGATACTAAACACCTGACTAAGATAGTGCCCCCCTTTAAGCAAGGGGATGACATCCAGAAATGGATGGCTGCTCTGGAGAGGGCCTGCACTGTGCAGTGCATTCCCCAGAGTCAGTGGGCAGCTATACTGTGGCTCTCCTTTGATGGCAAAGGTAGAGATAAGCTCCTCACTACTAGAGTTGAGGATGCTAACAATTACCAAGTCTTGAAAAATACACTGGTTGATGGGTTTGGCTTAACCACTGAGCAGTACAGGTTGCTGTTCAGGGATACCCAGAAAACTCAGTCTCAGGATTGGGCTGACTTTGTTGATTGTGCCACTAAGGCTTTGGAAGGCTGGCTACTGGGTAGCAAGGTTACTGACTTCACAGGATTGTATAATCTTATTATGAGAGAGCAAGTCTTAAATAATTGTCAGAACCAGTTATTACACCAGCACCTGGTAGACTCTGATCTGACCTCTCCACAAGAATTGGGTAAGAGGGCAGACAAATGGGTCAGAACCAGGATTAGGCCCAAGAACCAAGGTGGTGACCAGAAAAAGGAATCAACCAAGCCTCAAGAGAAGGGTGGGAATAAATCTCCAGATCAAACCACATCAGGGCCCCAAAAATCCTCTGAGGGGAGTGGGTCCCAGAATCCTTCTAATAACCAGAAGAAACCTTATTGTTATCCCTGTAAACAGGTGGGTCATTTGAAAACTGACAGCAGTTGCCCAAAGAATAACAATAAGGAGAACATACCCCCAAGTAACATTCCCAAACCTCCTGTTACTATTAGTAGTAATCCCCCAGGTGGTGGGAGTGCCCCCAAGAATTTGGGTGCATTTACTTTGGGAGTTCCTGGGGACTCTGGCCTAGCCAGGTCCCCAAACTTAGATACTCTTGTCTGTGAGACTGGCATGGGGTTTGCCAACTTCACAACTTGTCCCAACACTTTGGGCAAGTACAGACAGGAGCCCCTCATCAATGGTATAAAAGTTGAGGCCTATAGAGATACAGGGGCTAGCATCACCATGGTGACTGAGAGTCTAGTCCCCTCAAGGCAACTTTTACCTGGTGCCACATACCAGGTGACCAATATTGATGGAGTACAGAGAGATCATCCCATGGCAGTGGTCAATCTCAGCTGGGGAGGTGTCACTGGCCACAAGAGAGTGGCAGTGTCACCAAACTTGCCTGTAGATTGCCTACTGGGGAATGATTTAGAGCTCTCAGCCTGGGCTGAAGTAGAGCAAGAAACCCATTCTAAAATGGTAAACATCCATGGTAAGGTTAGTGGGGCAGTGATAGCCACAGCCCCAGTCCAAGATGTCCTCCCTGAACAGGTCAGGAGGGCTGTGCCAGTCACAGCCCAATCTCAGACAACTTCCTTCCCAGAACAGGTTGTCAAGGCTGTGATGGTCACAGCCCACACCCAAACTGAGCCCCCTCCTGAAAAGGTTGGGAGAGTTGTGATGGCCACAGCTCAAACTCAGACAGATGATAGTGTTGTGAAGCCTGAAACTATGGATCACTCCACTCAGACAGAGAGCATTGAGGAGGAAGAGAAATCTCCCTCCCACCAGACTTTAGGAAAGGGTCAGCCTCCTCAGGGAACTGACCTGACCCCTTGTGAAGAAACTGCCCCAGAGGTAGTCAGGCCTAGCCTACAGAGCCTCTGATGTCAGTGGACCCTTCCAAGGTGGGACCCAGTCTGGAGCAGGTAACCTGCCCCTCTCTTCCCTGCCTCAGCCAGCCTAGGGCTGTAGAGGTCAGGGAGGCCAGTGTTGGACCCCAAAGGGCCCCCTGTCCAAAAGAATCCCCCAATCAGAAGATTAAGGGCACTGAAGCTAGTAGTCCTAGCCAAGTGAAAATAAAACAAACTCCTGAGGGATCCCCCTTAAACTTAGTTAGGGACCTCCCACAGATGGACACTGTTAGGCACAGCCAAACCTGGGACCTAAGGGCCCAAAACCTGACCTGTCCCTCCAGTAAGCCAAACAGAGGGACCCAACCTCCAGCTGTAGGTAGCCAGAGGTTGACCCTGAGAGCCCAAAACAACTCAGTCTGGGAAAGAAAGGCCTCTATGGTGGAAAATGATTGGAGGAAGCTGAGCCCAAAATTAGTGGAGCCTCACTTCAGTACTCCATTTCAGCACCAGCCTTTTCCTTTGCCAAAACACACCACAGGTAGAGATTCCCTATGGTGGAGACCCTCAGATACCCTTAGGGTGAGGGATTGCTTAGTGGACCATGAGATAGGGGGTAACCATGCCAGTGCTGGTACTTCCTTATATGGCCACTCAGGCAATATAGGCTTACCTGGCAAGGATAGCCTTATCTCCTTTCGTTTGGGGGGGGGGGGGGGGGTTATGTAGGAAGGTAGATCCCTGACTATGGTTGCCCCCAACTTTTTGCCTGGTGTTTTGCTGGTTTTCTGACTTAGTTGACCTGGGGCCCTGCTATTCAGGACCCCAGGCCTACTGCTCTCTCTGTAAAATGGATTCCATGTACCTTAGGGACATATCTAATTGGATACTGAGTCACCTTATCAGTCCCTGTACAGTGTACCTTAGGTACCCAGGGCATAGGTGTACCCAGGGCCTACCAGGGGCTGCAGCATGTATTATGCCACCCCTGGCTGGCCATCCAAATCTGACACAACTGGCTGCTTGACAGCTGGGGCAAGGTGGTGTAATCACCCTTTGCTTTAGATATAGTATACCTATATCTAACCCTAAAAATGGACACACAGATCTCCTATCAGTCACTCCTATGGCAGGCCTTGACAATCCTGAAGGCAGAGTGCTTGGAATCGTGTGAGATAGTGCTCTGGCATGAGCTGAGCCTGTCTGCGGCTTTCGGGATCCATCCCTTAGCCGTTTCCATGATATCGCATACCATATACTCTTAAGTGCATTATAATCCTCGCGGTTATATGCCAACTCTGGTATCGCTTTATCAAAACATGTCGAGTAAGGTGTCATACGAATTGGAATACTAACCCCTCGCCAATTCTGGCGACGGGGTTAGCATTCCACCCTTCTAGAGGGACACGACATGTATCTAACCTGTAACCCCGGTTAAAGTCAGACACAGCCTTAGCTCCACAAAATGGATGCTGCCACCGAGACACAAGTCTGCCCTCCTGCTGCTGGGAGTCCTCCCAGAGCAGGAGGCAAGGACAAAGGGTTTCCTGCCAGGGGCGGTGCCAGCACCGTCCCAGACAGGGTTTTGTGTATTCTAGGTAGGCAGGGCTTTAGAGGAAGGTGACTGCAAGTGGCACCCCGGTGCTCACTGTGCATAGGCCGACTGAAACCAGTTCCAGGGGCACTCCAGCCCCTGGCCGGGGGAAAGCCCGCCAAAGGAGAGGGGTGTAACCACCCCCCTCCTAGTCCCACCCATAGGGCAGGACTTAGTCGCGTGCCAGCCCCTTTTTGCAGGATAAAGGTAGGAACCGGCCCCCTTCCAAATCAGATCATCTTTGAATCCTGAAACTACTTTCCACGAAAGGAACTCAAGACTTCTTCCCAAGATTCTCCCTTGTGACTAAGGAGTAGTCACCCTGCAGCAGCAGGCACCAACCAAGCATCGCGGTTTGTTGCCAGTCTCTCCTTTGGATCAAGACTGCTCCAGCACGACGAGAACCGGCTTCCCTGGCACCTCTGACCTCAACCTACATCATCAGCCCAGCTGTGATCCGTGGGTGTGACGAGACCTCGAGGGACCGGCCATCTTCAGAACTGCACGACGCTTGTCCAGCACGACTCCCGAGTGACCCTCGACTGAGTGCTTTGGGGTAAGAGAAGCCCCGACCCTGAGCAGCTCCAGCACCGAAGTTCAGCCCCCCTGCATCCACGAGATCTGCGTGGGGCCCTTCTGCTCTTTGCTGCCAACCGCGTTGTCCAGGTCGCTTGCCCGTTGGCTAGTGACCCCTTCACGACGCTCCACGACGACAACTACTGCTGGTCTGGTTGCTACAGACTAGCCCTTGCTCCCCTCCAACAGAGGAGCACCCTGGACCCTCCTGGTCCACTCAAGACGCCATTTTAGGTCCACCGCGTGGGCCTTGCATTTGCCAAGACTTGTTGCCCAATCCTGGGTCCAGCGACGTCGACAGCAAGAACCTTCGTGGGACAGCTCGCACCTCCATCCTGGTCGCCGACAACGCCTCCTGGTCCGAGAGACTGCAGAGCCCAGCAGCGCCCACTCACCTGGCTGAGGTGACTTCGTCCGGTGCCATCCTGGTGCCCACTCCAATCACTGGCTAGTGATTCAGAACTTGGTCCCCTCTGCTTACAGGTTTCTTCTTCCCTGATCCAGGCTTGGATCACTCCGAACTTTCTTCACTGGTCGCCTGCCAGCAACTTCCTTCTTCAGGCTCCTGGATCTTCAACGAGGGTTTCCGACGCAACTTCAACCCTATGCAGCCGCAGCCCCTGGGCTAGGTAACCTGAGTACTCCGGTGCTCCAGCATAGTCCAACAACCTAAGTGTTCGGATCCACTCTTGTTTTCGACCCACCTAGTCGGGTTCGCCCGAGAACAGTAACTTTGCAACTGCTAGCCTCCATAGACTTTTTCCCGCCTTACGCGTGAGAGTTCCCACTCTGCACACGACGTCCACAGGCCTCCTGCATCTAATCCCAGTGTTTAGAGTTGTAGGCCTAGCGATTCCTGAGTCTAGAAAAGTACTACTTACCTGCTAGCAAGTTCGCATTCCACTTACTGTGTATATGGTTTTTCGTGCCCCTAGGGCATTTGTGTAAATTGTGCGACTTAAAGTATTTTCGTAAGAGTTTTGTTATGTGCTTAGCTCCCTGACTCATAAAGAGTTCAGGGTAGTCTTGTTATAAATAAATATCTGTTTATTTTCATAACAACTTGTGTGGTGTCCTTTCACTTGGTGTTCAAGGGGTAATGTGATGGTAAAACAGCTGGCTTAACACGCCCTCTAGAGTCTTAGCCTTAGACTGCTCGTATCCATGCTACTAGGATAGCTGGTCTATAAGGTTGACTTACAACCAATCATCAATAAGGGTTGTTTGGACTGATACATAGTGATCACTAGAATAGTGAGCACTGCATATCAGGCCAACTTCTCACACACTCCAACCGCGACCAGCTGAGGGTAAGCTTTTCCGACACCCCTGCACCCAGGGCCCTACAGCCCCCTGTGCCTCCCTTTGGGGTACCTACCTGTGCTCCAAGATCCTAACTTACCTCTTGAAGTGCTGGTCGCCCCTGGAGAGTCTCCGTCCCCGAGCCTGCAGCCTTTGTTCCTTTTTGACCTTTCCCATTGGATAACATTGAGCGCCCGACGGCTCAAAAGCACCCTGCACCCAGCCGCCCGAGTGCCGCTGGCTGTGCCACCTTTGTCCTATCCTACTTCCCCCCCTTGCCCTGAGCAAGTGATCAGGAGCCCAGCTCCCACCGTCGCGTGGCATGCTAGCCAGCAGCCACCAACCGAAGGCCCCCTTTCCCTATCATTGGGCCTAACTACCTCTGCACCCAGCCGGCCCTGTGCTGCTGGGGCTGAACCTACTGTACTTACCTGACCCTAGGGGACCCCTGAGTCTATGCCCAGAATCATAACTTCACCAACCAAGTACTCACCTGGAAACCGGTAACTCACTTACCTGCCATTGGATAACATTGACCAATTTTGACTCGAAAAGTGTGGAGTTTTGAAAACTGAAAATATTCATATAAAATCAGCCGAATTCCGAAGTACTCACCTGTGATCAGGGGAGAAGCCAGTACTGTACCTGTCAGCCCAGTACTAAACCGCAAAAGTAATCCTTACTGGGTTTACCAGTAATCTGTATTTTCTCCATAGGAACCCATTGTCTGCTTTTCTATGAAATTTCTTCTAAGTGTCTACTTTTGAAAACTTGAAATATTCTTTCAAAACCATACGAAATACTGAAACGCAATTACCTACCTGTTTGAATTTAAGACCCCAGTGCTGGCCCTAGGAGACCAGTGCTGGGTTACCAAAGTAATGCGATCGAACTTTACCTGCAACCTGAATTTTCTCCTATTGACTAACATTGTCAGATTTCCATTGAAATTTTTTTAAGTGTGAACTTTTAAAACAGCTTTATATTCATGAACATTCACTACAGTAACTAAAACGTTTTTGCTAATCTGGTTTCAGCTTAGACCCCGGGACTGAATCTAGGATCTGTTCCTGGGACTACTAAAGAGATCTATATAGTAATCAACCGTACTTACATGTGGAAAACCCATTGAGCTCAATGCTATAGTGTGTTTTAAGATTGTGTTGCTTACTGTGAATACTGTATTAATTGTGTGCACAAACTTTATTGCTCCTTTGCCAAGTAATTACATGAGAGAACTCATAGCTAGAAAAGTATATTTTTATAACTGTTGGTTCTAAAAAATAAAACACCTATATCTGTGGATATAAAAACAATTGGCCTGGAGTTCAGTCCTTGAGTGTGTGAAACCTTTTACTGACTGAGTGTGTACAACAAATGCTTTACACTGTCCTCTGGTACTTCCTTACTGCTCGACCAAGCTACCACTTTGGAGAGTAAGGTCAGTTCTGACTTTAACCTCTGTTATACCTCTGGAGTTGGTGGACTCTATACACACTGTACTTCATTCTAGTCCAGTATATATAGAGCCACTTTCTCAATTTGGTGGATCAGTGGTGGGATACAATCTTGCATTTGTTGGACTACTTGGTTACCAACTGATCACACAACAGAACTCATAAATTGCCTTTAGAATTCTGAAATTGGTCTTTTCCAAAAATACTAAAAGTCTGGTAGGGCCTTGCTTAAGTCCCATAAGAATTTTTGAAAAATAAAAGTCACTACAAGCTAGGTTAGAGGGTTAGAAAGGTTGGGTTAGTTGTAACAGGTGCATGGGAGGGTATTCCCAAAACTGAAAGATTTTGTCATCTGTGTAATTGTGGAATACAAGATCTGAATCATGTTTTGATTGTGTGCCCCGCACTTCACGCAACACGACGAAGATACTTAAGGATTGCTTTTCTAAAGTATAATATTTATACAGCTGAACAGGCCCGTAATTGTCTTATGTCCCCTCCATCTGAATTGATGAATAAAATGTTTCGGTTTTTTAAATAATTTTTAAATGTCTATTAGGACTGTAGGATTGTAATATTTTAAAGTGAATTGAAAATTTGAAATACCTTTAAGGTAATTTATTTTCATTTGCTGTTATATCTGTTAAATGAAATTACACTAAGCACTTGCACTTTTTTGTATGATATGTAAATAGTTGTTTAATGTTTTGGGGTTGAAATGTCTAGCTGCTAGGGGAGCGTTGGTAATATCTCTGCCAAATTTTGCACAGAGCATTTGCACTTTTCTATGTCAATGGATTGTTTTTCCACTTCCGCTAAACTCGGATTACATTTGGTATTGTTTTGTGTGTGCATTTTTTTTAATTCAGGTATTCCTTATTAACTCCTCTGTGTACTTCTTTTTTAGGTTCTCCGTATTGCCCATATTGTGTTTCTAACTGAAAAAAAGACCTTTTGTATTGATATGACGTAGCCCAGTGTATAGTTTAGTCCACTGTAGGGAAGGTCCTCTCCTTTAAGTATTGGGATTGTAGTATAAAATTGTTCTTTTACTTCGCATTTCTGTATGTAATGAATTATGTTTTATATATGTACTTTATGTGGAATTCTTTGGAATTCTAAATCATAATACTAATTGAATTGAAATTGGTCGGATTAGAATGTCTCAAAAGAACCCAGCTGTTAGTGAAGATAGTGTAAACCTGGTGGAGGAACTCAACCTCACACCTTACTTGCACTTGGACTTCAATGAATTGAGGGCCCTGTGCAAAGTTAAAAAAGTAGCTAAAGGTCTGCATCCAACCAAACAAGGGCTCCAGGAGCTCCTGGCTGAATATGCAAAAAACCACCCCTCTGAGCAGGGCGATACCCAGGTAGAGGCAGAAGGAGTGGATGAGGAGGATGATAATGATCCCCCCATCATTCCTAGGGATGAAGGGGTCACTGTACCCTTGACTCCAAGAGTTAGCCTTTGGGAGCCTGAGAACCACACAGGTGGACTGGGCCCCAGAGAACACATTGGGGAGAGCCCCAAGGAAGAGGACAACTTCTTAGCAAAGTTGGCCAAGAGAGTAGACCTAGAGACCAGACTCCTGGCTCTAGAAAAAGAAAGGAAAGAGATGGGCTTAGACCCCATCTCTGGTGGCAGCAATACCAATAATAAGGATAAAGAGCAATCTTATGATCCTAAAATTCCCAAAGGGATTGTCCCTAAATTTGAGGAAGGTGATGATATCACCAAGTGGTTCACAGCCTTTGAGAGGGCTTGTGATATCAGAAGATTAAAGAAACCTCTCTGGGAGGACCTCCTGTGGAAACTGTTCTCTGGTAACTGCAGACACAGGCTTCTGACTCTCTCTGGCCAGATGCAGGGTCTTATGACCTCCATGAAGAAAACTCTGATTGAGGGATTTGGACTCACTACTGAGTACAGAATTAGGTTCAGGGGGGCTCACAAAACCCAGACCCAATCTTGGATAGATTTTGTAGACTACTCAGTAAAGACACTGGATGGTTGGTTAACTGGACACAATGTGCATGATTTTACTGGACTTCATAATTTGTTTATGAAGGAACACATTTTGAGTAATTGCACAAATGAAAAGATGCATCAGCATTTGGTAGACCTTGGTCTAATTTCTCCCCAAAGAATTGGGAAAGAAGGCAGACCACTGGGTCAAGACTAGGGTGACAAGGAAAGCCACTGGGGGTGACCAAAAGAAGGTGGTCACAAAACCTCCCATGGGGAAAGGTGGTGAGAATCCCCAAGATAAAAAGTCGGAGTCTTCAAAAGGGCCCCAAAAACCTGTACAGGTGGGTGGGTCCCAAACTACTCCCTATGTGCCTCAGCCCTATAGGGGAAGAAACTTTGATCCTAACAAGGCCTATTGTAACAACTGTAAGAAGTTGGGACACTTAACTGTAGACAAAAACTGCCCCTACAACAAAGCCCCTAAGGCACCCAATACAGCTACTCCAGGGACAGTAAATCTACAGATGTGATCAGAGGAGTGTCCAGAGAAAATCTGGGAATACACTCAAGCTAGTCTGGTCTTCTAGGGGGAAATGGAGGTTGCCAACGTAGCTGGTTGGCGACCCAACTGTAACAAGTATCTGCAAAACCCCTCCATTAATGGAACTAAAGTAGAAGCCCTGCGGGATACAGGTGCCAGCATCACTATGGTACGGGAAAAGCTGGTTTCCCCAGTGACTTACCCAGTCACCAATGCTGACAGCATTACCACCCAACGCCCTCTAGCTATTGTGACATTAGGATGGGGGAAGGTTACTGGCCTGAAACTGGTTGTGGTCTCTCCACAATTGCCAGCTGACTGTCTGCTTGGAAATGACCTGGAAACCTCAGCCTGGGCTGAGGTTGAGCAAGTAACCCATGCAGCCATGCTGGGTATCCCTGGACTGGTGTGTGTCCAAACCAAAGCACAGAGCAAAAAGAAGGGTGAACAAGTGAAGTTGGAGCCTGAAAGTATGGCCCAACCAAGAGAAAAAGCAAGGAGACTGGGGAACCAGCTTCTACACAGCCACCTTCTCAGGACCCCTCTCCTCAGGGAGAGGACTTGGAAACCCTAGAGGGAATTGAGCCTTACCAGGCTGGACTTCTGGGCCCAGGGGGGCCCACTAGGGAAGAGCTGTGCCATGGTCAGCGAGACTGCCCCACTCTTGAAAGCCCGAGGCAGCAAGCAGCTGCAGAAGCAAAGGGAGATGTCAGTGGTACCCACAGAGCTTATTGGGAAGAGGGATTACTGTATGCTGAGGAAAGAAACCCCAATCCTGGAGCAACCAGGAGAGTGGTAGTGTCACAGAAGTACAGGGAGTTCCTCCTAACTTTAGCTCATGACATCCCCCTAGCTGGACACCTGGGGCAAACCAAAACTTGGGAAAGGCTGGTTAGCCACTTCTACTGGCCCCAGATGAACCAAAAAGTGAAGGAGTTTGTGAGCTCCTGTGTTACCTGTTAGGCCAGTGGCAAGGCAGGTGGCAAGCCAAAGGCCCCCCTGATACCACTGACAGTGGTGGGGGTGCCCTTTGAAAGGGTAGGTGTCGACATTGTGGGTCCACTTGAGCCTCCCACAGCCTCAGGGAACAAATTAATTCTAGTAGTAGTGGATCCTGCTACTAGGTACCCTGAAGCAATTCCACTTAGGGTTACTACAGCTCCTGCAGTAGCCAAGGCCCTCCGAGGTGTCTTCACTAGGGTAGGGTTTCCTAAGGAGGTGGTTTCAGACAGAGGTAACAACTTCATGTCTGCTTACCTGAAACACATGTTGAAGGAGTGTGGGGTGCAGTACAAGTTCACTACTCCATACCACCCACAAACCAATGGTCTTGTAGAAAGGTTCAACAAGACATTGAAAGGTATGATCATGGGGCTCCCTGAAAAACTCAAAAGGAGATGGGATGTCCTGTTGCCATGCCTGCTTTTCGCTTATAGGGAAGTGCCACAGAAGGGAGAGGGGTTTTCACCCTTTGAACTTCTGTTTGGTCATCCTGTAAGGGGACCACTTTGTCTTGTAAAGGAGGGTTGGGAGAGGCCTCTCCAAGAACCCAAACAAGACATTGTGGACTATGTGCTTGGCCTAAGGTCCAGAATGGCTGAGTACATAGATAAGGCATCCAAAAATCTTGAGGCCAGCCAGGAGCTGCAGAAGCACTGGTATGACCAAAAGGCTGCCATGGTTGAATTCCAATCTAGGCAACAGGTGTGTGTTTTGGAGCCAGTGGCACCAAGGGCTCTCCAAGACAGATGGAGTGGCCCTTACCCTATCCTGGAGAAAAAGAGTGAGGTCACTTACTTAGTAGACCTGGGCACCAGCAGGACACCCAAAAGGGTTATCCATGTGAACAGCCTCAAGATCTACAATGACAGGGCTGACCTCACCATGCTGATGGTGACTGATGAGGAACAGGAAGCAGAGAGTGAACCTCTCCATGATCTCCTCTCTTCCAGCCCAAAAGATGGGTCAGTGGATGGAGTAGTCTTTTCAGACACCCTCACTCCCCAACAACAGGCTGACTGCAAGCAAGTCTTGCAGCAGTTTGCTAACATCTTTTCCTTGACCCCTGGTCTGACCAGCTGGTGTACCCATGATATGGACACTGGTGACAGTAACCCTGTCAAAAACAAAATCTATCGACAATCAGATCAAGTCAAGGAAAGCATCAAAGCTGAAGTCAGCAAGATGCTGGAGCTAGGGGTTATTGAACCCTCTGAGAGCCCCTGAGCTATCCCAGTGGTTCTGGTCCCCAAACCTCATCCACAGGGTGGAAAGATAGAGATGAGGTTCTGTGTGGACTATAGAGGGCTCAACTCTGTCACCAAGACAGATGCTCACCCCACTACAAGAGCAGATGAGTTGATAAACAAACTAGGGGCAGATACAAGAAAGACAGTAGGGGCAGATACAAGAAAGACAGTCACCCAAGCCCACGTCAGCAGACTCGACTACAGAAACGCCCTCTACGCGGGAGCCCCGACCAAGCTCATCAAACGACTACAACGCATCCAAAACGCCTCGGCACGACTGATCATCGATGTACCACACCACGGCCACATCACCCCCCACCTGAGAAACCTGCACTGGCTCCCCGTCAACAAGAGGATATTCTTGAAGCTCCTCACCCACGCACACAAGGCACTCCACTAGATTGGCCCAGCCTACCTCAACAGACAGCTCTCCTACATGTCCAACCGCCAGCTACGCTCCGCCGACCTGTCACTTGCCACCGTCCCGCGCATCCGAAGAACAATCACAGGTGGGCGATCCTTCTCCCACATGGCCGCCAAGACAGGAAACACCCTCCCACTGAGCCTCCGACAGACCCAAAACCTGCTGACCTTCAGGAGGATACTCAAGACCTGGCTGTTCGATCAGTAGCGCCCCCCCCCCTCCCCCCAGCGCCTTGAGACCCTCGCGAGTATGTAGTGCGTTTTACAAATGATTGATTGATTGACAAATTGGGGGCAGACACATTTCTTAGTACATTTGACTTAACTGCAGGGTACTGGTAGATTGGCATGGCCCCAGGAGCAAAAGAGAAAACAGCATCCTCCACACCTGATGGGCACTATCAGTTTACTGTAATGCCCTTTGGGTTAAAGAATGCCCCTGCCACCTTCCAGAGGTTGGTGAATCAAGTCCTGACTGGGTTGGAGTCCTTTAGTGCAGCATATCTTGATGATATTGCTGTTTTTAGCTCAAACTGGCAGGGTCACCTGATCCTACCTTGGGAAGGTTTAACAAGCCCTGCAGTCTGCAGGTCTAACTATCAAGGCATCCAAATGCCAGATAGGGCAAGGCACTATGGTGTATTTGGGCCACCTTGTGGGTGGAGGGCAGGTACAATCCTTACAGCCCAAGATCCAGAGTATCATGGACTGGGCAGCTCCAACAACCCAGACCCAAGTCAGGGCATTCCTTGCCTTGACTGGGTACTACAAGAGGTTTGTGAAGGGATATGGGTGCAATGTGACTCCCCTCACAGAACTCACCTCCAAGACGATGCCCAAGAAAATCAACTGGACTCTTAGTTACTAAAGGCTTTTGACACCCTAAAAAAACTTAATGTGCTCAGCACCAATTCTAAAAGCACCAGATTATGCCAAGCAGTTCATAGTGCAGACTGATGCCTCTGAGCTACGGATAGGAGCGGTCATATCCCAGATCAATGAAATAGGCCAAGACCAACCTGTTGCTTTTGTAAGCAGGAGGCTACTCCCCAGAGAGCAGCGTTGGAGTGCCACTGAGAGGGAGGCCTTTGCTGTGGTTTGGTCCATGAAGAAGTTGAGGTCCTACTTGTTTGGAACTTACTTCCTGGTTCAAACTGACCACAGACCTCTCAGCTGGCTAATGCAGATGAAAGGGGAAAATCCAAAAATACTAAGATGGTCCATCTCCCTGCAGGGAATGGACTTTGAAGTGGAACACCGACCAGGGACTGCCCATGCCAATGCAGAGGACTTTCCAGGTACTTCCACTTAGACAATGAAGACTCCCTAGGGCAAGGTTAGAGGTTAGTCTCATCACCTCTTGTTTGGGGAGGGGGGAGGGGGAGGTTGTGTGAGAAAGTGCCAACTTTCTTGCATGGTATGCCCCCACTTTTTGCTGATGTGCTTTGACTGAGTGTGCCCTGGGCTCCTGCCAATCAGGTGCCCAGGGCCTGTGTTCCTTCCCTAAAACTGTGTTGAAACTGAAAACCAATTAGCATGCATCCCTGGCCACCTATCAGCCCCTGGTAAATGGTACCCTAGGCACCCAGGGCATTGTGACCAGAGAATAACCCTAAGGGCTGCAGCACTTATTGTGCCACCCTTAGGGGCACTGTCCCCTGACACCCACACACTGCCTTTGCAGGCTGAGTGTCTAGGGGCAGAACTAAACAAAGAGTCGACATGGCACACACCCCTGTGTGCCATGCCCACAAGCCCACTGCCCTGGCATCCATCAGTCACCCCTCTAGCTGGGTGCCCTATGCCAGGGGTGTGGGCACAGGTGCATGAGCCCTGTGCCCCTTCAGTAACCAGGGCCATTCCTGGGCACTGTAAGTGCAGTGCTGCCATTAAGAGTATATGGTGCTGGGAGGTTGTCATTACAAACTCCACAGCACTATGAAGGCTTCACTGAAAACTGAAAAGTTTGATCTCAAACTTCTCAGCACATTAAACCCACACTGATGCCAGTGTGGGATTTAATGTAAAATGCACAACAGAGGGCATCTTAGAGATGCCCCCTGAAACCATATCAACCCCCAGTGTCCTGACTGTGTGGCTACCGAGGCTGCCACAACCAGACATGTTTCTGGACCCCTGGGTTGAGAGCCTGCCGTTCTCGGGGGCCGGAAACAATGCACATCTTGGGACGAGGTGCCACGCCTCCTTCCCCAGGACAGGCAGGGGAAGCTTCAAAGGCATGCCGCCTTTGCGAGCTTCTCCAGGCCACTTGCTGTACTCAGCAACTGGCCCCCACTGGTTCTGACCCCCACTCTGGCGGGAAGAATGGCGGGAAACCCTAAGTCAGGAAAGGGGGTGTTCCAGCTATGCCAACTCCACCCCTCAGATGGGAGAGGCGAGGTAAAGCACGACTCCGGGCTCCGGCCATCTTGAGGATGGGGAGCCCTGCCCAATCAGAGATAGGCTCCTGCCCCCCTTCCACAGGAGAGGAGCAGGCTAGGGGGTGTACTCACCCCAGGACAGAGACCCATTGGTCCCTGCCTTTGCCCTCCCTGTAACGCCCCTAAATGTAGTATTTAGGGGCACCCTGAACCTTCCTTCCTCAGATCCTGATTGCAACAAGAAGAAGAACAAGAAACAAGAAGACCTGTCGTGCAGCTGCTAACAAGAGGACGACACCAACTGACTTGGCCCCAGAACCCTACAGGCCTGTTGATCCTTGAACCTGCTACTGCGAAACTCCGGCGTCTCCTGCGGACAGCAACCTCGAAAACCCCGGAGGACCTGCCTGCCTTGAACCTCTAAAAAGACAGGGACTCCCACGAGCAGTGGTTCTGCGCAAACAGCAATACCCCTGGTGCCAGCCAGGAACCACATATCCAGCCCACTCTGCACCCTCCAAGCTCAGCCTGTGCCTGAGTGACCCAAGACCACAAGGATGTCCTCCGGGCGAAAGTGACCCGGAGTCCAGTGCCCAAAGACCCTCCTCGGCAACCAGATGACGCCTGCAGCGTCAGAACCAGGGACCCCTCCAACCGCGACCAGCTGAGGGTAAGATTTCCGGGCACCAAAAGTCACCCCTGCACCCGACGCCCTGCGGCCCTCTGTGCCTTCCTTTGGGGTAACTACTTCTTCTCCAAGATCCGAACTTACCTCTCGAAGTGGTGGTCGCACCTGAAGAATCATCGTCCCCGAGTCTGCAGCCTTTGTTCGCTTTTTAACTTTCTCATTGAATAACACTGGGCGCCCGAAGGCCCAAAAGCAGCCTGCACCCAGCTGCCAGAGTGCCGCTGGAAGTACAGCAACTACCCTACTCTATTACCCCACTTGCCCTGTGTAAGTGACCAGGAGTTCTGCGCCCACAGCCGCGTGGTCTGCCTGCTAGCAGCCACCAACCGAAGGTCCCTATCCTCCGTAGGATAACATTGGGCCTACTCACTCTGCACCCGGCTGCCCCTGTGCCGCTGAGGGTCTAACAACTGTACCTACCTGACCCTGGGAGACCCCTGAGTTTATGCCCAGAACCCTAACACTGCCAGTGGAGTACTTACCCAAAAGCCGATAACTCACCTTTCTTCGATTGGGTAACATTGACTGGTTTCACTTGGAAATGCTTTTAAGTGTGGAGTTTTGAGACTTTAACCCCTTGCATGCTGCAGTCGGCTGTTGGCCGACAGCAGTACTACCTCCCTAGTGCTGCCGTCGGCCAACGCTGCCCCACCCACTCTTCAGAACGCCCGCACCGCGGCGGAAATAACGCCACGGTTAAGGCGTTAAAATATTTATCTAAAATCAGCCGAATCACAAAAACGAAAATACTCCCCTGTTATCAGGAGAGATTCCAGTGCTGGATCTTGGTGCCCAGCACTGACCCTGAAAAGTAATTATAACTGTTCTTACCGGTAACTTGAATTTCCTTCCATAGGAAAACATTGCCTGGTTTTTGCTGGAAAACTTTCCAAGTGTCGATTTTTGAAACTTACAAATATCAGTTAAAAACCACCTGTATGGCATAAACAAATTCTTTAAATTGTTTACAGGAGATGTACTAGGGCTGGATCCAGGACCCAACCCTGAGTAAGAAAATGTAACGATAACACTACTTACCTTCTAAGTGAATTTCCTCCGATAGTATAACATTGGTGATTCTATGTGAAAACGTTTTTAAGTGTCAACTTTTAAAATGCAGTAATATTCCTTAAAAATCACAACTGTAACCAAAACGCTTTTACTCAACTGTTTACAGGAGATGTCCCAGGACTGAATCTAGGATCCAGTCCTGTGGTTAGAAAAGTAATTAATTGCATTTTACAAGAAATTCCCATTGAGCTCAATGTCACATTGTGTTTGAAATTGTGTTGCCTATTGCAACAACTGTAACTATTGTATTCAAAAGTCTATTGCCTATTTGAAAAGTATTTAACTAAGATAACTCATTCTGAGAAAGTATATTTTGATACCTATTGTTGGTTCTAAAATAAAACTACTATATATTTTTTATACAAACCATTGGCCTAAAGTTCCGTTCTTGAGTGTGTGAGACCATTTGCTGACTGAGTGTGTACAACAAATGCTTTACACTGTCCTCTGCCATACCTCTGGGGACTGTGGATTCTGTACCTTACTTTGGTCCAGTATATACCGAGCCACTTTCTTACATCCTGCAAGGTGCGTCTGTGTGGGGTGTGTGTGTGAGGGTGGGGTGGGTGTGTGTGAGGGTGGGGTGGGTGTGTGTGAGGGTGGGGTGGGTGTGTGTGTGAGAGGGTGGTGTGGGTGGGTGTGGGTGTGTGTGGGGGGTGGGTGGGTGTGTGGGTGTGTGTGTGCGCGCGCGCATGGCCTCTAAAGGTGGCACTATAAGTGCTGCAGCACTTAGAGGTCTTCCCTGGTCACAGTGCCCTGGGTACCATTTACCTGGGGCTGACCCGTGGCCAGAGTTGCCAATTGGGTTCGTTTTGGGGAAAGAACACAGGCCCTGAAAACCTGATTGGCATGGACCCAGGGCACATCAAGTGAACGTGCATCAGTAGTCTGGCAAAAAGTGGGGGGGGGGGTTACTGCAACAGAAACCCACTTTCCTACAGGGCTTTGTTGAAAGGGAGACTGGATCAGATGAAGCAGGTCCAGGCCATAAGATTTCACAAGGGCATTCATTTTAACCTCCAGAGACTGCAGATGCAGGTCCAGCACCACAGCAGCACATCGAATTACCACAGTAAAGGAAGCACACTCTAGTATTGGGATTCAGAAAGTCCTCTGGTCTTCTGAAATCCCGCAGATAAACTATCGTCTTCATCGTGTGTGCGTGTGGGGGGAGGGGGTAAAATCCTCATCGCCATTCCCATCAACAGGAGTTAATTCTTGGTGTCAGACTCAGGGTGTACAGAAATCAGATTTGGAGAACGACCTCTTTCTGAGTTAAAATTGATAGAATTTAGGGTTTGACATTGGAGTTTGCACTGGATACCCATGTTGGGGACTTTGGTATTGGCGCCAATAAAGAAGGGACAGACACAGGTCTCGAAGCAGGAGTGAAAGTCTGCACTGGGTCTGTGCTGAATCAGAGGCAAGTTCAAGGGGCTCAGACTGCACAGAGGATAGATCTGCCAGGCTGTAACCAGACTGGAAGCCCCTGTGGATCTTTGGGGCCAAAGGCACACCAGAAGGTGCCCTAAGAGTGCAGAAAATATGCAGCATGACCATCTTAAAGGCCTCAATATGCTGCAGAGTCATTAATGTGGAGAAAGTTGGTTCGGTCGGGTAACAGAATTGATTCTTGGTATACTCAATAATAATCAATGCAAAACAACAGTACTCAAACTTTTCAGTAATAATTAATGAAAAAGTAGAAAAGACAAGGAACATGAATCACCAATACACTAAATTTTTATCAAACAGTCTGTATTTAAGGAAAAATCCATATATTCGTTTACATTTTATGGTGTCGAACTGACATTACACGGCTGTCAGAGTTCATGAACAGAGCAGGTGCTATGGTGAAAAAATGCAAAAAAAGGTGCTACATGTGAACATGATATACAGTGCTGTACGAATTCAGATGAAATCCATCCCTAGGTACATGAAGCTCTGAACCGCTTGGGTTTTAAATTTCCATTTCAAGTGCGGCAGAGAGAGAGTAGGGTCAGGATTATCGCTAGTATGCTGAAGTTTCAACCCCAAAAGGTGCGTGATTTACTAATAAGCACGGCGGATCTTTGACAGCCGGGGGAACTTGGGGTGCATCCGGATCAACTGTTATGGGAGCAAGACCCAATGGCACCCTGATGCCACCTCAACTTCTTTTTCAATCAAGAGTGGTAGGATGGGGGCTGGGTACCACCTAGCCTTCTTGCATTTCCTATTTGAATTGGACTTACCTGATGATTTAAACAACAAAGAGAAGCCATTTCTGGACCAACATAGAAAATGAGTCTGTGCCCTAGAGATTGAAGCGTGATTTACGCAGCATCCGTGACTTTTCTAAATGTTCAGAGAAGTACACGTGTGCTTCACAGTGATGAATAGCCTTTGGATGCATGACTGCACATATGCCCCAACCCCAGATACCAACGACACATCTTGTGCAGGCCCATCACTGACATCCATTTCCGACAGTTATGGCATGTTTTGAACACTGTAATTTGGTGGGAGACACTGTTCCCTTGCACACTGAATTTGAACAGGAAAATCCTTGATAACCAACACAAATGGGAACCAAGCTTCGGATCAGTCTTCGAAGGTGCAGAAAAAAAAGCAACTAATGTTGGTGGGCAGGCGTTTATCTGTGGCTCTGCTTCAACACTTGAGTGGTATAAAAAAAAGCCAACATGGAGCCGCACTCTGCCACCTACAGGTGACAAATCCATGATCTTATCTAATGCCTGGGGGTATTCTAAAGATGAGGAATCTGCAGTTAGATGTAACCATCAGAAATACAGAAAACAGATACACAGATACGTACAAACACACACACACATATATATGTATATATACACACACACACACACACATACTGGAAAAAGTGCTGTGGGATCTTTCACAAGGGTGGGACAATTTAAAACTTATTACTAATACTGAAGATCCCAAGAAGGAGCGCCAGTGTGCCTTCTGTAGAGCTATCTTGAACCAGCAACAGGTGCAGTGCATAAAAACATGCCAACTTAATTTATGTCTTATACCTTGATCTTTTTGAAGTCAACAGGTTTTCGGATCAACTCATAGTATTCCGGCAATTCCTTCCTGGACGGCAGCTGGATGAAAACTTCACTGAGCTGCCGTCCACTACAGCTGTCAAAATGAGAAAAAATACATATTATAGAAATTACAAAAAGGCAGCCCGCAAACAATCTTCTTTAGCCATCTGTAGGAAGCTGACTTCATATAAATTACCAAAATGAGGTGCACTGTGCAGAGAGTGCAGGTATTCCTTGTTATTGTACTGGGGCTTGCTTTAACAATCCCAAGGTGCTCAATTTGTGGTAGTGTGGTTGAGCAGTCTCTGGCTTATAAGTGTTAGGCACTTCTTGCACACACAAAGTCAATAAATGAGACACACTCAATAAGGAAATACGACACCAATTTAGAACAAGCATTTGCGATGTAAAAGGTCTCGCATTTTAGAAAATTTGACCTATTGGTATTGTAATTGACAATGCCTTTTATTATTTAAGATGTTTTTTTAAACACATAAATAATTGGCAGTGTCATTTATAATGCCAATAGATCAAAATCTCGCAATGGCAAGACCTATTGCATTGCAAATGCTTTTTTTGTTGTTGCAGATTTATATAGGGCGAACATGACCGGAAGACATTGGAGAACCTTACATGAGCACCAGCTACATAAAGCAAGGACACTTTCATTTTTAGGTCTCGACTACAGCATTAGTTTAGCAATGCTTGTTTGTCGAGATTAAGTAAGGCTTTCAAAAGTCTACCCAAACTGCGGATCGGGTACAGTTCATGTGACCCCGGCGCGTGCACATAGCACAGAACCTCGGCATCAGACTTCAAAGCAAAGGAATCCGCTCCCCCGCCCCCGCATCAGACTTCAAAGACGTCCGCTCCCCTGCCCCCCCCCCACAAAGCAATGCCGAGAGCTTCAAAGGAAGCCACTCCCCGCCCTCACCACGCAATGCGGCTCCCCCGCCCCCACCACGCAATACCATGTTTTTCCAGGCAGCAGAACTGTCAATTTGCTGGGAAATCGGCAGGGTTCCTTCCGAGACGATCCATCAGCTGAGGCCCAACAGACGGCCCAAAAACATGTTTTTGACTGCTGCTGAAGATCGCAGCGGAACACTGTGCCTCAGTCCTCACCATTAAAGTGCTGTGCTGCCACCTGCTGGGCACTGTGAGCAGGCTCCTTGTTTTATTAAGCACACAATTTATTATAACTTTTGTTAAACTTGTCTCTCTGTGTGACTTCACAAACGTGACTCTATGCGTGACTTCATGGATCGGCTCTTTGTGACTTAACAGACCCGACCCAGCTTTCGGAATGCTGTAGTGCACACAGTTAACAACAACATAGCAAGAATATATTTGGGATGCAACACAGGAGAAGTGAAAAACGGACAGCCTGATATCATAGATTTAGCCCATGTATATAATTGTTCTTTCCCTCCACATATCTGAATATGGGCTCTGTTTTTCGGTGGCTTTGTGTCCTGTACGCCTCAGGGGCCTAGCGCCCTGTGCATCAGTGAAACACAGGCGTGAGCTCTGGTTCCCCCTCGCTGATTGGTTCGCGGCCGGCGCGTGCTGCAGAGTGGCGTAAGATACCAGAAGCAAGCGATAATTGAACTGCAGGTGTACTACCAAAGACATAAATCACGTCCCCTGCTCTTCTGAAATGCTGGAGGTGAGTGTGACGCTGCCCTTATTAGGCGGCCTCCTTTCCAGGTGGCGAGCCAGATTAGCCCCTCCGGTAATCCCTGATGACAGGCTCATCCTCAAGCGGGCGTACCTTTCTCTGTAAACACGTCTAAATGTTGTCGTTAAACCCAGCACTCAGTTGTGCATCTGTGCCTTTTGAAGAAGGCATCTTACTCGACTACAAAATAACAGCCCTTTCTGACTGGTCATTCTGGCGCCATGAAAGTGCCTCGCGGCTTTAATTAGAACGTCACATGCAGCACTAAAGTGACCCTTTGGGACACCTGCAAGTTTACCGCACCCAAATCTGCATGTTTTTTTTTTTAATGGTTTCTGTTATCGCACTGGAGCAAGTATAATCATAAATGCAAAGCTTTTAGAATCAGCCTTTCGATTGGGAGGGGGTGGGGGGGTCCTTATTGTTCGTGCTGTGGTTGGCATCAGTACCTATGTGCTTTCCGGTGTCTGGCCAGCTAAAGAAAACTTAAAGCCCACACAAGGTGGTTTTACTAGCACAAAAAGAGAACCTCTGGGGTAAATGTGAGCATCAGAGCAGATCAGCTGCTACTATGGAAAAAGTAGTAGAGGAACTTAAAGAAGTGCATTTTGTCCGCAGCAGTAACATAAAATCATTAGAAATTGTGTTTTAGATAGCCCTTGTTGACACTGGTGTTGCAGTGTCATGGTGCTGGAATCAGCAGACGTTCCCATTATCATTTTGTTGACCTCGCAATGATATTAGGCTAAGTTGGAACTACTAGGATGCTGATATGTTACCAGTGGGCTGCGGGTCACACATCTCTGCAGCAGTCTGTTAGTCCACCAAGCCATATTACTGGCCAAGACAGTTATTATGGTGGTTGAGCACACTTTTTTTGGCTATCACTTCGGCAAGGAAAGCCGACAGGACGATTCACCTTTGATTGATCATCGACGTCCCTGAACCGTGAGGATGGTTAAAACATACTTCACTCTCTCTACACCACTCTCTCTCTACACCACTCTCTCTCTACACCCCCCTCATCTATCGCCCTCACTCTATCCATCTATCGCCCTCACTCTATCCATCTATCGCCCTCACTCTATCCATCTATCGCCCTCACTCTATCCATCTATCGCCCTCACTCTATCCATCTATCGCCCTCACTCTATTGTGATGTATTCCTATAGGTTCTGTATCGATCCCCCTATTCCTGACCCTATTCTGGTTAACAAACTAACAAGTTAACTAGCAGCCATCCCATGAGGCAGAAAACCCCCATGATGCAGGAACCGCTATCTGATAAAGCCACACTACGGCACAGGAACGTGTTATCTGATTAGGTCATAACGCTTGCCATCTAATTAGACAAGCGATATTCCTCCAGCCCCTGATAAGGCATACGGAGTTCTCAAAACAAATCAAACCTATGACAACCTGGGAAAAACCCTGCGGCCATTGTTTTGATTTCACCGAGAACTTCAGCAAAAGAATGTGCTAACGACCTGGTCGTATGACATCCTTATTGACGTATCTATGTCCATCCTTACGTCAATCTCGGCACCTTAAAGGTATAAATATTACCGATATTGCCCTATGCAAACACACGCGGTGGTGACGAGATCGGAGCAGCCAGACTTGCCGAAGCCCTGAGCAGAGCAGACCCCGCTGGCGCAGCCCCGCCTTCCTGACGCGCTGAGAACGAGAAGCTGTCTATTCTCCTGCCGAGAAATCCAGCTCCGGCGCTTCCGGGTAGCCCTCGCAGGCAGCCTGGAATATCGAGGCCAGAGACGAGAGATACCATCCCTCATCCATCCTAGATTCCAGGTACAGAACTGAATAACCCCTCACAGAGAATTCTTTAGTTATTCACTTGGCAAAAACAAACTTAACTTAAACTGTAACTTTCTATTCCCGCCCACGCATTAGACTTAGGTCAGGTACACGGGGTAGGCGTAGTTAGAAACACCAGTTGAGTACGATTAGTCAAATGTATATGTGTATGTAATATATCTTATTCATTTTAAACCTTCATATGGCTTAGAAACCATATCAATGTTTTTACAGTATTATTTTATACTTCTGCTTTTAATGTATGCACTTTACTTAACCATAAGTATTGCAATAATATCGATCCATTTCTCTTGTATGAGAAAAGAGACTGATCAATAAATAACATCTTTTATTGAACACGCCCGTCTCTTCCTTTTCTCTACAATCTGATGAGACTAAGAATGCACGTACTGACTGAGTAAAATAAATTGCCTTTTGTTCACACGACTCTCGAGATACACTCTTGATTAGGGGAGAGCAAAGTTGTCATGTTCTATGGTTGTCAGAAACTAAATCCCTTCTTGTCTATCCAGGGAGGTTCAACTCCTCCTTGCCTATTCGAGAAAGTTTCTAGTGAACTCTGAGCTAGCTGTCAAACCCAAAACTTTAAGTCTAATATCGACAGTAGTAGACCTAGTTAAAGTCTGGTCTAGGCCTATACTATTGAAGGTATTATTCCAATGCGCAGAGCCTATTGGGATAATAGGAACTACACTACATGGCGCCCAACGTGTTTGGAAGGGCGATAAAACTAATGTAAGACATTTAGAGTAACTCAGTCGTGCTTCCTCACTCAGACCCCTTTTCCCATAATACTCCAAAGACGTCTGGAGTGGGTGAAAGGTAATATCCGCCAAACCTCGCAGGAGGAAACTCCTATGTATGGTACTTGGTTTAGGCAACGTTGAAGGATAAACCGTTCCAAAATATTGTGCATCTAATCTTTGTTTCCATAAGAAACCTGATCTGCAAACAAACAAAGTAACCATCCTGTCGGTAAAATGGTAGACAGTGATGATGAAAGAGAGGCAGTTAGATTAGCAACTGAACTCGCAGCAGCTGATACTGCACTGCAAGAAGCAGACCAGGATATAATACTCATCCCGGTCATCAAAAGGAAATCTATAACCTTAAAACTTATAGAAAATGGACTGACACCTAGAGGTGGTACAGTCATATTCGTAATTGAGGCACACGAATATCGGCAGACAGAGGTATACTATTCATGGATACATTTTCCAGCAGCAAATGCTGTAACAAAGTACTTCCACTATTACAAAACAGAGGAACCTCCTGAAGAGTATACTCCTTTCGAGGAGGTGGAAGTACCACTTAAATTTCAAGAGCACCTGCTCTTATTTAATGGCGCCCTAAAACACAATAATCACATCACCAGGCTCGGTCCTTTAGGAAGACCAGGAGCAACGTGGCCGGTCCTAGCCGGATACACACCACATCCAGAGTTCGAAAGAATGCCTGCAGCAGATCTTTTAGTACAACTAAAACAATTAATAAAGATACATAGACAATTAGTCCAATATGTGATGCGGACTTCAACAATTCAGCCAGCAATTAAAATTCCACAGCTGACCCCTCACCAGGGGAACACAAATAAAATTACACCACAGAACATACAATCCTGCCTAGGTAAAGTACCAGCTAAACGGGAACAAATACCATTCTGGTTAGCACAAAAAATCACCCAAATAGAGGCTGTGTTTCCAGACACCACCCCGTTAGAAAAACACAGGATTCTGACTATCTGTCTTCCAATGGGAATCGCACCACACATTGAGGACTGTGACACTTTGGGTACAGTCTTTGCTTCCATCTACACAAAAACGCACGGTGTTCCATCCATTTCGGTAATACCAGATGTGCTAAAACAAATTCAAGACGAATATGGTCCAGAACCCGCTTTAACTCTTGGTATGAAATTACTAAAAGACTTCAAGCAGGTCTCGGCTATATTATTAGCCAACATAAAGGGAGAAGCAGCAAACGTTGCGTTCCGCCAGAGGCTAAAAGAGACAGATATAGCAGACCAACCAGCTGAAATTGCCAGAATCATAGAAAAATCCTATGAGGAACTAGGTAGAGATAGTTTAGGTGGAATACCAGTAAAACCACAACTGATTGAAAGTCCTGAAAAAATATTTTTTAATAATAACTCAACATCACAAAAAAAGAGCTGGGATGGAAACAAACAATCCAATCCTAAAGAAAAGAAATTCCAGTCCAGAGGAAGGTCTCCTAGGCGAAGAGAAAAATCTCCGAACCAAAGACACAGGTCACCCCAGAGTGACCCCTCTGGGAAAAGATATAACCTTAGAAATAGGGATAATATAAAGAAGCCTGATAGATATCAAGACATTGATACACGTCCCTCTCAATCTTTTCAGACTTCCTCGCAGAAATCGGAAAGAAGAGAACGATCAGAACAAAGAGAAGAGCACGCCAAGTCCAAAGACAAGGAACCTGCTCAGCTAAAAAAAGAAATTACAATTTCCAAAAAAGAAGGTAGCCAGTATCAAGGTAGTTAACAATGCCGAGAATACTGAGGACACAACTGAAAAACGGAGAATGGGCTCAGACAATGCTAGACAGCGCAGCAGAAGTGAGCATAGCTCGCAAAGTCCTTATGAATCATCTGGAGACAGTGGACACGAATGAATATCTTCAAGTGGAAACTGCAGACACCAGAGTTAGCAAACCTCACAAAATATATGAAATAACTTTACGTATAGAGGGGGATAAGACTAGAAAAATAAGGGGACTATTTTGGGATAATCTCTCCAAGGGCTATGACATCCTTCTAGCTGAAAAAGACTGGCCACCAGAGTTTGTCAGGGATTGCCCTCATGGCGAAGAAATAATTATGCCTGCCTTCTCAAATCACATCCCAATTCATAAAAAATACACACTTGCTAGAAAGTGGGCAGTAGCCCTAGCTCCTGCTTTATATAAAAATCACGTAGGATGGGATGAGGACTCTCCTCCTCACAAAATCCAGTTAAAATCACAACCTACTGCACAGAGGCAGTACCCAATTAAGCAAGAAGCTAAAAAACAGGTAAAAGAAATCCTAGATCAGCTAGAATACCAGGGGGTGATTGAAACTTGCACCTCACAAATGAACAACCCTTTGTTTCCGGTCTCCAAACCAGACAATTCATATCGTCTAGTTTTGGATTACCGACACCTTAACTCATGTTGCAAAACTTTTGCAGTGCAAAACTCGCATAGTGCTGCACTAATGAATAACATAGTGCGCAAAAAATACAAAACAACATTAGACATCTCTAATGGATTCTTTTGTCAAAACATAGCACCAGAGAGCAGATATTTGTCTGCATTCTCAATAAATGGCACTCAAAATCTATTCTGTCGGTTAGCCCAGGGGTACAAGAACAGCCCGGGAGTATTCTCAGCGAGAGTAACAGAATTACTACAAACATATGACGACGAAGCATTATCGTATGTCGACGACATATACTTAACAGATGATGACTTGGAGACTCACTTGAAGAGAGTGAACACCATAATACTTGGGTTCGCAGCAGAGGGTTACAAATTCAACTTTAAAAAATCCAGAATTGCCCATCTGACAGTCCTGTTCTTAGGATATGAATTATCAAGTGAAGGCAAAAGCCTGGCTGACTATTTTCTAGAGAAATGTGCCGTACTCCAAGCACCTAGAACACTAAAAAACCTACAGTCAATTCTAGGCTTCCTAAATTTCGGAAGAACATACATTGCAAATTACGCAGAAAGGGTCAAACCCCTTTATGATCTAATAAAACCAGATTTTAAAAGAACCAATTGGACTCAAATACACACAGAAATTCTGAGATCCTTACAAACAGACATGTGAATTAAAACAAAATTAGAAACACGTGATAACACACGCAATCTTGTGATTCGAGTCAACCCAGGAAGATGCGGATTCACATACCTGACCTCTAATGAGGGAGAAAAGGTACCAATTGCATTCAAATCACACTTGTACACTAAGGCTGAAATGAAATTTAGCCCAACGGAAAAAATTCTTACTGCAACACAGACAGCTATAGCAAAAGAACGAGCCCTGGCACAAGGTAAACGAATAATAATCGTGACACCGATACCAGCCCTAGAGGCGGTAACAAAGGCAAGCATTCCAAATGCTAAAGCGCTCCATCCGAGATGGATACAATGGGCTAATTCTCTCGCTGCAACAGACGTGGCATACGAATTTGATCCTAACTTAAAAACACAAGAATTTCTCCAATATGAATTTGAATGTCCTCCGCCGACCGAAATTCTGCCTCTAGAACATTACGGCTGTATAATATACACAGACGGATCAGCACAACCCGCAGTAGGGGGTAAACAAGCCTACAGTGCTGCGTGCGCGATCGTTAAAGGTCGCTGGCACGAAGGGAAATTTAAACCAGCTATCACTAAAACACAATCTCTAGGAGATTGTACAGCTCAGCGAGCTGAACTACTGGCGTTCAAGATGGCGCTTGAAAATACCGATCGAGAATTCCTCACACTCATAGTGTGCGATTCGTATTATTGCGTTCAATCTTACAATGAATACTTGCAGATCTGGCTTCAGAATGGTTTCAAGGATGCGAAAGGTGGCACAATCAAGCATAAAATGCTCTAGGAACAAGTAGTTCTTTTACAGAAAGAACTACCAAAGACTCACGTGATACATACGCTGAGTCATCAACGTGATGGCGTTCACGTTGCAGGGAATTCATTGGCTGATGAGGCAGCGAAGGCAGCTGTGCAAACGGCTTCCGTAGCTGCCATCACACGGTCAAAAACAAAAATAGACAGCGAAATATGACAGGCTGTCAGCGCTACAGAAAAGGATTCGATAGAAACACTCCCGAAAGGCTTTCCAGTAAAATACTCATACATAACTGATGCAAACAATGTTCCTTTTGCTCGAATCCCTGGAGTGGGGGATAGGGCAATTCCAAACATGGAACATAGGTTAGGACTGATAATAGCGGCACACGAAGGGCTTGCTTCTATACATGCTGGCGTCTCAGCCACAGTATCATTATTAAAACAGAGATACTGGTGGCCACAAATGAGAAGACAAACAAGGAACTATGTTTTAGAATGTGAAATATGTCAAAGAATGAAAGTATCAACGGTGAGACGCCCAGCGCAGACGCCCCTTCTAATCTCGGATAAACCATTAGCCTGTGTTTACCTAGACCACTGTGGTCCCTTACAAAGGGATGGTAACTATAAATATATCTTGGTTGCAGTGGACTCATGTACGAGATTCATATGGATGTGGCCCCAGCGAACGGCTGACGCCAGAACTGTTATAAAAGATTTGCGAGTCTTTATCGGCACATACGCAATTGGCATGCTGCATTCGGACCATGGTCCTGCTTTTAGCTCTAGAGCTTATAAGGAGGCCATGGTCAGCATGGGCGTGACATTGCGGTACTCTTGTCCATTTCACCCTGAGGGGAACGGAATTGTTGAAAGAAAAAACCGTGACATAAAGCAATCTATAACGGCAAAGGTATTAGGTTCGGGAGCTGGGTGGGTCAAACATCTAATAAGTGTCCAACGTAGTCTAAATAACCTCCCAAGAAATTCTCTGAAGGGATTCAGTCCGTACGAATTATTATTTGGAACTAGGATGTTAATCTCTAACCTTGACAGTCAGACTTCAGTGGTAAAGGAAAAAAGCTTTGATATCAAAGATCGTTTGGCTATTTTACAGGACTTAAACGAAACAAGAAAAGACCTGAGCAACATAAAGTTGAAACAGAAGCCAACAACCACTGAAGAACCACCACCTGTCCCAGCAAGACCTGTCTGGATTCCAAAAGTTGGGTATCTAGTCAGAGAAAAGATCGCGGTAAAGAAGGAATTTGGGCCTTCTTACAGAAAAGCAGTTCCTGTCTTGTCTGTCAACGGGACAAGATCAGTAGTACTACCGCCGCTTGCTGGTAAAAAAGGAGAACCGAGTTGTATCCATCGACCTGGTAAAACCACAATCATGTGGCCGATAACAAATAGTAGGCCAAGTGGACTCCCCATAAGTAGCAGAACACCAAGGTTCGCTACCAGTACAGAGGTCCTAACAAAGAGGCTAATCACATTCGAAACGCCTACAGAAGAACGACAAGGACTATGCAACAATGCAATGGAACTTAGACCTCTGAACACCCAAATAAAAACATTTAGCAGAGACACACCAACCTATAATGAAGTAACAAACGACTATGCAAGAAACAGTAATCCTGAAGCAATTGGAACAATTGACAGAACTGCATCCGGCTACTTCATAAACTTTGATGATTCCTCCGAAGGCTTCACTGAATCAAAAACACAGCCATCATCAAAAACCTTTAAAGATAAAGCTAAAGAACTTTTGAAACAACTGAAAGAAACATATCTGATTTCTCCATGGATTGAATTTTGGGTGGGTTTTGGTGCATTTATCCTCATACTTTGGCTCATCATGATACTAACTTTGGGACGCTTCATTGAGGGAAAATATGCTAAAATGGACACAGCAAGTCAGAAAATCAACTTGATCCTCAAACCACACACATCTTCACACGTCGAGAAAAGAGAACTTTCTTCAGTCAACTTCACAGCCAATCCTATACCGGGTGGGGTAGCATGGGACAACACCGACTACGAAATCTATGGTCCGGTTGAAATCCTGAAATATCCACACCAAATTAAAATCTCATTGCGTGACTTCGTAAAACCAAGCACATTTGCTGATGATTGGGACTTTGAAAGTATAAACAATATGATGTCTGACTTAGTGATGTCTGCTAAATTTACCAAACATGATTATTTGCAGGGTTCTACAAATTATGATAGTATGTATTGCTACAACCACTATGGTAACCATTTTTTACATAGATCTGCACAACCTAGAAATGTTTTAAATTATAATCAATGGGAACATTGTGCAACCCCTCCAAAAGGAAGCTCAAGAACCGTTTATGACAAATATTCATACTTTTCAGGTTTTAACATAAGTAATGCTGAAACATTTTATTTCAAATTGTCAAATAAGACAGGGACAAAGACCATGATAACCAACACAAAATTGATATATTCAGACTCATTCTTTGAACAAATGAATACTTTTGGTTTTGATTATTGGGACAAAAATGTTGAATTGAAAAGTGTTTGGGGCACAAAAGAATGGCAAGTACAGGGTATAGAATCTTTGTTTAGAGCCTGCATGATCCCAGAACAAATTATATTTTTAAATGACACTGTTCAACAAACTACCTGTCTTGGCTTAGCCAAAATCAAAGACTTAAATAAACCGTCTATTCCAAAACCAACAATGAACAGCAATAGCTCTACAGATGAGGAGATAGACATAAACTATGTATTAAACCAAAACAGAACACATCCAGATTGGAAACAGTGGTTGATCTGGCCCACAGATACTAATAACTGTCAAGACAGATTCCTGAACAAAACACAGGGGTTCAAAATGACCAGGCCAGACCCTAGATATCCCCAAAGACATCACCCAGGGATAATAACCACCTACAGTGTGGGCAAATTATGCCTTCAATGGCTACAAACTCCACACTGGCAGAAATTAAGCAACACCTAACTTTACTTACTGATGGTGCTGACTTGCGTGGTTTCACTATGGGACCACGCAAACAGCGTCAAAAGCGTTTCATAGCAGCCTCTGTATATGCAGCATACAATGAGGCCTGGAAGGTTACTCAAATTGAGACAGCAGAGAGGATACGGGAAATTGACCGTATTAATTTGGAAAAATCACTTTCTGTAGTGGACAATGGGTTAATGACTCTGTCCTCCAGAATTTTTTCTCTGGACAGCATTGTGTCTTCAGCAATCGACATAATATCGCAAGACTTACTGTTGTTACAACACGGTCAGTCTCAATTGCGTTCTATTGTACAGCTTGGCTGGACGTTACAAAATCTGCGTTCAGGCTATGTGCCTTGGCGTTTAATCAACACAACGTCACTTTTCAATATCTTTAACCTTACTGATAAACAAATCAGTATGGCCCAGAAGGGTGCTGATTATACAATCCTGAGCATTGAGAAACTCGAAAGATTACCAGTGACAATGTCAGAACGACCTGTCAGTGAATGGATAATACATGGGATAATTAATATTCCAATATCAACCTGCAGGTTTCAATACTGCCAAAAATATATTCAGGCTGGCATGTACGAAAAATTGGGAAAAGGGTACATTAAAACAACATGGAACCTGCCCTATTCACATGCATGTGTCAGTAATAAAGGACAGAAAGTGTTTCTTAGTGGCAATAATTGTGCGATGTCACTAAGCGGTACACTTCTGTGTAACGGAATTAGTTTGCATGGAGCCTGTGAAGGGAACTCAAATAACCTTTCATGTCACCAGCTAGGCACACCTGCTACAGAGATAGAACCATTCTTTCAAAGACTCTATAATGGGAGTTACATTCTAATTGTGGACAGCAGATGCTGTAGTCTTATGCCCGGGACTCCTTATCTCGTAACTACGACTGCGAAGGTCAAGTGCTGTGAACGCTTATTGTTCCCCAGCTCCTTTCCAGACAGGGAGGCAAGGGCATGGCCCAACTTGAAAATTACTTCTATTCGAATAGATACTTTAAGCAGAATGAAAACAGTGCTTCTTCAGACGCCGACAAAGCTCACGTCATCAAAAGAAACGTATGATCTCCTAGTCGCAAGGACGACTGCAGAGATACATTCATTGTTATCGACTAATTCCCCCATACATTTCGCAGAAATCCTGAATGAAATCTTAAATATTTCTGATACCAGTGGAGTCTCAAAAGTATTTAAGACAGTATTTTCGATGGCATTAACACCATTCAAAGCCATACTGGGTATTTTTCCAGATTTCGTCCATTCGATTTTTGGCGGACTTCCCCTCATTTTGGGACTAATTGCAGGAATCCTATTCTTAGTTCTTATATTTCGTTATGGCAAACCATGTCACAGACAAAACACCTGCGACAAGGGAAGAAACAATCCTAGCCATTGGATACCGGGACCGGATATCAAAAATCCTGGGACTATCCCGGCTTAGAGACCTGAACATGACGTGGTTTCTTTCATTTCGACCAATGTGGCATCGATGTGTTTTACCTGTATTAAGGTGCCTGCTATGCAGAGAAGAATGCGTGTTAGACACCTGTCTGACGCTACAATCGGATGCGCCAATGGATGCAGAAACATTGTTGAGTCCAACAAAGGCTCATGCTTTGTGCTGCCCTCAACGGCTACCAATCCTGATGACGGCATTCGTGGAAGCTTCACCACTACGATTAAGGGGTAGTGAAGTTCAAGATGAAAGCGGCATCGATCAGGTACGACCTTCTGTCAGCAATCCAGATCAGAATGTCAATGGAGACAATCATGCGCACGAATGCATGGTTACACCTATTTCCGAGTTAGTGGAACTCTCCCAGGAAGCTGTTGACAACTTTTTCGAGAGTCTAAATGATATGATGTTCTCACCAGAGCAGAAATAGAGACTTTTGAGCAAGCTCGTACACGGCGTTCCCTGAATTTGGCCTTCAACTAGAAAAGCAAAATACCATGAACATTTTTCCCTCCAGTTCACGGACAGCAATTTTTTCAGCAGCCCCAAAATATTTTTGCATATTTTTCGGGACACTATCTTCTGCTTAAAGTAAGAACTATTCTTAGAGAACTAAAATTTCTACTTTTAGATAGCTTATAGACATTAGCTGCCCGCTGGTATGTTCATAATTATTTTATTCTGTGATGGAATGGTCTCGAACTTTTTTCTGTATTAAGAGCCATTTCATGTGTAAATTCTCATATACCATTTAGCAATAATGTATACAAATGCGTGATTACTTTAGCATTATTTCACAGCTTGAGTGCATACAATACATGTAAATGCTTTTTTTCCGTATATTTGATAATTTCAAAATGCATTTATGTATTTTGGGGTGGTAAGGTATACACAATACTCTACAGTATGTTTTACTATGCATAGATTAGTAAATATGTCCATAGTTAGCGTGGAGTGGGTGTGATGTATTCCTATAGGTTCTGTATCGATCCCCCTATTCCTGACCCTATTCTGGTTAACAAATAACAAGTTAACTAGCAGCCATCCCATGAGGCAGAAAACCCCCATGATGCAGGAACCGCTATCTGATAAAGCCACACTACGGCACAGGAACGTGTTATCTGATTAGGTCATAACGCTTGCCATCTAATTAGACAAGCGATATTCCTCCAGCCCCTGATAAGGCATACGGAGTTCTCAAAACAAATCAAACCTATGACAACCTGGGAAAAACCCTGCGGCCATTGTTTTGATTTCACCGAGAACTTCAGCAAAAGATTGTGCTAACGACCTGGTCGTATGACATCCTTATTGACGTATCTATGTCCATCCTTACGTCAATCTCGGCACCTTAAAGGTATAAATATTACCGATATTGCCCTATGCAAACACACGCGGTGGTGACGAGATCGGAGCAGCCAGACTTGCCGAAGCCCTGAGCAGAGCAGACCCCGCTGGCGCAGCCCCGCCTTCCTGACGCGCTGAGAACGAGAAGCTGTCTATTCTCCTGCCGAGAAATCCAGCTCCGGCGCTTCCGGGTAGCCCTCGCAGGCAGCCTGGAATATCGAGGCCAGAGACGAGAGATACCATCCCTCATCCATCCTAGATTCCAGGTACAGAACTGAATAACCCCTCACAGAGAATTCTTTAGTCAGTCACTTGGCAAAACAAACGTAACTTAAACTGTAACTTTCTATTCCCGCCCACGCATTAGACTTAGGTCAGGTACACGGGGTAGGCGTAGATAGAAACACCAGTTGAGTACGATTAGTCAAATGTATATGTGTATGTAATATATCTTATTCATTTTAAACCTTCATATGGCTTAGAAACCATATCAATGTTTTTACAGTATTATTTTATACTTCTGCTTTTAATGTATGCACTTTACTTAACCATAAGTATTGCAATAATATCGATCCATTTCTCTTGTATGAGAAAAGAGACTGATCAATAAATAACATCTTTTATTGAACACGCCCGTCTCTTCCTTTTCTCTACAATCTGATGAGACTAAGAATGCACGTACTGACTGAGTAAAATAAATTGCCTTTTGTTCACACGACTCTCGAGATACACTCTTGATTAGGGGAGAGCAAAGTTGTCATGTTCTATGGTTGTCAGAAACTAAATCCCTTCTTGTCTATCCAGGGAGGTTCAACTCCTCCTTGCCTATTCGAGAAAGTTTCTAGTGAACTCTGAGCTAGCTGGCAAACCCAAAACTTTAAGTCTAATATCGACAGTAGTAGACCTAGTTAACGTCTGGTCTAGGCCTATACTATTGAAGGTATTATTCCAATGCGCAGAGCCTATTGGGATAATAGGAACTACACTACACTATCTATCGCCCTCACTCTATCTATCGCCCTCACTCTATCCATCGCCCTCACTCTATCCATCGCCCTCACTCTATCCATCGCCCTCACTCTATCCATCGCCCTCACTCTATCCATCGCCCTCACTCTATCCATCGCCCTCACTCTATCCATCGCCCTCACTCTATCCATCGCCCTCACTCTATCCATCGCCCTCACTCTATCCATCGCCCTCACTCTATCCATCGCCCTCACTCTATCCATCGCCCTCACTCTATCCATCGCCCTCACTCTATCCATCGCCCTCACTCTATCCATCGCCCTCACTCTATCCATCGCCCTCACTCTATCCATCGCCCTCACTCTATCCATCGCCCTCACTCTATCCATCGCCCTCACTCTATCCATCGCCCTCACTCTATCCATCGCCCTCACTCTATCCATCGCCCTCACTCTATCCATCGCCCTCACTCTATCCATCGCCCTCACTCTATCCATCGCCCTCACTCTATCCATCGCCCTCACTCTATCCATCGCCCTCACTCTATCCATCGCCCTCACTCTATCCATCGCCCTCACTCTATCCATCGCCCTCACTCTATCCATCGCCCTCACTCTATCCATCGCCCTCACTCTATCCATCGCCCTCACTCTATCCATCGCCCTCACTCTATCCATCGCCCTCACTCTATCCATCGCCCTCACTCTATCCATCCCCTCACTCTATCCATCGCCCTCACTCTATCCATCGCCCTCACTCTATCCATCGCCCTCACTCTATCCATCGCCCTCACTCTATCCATCGCCCTCACTCTATCCATCGCCCTCACTCTATCCATCGCCCTCACTCTATCCATCGCCCTCACTCTATCCATCGCCCTCACTCTATCCATCGCCCTCACTCTATCCATCGCCCTCACTCTATCCATCGCCCTCACTCTATCCATCGCCCTCACTCTATCCATCGCCCTCACTCTATCCATCGCCCTCACTCTATCCATCGCCCTCACTCTATCCATCTATCGCCCTCACTCTATCCATCTATCGCCCTCACTCTATCCATCTATCGCCCTCACTCTATCCATCTATCGCCCTCACTCTATCCATCTATCGCCCTCACTCTATCCATCTATCGCCCTCACTCTATCCATCTATCGCCCTCACTCTATCCATCTATCGCCCTCACTCTATCCATCTATCGCCCTCACTCTATCCATCTATCGCCCTCACTCTATCCTTCTATCGCCCTCACTCTATCCATCTATCGCCCTCACTCTATCCATCTATCGCCCTTACTCTATCCATCTATCGCCCTCACTCTATCCATCTATCGCCCTCACTCTATCCATCTATCGCCCTCACTCTATCCATCTATCGCCCTCACTCTATCCATCTATCGCCCTCACTCTATCCATCTATCGCCCTCACTCTATCCATCTATCGCCCTCACTCTATCTATCGCCCTCACTCTATCCATCTATCGCCCTCACTCTATCCATCGCCCTCACTCTATCTATCGCCCTCACTCTATCTATCGCCCTCACTCTATCTATCGCCCTCACTCTATCTATCGTCCTCACTCTTTATTTTTTTATTTTGAAAGTTTTATATAGTGCGAACAAGATCTTTGCAGATAACAGAGCGCTTTACACAGGCAAGGGGTAAGTGATAGGTAAGGTGGGTAAAGGAGGGAGCATGGTTAGGAAGGTAGGTCATCAATGCAAGTAGTACAAATAAGAGGGATCATGAACAATCAGGTAGTTCGATAATACAGATAAAACACATGTGCAAAGGTATCAAACAGGTAGTACAAATCGACGCAGAGTCTTAAAAGATCAAAAATATCAGTTCAAGTGTATTTGGCCATGAGGATAGTTTTGACTTCTTTCTTAAAGAGAAGAGTGGAGGAGATGAGTCTGGTTTCAGGAGGGAGTGAGTTCCAGATCCTAGGCGCCATTCCTGAGAAGGAGCATTTTAGGTTTTTTCCTTCCAGAATCTTCGAGGCTTCAGCAGAAGATTGTTTGTGCTTCTTGTGGTTCTGGAGCCGCCGGAAATTGTCAGCTTCTGAGTGAGGTAGCCGGGTGAGTTCAGATGTATAGCCTTGTGCGTCATGCAGGCAATTTTCAAATGTATTCTGGCTTCAAAAGGCAGCCAGTTCAGGGATTTAAAGTCAGGGGAGATATGAGAGTGTTTTTTAGATCCAGTGATGAGTCTCGCTGCTGCGTTTAATGAAGCTCTTAGGGGTGCAGTTGTAGTTAGGGGGAGACCGCAGAGGGCGATGCTGCCGTAGTCTATGCGAGGGATGACTAGTGCTTGTACTGCATTTTGGAAGTCTTTGGCAGGGAGGAAGGGTTTAAGTTTCCTCAAGGTATTTATTTGGAAGTTTGCTCCCTTAGTTGCCTTACTGATATGCTGCTGCATGTTGAGATTGGCGTCAAGTGTTATGCCTAAGGATTTTGCTGAATCCACGATGGTTGGTTGGACATTGAGTGCAGTTAGGTGTTTAAGCCAGGATTGAGTGGTAGAGATTTTCGCGCGGGTGAGATCAGAAGGAACTCAGTTTTCATAGCATTGAGTTTGAGGTGGTTATCGGCCAGCCAGGATTGGGTGCTTCTGATCGTTGAGTTATCTATCGCCCTCACTCTATCCATCTATCGCCCTCACTCTATCGCCCTCACTCTATCTCTCTATCGCCCTCACTCTATCTCTCTATCGCCCTCACTCTATCGCCCTCACTCTGTCTCTCTATCGCCCTCACTCTATCTCTCTATCGCCCTCACTCTATCTCTCTATTGCCCTCACTCTATCTCTCTATCGCCCTCACTCTATCTCTCTATCGCCCTCACTCTATCTCTCTATCGCCCTCACTCTATCTCTCTATCGCCCTCTCTCTATCGCCCTCACTCAATCTCTCTATCGCTCTCACTCAATCTCTCTATCGCCCTCACTCAATCTCTCTATCGCCCTCACTCAATCTCTCGATCGCCCTCACTCAATCTCTCTATCGCCCTCACTCAATCTCTCTATCGCCCTCCCTCTATCGATTTATCGCTCTCACTCTATCGCTCTCACTCTATCGCTCTCACTCTAACGCTCTCACTCTATCGCTCTCACTCTATCGCTCTCACTCTATCGCTCTCACTCTATCGCTCTCACTCTATCGCTCTCACTCTATCGCTCTCACTCTATCTATCGCTCTATCTATCGCTCTCACTCTATCTATCGCTCTCACTCTATCTATCGCTCTCACTCTATCTATCGCTCTCACTCTATCTATCGCTCTCCCTCTATCTATCGCTCTCACTCTATCTATCGCTCTCACTCTATCTATCGCTCTCACTCTATCTATCGCTCTCACTCTATCTATTGCATCACCACAGCATCAGTCAGCACCACCACAGCATCACTCAGGGGCAACACAACACCACTATGCGCTACCACAGCATCAGTGAACGCCACAGCATCATTTGTCACCGCCACAGCATCATTTGTCACCACCACAACATCACTCAGCGCCACCACAGCATCAATCTGTGCAACCATTCAACAACAACTGGTTCAAATATGTTCTCTCAATGTTTCAAGCTTTATTACAAATGTCACAAAAAGATGTTATTTCACTTCTGTTCTTGGATTTTCGTCACAATAAAATACACTGAACATAATCTTCACAAACGTTATTTACAAAAGTTTAAGCTATTGCCATTATACACTACAATAACTTTTAAGTATTCATTATTTAAAAAAATAAAAGCAATTGTTATTTGTAATATCAATACATCTAAGTCACGTAAATGCTATAGGTGTCACATTTGCTAAAGTTAAAACTATTGGCATAGTAAATGACAAAGCTATTAATTAAGCTATTTTCAAAACCAACACATCAATACAAAATTTGTCATTTACAATACCTATAGCTCAAACGTTCCTAATGCGAGACCTATTGCATTGCAAATGCTTGTTTAATTTTTTTTGTAGACCAGCAGATGAAGTGACTTGCCCAGAATCACAGGATATTGAGCCGACGCTGAGACTCTAACCGAGTTCCAAAGTCTGCAGCTCTAGTTGTTATGCCACAGTCCTCTCCCAATTTTCCCATGCCACTGCAGACTAAATCAGGCGCTGGATCTCTAAATTACTGAACAGGCCTAGAGAGCTTTTTCTTACGTTTTGCAGTGTTCCGTAGAAGGCCATGGTCATAGGAATGGTGATCACCCCCATCCTAATCTCAGAGTGACCAACACTGATTGGCGCATTCCTGCCTTTCGGCCTAAACTGCATTGAAGATAAAACTCAATTGGTACTCTTTGGCCACAGGTCAGTCCCTTGTAAATGGTACAACAGGTACCAAGGGCACTTTGGCCAGGGAAGGCCACTAAGGTCATGTGAGAAAGTGGCTCTATATATACTGGACCAGAACAAGGTACAGTGTGTATAGAGTCCACAGACCCCAGAGGTACAACAGAGGTTAAAGCCAGGTGTGACCTTACTCTCAAAAGTGGTAGCTTGGTCGAGCAGTAAGGCAGTACCAGAGGACAGTGTAAAGCATTTGTTGTACACACTCAGTCAGCAAAAGGTTTCACACACTCAAAGACTGAACTCCAGGCCAATTGTTTTTATATCAAATATATAGTGATTTTATTTTTAGAACCAGCAGGTATCAAAATGAATATGCTACTTACCAGTATGCATCTGTTCTTGGCATGTAGGGCTGCTGACATTCATATCTATAGCATAGATCGCCGCCTAGTGTTGGGTCCGGATGATTGCACATTGTTGTCCTGGAAGAGTCTTCGAAGTATCACGAGATAGGTGGCTCCTCCCCTGGACGACAGTGCGCATGGGAATCGACTCCATCCCCAGATTGTTTTTAGCCATTGTGGCGAAGATGGAGTGTAACAGTGTGAGCGGTGACCATGCAAAAAGTAAATTTGAATTCTGCAGCCGCTACAGGCGCCGGGGAGGAGGGCGGCGGTATGAATGTCAGCAGCCCTACATGCCAAGAACAGATGCATACTGGTAAGTAGCATATTCAGTTCGAGGCATGTGGGCTGCTGAATTCATATATATAGCATAGAATACAGAGCAGTCCCTCCATTAACGGCGGCCGCCTGTGCCAGCTGCAGACGTTTGAAAAAGTGTCTTAAGAACAGCCTGCCCTACAGCTGCTTGCTGCTTGGAGTGCACATCTACACAGTAGTGTTTAGTGAATGTGTATGGTGTAGACCATGTGGCTGCTCTACAAATGTCTTCCAAAGGGATATTAGCAAGGAAAGCCATGGGGGCCCCCAACTTGCGGGTGGAGTGGGCTCTGGGGGGGGGACCGTTAAAGTGCGCTTAGCTTTGTGATAGCAAATTTGAATACACTTAACGATCCACCTGGCTATACCTGCTTTGGAAATGGGGTTGCCTTTATGCTGGGCCGAGAAGGCAACGAAGAGTTGTTGTGTCTTCCTAAAATCCTTGGTCCTATCGATGTAGTACATCAAAGCTCGTTTGACGTCAAGAGTGTGGAGCATTCTTTCGGCTACAGTCTCTGGGTTTTGAAAGAAAGCAGGTAGTTCAATGGTCTGATTGACATGGAACTGTGAAACCACTTTAGGAAGAAATTTAGGGTTAGTGCGCAGCACCACCCTGTTTGAGTGAATTTGTATGAATGGCTCTTGGACAGTGAGCGCCTGTAGTTCACTAACACGGCGCAGAGACGTAATGGCTATTAGAAAAGCCACTTTCCATGTTAAAAACTGAACCTCGCATCAATGCAGAGGCTCAAAAGGTGGGCCCATCAGCCTGGTGAGGACCACATTAAGGTTCCATACAGGAGCTGGCTGGGTCCTGGGAGGATGACTCGTTTCAGTCCTTCTAGGAAGGCTTTAATGGCAGGCACTCTGGAAACGGAGAGATGCTGCCTGTTTTGGAGATAAGCTGCTATGGCGGATAAGTGTATACGAATGGAAGCATATGCTAGCTTGCATTTGTAAAGATGTAACAAATAACAGATGATGTTGTGAGTGGATGCATCTAGCGGGTTGATGTTGTGTTCTGTACAGTAAATGACAAACCGCTTCCATTTTGCTGCATAGCAAGCTCTGGTGGTGGGCTTTCTTGCCTCCCGTATGATATCCATGCAGTCGGGAGGCAAGTTAAGGTAGCCAAATTCTAAGACTTCAGGAGCCAGATCGCCAGGCTGAGCTGTTGCGGGTCTGGGTGCTGAATGTCGCCATGGCTCTGCGTCAAAAGTCTGGGTGTGAGGCGCAGCCTTTGATGCGGTAACACGGAGAGTTCTAGAAACGTGGTGTACCATGGTTGGCGTGCCCACGTTGGAGCAACCAGGATGAGTGTCAATGAGTGTTGCTTTAGCTTTCGTGCCACCAGCGGTATGAGAGGTGCTGGGGGAAAAGCGTACGCAAATTTGCCTGACCAGTTCATCCATATCGCATTGCCCTGCGACTGTGGGTGAGGGAACCTGGCGGCAAAGTGTTGGCATTTTGCGTTTTCTCTTGTGGCAAACAGGTCTATCTCTGGATGCCCCCACTACTGGAAGTACGGGTGGAGTACTGATGGATGTATCTCCCACTCGTGCATTTGGTGGCTGTACCTGCTGAGCAGATCCGCCATCTGATTGTCCTTGCCCGGGAGGTGTTCCGCCATGAGAAAGATGTTCCTCTGAATGGCCCACTTCCACATGCTCTGAGCCAGATGAGACAACTGTGGCGAGTGTGTACCTCCCTGCTTTTGAATGTAGTACATGGCTGTCATGTTGTCCGTCCGGATCAACACGACTTTGTTGCACAGATGTACTTTGAATGCCTTCATCGCCATGAAGATTGCCATCAGCTCTAGGTGGTTGATGTGCATCTTCCGTTGCTGCGTTGTCCATAGTCCCTGCACTGTGTAGTCGAGTACATGAGCTCCCCAACCCTGGAGAGATGCGTCCGTTGTCAGGATAAGTTGAGGCACAGGCTCCTGGAACGGTCGGCCCTTGCAAAGGTTGTGTGGATTCCACCAATGCAGAGAGTTGAATGCCTGACCGGTCACCAACACTAGGTCCTTCAACTGTCCGTGAGCCTGATTCCACTGGTGTGCTAAGCACTCCTGAAGCGGACGCATATGTAGCCTCGCGTGCAGGACTATGAAGATGCAGGAGGCCATCATGCCTATTACTGCATGAACACTCTTGCTGGAAGCGAGTGTTGTGGTCTGAACTTCTGGATGAGCGACTGAATGCTGTTGATCCTCACAGAATTCGGCTGAGCCGTGGCCGCCAGAGTATCTATCGTCGCGCCCAGATACTGCCGCACATGGGCTGGCTGAAGGTGCGATTTGGGATAATTCAGTGAGAATCCCAGACTGTGAAGAAGGTGAATGGTGTGGGACATGTTGGCGGCGCACAGCTGGGCCGACTTTGCTTGGACAAGCCAGTCGTCCAGATAAAGGTTGTATGACGAACCATCGCGCGCAATCGCATCGCGGCACTTTAGATCGCGGCCACGACATCGCATCGGCCGTTACACCGGCCATTATTTCGTCGCAAGCATTTGCGCCGCAAATGCGGCAATTTCATTGGATCGCGTGTCACATCGGCGATTTAACATCGCGCGACATGACAACGCGATGTGTTAGCCTCCAGTTAAAAAAAAAAGCGATGTATCGGATGTAAGGGGCGCTTCCCGTTCCCGTCTACCAGCAGCTCGTTCAATATCAATTAAGGCAGCCAGCAGAAAAGTCTGCAGTCTCTGAGAGCTTCCAAATGCCTGATAGCACTTATTAGTTTGGAAAACTAGGAAAATATTAATAATCAACAACCAAGTGGGAGCAGAGGAAACCGGAGACCTGCAGGGAATGGAGAAAAGCATTCTGGCATTGAAATGTGCGTTTGCATGCAGCAGGGACGCTTCCAGAGCAGGTTGAATAACATTTCTCGTGTCGGGTGTTTGCTGTGCGACTGGCGGCTGTGTTCAGGTAGCTCGTCCAGGTGTCAGTGGCAGCTGACAGGGCCCGGCTACCAGAGGAGGTTAAAACTCGGAGTTTATTCAAGTCACTTTTGGAAATAATAAATCACATTAGCCCATTATAACATGTGAAATCCAACATTCATTAGGTCGTTCCGGCATTCTTTCTCATTAAGTCTTATTTTTTTATCTGACCTCTTCTCCCCTCACGTAAAATGAGAGCTAATGAAAGTTGATTTTATTTATTTATTTCGTGAAATTGAATTTAGTCTCACAGGATTCGTCTGTATTGTCTTGCAGTAACACAGCACGAAGACAATCGTGCAAGGATTAAGAGCTTTGTGGTCGCTTATTGGCTCTCAGTTCCATTTTTGTGCTTGGCTGTGGCTCTGGAGGCCTTGCGCAAGTCTAACTGGGCTATGGTGTGACAAGCGAAGGCATTGTGGTATTTCATCGTTGATTACCACACATACCCGAATTATGAGTTTGGTGGCTAACACCGTAGCTCTGAAGTTTTTCTCCTGTAAATTTCGGCAGGTCAAACCTTCAAATGTTGATGCAATGAGCACCAAAATGTGAATGTTATTCCCCGTTAGCGGGGACAAACTCATAATTGAGTGCCATTTAACATACTCAATGAATTCCAACACAGTGGTGTCAGATTTGATTGGGTGAACTAAATATCTGCCCAAACGCCGGGTCACTGTGAGTGAGGGCCAATGTCTTCCAATCTTAACTTACTCCAGCAGAGACCTACTCCATGCGTCACGACCATGATAATTGTTTTGTTCGTTCTTCCAGGCTAATAATGCGTTATGAATTGAGAACTATATAATTGAAAATTAAAATAAAATGCTGTTGCCGAATTAGCCAATCAGAATTAATCATCACAAAGACAACAATCAAAGCCCAATTGTGTGACTAACAATGTGAGCAAAATAAATCAAAAGGACAGGATACAAAACAAAAAGAAGAAAAGAAAATGGAAACAAACTCATGATTCAAAATATAATCATAAGAAATTAATATTAAATGTTTTTCAAACTTATAGTTGCACAATCATTCATATTTAGTGAACTTGTTCACATAATTTATACGGACATGTTTTTTGTATATCATCCATGTTCTTATGGACAATGTTTGAAGTGTACTGCGATTGTCATTGCCGGTTTATCTATTTCTTAAGCACTATTAGTAATGCACAAAATAGTTTCTTGTTTCATCCACAGATTCAACATTAGTGAATTAATACAAATATCTTAGAGACCACTACAATGTTGGCATAGTACCTTCAAGATACTTGCATTCAATATTCCAAATAAAAGCATAAGTGTCTCTCATCATTTTTTCAACGTAGACTTTTATCAGTTATGAACTGGTGTATCCAATTTCACTGCACTTTGATTTATATCAAATCATAAACTGAACATTTTGTACTATGAGATCCTATTAACACTACAGGCCTAATATACTTATTTTGTAATTCAATACGAATGCTCAATAACATTGTTAAATAGAGCGGAGGTGTTTACCAACTCTGTTCCGTAACATTATTATTGTATTTGATGACAAAACCCATCCCATCCCACCCACCCAACCACCCATCCATCCATTAATCCACCATCACCCATCCCACCCACCCACATCCATCCACCCACCCATCCATCAACCCACCCGCCCATCGACCCATCCCACCCACCCACCCATCCATCCATTAATCCACGATCACCCATCCACCCATCCCACCCACCCACATCCATCCACCCATCCCACCCATCCATCCATCCATTAATCCACGATCACCCATCCCACCCACCTACATCCATCCACCCACCCATCCACCCACCCGTCCAACCACCCATCCATCCATCCATCCCACCCACCAACATCCATCCACCCACCCGTCCAACCACCCACCCACCCACCCATCCACCCATCCATCCATCCACCCACCCACCCATCGTGCGTGAAAAATACACTTGCCATCAAATGTTTAAAAAAAAAGAAGTATATTATCTTGCTATGAGTGGATGCTTGCAGGCTCGAACCGTGTCTGACAGCACCAAAGTCTGCCTAGCTATCCGTCTGACCACATCTTGTTGTAGTTATAGACGCTGTGATTACGATATGAAATATGATGTGTTAATGTATTTCGAATTTGAAGACATAAAAGTATATTATTGTTAAATATTAAATATATATGGTCTTTGCAGCTTCCCATTTTAAGCGCAGCTTAAAGTAAACACTGCTATGAGTGGATGGTAGGAGGCTTGAACCTCGTCTGTCAGCACCAAAGTCTGTCTATGTTTCCGTCAGACCACATGTTGTTGCAGTGATTGACGCTGATGTTTCGCTTACTTTAAATAAACATACTTCCAAATATGCGCTGCTTTGCTTGTTTGTGCTCGCATATTCACATTTTATGTAAATTGTGCAATTTAGTAATTGTGCTCGCAGTCAAATAATTTAAATAAACATATGCGCTGCTTAATTCGATGTCATCAGCAATGCTTCACATTTTATGTAAATTGTGTTAATCGTATACTGCTCGGGAAGCGCCCCTTACATCGGATGAGATGGTTCGTCATACAACCATACTGCTCGCTGTCAAATAACTTAAATAAACAGAAACATGTGTTAATTGTGATTGTGATCTTGCAATTGTGCTCGTATACTGAAATTACTTAAATAAACATATGCACTGCTTCCCATTTGAAGTACATTATTGTGCTGTAAATTCTATGTCATGGTTAACGATGTAATATTCAATGCGATGCACTTGCATGCGTCCTGATGACATGCGATGTGATGACGGGCACGATGTAATCGGCGCGTTGCAATGTCAGCGCGATGCGATGTATCCGATGTAAGGGGCGCTTCCCCCAGATAAAGGTAAACGTGAAAGTTTTGCCTTCTGAGGTGCGCAGCCACTGTCGCCAGGCATTTTGTGAACACCCTGGGCGCCGTGGTCACTCCGAAAGGAAGGACCTTGAACTGATAATGCCGACCCTGAATGGTGAATCTGAGGTATTTTCGGTGTGATGGATGTAGTTTTGATTTGTGAAAGTATGCATCCTTGAGATCCAAGGTTGCGAGGAAGTCTCCCTGATTGAGCAACGGAAGAACTTGTTGCAGCGTCAGCATGTGAAAGTGTTCTGAGAGAATATACTGGTTTAGGGGTCTGAGGTCCAGAATGGGTCTGAGGGACCCGTCCTTCTTCGGGATTAAGAAGTACAGGGAATACACCCCTGTGCCTTCTTCCTCCACCGGCACGAGCTCTATTGCCCCTTTTTGCAGCATGACAAGTACTTCCTGCTGCAATAAGTGCAAATGCTCTGTGGACATAGGACGGTGTTTTGGTGGCATGTTGGGTGGACTGGATGTTAACTTCAGACAATAACCGAACTGGATAAGTTTCCTGACCCACCTGTCTGTGGTGATGGATTTCCAGACTGGCAGGAACTGCTGGAGTCTCCCCCCCGACAGGTGTTGTGTGGTCGGGGGGCAGGGGCATGGCGTCACTGTTTGGTGGTGGCAGAGGAGCGGGAGTTGTTATTTCCACGGCCTCTGCCCTTGGCACTGTTGCCCCGATAGCCGCCTCTACTCTGCTTGGTGTAAGAGGACTGCGCCCCACTTTTAGTGTATTGCGTTTGCTGGGACATTTGGCCTCTGGAAACACCTCTAGTGCCTGAGCGACGAAAAGTACTGCCCCGAAACTGTTGGGACTGGAGAGCTCCCATGGACTTTGCAGTCCTTTTTTATTTTTTCCAGTGTGGCATCCACCTCAGGACCAAACAACCTATCAGGGTTGACCGGCTGATTGAGGATGGTGGTTTGTATCTCTGGTTTGAAACCGGAGATTCTGAGCCATGCCTGACCTCTCAACATCACACTGGAGAAGTGTGGCTCAATGGTTAGAGCAGGCAGACCTCGATGCAGAGCTCTGGCCAGGGACCAGGGTTCGATTCCTGCCTCGGCGGGTCTCCGGCTCATTAATTCCCCTGACTGGATATTCTCGCCTCAGTGCCTGTTCTGATCATGGGTCCCACGCTGCAACTCTGGGCAATAGCTTGCTTAGTCTCCACAACGGCCCCAAAAGCACTGGGATGCCTGGCTGCACTTGGGGGGTGCCCAGGAGTGGACATTTCCCAGGAAAGCCAGGAAGGGTTCCTAAGCGGTATACAGACAGCGCCGGGACACCTCCGGTGGAGGTAGCTGTGCGCTTTACAAATTCCGACATTACATTACATTACTGGTGGTCATGGCCCTGGCCGCGGTGTCCGCCACGTCCAGTGCACATTTAATAGAAGCGTTGGAGATGAGCTTTCCCTCCTGGATGAGCATTTCCGCCGCCTCTTTATACTGATCGGGTAGATGTTGTAGCAGGGTCTCTAGTGTGTCATAGTGCGCCCTGTCATATCTGGCCAAGAGTGCCTGAGTGTTTGAGATACGCCAGATATTGGCTGCTTGAGCCGCCACCCTTTTCCCTGATGCCTCCAGCACTTTAGATTCCTTGTCTGGGGGAGGATCACCAGTGGTCTGCGAATTCGCCCTCTTCCGGGCATTAGAAAGAACCAGAGAGTCCAATGGCAACTGGCCCTTGTTGTAGGTTGGGTCGCTAGGTGCCGGCTTATATTTTTTTTCAATTCTAGGGTTGACCACCCTGGCACGTGTGGGTTCTTTAAAAATGTCTGCAGCATGTTTGAGAACCCCTTTCAACATTGGGAGAGTTTTGACAGTTTTTTCTGCTGTGGAAAAGGTATCAAAAAGGAAGTCCACGTCAACAGGGTCAGCGTGCAGCTGGACGTCGTGGTTTGTAGCCGCCCTCTCAATGAGAGCATTAAATGCCGCAGAATCCTCTGTAGGAGAGGTTTTGACACTGTACCCCTGAGCGTCCGGGGCCGTTTGCGGATCCCCTGGGTCCCCTGCATCTGCCCAAGAGTCCTGGTGATCCTCAGGATCAGTGTTGGCAGGAAAGTTATACTGTTCGTCATCACCTTCCCCAGCCTCGACATCTGAGTAAGTGGGCGAGGGTGTAGCAACTCTTGGAGTCTGTGGAGCAAGTGTCTCAACCAGAACCGGGGAATCCGTAAAAGGCTTCTTGCTCTTTAAAGTAATCGTGTAGGACTCCAAAGGCTGCGTCGCCGTGATCTTTCTCTTGTAGAGGGTAAGTTTACCGGTGTCGGCGTCGATAAAGTGTTCCGACTGCTCCTCCATCAAGGGTTGTCGATGCTTCAAGCTCCCAAGCTGCGGAGAAGGCTTCGACCCAGCAGACCCTTGCACGGGCGCGTTGGTGACCGTCCGTGGTGCGAAGGCCTTTGGTGCCACCTTAGGCGGCAACGTAAACAGGAGTGGCGTCGAAGACGTTGGCGTTTTGGCAGCCTGCTTCGGGGTGGAAGCATCCTTCGGATCGACCACGGAAGCCTTGTTCCTGATGCGTTGCAGCGAGTCCGACACCTGCTTCGTAAAGGAAGCGGACGGTTTCGTCGACCCGACAGACGTCCTCGGTCCACCAGCGTGTGAAGACCCAAGCGTCGATGTCTTTGACTTCTCCGGCTGAGGTACAGGAGTAGCTTTCTTAGGTGCGCCGTGTCCTCCCTCCTTGCCGACGGCCTGCGGCGCCGACGGTTTCGGGTCGGCGGCCTTGATCGATTTTGGATCGACGCCCTTGACCGACTTTGGCTCGACGCCCTTGGTTGATTTCACCGGGTCGACAGCCTTCTTCGGCTGCCCCAACATAGCGGAAGACGAGGAGGCGGCCAGAGGTACAGACGTCTTCTGTTTCGTTGGCGTTTCAATCACTTTCGGTTTCGTAGACACCGAGGGTTTCACTTTCGGTTTCGTTTTGACCACCGGCGGCTCCGCAGAAGTGTCCGTAGCCGGGCCCGTAGGCGAGGCCGTGGATTTGGGTGCAAGGTCTTGGGTAAGGTCGTGTGGCGATCCCGCGACCTGAGCCTTAGTGATTGTCCGAACGGGGCATAGCTCTTCGCCTGAGCTATCTTCCATGGCCCCATAGGCCTCATTGTCGTCTCCTACCTCGTCGACGACTTCCTCTGCATCGAGCGCTTCAACATCCGCGTCGTAGTTGTAGTCTATCTCCTCCGCAGGAGGTGAAATCTGCAGATGAACTTCTTGCTCGTCTGCGTCTTCTCTTTCGAAGATGTCCACCGGTGCCGGGGCCGACTGCTGGGCCTCCATGCGCGCCACGCGCCGAAGTCGAATCGTTTTCTTCGATCGAAACCGGGAACAAGCCATACAGTTGGCTTCATCGTGGTCTGGCGACAGGCACTTGTTGCACACTGGGTGGACGTCGATGTGGGGATACTTCGATCCACACACTGGACATTTCTTGAAAGGGCTCCGTTCCATGATGTGTAGTTGAAAGTCTTGTTGCGTCGACGGGGCCCCGAGCACCAAAGAGTCACGCGACTCCTCGGGATGTCCGACTCGGGAACTGAGCCGGAACAGAGTTGGGCACCGAGCGCAAAAACAATACCGACAGTATAGGAAAAGGCCTTAAGAAAAGTCTATTTCGATTCCGAACTGGCGATAACGAATATACATCCGAACCCAATGGCGGAAAAAAACAATCTGGGGATGGAGTCGATGCCCATGCGCACTGTAGTCCAGGGGAGGAGCCACCTATCTCGTGATACTTCGAAGACTCTTCCAGGACAACAATGTGCAATCATCCGGACCCAACACTAGGCGGCGATCTATGCTATAGATATGAATTCAGCAGCCCACATGCCTCGAACTATACTGTTCTCAATATGAGAGGTCTCAGATGAGTACTTTGCAGAAAGGCAATAGACTTTGTAAATACAATAGGTACAGGGGTTGCAGTAGGCAACACAGTCCTACACACAATTTAGCATTGAGCTCAATGGGTTATTCTATGTAAACACAGTTGATTACTTTGTAGATTACTTTGGTAGTTCCAGGACTGGATCCTAGATTCAGTCCTGGGGTCTAAGCTGAAAACAATTTAGAAGAAACGTTTTAGCGATTGCAGTGATTTTTCAGGAATATAAAGCTATTTTAAAAGTTCACTCTTAGAAACTTTTCAACAGAAATCTGGCAATCCAATGGAAGAAAATTCAGGTTGCAGGTAAAGTACGATCTCGTTAATTTTGTAATCCAGTACTGGGCTCCTAATTACAAATTTACAATGACTAACGAACTTCCTGGCGGAGTCTGAGAATGATGGAATTAGTTCTGAAAGTGTGGAATAGAAGAGATTTGAGGTCGGCTTTGAAGAACCGGATGGAGGTGGTGACACGGAGCGATGGAGGAAGCGAGTTCCAGACTCTCACCGCATTACCTGAGAACGATTGAGCCATCAATTTTTCCCTTTTGAAGGAGGGGGGCTCAACAGAAACTTTTCAGCATTCCGAGAAGGTCTCAAGCCTCCAGACAATTTCAGTTTATTTGCCAGATAGCGAGGGGAGGAAGAGTGCAAGACTTTGTGGGTGATGCAAGGCATTTTGTAAATAGCTCTAGCCTCGATGGGAAGCCATCGGAGAGAAGACCGGATAGGAGTGATATGGTCACTTCGTTTGGACCCTGAAATGAAGCGAGCTGCTGAATGGAGGACGGATTTGAGGGATGAGAGTTGAGATTTGGGAAGGCCAGTCAGAAGAGAATTAAAATAATTCAGTCTAGAGAGAACTAGTGATTGGACCAAGGTTTTTAGGTCTTTCTCGGGGAAGAACCGATGAATCCCCCACAGAAGGCGCAGCTGATAATGTGCGTTCTTGGCAATGGAGTTGATGTGTGAGAATAGGTTGGGTCTTTTGTCAAGTATGACACCTAGGGATTTAGCGCAGTCGACAATGATGGGTTTAGTGTTGAGTAGATTCAGCTGATCCATCCAGGACTGAACAGGAGGCAGGGAGAGAGAGGTAGATAGGAGGAGGAATTCAGTTTTGGAGGGATTGAGAATGAGTTGGTGAACATCCAGTTGTGAATAGAGTTGAGAATAGAGTGGAGTAGTGAGAGATCATGTGAGGAAGACACCTCGAGGTAGATTTGGGTGTCATCCGCGTAGAGATGGTAGAGGATTCCAGATTTGCTTAGGAGGTTTCCTAATGGTTCCAGATAGAGATTAAATAGAGTGGGTGCAAGGATAGAACCTTGAGGGACGCCTTGACCAACCACCAGTAGAGACGAGAGACTGTTCGCATTCTTGATCATTTGGGATCTGTCCGAGAGGAATGCGGCAAACCATTTAAGCACTGTGCCTTCCACGCCCATTCTCTGTTGAAGAGTGTTAAGGAGGGTGTTGTGATTAACAGTGTCAAAGGCTGCAGAGAGGTCAAGAAGAATCAGCAGGCAGGATTCCCCCGAATTGAGTATATGCAGCGTGTAGGAGAGTGGGGTCTGCAATCCTATGGTCACCCCAGATTTTTGCTTTTTGCTTCACTGGTTTACGACTTTCCCTGGCTGTGGGCCTGCTAATCAGACCCACAGCCTAGCTGTTCTCTCTCTAAATTGACAACCATGTACTTTAGGTGCAGTTACCAATTGGTACTGGGCCACCTTATCAGTCCCTGTACAGTGTACCTTAGGTACCCAGGGCATAGGTGTACCCAGGGCCTACCAGGGGCTGCAGCATGTATTATGCCACCCCTGGCTGGCCATCTAAATCTGACACAACTGGCTGCATGACAGCTGGGGCAAGGTGGTGTAAACACCCTTTGCTGTAGATATAGTATACCTATATCTAACCCTAAAATGGACACATATATTCCTATCAGTCACTCCTATGGAAGGCCTTATCAATCCTGAAGGTAGAGTGCTTGGAATTATGTGAGATGGTGCTCTGGCATGAGCTGAGCCCGTTTGCAGCTTGCGGAACCAAGTCCTAATAGCTGTTCCATGATAACGCTATACCATATACTCTTAAGCGCATTATAATCCTCGCGGTTAAATGCTAACTCTGGTATAACATTATCAAAACATGTCGAGTAAGGTGTCATACGATTTGGAATACTACCCCCTTGCCAATTCTGGCGACGGGGGTAGCATTCCACCCTTCTAGAGGGACACGACATGTATGTAACTGTGAACCCCGGTTAAAGTTAACTCGAGCCTCAGCATCACAAAATGGATGCTGCCACCACAGACACAAGTCTGACCTCCTGCTGCTGGGAGTGCTTCCAGCGAGGATGGCTTGGACAAAGGGTTTCCTGCCTTGGGAAGTGCTAGCACCACCCCAGACAGGATTTTGTGTATTGAGGTAGGGAGGCCTGAAAGGAATGAGACATGCCTGGGGCACACAAGGTGCCCTGTGCATACACCGGTTCAAACCAGTTGCTGGGGCATCCCAGCCCCAGCTCTGGCGGGAAACCGGACAAAGGATAGGGGGTGTAACCACCCCCCTTCCTGGTCCCACCCAGGGGAGGGACCTAGTCAGTAGTGCAGCCCCCGTTAGGAGAATAAAGGTAGGAGCTGGTCCCATTCCACATTAGATTATCCTGAACTATTCAAGAAGAAGAAACTCTGGCCTTCGACGTTCTGCTCCACAGAAGACTGAAGAATCTCCCTTGTGGACAAGGAGTGTCCACCCTGCACAAGCAGGCACCATCAAGCGTCCAGCGGCTTCACTTTGTCGTCTTCCCTCGAGGATCCAGACTTCAGAGCCCGACGAGACCCGGATTCCCAGACCTCTCCGACCTCAACTCACATCTGCAGCAAAGCTGAGACCCGTGGGTGCGACGAGACACGTGGGACCGGCCATCTTGAACGAACCTGCACTTCGCTCCCAGCACGACTCCCGAGGTAAACTCGACCAAGTGCTTTGGGGACTGAGAAGCCCCAACCCCGAGCAGCTCCTGCACCGAAGATCAGCCCTCCAGCCTCCACGAGATCTGCGTGGGGCCCTTCTGCTTGTCTGCTGCTCGACGCGTTGTCTGGTCACTTGCCGGCTGGCTAGTGGCCTCCCAGACGACGAACCTTTGAATTTTCACTGCTGATCTGGTTGCTCCAGATTGGCCCTCGCTCCCTTCCAAAAGAGGGGCACCCCGGACTCTCCTAGTCCGCACCAGACACTTTCTTCACTCACCGCGTGGGTTGCCTTTGCCAAGGCCTGTTGCCTCCAATCCCGGATCCAACACCGCCAACAACGAAAGCCTGCGTGGGACAGCTCGTGCCTCCATCCTGGTCGTCGAAGACACCTCCTGGTCAACGTGGCTGCAGAGTCAAGCGTCCACTCTTCACCTGATCGCGACGACGACATCTGGTTCCTTCCTGGTTCCACTCCAGTCACTGGCTAGTGACTGTGAACATTGTCCCCTCTGCTTTCAGGTCTCCTTCTTCAACAATCCACCCTTGGATTGCACCGGACATCTTCCTCCTGGTCGCCTGCAGCATCTTTTCTTTCAGGCTCCATAGACTTCAACGCGAGAACCCGACGCACTTTGACACCTATGCACCCGCAGCCCGTGGGTGAGGTAACACGAGCATTTCGGTGCTCAAGGGTAGTTTAACTGTCCTAGTGTCCAGTTCCACAGTCGTTTTAGACCTATCTAGTCAGGATTGTCCGTACTCACCTTTTCTTTGAACTGTACTGTCCATGGACGTTGTTACGCATCTCGCGTGTGAGTTCACACTCTGCACACGTGTCCCGTGGGCCTCCTATTACTTACCTGAAGTTAGTATAGCGTGGTCCCATCGATCCTACAGCTCTGGACAGCTCCATTCCGATTATCGACTTTCACATTCCACTAACTTAGTATATGGTTTGTCGTGCCCCTAGGGCACCATTGTGTTTTTGTGCGACTTGTAGTATTTTTCGTAAGAGATTGTCATGTGCTTAGCCCTCTGACCTCATAAAGAGGTCAGAGGTGTTGTTATTAATAAATAGACTGTTTATTTTCATAACAACCTGTGTGGTGTCCTTTCATCTGGTATTCAAGGGGTTATATTGTGGTAAAACAGCTGGCTATACATGCCAAAAGAGTTTAGCCTAAGACTGCTTTGTCCATGCTACCCTTAGGATAGCTGGTCTATAAGGTTGACTTACAACCAATCACCATAAGGGTTGTTTGGACTGATACAAGGTGATCACTAGAACTAGTGAGCATCATATATCAGGCCAACTTCTCACATTGGTGTGCAGCGGTTGGGATTTGAGCTTGCTGTTGTTTTTACCACATATAATCTTGAAATATCATTTGAAAGATCACATAAGGTACCTAGGTACATATAACAAGCTTAGAAATACTCTGAGTTCTACTGAACCAGCTGTTGTAGTAGAAAGGGCCTAGCACACCCTGACTACAACTCTTAGCAAGGGATCAGTAGGAAAACCCATAGTGTAGGTAGGTGCATCACTTACACCTCACTAGAAGCATGTCTACCCATGGAGAGTCTTCGGAGACTCCCCTTGTGGTTAGTGACCCTCCACAGGCCTTTTCCAGATATGCAGCTCTCAGTTTCCAGGAGATGAGAAAATTGTGTACCTCCAGGAAATTGAAACAGGGTTCTAACCCTACCACTCCTTTTCTGTTCGGTCTCTTAGAGACATATGATGCTAGAAAAGCTTCTAATACAGATGGGAGCATGCCAGCCTTAGAAGGTACTCTTGGAGATCCAGACCTCCCTGAAACAGAGAATGTAGAGGAGGAGGAGGAGGAAGAAGAGGACACCTCTGGGGATGAGGCAGACAAAGGTCCTGAGTTAGTCAGCAGACTTACAAGGGCCAACTTAGACCTACATAGGGAAGGATCTGGGGGACCCCCAGTACTGACCCTGAGCAGGCCTAACCTTGGAGTTAGAAGAGATAGATCTCATTCTAGGGACTCCAATGCATCTGTGCACTCTCATGCCTCTGCTCAGAGGAGAAGGACTTCTCCCCAGAGGAGGATGACTTCCCCTCAGAGGAGAGAGCATGAAGCAGGGATGAGGCAAGCTAATCTGAGGATCCAGAGGGAAGAACTTGCCCTTGCCAAAGAGAAGCTTGCCTTTGCTAGAGAGCAACAGTTGAGTGGGGTAGTCCCCACTGGTGGCAGCAATATCCCCAAGGATAAAGACAGGAGTTTTGATAATAGACACCTGAGTAAAATATTGCCCCCCTATAAGACAGGGGATGATATCCACGAGTGGATGACTGCTTTGGAGAGAGCCTGCAAAGTACAGCAGGTACCCCAGAGTCAGTGGGCAGCTATATTGTGGCTCTCCTTTGAAGGTAAAGGTAGAGACAAGCTCCTCACTGTTAGAGATGAGGATGCTAATGACTACCAAGTCTTGAAACTTGCTCTGATTGATGGGTTTGGCTAAACCACTGAACAGTACAGGTTGATGTTCAGGGATACCCAGAAAACTCAGGCTCAAGATTGGACTGACTTTGTTGATTGTGCCACTAAGGCTCTGGAGGGCTGGTTAATGGGAAGTAAAGTTACTGATTACACAGGATTGTATAATCTAATTATGAGAGAACAAATCTTAAATAATTGTCAGAACCAGTTGTTGCATCAGCACTTGATTGACTCAGATCTGACCTCTCCCCAAGAATTGGGAAAGAAGGCATACAGATGGGTCAGGACAAGGGTCAAGCAGCAGAACCAGAACCAGGGTGGTGGCCAGAAGAAAGCAGACCAGAAGGGTAATGAGAATAAGCAAAATGACCAGAAGTCTTCAACAGGGCCCCAACAACCTAAGGAGGGTGGGTCCCAAACTTCCCAAAAGAAGAAGAATGATGGTCCTAAGAAACCATGGTGCCAATACTGTAAAAGTAAGACTCACTGGGTTAGTGAGTGCACCAAGAAAGGCCAAACTCCTACCACTACTGTCCCTAAGACACCTGCACCCCTAGTACAGTTAGTAGTGGTAGTGTACCTCCCAAGGCTATAGTTGGGTTAACCCTGGGAACTGAGGTGGGTTCTGACTTAGTTAGAATTCCTAATCAGGCAGTTCTTGTTTGTACTGGGGACATGGATATGACCCCTACTGTAAGTCCTAGTACTCTGGGCAAATACAGACAAACGCCTTTAATCAATAGGAAAATGGCTCAGGCCCACAGGGACACATGTGCCAGTGTCACTATGGTGACACCAACATTTGTGGACCCTGACCAGATCATGCTAGGTTCAGACTACCTAGTGACCAATGCTAGCAATGTCACTACCTATCACAGTATGGCAATTATTAATTTCTCCTGGGGAGGGGTAACTGGCCTCAAAAAGGTTGTAGTTAGTTCAGACCTCCCAGTAGATTGTCTTTTGGGCAATGATTTGGAATCCTCGCTGTGGTCAGATGTGGAGTACAGGACTCATGTAGAAATGCTAGGTCTCTCCTCACATGTCCTTGCTGGGACTAGGTCACAGGCCAAGAAATGCCCAGCTGAACTAGGGCTGGATCCTGGAAGAATGGACCAGACACTAACCAAGAGAAAGAGCAGCAGGGGTAAAGCTGAGCCTTCCCCCCTGCCTCAGGTTGAGGATTAGCTCTCTCAGGAGGCTGACCCCAAGACCCCAGAAGGAACTGTCCTAGAAGAGCTTGAGCCTGAACAGGTTGAGTTTCTTGGGACAGGGGGACCTTCCAGGGCAGACTTGAGACAGGCAGAGTTCGACTGTTCCTCTCTTGAACCCTTCAGACAGCAGGCTGCTGCTGAGGCTGCAGGGAATGCTACAGGTGCCCATAAAGTTTATTGGGAAGATGGACTCCTATACTCTGAGGCAAGAGACCCCAAGCCTGGTGCTACCAGGAGGCTGGTGATCCCCTTGTCTCTTAGAGGTTTCCTTCTCACCTTAGCCCATGAGATTCCCCTTGCAGGTCACTTAGGCCAGAACAAGACTTGGGACAGGCTTGCCCCACACTTTCACTGGCCTCATATGTCGGAGGACACTAAAGAGTTTTGTCGCTCATATGTTACCTGCCAAGCCAGTGGCAAATCAGGTGGCACAACAAAGGCCCCCCTTATACCACTACCTGTGGTGGAGGTTCCCTTTGAAAGAGTGGGGATTGACATTGTTGGACCAATGGACCCCCCAACAGCATCTGGGCACAGATTTATACTGGTGGTAGTGGATCATGCCACCAGGTATCCAGAAGCTATTCCCCTTAGGACCACTACAGCTCCTGTTGGGGCCAGGGCCCTACTTGGAGTTTTCTCCAGAGTGGGGTTTCCAAAGGAGGTTGTCTCTGACAGAGGTGCAAACTTCATGTAAGGATACTTGACTGCAATGTGGAAGGAATGTGGTGTCAATTATAAATTCACCACACCCTATCACCCACAGTGCAATGGGCGTGTTGAGAGATTCAACAAGACCCTCAAAGGGATGATAAAAGGGTTACCTGAAAAGCTCAGGCGAAGATGGGACATCCTTTTACCCTGCCTCCTGTTTGCTTACAGAGAGGTCCCACACAAGGGGGTTGGTTACAGCCCTTTTGAACTTCTGTTTGGGCATCCTGTAAGAGGACCCCTATGTCTTGTGAAGGAAGGATGGGAGTTACCTCTCAAAAAGCCTAAGCCTGACATAGTGGACTATGTACTTGGTCTCCGCTCCAGGATGGCAGAGTACATGGAGAAGGCATCTAAAAACCTTGAGGCCAGCCAAGAACTGCAAAAAGCTTGGCATGACCAAAAGGCTGTCCTAACTGTGTATCATGCAGGACAGAAGGTGTGGGTGTTGGAGCCAGTGGCCCCAGCAGCTCTCCAAGACAAATGGTCTGGACCCCATACCATCATTGAGCAAAAGGGAGAAGTCACCTACTTGGTGGACATGGGAACTCCCAGGAGCCCTCACAGAGTACTTCATGTGAATAGGCTCAAAGCATGTGTCAACAGGGAGGACATGGGCTTGCTCATGGCCACAGATGAGGGGCAGGAAGAAGAGAGTGACCCTCTCCCAGACCTGCTCCCTCAGAACCCTGATGATGGGTCAGTAGATGGTGTAGTCTTTTCTGACAGCCTCTCTGATCATCAACAAGAGGATTGTAAGCAGGTCCTTCAATCTTTCAGACAAATGTTTTCTCTGACCCCCAGTCAGACAAACTGGTGCACACATGAGGTGGACACTGGAGACAGTCTGCCTATAAAGAGTAAAATCTACAGGCAACCTGACCACGTCAGGGACTGCATAAAGAAAGAAGTACAAAAGATGTTGGAATTGGGAGTCATTGAACCCTCAGAGAGCCCTTGGGCTAGTCCTGTAGTTCTAGTGCCTAAACCTCACACCCAGGATGGTAAGAGAGAGATGAGGTTTTGTGTAGACTACAGGGGTCTCAATGCTGTCACTAAGACAGATGCCCATCCAATACCTAGGGCAGATGAACTGATAGATAAATTGGCTTCTGCAACTTTCTTAAGTACATTTGACCTCACAGCTGGTTATTGGCAGATCAGGTTAGCTGAGGATGCCAAGGCCAAAACAGCATTTTCTACCCCAGGAGGTCGATACCAATTTGTGGTGATGCCCTTTGGTTTGAAAAATGCACCTGCCACTTTTCAAAGGTTGGTGAACCAAGTTCTCACTGGGTTGGATGACTTCTGTGCAGCATATCTAGATGATATTGCTGTCTTTAGCTCCACCTGGAAGGATCACCTGATCCACCTGAGGAAAGTTTTGGAGGCCCTGCAAAAGGCAGGCCTCACTATCAAGGCTACTAAGTGCCAGATAGGGCAGAGTCAGGTTGTGTACCTGGGCCACCTTGTGGGTGGAGGCCAGGTTCAACCATTGGAGAGCAAGATACAGGCCACAAAGGACTGGGCTCCTCCAACCACCCAGACACAGGTCAGAGCTTTCTTGGGCCTGTCTGGTTACTATAGGACGTTTGTCAAGAATTATGGGTCCATTGTGACACCACTTAATGACCTGACAAGCAAGAAAATGCCAAAGAAAGTTCAGTGGACAGTTAGCTGTCAAAAGGCATTTGATGACCTAAAGCAGGCCATGTGTACTGCACCTATTCTCAAGAGTCCTGACTACTCCAAAACCTTCATTGTCCAAACAGATGCATCTGAGTTGGGTGTGGGAGCTGTTCTTTCTCAACTGAATATTGATGGTCATGACCAGCCCATTGCTTTTATAAGCAGAAGGCTGACCCCTAGAGAGAAACGTTGGTCAGCTATTGAGAGGGAGGCCTTTGCTGTGGTTTGGGCCCTGAAGAAGTTGAGGCCATACTTGTTTGGAACTCACTTCAAGATTCAGACCGACCATAAGCCCCTCTTATGGCTAAATCAAATGAAGGGTGAAAACCCCAAACTTCTTAGGTGGTCCATTTCCCTACAGGGGATGGACTTTACAGTGGAGCACAGACCAGGGACTGACCATGGCAATGCAGATGGTCTCTCCAGGTATTTCCCCTTAGAACAGGAAGACTCACCTGGTCAAGGTTAGTTTAATGTCCTTAAGTTTTGGGGGGGGGGGGGTTATGTAGGAGAGTGGGGTCTGCAATCCTATGGTCACCCCAGATTTTTGCTTTTTGCTTCACTGGTTTACGACTTTCCCTGGCTGTGGGCCTGCTAATCAGTCCCACAGCCTAGCTGTTCTCTCTCTAAATTGACAACCATGTACTTTAGGTGCATTTACCAATTGGTACTGGGCCACCTTATCAGTCCCTGTACAGTGTACCTTAGGTACCCAGGGCATAGGTGTACCCAGGGCCTACCAGGGGCTGAAGCATGTATTATGCCACCCCTGGCTGGCCATCTAAATCTGACACAACTGGCTGCATGACAGCTGGGGCAAGGTGGTGTAAACACCCTTTGCTGTAGATATAGTATACCTATATCTAACCCTAAAATGGACACATATATTCCTATCAGTCACTCCTATGGAAGGCCTTATCAATCCTGAAGGCAGAGTGCTTGAATTATGTGAGATGGTGCTCTGGCATGAGCTGAGCCCGTTTGCAGCTTGCGGAACCAAGTCCTAATAGCTGTTCCATGATAACGCTATACCATATACTCTTAAGTGCATTATAATCCTCGCGGTTAAATGCTAACTCTGGTATAACATTATCAAAACATGTCGAGTAAGGTGTCATACGATTTGGAATACTACCCCCTCGCCAATTCTGGCGACGGGAGTAGCATTCCACCCTTCTAGAGGGACACAACATGTACATAACCTGAAACCCGGGTAAAGTTAAACATGAGCCTCAGCATCACAAAATGGATGCTGCCACCACAGACACAAGTCTGACCTCCTGCTGCTGGGAGTGCTTCCAGCGAGGATGGCTTGGACAAAGGGTTTCCTGCCTTGGGAGGTGCTAGCACCACCCCAGACAGGATTTTGTGTATTGAGGTAGGGAGGCCTGAAAAGAATGAGACATGCCTGGGGCACACAAGGTGCCCTGTGCATACACCGGTTCAAACCAGTTGCTGGGGCATCCCAGCTCTGGCGGGAAACCGGACAAAGGATAGGGGGTGTAACCACCCCCCTTCCTGGTTCCACCCAGGGGAGGGACCTAGTCAGTAGTGCAGCCCCCTTTAGGAGAATAAAGGTAGGAGCTGGTCCCATTCCAAATTAGATTATCCTGAACTATTCAAGAAGAAGAAACTCTGGCCTTCGACGTTCTGCTCCACAGAAGAATGAAGAATCTCCCTTGTGGACAAGGAGTGTCCACCCTGCACAAGCAGGCACCATCAAGCGTCCAGCGGCTTCACTTTGTAGTCTTCCCTCGAGGATCCAGACTTCAGAGGCCGACGAGACCCGGATTCCCAGACCTCTCCGACCTCAACTCACATCTGCAGCAAAGCTGAGACCCGTGGGTGCGACGAGACACGTGGGACCGGCCATCTTGAACGAACCTGCACTTCGCTTCCAGCACGACTCCCGAGGTAAACTCGACCAAGTGCTTTGGGGACTGAGAAGCCCCAACCCCGAGCAGCTCTGCACCGAAGATCAGCCCTCCAGCCTCCACGAGATCTGCGTGGGGCCCTTCTGCTTGTCTGCTGCTCGACGCGTTGTCTGGTCACTTGCCGGCTGGCTAGTGGCCTCCCAGACGACGAACCTTTGAATTTTCACTGCTGATCTGGTTGCTCCAGATTGGCCCTTGCTCCCTTCCAAAAGAGGGGCACCCCAGACTCTCCTAGTCCGCACCAGACGCTTTCTTCACTCACCGCGTGGGTTGCCTTTGCCATGGCCTTTTGCCTCCAATCCAGGATCCAACACCGCCGACAGCGAGAGCCTGCGTGGGACAGCTCGTGCCTCCATCCTGGTCGTCGAAGACGCCTCCTGGTCCATGTGGCTGCAGAGTCAAGCGTCCACTCTTCACCTGATCGCGACGACGACATCTGGTTCCTTCCTGGTTCCACTCCAGTCACTGGCTAGTGACTGTGAACATTGTCCCCTCTGCTTTCAGGTCTCCTTCTTCAACAATCCACCCTTGGATTGCACCGGACATCTTCCTCCTGGTCGCCTGCAGCATCTTTTCTTTCAGGCTCCATAGACTTCAACACGAGAACCCGACGCACTTTGACACCTATGCACCCGCAGCCCGTGGGTGAGTTAACAAGAGCATTTCGGTGCTCAAGAGTAGTTTAACTGTCCTAGTGTCCAGTTCCACAGTCGTTTTAGTCCTATCTAGTCAGGATTGTCCGTACTCACCTTTTCTTTGAACTGTACTGTCCATAGACGTTGTTACGCATCTCGCGTGTGAGTTCACACTCTGCACACGCGTCCCGTGGACCTCCTATTACTTACCTGAAGTTAGTATAGCGTGGTCCCATCGATCCTACAGCCTCTGGACAGCTCCATTCCGATTATCGACTTTCACATTCCACTTACTTAGTATATGGTTTGTCGTGCCCCTAGGGCACCATTGTGTTTTTGTGCGACTTGTAGTATGTTTCGTAAGAGATTGTCATGTGCTTAGCCCTCTGACCTCATAAAGAGTTCAGAGGTGTTGTTATTAATAAATAGACTGTTTATTTTCATAACAACCTGTGTGGTGTCGTTTCATCTGGTATTCAAGGGGTTATATTGTTGTAAAACAGCTGGCTTCACATGCCAAAGAGTTTAGCCTAAGACTACTTTGTCCATGCTACCCTTAGGATAGCTGGTCTATAAGGTTGACTTACAACCAATCACCATAAGGGTTGTTTGGATTGATACAAGGTGATCACTAGAACTAGTGAGCATCATATATCAGGCCAACTTCTCACACAGCGCATCATCGTTGACTTGCAGCAGGGCTGTTTCAGTGCTGTAATTTTTAATAAAAGTTCAAAAAATGGGGTGACCCTGTGTCTCTCAGAACCTGGGTAATAGATGATTAAGGAAAAATGGTTCTGTCAGGTAGAACGGACATTGATTCTAGGTACAGTAAATGTAATTTAGAAATGGTATGCTCTCTTAAAACACAAAATAATAACAACAGTACTCAATGAATCAGGCACAATGGCCCATTGGTCTGTGTGAAGCGGCTGGAATGAGTTGCAGCCGGGTGCAGATTAGCCCATTGGCTAATATTCTAGAACTGGAATGAATCCGGATATTTTAGGCAGGGGCAGACGGAAGGAGCGAAGTCTCAGCCATCGGCAGCAATAATGGGCCATTGTGCCTCAACGCCACAGGCTCCGAATCCTCCAGCCTGATAGGACTGTGTACATGTAATCCCTACATCCTTGTCTTGAGGAAGACCTGCCGTGAACACCAACAGGGGCACCAAAGAGTCGAAACGTTGATGCACTTTTTAGGTCCAGATTTACTGGGTTTCTATTCTAGGGAAGAAACTTCTGGATCAAAATCAAGCTCTGGCCTTTACCAAAGAAACGATTGTATTGCTGCTTATAATGAAATTAAGTAATTCTGATAAACACAAAAGCGCAGAACTGATTCATGGAGTACTGTTGTTATTATTTTGTGTGTTAAGAGAGCGTACCATTTCTAAATTACATTTACTGTACCTAGAATCAATGTCAGTTCTACCCGACAGAGCAATTTTGAATAAAGCCAGACAGGAACACGTCAAGGAGATTATTGTCCATAATGTGCTGTGAAAGATGGTTTGCAACACATTTTTCTGTGATCTTTGAAAGAAAAGGGAGAGTGGTGATGGGGCGGAAATTATTGAAGTTGTTCGCATCTGCGGATGTTTTTTTTAGAAGGGGGGTAGCCTGTCCTGTTTTGAAGACAGCTGGGAGGGATCCAGGGATCCTTGACTGAGGAAGAGATTAACTAGCCTGGTCCAATAAGAGAGAGTATTGGGATAGAAATCAATGGCAATGCCACTAGGTATGGGGTCAGAAGAATGGTTGGAGGGTTTGGTTTTGAGGATGCATTTGAGGAGGTCATCTTCCAAGATGGGGGCAAAGTTCTGCCAAGTGACTAAGGATTTTCGCTCCTCAATGGAGGTGGGGTGGGTGACCTGATCCACCAGTGATTTGACCTTTTCATCAAAGAATCTAGCAAATTCAGTTGCTTTCTTTGAAGCATCCTCAGGTTTTATGGTTTGGGGAGAACAGTTTGTGTTTTTGATGAGATCGAAAAGTTTTTTGGGTCTGTTTTTAGCTGAGTCGAGGAAGGATCTGAAATGAGATGCTTTTTCTTAGAAGATGTGCTTGTGGTATTTGGATCTTGCTGAACATAAAAGAGAGAGTTTGGAGGTGGATGGAGATTGTCTCCAATGTTTCTCCAAGCTCTAAGGTTTTTCCTTTCGTCAGAGAGCTTTATTGAACCAAGGTGCTTAGGGGGTGGGTCTTTTCCTTTTGCTTTGAAGTGGAGCGACCATGTCGATTTCGACTGCAAGGATTGAGAGGCAATGGGTGGTGAGATCCGCGTTAGGGTGTGGAAAAGTAAAATTTGCCATGTTCTGTGTCCCTACGTGTCCCCCATCTTATGTTATGTGTGCATGATTAATATGCATATGTATCCCCCATGTTCGATTAAAGACGCAATTACAGTTGTGTCCATCTCTAGTATGCTAGTTTCCAGTTCTCGTGAAAGCTACGAGTATCAGGCCTATGTAAAGTTACGTTGCCACGTTTCTCAGTGTGCACGTTATTTCATTGTAAAGTCCCCATTTCTAGGCCTCAAAAGGGCCCGGACACCAGATTCAGCTCCTGTCTCCTGAGCCCTCACTGAGGAGCGATACAGCCCCCACCTGTATCCTCGACCCTTCACTTACTTCCTGCCTCGCAGTGCCCGGCTCGGCCTGGCTCTGCCCACGAGTCTGCCAAGAGTATGTTATGATTCTAGTTATCAGTCCAGCCCTCCTTCTCTGCATTCCTAAACTACTGAATCGCATCAATAGTTTCCGTCATCGTCTAGCCCTTACGTCTCCATGTAAGAGAAATACTGTATTTATGGTCATTTAATATTCTTCATCACGCCCTACATGTAGAATAATGCATGCACCAGTCTTAGAGTCTGTTAGCCTTTACCCCGATAACTTTTGGATTCTATCAACATGTTCTCTAAACATCAGATACTAGATATTGTTTAGGCACATGTCGCCCTGACTCTCCAGACTTCAGTCTCTGCTCCTAGCGCAGAAGTCATAGCCCCCAGCTTCTCCTAGTAACACGTCATTGTCAGTTTGCGCGCACCATTAGGTTAAAGGTCCCGGCTCCTCAGGTAGCCCCCTCCATGTTTCCGCCCCATTTATGACATATTCTGTTACGTTTACATCACATGTCTATGTACACACCTCCTGTTACACCCACTTTCACCCTTATCTTTCGCGACTGCTATTGACCACACCCACTGCTCCGCCTATCATATGTATTGTAATGCAACTGTTTTAGTATATATGCTTGTGCATTGTTATTAAAAGTTATTCCTTTCCCTGGATCCTGCCCCCGGCAGCGCTGCCATCCTATTCCTGTGCAGGTTGTCCTGTTCCTGTCCTTTATGCTGTATTAAACCTGCAAACTCCTACTACCTCGAATCTTGACTCTTATTTATTGAGCTATCTGTTATTGCTATGTCCAGTCAAACCGAGATCCGGTATTATTTATTTATATACCACATAATGGCGCCCGAACAGGGACTTGCCCTTTCCCCACGCGCCGGTGAAGCCACGTATGCCCCCTGATCCTCTGCAGCCGTGACGGAACCATACCGTGCACGTGCAGATATTTCTGTTTCAAGTATCCCTCAGGCCCACGGAGGAGACGGAGGTTGCGGTCCAGCATCCAGACGAGGCGGTGGAGGAACGCGGCGAGTCCCGACCAGAGCCCAAGCCGAGAGTCCAAGGTCCGAGGTATCCGGAGGCCCACCCGTAACTGAAGTCCGAAGTTCGTCCGTCCGGCGTCGAAGCAGTCCAGTCCAGTCCGAGGCCTTCCGTTCTTGCTGCCCGGTGAGTACCGTTGCTGGGGTAGTATCTAGACAGGGTCAATCTAATTGTCTCTGGTCCGTGGGTTTTGGTGGTACACAGACCCAAAACGAAGTGTCCACTTCGGTGGATGCGGGTCCTGACGTGTCTCTTTATGAGACCGGTAAGTTTCGTACTGTTTTAGCAGTGCATCTAGTTTCTGTTCTAGTCAGTTCTGTTCTCGAGGAAATTCATGTATTCTGTTGTCCGTATTCCAGGTAGTATTCTGTTCGAACTGTTATTTTAAATGTTCTTCATGTATTCTAATGTCTTGGTATGAAAGTGGTGTAATTATCGTGTTCATTGTGTATTGTATTGTGTCTAGATTACAGTCCAGTCATGCCGTTGTTTTCCAGACTACGTCAGTTAAGAACTAGAAAAGGTCTGTTAGAAGAAGCAGTTCCTGTCCCGCCTAGGGACAGTCCAGGTCACTTTATGTATCAAAAGCATGGCATAAGTGCCATATTGTATCTAGATTTATGGGTAGAGTACACCAAAGAGTTAGAGGAAAAGTATAGATGGCCCGTATCAGGTACGTGGGATGCCGAGTGCATCATGCGAGTAGAAGAAGCATTATGGAAAAAGAAAGCCAGACAGTCACAGAAAGATGCCATCGAGTTATGGCGCAAAGAATCAGAAAGTCAGAATTAAGTAGAGAATCCTCAGAACGAGCCCAAGAAAGGGAATTAATCGAGATAGGTGAACGAGTTAAAACCGAACAGTCAGACAGACAGAGGAATGCCCTTATTAAGGGTATGTACCCTCTTCTTGCCGAGGGCTTGCCAAAAGCAACCCCGGAGGCATCCAGTAATTTTCCGCCACCATTAGTTCCGATCAAGCTACGTCACAAACCGACCGCAGCTGATATTTTTATTTCGTCCTATTTGGACGACACAGTCCCAGAATATACAAATCCTGTTCCGCCAGCTCCTGTAAATAATGTAAATCCTGCTCCTCCAGTCATCGGAGTACCTGTTACGGTACCCCCGGTCCAGCCCACATTACAATTTCCCGCCGCACCAGCACGAAGAGTATCAGTCGGCGATTCCAGTATAGGGGCCGCAGGAGGAGGTCCTCCTGGTACCCCGCCGCCACACCAACGTGTAACGTTAGTCGAGTTACATGAACGTGCGTTACAGCGTACGCCCAAATATAAGTCCGTTGCAGAAATCCGACGAGCTCTTACTGAATGCCGCTATGATCCAGTTGCAGGTGATGATAGTACAGTTATATATTCCATCCGTGTAAGACGGGTGACCGGGTATTTGGACACCCTAGCGAATATGAAAGAAGATCTAGACAGAATATATCGTTTCATCCGTACAGGGGATGATCCAGAAAGTATTGGCGAAGCCATGTCTCAAAGGAAAGCTGAGATCCAGCTCATGTTATTAAAGTTTCTGATTAATTGTTTAATAAGAGAACAAGATTCTCCGACTAAAGATCCGGCCGAAATGAGAATCCTGACAAGGTGGAGTGATAATATAGCCGAGGGTAAGCACAGAACCATCAGTAGTATAGAGAGTATGTACAAGAAAATTCGTAAAGAAATAATAAGGTTACACGAGAAACGCAAAGAAGCACTAGTAAACGAGAAAGAAAATGACTCTTCTACTGAAGAGGTAGACGACGAGAATCCCACTAGAATAGCGTATGTAGGAAAATCTAGATTTCCAGACCGCCATTTACGCCTAGAACACAAGAAAACTGTTCCTCACCCAGCACCAGAACAAGGTTCTCTAGAACAAGTATTTCAAGTTACCGATCATATTCTGAAATCACGAATCGGTTACAGTGAGTTAAGTACTATGCATGAACAAGAACTAGCCCGATCAGCAGTCCGATGGATTACTGATTCTACCACTTTTCCAGACGAAATAGTGGCACAAATGTTTCTGAAACTGCCCCCAGCCGAGCAACGACTGGTGGGTATGTATATGATTCAGCACCTCATCACATTGTATGAGGGTCAACATTCTGATCCAGGTCCGTTACACGATGTCCTGAACGAGTTACTCCAGTATAGATGGAAAGGTTTAGGTACCGATTTAATTAGTGTCATTCTAGAACAGCGCCACAAATATAGAACGTTCCTGAACCCGCATTTTGTTCATGTTTCACCTCCAGAAAGTAAACCCTTTTACATAGATAGACAGAATCCGTTACGAGAAGTACACCCAGTCAGGACAGCAGATGGTGAAATGCAACGAGTATTTGTTTACACCCCAATTACAAAGATGGAACTCTTAGAAATGAAGAAATTAATTCCTTGTCACGACAAAGATCCAGCAGGGTTCCACCGAGAATTAAAGGACATGCTCCGTATGGGAGAATATACGTATCCAGATATTATTAAAATGTTAAAAGTCCTGTTGCCTGCGGGCATATATGAGAAACTCAAGGAAAAAGAATGGGAGGTGGGAGAGAAAAAGATCGATTGGGCAGTTCTAGAAGCTGAAGATAAGATACGAGTACCAGGTACTGGTCTTGGAGAGAAATGTAAAGAATTACCTGAACTGTTAATACAAGTTTTGCCAAGATTACTAGCCACTAAAAAGGAAGACTGGGATGCAATCTCAGCCTGTAAACAGAAACAAGATGAAGATACTAGTGATTTTTATTCTAGATTTGAAAAATGTTTCATTATAAACAGTGGATTGAAGACGAGTAGCGAGTCATACCCTCATCTTTTTGTTACTAAATTAGTCGAGAATTCAAGTCCACAAGTTAAGAATCGAGTTTTGAAAGTCGAAAGTACATGGCAAGCTAGTACCCCGTCCCAGATGTTACAGATGCTCCAATACCACCAGAATAGAATCAGAGAAGAGCAAGATCACGAGAGAAAACGTATGAAAGACACAAAAATGAAAGTATTAGTTGCACAATCTGTTCCTCAAGACAGTCAGAAGAGGGGTCCGAATCAAGCCAGTCATCCTGCAGCTCCCGTTAAAGGGACATGCAATTATTGTAAACAGCCAGGTCATTTTATAAACGAGTGTGCAGTTCTGAAACATAATATAGCTACTGGTAAAACTAAAGAAAGACCACGTCCGCCTAGACAAGAACAAGTTTCACAGACTTCTCAGCCACAGAATGCACCACAGACAGTTCCAGCACCGCAGCCTATTGCTGCAACACAGCATGTTACACAGCAAATGTACCAGTATGCCCAGTCTGAGTATCCAGAGTATCAACAGTATTCATGAAACAGCCTAGAGAGGGAGGTAGGCTTGCCTCTCATCGAGATACCTGTAGATCAAGAGGGTCCCTATGTTCACAGTCAAGTATTAGGGAAAGACAGAAAGTTTCTGATTGATACAGGGGCAAGTAGGACCACCATTAGTCACGCCGAAGTTCCAGGGGCTCCGCTCTCAGGCTCTAGAAATGTTTCCCTTGGATTTTCAGGAAAGCCTATTGTAAACGAGATATCTAAGCCAGTTACTTTAGAAGTAGGTCCATTGTCCCGCACTACTGATCTGTTACTTAGGAAGTCGTGTCCAGAAAATCTGTTAGGTATTAAGACACTGAAAGAATTAGGTGCAGTCATATGTTGTTCCCCCGAGGGAATACGCTTGTTTTTACGTGACTTCAAGGGTCACTATGTATTACGAGATTTTGATCCGAGATTGTCTAATGTTCCGCAGCATCTATGGGCGCAAGGTCCAACTGATGTAGGTTATATGCAAATCACACCCCATCGTGTGACTCTCAAGCAAGGTGTAGTCCTGCCACGAATCAGACAGTACAGATTGCCACCTGAGGCTGTAGCAGCCTTATCCAAAATTATTGACGAGCTCATGGCTCAAGGAGTAGTTGTAGAAACTGACTCCAATGTATGTAATTCTCCGATCATTCCAGTCATGAAACGTACTGACCCAAATGCACCCCCAGTATATCGATTAGTGATTGACCTTCGGGAACTCAATAAATGTATTATTCCCCAGTACCCAGTTGTCCCAGATATCTCTTCCCTATTGACAGCCATTGATTCCGAAGCCTCATTTTTTACAGTCATAGACCTCAAGAACGCGTTTTTCAGTGTCCCCATTCATCCAGACAGCCAGTTTCTTTTCGGATTTTGTTTAAATGGAAGGAGCTACCAATTTACACGAGCTCCTCAAGGTTTCACAGAAAGTCCTAGTATTTACAGTCAAGCACTTAAGAGACAACTAGACAACATTCACATGCCAACAGACACTGCCCTGCTCCAGTATGTCGATGATCTATTGATCACAGCCCGTTCTGAACGTGCTTGCGAGCGAGCATCCCTTACAGTCTTGTATTTCTTAGCCGAGATGGGGCACAAGGTGTCCCCTTCAAAGCTTCAATTCTGTGTCCAGCAAGTGATCTATTTAGGCCACTTACTGTCCAAGAGGGGTAGGCAGTTGACACCTGACCGTATCCAGTTAATAGCGAGTCTTCCTCAGCCCAAGACCCAGAAGGAGGTGCGTGCTTTTATCGGCCTTACTTCTTACTGCAGACAATGGATTCCTCAGTATGCATTCCTAGCCAAGCCACTGATACAGCTAACGACACAGGAGGCAGCCGTATCGACTGTCCTCCCTTGGACATCTGAACATACACTTAGTTTCAATGAGTTAAAGAAAGCTTTATGCCAAGCTCCTGTTCTAGCTACACCGAACTACAGTAAGCCTTTTACACTTTTTGTCACAGAACGTGATGGTACAGCATTATCTGTTCTTACACAAGATCAAGCAGGTCAATACAAGCCCTGTGCTTATTTTTCGAGCACACTAGATCCTGTAGCCCAGGCTCTGCCTGCATGCCTCAAGTCAGTTGCAGCCACAGCACTAGCTATCAGACAAAGTGATTCCATAGTATTAGGACATTCCTTGACAGTACAAGTTCCACACTCTGTGGAAGTTCTTTTAAACCGAACACAGACTCAGCACTTGACAATTGCACGTTTAACAGGTTATGAATTGACACTGTTCCAGCCACACATAGAAATCAGACGCTGCAACGTTCTGAATCCTGCTACACTGTTACTGTCAGTTATTTCGAATCCTGCCACACACGACTGTGTGGAAGTAGTTAATATTATGACTAAGCCAAGACAAGATCTGACAGATATTCCATTACCAGATCCCGACCTGACACTTTATGTGGATGGTTCATGTATGAGAACAAGTACAGGAGAACTAGTAGCCGCGTATGCAGTGACTACTGACACTGAAGTTATAGAAACACATCGTATTGACACCCTGTCTGCTCAAGCAGCAGAGCTAGTTGCTCTGACCCAAGCCTGCATACACGCCAAGAACCTGAAAGTTAATGTTTACACAGATTCACGCTACGCATTCGGAGTCGTACACGACTTTGGAGTGCTCTGGCAGGAGAGAGGTTTCATGACTTCTCATGGAACCAAGATTCAGCATGGTCTCCTTATTCAAGCTCTGTTAGATGCAATACACTTACCGACATCTATTGCTATCATGAAATGCAAAGCACATACGAAAGTTACTGACACTATTTCTCAAGGTAACGATCTAGCAGATCGCACAGCCAAGCTTACAGCACAGACTCCAGACATTTCAGTTAATCTGACACAGACACATACTCCAGATCTGACTACATGTATGACAGTTAAGGACCCTACTCAAGATGTCATAGATATCCAGTTACATGCTACTCCCGATGAAATCAAGAAATGGTCCGAACAAGGAGGGGTCCAGACAGATCAGGGATGGGTAACGAAGGGAAAAGCCACATGGTTTCTCCCCGACTCTATGGTTCAAGTCATTATCAATACCGCACATAGTCCAGCACATTTAGGAGAAAAAGCTATGTTAGACAGTATTCAGAACATTTGGTTCAACAAGCATTTACGAGCTGCAGCCAAGCAGAAAGTCCGTACCTGTATGATATGTTGCCAGTTTAATCCAGGTAAAAGTGTCCCGGTGGAACAAGGTGGATTCCAGCCCCCTGACCACCCTTTTGAAGTCCTCCAGATGGATTATATTCAGATGGAGCGATGTCGAGGTTTCAAGTATGTCCTTGTAGTTGTATGCGCTTTGTCCAGATGGACAGAAGCATATCCAGTCCCAGATTACACAGCCACGACCACTGCCAAGCAGTTGGTTCGTGAATTCTTCCCCCGTTATGGACTCCCTAGGGTCGTATATTCTGATAACGGCCAGCCATTCTCATCTGAGCTCATGAAACACATCTCCCTTTTGTTAGGGTACCAGTGGAAGTTCCATTGTGTACGCCATCCTGAAGCAGCCGGTCTAGTAGAGAGACATAATCAGACCCTGAAAATTCGAATTGCAAAAGTATGTAAAGAGAAAGGTGTGGACTGGTTAGTAGCTCTGCCAGTCGCTTTGTTTTATATGCGCATGGTCGCACATTCCAGATCAGGTCTGTCCCCGTACGAGGTCGTATTCGGCCGCCCCCCTAATATGTGGGGTACACCTAGACCCCGAAGTATTACCGATGTTTCAAGTAATATGCTGACAGATTACCTAGCTTCCTTGATGTCTGCCCTACACTCTTGTCGTTCACAGGTTGCCGCCGCATTTCCAGACAATACCGAGGTGGCACCGCATGAAATCGTTCCCGGATGCATGGTTCTTGTCCGGAATTTTGATCGTTCAAGTCCGCTGGAGCCCCGCTGGAAGGAGCCCAAGCAGGTCCTCCTGGCCACCCGTACTGCCGTCAAGCTGGAAGGCAGGAAGGGCTGGGTCCACCTGTCTCATGTGAAAAAGTTTTACGGACTAAAGACTGTTTCCAAGAACATTTCCGAGGATTTCAAAGACTGCCAAAGTACTATTCTCAAGGACTGTCCCGCAAAAGACAATGATACAGATTCCTCCCTGTTAGAGAAAACTCCGCAGCAGGAGTATAAGTTAAAATTAAGGTCTAGTAAAATAAGTCAGCCAGTTTGATTGTCTAAGTCCTCCCCTAGGTGAAACGGTTAGACCGGTTTCTGACATGTATATAATAGACCCCCACAGAGAGAGAGTTAGTGAGAACTCTAAAAGTTGCACTATTATTTTATGTTTTCTGCTATATCTCAGCCTTATGATTACCTGCACAAGTTATGCATTTTATTTGTGTTTTTCAGTTTCTAATGTAAATAAGTCTGCTAATGCTACAATAGAGCACACGTTTAGTGATCTACCTCCTCATGAACTCTCATATCGTCTTGCTATGCGTAATAATTCCTTTATCCGCATATTACATTATTCACACCAGACCAGCAATGCCACTAATTGTTGGGTGTGTGGTCGACTCCCCCCTTTCCAGACACCGAAGGGAGTTCTGCCACTCTTTCCTTATCCATTCTCACATAATGGTTCATGTGGAGCATGGTCCACGTTAACGTCATCCTCAAATGATATGTCTTTTCTTAACAGTACATGTTTTCCAGACAAGCAAGGTCTTCCCCACAGAACAGGGTTAGATCTAGAAAATGAAGTTTATAATTTGGGTAATTATTCTTCGAATTTTATGGTCCTGAATGTTCAGTCTGATACTACTTCAGACTTACCCTCTATGTCAGTATTACCAGTAAAAGGTGAATTATGTGTCCGAAAGAATGGTTCCGTACATGTAGGCCATAGTGATTGTACTACTATTATCAAGTATAGTGACAGTAGGAAATCTATTTTCAAAGCTTCACGTCATTCTTATTTTGTTTGTGGTCAGACCGCATATGTTCGTCTGCCCCTCGATTGGGAGGGAACCTGTTACATTGCCTTTCTACTGCCACCAGTTTTTCTAGCCCCACCTGACTACCATAGGAATTCCCACCTAGTACATATCAGACACAAGAGAGACCTCCCGATTGTCGATTATACTGAAACTGCTCTAGAACAATACATAGATATCAATAAAGGTGTCTTCCCTTATTTAGGTACTGTCGTGAATAGTAAGCTGATACGTAGATTAACCAGAACACTTGAAGCAGTAGTGATTGAGACTACCTCTGCTCTAGGTAACTTAACCGAAGAGCAATCTTTTATGAGAATTGTTGTGCTCCAGAATCGTCTCGTCCTTGACGTCATACTGGCCGATAGGGGCGGGGCATGTAGAGTCATCGGATCTAGTTGCTGCATTTTCATTCCTAATAACGCACCGTCTGTTTATTCAGCTATAACCAGACTCCATAAAATTGCCCATATGTTACACCAAGATCCAGGCACCTGGACATGGTCCGGTTGGTTCTGGAATATAATTTCCGCCTGGGGATGGAAAGTATTGTCATTTCTAGGTATTGCAGTAGCGATCATATTCAGTTGCTGCCTCTGTATACAATGTGGCCCTGCGATTTGCGGCATTTGTGCTACCTCTTGTATTCCTAGTCCCAAGTCCCGTTCTAAATCCCGTTCCAAGACCATTCGAGACGAGCAAATGATACTGTATGAAATGATAGATGGTATCATGAATATTGATGTTTCCTGATGGAAAGGTAGTGACAAGGAGGGAATGTGGAAAAGTAAAATTTGCCATGTTCTGTGTCCCTACGTGTCCCCCATCTTATGTTATGTGTGCATGATTAATATGCATATGTATCCCCCATGTTCGATTAAAGACGCAATTACAGTTGTGTCCATCTCTAGTATGCTAGTTTCCAGTTCTCGTGAAAGCTACGAGTATCAGGCCTATGTAAAGTTACGTTGCCACGTTTCTCAGTGTGCACGTTATTTCATTGTAAAGTCCCCGTTTCTAGGCCTCAAAAGGGCCCGGACACCAGATTCAGCTCCTGTCTCCTGAGCCCTCACTGAGGAGCGATACAGCCCCCACCTGTATCCTCGACCCTTCACTTACTTCCTGCCTCGCAGTGCCCGGCTCGGCCTGGCTCTGCCCACGAGTCTGCCAAGAGTATGTTATGATTCTAGTTATCAGTCCAGCCCTCCTTCTCTGCATTCCTAAACTACTGAATCGCATCAATAGTTTCCGTCATCGTCTAGCCCTTACGTCTCCATGTAAGAGAAATACTGTATTTATGGTCATTTAATATTCTTCATCACGCCCTACATGTAGAATAATGCATGCACCAGTCTTAGAGTCTGTTAGCCTTTACCCCGATAACTTTTGGATTCTATCAACATGTTCTCTAAACATCAGATACTAGATATTGTTTAGGCACATGTCGCCCTGACTCTCCAGACTTCAGTCTCTGCTCCTAGCGCAGAAGTCATAGCCCCCAGCTTCTCCTAGTAACACGTCATTGTCAGTTTGCGCGCACCATTAGGTTAAAGGTCCCGGCTCCTCAGGTAGCCCCCTCCATGTTTCCGCCCCATTTATGACATATTCTGTTACGTTTACATCACATGTCTATGTACACACCTCCTGTTACACCCACTTTCACCCTTATCTTTCGCGACTGCTATTGACCACACCCACTGCTCCGCCTATCATATGTATTGTAATGCAACTGTTTTAGTATATATGCTTGTGCATTGTTATTAAAAGTTATTCCTTTCCCTTGATCCTGCCCCCGGCAGCGCTGCCATCCTATTCCTGTGCAGGTTGTCCTGTTCCTGTCCTTTATGCTGTATTAAACCTGCAAACTCCTACTACCTCGAATCTTGACTCTTATTTATTGAGCTATCTGTTATTGCTATGTCCAGTCAAACCTAGATCCGGTATTATTTATTTATATACCACAAGGGTCTAAACTAGGAAGTGAATGCATAGCAGAATCACACAGAGTCTCAAGATCAATGTCTTTAGTGTTGCGGAACCAGGTAGAAGCCCTTTTAGGTTGGCCGAGAGTTATAATGTGTGAGAGGTGAAAACGGAAGGGAATGAGGAAATGGTCTGACCAGTCTACATGAATAGGGGGATTAATGGTAAGCTGGTCTGATTTAGAAATAACAAGGTCCAGAATTGAGCCCTTGGCGTGTGTAATTTCCGAACAGTGTTGGACAAGATCGTTAGCTGAGAGAAAGGTTGCAAGCTTGTTGGCAGCCGAGTCTTCCACGGAGCCCCAGTGAAGATTAAAGTCACCTAGGAAGATCTGCCTGTCGCTTTGTGAATATTGGTCACTAATGAAGTCAGTGAGTTCCTCCATGAAGGAAGAGCAGTTAGCGGGTGGGTGGTAGATGGCATGGAACCTGAAGGGTGAGCCGTGACGTACTTGAAATACTAGGGATAGGTATTCGAATGTGCGGAAGTAGATGGTGAGAAGTGAGTTTCTGAAGATAATCGCAACACCTCCCCCCATTTTGTCTTTTCTGTCGTTTCTGAGGATAGAGTAGTCGGTAGGTATCAGAAGATCAAACAAAGTGTGAGAGGAGTCATTAAACCAGGTATCGCCGAGAAAAAGCATGTTGAGATTGTGGGGGGAGATAGTGTCAGAAATTTTGTGTTTGGTTGCAGATCTGCAGTTGTGGATCATACACTGTAGCTCTGACGCAACTGTTTTGGTGATGGGAGTGTTTGGACTGTTAAGGGAGATAGGGATCAGATTCTTGAACAAGGGTGCCCCTTGAGAGGGAGGCTGGTAAGTTCTGACGGAAAAGATGGACTGAATGGTGAATTGAGTAGATTTGTTAGGAGAGAGTGGAAGGGGATTGACGTTGGTAGTCTTGTAGCTGGTCAGTAAGTTGGTGATGTCTGTGGAGGAGAGACTGTGGTTGGCTTTACTGGGGCGCGGGAGCAAGTAACTCCCTGGGAGGTTATTAGGGGAGGGTGATATCTTAGCACTTAAGAGTGAAATGGACGCTTCAAGCTGGGAAATGGAAGAGATGAGAGAATCAAGTTTAGTTTCCAGGGAGAGGTGGGCTTAGCACGGAGTGTTGGGTGGCTCAATGGTTAAGGGAGGGAGTGGAGTAGGCGAAGTAGGACAGGGGGATGTGGGGGACAGGGGAGAGTGTTGGGGTGCAAGGGTCGAAGGTAGGGAAAGATGGCGGTAGAAAGAAGTGGATGGAGTTAGTGATATTTTTACTGATGTTGAGCAGAGGTGAACAATAGAGATCAGAAGGAGGAGAAGTAGAAAGGGAGGATGAGAGGTGGAGGAGGTAGGAGGGGGGTCAAGGGAAGGCCAGGGATACGGTAAGATGAGAGGAGAAAGGGCTGTACAGGGAGGGGAGGGAGGTCAATGGAAGGCCAGAGGAATGGGGAGAAGAGAGAGGGTGGAGGCCAGCAGGTACCATGGGCTATGAAAGGTGAATGAAGGGGACCTAAAAATGGGGGGTGACCATGACAACAAGCATTTGCAATGCAATAGGTCTCGCATTAGGAAAGTTTGAGCTATTGGTATTGTAAATGACAATTTTTTTATTTATGTGTTGGTTTTGAAAAGAGCGAAATTAATAGCTTTGTCATTTACAATGCCAATAGTTTTAACTTTCGCAAATGTGACACCAATAGCATTTGTAATGCAATATGTGTTGTATTTACGTGACTTAGATGTATTGATATTACAAATAACAATGGCTTTTAATTTTTTTTAACATTAATACTTAAATAAAAGTTATTGTAATTTATAATGGCAATAGCTTTTGTAAATAACTTTTGTAAAGATTATGTTCATTGTATTTTATTGTGATGAAAATCCAAGAACAGAAGTGAAATATTAACATCTTTTTGTGACATTTGTAATAAAGCGTGAAACATTGAGAGAACATATTTGAACCAGTTGTTGTTGAATGATTGCACAGATTAATGCTGTGGTGGCCCTGAGTGATGTGGTGGCTACGAGTAATGCTGTGGCATTCAGTGATGCTGTGGTAGCGTATAGTGATGTTGTGGTATCCCTGAGTGATGTAACTGGTGATCATATAAAGCGCTCTGATCCCTTCGGGTCGAGTTTGTGCTATATAACACTGCAAAGAACGAATAGTTTTCTTACCTGTCGGTGTAGTTTTGCAGCTTGAAGATCTTTCTGGATTCACTATGCTGTGCATTATTCCGCGGTCTTGTGGTTGGGTCCGGATTCGTAGTCTTTTCTTTGTTTTTTTTTTTTTTTTTTGTAGCCCAGGTGGGCGTCGGCGTCACACCCCTTTGGGTGTATTTCCGGTGACGTCGGCATGCTTCCTGCGGAAGCTCCCACTCTTGGGCGCCATCTTCGGGTTCTTTTTTTCCGTGTTTCTTTCGTTTCCGAAGTAATGGCAATGTTCTATTCAGGTGATATTTTACCGCTTTGTACCTTCAAAGTCTTTTCCACTTTTCTATTTCCACCTCTTCTCTCTCCAGCCTCATCTTTCTGGCGGAGGTGGGTGGGTTCGCTAGTGAATCCAGAAAGATCTTCAAGCTGCAAAACTACACCGACAGGTAAGAAAACTATTCGTTTTGCAGCGTGAATCTTTCTGGATTCACTATGCTGTGCATAGATTTTGTAGCGGTTTCTCATCTCTGTGGCGGTTGGGTGGAAGATGAGCGTTGGGTATTGAATATGTGCTGTAGCACCTTCTGTCCAACTTGAGCTTCCTTGTTCATCTGTATGTCCACACAGTAGTGCTTCGTGAACGTGTGCACCGAAGCCCATGTTGCCGCCAGGCATATGTCTTGTATGGGTGTGTTAGCCAGGAAGGCTATTGTAGCCCCCTTTTTCCTAGTGGAGTGGGCACGTGTCCCCTCTGCTAGCTCTTGTCCTGCAAGCTTGTGGCAGAGTTGAATTGTCTGTGCGATCCATCGTGCAATGGTCTTTTTGGTTACTGCCTTTCCCATGTAACTGTTGGCGAATGACACAAAGAACTGTTTTGTTTTCCTGTGTCCCTTCGTCCTCTCAATGTAGTGCATGACTGCCCTTCTGGCGTCCAGGGTGTGCAGAGCTCGCTCTGCGGCAGTTGTCGGTTTTTGGAAAAAACTCGGTATCTGTATAGACTGGTTCATGTGAAATTTAGATACCACCTTCGACATGAAGTGTGGAACAGTCCTCATCACAACTCTATCATTGTGTATTTGTATGTAGGGCTCTTGTAGCGTCAGAGCCTGAAGCTCGCTTACTCTGCGTAAGGACGTTATTGCAACCAGGAAAGCTGTTTTCATAGTGAGCATCTTTAAGGACGCCTTGTGGATTGGTTCAAAGGGCTCCTTCATGAGTTCCGTTAGGACTACGTTTAAGTTCCATGCAGGTGGCGGCACCCGCTTGGGTGGTGCGATCCTTTTCGCTCCTTCTAGGAATCTCTTCACCACCTGTGATGTGAAGAAACTCCTGCAAGTTTCTCCCCTTGTGTAGGCGACTATCGCTGCCAAGTGAACTCTCAAGGAGGATGAGCTAAGGTTCTTCTCTAGCAAGTGCGTCAGGTACTTTAGCACTGTGGAGTCCTTCTTCATTTTATTGTGAAGTCTTTCTTGTCTGCACCATATTGTGAACCTTTTCCATTTCGCAACATAGCACTTCCGAGTGCTAGGTCTTCTTGCCTCCCGAAGTACCCTCAGGGTACTTTCTGGCAATCTTAAATGTGCGAACTCTATGTCCTCAGGAGCCACGCTACTAGGCTCATGTTCTCTGGCTCTGGGTGGAGCACCTCTCCGTTCTGCATGGAGAGTAAGTCTTTCCTCCTGCTGAATCTGTGGGGTGCACACTGTGTCATCTCCATGATCTGCGAATACCATGTCTGCCTCGCCCACTGTGGTGCGACCAGTATCAGTGTCATGTTGCTCGCTCTGCATTTGCTCAGTACTCTGTGCATCAGTGGTATCGGGGGAAAGGCGTAGGCAAATCTCCTTGACCAATCTATCCATAGGGCATTCCCTAGTGATCCTTCCTCGGGCTGCCTGGATGCGAAGTTTTGGCATTTTGCATTCTGGCGTGTGGCAAACAGGTCCACCGATGGAGTTCCCCACCTGTCGAATAGGCGCCTTGTCTCCTGAGCATTGAGCTCCCACTCGTGGGATGCCGATGTCTGCCTGCTGAGCCAGTCTGCTTGTATGTTGTCCTTCCCTGGCAGGTGTATGGCTAGCAGGTCTATCTTGAGAGGGATGGCCCATCTCCATATCTCCTGCGCCAGCGTTGAAAGCGGGGCTGACTGTGTGCCCCCCTGCTTGTTGATGTAGAACATCGCAGTGGTATTGTCTGTTTGTATCAACACCTTGTGTTTGTACAGTCTTGTTTGAAAGGCTTTCAGTGCAAGGAAGATTGTCTTCAATTCTAAGTAATTGATGTGCTTTGTCGCATCTGTTGGTGTCCACAGACCCCTCACCTTGAGCTCCTCCATGTGAGCGCCCCATCCCTTCAGGGATGCGTCTGTGGTGATGGTCACTGTTGGCGTTGGGGGCGTTAGAGGCTTTCCCCTTGCTATGTTCTCCATGGTCCACCATGTCATCTCCTTCTGCACTGCGTGCGTTACAACCACTAGATCCTCCCACTGCCTGTAGCTTGTGACCATTGCTCCTGTAGCCATTCTTGAATGGGTCTCATGTGGAGTCGTACATTCGGTACCAGGTGGATGCATGATGCCATCATCCCCATGATCTTGCTCGCAGTCCTCACTGTCCGAGCTTGTCCCTTCCGGTAGAGGCGAGTTTCCTTCACCAGCGCCCTCGCCCTCTTCTCGCTGGGGAACACCTTGCCCTGTAAGGTGTTGATCTGTGCTCCCAGGAAGATCTTCACTTGTTCTGGCTCCATTGATGATTTCTTCCAATGGATGGAGAACCCCAGGCTTATGAGCGTGCTTGTCACTGTATGTGCGTGCAGCTTGCATTTCTGGTATGAGTTTGCTTTCACCAGCCAGTCGTCCAGGTAAGGGTATACGTGTATCCCCTGCCTTCTTAGGTGCGCTGCGACTGCTGCGAGGCACTTTGTGAAAACTCTTGGTGCTGATTTTAGACCGAAGGCCAGTGTCGTGAACTGGTAGTGGCTTTCTCCGACGGTGAACCTGAGCATGTGCTTGTGCTTTCTGTTCATTGGAATGTGCAGGTATGCGTCTTTGAGGTCTATTGTGACCATGAAGTCCCCGATCTGCAATTGTGGGAGCACCTCTTGCAGGGAGGTCCTTTTGAATTTTTGCGTTCTTATGAATTTGTTCATGAACCGTAAATCGAGAATGGGTCTCATTGTTTCGTTTACTTTTGGTACCAGGAAGTACGTTGAGTATACTCCTGTGTTTCTTTCCTTGAAGGGTACCCGTTCTATGGCCTGCTTCTGCAGGAGTTCTTTTGCTTCTTCCTGAAGGCACTGCAGCTGCTTGCTTGCTAGTGGCTTTCTTTTTGGTTTTCTGCTTGTTGGCCTCCCCTCCAACTCTATGCTGTATCCGAATTGGATAATGTTGAGGATCCATTTGTCTGATGTGATTTCTCTCCACTCTTGGAGGTGGAATCTTAATCTTCCTCCCACTGGTGTCATGTGGTCGTAGGTGTCTAGTTTGTCTTGACCCATCTGTACGTGCTGCCCCCTGGGGTCTTTTTTGTGGGCGGGCACACAGATTTTTTTGAAGTCACTTGGAGGTGGGCTGCTGCCCCCCTGTAGGAAGGTAGATCCCTGACTATGGTTGCCCCCAACTTTTTGCCTGGTGTTTTGCTGGTTTTCTGACTTAGTTGACCTGGGACCCTGCTATTCAGGGCCCCAGGCCTACTGCTCTCTCAGTAAAATGGATTCCATGTACCTTAGGTACACATCTAAATTGGATACTGAGTCACCTTATCAGTCCCTGTACAGTGTACCTTAGGTACCCAGGGCATAGGTGTACCCAGGGCCTACCAGGGGCTGCAGCATGTATTATGCCACCCCTGGCTGGCCATCCAAATCTGACACAACTGGCTGCTTGACAGCTGGGGCAAGGTGGTGTAATCACCCTTTGCTTTAGATATAGTATACCTATATCTAACCCTAAAATGGACACACAGATCTCCTATCAGTCACTCCTATGGCAGGCCTTAACAATCCTGAAGGAAGAGTGCTTGGAATCGTGTGAGATGGTGCTCTGGCATGAGCTGAGCCTGTCTGCGGCTTTCGGGATCCATCCCTTAGCCGTTTCCATGATATCGCATACCATATACTCTTAAGTGCATTATAATCCTCGCGGTTATATGCCAACTCTGGTATCGCTTTATCAAAACATGTCGAGTAAGGTGTCATACGAATTGGAATACTAACCCCTCGCCAATTCTGGCGACGGGGTTAGCATTCCACCCTTCTAGAGGGACACGACATGTATGTAACCCCTAACCCCGGTTAAAGTCAAACAGAGCCTCAGCTCCACAAAATGGATGCTGCCACCGAGACACAAGTCTGCCCTCCTGCTGCTGGGAGTCCTCCCAGAGCAGGAGATAAGGACAAAGGGTTTCCTGCCAGGGGCGGTGCCAGCACCGTCCCAGACAGGGTTTTGTGTATTGTAGGTAGGCAGGGCTTTAGAGGAAGGTGACTGCACGTGGCACCCCGGTGCTCACTGTGCATAGGCTGGCTGGAACCAGTTCCAGGGTCACTCCAGACCCTGTGCTGGGGAAAAGCCCGCCAAGGAAGTGGGTGTAACCACCCCCCTCCTAGTCCCACCCCTAGGGCAGGACTTAGTCGCGTGCCAGCCCCTTTTTACAGGATAAAGGTAGGAACTGGCCCCCTTCCAAAACAGATCATCTTTGAATCCTGAAACTACTTTCCACGAAAGGAACTCAAGACTTCTTCCTAAGATTTCTCCCTTGTGACTAAGGAGTAGTCACCCTGCATCCGCAGGCACCATCTTAAGAACACTGCGGTCTGCTGCAAGTCTCTCCTCCGGATCAAGACTGCCCAGCTCGACGAGAACCGGCTTCCCTGGCACCTCTGACCTCTACCTGCATCATCAGTCACGCTGAGATTCGTGGGTGTGACGAGACCTCGAGGGACCGGCCATCTTCAAGACTGCACAACTTCTTTCCAGCAAGCCCGCCGAGTAATTTCCTGGTGAGTGCTTTGGGGTCCGAGAAGCCCCGACCCTGAGCAGCTCCAGCACCGAAGTGCAGCCTCCCAGCATCTCCACGATCTGCGTGGGGCCCTTCTGCTTTTTGCTGCTCACCGCGTTGTTTGGCTACTAGCCCGCTGGCTTGTGGCCTTCTGAACGACGCCCGACGACATTTCTGCTGCTGGTCTGGTTGCTCCAGGCTGGCCCTTGCTCCCTTCCAAAAGAGGAGCACCCCGGACCCTCCTGGTCCACTCAAGACGCCATTTTGAGTCCACCGCGTGGGCTTGAATTAGCCAAGGCTGTTGCCCAATCCTGGGTAACTTCGACGCCGACAGCTTCATCCATCGTGGGACAGCTCGCCTCTCCATCCTGGTCGCCGACAACGCCTCCTGGTCCGTGAGATCTGCAGAGCCAGCGTCGCCCACTCACCTAGTCGAGGTGACTTCGCCCGGTGCCATCCTGGTGCCCACTTAATCACTGGCTAGTGATTCAAGAACTTGGTCCCCTCTGCTTTCAGGTTTCTTCTTCCTCGATCCAGGCTTGGATCCAACGAACTTTCCTTCACTGGTCGCCTGCCAGCAACTTCCTTCTTCCAGGCTCCTGGTCCGGCAACGAGATCCCCGACGTCTTTTCAGACCTATGCAGCTGCAGCCCCTGGGCTAGGTAACTTCGGCACTTCGGTGTCCCAGCATAGCCTCACTATCCTAGGGTCAGGATCCACTGTCGTTTTCTTCCTACCAGGTCGGGTTCGCCCGTGAACACTAACTTTGCCTTTACTAGCTCCCATAGACTTTGTCCCGCATCCCGCGTGAGAGTGCACACTCTGCACCCGAGTCCCCTAGGTCTCCTAGAAGTAATCTAACGATTCTATAGTCAAGTCCTAGCGATTCCAAAGCCTATTAGTACTGTACTTACCTGCTAGTAATTTCGCATTCCACTTTTAAAGTATATGGTTTTTCGTGCCCCTCGGGCATTTGTGTATAACGTGCTAACTTAAGTATTTTCGTAAGAGTTTTGTGGTGTGCCTAGCACCCTGTCCTCATAAAGAGTACAGGGTTGTTGTGATTCTAATAAATACACTGTTTATTTTCATAACACTTGTGTGGTGTCCTTTCCCTGGGTGTTCAAGGGGTAATGTGATGGTAAAACAGCTGGCTTAACACGCCCTCTAGAGTCTTAGCCTTAGACTGCTCGTATCCATGCTACTAGGATAGCTGGTCTATAAGGTTGACTTACAACCAATCATCAATAAGGGTTGTTTGGACTGATATATAGTGATCACTCGAATAGTGAACACTGCACATCAGGCCAACTTCTCACACCCCCTCTTCTATTTTGTCCCCGTCCATTTCTCCCTCGAAAGGACTGGCCTCTTTGTTGGTACTGCCAGGACTGCTTCTGATGACCCTGCTGAGTCTGCGAGTCTGCCTGGTGCATTTGCTGGAAAGCCTGGTGTGATGTACCTGGCTGGTTTCCGCCTCTCCCGCCGGGCCTCCGTGACGGGGTGCCCCTCTTGTTCCCTCTGAACTGCAATGCTCCCATGGATCTTGCTGTTTCGTTATCTTTCTTCAGTTGGCTGAGCGTTTCATCAACTGTTGATCCGAAAAGCGTGCTGCCGTTGAACGGTGTCTTCAGGATGCTGTGTTGCACCTCCGGTTTGAAACCGGATATCCTGAGCCAGGCGTGCCTCCTTTCCGTGACGCCCATCATCATGAGCCTGCTAGCGGTGTCTGCCCCATCCAGGGCCGTCTTAAGGCAAGAGTTTGCCGCGTTTTTTCCCTCTTCAACCAGCTTTTCGGCTTTCTGTCTGGCATCCTGGGGCAAGTCCTTCACCAACTGCCCCAGTCCCTCCATGATTTCGTACATGTGCCTGTTTATCAGGGCGTTGGAATTAGCCATGCACCAGTGGGTCGCGGCATTCCGTTCGATCCTTCTGCCCACCAGATCCATCCTTTTGCTCTCCTTATCCGGTGGTGGGCCCGAGGTAGTGGGTACGTTAGCCCTCCTCCTTGCTGTGGCCGTGATAATGGAGTCTGCGGAGACCGTGCCCTGAATGTAGGCCGGGTCCTTAGTGGCATGCTTGTACTTCTTCTCAGTTCCGGGAGTTACTGCCTTGCATGTTGCGGGCTCCCTGAAAGCTTCCTTCCCCTGAGCCAAGACGCTCTCGAGCATTGGAAGGAACTGGCTCCTCGTTTGTGTTGGGAGCAATGTTTCTAGAAGGAAGTCTGCTTTCTGCTTCTCTTTGTTGAGCTTGAGCTTGAAAGCTGCTGCGGCAGCCTGTATCACCGAGTTGTAGGCCCCGATGTCGTCCGGCGGCGAGGGCCTCGAGGGCTAAGTGTCGACCACCTCCTCCGGGCTGTCGGTGTCGACATCTATGTTATCTACCTCCTGTAGGTCAGAGGGTGTCGAGTCTGCGTCTGTCCTGCTTTCTTCCTCCCCATAGTTGTAACTATCGTAGGGATTCTCGTACTCCTCCTGGTCGTCGATCACCTCGACGTCCTGGTCTTGTTCCTCGACGACTTCGGCGATCTCTTCCTCCTCCTCGACTGCCTCCACCACCGGTGGCTTGGTCTTGTGAGGGATCGTGAAGGCCTTCATCTTTGCATCGAAATCTTTCTTCCGCTGCATGATGTTCTCCATTTCGGCCTCGAGGCGCCTTCTCTTCTTCTCCATCTCTGCCGCGTGTTCCGCGTCGGATGGGTCGGCCGCTCTTTTCGGCGGATGGTTCGTCGCCGTACCTTTCGGCGTCGAAGTTTTCGACGTCGACGTCGGACCGGATCTTGGGTCTCTGGTCGTCGTCGTCAGTTTCGGGTCTTTCTCCCTCGGCGTCGATCGATCCTTTTGGGGGACGATTTTCGACGTTTTCTGCTGATCAGCAGCCCTCGGCGCCGGGGACTCCTCGGAGGATCCGCTGGGCCTGGGAGTAGTCGCGGACGCCACCTTTTTTGGCGTCGGCGCTTTCGGGGTCTTGCCCTCGATTTTTCTAGACTCAGAGTCTCTCGGGTTCTTGGGGGCCGAAGAGTCTCCTACCTTGTCAGAAGTCTTCGTGTAATCGGTCTCTACGACCGTGTAGCTGTCGTCTTCGGCGGCAGCGTTGTCTTCTTCCTCGGAGGACATCCCCAGCTCGTAGAGGGACGGAGTCGGGGCCTTCCCCTGCAGGGTGGCGTGTGCTACCCTCTGCCTCTCTCTCACACGGAGGGTCTTCGGGGCGAAGGCGGAACAGGCGTTGCAGTCTCCGCTTTCGTGGTCCACCGGTAGGCAAAGGTTGCATACCGGGTGCTGGTCCTTCTGCGCGTACTTGTGGTGGCAGTTACGGCAGAACTTGAACGGCGTGTTGTCCATCATCGAGCGTCCAGGGCCTCTCTGGTCGCGTGTTCGTCGACGGTCGTCGATGATCTCGATGAAAAACGCCTTCTCCTCGCCGGCTTTTCGTCGATGAAGTCCCCTGTAGTCTTCAGATGACTTCGCCTCGTCTTTTCTGTATTTTCTTTCTTCTTTCTCCAAAAATGTCTGGAGCCCAAACGGGAACGATCCAGACCCGACCGCGGAAAAAAAGAATCTGAAGATGGCGCCCAAGAGTGGGAGCTTCCGCAGGAAGCATGCCGACGTCACCGGAAATACACCCAAAGGGGTGTGACGCCGACGCCCACCTGGGCTACAAAAAAAAAAAAAAAAAAAAACAAAGAAAAGACTACGAATCCGGACCCAACCACAAGACCGCGGAATAATGCACAGCATAGTGAATCCAGAAAGATTCACGCTGCAAAAGTATAATTTTAAATAAGCAGTGTGGTGAGCGGTATGAGGGGGTGGCACCGGGATATTAAGTGGCGGCAAAGGTGCAAAAAACAACTGGGTTGGCTGAGGGGTCAGCATGAGGAGATTGTGGTGGCAGAAGCTTAATAAACACAGAAGCAAAGAGCATGGTAATTGAAACTGCAGCTGTAAGCCTTTCATGAAGCCAGTGCAGGAAGTAAACAGTCCACTGAGCAGCGGTCAGGTGTGGGATAATGGCCAGAGCAGCCTACCTTCAAGATGGAGAACCAGGTTCGAGTATCGGCTCAGGCATCCTGTGATTGGTGCAAATCATTTATTCTCCCCATGCCTGAAAATGTAATGTGTCCATCTGTAATGCTGCTTATGTAAATCGCTCTGATCACTTCGGGTCCAGTTCACGCTATATAATTTTGCACAAAAAATATATATAAAAAAGCAGTGTTGTAGGAGCTGTGGGGGGGGCGACACGAGGAGATTAAGTGGCGCCAAAGGTGTAACAAGCTGCCAGAGGCCCGTGTGCTGGGAGGGGGAGGGCTATTAAATGAAGTGGGATAAAGCGCTCTGATCCCTTCAGGTCGAGTTGGTGCTATATAACACTGCAAAGAATGAATATGCTACTTACCAGTATGCATCTGTTCTTGGCATGTAGGGCTGCTGACATTCATATCTATAGCATAGATTGCACATTGTTGTCCTGGAAGAGTCTTCGAAGTATCACGAGACAGGTGGCTCCACCCCTGGACTACAGTGCGCATGGGCATCGACTCCATCCCCAGATTGTTTTTAGCCATTGTGACGAAGATGGAGTGTAACAGTGTGAACGATGACCATTCTAAGAGTAAGTGTAAAGTCTGCAGCCGCTACAGGCGCCGGGGAGGAGGGTGGGCGATATGAATGTCAGCAGCCCTACATGCCAAGAACAGATGCATACTGGTAAGTAGCATATTCAGTTCGAGGCATGTGGGCTGCTGAATTCATATCTATAGCATAGAATATATAGCAGTCCCTCCATTAGCGGCGGCCGCCTGTGCCAGCTGCAGACGTTTGAAAAAGTGTCTTTAGAACAGCCTGCCCTACAGCTGCTTGGAGTGCACATCTACACAGTAGTGTTTTGTAAATGTGTGTGGGGTAGACCATGTGGCTGCTCTACAAATGTCTTCCAAAGGTATATTCCCAAGGAAAGCCATGGAGGCCCCCAACTTACGGGTGGAGTGGGCTCTTGGGGGGATCGTTAAAGTGCGCTTAGCCTTTTGATAGCAGATTTGAATACACTTAACGATCCACCTGGCTATACCTGCTTTGGAAATGGGATTGCCCTTGTGTTGTGCTGAAAAGGCAACAAAGAGTTGTTTCGTCTTCCTAAAATCTTTGGTCCTATCAATGTAGAACATCAAAGCTTGTTTGACGTTAAGAGTGTGGAGCATTCTTTCAGCCACTGTCTCTGGATTTTGGAAGAACACAGGCAGTTCAATAGTTTGATTGACATGGAACTGTGAAACCACCTTTGGAAGAAATTTAGGGTTGGTGCGCAGCACCACCCGGTTGGAGTGAATTTGTATGAATGGCTCTTGTATAGTGAGCGCCTGGAGCTCACTAACACGTCGCAGTGACGTAATGGCTATTAGGAAAGCCACTTTCCATGTTAAGAACTGAATCTCGCATGAATGCAGAGGCTCAAAAGGTGGACCCATCAGTCGGGTGAGTACCACATTAAGATTCCATTCAGGAGCAGGTGGGGTCCTGGGAGGAATGACTCGTTTGAGCCCCTCTAGAAAAGCTTTAATGGCAGGCACTCAGAAAAGAGAGAGATGCTGCCTGTTTTGGAGAAAAGCCGCTATGGCGGATAAATGTATCCGAATGGAAGCATATGCCAGATTGCAACAGATAACAAATGATGTTGTGCGTGGACGCGTCAAGCGGGTGAATGTGGTGGTCCACGCAATAAATGACAAACCGCTTCCATTTGGCTGCGTAGCATGCTCTGGTGGTGGGCTTTCTTGCCTCCCGTATGATATCCATGCAGTCAGGAGGCAAGTTGAGGTAGCCAAACTCTAAGACCTAAGGAGCCAGATCGCCAGGTTGAGCTGTTGTGGATCTGGGTGCTGAATGTCGCCATGGCTCTGCATCAAAAGTCTGGGTGTGAGGTGCAGCCTTTGATGCGGTACCACGGAAAGTTCTAGAAACGTGGTGTACCATGGTTGGCGGGCCCACGTTGGAGCAACTAGGATGAGCGTCATCGAGTGTTGCTTTAGCTTTGGTGCCACCAGCGGTATTAGAGGTGCTGGGGGAAAAGCGTACGCAAATTTGCCTGACCAGTTCACCCATATCGCATTGCCCTGCGACTGTGGGTGCGGGAACCTGGCGGCAAAGCGTTGGCATTTGGCGTTTTCCCGTGTGGCGAACAGGTCTATCTCTGGATGACCCCACTGCTGGAAGTACGGGTGGAGTACTGATGGATGTATCTCCCACTCGTGCATTTGGGGGCTGTACCTGCTGAGCAGATCCGCCATCTGATTGTCCTTGCCTGGGAGGTGTTCCGCCATGAGGAAGATGTTCCTTTGAATGGCCCACTTCCACATGCTCTGAGCCAGATGAGACAACTGTGGAGAGTGTGTACCTCCCTGCTTCTGAATGTAGTACATGGCCGTCATGTTGTCCGTCCGGATCAACACAACCTTGTTGCACAGATGTACCTTGAATGCTTTCATTGCCAGGAAGATTGCCATCAGCTCTAAGTGGTTGATGTGCATTTTCCGTTTCTGTGTTGTCCATAGTCCCTGCACTGTGTAGTGGAGCACATGAGCTCCCCAACCCTGGAGAGAAGCGTCCGTAGTTAGGATGATCTGTGGAACAGGCTCCTGGAACGGTCGGCCCTTGCAAAGGTTGTGTGGATTCCACCAATGCAGAGAGTTGTATGCCCGACCGGTCACCAACACTAGGTCTTTCAACTGTCCGTGAGCCTGATTCCACTGACGTGCTAAGCACTCCTGAAGCGAACGCATATGTAGTCTCGCGTGCGGGACTATGAAGATGCAGGAGGCCATCATGCCTATGAACTGCATGAACACTCGTGCTGGAAGCGAGTGTTGCGGTCTGAATTTTTGTATCAGCAATTGAATGCTGTTGATCCTCACAGAATTTGGCTGCGCTGTGGCTGCCAGAGTGTTTATAGTCACGCCTAGATACTGCCGCACATGGGCGGGCTGAAGGTGTGACTTCGGATAATTTAGTGAGAACCCCAGATTGTGAAGAAGGTGAATGGTGTGGGACATGTTGGCAGCGCACTGGTGGGCCGACTTTGCTTGGACAAGCCAGTCGTCCAGATAAGGGTAGACGTGAACGTTTTGTCTCCTGAGGTGCGCAGCCACTGTCGCCAGGCATTTTGTTAACACCCTGGGCGCTGTGGTCACTCCGAAAGGGAGGACCTTGAATTGGTAATGATGATTCTGAATGGTGAATCGGAGGTATTTTCTGTGTGACGGATGTGGTGGAATGTGAAATATGCATCTTTTAGATCTAATGTTGCGAGGAAATCCCCTTGACTGAGCAACGGAAGAACCTGCTGCAGAGTTAGCATGTGAAAGTGTTCTGATAGAATGTACTGGTTTAGAGGTCTGAGGTCCAGTATGGGTCGCAAGGACCCGTCCTTCTTTGGGATCCAGAAGTACAGGGAGTACACTCCCGAGCCTCTTTGTTCCAGTGGTACGAGCTCGATTGCCCATTTTTGCAGCATGACGAGCACCTCCTGCTGCAATAAGCGCAAATGCTCTGTTGACATAGGACGGTGCCTTGGGGGGATGTTGGGTGTAGTGGATGTTAACTCCAGACAATAACCGTACTGGATAAGTTTTCTGACCCACCTGTCTGTGGTGATGGTTTTCCAGACTGGCAGGAACTGTTGGAGTCTCCCCCAGACAGGTGTCGTATGGTCGGGGGGCAGTGACAAGGCGTCACTGTTTGTTGGCTGCGGAGGATCGGGAGTTGTTGTTTCCACGACCTCTGCCCTTGGTGCTGTTGCCGCGATATCCGCCTCTACTCTGCTTGTTGTAAAAGTTTGTGCACCACCTTTAATATACTGTGTTTGCTGGGACATTTGGCCTCTGGAAACACCTTGAGCGACGAAAAGTACTACCCCTGAACTGCTGGGACTGAAGAGCCCCCATAGACTTTCCAGTCTCTGTGTCTTTTTTGATTTTTTCCAGGGTGGTGTCCACCTCCGGGCAAAATAAGTGGTCAGGGTTGACAGGTTGATTGAGGATGGTGGTTTGTATCTCCGGCTTGAACCCGGAGATTCTGAGCCAGGCCTGACGCCGCAACATTACACTGGTGTTAATGGCCCTGGCCGCGGTGTCCGCTGCATCCAGTGCACACTTAATTGAAGCATTTGAGATGAGCTTCCCTTCTTGAATGAGCATCTCTGCTGCCTCCTTATACTCATCTGGCAAGTGTTGTAGGAGTGTTTCAAGGGTATCATAGTGTGCCCTGTCATATCTGGCCAAGAGTGCCTGCGTGTTAGAAATACGCCAGATATTGGCCGCTTGAGCCGCCACCCTCTTCCCTGATGCTTCGAGCACTTTAGACTCCTTGTCAGGGGGAGGAGCATCACCAGTAGACTGTGAATTTGCCCTCTTCCGGGCATTAGAAACAACCAGGGAGTCCAACGGCAACTGGCCCCTGATGTAGGTAGGGTCACCAGGTGCCGACTTGTACTTTTTTTCAATTCTGGGGTTTATAACCCTGGCACGTGTGGGTTCTTTAAAAATGTCTGCAGCATGTTTCAAGACACCCTTTACAATTGGCAGAGTCTTGACAGTCTTTTCAGAGGTGGAAAAGGTATCAAACAGAAAGTCCACTTCAATAGGGTCAGCATGCAGCTGGACGTTGTGATTTTTTGCTGCCCTCTCAATCAGTGCATTAAATGCTGCAGAATCATCAGTGGGGGAGGTTTTGACAGCATATACTTGAGTGTCCTGGGCAGTTTGTGGATCCCCTGGGTCTGCAGCATCTGTCCATGTGTCATGCTGATCTTCAGGATCAGTGTCAGCAGGGTAGTTGTACTCGTCGTAGTCACTTTCCCCAGCCTCCACATCTGAATAAGTGGGCGAGAGTGGAGCAGTGTCCTGAGCACGTGGATTAATAAGTTCTACAAGAACTGGGGAATCCGTGGAACCCTTTTTCTTTTTCAAAGGAATTGTGTAGGACTCCATAGGCTGTGCTGGCGTGATTTTGCGCTTGTAAATGGACAGTTTACCGGTGTTGGCGTCGATAACCTGTTCCGACTGGTCCTCGAGTAGGGGTTGTCGATGTTTCGTGCCTACAACAGCAGGGGTAGGCTTCGGCCCGGTGGAGACCGTTATGGACGGCTCGACGACCTGCTTGGGCGCGAACTCCTTCAGCGCCACTTTCGGCGGAAACGTGAACCGAATCAGCGCCGTCGACTTGTGTGGTTTGGAGGCTGGCTTCGGTGTGGAAGCATCCTTCAGATCAACCGCGGAAGCTTTGTCTTTAATATGCTGCAACGAGTCCGACACCTGCTTCGTGAAGGATGTGGACGGTTTCGTCGACTCAACAGGCGCCTTCGAGCCACCACCACGTGGTGACTCGAGGGTAGTGGTACTCTTGGCCTTTTCGGACCGACGGGTTGGATCAACAGCTTTCGGAGCTCCGAGTCCCTTGACTGTGTCGACGGCCTTTGGCGCCGACGGTTGTGGGTCGACGGCTTTGACAAGCGTCTTCGGTGCCCCAGTCTTCGGCTCGACGCCCTTGAGCGACTTCACCGATTCGACAACCTTCTTCGGCTTCGTCTGCACCGACATGTCCGAAGACGTGGAGCCGACCAAGGCGACAGGCGTTTTCTGTGTCGATGGCGCCTCTACCACTTTCGGTTTTGTCGAGACCGAAGCTTTCTCCTTCGGTTTCGATTTGAGTAATGGCGGCTCCGTAGAAGTGTCTGTCGAGACCGAGGCTTTCCCTTTCGGTTTCGATTTGACTAATGGCGGCTCCGCAGAACTGTCCGTAGTCGGGCCCGGAGGCGAGACTGTGGATTTAGGGGTAAGATCTTGGGTAAGGCCATGTGGCGATCCCTCGACCTGAGCCTTAGTCAATGTCCGAACGGGGCATAGCTCTTCGCCTGAGCTATCTTCCGTGGCCCCATAGGCCCCATTGTCGTCTCCTACCTCGTCGACGACATCTTCTGTATCGAGCATTTCTACGTCTGCGTCGTAGTTGGAGTCGATCTCTGCCGCTGGAATGGAAAGCGGCTCCTGAACTTCCTGCTCGTCTGCTTCTTCTCCCTCGGTATCGAAAATGTTCGCCGGGTCAGGTGCCGTCTGCTTGGCTCTCCTTGCGCGCCACGCGCCGAAGTCGAATCGTCTTCTTGGAGCGAAAACGAGAACAAGCCATACAGTTGGCTTCATCGTGATCCGGCGACAGGCACTTGTTGCACACCGGGTGGACTTCGATGTGGGGATACTTGGAGTTGCACACGGGGCACCTCTTAAACGGGCTCCGTTCCATGATGTATCGTCAAATAAGTCTTGTTGCGTTGACTGGGCCTCGAGCACCGAAGAGCCACGCGACTCCTCTGGATGTCCGACTCGGGAACTGAGACCGAACAGAGGTGGGCACCGAACGCAATAAAAATACCGACGATATAGGAAAGGCCTGCGGGCCGAAAAGAAAGTTTTTATAGAATTTGAACTGGAGTGATCAAATAGGCATCCGAACCCAATGGCGGAAAAAAACAATCTGGGGATGGAGTCGATGCCCATGCGCACTGTAGTCCAGGGGAGGAGCCACCTATCTCGTGATACTTCGAAGACTCTTCCAGGACAACAATGTGCAATCATCCGGACCCAACACTAGGCGGCGATCTATGCAATAGATATGAATTTAGCAGCCCACATGCCTCCAACATATAATTTTAAATAAGCAGTGTGGTGAGTGGTATGAGGGGGTGGCTTGGTGGGGGTGGCACAGGGATATTAAGTGGCGGCAAAGGTGCAAAAAACAAGTGTGTTGGCTGAGGGGTCAGCACGAGGAGATTGTGGTGGCAGAAGCTTAATAAACACAGAAGCAAAGATCATGGTAATTGAAACTGCAGCTGTAAGCCTTTCATGAAGCCAGTGCAGGAAGTAAACAGTCCACTGAGCAGCGGTCAGGTGTGGGATAATGGCCAGAGCAGTCTACCTTCAAGATGGAGAACCAGTATTGGCTCAGGCATCCTGTGATTGGTGCAAATCATTTAATCTCCCCATGCCTGAAAATGAAATGTGTCCATCTGTAATGCTGTTTATGTAAAGCGCTCTGATCACTTCGGGTCCAGTTTACGCTATATAATTTTGCACAACAAAATATATACAAAAGCAGTGTTGTAGGAGCTGTGGGGAGGCGACACGAGGAGATTAAGTGGCGACAAAGGTGTAACAAGCTGCCAGAGGCCCGTGTGCTGGGAGGGGGAGGGCTATTAAATGAAGTGGGATAAAGCGCTCTGATCCCTTTAGGTCGAGTTGGTGCTATATAACACTGCAAAGAAATATAATTTTTTTAATAAGCAGTGTGGTGAGCGGTATGAGGGGGTTGGCTCTTGTGGCATGCGTTTTTCACCGTGGGTATTTAATTGTGGCATGCGTTTTCACTGTGGGTATTTTGGGCTGTTTTATAGTTTAATGTGGCTCTGTGGAGTGGTGGAAGAGACTGCAGGCATTTGTGGCGGTGACGGCGCACAAGAAGGAAGACTCGGCAAAGATAAAGATCGAAATGCAGAGGCCCATGAAAGGAAGGGGGCGGAGAGGAGCCGGCTCACGCACGAAGTGGATCACAGATGCATGGTGGGAAATGGAAGCATGTGCACAAAGCGCGTGATTGTGCGCGTAATCGACACACAATCCGTTGGCAGCACTTCCAAATGCCCTTCTTACTAAATCTCTCGCCATTGCGATCGCTTACGCGATAGGCATGGCAGGACCTAAGAAGAAGAGCTAGTAAATATGGGAATGTGATGGAAGATGACCAAGAGGCACTGGTGATAAAAGAATCGCGTGAATGGGAAGAGCAGCCGTGGGAGGTGGGAGGGAAGTAGGAGAGTGGTGAGGGGCGTGGAGCGGCAGACCTTGAAGTGTGATTGGGGACAGACAAATGGTGGTGTGACGTGGCTGGTTCATTGAAGTCTGGTGCGAGGCTGATGGGTTTGCCGTGCACGCGCGTCTCACACGAGTGCACCACATGAACTGGACGCTATCCGCTTGTTCAAGAAGTTTGTTTCCCCTGCTATAGGTTCGATCTATAAATCCATCCGGGATATAATAGTCGAGACCTAAAAAGGGGCACATTCCTACACCGTCCACAGGAACTCACATGATCGCACAAGTTACTTACCTTCAGTAACGATGTATCTGGTAGAGGCGATTCTAGCCGCAGATTCCTTAACGTAAAATTATCCCCAGACTGGATCCGGAAAATTTTCTTTGCCATAGCATCTCTGCGTGCCGGGTGCAGTACCACGTGACTCCGCCCTGACGTCGTCCACGGGCATGACATCAGCAAGGTCACATAAGCCCCACCCCGGCGCTCCGACGTCGGTTTTCTTCTGAGAACTTTTTCTGTGCCACAACGCGGAGCCATCACAAACAAAAACTGTGAGAATATGTAAACAGTGTGCGAAAAAAATCAGATAAACAGAAAGGGAAGAAACGAATGGTGAGGAACAGCACCATCCGGGAGAGTGCCAGGCACTGTGGAACTGAAAGTCATAGAAGGGAAGAGCAGAGCACAGCTACTGCGAAGCAGCCCTGCAAGCAAATACGACATCCTCCCTGGGGGCAGAAAAGCATGTGAAAAACGTCACCGCAGACGAAAGAGGCCTGCAACCCAGGTCTATAAACAGTGAGGGTCAACAAGGCCAGAACACCAGAGTAGTAACAATTTCCCCCAAGACAAACCAGCAAGGAGAGGTGCATTCCCTGTAAAGAGCTACGGGTCGAGGCACAGCCAAGAGACCCCAACTCAGAGGACTGCAGAGGAGTCAGAAAGTTCAAGCAATGAAAAGGGAGAAGAGCATGAGTAGGCCCCACACTGGAAGACCAGGGTGCAGGGAAGCAGAAGTACCCATGAACCCCCCAACCAATCCCCAGAAAGGAAGGAGTGGAGCAAACAAACAGAACGAGCATCCACTAGGGAGGAAGCAAAAGAGGGCACTCGCAGAAGACAAAACCACCCGGAGGCAGGCGAGTGCAGAAGACCAAACTGAAGGTCCTCGCAGAACGGTGAGGAAGGGCGGGTCATGAAGGAATCTGCGGCTAGAATCGCCTCTACCAGATACATCGTTACCAAAGGTAAGTAACTCGTACATCTGATAGAGACTACTAGCCGCAGATTCCTTAACATAGAATAGATACCCTAGCCATACCCAGAAGGGAGGAGGGCCTGCGAGAGAGCCTCCCCGCAGGAAGAAACACAGGGCCTCAGCAGGGGAAGTGTAATGGGGACATGAAGGGCGGCCCAGCCCCTCCAGCCAGAAGGAAACAAGGACGAGGCGAAGTGAGGCCAGGATACCCCAAGCCCATACAAGGTATCAGGGACATCCGTCAGAAAGCCCCGGAGGGACAGACAACAGCAGAGGAGTACCAAGGAAGAAAATATTCACCCCAAACTCCAAGGAGAAGAGGTAGAAATGGAGGAAAAGCCCTCCACAGGAGAGCACACACAGTGAAGGGGACAGCTGAACTGGCCTCAGCCTCGAGTCAGCGGACAAGGCAGGAACGGCGCCACAGCCAAGAAAAGCTGGTGTGAGAAGAAAGACGTAGTCTTGCAAGGCTCTAGCAGAACAGGAGGCAGGAGCACAAGGGCAAACGCCAGAGTCCCTGGATGGGGACCAGAAAGAGCAGGCGTGCGCAGCCGGCAGCTGGCAATTACCATGAAACAGAGCGCCCAGACCAAGCCGAGCGCAAGACGAAGGCAAGGGCCAGGGAAATCCAGAACAATCCCTAAAGGGAGACCGTTCCAGACATAACCCGACCCACGAAAAGAAGTGGGACCAACCAGAAGAGAAGAGGAGAAATACGTAGGACGGACTAAAGCAGTCAACCAAAACACAGGAAAATACCAGGAAATCCTATCCCTCCTGGAACACCAGGCAGAGGACCAGGCCGAAACGCCGGACAAAAAGAGGCGGAAACACCACAGCACAACGCCGCAGACGGCATGCCAAAGCTGGTCCACTGATGCAGCGGATATTGAGAATGACAGAACCTGGTGCAGCGCAAGCTACACTCAGACAAAGATCAAAGAAACAGCACCAGCAGTATACAGCGACACCAGGAAAGGCGAGGAACCTGCAAAAGGGAGCCCACACCCTCCCAGCGTAGGACAGAGCTATACAGTAGCTACAAGTACCCCACTTAGGGTATGACACGTCCCAAAGAAAACATGGGAATGAATATGCTACTTACCAGTATGCATCTGTTCTTGGCATGTAGGGCTGCTAACATTCATATCTTAGCATTAGATCGCCGCCTAGTGTTGGGCTCGGATGATTGCACATTGTTGTCCTGGAAGAGTCTTCGAAGTATCCTGAGATAGGTGGCTCCTCCCCTGGACTACAGTGCGCATGGGCATCGGCTCCATCCCCAGATTGTTTTTCGCCATTGTGGCAGGAGATGGAGTGAAAGTGTAAAGGATGTCCATGCTAATGAATAAATACAATAGTATATCTGCAGCTGCGACAGGCACCGGGGAGGAGGGCGGGCGATATGAATGTTAGCAGCCCTACATGCCAAGAACAGATGCATACTGGTAAGTAGCATATTCAGTTCGAGGCATGTGGGCTGCTAAATTCATATCTTAGCATAGAATACATAGCAGTCCCTCCATCAGCGGCGGTTGCCCGTGCCAGCTGCAGAAACCTGAAAAAGTGTCTTGAGAACAGCCTGTCCTACAGCTGCTTGCTGCTTGGAATGCACATCAACACAGTAGTGTTTTGTGAAGGTATGTGGTGTGACCCACGTGGCTGCTCTGCAAATATCCTCTAAAGGAATGTTCCCTAGGAAAGCCATGGATGCCCCCAGTTTGCGTGTGGAGTGCGCTCTGGGGGGTATTGTTAAAGTGCGCTTGGCTTTCTGATAACATATCTGGATGCACTTAACAATCCACCTGGCTATCCCTGCTTTAGAAATTGGGTTGCCTTTGTGTTGTGGTGCGAAGGCAACAAAGAGTTGTTTTGTCTTTCTAAAGGGTTGTGTTCTGTCTATGTAGTACATCAACGCCCTCCGTACATCTAAGGTATGGAGCATTCTTTCCGCCACCGTTTGCGGGTTTTGAAAGAATGCTGGCAAGTCAATAGTTTGATTAAGATGAAACTGTGACACCACCTTAGGAAGGAATTTAGGGTTAGTGCGTAGCACCACCCTATTTGGGTGAATTTGAATGAACGGCTCTTGTATGGTGAGCGCTTGCAGCTCACTGACACGCCTCAGAGACGTAATAGCTATCAGAAAGGCCACTTTCCACGTAAGGAATTGGAGCTCACACGAGTGCAGTGGCTCAAATGGTGGCCCCATCAGTCTGGTGAGAACGACGTTGAGGTTCCACACCGGAGCTGGTGGAGTTCTTGGGGGAATGACTCTCTTCAGACCTTCAAGGAAGGCTTTAATGGCGGGCACCCTGAAGACAGAGAGGTGCTGCCTGTTCTGAAGATAAGCCGCTATGGCTGAGAGATGTATCCTAATGGAAGTGTACGCCAGATTGCACTTGTAGAGATGTAACAGATAACAGATGATGTTGGGAATAGATGCATCTAGCGGGTTGATGTCATTGGACGTACAGTAGATGACAAAACGCTTCCACTTAGCAGCATAGCATGCTCTAGTAGTAGGTTTCCTCGCCTCCTTGATGATACTCATGCATTCTGGAGGTAGGTTAAGGTATCCAAACTCTAGGACTTCAGGAGCCAGATCGCCAGGTTGAGCTGTCGTGGATCTGGATGCTGAATGTCTCCATGGTTCTGCGTCAAAAGACTGGGTGTGAGGCGCAGTCTTTGATGCGGCACCACCGAGAGTTCGAGGAACGTGGTGTACCAAGCTTGGCGCGCCCACGTTGGAGCAACCAGGACGAGAGTCATGGAGTGCTGCCTTAGCTTTCGTGCGACCAGCGGTATTAGAGGGGCTGGCGGAAAAGCGTATGCAAATTTGCCTGACCAGTTCATCCATATCGCATTCCCCTGCGACTGTGGGTGAGGGAACCTGGCGGCAAAGAGTCGGCATTTTGCGTTCTCCTTTGTTGCGAACAGGTCTATCTCCGGATGACCCCACTTTTGGAAGAACGGGTGGAGAACAGAAGGGTGTATCTCCCACTCGTGCATCTGATGGCTGTATCTGCTGAGCAGATCCGCCATCTGATTGTCCTTGCCCGGGAGGTGTTCTGCCATGAGGAAGATGTTCCTCTGAATGGCCCACTTCCACATGCTCTGAGCCAGATGAGACAGCTGTGGCGAGTGGGTGCCTCCCTGCTTTTGAATGTAGTACATCGCGGTCATGTTGTCCGTCCGGACTAGCACGACCTTGTTGCTCAGATGTACAATGAAGGACTTGAGCGCCATGAAGATTGCCATCAGTTCCAGATAGTTGATGTGCATCTTCTGTTGCTGCGTCGTCCATAGTCCCTGCACTGTGTAAGTGAGCACATGAGCTCCCCATCCCTGGAGAGATGCGTCCGTTGTCAGGATAATCTGCGGCACAGGCTCTTGGAACAGTCGGCCCTTGCAAAGGTTGTGTGGAGTCCACCAATGCAGAGAGTCGTATGCCCGACTGGTAACCAACACTAGGTCTGTCAATTGCCCACGAGCCTGTGTCCACTGATTCGCTAAGCACTCCTGGAGCGGGCGCATATGCAACCGTGCGTGAGGGACTATGAAGATGCAGGAGGCCATCATGCCTATCAACTGCATGAACACTCTCGCTGGCAGGGAGTGTTGTGGTCTGAATCGTTGGATCAGCGACTGAATGCTGTCGATTCTGACTTGGTTTGGCTGAGCCATGGCTGTCAGGGTGTTGATCGTAGCACCCAGGAACTGCCGGACATGTGCCGGCTGGAGATGCGATTTTGGGTAGTTCAGGGAGAAACCCAGATCGTGAAGCAGGCGAATTGTAGTCGACATGTCTGCGGCGCACTGTTGCTCCGACTTGGCTTGTACGAGCCAGTCGTCTAGGTAGGGGTAGACATGGATATTCTGCCTCCTGAGGTGCGCCGCCACTGTCGCTAGACACTTGGTGAACACCCTCGGGGCTGTTGTGACTCCGAAGGGTAGGACTTTGAACTGGTAGTGCCTGCCTTGAATAGTGAACCTGAGATATTTCCTGTGTGACGGGTGTAGTGGAATATGGAAATAAGCATCCTTGAGATCTAAGGTTGCTAAGAAGTCTCCCTGGTTTAGCAAGGGAAGAATCTGCTGCAGTGTAAGCATGTGGAAATGTTCCGATAGTATGTACAGGTTGAGGGGACGTAGATCGAGAATGGGCCTGAGAGAACCGTCCTTCTTTGGAATAAGGAAGTACAGGGAATATACCCCTGTGCCTTCTTCCCCCACCGGCACGAGCTCGATTGCGCCTTTTTGCAGCATCGCCACTACTTCCTGCTGCAATAAGTGCAAGTGCTCTGCGGACATAGGCCTTTGCCTTGGTGGGATGTTGGGTGGAGTGGACTTCAACTCTAGGCAATAACCATACTGAACTAATTGTCGCACCCACCTGTCTGTGGTGATGTTTCTCCAGACGGGCAGGAACTGCTGCAGTCTCCCCCCGACAGGTGTTAGGTGGTCGGGGGGCAGTGACAGAGAGTCACTGTTTGCTCGGAGTAGAGGTGCGGGAGCTGTTGTTTCCTCTGCCGCGACCTCTGTTGCTGTTGTTCCTATAACCTCCCTTGGTCTGCTTAGTGAACGAGGCTTGCGCCCCACCTTTGGAGAACTGGGATTGTTGACCCATCTGTCCTCTGGTGACTCCACGTGCACCTGAGCGACGAAAATTGCCGCCACGAAACTGTTGGGACTGCAGAGCCCCCATAGATTTAGCAGTTTCCGTGTCCTTCTTTATCTTCTCTAAGGTGGTGTCAACATCCGGACCAAACAGACTATCAGGATTGACCGGCTGATTCAGGATTGTCGTCTGAATATCCTGCTTGAACCCTGAGATGCGGAGCCAGGCTTGTCTTCTCAGCATAACGCTAGTGTTGATAGCCCTAGCAGCTGTGTCCGCAGCGTCAAGTGCACACTTGATGGCTGCGTTTGATATTAGTTTCCCTTCCTCAATAAGCATCTTGGTGCCTTCTTGGAACTGTGGGGGCAGGTGTTGTATAATTTGTTCTAGGGTGTCGTAGTGCGCCCTATCATAACGCGCCAGGAGCGCCTGTGTATTTGCGATGCGCCAAAAGTTTGCCGCCTGTGCAGCCACTCTTTTGCCTCCTGCCTCAAGCACTTTGGACTCCTTGTCCGGGGGAGGAGCTTCACCCGTTGTCTGGGAGTTGGCACGTTTCCTGGCATTGGCAACCACAAGAGAGTCCAGTGGCAACTGTCCCCGGATGTAGACGGGGTCCGCAGGAGCAGGCCTGTACTTCTTTTCAATGCGAGGGTTGACCACTCTAGCCCTCGTAGGCTCCTTAAAAATGTCTCCAGCATGTTTGAGAACACCTTTCAGCATAGGAAGTGTTTTTACTGTCCTCTCAGATATGGCAAAGGTGTCAAAAAGGAAGTCTTCCTCAACCGGGTCGGCATGCATGTCCACATCATGATTGGCCGCCGCCCGTTCAATTAGTGCATGAAATCCTGCTGAGTCCTCAGTCGGGGATGCACGTGCATTAAAGGTCTGCGGGTCTTGGCCCGCCCCCTGGGTGTTTTGGTCACCAGAGTCGTCGTATGAATCTGGTTGTACATCAGGGTCATCGATGGGGAAATTGTACTGTTCATCCTCATCATCTTCCTCACCCACAGAGTGTTCTGGGGAGGGAGTAGGGCTCCGTCTTGGAGGAGGCTGAATCGGCTCCGTGAGGCCTACGGCGTCAAGGGGCACCCTCTTCTTCTTCAACGGGATGACGTAGGGGTCCACCGGCTCCGAAGTGATCTTCCGTTTATAGAGGGTCAGCTTGCCGGTGGCAGCATCGATGAAATGCTCTGAATCGTCCACCGATTCGAGTACACGACGTGGAAGAGGGTCTGGCAGTGAGGAAACCTGCTTCGGAGCCGATTTCGTCGAAAACGCTTTCGGCGCCTCCTTAGGTGGCAAGAGAAAAAGGAGTTTCCCCGAAGGCTTAGCCGGAGCGTCCTTTTGCGGCTGCGGTGATGGCATCGGAGCCGATGGAGCAAGGGCCTTCTCCCTGATTCTCTGCAGTGACTCCGCAATAGGGGACGGTACACTGCCAGTTGGTTTTGTCGCCGACAAGGATGCTTTGAGCGGTCCCTCGGATCCGACGCCCTCGCGGGCCTTGTGCGGTTTGGGCGCGGAAACCTTCTTCGGGTCCTCCGAATCTTGAGGCCGGGGCGCAGACTTCTTGGGCGTAGCCTCTTTGGAGCCGACCTTGGCGGGCTTGGACGGCGCCGGAGCCGTTGATCCGAGCCGACTATCTTTCTTGGGGGCCCCTTCATCGGGCGTCGGCTTCGATTTCGGAGCGTCGGAATCGACCGACTTCCTCGGCTTCTGCGGACCGGAGGTCGACGGAGCCGACGGGGTGACGGGCACCGACTTCTTCACAGGCACGGCAGCCATCTTAGGAACACTCGAGTCCTTTGGTTTCAGTTTCGATTTCGGGTCGGCCATTTTAGGTGTTGACGACCCCGACGGTTTCAGTTTCGGTTTCGAAACATCGTGCCCAGCAAGTGAGTCCGAAGCCGGGCCTGAAGGCGGGGCTGTGGCTTGCGGCAACGGGTCCAGGGTAAGGCCGACAGGCGATCCCGTGTCCCGGTCGTCCTCGAAACTTTCGGGGCAGAGCTCGTCCGCAGAGCTGTCCGCCGCGGCCCCATAAATTTCATCGTCGTCTCCTACCTCTTCGACGTACTCGAGGACCGGACCCGCGACTCCGTCGTCGTCACCCGGATCCGCCTCGACCTCCGACTGTGAGGGGGAGATTTGTAGAAGGTGACCCTGGACCTCTTCTTCCGGGTCGCCGAAGATGTTCTCCGGATCCGGGGCCGCTTGCCTAGCTTCCAAGCGCACCGCGCGCCGAAGCTTGAGAGTTTTCTTGGAGCGGAACTGTGCACAGGCCTTGCACTTGCCGTCGTCGTGGTCCGGTGAAAGGCACTTGTTACACACAGGGTGTAGATCGATGTGTGGGTACTTAGACCCACAGAGCGGGCAGTACTTGAACGGGCTCCGCTCCATGTCCGTAAAGGCTTGCTGTCGTGTCGCGATGAGAAGGCCTCAAAGTTTAGAAAGCGAAGAAAACTCCGCTTATTCCGGCTTCAAGAGACGGAAGACTCGAGACCGAGCGCAGACAATACCGACGCAAGAAAATCGAGGCCTTTTGGCCGGTAAAAGATAGTTTTACTTGGTTCCGACAGTAAGACGTCGAAACCACATCCGAACCCAATGGCGGAAAAAAACAATCTGGGGATGGAGCCGATGCCCATGCGCACTGTAGTCCAGGGGAGGAGCCACCTATCTCAGGATACTTCGAAGACTCTTCCAGGACAACAATGTGCAATCATCCGAGCCCAACACTAGGCGGCGATCTAATGCTAAGATATGAATTTAGCAGCCCACATGCCTCGAACCCACTCTTAGGGAAAGAATCCCGCATCAGAGAACAAGAACATAAGTCCTGCGGTAGGAACCACAGACGGCTTAGCAATCAGCCAAAAAATACACACTTGCCAAAAGGGCTAAACCAGCAGCCAACAGAAGAGAGGGGCCAGCCAAGGGACCCTGAAGGCACCTCAAATCACACAGAACATACAAACAGTCAACTAAAAATACCAGATTCCAGGAAGCAGGTGGCATAACGCCTCTCATCAAGCCCCAGAGGAGCAACAAGCCAGCCTACGTAGGGGGAGGAGGACGGAGACCCGCAAGGAGACGCTGAACTGCGGAGTCCGCATGAGTGTTAAACAAAAGGAACCTATCAAAGGGCAGGTCAACCAGACGCTCCCTAATATTCTCAGAAAAAAACGCTTCCCGCAGCAAAGCATGGCGATGGAGAGCCACAGAACTGGCCATAGCACGGCCGAGAGTATCAGCAACATCCAAGGCCGCAGGGAGAATAAACGCGGCCAACTCTCGACAATCCAACACATGATGCAGTAGATCAGCGCTGGAACCCTCATGGGAGACATGAGAAAGAAGGGACTCCACAGAATTCCACAGACTGGAGGTAATCCTGACCAACACACAGAGTGTTGAGCGCCCGCAAGCAGCACTGGAGGAAGCGAAGCTGTTACGCCCCCATGAATCCAACCACCGGGCCTCCCGAGACGGAGGAAACAACACTACAGGCAAGGATGGAAAAGCAGTCCGCAGAAGGGAGCCCTGGGTAGAAGGGTGGATTGAATGGCAGACTGTGTCGCGCGGGCAGGACGGTGGAGATGCAGGAGCGGCTGAGGCACCGGATCACCAGTGGCAGGATGCCCCCAAGCCTCCAGAAGAGAGTTGTGGAGAGACGCTTCGAAATGAAGGATCAGCTCCCGTCCACCAGAGCCCTGGTGGAGAACTTCCAAGAGATTATCCGTAGGGAATGGGGCGACGGGGTAACCCATTCGCAAAATGCCAGCGCCTGTGAAAATAGCCTGAACAAAGGCAACACTGGCCTCCGTAGGGCGTCGCGTGGGAGAAAGCAATTCCTCCGTGGGCGAGGGCTGCAAACTGAGCCGTTCGTCCCCAAGTCCAGCTAGAGGGGGAAGCGGCCAGTCCCTGAATGGAGGGGGATTCACGGACGAGTGGGGGACCTGAGGGACCCCCGGGGAAGGTGGAGAAGCCGGTGGAGGAACCAGCCACGAGCTGCGGAAAAGAGGGTCTGAGGATTGAGGCTGCGGGTACGGCAAGGAGCCCTCCCTGGAAGATGCCGGTGAAAAAGCAACGATGTGGCGTTTTATCTCCGGAGAAGAAGAGACCATGAGATAACAAACCTCCGGAGAAGAAGGAACCTATGGAGACGAATCAAGGACCCGACGCCGGCACGCCGCCGTGGAGTCCGCCACAAGCGTCAGCTCGACAACGTTCGCCGCCGGAGTGGACATTGGCCGGTGCCGATCCGACCTCCACCACCACATACTCTGTAGGAGAATGGGGCGGGTTCGACTAAGGAACAGCGCAGAAAAGGCGCTGGCTCGACCTCACATAGGCAGCCGCCCGCGTAGTAGACCGAGAGAGACTCGGGAAAGCACCCCAGGTCCCGGCCTCCACTTGCCGCACCGCCAGGGCCGGGGAGGAAAGCCTTCGGCGCCGAAATAGCACCGGCTCGGCCTTTGGCAAGGCAGCCGCCCGCTCAGAGGGCCGAGGGGAACTCGGGGACAAGCCCGGAGTCCGGGCGACCTCCTGCGACGCCACAGGGAGCCCCCTAGGGATTCGCGGTGAGGCAGGGACGCCATGTGTCGAAGAAGGGAGCCCCGAAGGACTGCACCTCAACGACACCACCCTCCTACAACCTGAAGCCGAATCCTTCGGCGCCGAAGCCGTCGGCGACTCCGCTGAAGGCCCAGCGCGAGGCAAGGGATCCGTGGATGTCTCAGGAGGGGGAGGAGGGGCCAAAGACCCCTGCAGGGCCACAGCATAGACGGTCATTTGGGCCCTAGTCGCCCCAACGCCAGGAAACGGCAGGTAGGGTGGAGAGAGGCGAGGATGCACGTCCCGAGGGGAACAAGCACCCTCTGCCGATCGCACCGGGATGTAGCTGGTGATGTCGAAAAGTGTCTTCGATGTCGAAAGTTGTTTGTCTAAAGTTTTACGCTTCGAAAATGCCGAAAAAGTCTTTTCTAGCCGGAGCGGAAAACTTTCAGCCGAACCCAGTGGCGGAAAAAAACAATCTGAGGATGGAGTCGATGACCATGCGCAGTATTGTCCAAGGGAGGAGTCACCTATCTCGTGACTATAAAGACTTCTTCCAAGAAGACAACAACAACCTGCAATCATCCGAGCCCAACACCAGGTGGCGATCTATTGCTAAATGTACAACCTGCAGCTCATATGCCTTGAACTTACACGTTTTAAAGCCAAAGGCATCGCACACTGTTCCTGACGCGAAGCGTCGAAAAGGAAGCCTGAAAACAGGCCAGAGGAACCGCTCACTCCGGATCCGCTTTGCACGTGGAAAAGAAGGAAACTGACGTCAGCGTGCCGGGAGGGACTTATATGACCTCGCTGACGTCACGTACGTGGACGACGTCAGTGCGGGGTCGTGTGGCGCCGTCCCCCGTCGCGCAGAGGTGCTGCTGCAAAAAAAATCTGGATTCAGTCTGACACCTGGGGATATTCTAAGTTAAGGAATCTGCAGCTAGATGTCACTAGCAGATACTGGCTTACCTAATGGAGGGAGCTGCAGCCTAACAAGGTTTTGTCTATATTTCTCTGTGGCCCTATTTTCCATGTCCATATGTAAGAAAGACATCCTGTCATGTAGGGAGCACGCCATAACCACCACTGACTGAGCTGAGAGGATAATAATGAAAACATAGATTCTGGTTCAGAAACTGAAGTCAAAGAAGCCACTAAAGAATGACTGCCTTCACACTCGGTAATGTAGTCATAGTTTCAATGGACAGACTACAACAGGAGCAAATTATTTCATGCTGGCCCTCCATGTTGGCTTCATACACTTTGCTACCTGGTGATTACATTCCTAGTCTTATATGTTTTAAGCAGATAGAACATCAGTGACCAACGAGCAATTGTGCGCACTCAAGGGTCAAGTTGGAACCGAATATTGTAACACCAAGGCGTCCAGCACAGGACTGTTCTCACAGCTTTCAGGAAAGCAATCAAGACCAGCATGTTACACTGGCACACCTGCATCAATGACCAACAACCTGGTCCAGCTCCTAGACTAATACATTCGTCAAGCAATCAAGCGTCCCCAATTGAAAAAGGAAATTCCTGTCTGTAGTGGTCAATTATAGACTGAGAACAGTGGGCCCTGCACAAACTCAAAAGATATACCCTGGCAGCCCACATCTTCCTATTCAGGATACTCAGAGGGGAAATGAAGCGGTAGTATTGTGCAATTCCTTTGTTGAGAGGCAATAAAAAGGTGGTACTGCAACAAATGCCTCTGCATGAAAGTATATTTTGATGAAAGTATATTTTGAATGAAAGTATATTTTGAGACGTGCCACCACAATCGCGGGGCCCATATCCTAGCATACCAGCCGCAATTGGGGCATCACATTGAGGAAAATACATCATGATAGCAGCAATGCTTACAATAGTCTCAGCCAGTGCCATTCTTCTGGTCGCATTTTCACTCCAGACAGACCAGCCACATGTAAATCTGTCCGGCTCTGACAGCAACAGTCCAAACTCAAACTGCTGCTTTAACAGAAACAGTCCAACTGGAATTGCCAAACCTCCTCTGAAAGGGAAGACAGCAGAAGGGAGCCTGGCAAAGTATTGTGTATACATGCATGATTATCAGCCATGCATGACTTTGATGAACTGTTTTGCCAAACACATTCAAACCTTTCACCATACACACTGACAACAGATTTAACACAAAGTAGTTCTGCAAAGAAAGGCAGTTCTGCTGCATTGAAATCTTCTTAAATTGCCAAAACAGGCTTAATATCCCACATCATTTGGATTCCAAACCCTAAAACAAGAAATATTTATTCAACAAGGCATGTGAATCTATAAAAGAGATCAATGCTGGAAATCGGATTGTCGCTTGTATCCCCAAGGCCAACAAATGATGCAACAGGTTGTCCCTTTCAGGGATTCCCTCCTCAGCACCCATCTACACTTACTCCAACAGACTCTATCCAGACAAAAAAACACTTACCTGCATATAGGAAATGTTTTGAGTCTGGCATGTTATACATCCTCAAGCTGAGCAATATCTTGCAATCTAGTGTATAGTCCCAGAACTACTAAACCAACTGAAACTCATGAAAGCACTCAAAACTAGGTTCTTCATTCAGCATGTACCTTTTAAATGATGCCCAAGAACCACTCATTTGCTGAATATCTTGGGGTCTGAAAGACCATATTAACATGAAAAAATCATAACGCTTTTCTATCTTTGAAGAACGCATATATTTTAGTCAGTGTCTGGGAACAAGGCATACACCACCCACCCCACATCTAAACTCAAATCTCTTGGAGCAATACATTAAACTGGCAGCACCATGAACATATGCAAGAATAAAACAACAACTAAGATCTGCTGGGTGTAGCAGGATCGGGTGTAGGTGAATATCCAGTTTGCACCCTCACCTGTCTTTGTACCTAATCACAGCATCCACTATCTTCTTCATTTTCCGGGTTAGACTGGGTGGGTTGGGTGTGAGCTTCTCGGAAGGGGGGCGTCCACGCTTCCGCTGTTTCTTGACATCATCATCCTTTTCGCGGTGTCTGCTGCTGGTGCTGCTCATGATGGGGATCGGGGTAGGTGTGGGGGTAGAAGAGCTCGGGTCGATATCCCGCTTGCGCTTCCGAGTGGTGGTTGTCTTCTTCTGACGCACTTCCTCCTCAATTTCCTCCAGAGTGCCTTCCTCAATGGCCTAGTTAGGGGAAAAAAAGAACAAAAAAAACCCTTCAGCCAGTCCTTCAACCAGCAAGAGATGCGAGGAAATCAGACTACCCCTTTCCCCTTGACTAGCATGAAAAACGGACCAAGTATGCCTGGTACTAATGGTTAACAAAATATGCCACAAATGTTACTCACTGGACAGAAAATGACTTATTACCTTGTCTATTTAACAGAGGTTCAAGTACGGACTTGCAAAATGCAATGGCATTTTGTGGCTAGTTTTTGAAGAAAAAAAAGGAAATCCATTCTGAGCACGTTGGGGACTGGGCAAAGGTTACTCGATATAATAGAAACAAAATGGTTACTTACCAGTTAGAGTAGTTTTGCAGCTTGAAGAGTTTTCTGGATTCACATGCTGTGCATTATTCCGCCATCCAGTGGTTGGGTCCGGAATGGTCTTTTTTTCTGTGGGGCGTCAACCACCATTTAGTGCTAGGTCTGTCCCTTGTGGGAATAGCATTGAATAGCTTCTAGAATCCAACATGCACTTGTCCCCTTTGTCACAGGTGTTACTTTGTTGAAATTGGAGTGAGTGACGAACAACTGATTCCTGTTACGAAATTGTCTTTTCTCCTCCTGTAGATAGTATAGTAAAGCTTTTCTTACATCCAAGGTACGAAGGCTTTTTTCTAGTTGTGTTTGTTGTTTTTTTAAAGAAAACTGCTGGCTGAATGCTTTGATTAATGAGGAATTTGCTTACTACCTAGGTAAGAATTGAGGGTTGGTCCATAGGATAACCTAGTATATTTGCATGTATAGTTTCTCAATAGTTAATGCCTGCAGTTCACTTACTCTCTGTAGAGATGTTATTACTATTAAGAAGGCAGTCTTTATCGTGATGTATCAGAGTTCTGCTTTGTGCATGGGTTCGAACAGTTCTGTCATTAGCTGTTTAGAACTGTATTTAAGCTCCACATCGGAGCTGGAGCATGCCTTGGGGGTGCAATCCTCTTGGAACCTTCCAGGAATCTTTTGAAAACTGGGGATGTGAAAAAAAGGTTACCTGACTCTCCCCTGGAGTAGGCTACAATCGCTGCCATGTGCACCTTGAGGCTTGAGTAGTTGATCTTACTGTCAAGCAAGTGCGTAAGATATATTAGCACTGTTTCCTGTGTGGATATTACATTTAGGGTATTGCTCTCTGTACACCATATGATGTACCGTTTCCACTTAGCTGTGTAGCACGGTCTTGTGGTTTGTTTTCTTGCCTCTAACGTTTTTCCATTGTTTTTTGTGGTAAGTTTAAATGTCCGTTCTCTATGTACTCCGGTGCCAGGCTGCTAGGCTGAGTGTAGCAGGTTCCGGGTGAAATATTTGACCCCTCTAAATTGTGAGAAGGTCCTTCTCTGGCATGAATCTTATCATCTGTCCCTTGAATAGTTTGAGTAGGCTTGAATACCAGGTTTGCCTTGCCCATTATGGGGCTATGAGAATTAAGTCTGTTCCTGGTTGTCTGGCTTTTTACAGTACCCTTTGTAGCAGAGGAAATGGAGGAAAAGCATATGCAAATATCCCTGACTCCCTTTTTATAGGGGTGTTGAAACCTGGAGGCGAACAATTGGATTTTTTTTGTTCTCCAATGTTGTGAATAGGTCGATTTCTGGTGTGCCCCCAGAGGCTGAAGACCATTTGAAGGCTCCTCAGCTGTTCTGTCTGCTGAACTGATCCACTTTTGTGTTGTCCTTTCATGGCAGGTGAATTGTTTGCAGGTTAATTTTGTTTTAATTGGCCCATTTCCATATTTCCTGAGCTAGGTTGCTTAGGGTAAATTATTTTGTTCCTCCCGGTTTCTTGGGGTACAAAATTGTTGTGGTATTGTCCATCTGAATCGATACGGTCTTCCCTCCTATGTAGGCTTGGAATGCATTTAGTGCCAGGAAAACAGTCTTTATCTCTAGGAAGTTGATATGTTTATGGAGTCTGTGTCGTTCCATTGACCGCGTACCCTCAGGTTTCCTGAATGTGATATCCAACCCTTGTGGGACACCTTTGTTATGATGGTCACTGAGGGAGTTAGTGATTTGAAAGGTCTGACTAGTGTTATGTTCTTAGATGCCCACCATTGTATCTCCGTCTGAACCTTTTCTGTTACTACCACTAGATTCCTGTGGTTTGTGACAAACTGCTGCACAGCCATTCCTGTAGAGGGCGCATGTGTAGACGTGCATGGGTAATGAGGGGAATGCATGATGCTATAATGTCCATAAGTTTCACCACTGTCCTCAGGGTCAGAGACCGTCCCTTCTGGTAGAGGAGAGTTTGCTGTTTGATAGCTTGTATCCACCTTTGGGCCAGGTGAGCCTGTGAAATCTTGGAGTTTAATCTTTCTCCTGGGAAAGTTTTCTCCTGTTTCCGTCTTGTTGAGGATTTCTTGTGGTTTATGGAAAATCTCAATCCTTACAGCGTTGTGATCACCTGATGAATGTGTGTGTAACATCTTTGCTTTGAACTTGCCTTCACCAGCCAGTCGTCTAAATAGGGATAGACGTGAATTCCTCTGCTTACAGATGCTGCTAGGCACTTTCTGAAAACTTTTGGTGCTGATTTTATTCGGAAGGGGAAGATAATGAATTGGTAGTGAGTGTCCTCGTGGATAAACCGGAGGTATCTCTTGTGTGCTTGGTTCATGGGGATGTGCAGATAGGCATCCTTTAGGTCTATGGTTTAGTTATTTTATTTTTAAATTTTTTGTATAACACAAACATGACCCAAGAGTGTATCAGATCGCTTTACGTACGAGATGAGGACGACATAAGTAAATAGCTGTGGGAGAAAAAGCATAGAAATATATATTAGGAATACAATAGTATATTGGCAGGGACACTTTGATCAAGCAGATGCCACGTAACGTGTTAAGCAGCAAAACAAGATGGGAGACAAAAGGATCGAAACTTCTAGTACAGAGCAGTGTTCAACCGTAAGACTTTCACTTCCCTTTTGTAGGCAAATGTTGAGGGAATCTGTCTTGTTTCCACAGGTAGGCAGTTCCATATTCTCGGGGCAATGCCAGAGAATGTACGATTGTAGGTTTAAATTTTTTTTTATTTCTTTGACTTGAGCAGGAGTGTGCTGGTGCTCCTGGGGGGCCGGGAGGCTCCCGATAGTTCGAGCTTATTTGCCAGGTAAAGGGAAGAGTTGTAGTGTATCGCTCTATGAGTCATACATGCAATTTTTAACTGGATCCTTGAGTCAAACGGAAGCAATGGAGTCCCCTTTTTGTAGCTGTGGGATTAATTCATGTAGTGTTGACATCCTAAAATGGTGCGTGCAAATGAATTTGTTTACGAATCTGAAATCTAAGATCGGTCTTAGCATGAGATCTTGCTTTGGAACCAAGAAACAAGGTGAGTAGTTTTCCTTGTTGTGTTCCCTAGTCTGTCCCTTCGCTCTTGCTTTTTTTTCTAAGAGTCCCTTTATTTCCTCCCTTAATTGTAAGAGTTCTGTTCATTTGGACCTCTTCTTCCTTGGTGGATTTGATGGGGGTTTCTTTGCTAGTTCTATACAATAGCCATGGCGTACCACATTTAAAATCCAACTGTCTGTAGTGATGTTTTCCCATTGAAGTGGGTAATGCACTATTCTGCCTCCCACTGGTGTTGGGGAGGGTGTGTGTGTGTGTGTGGGGGGGGGGGGGGGTGTCTTCCTTTGCGGGCAAGTCACTTGGAGTTTGCTCTTCCCCCTACTTAGGATGGTCCCCTGGCTCTTTCGCTGCCACAAAAGGACTGCTTTGGTTGCTGCTGCCAGCATTGGTATACGGACTGCTTGGTTTGATTGCTGTCCGTTGATCTGTGTTTGATGTTGTTGTTGCTGCCCTGGTGAGAAGACCTGTGGGTTTTCTGAGGTTAAATACTCCTCTTCTCAAGGTGACTCATTTGCATGGCTCCCATAGTGATGGTCGCCTCTTTTTCCTTTTTTATTTGTTGTAGGGAATCATCTACCTCACTTCCAAACAGGACATCTCCTGTGAAGGGTTTGTAGATTATGGAAGTTTGTACTTCCTGTTTGAAACCAGAAATTCTGAGCCAGGCGTGCATTCTTAGTGTTGTGCCTGTGCACATTTGTCTGCTGGTTGTATCGTCTGCGTCTAGAGCTGATTTTAGGCAGGTGTTAGCTATGTTTCTTCCCTCTTGTATGATGGATTTTGCTCTCGGTTTATCTTCCTCTGGAAGCTTGATCATTAGTTCCTCAATGTTGTCCCATTGTTGGTGGCCATACCTATTGAGGAGGGCATTAAAGTTCACAATGTACCATTGTCTTACTGCCTCCTTCTCCATTTTTCTCCCGACCATGTCCATTCTCTTACGTTCCCTTTCTGGAGGTGTGCCAGTGTAGCAATGAGCGTTGCTCCTCCTCCTTGCTGTGATAACTATCATGGAAGCAATCACTGTGTTTCCTTGAATGTATTTAGGGTCACTTGTGGAGGGTTTGAATTTTTCTCAACCCTTGGGTTAACTCCTTTTGCTGAGGCAGGCTCCTAGAAAGCCTCCTTGCCGTGGTTCAGAATGCTTGGCAGCATTGGAAGGTATTGTGTACCCTTTGTGGATGGTGCTAATGTTTCTAGGAGGAAACACAAGTCTCCTTTCTCTTCCTCTAAGGTGACCCGAAGGTATTAGATGCTCTTTTGATGAGGCTGTTGTAGAAGGCTATGTCGTCTGGTGGCAAAGCATTCGAGGGATAGGTAAAGACCTCTTCTTCAGAGCTTTCTGTTTCAAGGATGTTCCACTCTTCCTCGAAAGTTCCCATTGGCTTCCTCCTCTGCTGGAATGTCGAGTTCCTCCTCGACATCCTCCTCGTGAGGTTCAGGGTTTCTGGAGATTCAAGGGTACCCTCTTCTTCCTCTGCGGTACTGAAGGTTTTCGCAGGAATTCTGAATTCCTTTAGAGCCTCGTACTCCTTTTGTTGAAGGAGCACCATTTCTGCCTTCGGGCGTCTTTTCTTCTTCTCCACCTCAAGGGCCCTTTTGGTGTCTGAAGCCAGGGAGATCCTCCTCTTGGGTGTGGAGCATTCTGCCTCCCAAGGTATTGTTTTGTCGTTCGCGGCCTCTCGTCCGGCATCTGTCTTCGATTTCAACGTTCTTCCCTCGTCAAAATCCCTGGAGTTGTTTCGGCCGTGGCTGACCCTCGGTCGTCGTTTTCTTCAACACCTGGGCTGGCTATTGCACCTTCTTTTCGAGGACCTTAGTATTCGACGAGTGAGGGGTTTTAGTTACCTTGTCGGGTTTCTTCTCATCGCCTTCGCCGTCTTTTTCACAGTACACTTCCTCTCAGCGTCCCCTTCACGGATCTCGAAGGCAGACCCTTCGTGTGTCGATTGTGCGGTCACCCCCTGTTCATCTTGGTAGCTTGAAAGGCCTAATTCCCTCAGCCATACCTGTTGTTTCTGACGACTAGCATGGCTGTGCGATGGTCCTCCCTCTGCTTTCACTGGACCTCGAGTCTTCGACATGAATACAGAACAAGCCTTGTAGTCCTTATCCTTGTGATCACTCGGCAGGTAGAGGTTACAGACATCATGTGGATCGCGTTGTGAAAATTTGTAGAGGCAATTAGGTCAAAACTTGGAAGGGGTATTTTCCAAGGCACTCTACCGTGCCGTATTTTGGTCCATCTGCGTCTTGGTTGGAAAGGTTTCTCTCTCTCCTTCTCCGGTGACTTCTCAATCGATGAACAATGGTTTTTCCTCTTACAATCCTACATTTTTTTCGGAGATTTCATCTAAAACTTCGGAGCGTCTCCCCTTGCTTTCAGACAGAACAGTGGAAAAAGAATCGGAAGATGGCTACCACGCACAGGAACTTCCGGTGTGCTGTCTGACATCACACAAGGGATGGACCTAGTACCAAATGGTGGTCAACGACTCCCCCACAGAAAAAAGGAAAAAAACAAAACAGACAATTCCGGACCCAAACCACTAGATGGCGGAATAACGCACATCCAGAATATAATTCATGCTGTAAAACTGTACTTGCCATGTTAGACAGCTGTTTGCCTCTTCAAACCATCTTTTTTAATAGTAGCTGTAAGAAAGTGGCTCTATATATACTGGACCAAAGTATGGTACAGTGTGTATAGAGTCCCTAGTCCCCAGAGGTATGGTAGAGGTTAATGTTAGATATAACCTTACTCTCTAAAGTGGTAGCTTGGTCGAGCAGTATGCAAGTACGAGAGGACAGTGTCAAGCATTTGTTGTACACACTCAGTCAGCAAAAGGTTTCACACGCTCAAGAACTGAACTCTAGTTCAATTGTTTTTATATCAAAAGATATAGTTGTTTTATTTTAGAACCAACAGGTATAAAAATATACTTTTCTCAATATGAGTGACTTTAGGTAATTACTTTGCAAAAAGGCAATAGACTTTGTAAGTACAAATGCTACAGTGGTTGCAATAGGCAACACAATTTGAAACAAAATTTAACATTGAGCTCAATGGGTTTTTCTACATAAATGCAGTTGATTACTTTAAGGATTACTTTTCTAACCACAGGACTGTATCCTGGATTCAGTCCCGGGACCTAAGCTGTGAACAGTTAAGTAAGTTTTGGTTACAGTGGTGATTTTTAAAGAATATAAATGTATTTTCAAAGTTGACACTTAGAAACTTTTCAGTGAAAACCAAGCAATGTTATCCTATGGAAGGAAATTCAAGTCACAGGTAAAGTAGGTTCTTGTTACTTTTGTAATCCAGTACTGGACTCCCACGTCCAGCACTGGGACCTCTACCTAAGACAGGTAAGTAAATATGGTGTGATAGTTGGTCCGATTTTTAAAGAATATTTCTAGTTTCCAAAAATCGACAGAAGAAATTTCACAGATAAATAGTCAATGGTTTCCTATTGAAGAAAATTCAGGTTACGGGTAAGTACAGTCAGGATTACTTTCTCGGTTCAGTACTGGGGTAATAGGTACAGTATTGGCTTCACTCCTGATCACAGGTGAGTAATTCGGAATTCGGTATTGGGCTGATTTTAGATGAATATTTTAAAGTTTCATAACTCCACACTTAGAAGAAATTTCAAATGAAAACAGCCAATGTTAACCTTTGGAAGGAAAGTGAGTTATCGGCTTGTAGGTAAGTACTCGACTGGTGGCGTTAAGGTTCTGGGTATAGACTCAGGGGTCTCCCAGGTACAGTAGTTACACCCTCAGCGGCGCTGGGGCAGCCGGGTGCAGAGAGAGTAGGCCCAATGCAATCCAATGGAGGGTAGGGGGCCTTCGGTTGGTGGCTGCATGCAAGCAGGCCACGCGGCTGTGGGAGTTGAGCTGCTGGTCACTTACTCAGGGCAAGTGAGGAAGTAGAGTAGGGTAGTAGCTGCACTTCCAGTGGCACTCAGGCTGTGTGCAGGGTGCTTTTGAGCCATTGGTCGTTCAATGTTATCCATTGGGAAAGTTAAAAAGTGAACAAAGGCTGCTGGCTCGGAGACGGAGATTCTTCAGGTGCGACCACCACTTGGAGAGGTAAGTTGGCATCTTGGAGAAGAGGTAGGTACCCCAAATGAAGGCACAGGAGCCGTGGGGTGCCGGGAAATCTTACCCGAAGCTGGTCGCGGTTGATGGGGGTTCCTTGTTCTGAGGCTGCAGGCGTCGTCTGGTTCGTCGAGGCGGGTCTTTGGGCACAAGACTTCGGGTCCCAGTCGCTGGGGGGACGTCCTCATGGTCTTGGTTCACTCCGGCACAGGCCAGGCTCGGCAGGGGCAGAGTGGGCTGGATTCGCGGTTCCTGGCTGGCACCAGGGGTATTGCTGTTTGAGCAGAACCATTGTTCGTGGGAGTCCCAGTCTTTTGGAAAGTTCAAAGCAGGCAGTTCCTCCGGGGTTTTCGAGGTTGCCATCCGCAAGAGACGCCGGAGGTTCCCAGGAGCAGGTACAAGGGTCAACAGGCCTGTAGGGTTTTGGGGCCAAGTCAGTGGGCGTCATCCTTTTGTTAGCAGCTGCATGGTAGGACTTCTTGTTTCTTATTCTTCTTCTTGTTGCAATCGGGATCTGAGGAAGGAAGGTTCAGGGTGCCCCTAAATACTACATTTAGGGGTGTTACAGGTAAAGCAAGGGCAGGGACAAATGGGTCCCTGTCCTGGGGTGGGTACACCCTCTAGCCTGCTCCTCTCCTGTGGGAGGGGGGCAGGAGCCTAGCTGTGATTAGGCAGGGCTCTCCATCTTCAAGATGGCCGGAGTCGGGCTTCACCTCACCTCTCCCACGGCATAGGCTGGCACACCCCCTTTCCTCACTTAGGGTTTCCTGCAATTCTTCCCCGCCAGAGTGGGGATCAGAACCGGTGGGGGCCAGTTGCTGAGTACAGCAAGTGGCCTGGAGAAGCTCACAAAGGCGGTATGCCTTTGAAGCTTCCCCCGCCCATCTTGGGGGATGAGGCTTGGCACCTCGTCCCAGGAGGTGCATTGTTCCAGGCCCCCCGAGAGCGGCAGGCTCTCGACCAGGGGTCCAGAAACATGTCTGGAGGTGGCAGCCTCGGTAGCCACACAGTCAGGACACTGGGAGTTGGTTAGGTTTCAGGGGGCATCTCTAAGATGCCCTCTGTCGTGCATTTTACATTAAATCCCACACTGGCATCAGTGCGGGTTTAAGGTGATGAGAAGTTTGATATCAAACTTCTCAGTTTTCAGTGAATCCATCATGGTGCTTTGGAGTTTGTAATGACAACCTCCCAGCACCATATACTCTGCACTGCACTTACAGTACCCAGGAATGGCCCTGGGTACTGTAGGGGCACAGGGCTCATGCACCTGTGCCCACACCACCAGCATAGGGCACCCAGCTAGAGGGGTGACTGATGGATGGCAGTGAGCTTGTGGGCATGGCACACAGGGATGTGTGCCATGTAGACTCTCTGTTTAGTTCTGTACTTAGAAACTCAGCCTGCAAAGGCAGTGTGTGGGTGTCAGGGTACAGGGCCCCTAAGGGCGGCAGAATAAGTGCTGCAGCCCTAAAGGGTCTTCTCTGGTCACCATGCCCTGGGCACCTAGGGTACCATTTACTAGGGGCTGACAGGTGGCCAGAGATGCCAATTGGGTTTTAGTTTCAATGCAGTTTTAAGGAAGGAACACAGGCCCTGGGTACCTGGTTGGTAGGAGCCCAGGGCACACTCAGTCAAAGCAATTCAGCAAAAAGTGGGGGCATACCCATGCAACAAAGATGGCACTTTCTCACAGTAGCAAGGTGGTGACCAAACCAGTCACATAAATACAACCCGAAGGATTAGCAACCAGGCGCCATGAAAACAAAAACAGCAACAAACATTGCTTTGGAATCTGCACCACCTTCAGCAGTACAGGTCTTGGTATGGCAAGAAAAGACTGACAATAGAAGAGTACCTAATTACTATATGGGAATTCAGCTTGCATACCCACCCACCACCTGGGGTGTGTAACAAAGGCAGCTGCTGTGCAACAAGCCAACCCCTAAAGTGGAATGTTTAACTGCAAGGCCTTTCTATATCTGTGAGGCAAAGAGCCTAAGGGGAATTTCAAGAACGCTCCACCCTAACTATATTTTCCAGAAGGGGTCATCAATTTGCATTATACCCAGGTCTTACAGCTCTAACCTTAAGGGCCAAGCTCCCTGGAGATATCAATCAAGTCAAATGTAAGAATAAGGGTTTTTAAAGACTCAAAGGTACTTAATACTCAAAGGCAGCGACTGGATCTGTAAAGAAGATTTTTCCCTCTTAGAGTGTTATAATGGAAACTTAAAGCCATTGAAAAACAGACTGGCATACCCTGTAACAATGACTCACCTTCAGCCATTGTTTCTCTGTGAGGGAGTCACTGTAGTCCACTTCTCGTCGATGTCGTGAACCCCTACCAAACATCTTCTCAGCCTCTTCCTCACAGGTGAGTCGCTCCACCTCAGCATCATCCTTGAGGATCCAGGATGGCAGCTCATCCTCCTCCATCAGCCGTGGCTTGCGTTTGGGGTTGCGGGCCTCCTCCCGCCGGCGGTCGAGGTCCATGCGCTGATATCAAATAAGGAAAGAAAGAATGAGAAGAAGATAGATGCATTTAAATTTGGATATTTGTCAATGACAGAATTTCTAGAGGGTTACAAAGCACGTTTGCCACATTTTATTTTACGCATTTTGGCGTAACACCCTTTAGCGATTTAGAACATAATACAGTACTGTTCATTACACCACAGGAAATACATACCACTATTAAATCTCACACCAGTTATGCTGCAATAAACACAGAAAACAAACTGGGCAGGAGTGTACATGCCCATGGCAATAGATTGGAACAATAGGGTGCAAGACGAACATGGGGAAAAAAAGGGAAGACAGGAAAAGGAAAATGTTACTTAACCAGTAAGCATCTGTTTGTGGCATGCAGTGATGTGGATTGACATGCTATGCATAATCCTGCCATGTAGTGTTGGGCTTGGATGTGTAAAAAAGTCTTATGAGTCACAAGGTATTGTGACTCCTCCACTTGCTGGTAATGCGCATGGTTGACTCATTGTTAGATTATTTTCCCGCATGGCGGGTGATGATGAAATGTTAAGCGAAGTGTAGTATAGAGAGATATCCATGCAAAGAGAAAAGAAAGAATTAGTAAATTGACTACAACTAAAAGACATCCAAGAAGGAGGGTAGGCGCATGTGAATCTATATATAGCACTACATGCCACAAATAATGCTTAATGAGTTAGGTAACATTTTCTGTTCAAGGCATGTGTGACTGTAGATACACATGCTATGCATAGACTGTAAAGCAGTCCTCCCAAAATAGTGGTGGCTAGCATGTGGGAGCTGCAGTGGTTTGAAAAAGAGTACGTAGAACTGCCTGACCAACACTGGCTTGTTGGCGAGCAAGCACATCCACACAGTAATGTTTTATAGAAACATATGGTGTGACCCATGTAGCTGTTGTACAAATATAATCAATAGGAATATTCACAAGAAAGGCTGTAGAGGCTCCTTTTTTTCCTGGTGGAATGGGTCCCAGTAGGAATAGTTAAGGGCCTTTTAGCTTTATAAAAGCATGTCTGGATACATTTAATAATCTATCTACCAATGCATGATTTAGAAATGGTTTTGCCCGTATTGGGTATGGGGAAAACAACAAAAAGCAGTGTTTTCTTTTCTAAAAAATTTAGTCTGTCAATATAATACATGAGGGCTATTATGGAAAGCCCATTCCGCAACAGTCAGGTTGAGGGAAAAATACAGATATTTCAAAAGATTGATGGGGGGAAACTTTATCTTCATGTATTTGGAAGAAGGGTTCTTCCACCGTTAGTGCCTGAAGCTCACTGACCCATCTAAGGGAAGCGATGGAGACCAGAAACGTTACCTTCCAGGATATAAACTGGAGGGTGGAGGGGTTTAAATGGAGGGCTGTAAGAAAGTGGCTCTATATATACTGGACCAATGTAAGGTACAGTGTGTATAGAGTCCCCAATCCCCAGAGGTATAACAGAGGTTAAAGTCAGATATGACCTTACTCTCTAAAGTGGCAGCTTGGTCAAGCAGTGTCAGAGGACAGTGTAAAGCATTTGTTGTACACACTCAGTCAGCAAAAAGTTTCACACACTCAAGAACTGAACTCTAGGCCAATTGTTTTCATATCAAAAGATATAGTTGTTTTATTTTAGAACCAACAGGTATCAAAATATACTTTTCTCAATATGAGTGACTTCAGGTAACTTTGCAGAAATACAATAGACTTTGTAAGTACAATAGCTACAGTGGTTGCAATAGGCAACACAATTCTAAACACAATTTAACATTGAGCTCAATGGGTTTTTCTATATAAATGCAGTTGATTACTTTAAGGATTACTTTTTATAACCACAGGACTGGATCCTGGATTCAGTCCGGGGACCTAAGCTGTAAACAGTTAAGTAAAAGCGTTTCGGTTACAGTTGTGATTTTTAAAGAATATAAATGTATTTTCAAAGTTGACAGACTTTTCAGTGAAAAACTAGCAATGTTATCCGAAGGAAGGAAATTCAAGTCACAGGTAAAGTAGGTTCTTGTTACTTTTGTAATCCAGTATTGGACTCCTATGTTCAGCACTGGGACCTCTACCTAAGACAGGTAAGTATTTACGTTTCAGTATTTAGTACGATTTTTAAAGAATATTTCTAGTTTGCAAAAATCGACACTTAGAAGAAATTTCACAGAAAAACAGTCAATGGTTTCCTATGGAAGAAAATGCAGGTAACTGGTAAGTACAGTTAAGATTACTTTTGTGGTTCAGTACTGGGCTAAAAGGTACAGTACTGGCTTCTCTCCTGATCACAGGTGAGTATTTCGGAATTCGTTATTCAGCTGATTTTAGATGAATAGTTTAAAGTTTCAAAAATCCACACTTAGAAGAAATTTCAGTGAAAACCAGTCAATGTTAACCTATGGAAGGAAAGTGAGTTATCGGCTTGTAGGTAAGAACTCGACTGGTGGAGTTAAGGTTCTGGGCATAGACTCAGGGGTCTCCCAGGGTCGAAAAGGTACAGTAGTTACAACCCTCAGCGGCACGGGGGCAGCCGGATGCGGAGAGAGTAGGCCCAATGCAATACAATGGCGGGTAGGGGGCCTTCGGTTGGTGGCTGCAAGCAAGCAGGCTGCGGCTGTGGGAGCTGAATTCCTGGTCACTTACTCAGGGCAAGTGGGGAAGAAGTGTAGGGTAGTTGTTGCACTTCCAGTGGCACTCAGGCGGCTGTGTGCAGGGTGCTTTTGAGACATCGGGCGCTCAATGTTATCCAAAGGGAAAGTTAAAAAGTGAACAGAGGCTGCAGGCTCGGGGACAAAGATTCTTCAGGTGCGACCACCACTTTGAGAGGTAAGCTGGGATCTTGGAGAAGAGGTAGGTACCCCAAACGAAGGTGCAGGGGGCCGCAGGGCGCCGGGTGCAGGGGTGTCTTTTGGTGTCTGGAAATCTTACCCTCGCCTGGTCGCGGTGGGAGGGGTCCCTGGTTCTGAGGCTGCAGGAGTCGTCTGGTTCATCGAGGAGGGTCTTGGGCACTGGACTTCAGGTCCCAGTCGCCGGGGGAATGTCCTTGTGGTCTTGGGTCACTCAGGCACAGGCCAGGCTTGGCGGGTGCAGAGTGGGCTGGATTTGCGGTTCCTGGCTGGCACCAGGGGTATTGCTGTTGGAGCAGAACCACTGCTCATGTGAGTCCCAGTCTTTTGGAAGGTTCAAGGCAGGCAGGTCCTCCGGGGATGTCAAGGTTGCTGTCCGCAGGAGACGCTGGGGTTTCAGAGGAGCAGGTTCAAGGATCAACAGGCCTGTAGGGTCAGTGGGGGTCGTCCTTTTGTTGACAGCTGCAAGGCAGGTCTTCCTGGTTCTTGGTCTTCTTGTTGTTGCACTCGGGATGTGAGGAATGAAGGTTCAGGGACCCCCTAAATACTAAATTTAGGGGCGTTACAGGTAGGGCAAGGGCAGGGATCAATGGGTCCCTGTCCTGGGGTGGGTACACCCCCTAGCCTGCTCATCTCCTGTGGGAGGGGGGCAGGAGCCTAGCTGTGATTGGGCAGGGCTACCCATCTTCAAGATGGCTGGAGTCAGGGGTCGTGCTTCACCTCGCCTCTCCCACCTGAGGGGTGGAGTTGGCACAGGCTGGCACCCCCCTTCCTGACGCAGGGTTTCCCGCCAGTGTGGGGGTCAGAACTGGTGGAGGCCAGTTGCTGATTACAGCAAATGGTCTGGAGAAGCTCACAAAGGCGGAATGCCTTTGAAGCTTCCCCTGCCCATCCTGGGGGAGGAGGTTTGGCACCTCGTCCCAGGATGTGCATTGTTGCAGGCCCAGGAGAGCGAGGGCTCTCCACACCCAGGGGTCCAGCAAATTGTCTGCTGAGGGTCAGCCTAGGTAGCCTCTCAGACAATACGTGGATTGTAGGTTAGGTTTTAGGTGGCATCTCCAAGATGCCCTCTGTAGTGCATTTTACATTAAATCCCACACTGGTATCAGCGTGGGTTTAATGTGCTGAAAAGTTTGATATCAAATTTGTCAGTCTTCAGTGTAGCCATTATGGTGCAGTGGAGTTCGTAATGACAACCTGCCAGCACAATATACTCTTAATGGCATCACTGCACTTACAGTGCCAGGAATGGCCCTGGGTACTGTAGGGTCACAGGGCTCATGCACCTGTGCCCACACCACTGGCATCGGGCACCCAGCTAGAGGGGTGGCTTATGTATGCCAGGGCAGTGGGTTTGTGGGCATGGCACACAGGGATGTGTGCCATGTTGACTTTCTGTTCAGTTCTGTACTGAGGCACTCAGCCTGCCAAGGCAGTGTGTGGGTGTCAGGGTCCAGGGCCCCTAAGGGTGGCACAATAAGTGCTGCAGCCCTTAAGGGTCTCCTCGGGTCACCAGGCCCTGGATACCTAACATACCATTTACTAGGTGCTGACAGGTGGCCAGAGGTGCCAATTGGGTTTTAGTTTCAACACAGTTTTAGGGAAGGAACACAGGCCCTGGGCACCTGGTTGGCAGGAGCCCAGGGCACACTCAGTCAAAGCACATCAGCAATTCAGCAAAAAGTGGGGGCATACCAATGCAAGAAAGATGGCACTTTCTCACAAGGGCCCGTTAATCTTGTCATTACAAAGTTAAGAATTCATGTCAGGCTGGGGTGCCCTGAAGAGGAATTACTTTAGACCCTCCATGACGGCTTTACTGACAGGAATTTGGAATAGGGAAACGTGTTGCCTGTTCTGAAGATAAGCGTCTACAGCCGCTAGGTGTAGTCTCATTGTATTTATATAGAGCTTGCTACCCCTAATGAGGCGAAGCACTTTACGCTGGGCAGCACGCTGCTCTGGAACCCAAGGTTGATGGCTTGTTTAGTGTCATTGGTTACTGTTAGTTATTGGGATTAGTCTTGTGCGCTCAAAGCAAACCATTCCATGCAGTCATTTCAGTTTTTTATGCTCGACTAAAATAATAGTGGTTGATTGTGATCATTAGTGTAGGGGGAGGGGAGGAGCTCAAGCACAAGGTTGGTGGATTAATACAGGAGTTAGCAGAGATTAGGTATTGTTCAGTTGCATGAGTATGACTTTCAGCGGAAGGAGGAGAGATTGTGATCTTGTAAATTGAGCTGTGGGAAATGTGCTGAAATAGAGAATAGTCAAACGTGCATGTGTTAGAGTAGGTTGTACTCCAAGGGGGTAAGCATGCAGAGGACGGAAGGGAAAGAAAGGGACTTTTGAAAGGGAGAAGAAAAATAGAAGTTTTAATTTAAGGACAGGTTTTTTTTAATGCCAGATTTAATGAATGTAGTGAAAGCACGCAGTTTGAGGATGCAAGAATGTAGAAAGAATACATTATTTTCTTGAGAAGATTGTGTTATATTGGGAATTTTTAACAGGTACTATCAGGTAAACCATCTCTCCACTACTAAGAGAGACCAACCATCCAGCCAACTCAGTTTATCAGCTCAAGGGTTGAAAGTGAGAAATAATGGCTGGATTTATGCTAAAAAAATACATGGAAACAGAGTACACATTTGAAAAAGGGATTCTGGTGTTCAGACTCAGATTGGACTAGGAGTATTAATTACACACCAGTATGGGATATATTTAAATGCCTCTGGTTTGCATTGGCACCTGATGGAAGGCGAGGACAGCTTCCCAGACAAAGGGAGTGTGTTACCTGCATTGCAGTGGCAAGAGGGCAGGGGTGCAAACACTGGTTTGAGTGTGGGGGTGGTGAGAGAGCTCCCTCTACAAATTCAATGAACACTTTTGTTAGCAAATGGCTGCTGATTAGACTTTTTGAAGCTATGCCTCTTTGGTAGATGCTATGGGTGATAAGGGGTGGAGTTGCAGGTTGAAGGGGGCCCTATAGGTGAAGCCAAGCATTTGTCTACCTTGATCACACTTCAGTGGAGAGCCTTCGCACCTCTTTGTGCCTCTGCTGTGGGTGCTCCAGGCTAGTGACAGCCCTGCAGTGAGGAGCATCACTACACAAAGGCTGTGCTGCAGCGCAGCCTGGACGACATTTGAAATGTAAATATACTGAAATGTACCTTTTCTTATCACAAAAGGTAGCTGCCTCTGTCCTGTTTTCACAGATAAGGGCAATTTTAAAGATAGGATAACAGTGTAAAACTCCCCTTGCAGAGCTAAATGGTTTAAAAGTAAGCCGACCAGGGGAGACAGGGTTAAGGTACCTCTACCTCATGTGCACAATGTTTGTGAAAGAACATACCAGCCTTATCAAGTGTTGTGTCTTCCTCAAATAGACAGGCCCTTCCCAATCCGTTATAATAAGAAATCTGTGCAACCCTAGTGTCATACTGAGGACAGAGGCTGGTCTGTGCTACAGTAAGAAACAGCGGCTCCCTAGCCAAGCAATTACTGAAGAAAGCAAGGATGAGCAGCGATCAACAAAACTCTAGAGAGGCCAAGATTGCAATACTCCTAAAACTACAACAGGAGGCCGAAGACGGTAGCTCATACGACAAATTAAGTTTGTGCTCCCCTCGCTCAACACACTACTTAGCCCTTCACAAGCATAGTAAAGTAGCAGCAAACTATTCTCTGATAATGTACAACAGCTCCAACACCATCGCCAACCGGGGATGGTAAAAACAAGCATAATTAGAGGTGTTGACTGTTCTGCAAAGACACATGTTAAACTTTCACCGCAATGTTCCCAAACTCCTCACAAAGCAACATCAAAAGGTTAGAGACAGAGTCCGCATGAATGCAATCCTCCTCACCGTTTTTGTAATCAGCACCTTAGATTGTGCGAGATAAGCAAATGGCCACACCTTGGGGTACAATTGCGACAATTGAAAGGCGCGACATTTCACATCTCGCAGTGGGCGCCACACACCCTTTCAGTACCTTATCCCCTCTGAAGAATGCTTTCTTAGATTACTTTAAATACCAATGTGTATTGCGGTTTCAAAACACGTAGCCTCCACTGTCCCCAAAATCAGAACAAAAAAGTTGAACAACTTAGGTACTAAATCCAGCCGACAAATTATCACATTCGACTAGCAAAGCACTACGCCGAGCAAAAGACGTATCTGGCCCTTCTATTGAAATATATCGAGGTGTGCGTTTTTGAAGAAACAGCAGTCAATGCAGCACTTTACCCCAAATTGTAGAAGAGAAACTCATTGTCAGGTGGCTTACCATGAGCCGTGAGTCATATCTGTCAGCCTTTGATTCATCTTACGGTAACATCTAGACCCGCATAAAGCGCACTCTGAACGGCCCAAAGTGAGGAGCACGCACACTTCACTCACCACACAGTCTTATGGATGGGAAAGCTAAACCAGAAGTTTGTGAGTGAAGAGGTAGCAGACAATGTCCTGTCAAAATCAGAACAAAAAATTTAAACATCTTAGGTACTAAAACCGTGCAACAAATTATCACATTCGACTAGCAAAGCACTACTCCGCAGCAAAAGACGTATCTGGCTCTTCTATTTAAATATATCAAGGTGTGTGTTTTTGAAGAAACAGCAGTCTATGCAGCACTTTACCCCAAATTGCATAAGAAAACCTCATTGTCAGGTGGCTTACCATGAGCCGTGCGTCATATCGGTCAGCCTTTGATTCCTCTTACAGTAACATCTAGAACCGCATACAGCGCTCTCTGAACGGCCCAAAGCCAGGAGCATGCACACTTCACTCACCACACAGTCTTGCGGATGTGAAAGCTAAACCAGAAGTTGGAGTGAAGAGGTAGAAGTACAATGTCTGCTAAGGGATTGATATGTTTGGAGCAACAACAATGAACAAATCTCTTCCTTTTAGCATCGTAACAGGCATGAGTAGTAGGCCTAAGCATATATTTCAGAATATCCATGCATTCAGGAGGGAGAATAAGGTATACAAACTCTAGGACCTCAGGAGCCAGATAGCAAGCTTTAGAGACCTCTGGTCCAGATGCATGATTTCTCCATGGTTCTGCGTGAGAAGATCCTGATTTTGGGGAGTGTCATATGGGTATATATCTAAAAAAAAAAAAGATTCTCCACCCGGGGGTCCAGAAAAATATCTGTGTGGCAGGCTGCCTAAAGCCAGTCAGTGCCCACACCAGGGTTGGTAGGTTTCCAGGGGGCACCTCTGAGGAGCCCTCTGAGTACATGGTTTAATAAATCTCACACTGGCATCCATGTGGATTTATTACAAGCAGCTCAATGGTACAAAACATTTTGGGGTTCAGTGAAGCCATCATGGTGCTGTGGAACTTGAGTTGTTAAGTTCCCAGCCCTTGTACTCTCTGTGGCTTCTCTGGCACGTACATTATTAAGGAATAGGCCCTAATACTGTAGGAACATACCTACTCAATCATATATGCCCACACCTGTGATATAGTGCACCCTGCCTTAGGGCTGGAAGGCCTGCCAGAGAGATGACTTACCTATATCTTGGGCAGTGCTAGTTGGCATGGCATGCAGGCTGTGTGCAATGTCGACTTAGTTTTTTCACCTCACAGGGGCATACTGTAGGAAACTTGCTCTACATGTACTACAGCACAATGAGGCACAGGAGTACACGCGACTTCCTCAGGGCTTGCGAAATTATATGGTGATCGAACTGCCCCCGTCTCCAGTTTGGCCGATTTTCTTCTTGTTGTTGTTTCTGGATCTGAGGAAGCAAGGTTCAGGGTGCCCCCAAAATACTAGATTTAGGGGCGTTACAGGTAGAGGGCAGGGCCCAATGGGTCCCTTCCCTGGGGTGGGTACACCACCTATTGTGCCACTTCCAGTGGGTGGGGGGGCAGGCGCCTGTCCCTGGTTGGTTGGGTCCCCCCATCCTCAAGATGGCGGGGACTCTGAGTTGCGCTTCACCTCGCCTCCCTCACCTGAGGGGTGGAGTTGGCAGAGGTGGGCATAACTCTCTCCCTCACTTGTTTTTCCCACCGGTTCTCCCGCCCAAAGTGGGAGGTAGTACCATTGGGGACCAATTTCTGAAAGCAGCAAGTGGTCTGGGGAAGCTCACAAAGGCGGCATGCCTTTGAAGCTTCCCCTTCGTGAATCCTGCCCATCCAGGGGGAGGAGACGTGACACCTCGTCCCAGGATGTGCAGCGTTTCAGGCCCCCGAAAAGCAGCCGGCTCTCGACCCATGGATCCAGAAACATGTCTGTTGATGGCAGCCTAAGTAGCCACTCAGTCGGGACACTAGAGGTAGGTTAGTTTTCAGGGGGCATCTCTGAGATGCCCTCTGGGTGCATTTGTCATTAAATCCCACACTGGCATGCATCAGTGTGGGTTTAATGTGCTGAGAAGTTTGACACCAAACTTCCCAGTTTTTAGTGTAGCCATTATGCTGCTGTGGAGTTTGTAATGACAAACTCCCAGCATCATATACTCTTAATTGCAGCACTGCACTTACAATGTCTAAGAATGGACTCAGACACTGTAGGGGTACAGGGCGCATGCACCTGTACCCTCACCACTGGTATAGTCCACCCAACTAGAGGGGTGACTGATATATGCTAGGGCAGTGGGTTGTAGGCATGGCACAGGGAAGTGTGCCATGTCGACTCCTCACTTTGTTCTGCACCAAAACACGCAGCCTGCAAAGGCAGTGTGTGAGTGTAGTGGTACAGGACCTCTAAGGTTGGCACAATGAGTGCTGCAGCCCTTAGAGGCCTTCTCTGGTCACGGTGCCCTGGGTACCTGCGGTACCATTTACCAGGGGCTGACCTGTGGCCAGAGATGCCAATTGGATTTCGTTTTGAGGAAAGATCACAGGCCCTGGAACCTGATTGGCAGGGACCCAGAGCACATCAAGTAAATGTGCATCAGTAGTCTGGCAAAAAGTGTGTATGTGTGGGGGGGTGTTACTGCAACAGAAACCCACTTTCCAACACATGCAAGCTGCAGGGGCAATGGCATGGTCCTAGGGAGGGGTCCAGGGGGCCCTCTTCTGCCTCCAGGACCTAGGTGCCACTTACTAGGGACTTACCGGGGGGGGGGGGTACCAATTGTGGGCATGTTTTTAGGGAAAGAACACTGGTACTGGGAACCCGGAATGCAGGTAACCAGTCCTCTACAGTCAAAGTTGCATCAAAAGCTAGGGCAAAATGTGTGTGGTGTTGGGGGGAGGGGGGGGGGGTGTTGCATTTCACTATTCCACCACACCTACCTGCCCCACAACACTCTTCCTCACTTGCTGCTTTTCCAGCAAACCCTAGACCATCTCCACCTCAATGGTCACCTCATTCAGGTATAGGGAGACCGGGCCATGGCTTGACTTTTGACCTCCCATCGCACGATGATCCTTGGGATACCTATGATAATTGATCAAAGCAGTGGATGCGGATCCTGACCTTTAACCTGCAAACCCAATAATTCTACTACTTCCTACCACGACCTCATTGGTAAGGCTGCTAACTTCCATAAAGTAGATCTGCATACTGAGCCATTAGAGGATGATTTCATTTTGAGAACCTTTCCTACTCAGAAAGCTCCTCTTAGTACCTCCCCATATTTAAAGGCATGCTCCGTCATACCCAAGATATCTTCAACTACCCAGTTCAAGCTAGGGTCATTACTGTAGGAAGCTGGCTCTCTATATAGTGCACCAAAATTAAGTACACTGTGCAGAGAATCTAGGTGACCCATACTGGTTTACAGGGGCTATAATAATATTCCCAAATTCTCTCTTTTGTGGAAGTGTTGGCGGGCAGTTACGTCATATCAGAGGATAGTGTTAAGCAGTTACGTATTTATTGTACACAGAGAGCCAATAAGTTAGACACATACTGAGAAAATGGGGTTCTATTGTGGTACCCCCCTGGCCACCCCACTTTTTGCCTAGCTTTGGAGGCAACTTGGACTGTAGACTCCTGGGTCCCTGCTGTCCAGGTACCCATTACCAGTGTTCTTTCCTTAAAAAATACATTGCTCACTCACCCTGCCAACTAGCACTGTCTAAGATATAGATAAGGCACCTCTCTAGCAGGCCTTACCAGTCCTAAGGCAGGGTGCACTATATCACAGGTGGGGGCATACCTGCATGAGCAGATATGCCTGTGAGAAAATGGGGTTGTTACACAGCCAGGCTGGATACATTTCTAGGGCGGGCGGCCTGAAGTGAACACGAAGATAGGAGTTCCAGCATCTTGTGTGTGGTGGAATTAGGAACTTTGGGACAGGTGATGGCCGCTCCCCAAAGGAAGTGGTCATGTAGGGGGTGAGGTGACTCCAGGAGTAACTAGCCCATTAGCTACTACCATACACTCCCCTTAACACCACTAAAATGAGAATTATGGGGAACCCCTGATACCAGGAACTTAGATTCGACGGACACAAAGAAGAAGTGGAGAGAGACGAGTGCTGACACGAGAACAGAAGAGCAATGACTGATTTGCCGCCACCCCTGCCAGCAACCCCAACAATCGTGGAGAAACCGACTCGTCGTGCCACTGTGTAGACTCCAAAGAACCAGCCAGTGCTTCACAAATCGCACGAGAACTCCTTTGGATTAGAGGAGCCACTCCCCTGCAGTTGCAGGCACAAAAGAAGCAAGGTCCAGCTCACCACCCTAACGCTTACAGGGACTACCAACACTGTTGCCACACAGGAAGAGGTGCCGTGCTCCCCACATGTCAGATCTGTCCTCCCTCCAAGTGATGGGACACCAGGACCGACCAGAGCTGCACAGTACCAATATCTGTGGTACCTGATGCCTTGTAGCAACCAAGGCTTGTTGTGCCCAGCCCGGACACTAACACTGAGAAAGCCCGACCTGTATGTCGAGGGACTTCAGGGACAGTGAGACCCACATTCAGAGTGGCCCAGTTGTCCTGTTTGCCCCTTTTCTGCAGAACCAAGACAGAGCGAGAATTCCAACCGCCTCCACAAAGTACGTCCCACAGCCCGAGTCTAAGGGAGGTGACGGTGCCAGAGGGGCACTGAGATCTTTAAAAGCTGAACCCACGTTTAGGTTTGCCAACACTGGACCCTCAGTCGCCACCTGCAGCCTCTTTCTGGGGGTCCCCTCAAACCGCAAGTGTCTCCCACAGCATTGCCTAACACCTAAAAGCACCACTTAGGCAGAGTCCCACATCCCGAGAAGTGGACCAATGGTGCCTCTACGTACCCGAGCCTCTCAAGGACTGAGCCACCCCCGTCCCTCTGTCTCAGCTTGAAGCCTCTTTGTGACTGGAGCGATTCCCATAGACTTTGACGGGACACATGACGCTGAAAAGCACCTCTGCACACGGACGCCCAGTGCCGCCCAAGGTGACCTGTTGGTACTGCCTTGGTCATTGCCCCATACTCACCTTAAGTCCAGGAGAAGCGCCCCGTACGTCACTGACAAGTGCCCAAAGGCAGTAAATATTTTTCCCTCATTGGATAACATTACCGCTCCACAAATTGCACAAAGTGCGAAATTTGAAACCTGTAAGAATTCATATCTCGAAAATCATTTACCGAATCCCGATCTTGGTATCTAAATTCATATAAAAATTTGTGTTTTTTTTTTATAAATTGGTGTCTAATTTCTTTATTGAGTGTGTGTCTAACTTACTTACTTGGTGTGTGCAATAAATGCTTAGAACTACCCTCTGGTTAGCCTAATTGCGCACCCACACTACAACAAGAGAGCATTTGGGTTATCATTTGTGCATCTGTAAACCAACTGCGTTTTGCCTGGATTATTTACACAATGTACCTCAATTTGGTCCACTAAATAAAGAGCCAGCTGATGGGGTCTGTAGAACGAGCCAGCTTTCTACAATAGGTAACTATCATTTGACATAAATGAATCCATTTATCTTAGAGACTAAAAACAAAATTTTTGCCTGCAAGATCTGAAAAAACGCTCTCACCATGGTATCTGGGCAGAAACCCAGGGAGCAGATCAATGCTACCTTTAGGCACTTCACTGGTGACCCCATGGAATGCCAGAGGTATTGTGAACTCTCTCTGCCTCACTCACAAATGCATCCACAGAAAAGTACATAAATATTACAGAAATAAAATAAGACACTCTGTTCAAGGAACATACATCTAACTTCTACCACTTAAAAATCTATTAACCTGTAACGATCTGTTAGCAGCTTAGAGTGGGCTTCACTGTATCAACTTGTCAGTTATGGGGTGGCTTCATGTGACTTAGTTTATTGCTGCTTTATATAAATCTCACTCACCATAAATAGGTCGAATTCCTCCTCGTTGCGGGCAATCATCTGGTTCACAGTCTCGTCATCCGGAACCTCGTCTTCCTCCTGTGGATAGAGAAACACTTCTTTTCACTAATGAGGTACCAAGAGGACTGTAAACAGCATTTGCAGAGCCATGTCAACAGCAGGGAAAATAGAGTGAGATCGTCTGTCCAGAATGTGTATAAAGGGAGCAATAGTTATGTCAAAACGTTGCTCTCTTTACAATGTAAAAAGACATTGCACCACATTTTACAACCTACAGAGTAGAAACTCTGGACTGATCATTGACGGATCAAATATGATTACCCAATACATGATGAAAGCAAGGAAGTCAGTGTGGCAAAATAACACCAATCTCGAAAGCCACAGCTTTTGAACTGGAGGGAAAACAATTATTATACTAAAAATATATTTTGGAATACACTTGAACATGCTGCTGCCACTCACTATATTTCTCAGATGTTCTGAAGCCAATACGACACTTTCACCAAAAGCATGCAACATTTTACAAGTCAAATCTTGTGATAAAGTAATTTTCCCATCTCTCCCTTATACAGCAGCTCTGCAAATGAGCAGGAGATACAACGATGAGTGTAAGGAAAGGCCTCTTTTTGCACGATCCCTTCCAAACATATGGGCTGATGCTGCTGTTTTTTTATTCAAAGTGCATTGGGTCCTTCAAAGTGCATTGGGTCCTGCCAACCAGGTCCCAGTGCCAGTACTCTGACTGGCATACGTTAATTTACTTACAATTCCCTGGTATATGGTCCCAGGGCCTTAGGGTGAAGAGTCCCTTGTGAACTGAAGCACTGATTGTGCCATCGCGAGTGTGAGCATGTAAAACAACTCCCTGTCTGCCATTGCTAAGTTGCTAAACTGCTAACTCAACTTTCTCATTTCAACCCTTGGCAAAACCGATATCTTCCTTTTTAGGTTGCTGCCTACCAGACAGCGCAGCGGTCTGGTATGCGAATGACATCTTGGGGGCATGCAGAAAGTTGACCTGGAAATGCATTCCACTGGTAGCTTGCCATTGGCTTTTTGGTTTGTTTTTCTGGCTTTTAATTAGTTAGCTTTATTTGCTTTAGGCTGCACAGCTTGAGTTTGTAATCCCTGTCACAGCCCCCCACCCATGTGTGAGAAGTTGGCCTGGTATATGCTGTCCACTAATTAAAGTGGGCACCCTTTACCAGTCGAAACAACCCTTATGGTGATTTAAGAGGTCAAAGATAACCTTAGAAAGCTATCCAAGTGGTAGCTGTGGAAAGCAGCCTTCAGACTTAATCTTAAAGGAATGTTCACCAGCTTGTTTTACCAGAATGCAACCTTATAGTATTGGCTAAATGAAAGGAAAACCACACAGTTATAAAAATAGGTATTTATTGATATAATACTCTTTAAGAACGACATAGTATCTTCTGCGTGAAGATACTCACAAAGCACACAATACTGTAGCACAGAAACAATCATAAGTAGCACTAATACAGTGAGCTCCGGGGGAGACTATACTAAAATAGTGGTATAAGAACCACGACTCGAGTCAAGACAGTGTCTAGAGGATGTAGAATCGCTGGGACCCCAAGGAACCACACTAGGTGAGTAAGTAGGGCCCCCACAGAGGAGGGGTGCAGTGTGGGAACACAACTGCATGCCGTACAATTCTATGGGAGAGTCGCGGTTGCAGCTTTAAACTATAAGGACCCTTCTAAATGGACTTCGAACAAACCCAATGGAACTTAGGAGGTTGAAGATCCACCCAACCCGTAGATACCGTAGTACCAGTTACCTATCCCAGGGAAGAGGGGTGCATAGGTCTTAAATGGTGTCGGAAACCACAGTTGATCTCTATGGAGGACTTCAAAGAAGAGTCACTGCTGGGAAGCAGAAAGTGACGTCGGAATCCAAAGGTGGATTCTTGTTGAAGAGTACCTGAAAGCAGAGGGGACACAGTCTGGTTCACTCCGGAATGATCAGGGGCTCGGTAGACAAATTCCACCGATGTCGGGTGCTTCAGGTGCATTGATGGGGCTCTTGACTCTGCAGCCACAGAAATGGATCACCTCAAAAGCTTGGGGTTTTCACCTTCATCTGGTTTAACCATAGGAGGGGCTTATGGTCTGTCTGAACAATTAAGTGAGTGCCAAACAAATATGGCCTCTCCTTCTTCAGGGCCCAGACCATAGCAAAGGCTTCCCTCTCAATAGCTGACTAACGTTTCTCTCTGGGGGTCAACCTTCTGCTGATAAAAGCTACTGGATGATCCTGACCCTCTGCATTAAGGTGTGACAGCACAGCCCCTATCCCCAACTCAGATGCATTAGTTACTTTATAGATTACTTTTCTAACCACAGAACTGGATCCTAGATTCAGTCCTGGGACATGTCCTGTAAACAGTTGAGTAAAAGCGTTTTGGTTACAGTTGTAATTTTTAAGGAATATAACTGTATTTTAAAAGTTGACACTTAGAAACTTTTTCACATAGAATCACCAATGTTATCCTATGGGAGGACATTCACTTAGAAGGTAAGTACTGCTATTGTTACTTTTTCTTACTCAGTGTTGGATCCTGAATCCAGCACTGGTGTACCTCCTGTAAACAATTGAAAGAATGCGTTCAAGTCATACAGGCGATTTCTAAGGAACATTTGTAGTTTTTGAAAATTAACACTTCGAAACTTTTCTGGTGAAAACCAGACAATGGATTCCTTTGGAAGGAAATTCAAGTTACTAGTAAGTACGGTTAAAATTATGTTTCAGGTTCAGTGCTGGGCAAAAAGGTGCAGCACTGGGTTCTCTCCTGATAACAGGTGAGTAATTCGGAATTCGTTGTTTGGTTGATTTTAGATTAATATTTTAAAGTTTCAAAACTCCACACTTAGAAGAAATTCTGAGTGATAACCAGTCAGTGTTACCCTATGGAAGAAAAGAGTGTTATCGGCTTTTGGATAAGTTCTCGACTGGCAGAGTTACGGTTCTGGGCATAGACTCAGGGGTCTCCCAGAGTCAGGTAGGTACAGTTGATACATCCTCAGCGGCACATGGGCAGCCGGGTGCAGAGGTAGTTAGGCCCAATGTTATCCTATCGGTAGGTGGCTGCTGGAGAGCAGGCTACCCAGCTGTGGGAGCTGAGCTCCTGGTCACTTGCTCAGGGCAAATGGGGAAGTAGGTGAGAACAAAGGTTACACTGCCAGGGCCACTCGGGCGGCTGGGTGCGGGGTGCCTTTGAGCTGTTGGGCACACAATGTTATTCAATGGAGAACTTGGAAGATGAACAAAGGCTGCAGGGTCGGGGACGGAGATTCTTCAGGAGCGACCAACACTTCGAGGGGTAAGTTGGGATCTTGATTGATAGGTAGGCACCCTGGAATTGGGCACAGGGGGCCGTGGGGCGCCGGGGTGTCTTTTGACATCGGGAAAATCCTCAGGGTCTATGTCCACTCAGGCACGAGCCGGGCTCATCGAGTGCAGAGTGTGCTGGATTCGAGGTTCCTGGCTGGCACCAGGTGTTTTTGCTTTTTGAGCAGAACCACTGCTCATGGGAGACCCAGTCTTGGTAGAGTCTCAAGGCAGTCAGGTCCTCTGGGGTTTTTGAGGTTGCTGACCACGGAAGGCGCCAGAGTTTCACCGGAGCAGGTTCAAGGATCAACGGCCTGTAGGGCTGGGGCCAAGTCAGTTGTTGTCCTCTTGTTAGCAGTTGCACGGCAGGTCTTCGGGTTTCTTGATCTTCTTGCTTGCTTCAAATCGGGATCTCAATAAGGAAGGTTCAGGGTGCCCCTAAATACTAAATTTAGGGGTGTTATAGGTAGGGCAAGGCCAGGGACCAATGGGTCCCTGTCCTGGGGTGAATACACCCCTATCCTGCTCCTCTCCTCTGGGAGGGGAGCAGGAGCCTATCTCTGATTGGGCAGGGCTCCCCATCCTCAAGATGGCGAGAGCCCAGAGATGTGCTTCACCTCGGCTCCCCCACCGGATGGGTGGGGTTGGCAGAGGCTGGCACACCCCTTTCCTTCCTTCGGGTTTCCAGCCAGTCATCCCGCCAGAGTGGGGGTCAGAACTGGTGGGGGCCAGTTGCTGAGTACAGCAAGAGGCCTGGAGAAGCTCACAAAAGGCGGCATGCCTTTGAAGCTTCTCCTGCCCAACCTGGGGGAGGAGACCTAGCACCTCGTCCAGGACGTGCATTGTTGCAGGCCCAGGAGAGCAGATGGCTCTCTACCCAGGGGTCCAGCAACATGTCTGCTGTGTGGCAGCCTAGGCAGCCTCTCAGACAAGACGTGGATTGTAGTTTAGGTTCAGGGGACAAGTCGAAGATGCCCTCTGTAATGCATTTGCCATTAAATCCCACACTGGCATCAATGTGGGTTTAATGTGATGAGAAGTTTGATATCAAACTTCTGTCTTCAGAGTAGTCATCCTGGTGCTGTGGAGTTCGTAATGACAACCTCCCAGCACCATATACTCTTAATGGCATCACTGAACTTACAGTGCCCAGGAATGGCCCTGCGTACTGTAGGGGCACATGCACCTGTGTCCACACCACTGGCATAGTGCACCCAGCTAGAGGGGTGACTGATGTATGCCAGGGCAGTGTATTTGTGGGCATGGCACACACAGATGTGTGCCATATCAACTCTTTGTTTCGTTCTCCACCAGGACACTCAGCCTGCAAAGGCAGTGTGTGGGTGTCAGGGTATAGGGCCCCTAAGGGTGGCACAATAAATGCTGCAGCCCTTAGGGGTCTTCTCTGGTCACAATGGCATTTACCAGGGGCCTGACATGTTGCCAGAGACGCCGATTGGGTTTAGGCTTTAGTACAGTTTTTAGGGAAGGAACACAGGCCCTGTGTACCCGATTGGCAGGGACCCAGGGCACACCAAGGAAAAGTGCATCAGTTATCAGGCAAAAAGTGTGTGTGGGGGGGGGGGGGTTACTGCAACAGAAACACACTTCCTTACAGAGATCATTTAAGGGAGTCACTACAGACCCATATCCTTTAACAAATCTCCTGTAATACCCAGTAAGGCCCAAGAAAGCTCTGACCTGAGTCTGGGTAGTTGGAGCAACCCAGTCCATTATGGTCTGGATTTTGCTCTGTAATGGTTGAACCTGGCCTCCACCCACAAGGTGGCCATGGTACATGACCTTGCTCTGCCCTATCTGGTACTTAGTATCCTTGATAGTGAGGCCTGCTTTCTGCAGCGTCTCCAAAACATTCTTCAGGTGATCTTCCCAGCTGGAGCTAAAGACAGCTATATCATCAGGATATGCTGCACTATAGGCTTCCAGGAATGTAAGGAATGTATTCACCAGCCTTTGGAATGTGAGAGGTGCATTCTTCAAACCAAATGGCATCACAATAAATTGATGATGCCCACTAGGGGTTGAAAATGCTGTTTTGGATTTGACATCCTCAACTAGTCTGATTTGTCAATGGCCAGCAGTTAGGTCAAATGTACTTATATACTTGGCTGAGGCCAAAGTATCAATAAGTTCATCTGCCCTATGAATTGAGTGAGCATCAGTCCTAGTGATTGCATTGAGTCCCCGAAGTCCACACATAACCTTATCTCTCCATTACCACCCTGGATGTGAGGTTTAGGTACCAGGACTACTGAGCTAGCCCAATGGCCATCTGAGGGTTCAATTACTTCCAATTCCAGCATCTTTTGGACCTCTGTCCTGATGCAATCTCTGACATGGTCAGGCTGCCTGTAGATTTTATTCTTGACAGGTAGACTCTCACCTGTGTCCACTTCGTGGGTGCTAATAAGAAATGGTGGTAGAGTGTGCACTCCTTTAGGATATATTAAATTCAAAAACGTATTCGATCAAACTAATTTGCGTGCCACGTTTGACAGATGTCTGCCTGACGCACAAGTTACTACTTGTGTAACGATATATCTGTAAGAGACATTAGTTAGTATTAGATTCCTTACCTTAGAATATCCCCAGGTGTCAGACTGGATCCGGAAATTTTTGCGTAGCAGTACCCTTGCGCGTCAGTAGGCGTCGTCTGCGGCTCCGCGTCCGTCGTGGGCGCCGTGATGACGTCGTCGGAGTACTTAGACGCCGCCTCCGCGTGCTGACGTCAGTTCTTAGACACAGCTTTTCCGCGCCAGAAACGCAGAGCCATGTTAAAAACCAACACTGGTGCCATTGAAACTAGGGCCCTGAAGGGGGGTAACCCTAACCCTAGATATCAGTTCGCAGAACGGGGAGGATGGGTGGGTCGGTAAGGAATCTAATACTAACTAATGTCTCTTACAGATATATTGTTACACAAGTAGTAACTTGTGCATCTGAAAGAGACACGTTAGTATTAGATTCCTTACCTTAGAATAGATACCCCAGCAATACCAACCTCGGTGGTGGGTCTGCGAACCAATAATCACACCAGAGAGTCCTGGAGGACGGAACGGCCAAAGAAGCCATCCCTCAGGACTTGGCTGTCCAGGCAGTAGTGTCTTGCAAACGTGTGCAGCGATGCCCACGTAGCTGCCTGACAGATGTCTTGTAAGGGGACACCCCGGCCCAGGGCAGTTGTAGTTGCCGTGGCTCGGGTGGAATGAGCCCGCAATCCAACAGGGGGCTCCGTTTTAGCCAAGGAGTACCATGCCTGGATACACAAGATGATCCACCGGGAGATGGTCCTCTTGTGCACCGCTTTCCCCTTCTTAGCGCCCACGTAACCAACAAAGAGTTGGTCATCCACCCGGAACTGGCGTGTGCGATCCAAGTAGAATGAGAGCGCACGTTTTAGGTCCAGACGGTGGAGCCGCTCTTCCTCTTTAGTGGGATGCGGGGCGGAAAGAAGGTTGGCAAGGTGATAGACTGCCCGATGTGGAAGGCCGTGAACCCCTTGGGCAGGAAAGATGGCTTAGTACGCAACACCACTTTGTCCGGATGGACAGAAAGGAAAGGTGGAGTACAAGAAAGGGCCTGGAGCTCACTCACTCTCCTGGCAGAGGTGATGGCAACCAGGAAAGCAGTCTTCAAAGTAAGAAGGCGGAGAGAACAGTTGTGAAGTGGCTCAAAGGGAGCGCACATCAGAAACGTAAGAACCAGGTTCAAGTCTCACTGAGGCATCACAAACGGAACAGGAGGGAATGTGTGTGTGATGCCCTTTAGAAATCTATTTACAATAGGGGACTTGAACAAAGAAGGTTGATCAGGCAGCCTTAGAAAGGCTGAAAGGGCAGAAAGGTAGCCCTTGATAGTGCCCAGAGCAGAGCCCTGCTGGGCAAGAGAAAGAAGGAAGAGAAGAACCTCAGAAAGAGGGGCAGCAAGAGGATCCACAGCCTTTGCTGTGCACCATGCCACAAATCTGTTCCACCAGCAGGCGTATACCGACTTTGTGGAGGGACGCCTGGCTGCCAGAATGACGTTACAGACTTCAGGAGGCAAGTCAAATGGCCTCAACTGTCGCCGCTCAATCTCCAAGCATGGAGGTGGAGACTGGACAGGTTCGGGTGGAGGACCGTCCCCTGCTGCTGCGACAGAAGGTCCTCCTGAAGAGGCAGACGAACCGGGGGATCGACTGACATACTGAGTAGCTCTGGATACCAGTACCTTCGAGCCCAGTCCGGAGCCACAAGGATGACTTGAGCCCGGTCGCGCTTGATCTTCTTCAGCACTCTGGGCAGAAGTGGTATAGGCGGAAAGGCGTACAGTAGACCGCAGCTCCACTCGCGACGAAAAGCGTCTCCGAGCGAGTGCCGCCTTGGAAATTCCAACGCGCAGAACTGATGACATTGCGCGTTCTCTTCGGTGGCGAATAGATCTAACCAAGGCTCTCCCCATTGCTGAAAGAGGCCTTGTGCCACGTCCGAGTTCAGACGCCATTCGTGATCCATCATGCACCGACGGCTGAGCTCGTCCGCCCTGGCATTCAGAGAACCTGCCAGGTGTTGAGCCACCAGGGTCACGCCCTGGCGTTCCAGCCATTGCCAGAGGCGCAGAGCCTCCTGGCAAAGGGTCCACGACCCCACCCCGCCCTGTTTGTTGCAGTACCGCATGGCAGTGGTGTTGTCCGTGAACACCTGAACTACACTCCCCCGGACAGAGGAGAGGAATGCTTTCAGTGCTAGACGAATCGCCCGTAACTCCAACAGGTTGATGTGGAGCCGGGCCTCCGCCGGAGACCAGAGGCCTCTGATCTCCGCCTCTCCCATGCGGCCTCCCCAGCCCTGGAGGGACGCATCCGTCACAACTACGTGCTCCGGTTGGGGAAGGGAGAGGGATCTGCCGCTGACCCGATCGCAGTCCGTGGCCACCACTGCAGCTGTCTCGCAGTGCCCTCCGAGATCAGGACGTGGTCGAATAGGTTGCCCTGATGCTGGGCCCACTGAAACTTCAGGTCCCACTGCAGAGCCCGCATCCGCCACCTGGCGTGATGCACCAGCAGGATGCAGGAGGCCATCAGCCCCAGAAGCCGCAGCGTCAACCTGACCGAGACCCGGAATAACGGCTGAAAGATGGGAATCAGAGCCTGAATATCCCGGACCCGCTGTTCGGGTGGATAAACCCGAACCCGCGCCGAGTCGAGAACCGCTCCGATGAAAAGGAGCTTCTGAAAGGGGCACAGGTGTGACTTCGGCACATTGATGGAGAACCCCAGCCTGTGCAGGAGATCTGCCGTAGTCTGGAGGTGGCTGACTACTGTCTGGGGCGAGCCCGCCTTCAACAACCAGTCGTCGAGGTAGGGGAAGACTGAAACCCCTAACCTGCGCAGATGAGCTGCGACCACCGCCATCACCTTTGTGAACACCCGTGGGGCGCTGGTAAGGCCGAAGGGGAGCACGGTATACTGAAAGTGCTCGTGGCCAACCGTGAACCGCAGGTAGCGACGGTGGGCCGGCAGGACGGGGATGTGGAAATAAGCGTCCTGCAAGTCCAACGCTACGATCCAGTCTCCTGGGTCCAGGGCAGCTAGGACCTGAGCCAGTGTCAGCATCTTGAACTTCTCCTTCCGGAGGAAGCCGTTGACGTTCCGTAGGTCCAAGATAGGGGCGTAGGCCCCCTTTGCCCTTCTTGGGTACCAGAAAGTAGTGGGAGTAGCAACCACACCCTACTTCTGGCCCAGGAACGCGCTCGATGGCCCCCTTGGCCAAGTGGGCCGTAACTTCCTCCTGCAGAAGTCGGAAATGATCCCCCGATACACGGTGGTTCTGCGGTGGCATGACTGGAGGAGTCGCCTCGAAGGGGAGGGAGTAGCCCCTTCGGACGATCTGCAGCACCAACCTGTCCGAAGTGACGGTGCGCCAGTTGAGGTGGTGATGGCGAACCCTGCCCCCCCACTGGCGTCACATGGGCCTGAAAGCACGGACTAGGAGGGTTTTGAGGCGGATGCTGCAGGGGAAGGCGTGGACTGACCTCGCCGTTGTCCCCGACCGCCGGTTCCCACGGCCGCCACCACGTTGGGTATTACCCTGCGGAGCGTGGCTGGCAGCACGTGTGGGTACACCCCTTCCGTGGCCACGAAAGGAATGAAAGGCAGCCGATTGCTGGCGCGGGGCCGAGAGGCCCAAGGACTTGGCCGTAGCCCTGGAGTCCTTAAAGCGCTCGAGCGCATGGTCTGGCTTGTCGCCAAAGAGGCGACGGCCATCAAACGGCATGTCCATCAAGGTGTTCTGGACATCGGCCGAAAAGTTAGCGGATCTCAACCAGGCGTGACGTCTGACCGCCACCGTCGTTGCCATCGCTCTACCCAGTGAGTCGGTGGTATCCAGCCCACACCGTATAGAATATTTGGCTGCATCCCGGCCCTCCACAAGGGCTTGGCCGTGTTTGGCCCGTACCTCCAACGGACACTCTGGCAGCACTTCCGCAACCGTATCCCCCAGAGAGTGGGTGTAGCGGCCCAAGAGGCATGCGGTGTTGGAAGTCCCAGACTAAGGGACGAGAAGATCTTTTTGCCTTACTGCTCGTATCGCTTGGATTCCCTGTCCGGCGGTGCCGACGGGAATGCGGTCTGGGAATTGGAGGCCTGGATGACCAGGCTCTCGGGGGTAGGGTGGGTGGACAGGAAACATGGGTCGCCCGGTGCTGGGCGGTGGCGTCTGGCCATGTTCCTATCTACGGGTGAACCCGTAGCGGGCTTGGACCAAGTGCCCAGAAGAACGTCGGTCAAGGCCTCATTAAAGGGCAGCAGAGGCTCGGTTGAGCTTGACTGCGGTTTAAGGACCTCAGTGAGGAGATTAGTCCTCACGGCCGTGACGGGGAGCTCAAGGCCCAAGGCCTTGGCAGCCCTCATCAACACCACACTGTAGGTTGCCCCCTCCTCCGAAGCCACGGTAGGAGGGGAGACAAAACCAGTGTCTGGAGAGGTGTCCAGGCCACTGGCCTCCCCAAGGTCTCCTGCCCAGTCCTCATGAGGCTGACACTCTCAGGTCAGAGGGTCCTCAGACCCCTCCCAATCCCCTTCATTACCCATCTCCTGAAACTCAGGGTTCACAACCAATGGGGCCTGCTCATAGAAGTGAAACTCCCCAAACGACGTCTGGGGCGACACCTGATGGTCCGACGCCGGGGAGGTCGTAAGGTCCACCGGCGACGATCCAGATCCCGAAAAAGGTCTAGCGGCGTCCCGCGGCGTCGGGACAGCTGTACCCTGCGGCGCCGGGCCCTAAGGCACCGGCGTCGTCGGGATAGCGGGAACCTGCGGCGCCGGGCCCGAAGGCGTCGGGGCCAAAGCACCCGACGGCATCGGGGCCGAAACCCCTGACCCGCTAGAGGCCCCAGACGGGTCCGCTGGGCCCGAAGGCGCCGCGGAGCCCGTCGGAGGAGAGAGTTTCGTCATGGCCATGAGGAAGCGCTCGATCTCCTCCGGCGTCGCGTTGAGCCCAGGGACCGGAGGGTGTGTAGCTGAACGCGGCGCCCGCGACTCCGACGGAGCCGCGTGGGCGGTGTCACCCGAACCCCCGGTCGCATCGCGCGAGCGTCGGGGGGAGTTCGCAGAGCGATGACGCCTCTTGGACTTCTTGTGCTTCTTACCTGACGACGACTTCGACCCGGAGGAGTGAGGCCTACTCTCGGAGCTGTGGTGGCTCCGAGCCCGCGACCTGTCCCTCGACCTCCCGTGGGACCGAGACCTCTCGCGGCGCGGGACCGACTGCCGGAGTTCGAGTCGCCTGCGGGACGCCTCCCGCCTGGCTTTCGTAGAGAGAGCCCGGCAGTCGGAGCAGGCCTTGTCGTCGTGATCGACGCCTAGACAAGTTAAACACAGGCGGTGAGGATCTGTGACCGACATCGTGCGGTCGCAATCCTCGCAGTGCTTAAAGCCGGGCATCCCTATGGCATCAATCAGAGTCGAGGACTCGAGAAATGATCAAAAAACAATCAAAAAAGTTAGTCAAAAATTGACTAGGGTTACTGCTTTTTCCAGATCTGCGCTTGCTGGCGTGGAAAAAAGAAGAACTGACGTCAGCACGCGGAGGCGGCGTCTAAGTACTCCGATGACGTCATCACGGCGCCGACAACGGACGCGGAGCCGCAGACGACGCCTACCGACGCACAATGGTACTGCTACGCAAAAGTTTCCGGATCCAGTCTGACGCCTGGGGATATTCTAAGGTAAGGAATCTAATACTAACGTGTCTCTTTCAGATATGTGGGGTGGAAGGGGCCAAGTCCCTAGAGGCAAATTGGACTCAAACGTGCACAGTGTGGTATGCTAATGCAACATCTGTAATATATTTTCAACCCAATTATGTTTATCACTGTATTTATTTTCATACATCATCCATTTTGCTTTCATCAAGCAAGATTAATACAATTCAAAGTGAAACATGTATTTCAACACGAAACAATTTCTGATTTTATAACATTTGCATGAATGTATTCCAAAACCTGTACGAAAACGAAATCATAACAGAAGAAATAACGCTCAATGCATTTCGGGACTGTCTGTCCCTTCATCAGGGGAAATCCTGTAAAACAAATTAAAAATAATAAGACATTATGTACTTTGATGGTTTAATATTCACAACAAAATGTAGAATATTTGATAGAGACAAGTATACTATCAGGTTCACCGATGCTCAACAAATGCCCTGTGTGAGAGATGCAAGCAGCAAGGGAAGAAACCCGAGTGTCCTTCTACAAACACTAAAAGTGCAAAAACACCCGTGAAACACCTGTCAGTTAAGACCACCTTAGGGAAACCCACTCTGGAAAAATTTCCCAGGAGGGCCCTGGCCACCACAGGAGCTGTGGTGGTTCTAAGGGGTATAAACTCTGGATACCTTTTGGCATGGTTCACCACCACTAGAATATAACTGTGGCCAGATGAGGTTGGATGGTTCATGGGACCAATGATATCCATCCTACCCTCTCAAAGGGAACCTCTACTACAGATAGTAGTATGAGGGAGGCATTTGTGGTACCACCTGACTTACCACTGGCTTGACAGGTGGTACAGAAGCGATAAAACTCATTTGTGTCTTCTGACATGTGAGGCCAGTGAATTTGAGGGAAAAGCCTGTCCCAAGCCTTCCTTTGGCCTAGGTGTCCTGGTAAGGGAATGTCATGTGCCAAGGGGAGTAGGAATCCCCTAAACTTCAAAGGTATGACCAATCTCCTGGTGGCACCCGGCTTGGGATCTCTACTCTCAGAGTATAGGAGCCCCTCATCCTAACAGATCCTGTTGGATCCTCTGACACTCCCAGCAGCCTCTGCAGCAGCTTACTGTCTAAAGGGTTCAAAAGAGGGGCAGGTGTGCTGCTCCAAATTTAAGTCTGCCCTGGAAGGGCCCCCTGTCCCCAAGAACTCAACCTGATCAGGTTCCAAATCATCTGAGACAGTTCCTTCGCAGGGACAGAGATCATCTCTATCAGGAGATTGATCCTCACGCTGAGTATGGGGGAAAGACACAGAAGTACCCCTCCTGCTCCTTCTCTTGGTAGTCCCTTGGTCCATTTTCCAGGATTCAAGGCCTGTTTAGTGTTAGCCAGCTTGGCCTGTGACCTGGTCACAGCAGACACATCTGCAGTGATGCCCAGCATTGCAGCACAAGTTCATAACTCTACTTAAGCCCAGGCTGAAGTTTCCAAATCATTTCCCAACAAACACCCTACTGGAAGGTCCGATCTAACCACAACTTTCTTAGGGCCAGTTACCCCTCCCCAGCTGAAATTAACAACTGTTAAGGAATGATCAGTCCTGACATTTCTCCAAGTATGATTTGGTCAAGGCTCACAAGATTCTCTGTCACCATAGTGACACTTGCACCAGTGTCCCTGTATGCCATGGCCTCCTTACCATTGATCAAAGGCTGCTGTCTTTATTTACCCAGGTTTCTGGGACTGACAAATAAGATGGCAAGATCCATGCCACCATCACAGAAGAGCACAGCCTGAGCTGAAGTTCTGAATATGCCAGTACCAATCTCAGAGCCCAAGGTTAACCATACTAATCCCTTGTTTCCTGTACCACCACCTGTACTAGTGCAAGGGGGTGCAGTTGCCGTTGGGGCAGTGGTGGTAGGAGGATTGTCCTTGGCTTTTGGACAGTCAGCATCTCTTGTCCAAGGTGTCTTCTGTTTAAAGAGATGACACCATAGTTTCTTTTTGCCTTAACTTTGTTGGATAATGAACCCCTCCCCCCCAGATGCAGGTTTTTGGGGCCCTGATGAAGACTTTTGATCGTTACCCTTATCTGGAGTTTTAGCATCTTGCTTCTTTTGGTCACCACCATTGGTCTGTTTTTTCTGCTTCACCCTGTTTCTGGCTCAATTCTTGGGTAGAAGTCAGATAAGAGCAAACCAGGTACTGATGCAAAAACTGATTTTGGCAATGATTGAAGATCTGCTCCCTCGTAATCAAATTGTACAATCCCTTGAAATAATTCACTTTGCTGCCAAGCAACCAGCCTTCCAGAGCCTTAATGGCACTATCCACAAAGTCTACCCAATCCTGATTCTGTGTCTTCTGGGTGTCTCTGAACTCAATTCTGTACTGTTCAGAGGTTAAGCCAAACCCATCAATTAGAGCACTCTTCAAGATTGAGTAGTTGTCAGCATCCTCTTCTCTAACAGTGAGGAGCTTATCTCTACCTTTGTCAGCAAAGGACAGCCACACAATAGCTGCCCATTGCTCTTGGGGAACCGTCTGAACTTTACAGGCTCTCTCTAAAGCAGATATCCATTCATGCATGTCATCTCCAACATGGTAGGGAGGGACAATCTTGCTGCGGTAGTAGTACTGGTGGTAATTCTGGTGGTGGTACTGGTAGTGGTGATACTGATGGTGGCGGTACTGGTGGTGGTACTGTAGTGTTAGTGGTGGTGGTGGTGGTGGTCCTAGTGGTGGTACTAGTGGTACTTGTGGTGGTGGGACTGGTATTGGTGGTAGATACAGAGGTCCCTACAAACTGTCCTGAGTGATTAGACTCTGCAGAGGGAGATCTAGATCTGCTTGGTATACTCTGAACTCTGCCAGGAGGGGTGAAGAGAAGGCCATCATGGCCTTCTCCACTGCCTTCTGGAAGATCTGAAATAGCCAGGTGAGATCCATCTTGGTCCCCCTGGTCAGGGTTAGATTCTAGGTCATAGAAGGTGTAACCTCCTGGCCTATCTTGATCCCCTGTCCCACCCACTCTGTCCTGTTCATCTGACCCAGGAGTCTTCCTTAGGTCATCTAACAGTAGTATCTCTATTAGACGCTGACTACTGGCACTTCTCCCTGTCTTTAGCTTTCTGGAGGCACACCACAGGGACTCCCGTGGGAGTTTGCAGCGAAGCAGAGGCGCCATGGTCCGAAGGAGAGACCCCTGAAGGGCCGAACCCCAAGGGCACCACATCCTTCGAACCTGGATCCGAACCAGTCTGCGCCGGGGCCAGAGCCACCGGCGCCGCCACGGAGGGCCCTGCACCCTGCAAGGGATCCGCAGGCGTCCCAGGACGGGAAGGAGGAGGGGTGAAGCCAGCGAGGCCTGCAAAGCCGCCGCATATGTCTCCATCTGAGCCCTGGTCGCCCCCACACTGGGGAACGGCGGATAGGGGGACGACACATGGGGGCGCACCACCCGCGGAGAGCCCACGCCCCCAACAGGCCGGGAACCAGCCCTTGGGGACAAACTGAGACATTTACCGACAGGTGAGCGACGCTCTTGCGGCCTGGGAGAAGGACGATGTCGAAAACGGAGGCGACGGTTCCGAAAACCCTCCGTAGGGGCCCGCATGGAGATGACACCTATCTGGACATGCGAGCTGAGAGAAGTTTCCTCCGGTGCTCCCACGGGTACTTCGGTTTCATCTGCTGGCACGCCTCACAATCCGTGAAGTCGTGGTGTTCCCCCAAACACCACATGCAGATGGGGTGAGGATCTGTCACCGACATCTGGGACGCGCAAGACGAGCACGTCTTAAAGCCCGAAGGCATTCGCACACTGTTCCAACACACACGTAATAAGCGAAAGGGAAAGGCCTGAACAGGCCCGGAGCACGATCCGGATCCGCGTTGCATGCAGAAAAGGAAAACACTGATTCAGGTGCGCCAGGGTGACGTCACTTGCGTGGACGTCAGGGCGGAATCACGTGATGCCGCCCCCACCCGTCGCGCAGGGATGCTGGGAAAAACGTTTTCCGGATCCAGTCTCACGCCTGGGGATAATTCTACGTTAAGAAATCTGCGGCTAGTAGTCTCTACCAGATATTTTCTTTAAAGGGATCTTGTAATGAGTGTACTCATCAGGAAGCTTGTATTTTTGAGGTAGCTTGGTATGAATATGACAAGTTTCAGGGTTGATATACAGTCTCTTGTTTGGCATCAGCTTTCAGTGGGACAATGTCTAATTTCAGTTCCGAAGGGACATCTTTTGGTTTCGGCACCAGCGTTGTTGGTGCCGGCATGGGTTGGTCTTTGGATACTGAAGATTTCGGCTCCAAAGGCTCCTTCTCTTTCGGCATGGAGGGTTTCGGCTCTGAGACGGATTTCCCTTTGGTTCTGATGAGGATTTTTGTCGACTTGAGGCAGGGCGTCTGAAATGTATCTAGGTGCCGACCTTGGCCAGAAGGCACAGGTGGTGCCGAAGCCTTGAGCTTTTTTGAGTTATTTGGAGGGGCAAGGGGACTTCCGTACTCACATCACCTTGTCCCTGCGGCACTTCTTCAGCGTCAAGGTCTATCTCGAGCTCAGAGTCGAAGTCCTGCATGGAGAAGGCTTCTTCCTCCTCTGATAGGAATCTTCACCTAAGATGTCCGGCGTGTGTTCGATGCTTTGACACTGCATCTCTCGACATCGAGCCCGACTAAAGAGTTTTCTTCGATCGAAACGCTCTGCAAGTGTTGCAGTCTTATTCCTTGTGCTCCGAAGACAAGCACAAGTTACACACCCGGTGTCAGTGCGCGGACACTTCGCGTGGCACTGAGGTCAGAATTTGAACAGTGTCCGTTCCATTGACGGAGAGCTGAACCGATGCGGGTAGGCCCGAAGGCCGTCCACAAAGCTTTCCGATCGAAAAGTAGATTTTATTGACCAATACTATATGCAAAAAAGTGGAACACGTGTACGATAAAATACTGTCAAGGGTGAAGAGGATTGCGCATGGAGGGGAACCTGAAGAACAGTTTTGAACCGGAGCACAGCAATATACTTCTCTGGGAAAAAAATCTACACCCTATCATTTATAGTAAAAAAAAATAAGGGTCTCTTGCGTAAGTGGTCCATGGTAGATCCAGATCTTGTTCTACAGCAGATCTTGACCACAAACAAGGCACACATTTTGGAGTGTCTTGAAAGTAGTTTAAATCCCTCATGCCTGTTAAGGGCTTTGGCTGAAATAACTGAAACCATCAATGCTGCTTTACGAGGTGATAAGAGGCGGACGCCAAACTTGCGAAAGGGGGAGCAGGACACTGACCATCTCCGCCGTGAGGGCAACAGCGCAACTCCTACAGCACAAGGCAATAGCTATCCCTTTCTTGCCGTGAGGGGAAAGGCTCACGGAACTACAGCCCCCTGCTATCCCTGCTCTGTTGCCGCTCTGATGCGGGACAGCGCGCCAGGAGGCGAAATAAAATCACCTTCGTCCTCCCGCCACGCGGGACGCCAAACTAGCGAAAGAGGGAGCAGGACACTGACCATCTCTGCCGTGAGGGCAACGGCGCAATTCTTACAGTGTAAGGCACTAGCTGTTCCTTCCTTGCCGTGAGGGGAACGGCTCACGGAACTACAGCCCCCAGCTATCTCTGCCCTGTCGCCCGCTCTGACGCGGGGCAGCGCGCCAGGAGGCAAAATAAAATCACCTTTCTCTTCCCGCAGCGCGGGACGCACGCGGGCCGCGCCCGGGCAAAACCCGGGCCAAGGGCGGCCTGTCCTTGCCCGTCAAAGACCGGATAAGGCTGGGCTAGGCCATCCCCCCGATTTTTTATTCAGTCCGCTTTGTACTTTAGCTGGTAAGGTTATTTCTTTGGCTTCTAAACGGGCCGCAAACTATACTGATCTTTGGCCATAGATTAATTGTTATTATGATTTCAGGCAAAACATCATTTTAATGAATTAACTGTTGAGGGACCTCTAAATGAATAACCCGCTTCACTCCGCATACCTTAATGCAACATGCTGTCACAATGCGGGGGTGCTGGATGTTGGAATAGTAAAACTATTCCAACTCCAGTCTGTGCGGACTTTAGGGAAGGTGTTGGATTTTAAATCCAACACATTCTCCCCCTCTTTAAGTCGTCGTAACGACTTGCGGAGTAATGGTATGCGTTGTCACAATGCGGTCGTTATAACTACCGCGTTGTGACAGCATGCGGTGTCACGGATGCGGAGTGAAGGTGCGTTTCCCCTACAAATACATGGACATTTCGTTTTTTTTGGGTCATCCTTACAAAGGATACTGTACGGTGGGCAAACTATTGAATGCAAGTGTATTTGCCTTTGATACATATTGTTTCCCTTACTCTCTTTTCTTTTTTGTTTTTTTTCTCCACAAATTTCACCAGTTCCTGATTGAGATCGCATGTTTGCGTGTTTATGCTCTGACCCCGATAAGGCTGTTATATTATCTATAGCCTTACAAGAGTAGTTTTATTAAATACTTGTGGGTAATAATGAGGGAAAGGAAAGCAGCGGAAGTAATGACAGGCAGGAAAAAGATAGCGAGGGCACACAAACAGTCCAAATCTGCTGCTGAGAACTGCACTTTAGCTGCTCATTGACATAATAGAAGAGGTAGAAAATATGTTGTCTAATGGTAAAGAGACTAGTACTAAGGGGAAAACTAAAATGTCATCTTATTAAAGCAAAAAGGACAAAGTGATTACTGCAAGACTTAGTAGCCCTACTGTTATAGTTCATCAAACTCATGACAAGGCACCCTTGCGTCGGCTTCGACAGGATGGTGAACCTTTTCATCCGTTCGTTGAATTCCTTTTTCCTTTGCAGGATGCTGTCCATTTCGGCCTCGAGCCTTAGCTTTTTCCTCTCCATCTCGGTGGCCTGTTCGGCGTCGAGGGTTTCGGACGATCTCTTCGATGTCGAAGTTACGTTCGAGTCCTTTTCCTTCGGCGTCGAGCGCGCCTTTTCAGGAACGTGCTTCCACGACGTAGGCTTGTCTTGTGTTTTCGCCGACTGGGAGTCCTTTTCGAAGGATCCACTGGGCTGTTTGTCCTTGGATGCAGCTGCGTCCGTCAAATGTTTCAGTGCCAGTGCTCCTTTCGAGGACTTAGACTCTGATTTTCGAGAGTCTGTCGGGGCCTTAGGGGTCGTCGTCTCTCTTACCTCCTTTGTGGTTTTCGTATCTGTCTCTACAACCGTGTAGTCATCTGGTCCCTCGGCGATGTTGTCCTCTTTCCCACTGGAGAGGCCCAAGTCCTGGCGCGACGAAGGCTGACCTTGGCCTTGCATGTTGTAGTTGTCTCTCCTCTGTCTTTCTCTTACCCTGAGCGTCTTCGGGGTAAAAACCGAGCAGGCGTTGCAATCCTTGCTCTCGTGGTCGACCAGCAAACTGAGGTTGCAAACCGGATGCTGGTCCTTCTGCGCGTATTTGTGGTGGCAATTTCGGCAGAATTTAAAAGGTGTTTTGTCCATTCCTGGCCCCCTGTGTGCACATTCTCCGTTGGACGTCGAAGTTTTCGATGTTCTCCTCCTTTTTCGTCATCCCGGTTCAGTGGTCTTGATTGCGAGATGTATTCTCCAATTTTTTCGGTGGTTTACTGTCTTCTCCTTTCTCCTTTCTCCAAAAACTCTGGAACCTCTCGGTGACTATCCAGACCCAACGGCGGAAAAAAGATTCTGAAGATGGCGCCCAAAGGTGGGAGCTTCCGCAGGAAGCGTGCCGACAACACAGGAAGGACATCACAGTTAGGGACGTCGACACCCACCTGGGCTACGAGAAAAACAAAAAAACTGAAAAAAATACTACGATTCAGGACCCAACTACTAGACCGCGGAATAATGCACAGCATAGTGAATCCAGAAAGATTCACGCTGCAAGACCATACATTACTAAAGTTGAGAAAGGGAAAGCCCACCCACAGTAATAATATACGGCTGTCTAACCCATGGTTTACTGAAGATTGTGCAGTGGCAAAAAAACTTCTTATTAAGGCCCTACAATCTAAGGAGACAGTGCTAATTAGGCAAGAAAGAAAAGCGTCCAACAAAGTATTGAAAGTAGCCTGTAGAAATTGGGAGGACGCCAGCTGGGAGGATTTGATAGCTGCTGTGAAGGTGGATTATTGCTAATGGCAGCAAAATAGGGAACCTGGTCCAGGAATATAATTTAGACCAAAATACATGGCATAGACATTTTTCTCAATTATATGCATGTCCAGGGATGACACTTAGAGATCCCATACATAGTATTGAGGATTTAATAATATCAAATGAGATTGCACCTCTATATTTTATTGTAGAAGATACCACACTGGCCATAGCCGCTATTAAGCCATCTAAAGCCCCTGGCCCTGACAAAATACCTGGAGATCTTTTTAAGCATGCTCCTGAGGTGTGGGCCCCTTACATCAAACTCTTACGTAGTGCAATCAGTAGAGGGCAGCCCATTCCTGAATCCTGGAAGGGCACAGAGATCGTCCCGATATATAAGAAGGGCAGTAGGGACGATCCCGCTAACTACAGGCCTATCAGCCTGATAGATATAATGCAAAAGGTTTATTCCAAACAGATCCTAGATAATTTAAATGACTGGACGATCAAAAATTAAGTACTGTCCCCATGTCAGGCGAGTTTTAGAAGGAGAACTAGTACTATAGATCAAGTGTTCAGGCTTGTAACTCTAGCCTGGAAATATACAAAGTTAAGATCGGGTCATTTATATGTGACTTTTATTGATTTAAAAGCCGCATTCGATTCAATTCCTAGAGATCTGTTATGGATAAACTTGCAGCAAGGGGAACCAAAAGATATTCTGGTCCAGCTGATTAGGCTCCATGAAGACAACTTTGCAAAAGTCCGCTGGGGTAAAGGGGGGGGGGGGGGGACTCACAGACGAGGTAACAGTCAAGAGGGGCGGGCGCCAGTGGTGCGTCCTGGCGCCAACTTTGTTCCTCTTAAACGTTGACATGGTTGAGTTCCTGAAAAAATCTAAACATGACTCTCTAAAGTTAGGAGGGAACCATATTTGTGTGTTGACATTTGCAGATGACACAATTGTGTTGTCACAAACACCTAAGGAGGGCCTGCAAAATCTGTTGAATAAGCTTGACGAATACTGAAAATTAAACGGTTTGGAAATAAATCCTGTAAAAACTAAATATATGTCTATAAGGCCCCACAAATGTTTTAAGAATGATATAATGTTGAATGGAGCAATCTTAGAGTGCGTTTCCAGCTTTGTTTATTTAGGGGTAACCATTGACTCGAAACTCTCATGGAATCCCCATTTAAAGAAATCGAGAACTATTTTAACGCAAAACTCAGCACCTACTCCATGCAACCAGGGCAAAGGTCATTACACCAGCCCTAGAAGTTTATAAGTCTAGTGCTCAAACTACTGCCCTGTATGGCTCAGAGTTGGGAAGGGGGCGGGGGGGGGGGGGGGGGGGACTACTTTCCACCCTAATTGTGGAGGAAAACAAGGTTTTACAGTTGATTCCCCAAAACACACCAGTGATCCCTTTTATGTGCAATCTGGGTATAAAACAGATAGGGCAGTTTGGATGACTTGGTCATATTGGATTAGAATACGGACCACCAATGAACTGCATACTTATAGACAGGCATTGAGTGAATTATTGGCATTAGACATCCATGTTACTTTTCCCTGGTTGGTCAATATTCGTAAATGCTTTTGAAGCTGGGCCTGAGTAGATTCTGGGAAAACCCTAGTGTGTTGACCCCGGACTCAAAAAGGAAAATTATTTACTGGAATTTTATTATGCACAAAGTCACATTAAATTGTAGATCTGGTACACTTACAAGTCAATTTTTGATGCTTAAAATAACTCCCTGTTTTGAACCATTTTTAGACTAAATTGAACCCCCAACTTGCAAAGGTATTACATCTGAAATTCAGAACGGTATTTTTCAAATAAAGGCTTTTACATCCAAGTGGGGAACATCACAGAATGGAGAGAAAGATTGTCCGTGTATATTGTGTCTTACAGGAAGTAGGGAGGATATTACACATGTCTTATTTGTCTGCCCTGCTTATATTAATGCTAGAAAAAAATGAATAAAACCTTTGGGCAGGAACCTGAGTATTAGGAAATTTACTGACATGTTGCGTATTCTAAAAGCCGATAGCTCCAAGCTCATTGTATTTGGTGTCAGTAGATTTTAATTGGCTATTAATTTTATGAGAATGAAGAAAGGGTTGAAGTTTAAAAACATTTTTTTAATGCTAATCTATGAGGGATATGTGAATTGCCTAATTGTACTGATAGCACTAAAAGCACTTTACTACTTTGTACTTAAAGGCCTTGATGATATTGCACTTTGCATCTCGCACTTTACTGAACTTACTATATTAGTGTCAATTGTAAATAATAGAAGATCTATGTATTGCATGTTAACTTATTAGAGGATCAATGTACTGTATGTTTTTATGAAACAATTTCTTTTTTTTTTATATTTTGTTGCTTTAATGATTCTATGAATCGAATAAAGATGTTTTGACTTTGACTGGGTAAGAGGCGGATATCCCAGAAGTTGTGTTAATGGCTCGATAGTGCCTTCTCACAATCTCATAACAAACTTATGAAGGCGCTGGAAAAAAAAAACAGGGATAATCTAGCGGTAAAACATCTCCTAAAGGAATTAAAACGGGCTCTTGAGAAACATAAATTGGACATAAGAAAGGAGGCATGGGAACAATTGTATGAAGCAAGTCTAAATAAAGATCCTAGACTCTTCTGGAAAACTGTTTATTCAAATTTTTCCAAAGCTCCCACAATAGTAGCATTGATGCTACAATTATGCCTATGTTTGAGTACAACATTTTTCTAGCCTTTATAGCGTTAATGGTGAGCTTTGTCCCACGTCAAATTATTGCGACATAAAAACTGTCCACTTTAGAGCTGGCATGCCCAATGCTAGATGAAGTTCAAAGTTCATTAAATCAAACTGTAGAGAATAAAGCGTCTGGCCCCGATGGTGTTCTTCCGATCTGTTTCTGGCCAATCCTGTCCTTTGGCTCCCTCTGCTGACCAATATTCCAAGCTGCATAGCTTCCCAGTGCCCTAAAAAATACTGGGGCACCATGATTATAGTTCCCATTTTCAAACAAGCATTGGAAATGCAATAGGTCTCGGATTTATTTGAGTTAGAGCTAATGGCATTGTAAATGGCAATGTCTTTTAGCCATGTATTATGGAGTGTATGCATGTGGTGTGTAATGTGGTTTGGATTGGAATTGTTCAGCCTGCACACTCACAAACTGTTCACCCTGCACACTCACAAACTGTTCACCTTGCACACTCACAAACTGTTCACCCTGCACGCTCACACATTGTTCACCCTGCACGCTCACACACTGCTCACCCTACACGCTCACAGACTGCTCACCCTACACGCTCACAGACTGTAAACCCTGCACGCTCACACACTGCTCATCCTACACACACACACTTCACACTCTGCACTCGCACTCTGCACTCTGCACACTCACTCTGCACACTCACTCTGCACACTCACTCTGCACTCACTACTCTGCACTCACTACTCACTACTCTGCACTCACTACTCACTACTCTGCACTCACTACTCTGCACTCACTACTCACTACTCTGCACTCACTACTCACTACTCTTCACTCACTACGCTGCACTCACTACTCTGCACTCACTACTCACTACTCTGCACTCACTACTCACTACTCTGCACTCACTACTCTGCACTCACTACTCACTAGTCTGCACTCACTGCACTCACTACTCTGCACTCACTACTCTGCACTCACTACTCACTACTCTGCACTCACTACTCTGCACTCACTACTCTGCACTCACTACTCACTACTCTGCACTCACTACTCACTACTCTGCACTCACTACTATGCACTATGACATCATACATTCACAGACACTAGAACAAAGATGCCTCGAGGGACTGTGGCACATTGTGACATCACCAAACATTCTGGAAGTTGCAGTCATGACAGGGATGGTGCATTATGACATTATACAAGCAAACATTCTGATGATCGTGGACAGGAAAAGGAACCACGCTTTCAATGTGACATCACATAATCGGAGGTTTGCGACTGACAAGGGTGATGCAGGATTATCAAAATGTCACAGACCATTATTTTCTCTTAGTAAAGAAACCAAAAAAGGCAGAGGTGCAGTTTGATATCATATAATATAATGCTAGCTGTGCAGAAACGCAGGCTAACAGGACTGAGTTAAATAACCAGAAGATGTATTTATGCCTTACTCTGAAAGATGAAGTATCGGAACATGCATTCACACAACCCCGCCCAGCCTCTTAAAGCTACAGTGCTATTGAAACCAACAGCATTGTAACCTCCTGATGTTAGCGCCACTTACTAATTAATATTATACAACAACATATATATAATCAGCCTTCGTTTCCACATTGGCGCCCATGCATCAACCCCCCCCTCCCCCTCGCTTGTTTTCGTAAACACAGTTCTAACCAGGGGAGCTACTCCGCAGCTTCAGCTCTGCACCTGACCCTTCGGACTCCGCTAACCCCAGCTTTCTCCTCTCTGGACTGCAAAGGAGAAGCTGAGACATTTAAAAAAAAAAGCCGTCTCCGGCAATGAGGAGCAGAGAGTTGAAAAGCGGTGCTCTGCAGGACAGCACCTACTTCCGGTTTGGCCGGCAATGCTTCCGGGTCGCCGCAGGCAGCGCGGCGGCCCGCCCTGCACGGGGAAGGGAGGCAGCTTTCGAGGAGGACAGCACCTGGCCGCGAGCGCGTTCTCGTGCGCGTGACCTTAACAAATCGCCGCGCGCGGCCAGTGCTGTCCTCCTGGAAAGCTGACACGCTAACTATAGGTCTTTGGCGAGAGCGAGCTTCGCTCGCTTCTAGCCGAGACCTAAAAAGGGGACATGTTGGACCCAAGATGTTAACGCCTAATCTCATTAATTGATTGCACTTGTAAAATGATAGGCAGGGTCTTCCTAGATCACCTAGAGACTTGGATATCTGAAAGTGGGAAGTTTATGGACATACAATATGGCTTTAGGAGGGTTCTGGGTACTGTTGAACAGTGTCTTAATATGCACCCGGTCATAAGCAATTACACAATAGCTAAGACCGGATCCCTCTATCATTTATCTGACATCAGCTTTTGACTGGGTGCAGAGAGGGAAATTATGGGAAAAAATGCTGAATCTTGGCATTGATCCATCTTTAGTTTATTTTCTAGCACAGATGCATCAGGATGTGACTGGGAGGATCAGGTATAGAGTGGGCGGGGAACTCGCAGCCTCCATTAAAATGAATCATGGGGTTCGTCAATAGTGTGTCCTGCCCCCTTTTTATTTTTTCTTTATATTAGTGACCTAGAATGTCATCTCAATCAATAGCATACTGATGTTCCCAAGATAGGCACTAGAAATCATCCGACATTATTCTATGCCGATGCATGTGTGTTAATGTCCAGCACGAATGTGGGCTTGCAGAAGCTTGTCACTAAATTTAATGTTTTTATGACTGAACTGGGCCTAAAGAATAAGTTACTTACCCTTGGTAACGATATATCTGAAAGAAACATAGGTTAGTTATAGATTCCTTACCTTAGAATTATCCCCAGGAGTCAGACTGGATCCGGAAAGTTTTTTGTCAGCAGTACCTCTGAGCGTCGAAAGGTGGCGTCGGTAAGCATTGCGTCCATCGTTGGCGTTGTGGTCGCCGGTATGGCGTTGCGGTCGCCGGTATGACGTTGCAGTAGCTACTTCAACGCCGCCCTCGCACACCGACATCAGTTCTGTCCACGACTTTCCGCACCAGAAACGCAGAGCTATGCAAGACACTGACCACTGGTGCAGAAAACTAGGGCCCTGAAAGGATGTCCATAACCCTAGAAATCAGGACACAGAACGGGGAGGATAGGTGGGGCGGTAAGGAATCTATAACTAACCTATGTTTCTTACAGATATATCGTTACCGAGGGTAAGTAACTTGTTCCTCTGAATGAATATGCTACTTACCAGTATGCATCTGTTCTTGGCATGTAGGGCTGCTAACATTCATATCTATTGCATAGATCGCCGCCTAGTGTTGGGTCCGGATGATTGCACATTGTTGTCCTGGAAGAGTCTTCGAAGTATCACAAGATAGGTGGCTCCTCACCTGGACTACAGTGCGCATGGGCATCGACTCCAACCCCAGATTGTTTTTAGCCATTGTGGCAGAGATGGAGTGAAATAATGTAAATGATGTCCATGCTAATGATTGAATGCAAGAAAATATCTGCAGCCGCTACGGGCACCGGGGAGGAGGGCGGGCGATATGAATGTTAGCAGCCCTACATGCCAAGAACAGATGCATACTGGTAAGTAGCATATTCAGTTCGAGGCATGTGGGCTGCTAGATTCATATCTATTGCATAGAATACATAGCAGTCCCTCAATTAACTGCGGCTGCCCGTGCCAGCTGCAGAAGTCTGAAAAAGAGTTTTGAGAACAGCCTGTCCAACAGCTGCCTGCTGTTTGGAGTGCACATCTACACAGTAATGCTTGGTAAACGTGTGTGGTGTAGACCATGTGGCTGCTCTACAAATGTCTTCCAAAGGAATGTTCCCTAGGAAAGCCATGGAGGCTCCCAACTTGCGTGTGGAGTGTGCTCTTGGGGGGATCGTTAAAAGTACGTTTAGCTTTTTGATAACAGATCTGAATACATTTAACGATCCACCTGGCTATTCCTGCTTTGGAAATAGGGTTGCCTTTGTGCTGGGCTGAGAAGGCAACACAAAAGTTGCTGTGTCTTTCTAAATTGTTGTGGTCTGTCAATGTAGTACATCAATGCCCTTTTTACGTCCAATGTATGGAGCATTCTTTCTGCTACAGTCTGTGGGTTCTGAAAGAAAGCGGGCAGTTCAATAGTTTGATTGACATGAAACTGTGACACCACCTTTGGAAGGAACTTAGGGTTAGTGCGGAGCACTACCCTGTTTGAATGAATTTGTATAAATGGCTCTTGTATTGTGAGCGCCTGCAGCTCGCTAACACGCCTGAGAGATGTAATAGCAATGAGAAAAGCCACTTTCCATGTTAAGAACTGAATCTCACATGAATGTAGAGGCTCAAAAGGTGGGCCCATCAGTCTAGTGAGAACCACATTGAGGTTCCACACAGGAGCTGGTGGTGTTCTGGGAGGAATGACTCGCTTCAGTCCCTCCAGGAAGGCTTTAATGGCAGGCACCCTGAAAACAGAGAGATGCTGCCTGTTCTGTAGATAAGCCGCTATGGCGGATAAGTGTATCCGAATGGAAGCGTAAGCTAGATTGCATTTGTAAAGATGTAACAGATAGCAGATGATATTAGGAATGGATGCATCTAGCGGGTTAATGTGATGTGCTGTACAGTAAATGACAAACCGCTTCCACTTTGCAGCATAGCAAGCTCTTGTTGTGGGCTTCCTGGCCTCCCTGATAATGTCCATGCATTCAGGAGGCAGGTTGAGGTAGCCAAACTCTAAGACCTCAGGAGCCAGATCGCCAGATTGAGCTGTTGCGGATCTGGATGCTGAATGTCGCCATGGTTCTGCGTCAAGAGCCTGGGTGTGAGATGCAGCCTTTGATGCGGTACCACGGAAAGTTCTAGAAACGTGGTGTACCATGGTTGGCGTGCCCACGTTGGAGCAACCAGGATGAGCGTCATCGAGTGTTGCTTTAGCTTTCTTGCCACCAGTGGTATGAGAGGTGCTGGGGGAAAAGCGTACGCAAATCTGCCTGACCAGTTCATCCATATCGCATTGCCCTGCGACTGTGGGTGAGGGAACCTGGCGGCAAAGTTTTGGCATTTTGCGTTTTCCCTTGTGGCAAACAGGTCGATCTCTGGATGACCCCACTGCTGGAAGTACGGGCGGAGTACTGATGGATGTATCTCCCAATCGTGCATTTGATGGCTGTACCTGCTGAGCAGATCCGCCATCTGATTGTCCTTGCCCGGGAGGTGTTCCGCCATGAGGAAGATGTTCCTCTGAATGGCCCACTTCTACATGCTCTGAGCCAGATGAGACAGCTGTGGAGAGTGCGTACCTCCCTGTTTCTGGATGTAGTACATGGCTGTCATGTTGTCCGTCCGGATCAACACGACTTTGTTGCACAGATGTACTTTGAAGGATTTGAGCGCCGTGAAGATCGCCAGCAACTCTAGGTAGTTGATGTGCATTGTCTGTTGCTGCGTCGACCAGAGTCCCTGCACCGTGTAGTGGAGCACATGAGCTCCCCAACCCTGGAGAGAGGCGTCCGTCGTCATGATGACTTGCGGCACAGGCTCTTGAAACGGTCGGCCCTTGCAAAGGTTGCGTGGAGTCCACCAATGCAGAGAGTTGTATGCCCGACCGGTCACCAACACTAGGTCTGTCAGTTGTCCTTGAGCCTGGTTCCACTGATTCGCCAAGCATTCTTGGAGCGGACGCATATGCAACCTTGCGTGCGGGACTATGGAGATGCAGGAGGCCATCATGCCTATCAACTGCATGAACACTCTCGCTGGTAGTGAGTGTTGCGGTCTGAACCGTTGGATGAGCGACTGAATGTTGTCGATCCTCACCGGGTTTGGCTGCGCTATAGCAGTCAGGGTATTGATTGTCGCGCCCAGATATTGCCGCACATGGGATGGCTGAAGGTGCGACTTGGGGTAGTTCAGCGAGAACCCCAGACTGTGAAGGAGGTGAATGGTGTGGGACATGTCTGCGGCGCACTGCCGTTCCGACTTTGCTTGAACGAGCCAGTCGTCTAGGTAAGGGTAGACATGTATGTTCTGTCTCCTGAGGTGCGCCGCTACTGTCTCCAGACACTTGGTGAACACTCTAGGGGCAGTGGTCACTCCGAAAGGTAGGACTTTGAAACTGATAAGGCCTGTTTTGTATGGTGAACCTGAGGTACTTTCTGTGGGAGAGATGGAGTGGTATGTGAAAATAAGCATCCTTGAGCTCCAAGGTTGCAAGGAAGTCCCCTTGGTTCAACAGTGGGAGAATTTGCTGCAGTGTTAGCATATGAAAATGTTCTGAGAGGATATACAGGTTGAGGGGGCGTAGATCCAGAATGGGTCTGAGGGATCCGTCCTTTTTTGGGATGAGGAAGTATAGGGAATAAACCCCTGTTCCTTCCTCCTCCACTGATAAGAGCTCTATTGCGCCTTTTTGCAGCATCACAAGAACCTCTTGCTGCAATAAGTGCAAGTGCTCTGCTGACATAGGACGTTGTCTTGGGGGTATGTTGGGTGGAGTGGACGTCAACTCCAAACAGTAACCGTACTGGATAAGTTTCCTCACCCACCTGTCTGTGGTGATGGACGTCCAGACTGGCAGGAACTGCTGGAGTCTCCCCCCGACAGGTGTTGGATGGTCGGGGGGCAGTGACAGAGAGTCACTGTTTGTTGGCGGCAGAGGAACGGGAGCTGTTGTTGCCTCTGCCCTTGGCACTGTTTCCTCTGTAACCCCCTCTACCTTGCTTGGGGTACGAGGATTGTGCGCCACCTCTAGTGAATTGCGTCTGCTGTGGCAAGTGTCCTCTGTGAACACCACGTGCACTTGAGCGACGAAAAGTGCTCCCTCTGAATTGCTGAGACTGAAGCGCCCCCATAGATTTAGCTGTCTCATTGTCTTTTTTGATCTTCTCGAAGGTGGTGTCAACGTCTGGGCCAAACAGTCTGTCGAGATTAACGGGCTGGTTGAGTATAGTTGTTTGTATGTCAGGCTTGAACCCTGAGATGCGAAGCCATGCTTGACGTCTCAACATCACGCTAGTGTTAATCGCTCTAGCCGCTGTATCTGCAACGTCTAGCGCACACTTGATGGCAGTGTTTGAAATAAGCTTTCCCTCCTGTATTAGCATCTCAGCTGCCTCCTTAAACTCATCTGGAAGGTGTTGTAGGAGCTGCTCTAGGGTGTCGTAATGCGCCCTATCATATCGTGCCAACAGGGCCTGTGTGTTCGATATGCGCCAGATATTGGCTGCCTGTGCAGCCACCCTTTTCCCCGATGCCTCCAGCACTTTCGACTCTTTGTCTGGGGGAGCAGCTTCACCCGTTGTCTGCGAGTTCGCCCTTTTGCGGGCATTGGCGACCACTAAAGAGTCTAGAGGCAGCTGGCCCCGTATCTATGCTGGGTCCCCAGGTGCCGGTCTGCATTTTTTTTCTATACGTGGGTTGACCACCCTTGCCCTTGTGGGTTCCTTGAAGATGTCATTGGCGTGCTTTAGGACCCCTTTTAGCATTGGAAGTGTTTTTACAGTCTTTTCTGCGGCAGAGAAAGTGTCAAACAAAAAGTCTTCTTCAACAGGGTCGGCATGCATGTCCACCTTATGATTAGCAGCCGCCCATTCAATTAAGGCATTAAATGCCGCTAAGTCTTCAGTTGGGGATGTCCTTACACCATAAACCTGTGGGTCCTGTACCACATGCTGGTCCCCCTGGTCACCAGTGTCCACCCATGAGTCCTGCTGCTCATCAGGGTCATTGTTATCTGGGAAGTTGTACTGTTCATCCTGGTCACCTTCATCCCCCCCTGAAGCATTGGGTGAAGGTGGTGGGCTCCTCCTTGATTGTCGATGAAGAGGTTCAGTAAGGGCAGGAAAGTCCTGTGCTTGCCTTTTCTTCTTCAGAGGTATGACATACGATGCTAATGGCTGGGAAGTGATTTTTCGCTTATAGAGCGTCAATTTTCCCGTGTCGGCGTCGATATACTGCTCAGATTGCTCTTCTGACGCCTGTTGTCAACCCAAACGTCCACTTAGCATCGAGTGGTCCGAAGCTTCATCGTCCTTTGGCACCGACCGGGGTGTAAAGGCCTTCGGTGCCACCTTCGGCGGCAGAGTGTAGAGGATTGGCGTTGAAGTCTTCTTCGGTGCCTCCACCAATTTGGTAACCGACGGCTTGTGAGTCGTTGATGGCAAACTCTTCTCCCGAATTCTCTTGAGGGAGTCGGTGACTTGTTTAGTGAAGGAAGCGGAGGGTTTAGTCGGCCCGACCGATGATCTCTGTCCGTCACCATGGGAGGACCCCAGCGTCAACGAGGTGTTTGTGCGTGTCGGAGACTCAGACGCATCTTCGACCCCAATGTGCTTTTGCGTAGGGCCTCCGGACTTCGGCTCGGGGCCCTTTGTCGACTGCGCTTCAACCGGGCGTTTGCCTGTTGGCGCCGTTGTCGTGTCCGATGGTGGGTCGACAGTCGTCCTGGACGTCGATTGAGCCACCGTGCTCGACACGTGCTCGACGACCTTCTTCGAGCTTGGTTCTTTGGCCACCGTACGTAGCGGAGCCGGCTCGACAGCCTTCTTCGGCTTCGGAGCCACTGAAGTCGACGGCGTCGATGACGTAGCAGGCGTCTTCAGTTTAGATGGTACGTCGGCCATCTTTGTTGTTGTCGATTCCGATGGTTTCGGTTTCGATATGCTCAATGGCGGCTCTGCTGGTGTGTCCGTAGCCGGGCCAGAATGCGGGGATTGAGGTGTAGGGTCGTGGGTAAGGCCGAGTGGCGATCCCGTGACCCGAGCCTGAGTCATGTTACTTTCGGGGCATAGCTCGTCCTCTGAGCTATCTTCCGCGGCCCAATAAACTTCTTCGACGTCCCCTACCTCCTCGACGTTTTCCGCTAGGTCCTGGCCCTCGACGGGTTCTCCGGATTCGGCCTCGACCTCCGTCGATGGTGGTGAAATCTGCAGATGATGGCTTGGGCCTTCTGCCTCGGGGTCGTCGAAGATGTCGATTGGTGCCGGAGCCGCTCGCCGGGCCTCAAGGCGCGCCGCGCGCCGAAGCTTGAGCGTCTTCTTCGACCTGAACTTCGAACAGGCCATACAGTTGGCCTCGTTGTGGTCCGGCGAGAGGCATTTGTTACAAACTGGATGCACGTCGATGTGTGGGTACTTCGAACCACACACAGGGCAGAATTTGAACGGGCTCCGTTGCATCGTAGTATCGTCGGGGTCTTGCTGCGACGACAGGGCCTCGATGTCCGAAGAGTTACTCGACTCCGCAGAAGACCGACTCGTAGAGTTGGAAGAAACACAAGACCGAACGCGAACAATACCGACGGGGTAACGAAGGCCTTTTGGCCTTAAAGAAGTAGTTTCTTCGATTCCGAACAGGAGACGTCGAAATCACATCCGAACCCAATGGCGGAAAAAAACAATCTGGGGATGGAGTCGATGCCCATGCGCACTGTAGTCCAGGGGAGGAGCCACCTATCTCGTGAGCCTTCGAAGACTCTTCCAGGACAACAATGTGCAATCATCCGGACCCAACACTAGGCGGCGATCTATGCAATAGATATGAATTTAGCAGCCCACATGCCTCGAACAGAAACAGTTAGTTATAGATTCCTTACCTTAGAATACATACCCCAGCAATACCAACCCCGGAGGTAGGTCTGCGAACCAAGTTCACACCAGAAAGTCGTGGAGAACAAAACGGTCAAAGAAGCTATCCCTCTTTTGCTGTCCAGGCAGTGGTGTTTTGTAAACGTGTGCAGCGAAGCCCACGTAGCCGCATGACAGATGTCATTTAGAGGGACACCTCGTCCCAAAGCAGTAGTGGATGCAGTCACCCTGGTGGAATGGGCAAGTAGCCCCTCCTTTTTTGCTAGAGAATAGCAGGCTTTAATACACAAAACGACCTATCTGGAGATGGTCCGCTTGTGTACGGCCTGATCTTTCTTGGCGCACACGTACCCAACAAAGAGCTGGTCATCCACCCGGAATGTTTTGTGCGATCCAGATAGAAGGAAAACACAGGTTTTGGGTCCAGACGGTGTAGCCTCTCTTCCTCTTTAAAAGGATGCGGATGCAGAAAGAAGGCAGGCAAAGTGATGGTTTACCCAATATGAAAGGAGGTGACCACCTTGGGAAGAAAGGATGGACAAGTTCTTAGGACAACCTTGTCCGGATATACCGTCAGAAAAGGATGCTTAGATGAAACAGCCTGGAGCGCACTCTTCTGGCAGATCTGATGGCTACCAGGAATGCAGTTTTAAGAGTTAAGAGTCTGAGAGGACAGTTGTGAAGCGGCTCAAAGGGAGCGCACATCAAATAGGTTAAGACCACATTCAGGTTCCACTGAGGCATTACGAAGGTGATAGGAAGAAAGAGATGAGTAATGCCTTTTAAGAAACGATTTACGACCGAGGACTTTGAGAGAAGGCTGATCAGGAAGACTAAGAAAGGCAGAAATGGACGAGATAGCCCTTGATAGTGCCCAGAGCAGAGCCCTGCATGGCCAAAGAAAGGAGGAAGAAGAGAACCTCAAAAGAGGGGCAGAAAGGGAATCTACAGCCTGGGCTGTGCACCATGCCACAAATTTGTTCCATCAGCAGAGGTATGTCGTCTTAGTGGAGGGACGCCTGGCTGCAAGATTACATCACAGACTTCGGGAGGCAGGTCAAACGACGTCAACGGCCGCTGCTTAATCTCCACGTAACGAGGTGGAGGCTGGACTGGTTCTGGCGGAGGAACGTCCCCTGCTGCTGCGACAGAAGATTCTCCCCAAGAGGCAGTCTGTTCGGAGGACTGATGGCCATGTTGAGCTGCTCGGGATACCAGACTCTTCGTACCCAATCCGGAGCTACAAGAATGACTTGGGCCCGGTCAAGCTTCATATTCCTCAGCACTCTGGGCAGAAGTGGTATAGGTGGAAAGGCGTATAGAAGACCGCAACTCCACATGCGACGAAAAGTGTCGCCTAGCGAGCGCCGCCTTGGAAATTCCATGGCCCAGAATTGCTGACATTGCGTGTTCTCTTCGGTGGCAAATAGATCTAACCAAGGCTCTCCCCACTGCTGAAAGAGACCTTGCACCACCTCTGAGTGAAGACCTCATTTGTGATCCATCACGCACCTGCGGCTGAGTTTGTCCACCCTGGCATTCAGAGAACCTGCCAGCGTTGAAGCACCAGGGTATGCCCTGATGTTCCAGCCATGTCCAGAGGCGGAGTGCCTCCTGACGTAGGGTCCATGACCCAACCCCCCCCTTGTTTGTTGCAGTACCACATGGTGGTGGTGTTGTCCGTGAACACCTGCACTACTCTTTCCCAGAGAGAAGGAATGCTTTGAGAGCAAGACGGATGGCCCGAAGCTCCAGAAGGTTGATGTGGAGCCCGGACTCCACCAGAGCCCAGAGACCTCTGATCTCCGCCTCTCCCATGTGGCCGCCCCATCCCAGAAGAGATGCGTCTGTCAGCACTGTGTGTTCTGGTTGTGGAAGGGAGAGGAATCTGCCGTTGACCCAATCCTGGTTCTTGAGCCACCACTGCAATTGTCGTACAGTGGCCTCCGAGATCTGGATGCAATTGGACAGATTCCCCTGATGCTGGGCCCACTAGAACTTCAGGTCCCACTGCAGAGCCCGCATATGCCACCTGGCATGATCGACCAGCAGGATGCAGAAGGCCATGAGGCCCAGCAGCCTCAGGGTCATTCTGACCAAAACACGGGATAGGGGCTGAAAGATCGGAATCCTAGCCCGAATATCCCAGACTCGCTGTTCGGGAGGATAAACACGAAACTACATTGTGTACAGAACCGCTCCGATGAAGAGGAGCTTCTTAGAGTGGTCAGGTGTGACTTCGGAACGTTGATGGAGAACCCCAGCGAATGCAGGAGGTTGGCCGTAGTGTGGAGGTGGGAGACAACAACCTGGGGCGAGCCCGCCTTCAACAGCCAGTCGTCGAGATAGGGGAAGACTGGAACCTCTGATCTGCGCAGATGAGCTGCGACCACCACCATCACTTTCGTGAACACCAAGGGGCGCTGGTAAGGCCAAAGGGGAGCACGGTAAACTGAAAGTGCTCTTGGCCTACCGTGAACCGCAGGTAACGCTGGTGGGCCGGCAGGACGGGGATGTGAAATTAAGCGTCCTGCAAGTCCAACTCTACCATCCAGTCTCCAAGGTCTAGAGAAGACAAGACCTGAGCGAGTGTCAACATCTTGAACTTCTCCTTCCTGAGCAAGCAGTTGACGTTCCTGAGGTCCAAGATAGTACACAGGCCCTTGTCCTTCTTGGGTACCAGAAAGTTGTGGAAATAGCACCCACGACCTACTTCTGGGGCAGAAACGTGCTTGATGGCTCCCCTGGCCCTGAGAGCCATGACTTCCTGTTGGAGAAGGCCCAGATTATCCCCTGAGATACAATGGTACTGAGGTGGCATGGCTGGGAGGGAGTAGCCCCTTCGGACCATCTGCAAAACCCAACTGTCTTACGTGATGGTGTGCCAGTAGGGGAGGTGATGGCGGATTCTGCAGCCCACTGGCGATTGATGGGCCTGAAATGTCAGACTAGGAAGGTTTGGAAGTGGAAGCAGAGGAGAGGTTGGTGGACTGGCCCGCCCGCTGGCCCCCAGAAACACGGCGGTGGTTCCCACGTCCCCAGCCGCATGAAGGTTGGGGAGCTTGCGCCGGCCTATGAATCTGGGCGGGACGTAGTGGGGCACGCCTTCCGTAGCCACGAAAGGGGCGAAAAGCAGACTGCGCAGGGCGGTTGGAGAGGCCCACGGACTTGGCCATAGCTCGTGAGTCCTTGAAACGCTCTAGATCGTGGTCTGCTTTGTCGCCAAAAAGGCGACAGCCATCAAAGGGCATGTCCATAAGGGTATTCTGGACATCCCCAGAAAAGCCAGTCGATTTCATCCAGGTGTAGCATCGAAGGGCTACCGACGTGGAAATCGTCATGCCGAGAGTAGGTGGGATCCAGCCCACAACGGATGGTAAACTTTGCTGCGTCCCATCTAGCGGCAACAGCATGGGAGAGTAGAGTCCGTGCCTCCTCTGGACACTGTGGCAGCACTTGCGAAAGGGCGTCCCATACAGAGTGGGAATAACAGCCCAATAGACATGCGGTGTTTACCATCCACAGTCAAGATGATCCAGCTTCTTGGGTTCCCTATCTGGTGGAGAGTTAGGGAATGCGCTCTTGGAGGTAGAGGCTTGGAACACCAAGCTCTCAGGGGTTGGGTGTAAGGACAGGAAAGTGGGGTCGCCCAGGGTCGGGCGGTAGCGTTGGGCAATCATCCTATCCACTGGAGCCCCTGTGTTGGGCCTGGACCAGTTGCCCAAAAGGATGTTGGTTAGGGCTTCATTAAACGGCTGCAAGGGCTCCGAAGAGCTTGCTTGCGGGTGAAGCACCTCTGTCAGGAGGTTAGTCCTGACTGGCACTGTAGGGAGCTCGAGGTGGAGAGTCTCTGCCGCCCTATGCAACACCACTGCATAAGTAGCTCCCTCATCCATAGCAGGAGACAACATGCCATGGTATGGGGAGGTATTGAGACCACTGTCATCCCCCAGATCCTCTCTCCAGTGCGAATAATAATCTAACTGGTGGGTCTGAGGGTGACCTGACCCCTCCCAGTCCTCCTCCTCGTCCTCTGGGTGCCAATCTGGCCTGAAAGGGAACCCAGGAGTGAACAGGGGCACAAAGACACCACTCGGCACCGGATCCGCCGTTGGGCGATGCCGGCCCGGCTCTGTGTGCGGTGCCAAAGGAAACGACGCAGGTGGAGGTGTAATGAGGTCAACCGACACCGATCCGGATCCAGGCCTGGATCCATGGGGGCCCTGCGGCGCCGGAGCCACCGGCAGAGAAGGCCTAGGACCCCCAATCAACACCGCAGGGCCTGAAGGCACGCCGGCAGAGCCGGGCTGCCCAAAGATGTCATTCATCGCCTCATAAAACGTACGAAGCTGGGGTGGGGTCGCTACGGGTCCTGGGAAAGGAGGGGAAACTCTTAGTCAGCCTTTCAGGCTCCGCACGGGAGCTGCGGGAGAGGCACTGCCCGCATCCCTAGTCGTGTCAGACGACCGATGGGGAGAAGCCTAAGAGCAACAATGCCTTCTTCTTGTGCTTCGACTTACCTGATCCCGAGTGCGAAGACTTGAATGACAAGTGGTGATGGCTCTGCGACAGGTCCCTCGACTTCCCTCGCGACCGGGACCTCGAATGGCGCGGTGCACGACTTGGGGTCTCGGTCACGCTCCAAGCAAAAGAGGCACATGCGATGCGGATCCGTCACAGACATCAGTCGAGTACAGGAACCGCAAGCCTTGAAGCCGGCCATCTCTAGGTGCACCAGGAGTCGGTAGGACTCAAAAAGATGTCGACAAAAGTCACTCAAAAAGTTCAGTCAAAAAGTGACTGGAGATACAGCTCTCCCCGGATCTGCGATGGCTGGCCGGAAAAAGAAAGAACTGATGTCAGCGCACGAGGGCGGCGTCTAAGTTGCTACCGCAACGCCATGCCGGCAACCACGACGCCAACGACGGACGCGGAGCCGACCAACGCCACCTTTCGACACGCAGAGGTACTGCTGACGAAAAACTCTCCGGATCCAGTCTGACGCCTAGAGGGAAATTCTAAGGTAAGGAATGTGTAACTAACTATTTCTTTCAGATGACTAACACGGCCAAGTCCTACACCATGGTCGCAGGTAAATCTCCTTCCCTTTTAAAATCATGTTTTATTAATAATGAAAGGTTGTTCTATGTCCCAACTTTTAAGTACTTGGGAATTCCTTTTGACCAGAAAAGTACCTGGCACTATTTAGTTGAAACAAGGGTCAGTAGTTTTAACCAAACCCCGGAGGCACTATTTAGGGTCACAAAGAAATTGCTCACTGTCAGGATTTTGCAATCCAGCTCGCCTCCAAGCAGTTGAGAGCAACTTTCTGAGACGCTAATTAACAGTTCAAAGCAATCTCCCCGCTATCCTTTGCCATAATGAACTTGGTCTGATTCCTTTATCTCATTGCACACAAACTACACCAATTTTATTATGGCATTTAATTTGGGCAAAAGATGAGCCAGCCCTTAATTGCACAATTATATTGGACTGTTTTGAACTTGATCACATGTTGAAGATACCATGGTTTTAATTACTTTAAAAAACAGCCGTAGATCGTGGGGATGGTGGACTGTTTTATTACCCAGTGCATTGTAAAGATCTCAAAAATCCAGTTGAAGAAGGACTTTATATCCTGTCTAAAGATGTCTCGTGAGCGCCTGGAGATAAGGAAAAAGGGAGTCTCTGAACATTTGCTTTTGGTACGCTCGCCAAGTGTTGAGCCTTATCTCTCTTTCTATTTCTGTCAGGTCAAAATGTTTTATCATATCAGATTTAGGTTTGGGATTGCATTGCAGACCTTCTGGTCTCTTATGCTCACAACGCTAAAGTGGATCTTTGCCCTTGTGACTCCAAATCTATACAGAATATACTGCATTTATTGTTTATTTGCCAACTTTATACAAAGCCGAGGCGGGATTTTATTGTCTCCTCTTAAAATGTTAAATATCAGGAAGTGCCAGCCGGCCATATCTCACCTCCAGCATTTAAATGATGAATATACATGTTTAATGGTCTATAGATAGATCTCCACAGCTGTTCGTTTACTAAATATGGTTGGGAAATGACTTCTTTGTATCTGGATTTTAATGAATTATTTTTGGATTTCATGGTTTTAGGGACAAGGGGTGACCGTAAAGCCCATTATACGTTGTCTGTACGCCATGCTGCTATTTGTCGAAACATTGACTTAATTATCAGTTATATGTTTCAACTATAATTTTTCATAGTCATGAAGTTTATTATATATTGACTGTATCCTATTTTAATTGTTTTTAAATAACTATCCTTTTTATGTACTCATTTATGGCAAAGTGTCCGCTAAATAAAGAATAAATATATTTGAGATACTTCCGAACACGATGGCGGAAAAAAACTATTTAACAATGGAGTTGATGACCATGCGCACTATCACCGAAAGAAGGAGTCACCACTTGTGACTAGGAAAGACCTCTTCGAAGAAAAACAACATGCAAACTTCCAGACCCAACACTAGATGGCAAGCATGCAAAGCATGTGTATCTACAGCACACATGCCTCAAACAAATGTTACTCTGTAGGTCTTTGATTGTGCTTGGACCAGTCGTTGAGCTCTCCCAGTTGTTCCCGATTTGCTGGTGAAAGTGAGATTTCAGGAAGTATATCCAGATCTCCTCAGATATGCGCGATGTCACTCTACAGTGTAGTGGGCACATTGCTTTATTCGCCACTGCCCAAAAGCGTGTGCTGTTTTTGGTTTTACAGTCGTAAAGGTGTTTAGCCCAGAACTCATCTTCCCTAGATCTCCTAATGGCCCATTTTTGTTTTTTATGCATTGTATTTTGTTGCCGCAATAAAGACCTGAGGGTTAGATCTCAAGGTTTGTACCTCAGCAGTCCAAGTGTTTGGTTAATTGATTATTTTACTGTTATCAGTTGGTCTCGCTGTGCGCTGGGTTACCCATCTTTTTGCAGCATGAATCCTTTTATGGATTCACATGCTGTGCTTTATTTCGCCATCTAGTGGTTGGGTCCGGAATGGTCTTTGTTTTTTTCTCCCTGGGGCGTCGTCGACCACCATTTGGTGCTCGGTCCATCCCGATGATATCAGACGGCGCCCCGGAAGTTCCTGTGCGTGGTAGTAATCTTCAGATTCTATTTTCCGCTGTTGGGTCTGGAAGCAAAGGGAGAAACTCTGAAGTTTTAGACAAAATTCCTGGAACAAAAAAAGAAATCAAGAAATCTGAGTGAAAAAACCATTGGTCATCGACGGATAGGGAGAGAGACCTCCAGACACCTTTCCCCGTGGGGGGATCCTGACGGAGCAACAACACAGATGGATCTAAAGAGGGCAAGGTAGGGGAAAACACCCCTTTCAAATTTTGCCCAAATTTCCGCAACAAGTTCACACAACGCGATCCACATGGCATTTGTAACCTCTGGCTGCAGCAGGATCACAAGAATAAAGACTGCGAGGCCAGTGCAGTTTTAGTCCTCAAGACTTTAAAGGCACATCGAATTCAGACAGAGGACCATTACGCAGCCATTCCCCAAAGACAATAACAACCATCGCTGAGGGACTCTGGCCTCTCAAGCGACGAGGACGACCAGGGAGTAGCCGCAGAATCAACACACGGGGATGAGACATCGAAATCCTCGTAGGGCACGCCAAGAGGCGTACCGGGAAGAAGCTGACAAAGGACGCAGAAAAGACAACGGACAAGGTAAAAAACCCTAATCCGTCAGAAACCAAGGGCTCCGAAAAGAAGATACAAAAGGCAGCCCAGTGGTCTAAGTAAACGATGACCGAGGATCAGCTGCGACCAGGGATACCGGCGAGGGTAGATTGTCGAAATCGATAAAGGCAGCTGCCAAACGAGAGGCCACAAAGAGAAAAATCCATACCCTCGAAGGCAGAATCCACCACACCCAAGAAGAGGATCTCCCCAGCCTCAGATGCAGAAACTGCCCTCAAGGTGGAGAAAAATAAAAGCCGCCTGGAAGCAGCAGCAATGGCGGCACTCCAACGAAAAAAGGAGTTTCACAGGTGTGAGAAAGTGCCAATTAGCATCTCTGGCCACCTGTCAGCCCCTGGTAAATAGTACCTTAGGTACCCAGGGCATTGTGACAAGAGAAGACCCCTAAGGGCAGCAGCACTTATTGTGCCAACCTTAGGGGCCCTGTACCTTGACACACAGACCCTGCCTTTGCAGGCTGAGTGTCTTGGTGCAGAACTAAACAAAGAGTCGACATGGCACACACCCCTGTGTGCCATGCCCACACACCCACTGCCCTGGCATCCATCAGTCACCCCTCTAGCTGGGTGCACTATGCCAGTGGTGTGGACACAGGTGCATGTGCCCCTACAGTACGCAGGGCCATTCCTGGGCACTGTAAGTTCAGTGATGCCATTAAGAGTATATGGTGCTGGGAGGTTGTCATTACGAACTCCACGGCACCAGGATGACTACTCTGAAGACAGAAGTTTGATAAACTTCTCATCACATTAAACCCACATTGATGCCAGTGTGGGATTTAATGGAAAATGCACTACAGAGGGCATCTTAGAGGTGTCTCCTGAACCCTAACCTACAATCCACGTCTTGTCCGAGAGGCTGCCTAGGCTGCCACACAGCAGACATGGTGCTGGGCCCCTTTGTGGAGAGCCCCACGCTCTCCTGGGCCTGCAACAAAGCACATCCTGGGCGAGGTGCTAGGTCTCCTCCCCCAGGATGGGCAGGGTGAAGCTTCAAAGGCATGCCGCCTTTGTGTGCTTCTCCAGGGCACTTGCTTACTCAGCAACTGGCCCCCACCGGTTCTGACCCCCCCACTCTGGCAGGAAGACTGGCGGGAAATACTACGTGAGGAAAGGGGGTGTGCCAGCCTTTGCCAACTCCACCCCTCAGGTGGGAGAGGCAAGATGAAGGCCAACTCCGGGCTCCGTCCATCTTGAGGATGAGGAGCCCTGCCCAATCAGATATAGGCTCCTGCCCCCCTCCCACAGGAGAGGAGCAGGATCGGGGGTGTACTCACCCCAGGACAGGGACCTATTGATTCCTGCCCTTACCTGAACTGTACGGCCCTTAAATTTAGAATTTAGGGGCACCCTGAACCTTCCTTCATCAGATCCCGATTTGAGTACAAGAAAGAAGATCAAGAAGAAGACCTGCCGTGCAGCTGCTAACAAGCGGACGACACCAACTGACTTGGCCCCAGCCCTACAGGTCTGTTGATCCTTGAACCTCCTCATGCTGAAATCCGGCGTCTACTGCAGACAGCAACCTTGAAAACCCCGGAGGACCCGCCTGCCTTTAACCTTTTAAAGACTACGACTTCCATGAGCAGTGGTTCTGATCAAACAGCAATACCCCTGGTGCCAGCTAGGAACCGCGAATCAAGCCTACTCTGCACCCGCCGAGCCCGGCCTGTGCCAGAGTGGACAAAGACCCCAAGGACGCCCCCCCCCGGCGATTGTGACCTGAAATCCAGTGCCCCAGGACCCTCCTCAACGACCCAGACGACACCTGCAGTCTCACAATAGGAGACCCCTCCAACTGCGGCCAGCAGAGGGTAAGATTTCCTGATGTCAAAAGACACCCCTGCACCCGGACCCCCTGGACCCCTGTGCTCCGCTCCTGAGTGTCTACCTATCCTCCAAGATCCCAACTTACCCCTCGAAGTGTTGGTCGCTCCTGTAGAGTCCCGTCCCAGAGCCTGCAGCCTTTGTTCACCTTCCAAGATCTCCACTGACTAACATTGAGCGCCCGACGGCTCAAAAGCACCCTGCACCCAGCCGCCGGAGTGGCCCTGGCAGTGCAACCTTTGTCCTAATCTACATCCCCATTTGCCCTGAGAAAGTGGCCAGGAGCCCAGCTCCCACAGCCGCGTGGCCTGCTAGTCAGCAGCCACCAACCGCAGGCCCCCTGCCTCTCATTAGATAACATAGGGCCTAACTACCTCTGCACCCGGCTGCCCCTGTGCCGCTGAGGGTGTACCAACTGTACCTACCTGACACTGGGAGAGCCCAGAGTCTGTGCCCGGAACCTTAACTCTGCCAGTTGATAACTTACCCCAAAGCCGATAACTCACTTTTCTTCCATAGGAGCCCAGTCTACTGGTTTAACTTGGAAATTCTTCTAAGTGTGGAGTTTTGAAACTTTAAAATATTCACCTAAAATCAGCTGAACAACGAATTCCGATTTACTCACCTGTTATCAGGAGGGAACCCAGGGCTGCATCTTTAATCCCAGCACTGACCCTGAAAGGTAATTTTAACCGTACTTACCAGTAACTTGTATTTCCTTCCATAGGAACCCATTGTCTAGTTTTCACCAGAAAAGTTTCCAAGTGTCGATTTTCACAAACTACAAATATTCCTTAAAAATTGCCTGTATGACTTAAACGCATTCTTTCAACTGTTTACAGGAGATGCACCAGTGCTGGATCCAGGATCCACCACTGAGTAAGAAAAAGTAACGATAACACTACTAACCTGCTAAGTTAATTTCCACCCATAGGATAACATTGGTGATTCGATGTGAAAAAGTTTCAAAGTGTCAACTTTTAAAATACAATAATATTCCTTAAAAATCACTACTGTAACCAAAACGCTCTTACTCAACTGTTTACAGGAGATGTCCCAGGTCTGAATCTAGGATCCAGTCCTGTGGTTAGAAAAGTAATCCATAAATGTAACTAATTGCATTTAACTAGAAATTCCCATTGAGCTCAATGTTGCATTGTGTTTGAAATTGTGTTGCCCATTGCAACACCTGTAACTACTGTAATTAAAAAGTCTATTGCCTATTTACAAAGTATTTAAACTAAAGTAATTCATTCTGAGAAAGTATATTTTGATACCTTGTTGGTTCTAAAATAAAACAACTATATATTTTGATACAAAACCATTGGCCTAGAGTTCAGTTCTTTGGTCCAGTATATATAGAGCCACTTTCCTACAACGAGGCGCTGAAGTAATTCAGAATTCCCGTGAAACTCCTCACCACTCTGCGCACAATGCCCACGGCCTGAGTTCGAGTGGATTAACACCCCAGCAAGGTCCTCCCCCAGCGATCCCGACACGTGTTCCAGCATTGGACAACCTCCATGACCTTCTCCTCGACGCTTGCAGCCTCATCCTAAACCGCGACCTGAACTGGTGAGAGGAACTAGACACAAAAAGACACCACTGCACCCGCAGCTCCTGAGTCCGGAGGTGCCCGACAGACGAAGTCCTGGTGTCCAGCAGCTCTTCAACTTCATCCTCCAGTCATTGCTTCCCATCGTCCAGGCTTCTGGCTCCAGCTTGCAGTCCTTTTTTGCGACCAACATCCTATATAGAAAAGCTTTGGGGTCTCGACATCGCCTAAGCACCCTGCATTCAGCCGTCCCTGCACCGCTGGTTGTGTAGTCTTGGTGCTAACTTGGGACCCCCTTTGCCCTCACCTTAACCTCAGGAGCTTGCCTCACAAGACCAAGTGGCCTGCCCGCGAGCAGCCCCCAACCGAGGTGCCCCAGCCCCATTGGCTAACATTGGCACTCTGCACCTGGCCGCCCTAGTGCTACTGATGGTGCCCCTGGAGCGCCAACCTAAACCTTGGTTCCCCTCCAAAACTTCAACCCTGAAACAGATTACTTACCTGTAAACTTAATACTTCGTTTTTCTCTGAAAATGTTGTGTTGAACAGTCTTATACTGTAACAAGAAGTAACTTAGTGCCTTCACAAGTTAACCTGTTTCCTAATGTACTGTGCTGTTTGAACTGTTAGAAGTGGGTTACATGCTAAACTAGATAAGTAATCTCAAAGCAATTTAAAAGTAATCTACATGTAATTTCAAGTGCTTTTGAGCTGTTTACAAATCGTTTTCTCAACTCCAAAAGTAATCTGAATGTTCCTACAAATCCAATGTTCAATGTATTTCTAAAAGTAAAATTGTATGGAGAGTTTAACTTAACTGCTACTAAGTAAATCTTGGTTTTAGAAATCAAACAAAAGAACGTTTTATGCAAACAATTGGTCTGGATTCAGTCTGAGTGTGTAACATTTCTTGCCTGTGTGTGTACAACAAATGCTTACGTTTTGAGAGCCCCCCTAAATCTAATCCTATACTCCTCAGTTGCGAGTCCAAAGCCCTCAATCAGGGTGCACTTCATGAGGTCATAGTACTCTTCATCAGGCTCAGTGAGGGTCAGGAGTTTGTCTCTGCAGTTACCAGAGAACAGTTCCCAAAGTAAGGCCCCTCCAGTGTGACTTCTTCACTTGCCTCATTCCACAATCCCTCTCAAAGGCTGTGAACCATTTGGTGATGTCATGTCATCATATTTGGGGACAATCCCGTTAGGGATTTTAGGGTCATAGGCACTTTCTTCCTCCCTAGGTTTGATATTGCTGCCCTCTTTGATGGGGGGGTAAATCCATCTCTAATTTTCCTTTTTATAGAGCCATGAGTCTGGACTCTAGGTCTAATCTTTTGCCAACCATGCTAGAAGGTTGTTGCAGGAGGCTGGCTCTGAATATGATATTGCCACTAGGTGGTAATACTGTGTACAGAGAGTTGGGGTCCCCCAAAAGTGCACAGGGCTCAATGCAAAACCCAAAGTTATCTATTAGTGGTAGTGTGGGCGAGCAGCCTTAGGCCTAACACATAGGAGTGCAAGACATTTATTGCACACACATGATCAATAATAGACACACCACTGAAGAAGGAGACCCAGACCAATTATAGAAAATTATACTTTGTTTGTACTTTATTTTAAGACCCAGGTCTTCATAATAAAGCAAGTACATTTTTAATTAAATATACTTTTCACTTTCAAAATTCGTATCCTATGGAGAAAACAATAGTGCGGTAAAACAGGCATCGGACTTACAAATTAAGTTTTTAGGACCAAAGGTAAGTAAGGGGCAAGCGTCAGGTGAGCACCGTAACTGCACCACCAGCTGCACAGGGGGGGCACTGGGAGCAGAGGTCAGAAACTGACTATGCCCCCAATGCTTTCCAATGGATAGAAGGGGTGTCTGGAGCCATACTGCTTGTTGGTAAGTAGATTGGTTGCAGGGGTCAAGCTTTGGAATTTAGGTTAAGCACGGGGTCAGAAAGCAGCACCAAACATACAAAGGGAAGAGGTGTGGAGCCGCGGCCAGGGCGACTGACACTGGGGCTCACGGTCGATCCCTGGCTCCGTCGGCAGGGGTCTGCTCAGCACCATGTGACTCTGGGCAATAGCTTGCTTAATCTTCCCAACGACCCCCAGCGCCGGGATGCCTCCGGGTAGCTGTGCGCTTTACAAATACTGTATTTTTTATTTTGAACACCAGCGGTACAGGAGCGGCCGGGTGCAGGATGCAAATTCGATGTTGGGCACCCAATGCTTTCAACAGGGGTTTTCTCAACACAAAGAAGCTGCAAGCGTGGCACCGGAGGTTGCAGGAGGAAGACCAGCGACAGCAGAGATAAGTTGGGATGTAGAGGGTCGTAGGGGCACCGTTGGTTCAGCTCACCAAGACCCAGGGACTTTGGGTGCAGGGGTGTCTTTAGACATCAGAATCGCCACACCAGAACTGGTCGGGGCGAGCCTCTGGATTCACACAGGTGCCGTCTGGAGGGCAGGAGGGTTCAGCCAATGCTGGACACAAGGTCAGGATTGCTGGGGAGACTTCACTGCACAGCTGAGCCACGCAGAGTCAGGGGGTGGGAGCCTGGTGCAGAGTGGGCTGGGGATGCAGATCTGCCTCAATCCGGAGTCTTTAGATTCGGTTTCTTCTGGACAGGTCAGCTGCCTTCGGTAGATTAGAGTCTTTATTGAAGGCCACTGTTCTCCCAGGGGTTTTGAAGGTCGCTGTGGCAAGACAGGTCGCAGGTTCATTGGAGCAGAAGACAGGCCAGTAAAAGTGGGGCTAAGGCATTTGCCTTTTGGCTTCGGTTGCAGGGTGTCTTATTTCTTCTTAGGTCATCGCAGATCTGGGGGAGCCTCTGAAATACTAAATTTACAAGGCGTTTTAGGGGGGTAGCAGGTAAGGCCAACGGCACCTTACCTGGGGTGACTACACCATCTATTATGCCACCCTCCCAAGAGAGGGAGCATAGACCTAACCCTGACTGGAGGAGTCCCCCTATCCTCAAGATGGTGGGGACTGAAAGTTGTGCTTCACCTTGCTTCCTCCCACCTCATGGGTGGGGTTTGCAAAGGTGAGCACACCTTACCGTTTCAAATTTTCCTCACAGTTTTCCCACCAAAAGTGGGAATGTAAACCAAGGGCTGCCATCTGCTGCTAGCAGCAGAGGCTGGGGGTCGCATTACAAAGGCAGCAGGCTTTTGAAGTTTCCCTCTTCGAGCAACGGCCCATCCTGAGGGAGCATGTTTTAGGGAACAAGGTGACCCCAGCAATAAGACCCAGGGTAAAGTATGATACTTATGTAAAGAATGGTCTAGGTAGAGGCCCTAGGGGTCCTCTGTTAGCCAGGGCGTAGTAATTTAAAATAGATTAAATCAGGTAAACAATTTCATGAAAAGTAAATTGATTATCAGTGCTCACAGGCTCACGTCCTGATGATGATCTCAGTAACTTGAGATCAAAACGCCGTCGACCTTCCCAACAAAAACTCCATTACCGTTTTAATTTATTTGTGGAGTTTTGAAATTTATGATTGTTGTTCAATGCGATGTATTTTAAAATGTCACCTACACACCTTCACTTCACGCACTTCTAAAGCCCCTTGTGAGCACTTAACATTAAGTAGAAAGTATATGATAATTCATTTATGAAGATAATACATTTGTTGTCATAAAAAACAAAACCTTGTGTCCATGCATACAAAATATCCTAGTCCTCCGAGGACTAATCATGAAATTGTTTACCTTATTTAATCTATTGTAAAATTACTTAGCCCAGGCTACCAGAGGACCCCTAAGGCCTCTACCTAGACCATTGTTTACATAAGTATCATCCTGAGGGAGCAGGCATGACACCTCTGCCCAGGATGTGCATTTTTTATGGTCCCAGAGAGCCCGGGGTCTCTACCCAACGGTCCAGAAACATGTCTGGTGGTGGCTGGTTGCCTACAGCTGGTGAAAAACCACACCAGGGTTGGTAGGGATTCAGGGGCCACCTCTGAGGTGCAATGCCGTCCCCCCGGCGCGCAGGCATGCTGTGGAAAAAGTTTTCCGGATCCAGTCTCACACCTGGGGATAATTCTACGTGAAGGAATCTCAGATTCCTTACCTTAGAATATACCCAGGCGTCAGACTGGATCCAGAAAGTTTTGCTTAGCAGTACCCCTGTGCGTCAGTAGGTGGCATTGTGCGGCTCCGCATCCGTCGCTAGCGTCGTATGCGCCCAGATGACGTCACAGAGACTACTTAGGCGCCACCCATGCGCGCTGACGTCAGTTCTGTACACGACTTCCCGCGCCGAAACGCAGAGCCATGCAAGAAACTGACCATTGGTGCATAAAACTAGGGCCCTAAAAGGGGATAACCTTAATCCTAGTAATCAGTTCGCAGAATGGGGAGGATGGGTGGGCGGTAAGGAATCTATCACTAACTAATGTCTCTTACAGATATATCGTTACACAAGTAGTAACGAATAGTTTCTTACCGGTCGGTGTAGTTTTGCAGCTTGAAGATCTTTCTGGATTCACCATGCTGTGCATTATTCCGCGGTCTAGTGGTTGGGTCCGGAATCGTAGTCTTTTCTGTTTTTTTTTTTATTCGTAGCCCAGGTGGGCGTCGACGTCCCACCTTTTGGTGTCCTTCCAATGACATTGGTACGCTTCCTGCGGAAGCTCCCACCTTTGGGCACCATCTTCGGATTCTTTTATCTTGTTTTTGTTTTCTGTTCGTGAATCCTTTGCAATGTTTTCAACTTTTCCCTTAAAGTAAATGAATTTCCACTTTGTCCCTTAAGGTTTCTGTTTGTATATTTGTCCTTGTATTTCCACCTTCTTCTCCTGCCTCATCTTTCTGGCGGAGGTGGGTGGGTTCGCTAGTGAATCCAGAAAGATCTTCAAGCTGCAAAACTACACCGACAGGTAAGAAACTATTCGTTTTGCAGCGTGAATCTTTCTGGATTCACTATGCTGTGCATAGACTTTGTAGCGGTTTGTTATGTTTGTGGCGGCTGAGTGGAAGATGAGCGTTGGTTGTTAACTAAATGTTGCAGCACTTTTTGTCCTACTTGTGCTTCCTTATTCATTTGTATATCCACGCAGTACTGCTTAGTAAACGTGTGCACTGAAGCCCATGTTGCCGCCAGGCATATGTCTTGAATGGGTGTGTTAGCCAGGAAGGGTAGTGTTGCTCCCTTTTTCCTGGTAGAGTGGGCTCGTGCCCCCTCTGTTAGTTCTTGACCTGCCTGTTAGTGGCAGAATTGTATCGTTTGTGCGATCCATCGTGCGATGGTGGCCTTAGTTACTGGTCTACCCAGGAAACTGCTTGCGAAGGGCACAAAGAACTGCTTTGTTTTCCTGCGCTCTTTAGTTCTTTCCATGTAATGCATTACTGCCCTTCTAGCGTTCAGTGCGCTCTCTGCGCTTGTGGTTGGTTTCTGAAAGAAGCTTGATATCTGTATTGTTTGGTTCATGTGAAACCTTGACACCACCTTTGGCACAAAGTGTGGGTCCGTTCTCATCACCACCCTGTCATTGTGTATTTGGATGTAATGTTCTTGTAGTGTTAGTGCTTGCAGTTCGCTTACCCTGCGTAGCGAGGTGATCGCACTAGAAAGGCTGTCTTCATCGTGAGCATTTGTAGTGAGGCCTTATGGATGGGTTCAAAAGGCACCTTCATAAGCTCTGTTAGGACTAAATTAAGGTTCCATGCCGGCATCCTCTTTGGTGGTGTGTTTCTTTTAGCCCCTTCCAGGAATCTTTTTACTACTTGTGATGTAAAGAAGCTCTTTCCTGTCTCTCCTCTTGTGTAGGCTACTATCGCTGCTAGGTGTACTCTCAGCGAGGTAGAACTTAGGTTTGATTTTAGCAGGTGCGTTGGATATTTTAGCACTGTTGATTCCTTTGTCATCTTTTTGTGTATCTTTACCTTGATGCACCACTTGGTGAATCTTTTCCATTTCGCCACATAGCACCTCCGTGTGGTAGGTCTCCTTGCCTCTCGTAGCACCCGCAGTGTGCTCTCTGGTAGTTTCAGGTGTGCAAACTTTATGTCTTCAGGAGCCATGCAGCTAGGCAGAGGTTCTCTGGCTCTGGGTGGAATACCTCTCCGTTATGCATGGAGAGTAAGACCTCCCTTTTCCCGAACTTGTGAGGTGGTCCCTGCGTCATTTCCACTATTTGTGAGAAACATGACTGCCTGGCCCACTGTGGTGCAACCAGGATCAGCGTCATGTTGCTGGTTCTATATTTGCCGAGTACCCTGTGCATCAGTGGTATCGAGAGTAAAAGCATAGGCACATTTTTTCGACCAGCTTATCCATAGGGCATTCCCCTGGGATTGTTCCCCTGGTTGCCTGGATGCGAAGTATCGGCATTTTGCATTCTGGTGTGTTGCAAATCGGTCTATTGCTGGTGTCCCCCACTTCTTGAATAGCCTTTGTATTTCTTGTGCATTGAGCTCCCACTCGTGGGATGATAATGTCTGTCTGCTGAGCCAGTCTGCCTCCACATTGTCCTTTCCTGGTAGGTGTATAGCTAGGAGGTCTATCTTGAGTGGGATGGCCCATCTCCATATGTCCTGTGCTAGGTTGGATAGTGCGACTGATTGTGTTCCTCCCTGTTTGTTGATGCAGAACATCGTTGTGGTGTTGTCGGTTTGTATCAGCGCTCTTTGCCCGCACAGTTGTTTCAGGAAGGCTTTTAGAGCGAGGAACAGTCTTCAGTTCGAGACAGTTGATCTGTTTGATCGCATCTGTTGGGGCCCACAGGCCCCGCACCTTGAGTTGGTTCATGTGTGCTCCCCATCCTTTCTGGGAAGCGTCTGTGGTGATGGTCACTGTTGGGTTTCGTGGCGTCAGAGGCTTCCCCTTTGTTATGTTCCCCTTGTTCCACCAAGCTATCTCCTCCTGCGCTGCGTGTGTTACAACCACTAGATCTTCCCAACTCCCTGTAGCTTGTGACCATTGTTGTTGCAGCCATTCCAGTAATGGTCTCATGTGGAGCCTTATATTGGGGACAAGGTGTATGCAGGACGCCATCATCCCCATGATCTTGCTCACTGTCCTCCCTGTCAGAGCTCGCCCCTTCTGGTACTGACATGCCTCCTTCAGCAGGGCAAGTGTTCTCTTGTCCCTGGGGAACACTTTGCTCTGTATGGTGCTGATCTTGCGCCTAGGAAGATCTTCACTTGTTCTGGTTCCATTGAGGATTTCCCCCAGTGTATTGAGAACCCCAGTTCTGTTAGAGTCTCTGTGACCCGCTGTGCATGTTCTTTGCATTGTTTGTAGGAACTTGCTTTTATTAGCCCTTCATCGAGGTAGGGGTATACATGAATCCCTTCCCTCCTAAGGTGCGCCGCCATGGCTGCGAGGCACTTGGTGAAGACCCTTGGCGCGGATTTTAGTCCGAAGGCCAGGGCAGTGAACTGGTAGTGTGCTTTGTCGATGGCAAATCTCAGTAGATGTTTGTGCTGCCTGTTCATGGGAATGTGCAGGTAGGCGTCTTTGAGGTCTATGGTGGACATAAAGTCTCCGTCCCTTATCTGAGGGATGACTTCTTGAAGAGATGTCATTTTGAATTTGTGCTTTTATGTATTGGTTTAGGAACCGTAGGTCCAGGATGGGTCTTAACATTTCGTCCACCTTTGCTACGAGGAAGTAGTTCGAGTACACTCCTTTGTTTCTTTCTTTGAATGGTACTGTTTCTATGGCCTCTTTGTGGAGGAGTTCAAGTTCAAGTTCAAATGATCTTTATTCGGAGTTTGGTACATCCATAAAAGAACATACAATTTAAAACACATTAAAACACTTAAAAAACATATACTTAAAAATATTAAATAAAACAAAACTTCCCCAATAGGTTTAAAGCAGCATATATAGCATAAAGTGCATAATACATAATGAGAAAGATCTTTAGTATGCAGGTAGTTTTAGTCATAGGTTTCAGTTTATCCTTTCCTTGAAATAGTCATTTCATTTACATCCAAGCGAGCATACAGTTAAATCTATGTGCAAAATATATCATAAAAGTGCAATGTGCGTTCAATAGCAAAAATACCGTAGTCCATCATGCATGTTCCATGCTTGCCCTTGATCTCACACATGCTTTTAGAAAACAGCTTACAGTGAATATTACCTCGTCTGTTGACAGAGTTTGTAGGATTCTCAATGCCACAATGAAATCCCTTTGATTTTGTTTGCGGAGAATCGGCATTAAATATTGGCGGGTATACAATTTATAATGACCACAAAAGAAAAGATAGTGTGACAAGCTTTGTTTCCCACCTTCAGAGCAGGGACAGTCCAACTGTTCTAAATTTTTATTATAGCCGAGGGGGAAGCTTAATAAGTTAACAATGCTTCCATCCCGGAATCGGAACAGAAGACTCCGATTCCATCTTCCTATCGGGGTCGACAGATATCTGCATCGCTTAGTTAAGTTATCGTTATCTGAATCGGCGTAAGGCAAATATTTAATAACAGCAGTTTTAGCAAATTCAGATCTCATCCGTTCCTCCCTGTAAAGGTCAAGCAATGCCCGTTTAACAATGTTCTTGTGAGCATGAACAATGGTATTAGGGGAGCTAAACAAAGAGCCCTGTCCCACACTCAACAGGCTATTCTCAACAGCAGTTAACCAAGGTACACGGTGGGATCTTTCACATAGTAAGCAATCAGATATTATGCTACGTGTTAGGGTAGCCGCTGGGTTTAGCCATATTTTTATCCAAAAAAGCGCAGGCCTGGATCTAATAAAATCCTGGATATATGGCAACCTAAGTTCATTGTGACAGATAAATGTGGGGGCACAAGGGACTCCCCCCAACACCTTCCTGCTAAATCTATTTTCCTCCAACTGAACAGACATGCTGTTACAATAACCCCACACTTCTGCACCATATGTTCCTGTTGGTTGACACTGAGTACGGTAAATGTTGAGGAGTGGAGTAATAACATCCGCCTGTTTAGGTTGTCGGAGAGATAAGATCGAATTGATTGATTTGGCAATTTTGTTTCTTGCATAGGCAGCATGAGGCTGCCATGAGCCTGTATTAGAAAATAATAATCCTAAGTAAGGGAAAGTGCTAGTACATTTTAAGGTGTTATCTCCTGATTTGATTGAGGTAATATTATATTTTTTTGGTCCACAGTTCATAATGAATGATTTGTTAAAATTAGTGTGTAAACCCAACTTGGACATAAAAGCAACTAACCCAGTGATTAAAATACGTAGAGCATTAGGTGTACGCCCCATTAAAACTGCGTCATCCGCATAGAGTAAAACAGTAATGGGGGAACCATTTACAATCGGTACATCCTTGGTGGTCTTGCTCAAAGTGCTGCTCAACTCATTAATATATAAGATAAAAAGCAGTGGGGCGAGTACGCAGCCCTGTCTAACTCCCCTGCTAATAAAAATATCATCAGATAATTCGCCCTCATTATTAATACGTACTCTGGCTTTTAAATCCCTATGTAGATAAGAAAGAAAGTATACCAATGAATCATCCAAACCATATTTAAGTAAAAGTGACCACAAACTAGAACGATTAACAAAATCAAATGCAGAACTTAAATCCATGAATCCCAAATAAAGCGGTGACTTCTTTACAATAATATATTTGGCCATGATCAAGTTCAAATTAAGACATTGTTCGATGGTGCCCACATGACTCCTAAATCCTAGTTGACTGCATTTTAAAACATTATTGTCCTCAGCCCAGTTCCTGATCCTTTTAAAAATTACCCTTCCAAGGACCTTTAATGTGTTATCGATCAGTGAAATCGGCCGGTAACAGGCAGGGTCCATCCTGTCACCCTTTTTAAATATCGGTACGATGACACTATTCGACCATGATTCAGGAATTGAGCTGTCAGTTAGGTTATTAAATAAGTTGCATAGTAAAGGGGCCCAAAAATTAATCTCAGATTTGATCTGATCGATTGAAAGACCAACAGGGCCGGGAGCTTTATTACCGGCACTCTCTGTTATAGCATCTTCGACCTCGGATAATAAAATATACAAAGGTCCGGCAGTATTAGGTAGGGGGACAGTATCTAGATGGGTACCAGGTGTAGCATAAATTTTGGAGAAGTGCTCCACCCAAACCTCGCCAGTTATATTACAATTAATTGGTCTGATGTTTGTACCAAGGGATCTAAGGGACTTAACTTCTTTCCAGAAGCCTGTCGTATCTTTTAATGTAGCAGTACGACTGAGAGATTCCCAATGATCAATCACTAGTGCCTCAGATCGAATGCGTAGCGTGTTTTTATATTTTGATCTTAGGTCTCTCACAAGTAGGCCATCCCTAGGGTTAGTTGTTAGGGCCACCCTTAGGTCCCTATTAGCCTTAGAGCAGGAGGAGTCAAACCAGCGGGGGCCATGATCTTTATTAGGCCTAGCTGGTTTAGAAGATTCGCTTTTAATCGCCCTGCAAAGATTACTAAAGGCGACTACCATATCATTGCCTGGGCTATTATGCACCAGACAAGTCTCTACTAGCGTTGGATATTTATTAATAACTCTGGCTAAGATATCTTTGTTGTCCACCCCTTTCCATATTAATCTTAATTTATCAGTGGATAATGCCAGATTTTGTGCCCCTATCTCTAATCTTGATGCATCCTTCGAGGGCTGCAGATTTTTTAAATATATTCTCAATGGATAGTGGTCACTATAAACAGAACAGACAACTTCTGCTCTCAAAATTATATCACTTATTGTCAAAGAAATAAACATATAATCTATTGTCGAAGCACAGCCTTGGCCAATATATGTGGGAGTTAATATATTACTAACACTTGTTCCTGCAATTTCCATCGCATTCAATAGGTCACGGGGAGCTAGATGGTCTTTCAGCTCCTCTCCATTTCTGCAAGTTGGACTATTGCGGTACATATGGGCATTAAAATCCCCTCCGATACAAATGCCATCAAAGGACCCATACTTCTGCCCCTCCAAAATATCATCAATAAAATTAAACAATTTCAAAAAATTATTATTAGGGTGGGTAACAAAATCATTATTGTAAAAATTAATTATACATAGTTTCGTCCTATAGGTGTATTTCATAGCCATGAAACTTTTACCCTGTGTAGGGATCTGTTTAGTTTGTACCCCCGTTTTTATTTTTGTCCAAATAGATAGGCCCCCACTGGGGCGACCCATGGATGAAGGGGATGCCATTAGATTATAGCAGCTGAATCCCTCCATTGTAGGCATAGTTGTGCTCCAGGTCTCTTGTAGCATCAATATGTCACAGTTGTCATTTACCCACTCTGACCATTCTTTAATTTTCAATTTAGAAGTAAGACCCGCTATGTTCCAACTTACGAGAGATAGTTCAGAATCCTGGACAGACATTCTATGTTTTAAGGGTTCTTGTCTATCTACAGACCGTGGCGGGAGTTGTGGATCTTCCAGAGGTTCAGAAGTGGGTAAAGAAGATAGTTCAACTAGATTGATCTCTGGCGGTCAATCCAACATGTCCAAATCCGACAAAGGTGCATATCTGTTAAACATCGTACATGGGAATGGAGCTGGCTGAAGTTGCATAGGAGGTGGCTGAAAATGCATTGGATGAAATTGAGGTTGTATTAAAGGTGGCCGAAATTGCATTGGAGGTGGTCTGTAAAAATAGCTCAGAGGTAGCATGGTTGCAACAGTGGAAATAGCAGAGCAGTTATTATTTCTATTCAATAAGTATCTAACAGTACCAGGGTTTTTAAAATTAAGAACTATACAATCGCCTTCCTTATCTTTTAGTAGAGGACCAACCCAAGACACCCTACGAGCCGATAGAATCTCACTCGAGATATCATATCCGACACCTTTGTGCTTGGTTAGCCAGTCTATACTTTTATTTCGTAATTGTACCCACGATTCCCCCTGTTCCTCCCTCAGCGGTGGTACCCCCGCAAGGACCAGGACAAAAGGGCAGGCATCCGGTGGCAGATGTAGGGCGGACCCTTGGCGTCTAGGGGTCCTACCTTTCCCAGGTTGCCCGGTACCTTTGTTGTTATCAACGGTTAACCTTGCTGCTATTGTTGGTTGGGTGGGGCCGTTGTTATGCTTAATGGCATTTGCATTGGTGATAACGGAGGGGGCAGTTTTCCGTGGTACCGGTGTTGGTATAGATTTGGAAGGTAAGTTGGATGTGGCCATGTTCTTCCCGCCATTGACAAGTCGGGGTTGGATTGTTGGTGGTACAATAGGTGGTAGTACGATAGGCGGTGCTAATAATCCAGGGTTGCTGGAGCCCCCACCCAATGAGTTGGAGGCTTCCTGCTTCCTCTGTGACAGAGTGTTACTAACAGATTCAAGCTCTTTTAGAAGACGGTCAGCTCTAATTTGATCTAGTATGACAGACCCCTTTCTTTTTACTTCCTCGTTTTTAAACAAATTATCTAATCTATCAAGTCTTTTAAAAACGTTATTAAACTGTGTGATCATTTGCTTCTGTAGTCGATTAAAAATAGTGTCCACTATAGTTTCTATAAGATTTCCATTTTGTTTTGAGAGGTTATAATTATCTCCCATTAATGTGGTTTGTGTCCATATTGTGTTAGAGTTCCCACTTAAGTTACTGGTGGTTTCGGTAAGGATATCATCCACATCTGCTGAGCCTATATCGACCGCATGAGTTGTTTGTGCCTCAGAGGATTTTTGTTTATTCCATAGACTCTGTGGCGTAGGCTGGCTCTTATTAATTAGTAGTTGTTTCCTTTTATTGGCACTTAGCTTAGCGGTACCTCTTTTGCGTTTTTCCCCTCCCTGTTTATTTTTGGCTTCCATAGATCCAGAGGTGTTAGCAACTTCCTGTGAGTCAATTGTAATGATGGAAACAACTTCTGTCAATGGCGGTGCAGGGGATATGGATACCGGTGCCGGTTTCGTGATTACAACAGATGGTGATAATGGAACTCTTGGACAAGTTGACAATGGTATTGGCTGTGTAATATTGTTGGTACAGCTCAGAGACATTCTTCTTTCAGTGTCAGCAATTTCATTAGAAACCAAGCTAAGAGCATTTTCGAATAGGGACTCGAATGTAGAAGGGGGAAAAGGGAAATCATCCTGTGTAGCAGCTATATCAGCAGACTCCATGATAAGCGAAGTGAACTCACCACAGCAAGATGGTAATGAAAGAGGGGTGGCCCCCCCGCCCACTGCTGACCACTGACGGCCACAGACGGCCCGCCCTCTGACCGGGCTCAGCCCGGCGTCGCCCGCGCGCGTCCCGCGACGCGGAGAGACCGTCCGGTTTTTGTAGCGCCTCCGGGCGCGCAGCGTCAGGCAGCAGGAAGTAGGCGCAAAGCTCCCTGGGAGCTGTAGTCTCCAGCCGCGAGTTGGAGATTGCGGCGCGGCGAGACCACAGCGTGCAGGACCCAGGAGTGAGCGAGCGCCAGGTAAGTTCCCAAGTCTCTGGGCGTGATGTGAGCCCCCCGGAGTTCTTGTGCTTCCTCTATGAGTAGCACTAGTTCTTTTGTTGAACATGCTTTCCTTTTTGTTTTCCCGTTTGGCAGTTTCTTTTCCAGTTCTATGCAGTATCCGAACTGTATGATGTTCAGTATCCATTTGTCTGTTGTTACTTTTTTCCATTCCTAGAAGAAGTGTTTTAGTCTGCCTCCTACTGGTATTACATGTTCGTTGATCTTTCGCCCTTGTAACCCCTTTTTTGTTGACTTTGTTGTGCCCCTCCCATAGAGGTGTCGTGAGGGTGGGCACGCTTGGTGGTGCAGAGTCACTTTGAGGTGGGTTGCTGACCCCCTCTTCTTGTTTGCCCTCATCCATTCGCCCTCCTGCGAAAGGACTGGCCCTGAGGCTGGTATTGCCAGGTTTGTTTCTGCTGGCCCTGCTGTGCTTGATTGTTGCCCTGGTAGTTCTGCTGGAATGTCTGATGTGACGTTCCCGACTGGTTTCCCCCTCTTCTGTTTTGCCTCCGTGCCGGGGTGCCTCTTCTCATTCCTCTGAATTGCAAGGCCCCCATGGACCTTGCAGTTTCATTTTCTTTTTTCAGTTGGGAGAGTTTCTCATCCACTGGTGCTCCGAACAGGGTTTCTCCATTGAAGGGGGTGTTCAGAATGTAATTTTGTACTTCCGGCTTGAAGCCTGAAATCCTCACCAGAGCATGTCTTCTTTCTGTGACCCCGATCAACATGAGCCTGCTGGATGTGTCTGCCGCATCCAGGGCTGATTTCAGGCATGAGTTAGCTATATTCTTGCCTTCCTCTACCAGGTGCATTGCTCTCTGTTGGTATTGCTCAGGAAGGTGTTTGAGCAGCTGTCGGACCTCATCCCAATGCTGGCACGTATGTCTGTTGAGTAGGGCATTAGAGTTGGCAATGCGCCAGTGTACTGCTGCATTCCTCTCTATTTTCCTCCCAGTGAGGTCGATCCTCTTACTTTCTTTGTCTGGTGGTGGGCATGAGTTTGTGGCTGTTGCCGCAAGGATGGAGTCAGACGTGACAGATCCCTGGATGTAGGGTGGATCCTTGGAGGAGTGTTAGTATTTCTTCTCTGTCCTAGGTGTGACAGAACTGCAGCTTGCTGGTTCCCTGATTACCTCCCTCCCCTGGTCCAGGACACTTGGTAGCATGGGGAGGAATTGACTCCTAGTTTGACTGGGGAGCAGGGTCACTAAGAGGAAGCAGGCTTTTGTTTTTTCTTCCTCTAGTTTCACTCCATAAGCTGTTGCCGCGTTCCTGATGACCATGTTGTAGATACCAATGTCATCTGGTGGCGTAGGCCTCGAAGGATACATCTCCACGGCCTCTTCTGGGCTTTCGTCGTCGAGGTCCTGCCAATCCAGGTCCTGCGCCACCGAGGATGCAGAGTCTAAACTCGTGCACTGGTCTTCCTCGCCTTAGAATAGACCCTTTTCCTCTTGGTGTTCTTGGGGCTCTAGAGTTTTCAGCGGCTCTTCGGCATCATACTTTTCCTCGTCCTCGACGATCGTTGTCGCCGGCTTCGACGGGACAGTGAACCTCTTCATCCGTTCGTCGAATTCTCATTTCCTTTGCAGGATGTTATCCATTTCACCCTCGAGCCTTCTCTTTTTCCTTTCGGCTGCCTGTTCGGCGGCGAGTGCTTCGGACGATCTCTTCGACGTCGACTTCGAAATAGCCTTCAGGTCCTTTTCCTTCGGCATCGAGCGCTCCTTTTCAGGGGCGTGCTTCGACGATCTAGGCTTTTCTTGTGTTTTCGCCATCTGGGAGTCCTTCTCGAAGGCTCCGCTGGGCTGTTTGTCCCTGGATGCAGCTGCGGCAGTCGAAATTTTCGGTGCCAATGCTCCTTTCTTGGACTTAGACTTTAGGTTTTAGGGGTCGACGTCTCTCCTACCTCTTTTGTAGTTTTCTTATGGGTCTCTACGACGGTGTAGTCATCTGGTCCCTCGGCGATGTTGTCCTCTTTGTCACTGGAGAGGCCCAAGTCCCGAAGCGACGGAGTTTGCCGTTTGCCTTGCATGCTGTGGTTGGCTATCCTCTGCCTCTCTCTAATCCTGAGAGTCTTCGGGGTGAAGATGGAGCAGGCGTTGCAATCCTTGCTTTCGTGGTCGACCGGCAGGCTGAGGTTGCAAACCGGACGCTGGTCCTTCTGCGCATATTTGTGGTGGCAATTGCAGCAGAATTTGAACAGAGTCTTGTCCATACCTGCGCTAAGGGGGCCCCCTGTGTGCGCATTCTCCGTTGGACGTCGAAGTCTTCGATGTTCTCCTACTTCTTCGTCATCCCCGCTCAGTGGTCATGTTCCTGGATGTATTCTCCAATCTTTATTTCGGTAGATTTCAGTCTTTTCCTTCTTCTTTTCTCCAAAAACTCTGGAACCTCTCGGTGATGATCCAGACCCAACGGCGGAAAAAATAATCTGAAGATGGCGCCCAAAGGTGGGAGCTTCCGCAGGAAGCATGTCAACGTCACAGGAAGGACACCAAAAGGTGGGACGTCGACGCCCACCTAGGCTACGAAAAAAGAGAGAAAAGGCTACGATTCTGGACCCAACCACTAGACCGCGGAATAATGCACAGCATAGTGAATCCAGAAAGACTCACACCGCAAAACTTGTGCATCTGAAAGAGACACGTTGGTGATAGATTCCTTACCTTAGAATAGATACCCCAGCAATACCAACCCCGGTGGTTGTTCTGCTAACAAGATTACACCTAAAAGTCACAGCGAACAGAACGGCCAAAGAAGCCGTCCCTCCGGACTTGACTGTCAAGCGAGGCCCACATAGCTGCCGGACAAATGTCCTGCAAGGAAACGCCACGTCCCAAGGCAGTAGTGGCTGCAGTTGCCCTGGTGGAATGGGCACGCTGCCCCACAGGGGGCTCCTTCTTGGCCAAGGAATAACATGCTTTGATGCACAGAACGACCCACAGGGAGATGGTCCGTTTGTGCAGAGCCCAACCTTTTTTGGTGCCCACCTAGCCAACAGAGAGCTGGTCATCCACCCGGAACAGCTGTGTACGTTGCAGATAGAATGCGAGCGCACGTCTTGGGTCCAGACGGTGGAGCCTCTCCTCTTCCCTGGAAGGATGCGGAGGCAGAAAGAAGGTGGGCAAAGTGATGGTCTGACCAATGTGGAAGGGCGTGACAACCTTTGGCAAGAAAGAAGGACGGGTCCTTAAAATCACCTTGTCCGGATGAACAGAAAGGAAAGGAGGTTTAGAAGAAAGAGCCTGGAGCTCACTCACTCTTCTGGCAGAGGTGATTGCTACCAGGAAGTCCGTCTTAAGGTGAGAAGACGTAAGCGACAGTTATGAAGGTGCTCAAAAGGAGCACACATCAGAAAAGTCAAGACAAGATTCAATTTCCACTGAGGCATTATGAAGGGCACCGGTGGAAACGTATGCGTAATGCCTTTAAAGAAACGGGTAACAACCGGAGATGTAAAAAGAGAAGGCTGATCTGGAAGCCGCAGAAAGCCGGAGATGGCAGAAAGATAACCTTTGGTAGTGCCAAACGTATAGGCCTGCTGGGCCAAAGAGAGAAGGAACAGAAGAACCTCAGAAAGAGGGGCAGAAAAGGGATCCACAGCCTTCGCTGTGCACCATGCCACAAACTTGTTCCACCTGCAGTCATACACCGTCTTGGTGGAGGTACGCCTGGCAGCCAGAATGACATCACAGAGTTCGGGAGGAAGATCAAAAGGTGTCACTGCCGCCGCTTAATCTCCACACAGGGAGGTGGAGACAGGACAGGTTCTGGTGGAGGACCGTCCCCTGCTGCTGCGCCAGAAGATCCTCCCGAAGAGGAAGACAGATCAGGGGATCGATGCTCATATTGAGTAGCTCGGGATACCATACTCTTTAAACCCAGTCCGGAGCCACAAGAATGACTTGGGCCCGGTCGCGCCCGATCTTCTTCAGCACTCTGGGCAGAAGTGGCATAGGCGAAAAGGCACACAACAGACCGCAGCTCCACTCGTGACGAAAAGCGTCTCCGAGCGAGTGCTGCCTTGGAAATTCCAACGCACAGAACTGATGACATTGTGCGTTCTCTTCGGTGGCAAATAGATCTAACCAAGGCTCTCCCCACTGCAGAAAGAGACCTTGCGCCACATCCGAGTGCAGATGCCATTCATGATCCATCATGCACCGGCAGCTGAGTTTGTCGCCCTTGTGTTCAGAGAACCTGCCAGGTGTTGAACCACCAAGGTAATGCCTTGATGTTTCAGCCATGTCCCGAGTCTCAGCGCCTCTTGACATAGGGTCCAGGACCCCACGCCTCCCTGTTTGTTGCAATACCACATGGGGGTAGTGTTGTCCGTGAACACCTGCACTACATTCCCCCGGACAGAGGGAAGGAATGCCTTCAGTGCAAGTCAGATCGCCCGCAGCTCCAGAAGGTTGATATGGAGCCGGGACTCCACTGGAGACCAGAGTCCCCTGATCTTCGCCTCTCCCAAGTGGCCTCACCATCCCAGGAGGGACGCATCCGTCACCACTGTGTGCTCCAGTGGGGAAGGGGGCTATCCGCCACTGACACAATCGCGATTCGTGAGCCACCACTGCAACTGTCGTGCAGCACCCTCCAAGATCTGGACGTGATCGGACAGGTTGCCCCAATGCTGTGGCCACTGGAACTTCAGGTCCCACTGCAGAGCCCGCATATGCCATCTGGTGTGCATTCCCAGCAGGAGGCCATCAGGCACAGAAGCCGGAGGGTCATCCTGACTGAAACCGGGGATAGAGGCTGAAAGAGCAGAATCATAGCCTGAATATCCGGGGCTCGCTGGTTGGGAGGATAAACTCGAAACAGCGTTGAGTCCAGAACCGCTCCGATGAAGGGGAGCTTCTGAGAGGGACTCAGGTGAGACTTCGGCACGTTGATGGAGAACCCCAGCAAATGCAGGAGGTCGGCCATAGTCTGGAGGTGTGTGACCACAGCCTGGGGCGAGCCCGCCTTCAACAACCAGTCGTCGAGGTAGGGAAAGACTTACACCCCTGACCTGCGCAGATGAGCTGCGACCACCGCCATCACTTTTGTGAACACCCGAGGGGCGCTGGTAAGGCCGAAGGGGAGCACGGCAAATTGAAAATGCTCCTGGCCTACCGTGAACCGCAGGTAGCACCGGTGGGCTGGCAGGACGGGAATGTGAAAATAAGCGTCCTGCAAGTCTAACGCTACCATCCAGTCTCCAGGGTAGTCTATTGACGTCCCGGAGGTTCAAGATGGGGCGCAAGCCCCCCTTGTCCTTCTTGGGGACCAGAAAGTAGTTGAAATAACAGCCACATTTCGTACTTCCTGACCGGGAACGCACTCGATGGCATCCTTGGCCAGGAAGACCGTAACTTCCTGACAGATAAGAGCCAAATGATCCCCCGACATGCGGTGGTACCGAGGTGGCATGGCTGGAGGGGAGGACAGAAAGAGGAGCGAGTAACCGTGGCAGATTATCTGCAGCACCCACTTGTCCTACGTAATTTTGCGCCGCTGGTGGAGGTGGTGGAGGACCCTGCCACCCACCAGCGTGGGGTGCTCCCTGAAGCTCGGATTAGGAAGGCTTAGAGGTGGCAGCAGCGGGGGTGGAGGTGGACTAACCCGGGCGCTGGTTGCCAGACCCGCCCCTGCGGAATCTATGGCCGCACTGAGGCTGGTTCTGCACAAGCTTGTTGGAGGGGCGTGCCTGAGTGTCTCTGCCTTGGCCACGAAAGGAACGAAACCGAGGCCAGGCAGGATTCTTTGTAGAAAGACCCAATGACTTGGCCGTAGCCCGAGAGTCTTTAAAGCGCTCCACGGCATTATCAGCCTGATCACCAAAGAGGCGGGAGCCATCAACGGGCATGTCCATGAGCGAGCCTTGGACATCGGGTGAGAATCCAGTTGAACGCAACTAGGCGTGGCGCCACAATGCCACCATCGTGGAAATTGCCCTGCCCAATGAATCAACGGTATCCAAACCACACCGGATGGCAAATTTTGCCGGATCCTTACCTTCTGCAATTGCTTGGGAAAGGACAACCTTGACCTCCTCAGAACACTGTGGCAAGACCTGGGCTACAGAATCCCACACTACGTGGGAGTAACGGCCCAACAAGCAGGCGGTGTTTACCGACCGCAGCCCCAAGCTGGCTGAGGAGAACAACCTCTTGCCAAATTGATCCAGCCTTTTAGAGTCCTTGTCCGGCGGAGCCGTGGGAAAGGCACTCAGCGACTTCAAAACCTGAATTACCAGGCTCTCAGGCGTGGGGTGAGTGGTCAGAAAGGCGGGATCACTAGGCGCCTAGCGACGTTTTTATCCACCGGCGCCCCCGTGGCCGGTCTCATCCACGTGCCCAAGAGGATTTTGGTGAGGGCCTCACTGAAAGGGAGCAGCGGCTCCGACGACGCAGACGCCGTCTGGAGCACCTCAGTAAGAAGGTTGGTCTTGAGGGCCACCGCAGGGAGGTCGAGTTGGAGAGCCTCCGCCGCCCGACGGAGCACCACGGTGTGGGAAGCACCCTCCTCCAAAGTAGGGGGAGGAGAGGCAAACCCGTGGTCAGAAGACACATCCAGTTTGCCCGCATCTTCAAGGCCGTCCACCCAATCATGCTCGGAGTCACATTGCCGAGCAAGGGGGTCCTCGGACCCGTCCTAGTCTTCGTCCGGCGTAGAAGTGGCCGGTCGCTGCGGCAGAGCCGAAGAAGGGATAAACGGCAACGGCGGGAGCTGTATCCCAATTCGGATCCCAGGCCGCAACAAAATGGTCCTGGAACCGGGGCACGGGTAGGATGAACGGCACCCAGTGCGGCACCTGGGGTGGATCCGAGAGTGGCGCCAGGGCCGGCGTCGCTACACCTCGTGGCGCCGAAGCCAGCGGCGCAGGATCCTGTGGCGCCAAAGCCAGCGGCGCAGGATCCTGTGGCACTGGAGCCGGTGGCGCAGCCGTCGGGCCACCAGGATCTGGACACGGGACCACAGGGCCCGAAGGCGCGCCGGTGGGAGCTTGGGGCCTGTAAAGGCGGTCCAAGGCAGCAAGAAACTCTTGCATCTGTTCGGGAGTCGCCGACAGACCCGAATATAGTGGGTAGGCCGCAGGATTCCCTGGCTCCGGATGAGCCGCAAGGGCGGAGCCCCTGTCCTCCTCGTCCGCCTCCGGGGAGCGACGGGGGGACGTCGGAGTGAGAACATGCTTCTTCGACTTCTTTTGATGGCGTCGCTTACCGGAATCTGAAGGTGAAGACTTAGAGCCCAAGGAGCGACGGCTCTGGTCCCGTGAGATATCTCGTGAATGGCCCCTAGAATCGGAGCAGCGGTGAGAGGAATGCCGGGCCGCCAGCAACTTCTGGCGCTGCTCCAGGCCTTCGGGCCATGGCACGACAGTCTCGACAGTCATGGTCGGTCTCTAGCCAGTAGAAGCACACATCGTGGGGGTCCACCACCGACATGTTACGATGACACGACCCACAAGACTTAAAGCCGGGCATCCCTACGTGCAGAGAGAAGGGGGAACAAAAGTCTCAAAAAAGTAGTCAAAAAATGGCTGAGGTATGTGCTCAATCCGGATCAGCGCTTTTGGCATGGAAAAAGAAAGAACTGACGTCAGTGCGCATGGGTGGCGCCTAAGTAGTCTCTGTGATGTCATCTCGGCGCATACGACGCCAGCAACGGATGCGGAGCCACACAACGCCACCTACTGACGCCCAGCGGTACTGCTTTGCGGATCCAGTCTGACGCCTGGGGATATTCTAAGGTAAGGAATCTATCAATAAAGTGTCTCTTTCAGATCTAAAGAACGATGATGGATTCGACCCAGCAAAGAGAGGCTGCACCAAAGAATGGACTACACCTGTGAACTGGAAAAGAGGGGACTGTGCAGAGCTCCTCTCGTGGGAAAGTTGCTTACGAGTGCCAGAAAAGAGGAGTGACTCCAAGAGTCAGTTGGCTGACTCCCTGTTACAGCTACAGGGCGATAAAAGTTGAGAAACCTGCACCTTTTGAAAGCCCAGCGCCAAGAAGTCTGACCGCCGATGGACACCGAGGTGCAGCCTGGGAGACTTCATGAGGTGCCCACAAGTTCGCTAGACCCATGAAGGAACTCAGAGTACATTTTGGTCACCCTGCCAGAACGTTCTTGTCAACTAAAGGAAACCCCTGGGACTGCTATAACCTGTTACCTGTAGACCAGTGGCAACTGATTCTGCACTGGACTTCACCTGGACACCGTGGGAGACTGACCTCTGAAGGTGAAGTCACCATCCCCAAGTTCAAGGACCAAGGTGTGGCCACAGGAAGACCTATTGCACCGACCTAGCATCTTCAGCATCCCGTATCCCTTGAACCAGGACCATTCCTTTGACTTCAATAACGTATCTGCCTAAGGATTTGGAACTTGACTGGAAACTGCCACAACCGGCAGGTTACTGCCCCCCCTGGCCCTGCTTGGTCCCTGTGACTTGCTACCTATCTGAGTTGGCACTTCTAAGAGTGTCTAGATAGTGGTTTTCAACATGCCTGTCATGGCTAACCCTAAACTGCTATCACGGACGATTAGTGACTTATTACAATGAGTGAAAAAGTAGTGATTTACTGTTTCTTCTAAAATTCATATCTGTTTTTATAAATTTGTTATTGTGTCGTGATTTTTTCTTATTTACTATTTTTGGTACTACTTGCTGCTTTTCATTTGTTCCTTTGATAAAACCTGATTGCTCTGTACCACAGCCACCCAGGACTGAGCTACGGTGTTACAAGCTAACCTGACTGGACCAGATTTAGATGTGTGTCATTATTAAATTGTGAGGTCGCACAACTACACCAGATAAAAATTCGCATTTCTCACAATGAGTGTAACATTTTCAGCAGTCATCCAGTCTTCTACCCATCTGAGGACCCAGGAAGCCAATGTATGTAGAGGACTCTTACTTAAACTAACAGAGTCTCTTGGTGACATGTGATTCACACAAGTTAGGTAAGATCATTAATTGACGTGGAAACACTTTCGGAAAAAGCCAGAGGCCAATTTGCCACATTCAAAGTAATGGGTTAAGTATGGTATATAATGAGACAAGAACATAGCTGTCTGGCAGGACCATTCAGTTGAAAGGTAATTTCCAGCAGTGCAATAAGAATAAGTCACAGGGTGGAGACTTTATCCCTAAACAGACAGTTATTGCATCATGTAAGCATGTAGCCCTACTGGGAGGATTTTTGAAAAGGTCAAATTTTCATGAAAAATGAGCTCCAGAAACCCCAAACATGGTTTGGCTGTTTTTTAGTGATCAATTCGCACAGTAATATGGAATCTACCCAACTGAGTGCTTTTGCAGCATTGGAAGACACTGGACATGAAGCAAAAAGAGCTTGTACAACAAGGTCATGTGAGCAATGAAAATGGAAGTGAAATACATTAGGAGTAAATAGGTTGCAGGAAATTAACTGCAGCACCCTCATGAGTATGGGAAGCTGTGAAGGTAACAAGAAGAGAGGAGCTGAATGGACAGCTCAGCTTATAATTAAAATATAGGAAGAACCAAGTTTAAAAAAACAAAAGAAGAACATAGAAAGATTATGCCATTTGCAGTGGTGGTGAAGCATGAACAAGGCAGAGCAAGGCAGGTAGACATGCCATAGACCAAACCGCTCCTTGGAGGGTGCATCTCAAAAGCTCACATGGCTACAATATGAAGGGAGGGTGTGCTACTCCTTCTATCGATTTACTAGGCTATCCTGTCAACATCTACTGCTCATAAAATGCTGGCAAATGGAAGAAAACTAGAGCCAGCCAGTTAAGCCAAACCATCATTCTGCTCCAAATCTTTGTCATCTGGGATACATATCGCCCTGCAGAATGTTTATCATATGAAAGCCAGTTCCGTGATCACTGTTTTCCTTAACAGCATTTATTAAGCCCAGCTTCAACACTTACAAAGTACTACACTTTCTCGAACTTCCTAACTCCTTACCAAATACATATTGGAGTGCCACTGTAAAGTCTAATGCAGCAACACTGTTGTACAGCTCTGTTAAGCAGAACTTATATGCTAGGAGTCAAACAGCTAATGCCATTCCAATATGTCATTGGGACAAATCTTATCTGTAAACAATGGTTTGAAGACAAGAGGGATGGGCCTGCTTGATTCAAGCTGGAGGTAATAAGGTCACAAGCAAAATACTGTTTAAGGGACAAACCCAAGAACAGAGTCCATTTCATGAGTGCATACCTCAAAATGCAAATGCTTGAGATGCTTAAATGAATGTCACTATTGCTGCCCATAAGAACAGAACTTTTATTTTAGCCACCTCAAAAAGGAGATGAGTTGCAATTTAACTCTCATCTAGTCATCTTCAGGATGTGCACACATGAGAAGCAGGATTATTCTTGCACTGTCTTGATAGGGCAGAATATCCACTTGGAGCTCCACAAAAGAAATGAATTCAAAAATGTTTTAACATCTAGTTAGAATTTGGTCAAAGCTCAAGCTTGAAATAAATAGAAAGGCATAATATTTAAACAAAGAAGCAGGAGAGGGCCAAGCACAAAAAGGGCTCTTCCAGCAGTCAAAATGGAATGACCAAACAAGCAAAAAATGAGGTGCCCCTAACAAGCAACAGCTGAGCTCACTAGGGCAAATCCAGTTACAAAGATGTACTACATTGGATGAGGAGCACCCCAAAACGTGCAGCAAAAGCATCAGCTCTAACAAAAGACTGAATTAAGAGAAGGGCCCTAAGAAAATGAGAAAGAAAACAAAGGCAGGCAAGAGATGGGTTATAAAAAAATAGAAGCATGAAAACAAACAAAATGCAGCAATGTTTCTAGAGCAGGTGCCCAAGGTGGATTTCAGGAAAACTTACAGTCGCCAGCGAGTCTGTTACCCCATCCTGACCAGTTACCTCGTCCTGTTCTTCGTGCTCCAGGATGGCCTGCAGGAAAGCTCTTCGTTCATGGCTGGATGACTTTTGGTCAAACATTCCGGCCTGGATTACCTTCTGATCTACATTTAGTTTGTACTTAGCAGCAGCAAGAATTTTTTCTTCAACACTGTTTACAGTGCAGAGCCTAAGTACGCGCACTTCGTTCGTCTGACCAATGCGGTGGGCTCTGTCCTGTGCCTGCAAGTCCTGCATTGAGAAACAAAAGGAAAACTGTCTTAGAGAAATACCAATTCTTTCCAGCTGATTTTCACAAACAACCACACCAGAAGTGTCAATTAACCATTCACACATTAGCCAAAAAACACACTTTTCTTGTCCCACTTTTGTGCAGCTAAGTACAACCAGCCATCACTGTTAAACAGCTTACAGCAAATCTGCCCCAGAACACATTGACAACTTTCAAGGATTTACTTACAACTTAATTCTGTCAAATACCCTTTCGCAAATCTTGTTAAGGACCCCCTCTTTAAGCCAGTCAGTTTCCAGCACTAGACTCTGTTTAATACCACTTCACTGGTTGAAAAACTCTTAAATATGTGAGGTAAGACATTTTTCAGTTAACACCATGTACCCTTCAAACTATGCTAAATACCCATTTTGAACGTTTGCTATACAAGTCCTCACTATTTTATTTTTGTTTACTGACCGACAATCTCTTTGCTTTTGAATACCTTTTCATAAATCTGTCAGAATAGGCATATAATCGTTTAATTTCCCATAAGTCGCCCTTAACACAATCCACAGTTTCAATGCTCTTTTGCACACATCACAGAAGATTTGGCCAAGACATCTTACACTGCAAGAGTTATTCATCCACACCCAACCAGTTCCACCAAATACACTCTTACTCCAGACATCTACACGTTTCTACAGTGATTTTATTAAATGATCAATCCTTTCCAAAGACTTTTCAAAACCTGTTTTGAAGAAAATACTCTTACTGCCAAAAAGTCACCAATATGTTATTTAAAAAAAGGCAATACAGTGCACAAGGCACACAACAAAGCACATTGGAATGTTGGATTCTGTTGCGTTTAATGGATTAGTAATTTGCAGTTTCCTAGTTGATGTCAATCAAAGGTTAATATGAATGTTAAATACACAATTCAATGCAGTTTGACACTTCTCAAAAGACAAATGGTCTACTTCCACCTGTTGCTGCTATAGTTAGAATCTAAACAGGTAAAAACGAGACACAAATTGTGTAAATGGCACTATTAAGTCCCACACATCTCATTATGTTTAAATCAAATAGTGCTTTTTCCCTAAAGAAGGCGGCAATTTACAGTTTTCTCAAAGCAGTAGTTAGTTCAAAGAGTCACTCAGAAGTTAGAAGAGCCCACATATTTAGGATCTTAGTTTATATGTCTTAAATGTGAACATGCTTTCTTGCAAGCCACTTTCACAATAAATAGGCATTGTACTATTGTATTCCATAAATGCATTTCTTGTTGTAAAGATGCCTCATGGAATGAACATAGAAACTCAATTTAGAGATTCAGGAGACTGAATTTAAGGCAACAGAATCAGCAGTGATCAGCTGTAGGTATGATGTTCTGAAGTGTGTACCCATATACGTGTTCTGGACCAGCTATTCATAAGAAGGCTCTATTTTCTAAACTATTTAGGATTCATTTGTTTCAGTATTTATGAGTATTAAAAGACAAATAGAAAAATAATAATGCCACAAGTGCCACATAATTTGCCTATTATCACATTTGCTATACAGTTTACCTCTTTATGCCACGTAGGTCAGTCAGCACAGGGTATAAATTGCGGTTCCAGTGCTGAATAAACATCCTTCCAAACAATACATTCTCAACGTATCTTTCCCAGCACCACCAACTAAATGACATAACATATTTTCTAGCAGTCTCAGGCACTCCACTCAGCCATCCACCATACTTTTGCAACAGTCACTCCACACAAAGCTCTTGTCGAGTAATTCCATAACATACATACCTAGTACATTTCAGCAACTACCACTGCCTCCTTACAAAAAATAAAACAGTAATAAACTTTCTAGCAGAACCCAAACCGCAACCAAGCGTACTCTAACAAACCATTCAGTGCACCACACACCATATCCTGCGAAAACATTACCCTTTAGGAATCTAATATCTGTCTCACCAAAGGCAATCTTCAGTCATATCCTGAATGCCCTCCATTCAATACTCTGTTCATCCACTGCTAGCTCTGTTACAAACATATTTATCAGCTGATCTCTTGTTTACTCCATACCTCCTCACTTTCACAGCCCACAAAACAGGATCCTCTGCAGGCATTGCAGCCATAACACAAACTTCCCTACTAGTTGCACATCATCTTGTGCTCGTTCGGAAATTTTTATTTTTTCTGTTAAATCCAAACCAAACTCTGGAAAAGGGTGTTTCCATTGAAGGCCCAGACCTTTAATGACCCAAACATCTTAAGCAGTAGACATTTTACCCAGCTTTGCTTTCCAGGAACAATCACAAGTGTGCATAACCAATCCTCAATAAAACCTCCTCACTTATCAAAGGACTCATTATAGTGGTAGACGGCTGTGCACCTCATGAGTAAACATTTCATATATCCACTCATTCTGTTAGGTTTTACCTCTGGAACATCAAGATGGCTCTCTAAAAATAAGAAAAACTCAATGTGTTTGTAACCTGATGCGGATTCCAGTCGCTGTCAAAGATGATGACTGTATCTGCAGACTGCAGGTTAAGGCCAAGCCCCCCAGCCCGAGTACTTAGCAGGAAGACAAAATACTCTGAGGTGGGCTCGTTGAAGGTTTTCAGCAGCAAGCCACGGTCTTCTGCTTTAGTGGTCCCTGTCAAGCAACACAAAGATTAAGTATGGAGGCATAGAAAAGCCACTATTTCTTGAAACACAAAACACAAATAATATTATTTGTAAACACAGTTCTCCATCATGGACATTTTCATTATGTTTATTGCCTGTTAGAATGCTTCCTGCAAGTTGGGATCTTATTGAGTAATGGAAATTATTCAATGCAACTCTGAACAAGCATTAAAAGATGCAATAGGTCTCGCCTTTGATTAAATTAAAGCTATTTGCTTTGCTAATGGTATTGTATTATTTAGTGTATATTTGTGATATGTGCATATATTTGCTCTCCCCTCGCCACTTTCGTCTGCCTCATGCTATTGTAATACTGACTATACAAAATGAACACACATACTATTCTTCTATTTATTCACCTCCAAACTCTGACACTGCTGTTTTCCTACTAACGCTATGCTTTAAACCACTACACAGCTAACAAAACAATTCTAACAACATACAACTACAACATATCACAAATATACACTTAATAATGCAAAGCTAGAATACAATACCATTAGAAAAGCAAATGGCTTTAACTTAATCAAAGGTGAGACCTATTGCGTTTTCAATGGTCATTACAGATGGGACGCGCTGGACGCAGTGAAGCATAGTGGTGTTAAAACTAACAAGTGGTGGTTATGCTGCTAGGAAACCGCAATAATGGCTGCCCAAATGGTAACTATCTCAGTGATATCCACATCTTGCAAAGCTGCTTCAACACACAGAAAATGAATTGTCAGTTGACACTTCCTATGAAGTCACTCCCTTTGATATTACATTTTATGCAAATTAGAGGGGCCTCACATGTTCCTATCCTGCCCAGGGCCCCACAAATCCTAGGACAGGCACTGGTGTTAATCCCAGTCTGCCCCCCCCCCCCCCCCCAGACCGAAAGACGTAAAATAGTGCATCGAGGGGCTCGGTTTTTACTGACCCAGGCACGTTTCGCTTAAGCGAATCTACTGGTGCTGATATAGGTAAGACGCCCAGAGCCCTAAAAACACTGGGGCAGATTTACAAGCCCCATGCGCAACTTTTGTGTCACTTTTTCAGTGTTAAAAGTAACGTGAAAGTGGTGCAATTGGCTTGTAAATCTGCCACACTATTTCCACTGTAATTCTCTTCTGACCTCTCGTTCGCGGTCTCACAGATCAGTGGCGTAGCTAATGTGGGGCCATGTTGCAAGAAATGCAATAATTGATCTCCATAGAGGCCCTCGCACTGCTATGACCGGTGCCACTGCACCTATTGCACCAGTGTAGCTAACCCCCATCCAAGCCCTTTCTTCGACTGTCCCTCTACGGTTGCTTATTATATTGTCTTTTGCTACCTACAGCCTTTCTTTTTGATCTATTTGTAAGTGTTCTTTGCTTCTTGTCCCATTTCCCTTTTTGTCGCGACCTCTGTTACCCTGTAATGTACATTTTACACACCTTTCCTCTATCTCTTGTCCCTGTCTGATTGTGCTGCAGTCTCATCTTTTCACCAGTCACATTTTGTTGTAGTGTGTGTACCAAATGACCAGACTGCATGCATTCCAAGGTTCCACTTTCCAGAGCCTTCAAAACAACACCTGGTGACAGACGAGCACATCCAGCTTCTGAAAATCAGTCCCTGGCAAAGGACACTTCAAGTACACGCGAGGACAGCTTATGCATAGGCATTCAAAGCACACAAATGTTCACACTTTCAAAATAATCTCAGCTATGCACAGCCACTTCAAACCCTCACACGAACCACAGCCTATGCATGACTATTTTAAACCCACCTAAAGAACCACAGCCTATTCCTTGGCTCTTCAAACCCACAAAAGAACCATAGCAAGTGCACAGGCACCTTAAGCTCTCAAAATGTACCACAACTTTATGAATTGGCGCTTCAAACCCACAAGTGAACCATAGCCTCGGCACAGGCACTTCAACCACACAAAACAACCACTGCCTATGCAGAGGCACCTCCTGCACTAAAAAAAATCACAGCTACGCACAGTAACTTTAAACCCTCATGCGTACCACAGCATATGCATGACTATTTCAAACCCACGAAAGAACCGCAGACTATTCCTGGGCTCTTTAAACCCACAAAAGAAACATAACATGTGCACAGGCACCTCAAGATCTCAAAAGTACCAGAACTCATGCATTGGCACTTCAAACCCACAAATGAACCATAGCCTCTGCACAGGCACTTCAACAACGACAAACAACCACAGCCTAAGCAAAGGCACCTCATGCTTTTAAAGGAATCACAGTTAAGCACAGTTATTTCAAACCTACAGGAGAACAACACAGCCTATGCATGAGCATTTCAATCCCACAAAAGACCCACAGCCTATGCCTGGGCTCTTCAAGCCCACAAAAGAACCACAGCTTATCTCCAGGGACTTCAAGCACGCATAATAACAACAGCCAATGCATGAGTACTTGAAAAATAGAAAAGAACCACAGCCTATGTACAGTCACCTCAAGCTCTCAAAAGAAACTTAGACTGAACAGGCACTTTAACCTATGCATGGGTACTTCAAAATGACACAAGTACCACTGCCTACCCATTTGGGCACTATAAGCACACAGAACAACCACAATGTATATGCATAGGCATTTAAAACCCAGCAAAGAACCATCACCTGTGCCCAGACACCTCAAGATCTCAAAAGAACCACAACTTACGCACTGGTGTTTCAAGCCCACATAAGAACCGCAACCTGCGCAGAGGCACTTTGAACCACAGTCTATGCACGGGCAATTCAAGCCCACAAGAGAACTAGAGCCTTCTCACAGACACTTCAACTCCACAAAATAAGCACCAACTAGGCATGTGAATTTGAAGCCCATAAAAGAGCCACAACCAATTACGGACACCTCCAACACTCAAACAAATCACAGTCTATGCATGTGCATTTCAAATCCACACAGAACCAGAGCCTTTGCACTGGGGGACTTTAAAGCCACGACAAAACCTAAGCATATGCATGGACGAACCAAGGTATAAAAAAAAAAAAAAGAACCAAAATGTTAGTACAGGCACTCCAAACCCACATGTGAGCCAATGGCCAGTGCACAGACACTTCAAATCCACAGGAGAACAACAACCTGTGTACAGGCACTTCAAGCCCGCAAGAAAACTGCACTTACATAAAAGCTCACACAAGAATCACAGCATATGGTTTGGTATTTAAAGCCCATAAAAGAACAACAGCCTACACATGGGCAATTCAGGCCCCCATAAGGGCAAAAGCTTCTGTGCAGGCACTTCAATCTCACACGAGAGCCACAGTCAATGCACAGTCAATGCATAGACTCTTTCAGAGACCATGAGAGCCACAGCTAATGTACACACACTTCAAACCCACAGCCTATTCACAGTCATTTCAGGTCCACCTTAGAGCCAATGCATATGCACAGACACATCAAGCCCATAAGAGAACAACAGCTTATGCATGGGGATATCGTGCTCTCAAAAGAACTACAGCCTTTCAAAGGGCACTTCAAACCCAAATGAGAGCTACAGTAGATGTATGGGCAATGATAAAGAGTAGTTTCTTACCTGTAACTCCAGTTCTGTAGTAGGGGTATCTCTGTTATAGTCATAATCTAGTGAATAGTCCCGCTCATGTGTGGTGACCCCGGAGCAATCAAAAATAATCTCTTAAGCTGCCTCAATGTGCAGTCCTGCATAGACACTTAAGAGAGCATTTAAAGACAAATAATGCAGCCTATACCTATCAGGCTACACTGTCCAGTATTTCAACTAGATATTCCACCAACATTAAATTCAGCACAGCCTGCCAAGTTTCTATATAGAAAAACTTGCCCTTGTACACTCAAAACAGCAAGCTGCTGTAGGTCAAGCTGTTCTAAAAACTCTTTTTCAGACTGCTGCAGCTGGCTCAGGCAACAGCCGCTAAGGAGGGTACTAATATTTATTCTATGCATAGATATAAATTCAGCAGCCTACATGCCTCAAACGGAATATGCTACTTACCAGTATGCATCTGTTCTTGGCATGTAGGGCTGCTGACATTTATATCGCCCACCCTCCTCCCAGGTGCCTGTCGCAGCTGTAGCACTCAGTTTTATTCTCAAGCATGGTCATCACTTACTGTATCATACTCCATCTCTGCCACAATGGCAAAAAACAATCTGAGCATGGAGAGGATGCCCATGCGCACTGTAGTCCAGGGGAGGAGCCACCTATCTCGTGATACTTCGAAGACTCTTCCAGGACAACAATGTGCAATCATCCGGCCCCAACACTAGGCGGCGATCTATGCATAGATATAAATGTCAGCAGCCCAACATGCCAAGAACAGATGCATACTGGTAAGTAACATATTCCTTCCTCCTGTTCGTCTTCCTTCGCCTTCATGGGAATTGAATATGGTGCTGTCCAGATTGATGAAGGAACCTTTTGAACCCATTCATAAGGCTTCGCTACAGCACCTGTCCTGGAAGGCGGCGTTCCTCGTGGCCATTACATCGGCCCGCAGGGTGAGTGAAATTCAAGCGTTGTGTTGCCAAGAACCTTATACTGTATTTCATGCTGCTAATGTTGTAATGTGCACTCACCCTAAGTTTCTTACTAAGGTTATTTCTGATTTCCATGTTAACCAGACTATAACGTTGCCTACATTTTTTCAGAATCCTTCCACTCCAGCGGAAAGATCTCTTCATTCCCTGGATGTCAGAAGGGTGTTGAAATTTTACCTGGATAAAACCAAGGATATTCGTAGGTCAGACCAATTGTTTTTCAACTATGGGTCAGTCAGGACTGGTCTTTCTACCTCTAAACAGTCCATTTCGAGGTGGATTGTGTCCTGTATACAAATTGTGTTATCAAAAGGCTAATAAGACCTAAGGGGGTAAGCCTAAGGCTCATTCCACCAGGGGCAAAGCGGCCACGACAGCTTTGCTCCGTAATATTTCCATTGCAGAGTTCTGCAGGGCTGCCACTCGGAAGTCGGTCCATACCTTTGCTAAGCATTACTGTATGGACTCTGATGCCAAGGCAGATGCTCAGGTTGGGCAAGCTTCGCTGCGAAATCTGTTCGCACAGTAGTGGTGTTGTGTTTCTTTTTCTCCACCGCCGCTTTGGTTTTTGGGATGGGCTTGCCATTCTATTCAATAGATTATGACTATACACAGAGATCCCCTACTACAGAAGGAGTAGTTTCTTACCTGTAACTCCAGTTCTGTAGTAGGGGTATCTCTGTTATAGTCATAAGCGCCAGCCCTCCTCCCCGGTGGAGAAAGATGTTCATGTACTGAATGCTACAGGTCTAGCTTTATACGCCTCCAAAAAGAACTGGAAGTGGAGGGGACCTGCTGTGCATTCTGGGATACTGAGAGTTCTGGAAAGTTTCCTTAAAGGCACAGTATCCCTTTTTGAGCAACATAAAGGCAGCGTATAGGGCTTGTCTGTCCACCCCTTCCTCTCTATCTTCCAGAGGCTTTCTTGGTAAAAGGGGACGTTTTTCTATGTAGAAACTTGGCAGGCTGTGCTGAATTTAATGTTGGTGGAATATCTAGTTGAAGTACTGGACAGTGTAGCCTGATAGGTATAGGCTGCATTATTTGTCTTTAAATTCTCTCTTAAGTGTGGACGACACTCAGTTGGTCCTGGCCATTAAGAATGACGGCCACAAAAAAGCCAATGATTTTAATCAGGGCATGCTGGCAATTGGGAGCTGGATGGCTTCCAATTGCCTAAAATTAAATTCCGACAAAACGGAAGTAGTCGTCTTTGGTCAGCTGACCCCGGAATGGCACTCCTGCTGGTGGCCCGTATCATTAGGCCCTCCCCCTGTCCCGGTTGGCAAAGTGAGGAATCTCGGAATCATTTTCGACGACCGTCTTACTTTTCTCCCCCATGCTAACCAGATCACCTCTGCCACTTTTTATAAACTGAAGCTAATTAAAAAAATCCTCCCTTTCCTTCCCGACTCATCTGGCAAAACATTGGTTACCTCCCTGGTGCTGTCAACATTGGATTACTGCAATGCTCTCTTCTTAAATGCACAAGAAGGAGTCCTGAATAAAATGCAAATAATCCAAAACTCAGCAGCAAGGCTCCTGGGTAGAATCCCCAAATACTGTTCTGCCTCCGCAACCATCAGAGAATTACACTGGCTACCGATAAGGAACAGGATAAAATTCAAGGCTCTCTGCATCGTGTTCAAGGCCATGCATAACATAGGACCTGCTTTCTTTACCCAAAACCTGACTCCTTATTGCCCCTCCAGAGCTCTACGCTCCTCCAGCTCAAATGATCTTGTGGTACCACGCAGCAAATCAGTCTCATGGGGAGACAGAAGATTCTTTGTCGCAGCCCCTAAGCTCTGCAACACCCTACCTCCCTCAATTAAACTAGGCCACTCACTCTGGTCCTTGCGTAAACAGCTCAAGACCTGGCTTTTTAATCAGTAGACCCAGTCCTTCCCTCATTGGTTAAATGCAGCAGACAAGTCAGCGCCGAGACGCCTAAGGGCCATTGTTCGCGCTCTATAAATTTTATTAATAATAATAATAAATAATAATAATAAGTGTCTATGCAGGACTGCACATTGAGACAGCTTAAGAGATTATTTTTGATTGCTCCGGGGTTCCCGCACATTAGCGGGACAATTCACTTAATTATGACTATACACAGAGATCCCCTACTACAGAACCTAACCTACAATAGAACCACATGGGAACTTCATGCCACAAAAGAACCAAAACCTATGCATGGGCACTTCAAGGCCACAAAAGAACAACAGACTAGCACTTATACTTCGAACCGTCATAAGAATAACAGCCTACATACAGCCACTTCTAGCACACAACACAACCACAACGTATGAATAGGCTCTTCAATCACACAGAAGAGTCACATCCTAAGTACAGGCACCTCAGGATTTCAAAAGAACCACAACCTATGCATATGCACTTCAAACCCACACCAGAACCACAGCCTGTGCACAGGCACTTCAAACTGATGAAAGTACTGCAGCCCATGCATGGGCACCTCATACTCTCAAAGAACCGTAGCCTACGCATAGGCACTTCATAACCATATGAAAACCAAGACCTATGCAAGAGTACTTAAAGCCCACAAAAGAACCCCAGCCTGTGCATAGGCACTTTAAGTCCACACAAGAGCCACAGTTCCTGCAAAGGTGCTTCCAACCCACAGAAAGAGCAGCTGCCATTGCATAGAAAGTTCAAGCACACATGAGCACCACGGAGAGGATGTGGCCCAACAGCTAGGGAGATCGAAATCTGGGGAACAGGGTTCCAGTATCCCCAACAACGCTCAACATCATGTGAATCTGGGCAAATCACTTAATGTCCCCGTGTCTAACAAAAAAAAATGAATGTGTCCTTGTATAATGCACTGGTGCTCATGAAAACAGCTCTGATACCCAATACCTTCAGGTCAAGTTCGCGCTATATAAAACTCCGGGAACAGAAATGCGCTTTTTAAACACGAAGTAGAACCACAGCCTATGTACAAGAACCTCCAACCCACACATCCACGGCCGGAACCGGAGGATGTCAAGACCACAGAAGAGCATCGGCCTCTATGCAAGCACTTTAACCATACAGGCCACCAGCAGCCTGGGCACAGGCACTTCAAGCCAACCGGGACTCGGACACCCTAACCAGACAGCACTAAGCATAAACAGTAGACGGGCACATTGAGCTGAGAAAGGAGGACTGATGACTGTGAACAGGCGGATCAATGTGCAAGAAAACATGCCCAGAGACAAAGATTTCAGACCTACTGGGCAAAAAACCTAGATTAGCCAAACGCTCCAAACCCACCCGAAAACCAGAGGTACGGACAGTCACCCCCAGGTTCAAAGAAAACCACTAACTATGGAATAGCGCATCCAGCCCATCAGATGCACCGGAGGTGAAAACCACAGACAAAACTGAAGGTAAGTGCCTGAACGTCACCAGGAAATACACAGTCAGGAAGGCACTTCTGATAACGAATAGTTTCTTACTTGTCGGTGTAGTTTTGCAGCTTGAAGATCTTTCTGGATTCACTATGCTGTGCATTATTCCGCGGTCTTGTGGTTGGGTCCGGAATCGTAGTCTTTTCTTTGTTATGTTTTTTTTGTTGTAGCCCAGGTGGGCGTCGGCGTCTCACCTCTTGGTGTATTTTCGGTGACGTCGGCACGCTTCCTGCGAAAGCTCCCACTCTTGGGCGCCATCTTCGGATTCTTTTTTTCGTGTTTGTTCTGTTACCGAAGTTATGGCAATGTTCCACTCAGTTATTCACCGCTTTAACCTTTAAGACGTCTTGTTTCAGTATTGTCTCTGTTTTTAACCACCTTTTTTCTCCAGCCTCATCTTTCTGGCGGAGATGGGTGGGTTCGCTAGTGAATCCAGAAAGAACTTCAACCTGCAAAACTACACCCACAGTTAAGAAACTATTCGTTTTGCAGCGTGAATCTTTCTGGATTCACTATGCTGTGCATAGACTTTGTAGCGGTTTCTCATGTTTGTGGCGGCTGGGTAGAAGATGAGCGTTGGTTATTGAATATGTGTTGAAGCACCTTTTGTCCGACTTGTGCTTCCTTGTTCCTCTGTATATCCACACAGTAGTGCTTCGTGAACGTGTGTACTGAAGCCCATGTTGCCGCCAGGCATATGTCCTGAATGGGTGTGTTAGCTAGGAAGGCTATTGTAGCTCCCTTCCTCCTGGTAAAGTGGGCACGTGTCCCCTCTGCTAGTTATTGTCCTGCCCGCTTGTGGCAGAACTGTATTGTTTGAGCGATCCATCGTGCAATTAGTTACTGGTTTCCCAATGAAACTGTTAGCAAAGGACACAAAGAACTGTTTTGTTTTCCTATGTCCTTTAGTTCTCTCAATGTAGTGCATGACTGCCCTTCTGGCGTCTAGGATGTGCAGAGCCCGTTCAGTGCTAGTGGCTGGTTTTTGGAAGAAACTTGGTATTTGTATAGTCTGGTTCATGTGGAACCTTGACACCACCTTTGGCATGAAGTGTGGGTCCGTTCTCATCACTACCCTATCGCTGTGTATCTGGATGTAGGGTTCTTGTAGCGTTAGTGCCTGTAGCTCGCTCACTCTGCGCAGTGAGGTGATTGCTACCAGGAAAGATGCTTTCATGGTCAGCATTTCTAGGGAGGCCTTGTGAAGTGGCTCGAAAGGCTCTTTCATGAGTTCCCTTAGGACTAGGTTAAGGTTCCATGCAGGTGGTGGCACCCTCTTTGGTGATGCGATTCTTTTTGCTCCCTCCAGGAATCTCTTAATGACTTGTGATGTGAAGAAAATCTTGCACGTTTCTCCCCTTGTGTAAGCGACTATCGCTGCTAAGTGAACTCTTAATGAGGATGAGCTTAGGTTCTTGTCGAGCAGGTGCGCGAGGTACTTTAGCACTGTCGAGTCCTTCTGCATCTTATTGTGTAGCTTTTCTCTCCTGCACCACAATCTAAATCGCTTCCATTTTGATACATAGCACTTCCGTGTGTTGGGCCTTCATGCCTCCCGAAGTACCCTCAGGGTGCTTTCTGGCAGTTTCAAATGCGAAAACTCTATGTCTTCAGGAGCCATGCTACTAGACTCAGGCTCTCTGGCTCTGGGTGCAGCACCTCTCCGTTTTGCATGGAGAGTAGGTCCTTTCTTCTCCCGAATCTGTGGGGTGCACACTGTGTCATCTCCATGATCTGTGAGTACCATGTCTGCCTGGCCCACTGCGGTGCGACCAGTATCAGGGTCATGTTGCTGGTTCTGCACTTGCCGAGTACCTTGTGCATCAGCGGTATCGGGGAAAAAGCGTAAGCTAATGTCCTGGACCAGTCTATCCATAGGGCATTCCCCAGGGACCCCTCCCCGGGCTGCCTGGATGTGACGTTTCGGCATTTTGAATTTTGGCGTGTTGCAAATAGGTCCAACGACGGTGTCCCCCACCTTTCGAACAGCCTCCTTGTTTCTTGTGCATTGAGCTCCCACTCGTGGGATGCCGATGTCTGTCTGCTGAGCCAATCTGCCTCCACATTGTCCTTCCCTGGTAGATATATGGCTAACAGGACTATGTTGAGTGGGATAGCCCATCTCCATATCTCCCGCGCTAGCCTCGAAAGCGGGGCCGATTGTGTCCCACCCTGCTTGTTGATGTAGATCATCGCTGTTGTGTTGTCCGTCTGGATCAACACTCTCTGTTTGTGCAGTTTTGTCTGGAAGGCTTTCAACGCTAGGAAAACTGTCTTCAACTCCAGGTAATTGATGTGTTTGACCGCATCTGCTGGTGTCCACAGTCCTCTCACTCTGAGTTTCTCCATGTGAGCGCCCCATCCCTTCTGGGATGCGTCTGTGGTGATGGTCACAGTTGGCGTTGGTGGCGCCAGAGGCTTTCCCCTTGTTATGTTCCTCATGTTCCACCATGCCATTTCTTTCTGCACTGAGTGCGTTACAACCACTAGATCCTCCCAACGACCTGTCACTTGTGACCATTGCTCCTGTAGCCATTCCTGTAAAGGTCTCACGTGTAGCCGTACATTTGGCACTAGGTGTATGCATGATGCCATCATGCCCATGATCTTGCTCGCTGTTCTCACTGTCCGAGCTTGCCCCTTCCGGTAGAGCTGCGTCTCCTTCACCAGCGCTCACGATCTCTTCTCGCTGGGGACCACCTTGCTCTGTAAGGTGTCGATCTGTGCTCCCAGGAAGATTTTTACTTGTTCTGGTTCCAGTGAGGATTTCCTCCAGTGGATGGAGAAACCCAGGTTCATCAGCGTGCTCGTCACTCTCTGTGCGTGCTGCTTGCACGTTTCGTATGAGCTTACTTTTATTAGCCAGTCGTCCAGGTAAGGGTATATGTGTATTCCTTCCCTTCGTAGGTGTGCTGCGACTGTTGCGATAACTGCAAACACAACCATGATGGACAGAATGTGGATCAATGTCACACATTCACCCCAGTCCAAAGATCTGGGCCCAAATCCATCGTTTTTCCACTCCACACCACCCTGGGTTAGACAATGGCGATATGCAAATCAGAGCTGACCCTGTGCCCCATGGGAACAGTCCAGTCCGAACTACAAAAGCCATGTCCTTCCCAGAACGGAAACAAGCATCCGAGGACCGGCCCGGTTTCGAGGTAACACCTCTCTTCAGCCCGGCTAGCTTGATTCCAGTGGTGTGGAGTGCCTGGGACTCACGTCTGAGCATCCCCAGTACACTTAGAGCGGTAACTGCAAACACAACAATGATGGACAGAATGTGGATCAATGTCACACATTCACCCCAGTCCAAAGATCTGGGCCCAAATCCATCGTTTTTCCACTCCACACCACCCTGGGTTAGACAATGGCGATATGCAAATCAGAGCTGATTCCAGTGGTGTGGAGTGCCTGGGACTCACGTCTGAGCATCCCCAGGACTGGGATGAATGTGTGACATTCCACATCCACATTCGGTCCATCACCTGTTTTGTTTGCAATTTCGCCCTAAGTGCGCTGGGGATGCTCAGACGTGGGTCCCAGGCACTCCACACCACTGGAGTCAAGCTAGCCGGGCTGATGAGAGGTGTTACCTCGAAACCGGTCCGGTCCTCGGATGCTTGATTCCGTTCTGGGAAGGACATGGCTTTTGTAGTTCGGACTGGACTGTTCCCATGGGGCACAGGGTCAGAGCTGATTTGCATATCGCCATTGTCTAACCCAGGGTGGTGTGGAGTGCAAAAAAACGATGGATTTAGGCCCAGATCTTCGGACTGGGATGAATGTGTGACATTGATCCACATTCGGTCCATCACCTGTTTTGTTTGCAATTTCGCCCTAAGTGCGCTGGGGATGCTCAGACGTGGGTCCCAGGCACTCCACACCACTGGAGTCAAGCTAGCCGGGCTGATGAGAGGTGTTACCTCGAAACCGGTCCGGTCCTCGGATGCTTGATTCCGTTCTGGGAAGGACATGGCTTTTGTAGTTCGGACTGGACTGTTCCCATGGGGCACAGGGTCAGAGCTGATTTGCATATCGCCATTGTCTAACCCAGGGTGGTGTGGAGTGCAAAAAAACGATGGATTTGGGCCCAGATCTTCGGACTGGGATGAATGTGTGAGACATTGATCCACATTCGGTCCATCACCTGTTTTGTTTGCAATTTCGCCCTAAGTGCGCTGGGGATGCTCAGACGTGGGTCCCAGGCACTCCACACCACTGGAGTCAAGCTAGCCGGGCTGATGAGAGGTGTTACCTCGAAACCGGTCCGGTCCTCGGATGCTTGATTCCGTTCTGGGAAGGACATGGCTTTTGTAGTTCGGACTGGACTGTTCCCATGGGGCACAGGGTCAGAGCTGATTTGCATATCGCCATTGTCTAACCCAGGGTGGTGTGGAGTGCAAAAAAACGATGGATTTGGGCCCAGATCTTTGGACTGGGATGAATGTGTGACATTGATCCACATTCGGTCCATCACCTGTTTTGTTTGCAATTTCGCCCTAAGTGCGCTGGGGATGCTCAGACGTGGGTCCCAGGCACTCCACACCACTGGAGTCAAGCTAGCCGGGCTGATGAGAGGTGTTACCTCGAAACCGGTCCGGTCCTCGGATGCTTGATTCCGTTCTGGGAAGGACATGGCTTTTGTAGTTCGGACTGGACTGTTCCCATGGGGCACAGGGTCAGAGCTGATTTGCATATCGCCATTGTCTAACCCAGGGTGGTGTGGAGTGCAAAAAAACGATGGATTTGGGCCCAGATCTTTGGACTGGGATGAATGTGTGACATTGATCCACATTCGGTCCATCACCTGTTTTGTTTGCAATTTCGCGACTGTTGCGAGGCACTTTGTGAAGACCCTTGGTGCCAATTTGAGGCTGAACGCCAGGGTTATGAACTGGTAGTGGTCTTCTCCGATGGTGAATCTGAGCAAATGCTTGTGCCCTCTGTTCATTGGGATGTGCAGGTAGGCATCCTTGAGGTCTATGGTGACCATGAAGTCCCCGCCTTGCAATTGAGGAAGTACCTCTTGCAGGAAGGTCATTTTGAACTTTTGCGTTCTTATGAATTTGTTCAAGAATCTTAGGTTCAGGATGGGTCTCATCGTTTCGTCTACCTTTGGTACCAGGAAGTACGTTGAGTACACGCCCCTGTTCCTTTCTCTGTAAGGCACTGGTTCTATGGCCTGCTTCTGCAGGAGCTCTCTTGCTTCTTCTTGAAGGCGCTCTACCTCTTTCTTTGCTAGTGGTCTTCTTTTCGGTTTTCTGTTTGTTGGTTTCCCTTCCAACTCTATGCAGTACCCGAACTGTATGATGTTGAGAACCCATTTGTCTGAAGTAATTCTCTTCCACTCCTGGAAGAAATGCTTTAGTCTTCCTCCCACTGGTCTTACATGCTCGCAGGTGTTTAGTTTGTGTAACTCCTGTCTGGTTTTTTTTGTGCTCCACCCTGGGAGTTTTTGCTTGGGTGGGCACATGGAGCTTGCTTAAGTCACTTAGAGGTGGGTTGTTGTCCCCCTCTCTTATTGTGTCCACGTCCATTTCCTCTCCCGCGAAAGGGCTGGCCTTTTGGCTGGTACTGCCAGGACTGCTTTTGTTGACCCTGCTGTGTCTGGGTGTCTGCCTGGTGGGTTTGTTGTAACGCCTGGTGTGTTGTTCCTGCCTGGTTTCCTCCCCTCCCGTTAGGTCTTCGTGACAGTGTGCCTCTGAACTGCAATGCCCCCATGGATCTTGCAGTCTCGTTATCCTTCTTCAGTTGGCTGAGCTTCTCATCAACTGGGGCCCCGAACAACGTTTCTCCGTTGAACGGGGTGTTCAGGATGCTGTGTTGCACTTTCGGCTTGAAGCCTGAAATCTTGAGCCAGGCTTGTCTCCTTTCCGTGATGCCCATCATCATGACTCTGCTGGAGGTGTCTGCTCCATCCAGGGCAGCTTTGAGGCAAGAATTTGCCACATTCTTCCCCTCCTCGACCAGGTGTTCAGCTCTTTGCTTGAATTCTTGAGGCATGTTCTTCACTAACTGGCCCAGCTCATCCATGATCTGGTACATGTGTCTGTTGAGCAGCGCGTTGGAATGTGCCATGCACCAGTGCATTGCGGCATTCCGCTCAATTCTTCTCCCCACAAGGTCCATCCTCTTGCTTTCCTTGTCTGGAGGTGGCTCAGAAGTAGAAGGCACATTGGCCCTCTTCCTTGCCGTGGCTGCGATGATGGAGTCTGCCGAGACCGTGCCCTGAATGTAGGGTGGGTCTTTGGAGGAATGCTTATACTTTTTCTCCGTCCTGGGAGTGACTGCTTTGCAGGTTGCAGTCTCCTTGAAAGCCTCCTTCCCCTGAGCCATGAAGCTCTTGAGCATGGGCAGGTACTGGCTCCTTGTTTGAGTGGGAAGCAGTGTCTCTAGAAGGAAGTCTGCCTTCTGCTTCTCTTCGTCGAGTTTTACTTTGAAAACTGCAGCGGCATTCCTGATGACTGTGTTGTAGACCCCAATGTCATCCGGCGACGAGTACCTCAAGGGATATGTGTCGACGTTCTCCTCGGGGCTCTCGGTGTCGACGTCTTGCCAATCTATCTCCTGAGACTACGAGGATGCAGACCCGAGGAGCGTCCTGCGGTCATCGTCCCCTTCATAATCGTAGTAGGAGGCCTCCTCATCTTCTTGTTCGTCGAATGCCTTGACGCTCCCCGACTGTCCTTCGACGTCGTAGTCCTCCTCCTCCATTATTTTGACTACCTGTGACTTAGGTTTCGTCGGGATCATGAAGTCTTTCATCCTGGCGTCTAATTCTTTCTTTCGCTGCAGGATGTTTTCCATCTCCGCCTCGAGCCGTTTCTTCTTTTTCTCCATTTCGGCCGTGTGTTCTGCGTCGAATGGTTCGGCCGGTCTTTTTGGCGGTTAGCTCTGCGCCGAGCCGATCTTCGGCGTCGAAGGTTTCGGTGCCGAGCTGGCTTTCGGGTCCTTTGCCGGGGCCGAAGAGGTCTTCGGGTCTTTCTCCCTCGGTGTGGAACGCTCCTTTTCGGGGACGTTTTTCGACGTCTTTTGCTGTTCACCAGCTCTCGGCGCCGGGTACTCCTTCTCAGAGGTCTCGAAGGGACGGTGGCTGGCCTTTGCACTGCATTCTGGCATTGGCTATCCTCTGTCTCACTCTAACTCGAAGAGTCTCCGGCGTGAAAACGGAGCAGGCGTTGCAGTCCCTGCTCTCGTGGTCGACCGGTAGGCAAAGGTTGCAAACCGGGTGCTGGTCCTTCTGCGCATACTTGTGGTGGCAGTTAGGGCAGAATTTGAAAGGAGTGTTGTCCGTCTCATGCGTTCAGGGGGCCCCCTGAGCGTGCATTCTCCGATGAACGTCGAAGTTCTAGAAGATGATCTTCTCCTTCGTCGTCCTCTTCGATGATGTAGTCTCCTGTAGTCCTTTAAAATATCCTTTTCGTCCAAAAATGCGTATTTTTCTTCTTCTTTCTCCAAAAATGTCTGGAGCCCTTTCGGGAACGATCCATACCCAACCGCGGAAAAAGAATCTGAAGATGGCGCCCAAGAGTGGGAGCTTCCGCAGGAAGCGTGCCGACGTCACCGGAAATACACCAAGAGGTGAGACGCCGACGCCCACCTGGGCTACAAAAAAAAAAAAAAGAAAGAAAGAAATGACTACGATTCCGGACCCAACCACAAGACTGCGGAATAATGCACAGCATAGTGAATCCAGAAAGATTCACGCTGCAAAAAAAGAGTAAACACTGTCAGATGGTCATGTAAAGCGCTCCAATACCTCGGGTCGAGTTTGCGCTAAATAAAACTGCAAAAAACGACCTGGCTCGAATCATGGTGTGGTAAGTATAAAGGTGATAGACACTACATGCCACAGAGAAACTAAAAGCAACAAGATTGTCATTTCGAGCAATAGCACAGCAAGAGACAGGCATTGCAAAACAGAGATTTCTGGGTCATGGCACCGCAAAGCCTGATCCAGCACAGCAGGATAGTCAGGTGGCCAGTCACTACCATTATGGCGCTGCCCCAGTGAGCGCTTGATGCCGGGTTAGGGCGCTTTATGCCAAGGTGTGTGTGTGTCAGTATATTTCAGTCCACATAGATATGTGCGCGATTCCGTATCTGCTATTTTTTGAGTGGATCATTTTATAAAAAGAGCGTGTGCTCATTCTGACTGCATTATCGTGCCACGCTGTATATGTAAGTCGATGCATGCTGTAGCTCAGCAGGAAAGAGTGACACCGGAGGCCAGGTAGAGTTTAAGTGTAAGGACCTGGAAAGGATGGGCTGAACGGATTGCCCTGTGGCGTTTTTCTTCAGTGAGATTGTGGCTCTAATCTGCTGATGTTCCCGGGTGGCTTTTTGGGCGTGTCCGTGCATTTGCTGTAGGTGCCGGAGTGTGCGCATGCCGGTGGCGTGCACACTGGGGTCGCATTCAGTTTGTGGCGCATGTGTATACACCCGAGCCACAGCGTCCAAGTGTCTGTGTCATGACTATGACCCCTAATGGTCTGTTCCGTGTATGTCAGCTTGAGCCTGGAGGGTGTATGAGGGCGACTGGTGATGCCGAGGGACTGACGCCTGTGCCTCGGCGCTCGCAGATATGGCCCGGCTCCCAGGACTGATTCCTTCCAGAACTGTGGCCGCTCCTCTGACTCACTTGTGCCTCCACCGGCAGAATAATAAACAAGAGGCACGGCCCAGAGCAAGGGAAGCGGGGCCACTGCTGCTGGTATTTCTACATATACCTGCTGCTGCGTGGATGTGATGATATCTTGGTGACCAAAAGTACAGCCCTAGAGTCAGAATCACCTTCCAGGATACCTAGAATGTTGGACGTTTTCATGTTTTTCCAGTGTTTCTGACTTGGTGGAAGCTGCTTACTTGAACAGAAAGGCAAGGGGCGGAATTCTATCAAATGCCTATAATATCGGGTCATAGAAAGAAGAACGCCACCCATAAGGTATAAAGTAACACAGCAGACGCTTGTTTACATCGCACTTTCTCCGTAATAAAAAAACAAAGTGCCTACAAGGAGTAATGAAGGAGAGAGTGACACTCCGCCAGTAAAATATCCAGTCCTGGTGGACGGGGCTAAAACTGGACAGGGTGGTAACCAAGAGGATCTAAAAAGCTTCACTTACAACGTGAATGCAGCAAGCCAATTGAAACAAGAGGCGGCCCCTACACTCCACTTCTGAAAGTAAATCGATCACAAGAAGCCTCACAGAGCGAGCAGTGCGCATGCGCTGCAACGCAGGTCTGCAAGACCTAAAAACGAGTACACATTATACAAAACACAAAGACTGGTGTATTGCTCTTACTTGTAATTTATTCTTAACAGGTATTCTCGAGGGTAAAAAAGAGCAGTATTTCTGCAGTCTTATGGCACGTGAATTCAACACAATTTAAGTGACATAATTCCTAACAACTATAGTCACAACAACACTGCATCCAACTACTGCGACTAAACTATTTTGAGCAGCTACCTCACATGCATCTGAGCTCTGTACCCAGCATAGGAATTTGAACTTTGGACTATTAACCACATACTGTCTATGCAGCTAATTCTATTTCCAGCCAAAGTGAAAATGCCACCGGAATCATTAATTCACTTCCACTTTCGTTTGTGCTTTCTGGGACACGCCACTGAATAACTAATACCAGAGCTGTCATAGGCTGGGCAGACCCCAAGTGTGTGTCCCACCCTTCCAACTCAAACGAATCAATGATAGATACATAGACATGTTTGTAATACATCATAAACATAACAAAAGCCTTTAACTATTTAAGCATAAAAGCATAATTGTATATCACATGCCAGCCCTGTTGCCCAACCCATCTCACCTGTCTTAACACTTGGCATCTGTCTAAGAATATCAACACTCTGTATTTACAGCAATGTTACATGTTGTTCTCTGAAGTATCTCATAGCATTCAGGCAGAAATTACTTCCATTCTACAGAGACCACACATGTGACATCACCTGCATACCCGAGGACAGATCCTCTACCTCTGAACCACTGGGAACCTGCCCTGGCCCACACCTCCAAACTCTAGGCCACTAAAAGTGGGCTACACAACGCTGGGGCGACAACCCTGTGCCCAATACTCTCGAACTGTGATCCCTTGCCCCCATACACAAAAGGGCAACCAGGTGAACAAAGAAGAAAAGAGGGAAAACGCTTTGGGGTCCTACTGGGAAATCCAAAGATTTTGGAGTAGTTGCCTCACCCACTAAATAGTGGCATGCTTCATTATCGGCACCTAGACACTCCCTGGTACGGTAGTACCACCAGGGTGGACTAAACCACGAATGGGAGTTGTTATATAAGGTATCTTTCTGGATAATGTTAAAAGAGTCTTAAAAATGACTCCAGGTATACCCAAAAATAATTACTATTAATTAACAGGGTACCATAGGCATATTTAAAACAAGCATTTACAATGCAACAGTTTCACCTTTGAAAAAGTTAGAGCTATTGGCATTGTAAATGCCAGGCGAAACCTAAAAAGGACCACATGGAATTCACATGTTATTCACCACATAGAATGCGTGTGCTGCTTGGGGAAGGTGCTAGCCTTCCACTAAGAGAATAATGCTCAGGGCGCCTCTCCGGCTCCAACAACAGGGCAATCCTCGAGACAGGACTATCTCATAGTACTCACGCGCGATCCATGTTTGCTTATGAAACCACAAATCATCATTAGACAACAGTATAGTTGGGAATTCAGGCAGGTCTGCACATCTTTCAGCATGCAGAGTTTTTTGTTTCCGACCCTACACATCTGTCTTTGTGAAACCACCCACCCCTCCCCAGGTGGTGCACGAGTGTCATCTAACTAATGACGCGTGAAGCACTGAAAACTGAACTCTGCATAGCCCAGAATGAGTCAACTAGTGAAGCTATTTATGCCTGGCACTATGGAGAGCACTTACTTTGTGTCACAAATCACAATAGGTGTCAAAGGTGAAGGAGGCGCTCTGTGATGGGCTCAGGTAGGTCTGAGTGAATACGTGCCCTCTCTCAGTGCAATGTGCGCAGGACACCTAATCATTATGATGGCTCCACGTGCCCCATCGTTAATTGTAAATAGGGCCCCTCGGTGCCAAGAATCACACAAAGCGACTGAGACTCGAGGGCCCCCTGGGGACATGCTCCCAGGATCCGAGATCACACCAGCAGCAGAGGGTGCGCTGGGATCCCTTATATATGGATGGGGATGTGCTCACAGCACAGAGCTGACGGGCGGCTCTGCGTGAACCTTGTACTTGCAAGATGTAAACACTGCGCCGATGACCGGTATTTGAGGGGGTGGGAGACGGGGCGGGGTCTCTGGGATCTCCCTGGCTGCCACTCTAGGGTCCGTTACCAGAAAGAAAAGTCCTTGCTCCTGAATTGCAGAGTGTGATTCACGGACTCTGGGCCGCTCTTAGCGGTCAGTCTGACCTGGCTCCCTCGATGCTCATCAGGAGGGGAACAGCGACCCCCGGTGCATCATTACAAGACGGCGGCAGACGGGACCACTCACCCCAGGCGGGTGCCAATCTATGTCCGCCAGGTCACGAGAGTCACCGAGGAGCTCGGGCTGAGTAATAGAGACCAGGCCGCCCTTACCCGAAGCCACCACATCAGGGGCGGAGCTTCCATTGGTGCAGCGGGTGCAGTGGCACCGGGGCCCAGAGGCATGAGTGGCCCACAGATCCCTGATATTTTTTGCATGCAACAGTTCACAGAGTGGCCGGGGAGGTGTGTCTTTTCTTCCTTGCATCGGGCAGGGACTGTGACACACTGTGTCCACCAGTATTGCAAACCCCGCCCCCTGTGCAGGTAAGTGCTTTTCAAGCGGACATTGAAACTCTGGGAATCCCTTAACCTGGTTTCTTAGTTGGCAGTGGGAAGAGGGGGGGGGGGGGGGGTTGCCCTAGGACTCTGTGTCTGAAAAAGTGCCAGAAACCTGCTGAGTGGCAGGGGCCGCCTGCAGACTGTGCCTCCCGGGATACTGTGCTCGACTGCAGGAGTCTTCAGTCCAATAATGTCGAGCATTATCGGCCCTTTCACTGATCGAGCACCACCCTTAAACTCACCTGATAAGGCAATAATCAATTTGAACTCCTCTTGCCCACTGAGTAAAATGTTCGACAGGAAAAGTGCACGGAGGACTACTCTGATCAACACTATGACCGTACCCCGCCCACACGACCCCCCTTAAATGGAATGCATCTAAACATACCTAGCGATTCCATCACCCGTGTATTACACCCTCTTGTATCACATAGTTCATAGTAACAATAAATATCCCCATTCATGTACCACTTAGTTGTGTATGTTGTCCACAAATCTACGAAGATTTAACTAACCACCTCCTACGCTTGCCACACTCCCCTTCCCATAGCATGTCCTGCGGAAGATCCTCTCACCCCAACAGTTGCCCGCAAAGCTGCATACGTACAGGTCGTGCAGCGAACCTGTCCAGCCCGAAGAAGTCTCTTCCACGGCGCCGGCTGAGCGTGGCTCCCTCAGTCTAACTTTGCTCACTTGCCCAACCCATTCTTCCGATACCCTTGATGCGCCCATAGATGTGATAACTCGATGTACCTGCCAGGACCTGTCGAGTGGGCGGTGGAAAAAAGATGGGGTTAGCATGTAAACATTACTGTAACGTCTCTGAATTGTGCCTGTTGTAATCTGGAATCACCCAATGGTGTACGCGTAATAACACAGATCACGCGACGAAATTAAGAATGCCTCTTACTTTGAATTGACGTACTGTGAACAGCTCTATTAGGGCTTGGTAGGGCTGTCACCCTTGCAGACGCATATGTCCAGTGTGCAACTTCCGTTTTCAAATATATTTTTACAAACAAACTTTTTATATTATAGGAAAAAAGGTATTATGCACTACTGTACATTTCCTGAATGTTCTATGAAATCGATCACATTTTTAAATATTTGGTGCAAATTGTTCGTCGGTAGAATCGTTGTAGGCGGCATTTTATACTTCTTGGCTAGAGACTATTTTATTTCAGCACGGTGTATAAGGCGTTTGTTTTATCCTAATGGGCCGTTTATGTCACTCACTACAACACCTTTACAAGATGGAAGTCTCATTTTGAAAACAAGCTGGGAGGGGGGAGGTCTACAGAGGAGGAGGGGGCCCTGGGCAGAGAGAGCTGCTGTCACCCGGTGTGAGGGCACAGAATGCCATGATGCTAAAAGGGGCGGGACTTAAAAAAACACACGAACGCCCCCGAATCGCATCAAGGCGGGCCCTGAACTGAGTGACGCTCCTCTCCTCCAATGGCTGGCCAGCATTTACGAGGCCAACCAATGGAGAAGAGGGGCGTGTTCAGGCCCCCATACTACACACATAAAATTTCGGCTCCGCCCACTGCTTACGCAGTGCGACGGTAGCCTCAACCTAAACAAATACAGGGTTCTAATTGAGCATTATTTTATCAATTATCCCTGATTTATGCCAAGCATGCCCCCAAACTAGTGTGAAGGTCCCTGCAAAATGATGATTGTGATCCGTCATCTCACTGCTGTCCCACACAGAAATTAAAAAGCCACTAAAAACGCAGAAACACATGTTGCTGTGCAGTAGAAGGCCCATTGCAAAGGTTGACTGGTCACCTTTCTGTTGCTTGTTTGCTGTATTTGGACTTTAAACTGGCACTAATGGGGCGCCACCAATAAACAGGCAGTATTAACAAGTGTAAACATTACAAAAGAATTAAGTAATACTCAGAGAGTAGAAAAGTGGGCACCATTGCAGGAAAGCATGCTGTGCGTGCAATAGGAGAAATTAGTTTAAGAAAATAGTGTTCACAGACTGTAAATTAAACATATTCTGTAACAACACAAGTAACTCTGGCACTTATCGTGTCCATTTGGGCACCTTTCTGACTATTTTTCCAGTTCTGTCGATGTGTTTTTGGTCCAGCCCTAACACTGTTCCTTTTTCACTCAGGCTTAGGCCCATTTCATCTCTTTTCTGGATTTGTTCTAGCTCCGCAAATGCTCGTTTTTAGGGTTGAACCTCTGAAACATGTGCTAGCACGTGTCTCGCTTGCAAGACACTATTGTTTACAAAAAAGGTCTTGGAGCCCGCCCATTGCTTACTATTTGTGCACTTCTCTTCTTTGCAGCGTCTCTAATTGGACAGTCCAGCCAAAACGTCACTTCCGGTGCTTGCTGTGGAGTACAGACCAAGCACAGATTGATTCCACTGAATCAGTGCCTATCCACTGCTCCTCAAATGATTGAGGTGATATTCCTTCCTCCCTTCGACTCTTGATGCTCTCCATATAGTGCTTTTTTCTTGTTTCATAATGCTGCGCACCATTGCGGCTCTTTCCCATGGACGAGGCAACATGGCAGTCACTTTCACGATTCAACCACCCATGGGGTCTTGTTGCAGCCGTGTTTAATTTTAGCACAAAGCAATGGCTGCTGACAGCATCACGCCATTGAGGCGCTCCACTCCTACACAACTCCCCAGGCTGTAGGTTTGACTCAAGGAGCACTCCCAAGTCCCAGTCCCAAATGAGATCCCAGACTCTTTTTTTTTAATATCTTATTTTCTGAGTGTGTTTTTAGAGCATAAGTCATGAATGTGTACACCTTCACACAAAAGCTAAAGAGTGAAATGTACTTTTAAATAATCATGGGTTATTATTCCTTTGTATTCGTCCTTGTGATGCATTGTGTATAGTAATAGTGATTATTCACATGGTGCAGATTGGCTCTTGAAGCTTCAGTATTTCGTGTTGTTACTTAACTCCGCGGTACGAGTGTTCTCGACCCTGGAAGGATTACAGGTCGAGGTGGCCTTGTCTGAATGAAACATCCGGCATCTTGCTCAAGAAAATCTGTGCTTTGGGAGCTCAACCCACTGAGCCAGTTTAGCTACTTGTAATACAGCTTGTTCTTGGCTACAGTTCTTGTTTAACAACAATCACTAACTTGATTGTTTTTTTCGAACCGCTGTGCCTCAGTGCCAGTATTCCCTGTGCCCGCCAAAGGCTGTTTCTTTTTTTAATGGGGGGCCCATTGACTCATTAAGACCCTTATACAGGTTGTTGGTAATGCGTAATCACGTCAGCAGTAAAGCATGGGTTGCACTGGGTTTTCAGATTGTTATGCATGTGAGTAAGCATTCCTGTTTCTGTATCCCTGTTTGACTGTGTGTCTTTGAGTATATCTAAAGACCACGCTTTATTAAACTAGACATAGGGCGGGGGGGGGGCATTTCTGATGCCACTGCTCCATAGATTGTTGTATATGTTAATATCGCAATGGATGCTCGGCCTTTCCAATATCTTTCCCACAGACACTGTCCTCACCGTAAATCTTGATCACACACCTCTGAGAATCTGGAGCCATGCGGCCCCACTAACTCTATGCTTGAACGCATCTCAAGTGGCGAGCGGTGGAGTGAGGGGGGGCATTTGCCGCTAAGGAACAGGCACTTGCCTCGGGTGGATGGGGACACGTCACGATATTTGGGATTAATATTGAAATTGAAAGCTTCAGTGCTGTTTACAGGTAGCGCAGCCGGCTGCATTTCCCGCAAGACGTGTGTGTGAATTTCTTCAACTTGTTTTTATTGACCGAAGAGAAGCAGAGTAATAAGGAAACGTAAATCTTTTTAAACTGCTCGCTGTCAATCGGGTATTAATTGCGAACATATCAATCCGACGCATTACATGTTGTACCGTGTTAACATTTTTTAATATCACCCTAGAACATGCTGTCATAAAGGTCTACAAAGAAAATGGTAGCCAGCATTCTAACAAACACAATCAAACGATGAAATGACTGCATGTCTGTGTGTAGTTTTCTTTTTATATATGGCACAATCTTGACCCGAAGGCATGTGGAGACTGGGCGATTTGCCCAGAATCACAGGATATTGAACTGACCCCAGACTCCAACCTGGCTCTACACTCATCAGCGTCAAATACGGCAGCTCTGGCCGTTAGGCCACATCCGTTCCTACGTTGTGTAATGCTGTGCTGTGTTGCTGGCACGAATGACACTGTTATGGACTCAGAGTAATCGGTCAGTCACATAGCGTCTCAGCGCATATTCACTATTGTTCTGGTTTATTGCTCGTGTTTGCGTGCATTTGTGTTTGTTTGCTTCACCGTTGTCTGTCAGTGAGTCTGGGCATATGTAAACGTGTGAGTTGTACCGTTTGACACTGCACTGTAAGCGGGGCCGGGTAGTGGAAATGCTTCAGAGAGTGTCCGTGTAAAGCCCACGCAGGCAAGTCCTTAACAAGCATTGGAAATGCAATAGGTCTCGGATTTATTTGAGTTAGAGCTAATGGCATTGTAAATGGCAATGTCTTTTAGCCATGTATTATGGAGTGTATGCATGTGGTGTGTAATGTGGTTTGGATTGGAATTGTTCAGCCTGCACACTCACAAACTGTTCACCCTGCACACTCACAAACTGTTCACCTTGCACACTCACAAACTGTTCACCCTGCACGCTCACACATTGTTCACCCTGCACGCTCACACACTGCTCACCCTACACGCTCACAGACTGCTCACCCTACACGCTCACAGACTGTAAACCCTGCACGCTCACACACTGCTCATCCTACACACACACACTTCACACTCTGCACTTTGCACTCGCACTCTGCACTCTGCACACTCACTCTGCACACTCACTCTGCACTCACTACTCACTACTCTGCACTCACTACTCTGCACTCACTACTCACTACTCTGCACTCACCTAGTGGTGCTGTTCCTGTGATTCGAATGTGGCTCTAACCCAGAACACGCATCATACATACAAGCAATAAACACCAGTCTATGTTTATACATACAAGTGACCGAGACACCCATTAGTGCACATCACAGACAACAATAGCGGTGCCATTCCAGAGGCAGTATGGTTACAATCATTGTACCAGCCCATTCACTAACATATCTATAAAATGCAGAAATACATCCTGGTATATCCGTGCTAAGCTGGTGCACATGGCTGTGCTTAAAACATGCATAGAGAGAAAAACTATCAGGCAGCTACTTACGGCCTGGCTTTCGGAAACCTCATTGACAGGAGAATGTCCAGAGACGATCCGTTTTTTTTTTAGAGTCCCTGCCCTGTGCTACATGTTTCTACGGGGAGTCAATTAACCGTACAGAACTTCCTCCGCAGCCATAGCTTCCATGTGTTCACAGCACCATGCCTCAGAACCGAGCCATCACCGACCAGGGAAAGCCCAGCCTTGCTGCTAGAGGGAACTCATGTTTCCACACAGCCAGCTTAGCATGTAATATTAACTATGACCTCTTGCATTTATACTGCCTGCACAGCCCGCTGAGGAGTCTGGAGGTGAAGGAGGGACAGGAGTCCAACACCTTAGCTCCTGGACGGGAGCTGACCTGGCCCAGGTAGTGCCATGTCCAGCCGCCCGTACTGTCGGCGGCACACCCGACACCCCTGGGCAGCATGGAACGGACATTTTCCCCCATGGCAGAGAAAAGTGGCGGCAGCAGCACCTCATCCTCGCCTTGCCTGTCAGCCTCAGAGACTCTGAGGGCGGTGTGAAGCCCCAGTCTGTGTCGGACTGCAGCGCAGGGTAATCTGGCTCCGACTTCCGGTTTGGCCGGCAATGCTTCCGGGTCGCCGCAGGCAGCGCGGCGGCCCGCCCTGCACGGGGAAGGGAGGCAGCTTTCGAGGAGGACAGCACCTGGCCGCGAGCGCGTTCTCGTGCGCGTGACCTTAACAAATCGCCGCGCGCGGCCAGTGCTGTCCTCCTAGAAAGCTGACACGCTAACTATAGGTCTTTGGCGAGAGCGAGCTTCGCTCGCTTCTAGCCGAGACCTAAAAATAAGGAGTCTGTGGATAAAAGTCTTACGCATTGCAATGGCATCCCAACAATTCGAGAGAAACTGCAAGGAGAGAGGGTGTTTAAAAGGCCAACTGTTAAGCAACAAGATTGCACTATATAAAACTGCAACAAATGCCTAATTCTCTGCTGTCTGCCCCCTGTCCGAGCCCTGTCCGAGCCCGGGAGGCAGCAGAGCTTGGGTGGGCGGGGGAGGAGGAGGGGCAGGCTGTGAGCTCACCGCAGTGGCTCGGAGGAAAGCGAGACTGCTTGCCTTTCTCTCCCTGATACACAGAGGCGCGTGATCTGAGCTTCAGCTTGCTGAACTCTCCCTGAACCTTCCCAGGGCAGCCTCATCAGACAAGCTGATAAGAAAGGTATTCACGACGCCCGGGCGCAAAGCAGGACACGGTGTCCGGAGGGGATGTCCAAAAAACGGACAGGGTGGCACCCAAAACCCCTCTGGGACGCCAGCGTTTACCATGAACGCTGACTCTACCCAATTGAAAAGGGGCGGGGCTGACAGTACCCTTTTTACAAAATATCTCTCGAAGAGGCGTGGCCAGCAGCTTTGCTGCTCAAGCCCATGCCTCTCGAGACCTAAAAAGGGATTAAAAAAAAGGGCATGCACCATTGCATATGTACTTGGTACTCGGGTGTGTGCTCTGGAAGAACCATAAAGGTGTAGGACACCCATATGTGTGAGAACATGAACATTCTAACAACACAGAACCCCCAAAATGTTACTTAAATTATTGTTGTCAACACCAAAACTCGTACTAAGTTCCAATGGACAAATGCATTCGCCAAAGAGTGGTAAGTAAGACGAGAAGGTGTGTCTGTCATGTTTTCTAGAACTTGTTTGAAATGGACTGAAAAATAGGAGGATGTTCCAACATAAAATACTTAGGCAGAACTTTAGTTTGATAGTAACATCCCTTCATGATCAATAAAAAATAAAATAAATCCAAATTTCCCTTCCTGGGCATAGATTCTGGTAGAGGTTGTCCATGAAAGCCAACACCTAGTACACCCAAATCTTCCACAAACCACGCACCCATTTATGACTGCCACAGAAACAGGTCAACAAGCAGCTGATATTGGTCTCCCAATGATACCCACCATCTAGTCTGAGGTATTTGAAACCGCGGAACGCAAAGTAATCTTCCATGATGGTCATAAGAGACGTCATCTGACAAAAGAGGAGGACCTTGTGGTTTGTGGAGCGTAACTTGGGTAAAATCCGGTCCAGGACTTCAAACTTCCCAGAGGCTCTGTAGAGGTCTAATCTAAATACATAGAGGACATAAAAGACACTGTTATGCACAATACAAACAACAACACAACTGGTGACAGACAAATTCAACTCAAACCAACACGAGATCTTAATGTGCATTATAGCACTTACACTAGCTCCGGCTACAATATTGGTTTATTTCTAACCACAAACCAATGCTGACAGCTTGAGTATGTGGAACACTATTAAAAAAAATCACAAGAAATCCCAAAGCATTTTTTATCGTCCATACCCCAAAACAGCTAAACAGCCAGTAGAAAGATGGCTCTTTATAAACTGGACCAAAAAGAGGTACACTGTGTAATAAGTCCAGGCAAACCCTTTTTGGCTTAAAAGGGCACAAATGATAACCCAAATGCTCACTTTTGTGGTAGTGTGGGCGAGCAGTTAGCCTATCAGATGGTAGTGCTAAGCATTTATTGCACACACAAAGGCAGTAAGTGAGACACACTCAAAAATTCGACCCCAATTTATAAAAATAAGTACTTTTGAATGAATTTAGATACCAAGATCATCAGAATCAGATAAGTACTTTTCGAGGTTATGAATCTTTACAGTTTTCCAAAGTCAACACTTAGTGCAATTTCTGGGTGCTGTAATGTTATCCTAGGCTAAAATCATGTACTGCATTTGGGCACTGTAGGAAGCTGGCTCTCTCTATAGTGCACCAAAATGAGGTACACTGTGCAGAGAGCCCAGGCAAACCCCAAAGGAACTATAGACGCCCAAATTACACCCCAAATGCTCTCTCTTGTGGTAGTGCGGAAGAGCGGTTAGGAATATCAGAGGGAAGTGCTAAGCATTTATTGCACAACCAAAGGTAGTAAGTGAGACACCCTTTAAAAAACCAGACACTAATTTATAAAAATAACGAGTAACTTTATATAAATTTAGATACCAAGATCATCGGAATCGGGTAAGTACTTTGAGTTATTAATTATTACAGTTTTCAGAAATGGATGCTTAGTGAATTTTCTGGACCGGCAATATTATCCTATGGAGGAAAACAAATAGTTTCTTATCTGTCGGTGTAGTTTTGCAGCTTGAAGAATTTTCTGGATTCACATGCTGTGCATTATTCCGCCATCTAGTGGGTGGGTCCGGAATTGTAGTGTTTCTTTACTTGTTTTTCGGGGGGGGGTGGGAGTTGACATACCACCATTTGGTGTCCTTCTGTAACGTCAAGGGGCTTCCTCCAGAAGCTCCCACCTTTGGTCGCCATCTTTGGATTCTTTTTTTTTTCTCTCTTCTCTCCTCCTATTGTTATCTTCCTTGGCTGAGGAGGGTGGGTTCGCTAGTGAATCCAGAAAATTCTTCAAGCTGCAAAACTACACCAACAGGTAAGAAACTATTTGTTTTGCAGCGTGAATCTTTTCTGGATTCACATGCTGTGCAGACTTGGCAGCCGTTTGCTAGTCTTGTGGTGGCTGGGTCGAAGATGAACTTTGGTTTGTGAATAAATGTTGTAAGACCTTTTGTCCTACTTGTGCTTTTCTTTATCATTTGAATGTCCACACAGTAATGCTTTGGGAATATGTGCACTGAAGACCATGTTGCAGCCATGCAGATGTCTTGAATTGAAGTGTTAGCTAGAAATGCAATAGTTTCTCCTTTCTTTGTTGTTGAATGTGCTCACAGGGCACCTTGTAAGGTTTGTTCTGCTTGGCTGTGGCATAATTGTATGGCTTGCGCTAGCCATCTAGCAATAGTATTTTTGGATACTGGTCTTCCCAGAAAACTGTTTGCAAAGGATACAAATATATGTTTTGTTTTCCTGTATTTATTAGTTCTTTCAAAGTAGTACATGAACGCTCTTCTTGCATCAACTGTGTGCAAAGCTTTTTCGCTAGATTTTGAAAGAAACTTTGTATTTGTATACTCTGATTTATGTTGAATTTTGATACCACCTTTGATATGAATTGAGGATTTGTCCTCATGACAATCCTGTTACTATAGGGGGGGGCGTGGCTTGAGCGCCGATGGGAGAGGCGGCGTGAGCTCGGGGCTCCGCGCCAGATCCCTGATTTATCCTGATTAACTAAGCTTTGGACCCGCAATTTCGGCCCGGAAAGCTATTGGAAGGGTACGGGAAGAGAAGCGGCAGATTTACGCGACACTAGTAACCCTCCCTGACTCCTGAGAGGTCCACTACGCCGAGCCGAACACCGGAGGAGTGGGATCTAAGATGGCGGCTATCCCGAGCTCCCGATGACGCTGCTGGATGCGTGGCTGGACTGCAGCCGCGAGGAGAATCCCAGGGCAGCGAACGCTGGTGCCTTCAGGAGGGGAGAGCAATAGAGGTGACCCGGCAACTGGGAGGTGTGCGGAGCCGCCGCGAGTTGTGGCAGCGGTGAATGACTTGGCGCTGCGGCGACAAAATGGCGGCCCAGTAAGGATAGAGGCCAGACAGAGGAGTGGGCCCTGAGCAGCTGATCCAGGGCGTGGGCTGTTGGCGTGTGTGGCGCCTGCGGCTGGCCACGTACGGCCACTACTTGCAAGGACGAGAGCGGAGGGAGGTCAGCCTTACTGACTGGTGGCCGCGGCTCGTGGCGCCAAGAACAAGGGGCGCTGAGATCGGAGCTGCAATCCGGTTGTGCCCCGCCAACGAGGACCGGGACGAGTGGAGAAGCCGCGACCGAGGTGTGGAGGAGGACCGTGCGGAGCTGGCCTACAGACAGTCACCCGGGTAAGTGGGGCGCAGTAGACCGGGGACACCGATCTGCGGAGGTGGACACGGGCGAACTGTGTCCTGCAAGCCTGGGGTGGTGCGGGATGTGCAACAAGCCGCGGCAGTGAGCGGCACAAACCTCGGCAGCGACCAGACGAGATCTGACTTTTGGTGGCGGCATTGGAGGTGGCTGGTCGGCGCGGGGGGATAGCAGGATCAACGGAGATGAGCGTGGACCCTGCGGGACCAGTGGGAACACTTGCGATCACCAGAGACAAGGGCAATTATGAAGGGGTGACAGCGTGATACATTTTAGCTGCTGCGGAGACCGCCTGAGACGAATCTCCTTAGGGACCGAGTACAGGGAGGATAGTGCGTAAAAGCTGCCAGGCACTTACTAGAGGCAGGAGAGGCCAGTGTGATTGCCTTGGCCCTGGACCGGACCTGCCGACGAGCGAGTAGGTAGACTATGTGTAAACCGGAGGAGCTGGCGTAAGGACAGGTGAGGCCTATAGACTGCTGAAACCAACGTTGATTTTATGGGTCTGGTAGCTGGTGCTGGGACCACGCAAGCAAGAGAACTTTGAACTGCGCAAGGGCTCGCCAGGTTGGAAGGTGTGGGGGCAGTATTGGTCCAGCTGCACGCTTAGCACTTCATCGACGAGGCACCACACGGTCAGCTGCGAATTAACTACGGTCCCATACCTCTGCCTAAACCTAAGATACAGCTTGCATGACTATGGGTAAACCCAAGGGGAAAACTGAGGGGGGCAGACGCTGAAACTTCTGACCAGACGAAGCAGGGGACAGCTGATCTGCAACACAAGCTGGACCGAATTTTGGAGGCCATAGCGGCATCTCGAGAAGCCCTACAACAAGACATTGATCAGGTGGCGACAGGGTTGGGCCTACTGCGAGCGGATCATTCTAAGTTAGCGGATAGAGTGAAAACAGCCGAAGACACGCTCCAGGAGCTAACTCCGGCCCAGGCGATCCTCAAGAGCAAAATGGCGGACGCCCTGGAACGTATAAAAACCCTGGAAAAGAGAGCCGAGGATTCCGAGAGCAGAAATAGGCGCAATAATATACGCGTGGTGGGCCTTCCGGAAAAAGAAGAGGGGGAAGATATGATCGGCTATCTGGAAACCTGGTTGAAGTCTGTGGTGGCCCCGGAGGGCCTGTCCACGTTCTTCATGCTCGAGCTAGCACACAGAGTCCCAGCGCGTCCTCCACCACCGGGCCGCCCGCCAAGACCAGTAGTGGCAAAGCTGCTTCATTACAAGGACAGGGATTTGCTACTCCACAGGGCACGGACATCGGGCCTTATCCGGTGGGTAACAGCAAAGTGAACATCTTCCAGGACTACACGTTCGAGATCCAGTACTCCTTGCTCTTTCCAGCCAAACTGAGGGTCATATTGGATGGAGCCACGCAGTTCTTTCATACCCCTGATGAAGCATGGACATGGCTAGAAACCTATAGAGCGGGCAAGGACTGCAGGGGGGACTGGGAGTCCATTCCACAGAGGGCTCCGCAAGTGCGTAAATCACAGCGACTCCGGCGGAAACGACAGGGGTCGAAGAAACCGTCACCATCGCAAACGGATGAGGAACGGCAGGCGGCCCTGCAAGCGGTGCTGGCGCTCTCAGGAGAGCAGCTTACTCAGTCAATACCTGGAACTGAATCGGAGGGGCATAAAACCTGCTCGGAAACTGAGATGTCAGAAACGGACAGTGTGCAAGCCCGAAGGTCACTCCGGGGACTGCTGATGGTGTATTGGATGCTTAGGGCGGGAAAGACTATAATTGATGTTGAAACGTTGAAATTAACTGGGGCCAGTACAATAGTGAACTTATGCCTTTACACAAATGGGTCCAGAGGCTGAGACCTTTTGATAAGGGATCATGGCGCATGGGGGCTGCGGGCTGGCGTAGCTGCCTGTCGGACCAGGATCACCCCCCACTTGCCCTTAAGCCAGAACCGCAGTGACTACTGCGGGACATAGTTGATGTTCTGGTTTCTATGGTTTGGATGGGGGCTGATAGTTCGTTATTAGGTCCTGTTCTGGGGGGGTGGAGGGAGATGCTAGTTGGGGAAGTTGTTGAGATAAGAGGGCAAGTTGGTGCGGGCAGTTGCTTGGAAATAGTCAGGATGGGAATCTCGAGAGCAATGGGGACGTTACCTGAATTGGTCTGCATTTCCTGGAATGTTCGCGGCTTACATTCAATGACAAGACGACACAAAGTCAACGCCTATTTGGTCAGGAGGGGAGTTCAAATAGCCTTTTTGCAGGAAACTCACCTTACCAAGGCAGAGGGCCTGGCGCTGCAGCGTAGGTGGAGGGGCCAGGTCTTTTGCACAACGTACTCAGCGTATGCCAGGGGGGCACTGATCTGGGTGAGAGCAGGAGTGCCTTTCCAGGCTATACAACATGTTGTGGACCCTGAGGGTAGATATGTGGCAGTGGAGGGACGATTACATGGGAAGGAGATCACACTTTGTAGCGTATACGCACCCAATACCGACAAAGCACACTTTTTTGAGCACTTGTCGGGTGCATTGGCACATTACCTAACCAACCCGACACTAGTGGGGGGGGGGGGGGGGGGGGGGTTTAACTCACTCACAGATACTGTGCTCGAGAGATCACACCCGCCGCTGGCCGATTCACCAGTACGCAGGTTGGCACAATGCAGACTGAACTGGCAGGAGAGATGGGACTTAATAGATATCTGGCGTATACAACACCCTAGAGATAGAGACTACTCCTTTTTCTCGGCTCTACATGAGCTCCACGTACGCATAGATGCAATCTTATGTTCACAGTCGATAGCCACAATAGTAATGCGATCAGAATACCTGGCCAGAACCATTTCAGATCACAATCCACTGCTACTGTCCGTTAATTGGTGGAGGGCTAGATCAGTCGTACCTACATGGCAATTACGCCCGGAAACGCTGGAGAATCAAGTCTACCAAGTAGCTATACGAGAGAGCATAGTACAATATTTTGCCGAAAATGCGGGCACTGCGTCTTCTAGAGCGGTGGAGTGGGATGCCTTCAAGGTGGTGATACAGGGGCTCTGTATCAGCAAACATACAGGAATGAGAAAGGTGTTGCTGACTGATATAGATAAGGCTGAAGAAAAACTGAGGGTACTGGAGCGACAGCGACCAGAGCAGCCAGCATTGCAAACGCGACTACTGGAGGCAAAAGAACTAACAACAGCGGAGGTAGAGAGATTGCGCTGTTTTGATCATAAGGCTTACACAGCGAAGGTGCACGCGCAGGGTGACAAGGCTGGGGCATTGCTGGCGTGGTTGGTCGACCCGGCGCCGAGAGGCGCCTCGGTCCTGGCCATAGAGTCAGTTTCCGGTAATATAGTATACACCCAACACGAGATCATAACGCGGTTCTTGGGCTATTATGAGTCATTGTACCGGAGTAGCTTGAGGGTAGAAGACAAAGAAATTGAAGAATATGTGGCAGAAATCCAACTGCCTCAGCTGGAAGAGGAGCAGACCGACGCACTAGGACAAGACATCACTGTCACCGAGATACGAATAGCTATCAAGCAAATGGCCCGGAAGAAAACCCCGGATGTATACGGATTGCCGGTAGAATTTTATGCGCAATACGTTGATTTATTTGCACCCCGTCTACTCGAGATCTATAAAGAAGCTAGAGAACTGGGTCGGTTGCCGTCTTCTATGAGAGAGGCCCTGATCATCCCTCTGCTGAAGCCAGGTAGGGATGGCGAGGATGTAACGTCCTATAGACCGTTATCCATGCTGACGACGGACTACAAAATCCTGAGTAGAATTTTGGCGACTCGATTGTTGCCTCATATGACCGCCCTAGTCCATCCAGATCAGGCCGGTTTTATACCAACTAGAAACACTTCTTCCAATATAAGACGGCTCATCAGGATCATGGAGGCCGCGCAACATGGCCTAGCCATGCCAGCGCTCCTATCGGTCGACATTGAAAAAGCTTTTGATATCTTGGAATGGGCATATCTTGGCAGAGTGCTGAACCGGTTCCATTTAGGCTAGCGGTTTGGGAGCTGGGTTAGAGTGTTATATTCTTCGGCGGTAGCAAGAGTGAGGTTGGGGACACTGATTTCCACCCAGTACTACGGGGAACGAGGCAGGGATGTTCCCTTTCCCCCCTGCTGTTTGCGCTGGCAATAGAACCGCTGGCGGTGCTGGCGAAGTCGGGACTGCACTACGATGGACTGAGATATAATGCACTACCGCAACGCATATCGTTACATGCAGATGATTTAATCTTGTATCTGGAAAATACAGAGGGGGCACTACGGGTGCAATTACGTTGCTAACAAAATCTGGAAACCTATCGGGACTCAAGGTGAATTGGCGTAAGACATGCGTTTATCCGGTACGACCATGCGAGATGGTCCCAGCTCTCCCCCAGGGGATAAAATGGGAGCTGGGGTGCCTCAAGTATCTGGGAGTTCGGATCTACCATGCCGCTACCGATATCCTATTTGGTAACATAGGACGCTGTGTGAGGGCCTTGAAAGGATGCATGGCATTTTGGTCCACGCTTCCGCTGTCAGTAATGGGGAGGATAGCCTTACTTAAAATGGTGGCGTTGCCGAGGCTACTTTATAACTTTAGGACACTACCGATTTGGCTCCCACCATCGTTGTTTAAAGAATTGAGATCGATGGTCGTTGGCTTTCTGTGGGGAACTGGCAGGAAGCGAATAGCCTTGGGAACACTTATGCGGCCAAGATTGGAAGGGGGACTAGCGGTTCCAGAGTTTGAACTTTACTATCTGGCAGCACAACTGCAGATTCTTACAGAGGCGGTGGTCGCTGAGTTTCCGGGCCCTGAACAAGGGAAAGGCACGGGGATTCAAAGACATATCCGCTCCTATATAGTCCTACAACGAGCACTTCTCTCCAGAGACCTATCGCTGGAAGAAAGCACCCTGAGATCATGCTGGAACCGTAGCCAACGTAAAGCGGGAGTCTTGCACCCATATGCTCCTGAGATCCCATTGGGAATGCTGACTGCACTTCCACATGGAGGGGACTGGGCTGCTCCAGAGAAATGGAAGCACATGGGAGTCCAGATGGTAGGGGACTTGTATGATGAGGGTGAACTGTTGTCTTTTCAGGCACTACAAGAAAGATATGACCTCCCGAATGGGGACTTTTTGCTCCATGCGGCGGTAACGAGCGCAATTAAGAAACACTGGAAGCAGGGGCAATCAGAACCTCAAACTACAATGGCATGCCAATATGTGGTGATGGCGGCGGGGACCTTTATAGCGGTCACGTGGCTCCAGTCGCGGATGCTGCACGAGGGGTTACCGCCTTTAACTGCTCTAAAATTGAAATGGGAAACAAGCACTGGCAGTCCACTGCCGGATACTACATGGGGACAGATCCTCAAGAGGGCCTGGAAGGGCACTCGTAACGCACGGCTTCAATAGGTACAATTTTACATAGTACACCGAGCCTACTTGACACCGGGAAGAATTCAGAGGCACTTCCAGGTGCAAAATGATGCATGCCCCAGATGCTTGACAGAGGGGGTGGAACTGGAGCATATGCTGTGGGACTGCCAGAACCTGGGGAGTTATTGGACAGAAGTGGGTACACTTTTGAATGATGTTACGGGCAAGGAGTTGTCTTACGACATGGCCACATGTGTACTGCTCTGGTTCCCTCACACACCCTAGATGAAGATAACAAGCAAATTTATAGACCTAGGGCTCATTTAAGCGAAGAGAGAGATTACCATGCACTGGAAGTCGAGGCACTGGAGGGCGGAACTTTTGAAATGGGCAAGGAGTGAGAGTAGGATCCGGATGCAACAAGCCCAACGATCGCATCAGGAGAGGGCCTTAGATCAAGCGAAGCGAGGGCGTGGAAGGCCTTAGTTCAGGCTTTGATAGATCACCAACAAGAGGAGGAGGGCTAGGGCACATAGAATTTCAGTGTAATGCTTCGACCTTACAACAATCAGAGACTGTACAACAGCTAACTGAGTAACATGTGTTATTGAGATTTTGAAGTTACATGCCCGCACCAGCCAGGGGGGGGGGGTGCGTGAGGGGGCGTGAGCGACCGTTGGGGTATAAAAGTAGGCATATTTCATAAATGATGATGAGAGGTTGCATGTAACGTTGTATGATGATAAATCTTCAATAAAATATGTTTTTTTTTAAAAATGACAATCCTGTTACTATGTATGTGGAAGTCCGGTTCCTGTAGTGTTAGTGCCTGCAATTCGCTAACTCTACATAGGGATGTTATTGCCACTAAAAAGGCAGTCTTTAGTGTGAGCATTTGTAGCGTTGCTTTTTGCATTGGTTCGAATGGTGCTTTCATCATCTGTGCTACAACTATGTTCAGGTTCCATGTTGGTGCTGGAACCATTTTTGGAGATGCAATTCTTTTTTCCTTTTCTAGGAACCTTTTGACTACATGTGATGTGAAAAAACTTTGCCAGGTTTCGCCTCTTGTATACGCTACAATTGCTTCTAAGTGTACTTTTAGTGATGTATAGCATTATTTACTTTGTAGCAAATGTGTCCAGAACTTTAGCAAAGCTCTTTCTTTTGTGATCTTCTTTTTAAGACATTTTTTATGGCACCATTGTGTATATCTTTTCCATTTAGCTGCATAACATTTTCTTGTTTTTGGTTTCCTAGTATTTCTTAGAACAGCCATTGTGCTTTCTGGTAGTTTGAGGTGTGTGAATTCTAAGTCTTCAGGAGCCATGCTGCTAGGACTAAGCTCTCTGGTTCTGGGTAAAGTACTTCCCCATTTTGCATTGTAAGCAAATCTTTCTTTTTTGAAAGTCTGAGTCTTGTTCCTTGAGACACGTCCATTATTTCTGAGAACCAAGTTTGTCTGGCCCACTGTGATGCGATGAGAATCATTGTCATTTTGCTGATCCTGCATTTGCTGATCCTCTTTTTTTAGCAACGGTATTGGGGAAAAGCGTAAGCAAATATCCCTAAATAGTCTATCCATAGCGCATTCCCTACGGACTGTCTGCAAGGTCGCCTGGATGCGAAGTTTTGGCATTTTGCACTGTGGTGTGTTGCAAATAGGTCTATGTCCCCCATTTCCTGAAAATCTTTTGCAGTTCTGTCTGATTTAGTTCCCACTCGTTGGATGATGTTATTTGTCTGCTCAGTCTGTCTGCTTCTATATTGTCTTTACCTGGTAGGTGTATTGCTATTATGTCTATTCCCCTTGGGATCACCCATCTCCAAATCTCGAGCTAGCGTTGAGTGTTACAGACTGAGTTCCTCCTTGTCTGTTTATGTAAAACATTGTTGTTGTGTTGTCTGTTTAATATCAATGCCCTTTTCCGGTAAAGCTCTTTATGAAAGGCTTTTAAGGGTAAGAATACTGTTTTTAGCTCCAAGATATTGATGTGTTTCACTGCATCCTGCTGTGCCACAATCCCCTCATTTTCGAGGTTGTTCATGTGTGCTCCCCATCCTATATGGGACGCATCTGTTGTTATGGTCACTGTTGGAGTTGGTGGTGTGAAAATTCTCCCCTGTGCTATGTTTGTTTTGTTCCACCATGCCATCTCCTGATGAACTGTCTGTGTGACAACCACTAGATCTTCCCAACTTCCTGTTGCCTGTGACCACTGTGTCTGGAGCCATTCCTGAAATGGTCTCATGTGTAGACGAATGTTGGGAATTAAATGAATGCATGAGGCCATCATTCCTAGTAATTTCCTCACTGTCCTGTCAGATGTTGCCCCTTCTAGTATGGGCGAGTCTCCTTGAATAAGGCGGATTTCCTTTTCTCACTTGGGAATGCTTTCCCTAACACTGTATTTATCTCTGTGCCTAAGAACACCTTTATGAGTTGTGGCTCTGGTGATGATTTCTCCCAGTGTATGGAGAACCCAGGTTGAACTAGTGTCTCTATCACCTGTTGTATATGCTGTTTGCATAGGCTGTAAGAGTTTGCTCTTACTAACCAGTGGTCCAAGTAGGGGTAAACATTAAACCCCTGCCTTCTGAGATGTGCTGCTACTGCTGTTAGGTACTTTGTGAACACTTTTGGTGCAGACTTTAGACCGAAAGCCAGTAGTTTGAATAGGTAGTGTCTTTTGTTGACCACAAATCTTAACAGCCTCTTGTGTTTTTTGTTCATCAGGATGTGTAAGTATGCATCCTTCAATTCCATTGTTGCCATGTAATCTCCTTCTTGCAATTGAGGTAGCAATTCTTGCAGTGTAGTTATTTTGAAAACTTTGTGTCCTTACAAATTTGTTTAGAAACCTTAGGTCTAATATTGGTTGTAATGTTCTGTATACCTTTGGAATTAGGAAGTATGCTGAATATACTCTACCGTTATTTTCTTTGAGTAGTACATGCTCTATTGCATGTTTCCCATGAAGTTCCTGCACCTCTTTGAATAGGTGAGATAATTCTGCTTTTTAATGTACCTTTTGCTTCTGTCTCCTCTTTGGAGGTTGTTTCGTTAGTTCTACGCAGTAACCGTACTGTATTATGTTTAAAATCCATTTGTCTGTGGTTATTTCCTTCCATTTTTGTTGGAAAGAGTTTAATCTGCCTCCTACTGGGGTGGTATGTTGGTGGAACTGTAATGAGACAGGTTTTGTATACGTTGGTTTTCTGTGTGTACCCTCACTGCTGTTCTTCGTGAGTGTACCTTTTTTGAGTGCAGTCACTTAGTAGAGGTTTGTTGTCCACCTCTTTGTGGTTGTCCTCTGCCATGGGGACGCCCTCTGTTACAATTGGGGGTCTCTGGTTGGCACAGATATACACTTGTGACAAACAGGGACCCTCTCCTCTAGTCAGGGTAAGGGACTCACTCCTCAGAATAACCCCTGCTCACCCTTTAGGTTGCGTGGCGCGAGCAGACAAGGCTAATCCTCAGGACGCTAAGTCAGTTAAGCATTTATGACCACATACAGTAAAATCACAGACCCCCCACAAATGGACACCAGGCGTAAGATTTGCATCAAAAATACTTAGACTTTATGTAAAAATATGATACGATGCAAGTTCTATCACAAGACCCATATAACTTTAGGAAATAAGGCCACAGTACTTTCGTTTGAACATAGTTCTTTAAAGTTCTTGATTTCTGCTTATTCTACAAGGTCCATTAATTAAAACACGGTCCCAGACCTCCTCAAGCGGATCCTGATCTCGTGTCACAGTTCGTAGACAGCCGTGCGCTGCGTAGCGCTCTGGCACACTCCGTGCGGGGAGCCCAAGAAAGCCCTATTGATGCTCACGCGCCTCGCGGTACGGGGCGTGCGGCACGGCAGGCTTTACTGAAGGGTACGAGTCGCAGGGCGGCCGTGCGACTCGTTTGTGGTTTAAGATAATGCGGGGAAAACAAACGTTGCGGAACCCGAGTCCGAAGCGAACTCCTGTCAGAGCTCGAATAGCACTGTACCTTGTGTCTTAGGTTCTAGACGCGGCGTTCAGATCCACACGGCGTACTTCATGAGGGACGAGTCGTACTCTTCCAATACGCGTTGGTGGTTGCCGCGTACCTTCGGGTCTGTTGGGGCTTGATGCTTCCGGGCAGGCAGGCGCGGCACAGGGTCGCCAGTACGGACCGTACTGGGGGGCTCTTCAGGGTGCGGCGCGACCTATTCAGATGCTGGAGGGCAAAGCGGGGCGGCCGGGTACGTTTCAGCGTACGGGCCGTCCGGGGCGAGAGATTGCGCTCTGATCTAACTCCGGCGGGAGGGGTGAGGGGGCGCACAACGCGCTCCAGTAGCAGGCGAGTTGACAGGGGAGCGGGCGGCCTGGCACAGCGTGGAGAGAGCGGCTCGAACTCTAGCGTCTCTCAGCGGGCAGTGGCGGCCAGGCTCCTGGGTGTCACGGCCCTAGGAGGGGGTGAGGGCACCAGAGGTCACAGCTCCGGCGGGAGGGAAGCACACGACTTTAACAGCAGACAGGCGAATGTAGACGGAGCCCAATGGTCCCGGGGCTCAGGTCAGGGGGCTAGCTCAAGATCAATCTTAAAAAATAAGAGATTTTCCCAGAAACCAGAAAGGACCGGGTATCAACAATATAAAACAAAAATTTCCTTTCTGTGCTATTTTACTTTTGATTGGTGACCAAAGGGCCTACACAGCAAGGCACCACTGCAGGCCAGTCCTTCAGGTCTGGGACAGTCTTTCCTCCTTCAGCTTCTCTTGGTCCTTCTAGTCGGGCAGAGGTTCTTCGTGGTGAAAACAGGATCCGATTTGTTAGGAGCAGAGCTCCTTTTTTTATACACAGTTTCTTTTGTCTTTTCAGGCCAGGGGGGCCTTTGCATAGTCCAATTCAGCTCTGGAGCACTTTGTTTTGCAGACTCTGGCTTCTTCTTTCAGAGAGCAGGGCAGGGACATCAGACGCTCTCCAGGGGGTGGAGCCAGCATTGTGGTGGCAGAGCACAGCCCTATTCAGAGTCAAGGGGCACTCCTCCCACCTATCCTAGGGGTAATCCCTCTATTCACCACCTGGCAGCCCACACTGTCCCCTGGAATCCCCCAGCCCTGTCACTCACAGAAACCAGACAGCAGAGACACATCCAAGCAGAGGCGGGCTGAAATGGTTAGGCAAGCAAATACTAACTTTCTAAAAGTAGTATTTGCAAACACAGGATATTAAAATAAACTTTACTAAAAGATGTATTTTATTATCCTGAGTTCAGGCATACTAAACTTGACTTTCTACCATGTTCCCTGAGCCTACTGGGATTATAGAGTGTAATAATTCCAACAGCCCATTCTGGCCTATGAGAACAGGTAGCCTTACAATAGTGAAAAACGAAAATGGCTGTAATTCACTATTAGGACATGCCACACACATCAGGGCTTATGCTTACAATGCACCCTCCCCTGGGGCCTACCGTAGGGGTGACTAATATGAAGTTAAGGGAGGGTTTAGGGACTGGCAAGTGGGTGCTCTTGCGCAGTCAGCATGACAGTACCAGACTGCACGCAGGTTCTGCAATGGCAGACCTCAGACACATTCTAAGTGGCTGCTTCTGTGGGTGACACAACCAGTGCTGCAAGCCCACTAGCAGCATTTGTATTTACAAGCCCTGGCACTCCTGGTGCACTTTACTGGGGACTGACAGTAAACCAAATAAGCCAATCATGAAAAGCAATTACATATACACTTTTCATAGGGAGCACTTGCACTGTGGCACTGATTGGCAGTGGCACAGTGCCCTGAGCAGCTAACACCAGCAAAACATCTGAGGCACATCAGAAAAAAAGTGGAAGGGAGACTCACGCCAAGGTGCCAAGTCCAACACCCTCGAAAGGATTGCCTTCCTTGTTGGTATTGCAAGTTCTGCTGAGGTAGCAGGTTGGTGTGTACCTCTTACTGCTGGTCTCCTTGATAGTGTGCCTCTACGCATGCCTCTGAATTGTAGAGCACACATGGATCTAGTTGTCTCGTCGTTTTTAGGTCGAGCTGGAGAAAAGCAATGCGAAGCATTGCGTCCAGCTCGACAACTATTGTCGCCCGTCTCCTGGGAATCTGCACGTGGCGATTTCACTTCGTGGGCACGCACGCCCAGCCCGGCGCCGTGCACATCTCCTGTGTCAGATTCACAGTACATCAGCCTCCCGCGCGTACACAGCCACACTCACGCATGCGCACACAGACACACTGCATGCGCACACACACACACTGCATGCGCACACAGACGCACACTGCGCACACAGACACACACTGCATACACACACACACGCATGCAGCCAACTCCCACTTACCTGGCTCTTTTGTCGCGACTCCCCTGATATCACCGCCGCATCGCCAGGCCTGGATTGCATAATTCAAACGGCACCCAACAGCCGTGCGCCGAGACCGAGTGGAAGCGGACGCCACGTCCCCAGCGCACCCCTTGCCTGTAGCAGCCGCCTCTGCTGACCCGGAAACGCTCCAGCCGGCTCCGGTACCCGGATGTATTACATTCTGCTCCTTGTCTCAGTGGCAGACTTGGCGGACGCAGTGGAAGCACATCCCGGGGACGCAGACAAGCTCAGCAAGAAGTAAGCGGCAGAGTGTGGTCGTGTGTCTCGCGCCTCACAGTAGGAGACCGCTGTGCGCCGCGTCTTGGTCTTGCTTTGGAGACCGGTCTAGAACCCGCCGGGATGCGGGTTTCATTTACCTGCTTTTGTGCGGACCCGGTTTCCTGTCATGCAGTTTTTCGCATTCTCTCAAGGCATTGTTGAGGATGTAGTGCGAGGGCATATTCGGGTTTCGCTGCTGGGCTACGCGAAGCGTGTTTCTGAACTTAAATCCCCAGCCTAACTTCAGCAGAGTGTGGTTGATGCAACCAGGAAGGGACTGGGCGAGCCATACATGTCATGCAGCGAGGCTTGGGACTACCGAGGGAAACGCATGTGACACACAGGGTGCTGGTGGGTCTCAGAAGCAGCTGACTAACTTACTGAAGGCACTCAGACTCATGAGATACGCATGTGACACATGGCGGGGGTCTGAGTGGTAACCGACTAATTAACATGCATGCACTCTGGAGATGGCAGCTCTTACTTTCCTCTGGAGCCTTGCACCTTCCCTTTCAAGAATGTCCTTCAGCTGTCTGAAAGTCTTTCCCCACAGCTTTACAATTATTGATAAATAAATCCTCAAGTGTACTTCATTGAGTGTATCCACCGTGTTAAGCTCCATTTTGGCATCTTGTGAACTCTCACTTGTTTTAGTTCTATATATCTACAGTCCTTCGTGGCTCTACTAAAAGTGGTCCTACATGCTGCTGACAATCTGGGCGGAGGTCACTGCAAGTTTAAATTGTTCTCATTCCTTGAAATTTTCACTGGCTTTATTTTAAATGTCATTTTGATATATTCTTTAGTGGCCTACAAAGGTATTCAAATTGGCTTATCACTCATATTTATTTTAAAGCCGTCATTTTGTTACGTAAGAACACTAATCTATCCTAACAGTATCTTCCTCATTCTAAATGTATTCGCCGGGAGATGCAATTAAATCTCCTTTCGTCTTCATGAATTAGAGGCTTTTCATCCACCCCTCTGTTTTTGTTGTCGAGCGCCCCACAATACAACATACAAAAAAAATTCCAAATGGAAAGATGATATTTACTGTTTGTGGAGCACTCTATCCATTACATCCACTGAAAGTAGCAAAGTACCCTTGTGTGCCTTTTACCAGTTGAAGTGTCAGATTCCCCCAAGAGGGGGAAAGACGGCAGCCACATTTTACACTCGGAGAACTGAAATTAAAAAATAAAATGTCTGGACGATTTTTGCATTCAGTATTGTGGGTCATCTAACGTCCCAAAAAGTCGGGTGCAACTTAACCTGAAACACGCAGATTTTTATTGCTTGGTTTTGGAAACGCATATTGCATTACAAATGCTATAGGTGTCACATTTGCGAAAGTTAAAACTATTGGCATTGTAAATGACAAAGCTATTAATTTCGCTATTTTCAAAACCAACACATAGATACAAAATTTGTCATTTACAATACCAATAGCTCAAACTTTCCTAATACGAGACCTATTGCATTGCAAATGCTTGTTTAATTAATCGAGTTTTTCCATCAACCACACTTCCAAACAGTTGTTTCCCATTGAATGGTGAGCTAATGATGTTAGTTTGCACTTCTGGCTTGAAGCCGGATATTCTCAACCATGTGCGCCTTCTTTTTGTGATCCCAATCATCATTTGTCTGCTTGATGTTTCTGCAGCATCCATGACTGATTTTAAACATGTATTCGCAATGTTTTACCCTCTTCTACCAAGTGGCTAGCTCTTCTTTGGAATTTTTCAGGTAGATTCTTTAACAATTCTCCTACCTCCTCCCAATGTTGATACGCATGACTGTTTAGCAATGCATTGGAATTAGCTATGCGCCATTGATTTATTGCACTTCTTTCTACCTTCCTCCATACCAGGTCCATTCTCTTGCTTTCTTTGTCTGCAGGTGGTCCCACTGTTGTTGGTACATTTGCTCTTTTCCTAACTGTGGAAGTAATATTAGAGTCAGCGGGTACAGACCCTCTAATGTATATAGGGTCCTTAAAGGAGTGGTTATATTTCTTTTCTGCTCTTGGAGTGAAAGCCTTGTATGTTGCGGGCTCCTTGAATGCCTCTTTCCCCTGATCCAGTACACTTGGCAGCATTGGAAGGAATTGATTTCTTGAATGTGCTGCAATCAAAGTCTCTAATAAACAAGCATTAAAAATGCAATAGGTCTCGCCCTTAATTAAGTTAAAGCCATTTGCTTTGCTATACAATACCATTAGCAAAGCAAATGGCTTTAACTAAATAAAAGGCGAGACCTATTGCATTTTCAATGCTTGTTCTTTAAGGATTGAGCAATGAAAGTGATGCGAGTCAAATGTATAGTTTTTTAGGACGTGTATTTCCCTGTGGGTATTTATTTTGTGACGTGCCAATCCGGCCCCAGAGAGCAGCTGGTGATGCCTTTTTTGGGGAATGAGTGCACATTTGAAAAGTTGCACCCTTGTTTACATGCGCTGACGTGCTATACTGATGGCAGATTGCTATATGGTCTAACCGTAACTATATACAAAAAAAAGCAGGAGGCAGATAAAACAAATACCCGCCGGGCCGCCGCGCTGCCTGCGACGACCCGGAAGCGGTTGGGAAGCCGGCCAATCACAGCGCGGCCCCAACCGGAAGTCCCGCCCCATCGCGGCGAGAGGGAGAGAGAGCTGCCCGAGGAGCCACGAAGGCTCCGCATTGAGTCCCGGTCCCGAGATGGGGGACCGGGTGAAGAGCGGGCGGGCGCATGGGGAAGGCGGGGCTCTCATGTGGTGAGAGAGCCCCGCAAAGCGCTACCGCCGCCCGAGATGCAGATCCGCCGCCGAGCACCGCCAGAACAGGTGAGTGTGTTGAGTGAGAGGAGGGGTGAGTGGGGGTGGGGTGTACGCGTGTGTGTGTGTCTGTTTGAGTATGTTTGTGCGTGCGTCTGTCTGTCTGTGTGCGCGTGTGTCTGTTTAAGGGGGGGTGCGTGTGTGTATATGCAGTGTGTGTATGGCTTTCTTTGTGCGCATGCGTGAGTGACGACGTGCGCGCTCACGAGGTACAATCTCGAAGAAAAAGCACGTGGAAGATTGCTGTCCTCATTCCCCCAGAAGTAACAACATAAGTCGTCTCGCCCTAGACAGCAAAGCTTCGCTTTGCTTTCGTCTAGGCGAGACCTAAAAACAGGATTGTGTTTTTTTTTCCTCCAGCTGAACTCCATATGTTTCTGCTGCTCTTTTAATCATCTGGTTATACATGCCAATGTCATGTGGGGGTGATGGCCTCGAAGGATATGTCTCCACAGCCTCCTCAGGTGATTCAGCATTGCGATCTTGCCATTGGAGGTCTTGATTCTCGTAGATCGCCGATTCGGCAAATGTTTGTTCGTCTTCTTCGACGTCTTCTCCGAAGAAGAATGAATCTTCCTCTTCCATCGGCTCAGGTGTTATCTGTGGGATTAGTGCCTTTTCGCCTTCAGTACCTGCTGTTTTTGGTGGTATCTTGAATTATTTCAAGCTTTCGTCGAAGTCTTTTTTATGTTGTAAAATATTAGCCATTTCGGCTTTGAGCCTCTTCCTTTTTTTTCTCCATCTCAGCTTGTGTGTTTCAGCGTTGAGACTTTCGGCTTTTCGCTTCGCACTCGTTGACACCGAAATGGTCTTCGACCCTTGCTTGGACCTCTTTTTTCGACGTTGAGGTACCCTTTTCCAGACTGCTTTCGCCATTTTTGTCTTTGAGGGTCTTTGCTGTTAAGGAGTCCTTATCAAAGGATCCTATGGTGTGTTTTTGCTTGGATGCAGCTGTGGTTGCCGAGTGCTTCGACGCCGAGGCTCCCTTTGCAAGTCTAGAGTCTGATTTTCGAGAATCTTCTGGTTGTTTCAAGGTCAACGACTATCTTACCTCCTTCGAAGTCTATTTCTCGACTTCCACAACCGAAACATCTGTCCTCGTCGCCTTTTGGCCTTTCAGCAACGTTATCTTTCTCCTCACTGAAGAGGCCTAGGTATACCAGCGATGGCAGTGGTCCTTGGCCTTTCATGTTGTAGTTGGCTCGTCTATGCCTTTCTCTCACCTTTAGGGTGAAGACGGAGCACGTGTTACAGTCCTCGCTTCGATGATCCAGCGGTAGGCAAAGGTTGCAGACTGGATGCTGATCCTTTTGAGCATACTTGTGGTGGCAGTTCTTGAAAAACTTAAACGGTGTCTTGTACATTACCCCGCACAGGGACCCCATGCATGCGCATTCTCCGATCGTCGAAGACTTGGTTTTCTCCTTTCGTCGATATCCGGTTGTTTTGGATTGAAACTTGAAAATCGCAAAGTTCTACTGGTGCTTTTCTTCAGTTTTTCCTTATTTTCGTCGATTCTTCTCTCCAATCTTGGGAGCTCCTTCTGTATCGATCCAGACCCAATGGCGCAAAAAAATTATCTGAAGATGGCGGCCAAAGGTGAAAGCTTCCGGAGGAAGCCCGTTGACGTCACAGGAGAACACCAAATGGTGGTACGTCGACGCCCACCAACAACGAAAAAAGTAAATAAATAAGTTAAGAAATACTACAAATCCAGACACAACCACTAGATGGTGGAGTAATGCACAGCATGTGAATCCAGAAAAGATTCATGCTACTAAAACATGTATTTCATTCGGGCACTTGTCAGCAACTTAAAGGGTTCTTCTGGACTTAAGGAGAGTATGGGGAAACGTCCATACCAACAGGTTACCTCGGGGGCTCTGTGGCATCCAGGTTTAGAGGTCGGCCTCTCATGTGAGGGAAGCCAGATCCGCATTTCAAATGTGGTAGCTTCTTTGAAGTTCCCTTGACTTGGAATGCTAATCAGCAGGTCATCCTGTGTGTGGGGGTGGGGGTGGGTGGGGGTATCACCTTCTTACTGAGCAGGTTTGTTTCTGAGCTCATGCGTTCAAAGAAGGCTCTCATCCTTGGGGGTCGGATGCTTGTTTCTGGTGGGAGGCTAACAGAAACCAGTCAGCCAACACACCAGGGGATCATAGGTTTTCAGGGGCCACCTCTAATGTGCCACTGGAGTGCATGCATCAGTAAATCTGACACTAGCATCAGTTCACCTCTTTGTGGCTGTCCTATCACTAGTGTCCAGCACTTGCTTTTAAAATGGTTACCCTGATCACTTTCAATATCTAGAAATAGAACTAGATATCGAAGGGGCAAATCGGCTCATGCAGATATATCCTCATATAAAATATAACGTGAACTGCCTTAGGGCTCAGAGGCCTGCTGTAGGGGTGACTTACATATATTAGATGCAGTGACTTTGGCATTGCACACAGGAGTGTCATGTTTTCACTCATGGTTTGCACTATGTCAAGCAGCTTGCAATAGCAAAGTGGGGAATTTGTGTGTGTGTTCCTTAGGGTGGCATAAGATATGCTGCAGCCCTTAGGGACCTCTTTTCTACCCCTGCCGTAGGTACCCGGAGTACCATTTACTAAGGAGTTACAGGGGTGCTAAAGTCTAATCAGACTTTACCTTGTTTTAGGGAAGGAACACTGAAGTCTGGTTACCAGACCTCAACGCGAGCAAAGGTCTCATCCTTGGGCATCAGACACTTGTTTCTGATGGCAGGCTAACAGAAACCAGTCAGCCAACACACCAGGGGATCATAGGTTAAAAACTCTAGATAGTTGATGTGGAGACTTTTGTGCTTGTCGCTCCACAGACCTTGTTTTATGCAATCTTGTAGATGGGCACCCCAACCTGTCAGAAATGCGTCTGTTGTGAGCACGATCTGAGGATTCGGGTTGATGAAAGGCCGCCTTTTTGATAAATTTTGTGGGTTCCACCACTGCAGAGAGCAATGGGTGCAGCCGTCTACCAATACTAGATTAGTTAATTGACCCTGCAACTGATTCCACTGACGTGCTAAGCACTCTTGTAGAGGACGCATGTGGAGTCTTGCATGGGGTTCAACTGGGATGCAAGACGCCATCATTTCCAGCAGTTGCATGAACACACTGGCTGATAATGTTTGGTTGAATTGAAACTGAAGAATCATTGACTGAATGTTGTGAATTCTGGCTACAGTGGGAGAGACTAGAGCTTTAAGAGTGTCGAGAGTGGCCCCTAGATAAGACTGCATCTGTGAAGGATGTAGGTGAGATTTCTGTGCATTCACTGTGAAGCCCAGTTGATGAAGTAGGTCTATTGTGGTCTGAGTGTGGCGTAGACAGTTTTATTAAGCACTGGCTTTGATGAGCCAGTCATCTAGGTAGGGGAAGATGTGAATATGTTGTCTTCTGAGATGAGATGCGACTACTGCTAGACATTTGGTAAATACTCTGGGAGTAGTAGGTACTCCAAACGGGAGTACTTTGAACTGGTAATGCTTGTCTGCTATTACAAATCTGAGGTATTTGTGATGACCCGGAAGAATGGGAATGTGAAAATATGGGTCTTTTAAGTCTAGAGTAGACATAAATCTCCCTTTTGTAAAAGTGAAAGTACCTGTTGAAGGGGTACCATGTGAAAATGCTCTGATAGTATATATTGGTTTAACTATCCGAGATCCAGAATTGGTCTTAAGGAGTCGTCGTTTTTGGGGATCAGAAAGGACAGAGAGTAAACCCCTGAACCTTGGTACAGTAGTGGAACTGGTTCTATGGCTCCCTTTAGTAAGAGAGATTGCAGTTCTTGTCCGAGCAACTGCAAGTGGTCTGGCGACAATTTGTGAGAGCGAGGTGGATTGTTTGAAGGATTGGCGGTAAGCTCCAGGGACGTTGGATAATTCAGTTCACCCATTTGTCGGTCATTATAGATTGCCAAGTGGGGAAAAACTGGTGAACGCTTCCCCCGACAGGCATGGAATGGTCAGAGGGAAGTGTGGGGAAGTTACTGCTTATTAGGGGAAGCGTAGTTAAGGGGTATGGTGCCCTTACCCCTGCCTTTGGAGTGGTTTCCTCATATCCTCCTCTAAAAAAGCCTCTTGAAAAAGAGGACTGGTTATTACCTTTGTAAGAGGAAGCATTCTGGTCTGAGGATGTGGTTTTAGACCCTGCCCAGTAAAAGGAGCAGCGAAAGGAGCCTCTGTTTGAAGGAGACTGGAGCACTCATATGGACTTTGCCACTTTGGTGTCCTTTTTTATTTTCTCAAGCGCCTGATCGACCTCAGGACCAAAGAGATGTTCTTTGTCAAATGGTGTATTTAATATAAATTGTCGGACTTCGGGCTTAAACTTGAAAATCCTTAACCAAGCATGCCTTCAGAGTAGGACGCTTGTGTTGACCTCTCTAGCAACGGTGTCAGCAGCATCTACAGCACATCTTATTGAAGAACTGGAAATTAGATTTCCCTCAAGTACCAAGTCTCGCGCTTTTGCTTTACGCTCATCTGGAAAAAATTTAGAGCAATTGCTCCATTTCATCCCAGTGCACCCGGTCATATCTGGCTAAAAGGCCCTGTTTGTTCGCAATGCGCCTGTGATTGGCAGCTTGAGCAGCTAAGCGTTTGCAAGAAGCATCCGTTAGCTTGGATTCTTTATCCAGGGAGGAGCGTCCCCAGAGGTTTGGGAATTAGCTCGCTGTCTAGCAATAAGGCTCCTGGTCCAAATGGCAATCCGGCTTACATATCAAATGAATGTGACACTTTGGGCAACATTTTTAACTAACGTTTTTAACATGGCAAGTCAGCATGGGTTCCCAAGGTCCCTGGTCCCAATCCACCATTATACCGGTATTTAAAAAGGGCCAGAGAGGTGATCAGTGTTGTTACAGGCCCATATCATTGAATGATTCTGCTGTGATGGTATTAGGGCGAGTGATTCTCAGCAAACAAACAGAATGGCTGGAAGAGAGTGGTGTACTGTCAAACTTGCAGTATAGTTTTAGGAAGGGAAGGGGACAATCGATCAGTACTTAAACCTGCAGTTGTTAGTTGGGAGATACACAGTGGCCAAGAGCGGGACATTACATCTGGCCTTTATGAACTTCAATCGAGTTAATAGATCAAAACTATGGGTAATATTAATTGACATGGGAATAGACCGCTGTATAATTAACTTTTTAGCAGACCTGCATAGGTACCACTCTGCGAAGGTGAGATTTGTCCAGCGAAGGTGAGATTTGACCATAGGGGTAACTAAACTGAGCACTTTCGTACTGGAAAAGGCATAAGACAGAGCTGCATTTTAGCTCCATTTCTTTTTACTTTATACATAAACAACCTTGATACCTCCCTGTGCACAGCCTGTCAAGATATAACTTGAGCGGGGGTTCAGTTAATCCCCACTCTTTTATACGCAGATCATGCGGTTCTAATGGCACACACAGCAGTGGGCTCCAGAGTCTCTTGGATCCTTTTGCGGACTTCATGAGATCTCTGGATCCAAATGAGAATATTTCCAAATTGCACACTATGGTCCTGGGTCAGAGACCCAAAAAGTTTAAAACATTCCACTGCAAAAGATCCGAATTAAAAAGGGTGACCTGTTTGATGAAAAAGGCACCTGGGTGCCGCAACAGAAAGCAAAAAAGCATGCTATGGTAAGATCTACAGTAGCTCTTCTTGGTTTTGCACAGAAACTCAGGGCTAAGCCAATTGAAGCTATGCTTAATATTTACAGATCCAAATGTATTGCCATCTCTAAGTATGGGTCTGTGACCTGGGGCTACAAGGTAGTAGAGGATTTACAAATAGTTGAAAATAACGCAATCCACTCCCTCGTACATAATTAACCAAGAAATAGGCATTGGCTGTTTCCGATCTGATAGGACTGGCCCTACTCTTAAGCTGGATAACGATCTGGACTAATCGAGAATTAAGGATAAATCAAGAGATCGGCCGGAATTGTCTATCCCTGGACAGAGACAGTTGTACCTGTGGTTACAGTATGTAAAGACGACAACAAAGAAACTAGGGTGCCCCGATCTCTTTGAATCTCCAGACAATGTCAGGGAGGAGGATCTATCGTGGGTTACATTTTTTTTTTTTAAATATGATGTACATTGAGAGAGAGGCAAAAGAGATAATGAAACCAATGGTACGAGCGTACCTTTTGCTAAAAACATCCCCATCGACAGAACCATACTTGAAAGTTATAACAAAGCCATACTATCGCTTTCTTTTAACCAGATTCAGATTTAATCTTTTGCACTGTATACTGGCCGAACCGCAGCGCTGGAGTAAGGTGAAAGATCTAGGCCCTTGTACATGTGGTAATTTCTCTACCCAAGATACTATGCACTTTATTATGTTTTGCGACCACTTTCATGAAATCCATAGAAACTTTTTAGAGCCTATTTAAAGGGGAAAAGGTTTTAGTCAGGTACGGCCAGCTTTAGTGTACCTTCAGATGCTGAACGACACATGGGGGATTTTTTTGTTTTGTTACTACTGTAAGGGAAAGGAAAAGAAGGCATACAATGCAGAGTAACGTTTCAGCTGTTTTATAATCATGATGAAATGTGTTTTTAAATAAAAAATGTAAGGAGTACCTTTCTATGACATTTGTGCAGAAGATTCAGCTTTTATGTTTGATTGTTCTTTGTGCCCTAGAGAAATCTTAAAGACATTTTGTTTACATATTTTAATCAATCAAATTCCAAAGGTTGAAGTTCGTTTTTAATTACTTTTTTGAAGTAGGAGATGAAATGGTTTCATAGTGCCTAATACAACTTTTGTATAATGATGTTGTATATGATCTGTACTTTTATGGTCCTTAATAAATACCAAATCTGTTGGGGAGGGTTTATATTTTTTATCGACTCTAGGAGTCAAGATGCGTGCACGCACAGGATCTTTATAAATTTCTTCAGTGGGTCTCGTCATACCTTTATGCATAGAGAGTGTTTGGGTCGACCTGTGTGTGGATCCTAGAGTCTCAAACAAAAAATCATCTTTGTAAGAAAGTGTCTCTGTATATACTGGACCAAAGTAAGGTTTTATGTGACCAGAGTCCACAGTCCCCAGAGGTTTGGCAGAGGCTAAAGTTAGATGTAAACTTACTCTCTAAAGTGGTAGCTTGGTCGAGCAGTAAGGCAGTATCAGAGGACCGTGCAAAGCATTTGTTGTACACACTCAGTCAGCAAATGGTCTGACACACTCAAGTACTGAAGTCTAGGCCAATGTTTTGCATCAAAATATATAGTTGTTTTTATTGCTGAACCAACAAGATATCAAAATAGATTTTCAGAATGAGTTACTTTAGTTAAATACTTTCCAAATAGGCAATAGACTTTTTGATAACAATAGTTACACAGTTGTTGCAACAAGCAACACAATTTCAAACACAATGCAACATTAAGCTCAATGGGAATTTCTAGATAAATGCAATTAGTTACTTTGTAGATTACTTTTCTAACCGCAGGACTGGATCCTAGATTCAGTCCTGGGACATCTCCTGTAAACAGTTGAGTAAAAGCGTTTTGGTTACAGTAGTGATTTTTAAGAAATATTATTGTATTTTATAAGTTGACACTTTGAAACTTTTTCACATAGAATCACCAATGTTATCCTATGGGAGGACATTCACTTAGAAGGTAAGTACTGCTATTGTTACTTTTTCTTACTCAGTGTTGGATCCTAGATCCAGCACTGGTGTATCTCCTGTAAACAATTGAAAGAATGCATTTATGTCATACATGCGATTTTTAAGGAATATTTGTGGTTTTGGAAAATCGACACTTTGAAACTTTTCTGATGAAAAACAGACAATGGATTCCTATGGATAGCAATTAAAGTTACTGGTAAGTGCGGTTAAAACTACTTTTCAGGTTCAGTGCTGGGCTAAAAGGTGCAGCACTGGGTTCTCTCCTTAATAACAGGTGAGTAATTCGTTGTACAGCTGATTTTAGATGAATATTAAAAAGTTTCAAAACTTCACACGTAGAAGAAATTCTGAGTGAAACCAATCAATGTTACCCTATGGAAGAAGGAAAATGCTACTTACGAGTATGCATCTGTTCTTGGCATGTAGGGCTGCAGAACCACACACTTTTGCATTAGATCACCATCTGGGGGTGGGCCCGGATAATTACACTTTGTTGTTGCCTTGGAAGAGTCTTTGTTTGCTGGGTGACTCCTCCCTTAGACCGTAGTGCGCATGGGCATCGACTCCATCCTTAGATTGTTTTTGCCATTTGGGCAAATGATGGAGTTGTATCATTACATATAAGGATGACCATGTATTGTGTTTCTAAATAAGATAATACTGGAACAGATATAGGTAGTCGGGGAGGCGGGTGGGCATGTGTGGTTCTGCAGCCCTACATGCTAAGAACAGATGCATACTGGTAAGTAGCATTTTCCATTCGAGGCATATGGGCTGCAGACCACACACTTTTGCATAGATTGCACAGCAGTTTCTCCCTTAGCGGCGGTCACCCACATCTGTTGCATTAGTTTGAAATAATGTCTTTAGAACAGCCTGGCCCACATTTGCTTGTTGTTTTGCCTGCACATCTACACAATAGTGTTTTGTAAATGTGTGTGTAGTAGACCATGTAGCTGCTTTACAGATATCATCTAATGGTATGTTTCCTAAGAATGCCATAGATGCTCTTATCTTACGGGTAGAATGAGCCCTAGGAGGAATGGTTAAAGTGCGTTTTGCTTTGTGGTAGCAAATTTGAATACACTTAACAATCCACCTGGCAATGCCTGATTTTGAAATCGGATTGCCTTTATGTGGAGGCGAAAAGGACACAAACATTTGTTTAGTTTTACGAAAAGGTGTTGTCCTATCTATGTAGTATAGAACTGCTCTTTTTACGTCTAGTGTGTGAAGAGCTCTTTCTGCAACTGTTTGCGGTTGTGGAAAAAATACTGCCAACTCAATGGATTGGTTGAGATGGAATGGTGAAATGACCTTTGGCAGAAACTTTGGATTTGTCTTGAGAACCAGTTTATTGTGATGAAGTTGTATAAATGGTTCTTGAATTGTTAATGCCTGTATCTCACTCACTCACTCACTCACTCACTCTTCGTAGTGATGTAACTGCTACTTAAAGGCAACTTTCCATGTAAGAAACTAACTCACTCTTATGCAATGGTTCAAATGGTGGACCCATAAGTCTTGTGAGAACAATATTTAAATTCCAGACTGGAGAAGGTGGTATTCTCAGAGGAATTATTTGTTTAAGTCCTTCCATAAACGCTTTGATTGCAGGTACTCTAAACAATGACAAATGTTATCTGTTTTGGAGATATGCCGCTACAGCCGCTAGATGTAATCTAATTGGAGTATGCTAAAATAGATTTTTGCAGATGTAATAGATAGCATATGATGTTTTGTATTGAAACATCTAAGGGGTTAACGTTATTTGTACAATATACAACAAATCGTTTTCATTTTGCCACATAACATGCTCTAGTGGTAGGATGTCTTGCCTCTTTAATGACATCCATGCAATCAGGAGGTAAATTTAGATATCCAAACTCTAAGAACTCAGGAGCCAAATCGCTAGATTGAGCTGCATTGGGTCTGGATGCATAATCTCTCCATGGTTCTGTGTTAGTAGATGTGGGGAGAGTTTTAGTTTGTGGTGTGGTACTACAGAGAGCTGCAGTAGCGTTGCGTACCATGGCTGTATCGCCCACGTTGGTGCTATTAGAATCAATGTGAGAGAATGTTGTCTTAGTTTGCGTACCACCAATGGAATTAGTGGGAGAGGTGGAAAAGCGGACGCAAATTTGTTTGACCAGTTCATCCATACCGCATTGCCTTTGGATAACGGGTGTGGGTACCTGGCGGCGAAGTTTAGGCATTTGGAGTTGCTTTGTGTGGGAAACAGATCTATCTCTGGTTGTCCCCACATTTGAAAGAATGGCTGAAGAACTTGAGGATGAAGCTCCCATTCGTGTATCTGCTGTCTCTGATGACTTAACAGATCTGCCAAATGATTGTGAACTCCTGGTAGATGCTCTGCTAACAGAAAAATGTTTTTAGGAATGGCCCGTCTCCAAATGCTCTGCGCCAGCCGGGAGAGCTGTAGGGAGTGTGTTCCTCCTTGCTTTTGAATGTAATACATTGCTGTCATATTGTCCGTCCGGACTAGTACAGCCTTGTTTGATATGTAATGTTGAAATGATTTTAGAGCTTGAAAGATTGCTAGTAATTCCAGATAATTTATGTGAAGTACTCTTTGTTTCATTTTCCATATTCCTTGCACTGTGTGACTTTGTAAGTGCGCTCCCCATCCCGTGAGAGATGCGTCTGTGGTCAGTATTATTTGTGGAACTGGCTCTATAAACGGCCGGCCCTTGGAAAGGTTTTTGGTGTTCCACCATTGCAGAGAGCGATGCGTCCGGTCGTCTATCACCACCAGATCTGTTATCTCTTGTTGAGCCTGATTCCACTGACCTGCCAAGCATTCTTGTATGGGGCGCATTTGTAGCCTTGCGTATGGCACTATGAAAATGCAAGATGCCATCATTTCTATTAGCTAAATGAACACTCGAGCTTGTAGTGAGTGCTGTGCTTGGAATTTTTGTATGAGATTTTGCATAGCTTGTGTTCTTATTAAGTTGGGATACGCTACTGCCTTGGAGGCATCTATTGTGGCCCCTAGGTACTGCTGAGATGAACAAGTTACTTACCTTCGGTAACGCTTTTTCTGGTAGATACAATATCTGCCTGTGGATTCCTCACCTTGTGAATATCCCCTTGCGTCAGCAACATTCGGAAATTCTTTTTTCGTAGCCTCGCGCCGACGTGGAGTCCTGACGTCATAGAGACACGACCTCGCTCGCGACTCCGCTGACGTCACCGACGCCTACAATAGGCCCACGCCGGCGTGATGACATCAGTTCCGCCCTTTTTTCCGTGCCATCGAGGCACACGGACGGACCAATGACAGTGGAAAGGCATACAGTATACGCAGTACACAATAGAAATGGCAAATACACACAGTGTAAAGTAAATGCAGGAAAGTAAATGAAACATTTCCCTGACAACAATATATATATACATTACATTACAGTAACTCTGGCATAGAAGAGTGGACAACGGGGAGGCGGGTGGGTCAGTGAGGAATCCACAGGTAGATATTGTATCTACCAGAAAAAGCGTTACCGAAGGTAAGTAACTTGTTCTTCTGATAGATACATCTGCCGTGTGGATTCCTCACCTTGTGAATAGAGTCCCACAGCAGTCCCCACTCCCGGAGGAGGATGTCCACTCTTCTAAACCAGGAAATCCTGAAGGACAGAGCGAGCAAAGTGACCGTCCCTCCTCACCTCGGAATCCAAGCAGTAATGCTTCGCGAAAGTGTGGAGGGAAGACCAAGTTGCCGCTCTACAAATATCTTCAACAGGTACACCTCTAGCCAATGCTGAGGATGAAGATTTAGCCCTTGTAGAATGAGCCCTTATACCCTCTGGTGGTTCCTTACCGGCCAAAGAGTAGCAGATCTTTATGCAGAGGACGATCCATCTCGACAAGGTTCTTTTGTGGACCGCTCTTCCTTTCTTGCAGCCAGCAAAACCAACGAAGAGCTGGTCTTCCAAACGAAAGTCCTTGGATCTGTCCAAGTAAAAGGACACCGCCCTCTTAGGGTCCAGGCGGTGAAGTCTCTCTTCCTCCTTAGAAGGGTGAGGGGGAGGATAGAAAGTAGGTAGGGTAATGGACTGTCCTAGATGGAAGGGAGTTACCACCTTAGGCAGAAAAGCAGCCCTGGTCCTGAGAACCATTCGATCAGCATGAATGGTCAAGAAAGGGGGCTTGTGACTAAGAGCTTGAAGCTCACTTACCCTCCTTGCCGAGGTTATCGCAACGAGGAAGACTGTTTTAAGGGTAAGAAGCCTCACGGGACATTTGTGGAGAGGCTCAAAAGGAGCACCCATCAAAAAAGTCAGTACAAGATTCAAGTCCCACTGAGGCACAATAAAAGGAGTAGGAGGGAACTTATTCGTGAGGCCCTTCAAAAACCTTAAAACAACAGGTGATTTAAAAAGAGAGGGCTGGTCAGGCAAACAGAGAAAAGCTGACAGCGCAGAAAGATAGCCTTTCACCGTGGCAACAGCAAGACCCTGCTGAGCCAGAGAAAGGGCAAACTGGAGAACGTCAGACAAACGGGCCTTCAAAGGGTCAATAGACTTTTCCCCACACCACGAGACAAATTTCGCCCACCTATAAGAATAGATAGACTTAGTGGAGTCACGCCTGGCTGACAAGATGACATCCACAACGTCAGGTGGGAGGGAAAAAGAAATCAGGTTGCCCCGTTCAATCTCCAGGCATGAAGGTGTAATGTCTGGAGGTGGGGGTGTAGAACCTGCCCCTCCATCTGAGAGAGGAGGTCTGCCCTGAGAGGGAGACGGAGCGGCGGGTGAGAGGAGAGGTGGAGAAGATCTGTGTACCACACCCTTCTTGGCCAATCCGGGGCGATCAATATGACTTGGGCCCGGTCTTGGCGAATCTTCCTCAGAACCCGAGGAATCAAAGGTATGGGGGGAAATGCGTAAAGGAGTTGACCTCTCCAACTCAACTGAAACGCATCCCCCAAGGCTCCTTGCATCGGAAACTGGAGACTGCAGAATGACAGACAGTGCGCATTCTCGCGAGTGGCGAACAGGTCCACCCGAGGAGTTCCCCACATCTGAAAGATGTCGAGAACTACCTCCGGGTGAAGCCTCCACTCGTGGTCGGCAGAGAACTGACGACTGAGACTGTCCGCACGAACGTTCAACACTCCGGCCAGATGATTTGCCATCAGACAAATCTGATGGTCCTGAACCCAGGACCAGAGACGCAGAGCCTCTCTGCAGAGACACTGCGATCCCACTCCTCCCTGCTTGTTGATGTACCACATCGCGGTCGTGTTGTCCGTCAGGACCTGAACCGACTGACCGCGAAGGGAAGGGAGGAAGGCCTTGAGCGCCAAACGAATCGCCCGCAATTCTAAAAGGTTGATGTGAAGCAACCATTCCTCTGGAGTCCAAAGACCCTTGACCTCCAGGTCCCCCAGATGAGCACCCCACCCTAGAGTGGATGCATCCGATATCACCGTGGCCACCGGCGGAGGAAGTTGAAAAGGCTTTCCTTGGGACAGATTGCCTTCCACACCCCACCAAGACAGATCCGCCGCAGCTTCTCTGGAGAACCTCACTGACTCCCTGAGATCTCCGTTGTGCTGATACCACTGCCTGCGGAGGCACCACTGGAGCGCCCTCATGTGCCAGCGTGCATGGTTGACCAACAGAATACAAGAAGCCATCAGACCGAGCAGGCGAAGGACCTTCAGGACTGGAACGACTCTCCATTGTAGAATAAAGGAACCAAATCCTGTATGTCGCGAATCCTTTGAGGGGGAGGGAATGCCCGACATACAGTTGTGTCCAGTACAGCACCTATGAACAGGTTGCGCTGGGAGGGCACCAGGTGAAATTTGGGCACGTTTATCGAAAAACCCAACCTGTACAACAACTGGGTTGTCTCCTGCAGATGATGAAGCACAGTCTCCGACGACTCCGCTTTGATCAGCCAATCGTCTAGATACGGGAATACAGGAATCCCCGATCTTCTGAGATGCGCCGCCACCACTGCCATCACCTTGGTGAAGACTCGAGGCGCAGTAGTAAGTCCAAACGGAAGGACCGCAAACTGGTAGTGCTGCGAACCCACCGTAAAACGGAGATACTTCCTGTGCGACTTCAGGATCGGAATGTGAAAATACGCATCCTGCAAGTCGAGTGACACCATCCAGTCTTCTTCCAGCAGAGCCTGAAGAACCTGAGCAAGGGTGAGCATCTTGAATTTCTCCTGCTTCAGATAAAAATTCAAGATCCTGAGATCCAGGATCGGACGAAGCCTGCCATCCTTCTTGGGAATCAGGAAATACCGGGAGTAGCATCCCTGACCCCTTTCCTGCTCTGGAACCACCTCTATCGCACCTTTTCTCAAAAGTGTTTGGACTTCCTCCTGGAGGAGTAACAGATGTTCCTCTGAGCAATACCCCTGGCAAGGAGGGTAATTGGGAGGGAATTCCCGAAAGGGAAGGGCATACCCATTTTCTACGAGATTGAGAACCCAAAGATCTGATGTAACCGATTCCCAATCTCGTAGAAAGTAGGTAAGCCGACCCCCCACTGGGCCTACATGATCCTGAATGGCGGATCTAGGGCTGCTTCTCTGTGGCTGGGGGGTTGGAGGAGGTGGAGGAGGAAGAGGCTTGACGACCTCGAGGACGTGTTCTCTGCTTCCCTCTGTAGGACCTATACAAGGTATTCTGCTGCTGCTGATGTTGCTGTTGCTGCTGAGCTGGTCTATACGACCGAAAGGAAGAGCGGCCAAACCCTCTAAACTTTCTGGCCGTAGAACCCCTGACCTGAAGGCCAAGAGATCTAGCAGTTGCCCTGCTGTCCTTGAATCTCTCCAAGGCCGCGTCAGCCTTCTTTCCAAAAAGCCCCTCACCATCGAAAGGCAAATCCAATAATGCAGACTGCACATCCGCTGAAAAGTCAGATGACTTCAACCAGGCTGAACGCCTCGTGGCAACCGCCGTGCCCATGATCCTTGCCACAGAATCCGTTGTATCAAGTCCACTTTGGATGACCTGACGAGCCGCTGCCTGAGAGTCAGATAAAGCTTCTTCAAAGTCCTTTCTACTAGCCTCAGGAATCTTAGGGACCAAAGAACTTATAGAGTCCATAAGAGCATGAATGTATCTTCCCATGAGGCAAGTGGCGTTAGAAGATTTCAAAGCCATGCTAGCCGAAGAAAAAATCTTCTTCGCGACTTGATCTTGTTTCTTGGCCTCCTTGTCGCCAGGCACCTGCGGAAAAGCCCCAACCGACTTCTTAGAGCAAGCGGCCTGAATCACCAAACTTTCGGGGGAAGGATGCGAAGATAAGAAAGCAGGATCCTCAGGAGCCACTCTATACCTCCTAGCCACACTTTTTGAAACTGCAGGAGCAGAAAAGGGCTTCTTCCAAACCTCCATTATGGGATCCTTTAAGGCATCGTTAAATGGAAGCAAAGGTTCCACTGACGAACTTGGAGAATGGAGGACCTCTGTCAACAAATTCGATTTAAACTCGACAGAGGGCAAAGTCAGACCTAAAAGTCCTGCTGCCTTTTTCATGACAACATGATAAGGTTGAACATCCCTGGAGGGAGCATCAGGTCCAGAAGGCAAAGACCACTCCGGAGAAAACTCAAGACCACTAGCATCCGCCAGGTCTTCAAAACAATCCCCTTCCAGCTCACCTTCCTCCACCTCAGAAGATGAATCATTAATTCTCTGCTCATCCAGAAGTCGTTGAGCTTCTCTTCGAGATCTCATTTTGACCCGAAGTGCAGCCGAATCCAACGTCGAATTTGACGGCGCCGGAGCCGACTTCGGAATCGAATCCGAGGGCTTGGAAGGCTGCCCCATAGAATCCAAAGGAGTCGGTGACGCCGGAACCGGAGTCGTCGACTTCGGTCGAGCCGGCGTCGATATTGGCGTCGACCTTGGTGGAGCCTGGTATTGCCACAGTGGAGTGGGAGCTGGCATATATGGCATGAAGGGTGCCGGAGCATAAGAGTGAGGAACACCCAAATTAAAAGCCATCGGACCCATGGGACCCGAAGGTGCTCCAGAGGGGTACCACGACCTCGAGAAAACACCATACATCGCGTTTAAAAACGCAGAAGGGTCCTGACCTGGAGTCGGGAATGGTAGATGCTCAGGCTGACCTCGAGGCACGTTAGAATCTGTTTCCTCAACAGGATTCGAAACCTCCTCCGCAACAGGAACTCCATCGGTGTCCTCCGGAGCCGGAGATGGAGCCGGAGACGGAGCCGGAGTCGGATCCGGAACTGGAGTCGGAGAATGGACCATCGACTCCGAAGGCGAAGCCTCACCTTCTCGAACCGACTCCTGAGGAGGAATCACTTTCGACTTCATCCTCTTGGGAGACTTCGATCTAGAATGATGACGGGATCCATGTCTCCTCTTCTTATGCTTCTTGTGGGAACTGGAAGCATGATCGGATGAAGACTTCGAGGCAGACGCCTCCCGAGACCTCGACCTGGATCTCGACCTCGACTTCTTCGAATGCTTCGAGGATCTTTTAGTCTTACTCGCTTTAAGTTTGGCAACAAGAAGCTTAGACTCCCTCTCACGAAGAGCCTTCGGATTCATCTTTTGACATGATGAACATCCATCGACGTCATGATCCGAGCTTAAGCGCCAGATGCAGTCTTGGTGAGGGTCCGTAACGGACATCATCTTCCCGCGTTCTCTGCAAGGTTTAAAACCGGTCTTCTTTGTCGACATGACAGCAGAACAGAAATATCTGAGAATGGAGAATCGAAGAAACAAAGTAACAATGTACCAAGGCTACAGAGTATCCCGAAACAAAGGGAACTGATGTCATCACGCCGGCGTGGGCCTATTGTAGGCGTCGGTGACGTCAGCGGAGTCGCGAGCGAGGTCGTGTCTCTATGACGTCAGGACTCCACGTCGGCGCGAGGCTACGAAAAAAGAATTTCCGAATGTTGCTGACGCAAGGGGATATTCACATGGTGAGGAATCCACACGGCAGATGTATCTATCAGAAAGGTACGGTTGTAGATGCGACTTGTTTTGATTTACTGTAAACCCCAACTTGTGCAGCAGGCAGACTGTTTGATGCGTGTGATGTACACATTGGTTGTATGACTTGGATTTTATTAGCCAGTCGTCTAAATATGGGAATACATGAATGTTGTCCCTTCTTAAGTGTGCTGCTACTACCGCTAGGCACTTTGTGAATACTCGAGGTGCTGTTGTCACTCCGAAGGGGAGCACCTTGAATTGGTAGTGCTGACCTTCTAGCACGAATCTTAGGTACTTTCTGTGAGACTGATGAATGGGAATGTGGAAGTAGGCGTCCTTGAGGTCTAATGTGGCAAGGAAGACCCCCTTTTTCTAGTAACGGTAAAACTTGTTGTAATGTGACCATATGAAAGTGGTCTTAATGTATGTACTGGTTATGGGGTCTTAGATCTAGAATTGGTCTGAGAGACCCATCCTTTTTGGGTATGAGAAAATGAAGGGAGTAAACCCCTGTGTTTTGTTGTTCCCTTGGTACTGGTTCTATTGCATTCTTTTGCAGTAGTGAATCTACGTTTTGCCTTAGTAGTAAGAGGTGCTCTTGTGACATAGGACGTTGTCTGGGTGGTATTGTTGGAAGAGTGGAAGTGAGCTCCAGGCAATAACCTGAATTATTTCTCTCACCCACCTGTCTGTGGTGATGGAGTTCCAGACAGGTAGGAACTGTTGTAATCTTCCCCGACCGGAGTGGAATGGTCTAGGGGGATGGAAGGGAAGTCACTGTTTAGGAGTAGAGGCGTTGCGATAGTTGTTGCCTCTGCCTCTGCCCTTATTATTATTTCCTCTATACCCTCCTCTATAGTATCCCTTACTGGGTGAGGTTTGGTTGGCCTGTTCATAAGTAGAGGAGGTATTGTCAGCCTGGAGGCCTTTTGATGCACCCCTATAGGAGGAGTGACGAAAGGAAGGTCTATGGGCTTGTGTTTGCAAAGCGTCCATTAATTTTGCCGTATCCCTATCTTTTTAAATTTTTTTCTAGCGCAGTATCTACATTTGAACCGAAAAGATGTTGTTGGTCAAATGGCTGGTTTAGTATACTGGCTTGTACCTCTGGTTTGAATCCCGAGATTCTTAGCCATGCATGCCTACGCAACAGTACCCCAGTATTTACTGCTCTAGATGCTGTATCTGCAGTGTCTATTGCGCATCTTATGGAGGTATTAGTTATAACCTTGCTCTCTTGTATTAAATCAGCAGCCCTAGCCTTATATTGTTCTGGTAGGTGTTGCATGAGAGACTCTAGCTCATCATAATGAGCTCTGTTGTATCTTGCTAACAGAGCTTGAGTGTTAGCAATCCTCCATATATTAGCAGCTTGTGATAGTGTGCGCTTCCCTGAGGCATCTAGAAGCTTTGATTCTTTGTCAGGGGGTGGAGCATCCCCTGTTGACTGCGAATTGTCTCTCTTTCTCGCATTTGACACTACCAGCGAATCTAGTGGCAACTGTCCCTTAATGTATGCCAGATCAGAGGGAGCCGCTTTATATTTCTTTTCCAGTCTGGGGTTAATTACCCTGGCCCTGACTGGATCTTTAAATATTTCTGGTGCATGTCTTACCACTCCATTCAGTATTGGCAGTGTGGTAGTGGGGTTATGTGATGTTTACATTGTATCCATAAGAAAATCCTCTACTATTGGATCTGTATGCAGGTCTACTCCATGGAAAGTAGCTGCTCTATGGATGAGCTGTGTGAACCCAATGGCGTCATCTGGTGGAGATGGTCTAGACGGATATGCCTCGTCTTGTGATAGATCTGGTGCATTGTAATCTTCCCATGGGTCACCTGATGACCCAGCCATATCATCTGGGTCATCCATGCCCTGTATTTTTTGATAACTGTGTTGAGAGTATGTATCCCCATAATTCTCCTCCTGTGGTATCATACTATGTGTACTAACTGGTGAGTGTGCAGGAGAAATATCTAGTATTTCTACTTGTGGTGAAGGAGGTATTGTGGGTAAAGTCTGAATATGCTTCTTTGGAGGAACAGCAGATGTTTTAGGACAGTCCATTTTCCTCTTTTCAGGCACTGCATATCTTTTGCCTTACATCAGGCTGGAAAAGCTCTTCTACAGGTAAATCCTTCTTCGGCGTCAATATATGTTGTTTGGAGCCGTCAGATTTAGTTTTTACAGTGTCTATTATCTTTGGAACGGGTCTTGCTTTCGATTCCGAAGATTTATCTTGCTTTTTTCTTGGATCTACGCTTTTTGGATCCGAAGCTTTGGCTGCAGAGTGTTAAGACTCGTCCGTTCTTGGTGCCGAAATGTGTTTCGTTATGGAAACCGCTTTCGGTTTTGACTTTTTAGGTACCGAAGTAGTTTTTGTTTCGGTAACCCTTGGAAACTCTTTCAGTGCCGAACTTGATTTCGGAACTTCTCTTGGTGCCGAACTTGGTTTTGGTTTCAGTTCGGTAACCCTCGGTATCGAAGGGTGTCTTGGTGCCGGCGCTGACTTTGGCTTAGCACTTTCTGTTTTTCGGGACCGACGGTTTGACTCGAGCCCGAGTCGAACTGAGGCTTTTTAACACTCTTCACTGCCGAGCCCGAAGGTGGGGCGTCGGAAGTTTTCGATCGGTGTGCACCCGGACCCGAAGGTGGGGGTGGAACCGAACCCTGTTCCGGAATGGGGAGGTGAACAGGGTCGACGCTCTTAGTCACGACCTGTTGACCAGCTGGAAGAAGATCATCATCTTCGGATCAATCCTCAGCTCCGGAAGCTGACTCTTCTGCCTCGGAAGCGACGTCTTCTTGCTGTTCTTCGACGTCTACCTCGACCGGTGCCTTGTCTATGATGAGGTCTGGTGTCGACGACGATGACTGCTCCATAGCTCTTCGAGCTCGACGGTCCCTGATAGTCTTCTTGGACCGGAACGAAGCGCAGGCCTCACAGTCTCGACTCTCGTGCTCTGGAGACAAGCACAAGTTGCAAACCTCATGCAGGTCGGTGTGGGGAAACTTGTGTCCACACTGAGGGCACTTCTTGAACGGTGTTCTTTCAATGAGCCAAAGGCCCAATGGCGCAGTTGGGCTCAACGGCCCCGACGAGCGCTGGAATGGAGAAGTGGATCCTCTCTTCGACGCTGGCAACCGGAATCCGTGTCGAAGACTATCTTGATGTTGTAAATTGATTTATGGATTGGAAAAGAGATCGGTAACGGGACCGAACGATGAACACATCCGAGCCCGATGGCGGAAAAAAACTATCTAAGGATGGAGTCGATGCCCATGCGCACTACGGTCTAAGGGAGGAGTCACCCAGCAAACAAAGACTCTTCCAAGACAACAACAAAGTGTAATCATCCGGGCCCACCACCAGATGGTGATCTAATGCAAAAGTGTGTGGTCTGCAGCCCATATGCCTCGAACAAGAGTGTTATCAGCTTTTGGGTAAGTTCTCGACTGGAAGAGTTAAGGTTCTGGGCATACACTCAGGGGTCTCCCAGGGTCAGGTAGTTACAGTTGGTACACCCTCAGCAGCACAGGGGCAGCCGGCTGCAGAGGTAGTTAGGCCCAATGTCATCCTATGAGAAGCAGGGGGCCTTCGGTTGGTGGCTGCTGGCAAGCAGGTCACGCGGCTGTGGGAGCTGGGCTCCTGGTCACTTGCTCAGGGCAAATGGGGAAGTAGGTGAGGACAAAGTTACACTGCCAGGGCCACTCGGATGGCTGGGTGCGGGGTGCTTTTGAGCCGTCGGGCGCTCATGTTATTCAATGGAGAACTTGGAAGATGAACTAAGGCTACAGGCTCGGGGACGGAGATTCTTCAGGAGCGACCAACACTTCGAGGGGTAAGTTGGGATCTTGCAGGATAGGTAGGCACCCTGGAATTGGGCACAGGGGGCCGTGGGGCCCGGGGTGTCTTTTTTTCATAACCGTTGGGGCCCGGGGTGTCTTTTGACGTCGGGAAAATCTTACCCTCTGCTGGTCGCGGTTGGAGGGGTCCTGGTTGTGAGTCTGCAGGCGTTGTCTGGGTCATCAAGGAGGGTCCTTGGACACTGGATTTCAGGTCACAATCGCCGGGGGTGACGTCCTCAGGGTCTTTGTCCACTCAGGCACGGGTCAGGCTCGGCGGGTGCAGAGTGTGCTGGATTCGCGGTTCCTGCTGGCACCAGGGGTGTTGCTTTTTGAGCAGAACCACTGCTCTACCCAGTCTTGGTAGAGTCTCAAGGCAGTCAGGTCCTCCGGGGTTTTTGATGTTGCTGACCACGGATGGCGTCTGAGTTTCGCGGAGCAGGTACAAGGATCAACAGGCCGTTAGGGCTGGGGCCAAGTCAGTTGTTGTCGTCCTATTGTTAGCAGCTGTACGGCAGGTCTTCGGATTTCTTGATCTTCTTGCTTGTTTCAAATCGGGATGTGAGGAAGGAAGGTTCAGGGTGCCCCTAAATACTAAATTTAGGGGCGTTACAGGTAGGGCAAGGGCAGGGACCAATGGGTCCCTGTCCTGGGGTGAATACACCCCTATCCTGCTCCTCACCTGTGGGAGGGGAGCAGGAGCCTATCTCTGATTGGGCAGGGCTCCCCATCCTCAAGATGGCGAGAGCCCGGAGATATGCTTCACCCCGCATCCCCCACCTGAGGGGTGGGGTTGGTAGAGGCTGGCACACCCCCTTCCTTCCTTCGGGTTTCCTGCCAGTCTTCCCGCCAGAGTGGGGGTCAGAACTGGTGGGGGCAAGTTGCTGAGTACAGCAAGTGGCCTGGAGAAGCTCACAAAAGGCGGCATGCCTTTGAAGCTTCCCCTGCCCATCCTGCGGGAGGAGACCTAGCACCTCGTCCAGAACGTGCATTATTACAGGCCCAGGAGAGCGGATGGCTCTCTACCAAGGGGTCCAGCAACATGTCTGCTGTGTGGCAGCCTAGGCAGCCTCTCAGACAAGACGTGGATTGTAGGTTAGGTTCAGGGGGCAACTTTGAGTTGCCCTCTGTCGTGCATTTGGCATTACATCCCACACTGGCATCAGTGTGGGTTTAATGTGTTGAGAAGTTTGATATCAAACTTCTCAGTCTTCAGTGTAGCCATCATGGTGCTGTGGAGTTCGTAATGACAACCTCCCAGCACCATATACTCTTGATGGCATCACTGCACTTACAGTGCGCAGGAATGGCCATGGGTACTGTAGGGGCACAGGGCTCATGCACCTGTGCCCACACCACTGGCATAGTGCACCCAGCTAGAGGGGTGACTGATGTATGCAAGGGCAGTGTGTTTGTGGGCATGGCACACAGGGATGTGTGCCATGTCAACTCTTTGTTTAGTTCTGCACCAGGACACTCAACCTGCAAAGGCAGTGTGTGGGTGTCAGGGTACAGGAACCCTAAGGTTGGCACAATAAGTACTACAGCCCTTAGGGGTCTTCTCTGGTCACAATGCCCTGGATACCTGAGGCCCTGTGCCCAGACACACACACACTACCTTTGTAGGCTGAGTGTCTTGGTACAGAACAAAACAGAGTCGATATGGCACACATCCCTGTGTGCCCAAAGACCCTCCTCGACGATCCAGACGACGTCTGCAGCCTCACCACAAGGGACCCTTCCAACCGCAACCAGCTGAGGGTAAGATTTTCCGACATCCAATGACACCCCTGCACCCGGCACCCCACGCCCCCCTGTGCCCACCTCCAGGGTGTCTACCTATCCGCCAAGATCCCATTTTACCTCTCGAAGTGGTGGTCGCACCTGAAGAATCTCCGTCCCCGAGCCTGCAGCCTTTGATCCATTTCCAAGTCTCCCATTGATTAACATTGAGCGCCCGACGGCTCAAAAGCACCCTGCACGGGGCCGTGGACAAGATGGCGACCTAGACGGCAGCAGAATCCACAGGCTCCCTGTGCCAAATCCTCCCAAGGCCTAACAATAGCTTCATTCCCCCTCCCGGTAATCTGTACAGGCGGCGGGAGTGCAGGTGACTCACCGGGGTCATCATGGGAGCTGCACCGGAGCTGTGGGAGCAGTTGAGAGGGACCCCTGCGAGCTGACGCTGATCGCCATGTAATGGCGCCCTGGAAGCGCAAATCTGATCGGGGGTGAGCAGTGAGAGCCGGGACGCTCACCGGGGGTCCAGAGGTCTACAGATTCTACAGCAAAGGGTCTTCCCTTTTCGTGCCCGGTCTGGCGGAGAGGACTTACCTCAGACGACGGAGTTTGCGGTGATCCGAGGCGGGGTTGCGAGGGAGCCCAGGCGGTCGAGCATGAAGCAGGCCTTGCGGCGTGGAAATTGAGCCCGGGGATGCGGGCCTAGCCGATAAGAGTTCGGCGAGCGGCTGCGGGACTGGTCCGTGCCCCCCCCCTTAGAGGCTTCTGCTGAGAGATCACTGCGCTCGGCGCATCCGCTGATCGAGGCTGCCTCATGGGGGGTGACTAGGGCAGCGGCCAGGTGCGGTCGAGCCCCGGACTCACGGACGTGCCGGCAGCGCCATCCTGGGAGACAGCGGATGCAACAGCTCCATGTGCACTGTCCCTTCCGGGGCCTGACTGCGGCTTTGTGCCCCTCCCAGGAGACGGTAAGGGAGGTGGGGGCGCCTGTGTCTCACCGGGGCCACGGTGAGAGCAGCACCGGAACCGCGGGAGCAACTGCGAGAGCCCCTTGCAGTCTGCCCTGTCAGGGCGCTCTGTTGGCGCGATCCTCGTCGGAGGTGGGCCGCTTGAGCTTGGACGCCTGCCGGGGGACCGGGGGCCTGCGGACACACCGGCAGCGTGTTACTGGCCGAATTGGTGGGAAAGACTTTGCCTAGATTCCGACGGTCTGGTGGCCGAGGAGTGCATGCGGCGGCCCCGGGCTGCCGAGTGTGGAGTCGGCCCAGAGGTGCGGAAACGGGCCCGGGGATGCCGGCCTAGTGGCAACAGGTGCAGTGAGTGGCCGAGGGGCTGGTCCGGCGCCCCCCTTCCCGGGTCCACTGCTGCTGCTGACAGATCGCAGCGCTTGGCACGGTCGCTGGTGGCTCCTGAGGTGAGATCGGAGCGGCGACAGAGCGATTGAGCCCCACCTGCACGGTTGCGCCGGTGGCGCCATTTAGGGCGATCTGGCGGTTTGGATGGGGCGGCAGCGTCCTCCCACTTGAGCGTGTCTGGCGGGGTCCCTAAACAGCCGTGGAGGTGAGCGGCAGGAGGCGCACCAGGCCCCCCAGGGAGACGAGGGAGAGCAGAGACAGTACCGGGCTTTGAAGCTATGAGCAGTCAGCGTGATGGCCTGAGCAGGCAGGGCAGGTGGCCTATTGGACTCTGGGCCTTGTTGGTTTGTTGGACTGTGGGTGCGAGCCTGAGCGCCCGCGGCTGATCCACGGCAGGGTCAGCGGTGGCGTTGCGTAATACACTTCAGACGGACTGGGACACTATTTCGGAATAGCCTGTGGGGACCCCGGAGAGTCAGCAGGCAGGGGTCCAGACAGCGACTCCGTCCGCGGAGAACCCCTACTCGCCTTAACAAGAGAATTGTAACGGGGAGGCGGCGGAGGACGGAGGGTCGTGTGGGGCCCCCATGAGACAGCACAGTGGCAAGGCTCGCCCCAAGGTTTGACGGAGCAAAGTCAGACGGTGAAGCATGGCTGGAGCGAGAAAGAAGGGGGAGCGCACACTCACCGAAATGTTGGGCAAAGGTCAGCTCAAGGGAGACAGGGGGGCCTCTTCCCCGACGGTGGCACAGCCGCACAAAGTATCGAGGGATGGCGAGGTGCCGATCACAAAATCTTTTCTGGAGACTTTGTTCAACTCCCTGCGGGAAGATTTTCGGACACTAAAACAAGAGCTAGCCGGGGAGTTGCGGGAGCTGCATCGCGATGTCGACGGCCTGGGGGAGAGAGTGGAGGTCGACGAGGAGGCGACCAAACAAGGTCTGAAGAAGTGGAACAGCTTCAACAAGAGATCATCAAACTGAGGGATCAGCAAGTTGACTTACAAGCCCATGCAGAGGACCTAGAAAACAGATCCCGACTAAATAACATACATTGCCTGGTGGAGCTGCTTGGTTCGGCTATAGAGGAGTCTGGCGCCCGCGGCCGTCACCTACCCAGCCGGACATTGATGCATGGCACTCCTCGTCCTTTCGCTGCTGTCTCTTTATATCTTCCTCCGAGGACCTCCTCTCCCTCTCTCAGAATCCCTTTTCTTGTCCCCATCTTCCTTCTCACCCTCTCCTCTGATCCTGACCTGACATCTTGTTCCGTCCTTTGTCCGTTCCTTTCTACCTGCTCCTAATCATTCCCCACGTTTCCCTTCTCTTCACCCCCTTTTCCCTGACCCCTATTTTCCCTCGCTCCCATTGCACCTTAACATCTCCTTTTTTTGTAATGATCTAATCATTAGATGTATCTGTATAACCTTATTTTTCCTCTTCCTCGCAACGATCTTTCATGTAAATTTTGTAACGTTTGTAATATGCTAAATCCCTCATGTAACTTGTAACTGGTGTAATTCTATAATTTTGTGGAAACTTATGTAAAGACGTTGAGACGACATGGCCGATGCCCGGTGGAGCCGCTTGGTTCGGCTATAGAGGAGTCTGGCGCCCGCGGCCGTCACCTACCCAGCCGGACATTGGTGCATGGCACTCCTCGTTCTTTCGCTGCTGTCTCTTTATATCTTCTTCCGATGACCTCCTCTCCCAGAACCCCTTTTCTTGTCCCCATCTTCCTTCTCACCCTCTCCTCTGATCCTGACCTGCCGTCTTGTTCCGTCCTTTGTCAGTTCCTTTCTCCCTGCTCCCACTCATTCCCACGTTTCCCTTCTCCCTCTTTTCCCTTACCCCTATTTTCCCTCGCTCCCATTGCTCCTTAATATCTTCTGTTTTTGTAATAATCTAATCATTAGATGTATTTGTATAACCTTGTTTTTCCTCTTCCTCGCAACGATCTTTCATGTAAATTTTGTAACGTTTGTACTATGATAAATGCTAAATTCCTCATGTAAAGCGCTCTGATACCTTCGGGTCTAGCAGCGCTATATAAAACTCTTAAAAATAAATAAAATAACGGGCTACTTACAGGGCCTATTTTGGGACATTATTGGAGAAAAGGCCGACTTCGACATCAGGATCGACAGAGCACACAGGGTGGGCCTGGCACGTAGGGCGCTGGCGCCTCCCCCAGATATCCTAGCCTTTCTCCGAGACTTCACATTAAAAGAGTGGATCCTACCGGAGGCACAGCGGAAACAGCCCATCCATTACCTGGGAAAGCAGGAGGCTTTATTTCAGGACTTATCAGCTATCACCCTTCAGAAAAGAAAGGCATTTAAAGTGGCTACGCACTTCCTGCGCAGCAAGGGGGTCCCCTATTCCTGGGGGCACCCCTTTCGACTCATCTTCAAATGGAATTGCACCCTTCAGCAGCTGCGTTTGCTCCAGGATACCTGCGCCCTGCTGGGAATTGCACAGACGGAGGAGCCTCCCTTATCGGAGCCGTCCCAACAACTCGCCCGAGGGGGCTGGCAACGGATTCGGAGCAGGCGTTCTCTAAACTAAGACTTGAAGCCCAGCTCACACACTATTGCTCAGGAGAGGACCCTTGCTATCCAAGAAGTTGCCAAAGACACATCGCCGCCGGAGAACGACGATTGAGAATGGTAGGATCCTTTCACTTTAATGCGTAGCTGGTTCCGGAGGGAGGCGGGCGGGGGGGCCGTTGAGGTCGCCACAACTGTCCCTTCCACTTATAAACTTCACCGTGGGCCTGTTATGTTATGTTATGGGTGGTTTTGTAGCGCGCTCAATTACTCTGGAGTATCCTGGCGCGAAGACAGACGCGGAGAGGCAGAAACTACAGATAGCAGAGGCCTGTGGCACAGACAATCAGGCCGGGGACTATGATCAAGGGTTTGTGTGTTGGGGGTTTCCAGTTGGGGTTAGAGAGGGGGGCTGGGGCGTTGGGTAGGGCTAGGGAAGGGGGAGGGTAGGGCTAGGGAAGGGGGGAGGGGAGGGGCTGGGGACGGCGGGGGGGAGACAGTTGGGGCAGGGAGAGGGGGTCGGGGGGTTGGGGCGAGGGGGCAGGAACCGTTGTGTCATTTGGGGGGGCTCTTGTCAGGACATCTGGTGGCGACTGGGGACTTCGAGACTGTGCTGTCTTACCACACTCTGCTTCTGGGATGGATCCTACCGTGAAGATAGTTACCCTTAACGTGAAGGGACTTAACAATCCCATAAAGCGTAGAGCTATTCTGTCTTACCTCCAAAATTCTGGGGCTTCCATCGGTCTCATTCAGGAAACACACTTACTGTCTAAGGACTGGCATAGGATGCGATCCCGTGCCTTCCCTCACCAATACTACTCCTCTAACATGGATAAGTAAGCGGGGGGGGGTCGCCAAACTGGTAGCTTGACATTTTCGGGGCTCGGTGGGGGACAAGGTGGCGGAGATCAGGGGCAGACTGCTACCACATACTTTCACAGTGGGAGGCGTGTCCTTAGTTGTGGGGTCCCTATACGCTCCTAATGCAGGTCAGGAATCCTTTCTTAAGGGTGCAGTGTCGGATGTCTTCCTGAATCAGGATAAGCATATTCTCATTGGTGGGGACCTCAATCTTGTAATGGATGCGGATCAGGATAGATCAGGTCACCGATATGGCGCGACAGGGGCACTGTCACCTATGGGGAGGGCTTGGCTGGGCCGGAGAGGGCTTCTGGATGCTTGGCGAGAGGTCCACCCCAAGAGTACACAATATACATTCTACTCAAACATACACCACACGTATGCCAGGTTAGAACACCTTCTTTGCTCCTCGGAACTCTACTTGTTGGTGGACGAGGTGGAAATCGTCCCTACCACACTTTCGGATCAGGATGCTGTGACACTCTCCCTGTCTGTCCCTCGCACACGCACAACTAGGGGCAAATGGAGGTTACGAGAATCCCTACTTCACAGGGCAGGGGTACATCAACAGCTTAGTAAATGTATCTCTGATTACCTCTTTACCAATGATCAGCCCGACACACCCCTCCCTGCACTCTGGAGAGGGTCTGAAGGCGGTCGTGCGGGGAGAGCTGATATCGCTTTCCGCCGCAGAGAATAAGGAGCCAGCGGATCAAAGGGAATTGCTCACGGCCAAGGTCACGAAGCTTGAATGGGTTCATAGTCGCACAGGGGCCCCCAGCATCTGGCACCAATTGAAAGCTGCTAGGGCACAACTTGCGGGCCTGGACCTGGACCGTGCGGAATTTGTGGCCTTGCGGCTTAAGTACTCCTATTACATAGGGGGTAACAAAACAGGGCGCCTCCCGGCAAGCAAACTCAGAGCCCGCACCCAACAGGCTAAGATTGCTACCATCAAAAATGCCCGGGGTGTGACGGTGGAGACCGACGACTTGATTGCCGACTCCTTTAGGGAGTATTATGCATCCCTTTATAGCAGGGACCCAACCGTTGATAGGGCGGGCGAGGCCTACCTTAGCCAAGCGGCAACCATGGCCCTCAATCCCACGGGGGCAGCAGCCCTGGATGCGCCTATCAGGATCGAGCAGGTCATTGGAGCGATCTCTAGAGTTAAAACGCTGAAATCTCCGGGACCCGACGGCTTCTCAGCCGGTTTTTATAAATCATTCTGCCCGCTCATAGCGCCCATTTTAACTCGCCTCCTTAATTCATTTCGGTGACCGGGCTCCATCCCGCAGGACATGCTAGAAGCAGACATTATTGTGCTGCCCAAACCGGGGAAAGATGTGACCCAATGTTCCGCGTACAGACCTATCTCCCTACTCAACCTGGATCTAAAGCTATTCACGGGGGTTTTGGTTTCCAGATTGGGTCCGAAGCTGCCCGGCCTTATAGAGCCCGATCAATCTGGCTTTATCCCGAACCGTCAGTGTATTGACAACACCAAACGCCTCATGCACCTCATCGACAAAGCCCATTATAACAAGCTGGATGCTATGCTCCTCTCGGTCGACGCCGAGAAGGCATTCGACAGGGTGGACTGGGGGTTCTTAGACAAGGTGCTGACACACTTTGGCATCGGGGATCGCTTTAGGGCCTGGGTCGCGAGTTGCTATATTGCGCCGAGGGCATCGATCCGGGTGAATGACACGCAATCACGCCCATTTGACATCCAGAGAGGAACGAGACAGGGATAACCCGGACATCCGGGGGGGGGGGGGGGGGGGGGGTTTACGGGGAGCGCCATACGCTTAGTTTGTACGCGGACGATATTCTGGCTGCACTGGAGTCACCTAAGCAGTCCGTGCCCGCGTTCCTATGGGAGCTGGAGGCCTTTGGTGCAGTGTCGGGCTTTAAAGTTAATACGGGAAAGTACATGCTTCTACCCCTTGGGGGCAATGTTCCTAAGCCGGCGACCGTGCCCCCCGAATATGAAGCCCTTCGAATTTGCTCAGAAATCCCATATTTGGGAATTATCCTAACCTCATCCATGGAGAAGACGGTCTCTCTGAACTATTTGCGCATCACCTCTCAAGTGCAGGGTGATTTGCGCCGATGGCAGCAATACCCGCTGTCTTTATTAGGCCACATCGCGGCAATCAAATGTCCGTTTTGCCTAAAATCCTATATATATCTTCCAGACCGCTGCCGCGGATACGCAGGGATCTGTCTCATCGCACCCCGGATGAGGGAGGGCTGGGGATTCCCAACCTTCTACAATACTACCAAGCAGCTCAACTCCGATATTAGGTTGAGTGGAGCTGGACGTAATCGGAAAAGAGATGGCTCTTTCAAGACCGGGCAATGGCGCAGACTGCTCTTTGAAGGGTTACCTTCCTGAAACGTGCGGACAAGCCTACATATTTTAATAGGTCTCTTATCACTCGCACCGTTTTGAAGGTTTGGGACGCAGTCGCTTGTCGGGGGGCTTACTTTTTTCCCTCACCGATGGCACCACTGCTCGACAACCCAGACTTTGAACCTGGGTTGGACAGGTGGGCTTTCTCACAATGGCGCACCTCCCCGTGCCAATCAGCAGGCCACTTATTCGACCTCAAGGGGTTTATGCAGCTCTCAGACCTTCGGCAGTTCTATGACCTCCACGACCCGAGCAGAAACCAATATTTTCAGGTAAGACACTGGCTGATGCACCCGGAGGTGCGTCCACTGGGAAGCAGGAAACAAATAGTTTCTTACCTGTCGGTGTAGTTTTGCAGCTTGAAGATCTTTCTGGATTCACTATGCTGTACATTATTCCGCGGTCTTGTGGTTGGGTCCGGAATCGTAGTCTTTTCTTTTTTTTTCGTAGCCCAGGTGGGCGTCGACGTCCCACCTTTTGGTGTCCTTCCTGTGACGTCGGCATGCTTCCTGCGGAAGCTCCCACCCTTGGGCGCCATCTTCGGATTCTTTTTTTCCCGTTTGTGTTCTGTTTCCGAATTGTATGGCAATGTTTCAATATTTTGTTTTACCGGTTTTTCCTTCAAAAGTATTTTTAAGTCTTTTTCCTGTTTTTACCACCTCTTTCTCCAGCCTCATCTTTCTGGCGGATGTGGGTGGGTTCGCTAGTGAATCCAGAAAGATCTTCGAGCTGCAAAACTACACCGACAGGTAAGAAACTATTCGTTTTGCAGCGTGAATCTTTCTGGATTCACTATCCTGTGCATTGACTTTGTAGCGGTTTGTTATCATTGTGGCGGCTGGGTGGAAGATGAGCCTTGATTTTTTAATATGTATTGAAGCACCTTCTGTCCTACTTGTGCTTCTTTGTTCATTTGTATGTCCACACAGTAGTATTTTGTGAACGTGTGCAATGAAGCCCATGTTGCCGCCAGGCATATGTCCTGAATGGGAGTGTTAGCCAGGAAGGCTATTGTTGCTCCCTTTTTCCTGGTTGAATGGGCCTGTGGCCCCTCTGCTAGTTCTTGCCCAGCTTGTTTGTGGCAGAATTGTATTGCTTGTGCGATCCATTGTGCAATTGTCTCCTTAGTAACTGCTTTTCCCATGAAACTGTCTGCGAATGACACAAAATTGTTTTGCTTTCTGTGATCCTTAGTTCTCTCTATGTAGTGCATGACTGCACGTCTGGCGTCCAGAGTGTGCAGTGCCCTTTCTGCGTTTGGCGTTGATTTCTGGAAGAAACTAGGTATTTGAATAGTTTGGTAGATGTGGAACTTAGACACCACCTTTGGCATAAAGTGTGGGTCCGTTCTCAGCACCACCCTATCGTTGTGAATTTGTATGTAGGGTTCTTGTAGCGTTAACGCCTGTAGCTCGCTCACCCTGCGCAGCGAGGTGATTGCCACCAGGAAAGCTGTTTTCAAAGTTAGCATTTGTAGGGAGGCCTTATGGATCGCTTTAAAGGGCGCTTTCATGAGTTCAGTCAGTACTAGATTGAGGTTCCACGCTGGTGCTAGTAACCTCTTTGGCGGTGCGATCCTCTTTGCACCTTCCAAGAACCTTTTTACAATTTGTGAAGTAAAGAAGCTTTTGCCTGTCTCTCCTCTAATGTTAGCGACTATGGCTGCCAGGTGTACCCTTAGCGAGGATGAGCTCAGATTAGCCTCGAGCAGGTGCGTGAGGTATTTAAGCACTGTTGAGTCTCTTGTCATCTTGTTGTGCAGTTTTTCCTTTCTGCACCATAGTGTGAACCTCTTCCATTTGGCCACGGAGCACTTCTGCGTGCTAGGTCTTCTTGCCTCTCGAAGTACCTTCAGGGGGCTCTCAGGTAATTTAAGGTGTGCGAACTCTATGTCCTCAGGAGCCAGGCTGCCAGGCTGAGGCTTTCCGGCTCGGGATGTAACACCTCTCCGTTTTGCATAGAGAGTAGGTCTTTCCTTCTCCCAAATCTGTGTGGTGCCCTCTGTCTCATCTCCATAATCTGCGAGTACCAGGTCTGTCTGGCCCACTGTGGTGCGACCAGTATCAGGGTCATGTTGCTCGTTCTGCACTTGCTGAATACCTTGTTTATCAGGGGGATCGGCGGAAAAGCGTAAGCAAATGTCTTTGACCAGCTTATCCATAGGGCATTCCCCAGTGACCCTTCCCCTGGTTGCCTGGATGCGAAGTGCTGGCATTTTGCATTCTGGTGTGTTGCAAACAGGTCTATCGATGGTGTTCCCCACCTGTCGAACAGTCTCTTTGTCTCTTGGGCATTGAGCTCCCATTTGTGGGAAGCCGATGTCTGTCTGCTGAGCCAGTCCGCTTCCACGTTGACCTTCCCTGGTAAATGAATCGCCAGTAGATCTATTTTTAGTGGGATGGCCCCATCTCCATATTTCCTGCGCTAGTTCTGACAGCGGGGCTGATTGTGTTCCTCCCTGCTTGTTTATGTAGAACATCGCTGTTGTGTTGTCTGTCTGGATCAACACTGGTAGTACAGCTTCGATTGGAATGCCTTTAGTGCGAGGAAAACGGTCTTTAGTTCCAGGTAATTGATGTGTTTGACCGCATCCGCTGGTGTCCAGAGACCCCTCACTGAGTTTTTTCATGTGTGCTCCCCATCCCTTCTGGGATGCATCTGTGGTGATGGTCACAGTTGGTGTTGGTGGTGTTAGAGGTTTCCCTTTTGTTATGTATCCTTTGTTCCACCATGATATCTCCTTGTGCACTGCGTGCGTTACAACCACTAGGTCTTCCCAACAACATGTAGCTTGTGACCATTGGTCCTGTAGACACTCCTGGAGTGGTCTCATGTGGAGTCGTACATTCTGCACTATGTGTATGCATGAGGCCATCATGCCCATCATCTTGCTCGCCGCCCTCACTGTCAGAGCTCGCCCCAACTGTACCTACCTGACCCTGGGAGACCCTGAGTCTATGACCAGAACCTTTACTCTGCCAGTCAAGTACTTACCTAAAAGCAGATAACTCACTTTTCTTCCATAGGCTAACATTAACTGGTTTTCACTTGGAAATCTAAGTGTGGAGTTTTGGAACTTTAAAATATTCACCTAAAATCAGCCGAACAACTAATTCCGATTTACTCACCTGGTATCAGGAGAGCCCTCAGTGCTGCACCTTTAAGCCCAGCACAAACCCTGAAAGTAATTTTAACCGTACTTACCAGTAACCTGAATTTTCTTCCATAGGAAACCATTGACTGTTTTTCTGTGAAACTTCTTTTAAGTGTCGATTTTTGCAAACTACAAATATTCTTTAAAAATCGTACCTAGTACCAAAACGTAATTACTTACCTGTTTTAGATAGAGGCCCCAGTGCTGAACCTAGGAGTCCAGTACAGGATTACAAAAGTAACGTGAACATACTTTACCGGCAACTTTAATTTTCCTCCATAGGAAACCATTGACTGTTTTTCTAAGTGTCGATTTTTGCAAACTACAAATATTCTTTAAAAATCGTACTAATAACCAAAATGTAATTACTTACCTGTTTTAGATAGAGGTCCCAGTGCTCAACCTTGGAGTCCAGTACTGGATTACAAGAGTAAGGTGAACATACTTTACCTGCAAATTGAATTTCCTGCCATAGGATAACATTGGTAATTTCAACTGAAAAAGTTTTGAAGTGTCATCTTCAAAAAGTCTATTGCCTATTTGAAAGTATTTAACTAAAGTAACTCATCCTGAGAAAGTATATTTTGATACCTCATTGGTTCTAAAATAAAACAACTATATCTTTTGATACAAAACAATTGGCCTAGAGTTCAGTTCTTGAGTGTGTGAGACCATTTGCTGACTGAGTGTGTACAACAAATGCTTTACACTGTTCTCTGATATTACCTTACTGCTCGACCAAGCTACCACTTTAGAGAGTAAGGCTATATCTAACTTTAGCCTCTGCCAAACCTCTGGGGACTGGGGCCTCTATTCACACTGTACCTTACTTTGGTCCAGTATACACAGAGCCACTTTCCTACCCTGGCATGCCTCACAATCAGTGGAGTTGTGATCTTCCCCCAAACACCACATGCAAATGAAGTGAGGGTCCGTCGTAGACACAAGGCGTCCTCACGACGTGCAAGTCTTAAAACCCAAAGGCATTTCACACAGATAACCACAATAGTGAAAGAAAAATGGCCTAAACAGGCGCGGAACATAGACCGGATCCGCGTTGCACGCGGAAAAGGAAAAAAATTGACGTAGGCGCACCGGGGTGGGACTAATATGACCTCGCTGACGTCACGTGCGCGGACGACACCTGGGCAGAGTCGCGTGATGCTGTCCCCCCCAGCGCGCAGGGATGCTGTAGCAAAAAAGTTTTTAGATCCAGTCTCACGCCTGGGGATAATTCTACTTTAAGGAATCCGCGGCTAGTAGTCAATCAGATGGCCTGGTCACTTGGGGATCAATTGACCGGTTGTCTTATTTTGAGGAGAGAACAATGGCACAGGGGACCTGGTTAGCAGAGACCCAGTGCACTTCAGTCAAAGTTGCACCAACTACCAGGCAAAAAGGTGGGGGGATTACTGCAACAAAAACCCAGTTTCCTTCACAGACTAGTGTAGAAGACAAAATGAAAATTACAAACATATTTTAACAAGTTAAATTTTCAGCCCATTTTAAAAGTATTGCAAGGACCATGTGAAACAGGACTCTAACCTAGAAAGTGGGAAACAAAAATACTTGATCGTGAGTCCTTGTTTTACAGATAGACACTAGGCACATATGCTCAGCATTCCAAAGCATAAACATCCAGGTCTGGTAGGGCACATTTTTATGAGAACCACAAACTATGTAAATGGGTTCGATTTAGATGAATAGTTTCTACATTTGATATAGTGAAATTCTGAGATGAATTTGGCCTTTCTGGATATCTCTGCTCTACAGTCACACACAGCAGAAAAGGAAACACATTTTTACTGCGCTATGTAGCTACTTATGTGAAACCACACAGATGCCACTAACTCCTGTGGCTAAAAGAATCAAGGTATGGTTTAACTTTCACAGACAAACCTGTTATGCCAAAAAACACTTACCCCTGAACGATCCCCCCAGTAAAGCCCAGGTGCTCGGAGAATGATTCCTAGAACAGAAAAATGGTTAAAAATACCCATAATGGATTAGGGCTCAGTGTTGCAGAGCAAGAAATGTTCAACTTAAGTCTCAATAAAAACAAAGCTGAAAGTATGTGGCCAAAGGCAAAGCTGGATTTGTATATAGACTTTATTAAGCATAAGTTGATATGAAGGATTTATTGGTCTTCAGAAAATATAGCAAAGCTCAGCTCAGTAAATTCAAATATGGCTAGTCTAGTAGGTCTCACCTTTGAATTGCACGACCTGCCCATTGGCTTTGCCAATGTTTTTTTTAAATACTATTCCACATTATCTTGTTGACAACTTATTTTCACATTACTACTGTGAACGCATGGGTGTGTTTTCATTCCTAAAATTATTAAGACTAAAAAAAAGAATAATTTTCCACACTGGCAAAAGTAGCAAATGCAGAACAGCATTGGCAAAACAAAAAGATGTTGCGTATAAGTGTGTGTGTTACTAAATCTTTCCTAATTCGGTAGCAAAATGTCAGTCAATAAGAATTACATTTTTAAAAGACAGAAAAAACTGCAATAGAAAGAGGACAAACGAGTGAGAAGAACGGAGGGGGTCAGGTAGGGGTGGGGGTTGGGTTTCAAGTTACCTCTGACAAGAGGCAGGGGAGTGCGATTTAGGGCTTGAAAAGTAAAATTAAAAGAGGCAGGGAGGGGTGGAGGAAGCAGAAGATGAGAGGTGGGTGTCAGGTAACAGCAACATGAAAAGCATAGGGGCGAGGTTTGACAGGAGAAACAGCAAACTAAAGAAAGAACAAGAAAATGTGCTCTCATGAATGCTATTTGAAAAAGAAACAAGAATTGGCATAGCCAATAGGTTTCGCCTTTGGGACCTTATAAGTGTTTAGCCATGCATTGATGTTGTTGCATCAAGGATATTGTGCTACATAACTAAATACTCATAAGGTCCCAAAGGCGAGACCTATTGGCTATGCCGATGCTTGTTTTTAAAGCAACTGTACTAAATTTCACATTCACACATTTACTACTACAAAGCAAAGGTCCAATTCCAGTTTATTACCACAGTAAAGTAAAATTTACTCTAGCCATTGAACCACTGGCACAACAACTCAGAAAGAGCACATCTCAGGTAGAACATTGAAGATAAGGTATCCCTTTCTGATGATTATCTCCTCGTTTACTTGAGTAACCCTGAGATCTCCACGGCAATACAACAGTCTAAATATATTCGAGGACCACTCCAGCCTCAGAATAAATGTGAACAAGACTATTTCCCCTAAATCACACAGTAGGGGAGGGAAGGAGGCCTGACAGAGAGGATCATAATTTCTGAGAGATTCTTCACATACCTAGACATCGAAAATGGAAAAAATAAGGATTGGTTGCAAGAACCAAGAGTGTACAACCACTGCTAGACCACATGTGTAAAGGCACACTTCAGTGGTCTAGACCCCCAGTGTCAATATAGGGGAGAATTGCCTTCACTAAGATGACACTCCTATCTAAAATCATTGACATTCTTCAAAATGATCCCTTTTGCATACTACTGTCTTAATGTTAACTCAACAACTGTAAGTGTTTCTATGGCAGTGAGGGCCCATATCGTGGTTTTCCCTAATTGTTGTAAATCGATTTGAGAATGCGAGCTGGGTATGGCAGACTTAACACTGTACTACAGAGCAGCACATTTGCTTATCAATGACCGGATATCCAGCCCAACAACTGTCCCAGTTGACAAGTAGAAATCTGGGTCCTGGGGAACAAACCTCTTCTGAACTATATAGACTCCCAACTCACCAAGAGACTCCCTCAATACACCTCGCCCCCAAAATGGCTCGATTGAATACAGATCTCATGCACTTTGAAAAAATCCTGCTACATCTGTGCCTTGTTGTTAGGATAAGGGGCATTGCCCAGAATTACGAGAAAGAAGGGGAGCGTAGACATATCCTTTACCCTGTAAAAGACTGCATAAAAGGTGCGTGGATGCCTTATGATGGCTGGCAGGCATGTACAGATGATGGTGCATAACAAGAGATGAACTACTAGTTTCAACGAGTTTGATGCTGAACACTCTTATAAAACACTGTGGGAGAGCTGCACGCAAGATTGCTCATAAGAAACTAAAGATGTGCAGTGTGGTGGGGAGGAACTGAGATAAGCGCGGGGTGGCATCAATAGATAACTAACCCTAAACTTCATGAGGAAGTGCACACAACAGGCATCATGAAACTTCCATGTTGGCATGTGCAATTAAAGGCAATGTCAACCAGCTAGAAGGGAATCATCGATGTGGTTTAAGCAGAGCATAACTCCTAACAACCAGCAATGATTTTTGATACATTCTCTCTAAGTCTCTTTCCTTGTTAAAGTTTCCTGTCATTCATTTAGAAATAAACATTTAGAAGCTGTTATCCTATTTTCAAGCAGGATATATGGGGTGGGGTTTAATAAGAAATACCTAATGTACTGTAGAAAGCAGCCAGCTTTTCTATCATCAGACACCCTCAACCAATGAGGGCTTTTGTGATTGTCCACGGGAAGCGTTAGCATAGTGGAGGGTCCCTCCGTGATGGCTATATAGTCACATAAAGCTCAATCCTGCCCTTCAAAGGACTGCCTCTTTCTTGAGATTATGTTGTACAAAACTGCGAGATGTTTTAATCTCTTATGTGCTGAAACATATTTTAAAACTGCCAAATACCTTTGGCATGTCAACCGCATATATATTTACAGGAGATAGCAAAAGAACATAATATGACCCTTCTCTCAAAACCCCTGGCAATCATCAGAACTTATGCAGACGCTTCTCTGTAAATTTCCAGCATCAGCCACAGCCAGATCCTTTAACTGCCATCTGTCCTCTACAACTTCATATTACCGACGAGCACCTTTAATCCTACGATTCCTACCCAAGAGGGCTCTCACCATGTGCACTACCGTGGATCCACTTATTTTTTTATTTATTTATTGTCAATCCATGATAATTCCATACAAATATAAATCACAGTGTAGAAAAGCCTATAGTTGATATCCATACAATAATACATCATCATAAATAATGCTTGACAATCATTAAAAGTTCATAGAGGGTTGATAAATATTCAATCTTTCATGTCACTGGACCCCATTTTTCCATACCCAGGTTTCGTTTTCTCGGACCTTTAAGAGCATATAAACTATATTCTAGATCAAAAATAGTAAAAAATCTAGCTCTCCACAACTTGAAGGTCGGAGCGTCCTTCTGCAACCACATAGATGCAATACATAATCTGGCTATGGCAGTGGCTAGAAAAATTAGATACCTAAATTTTAATGCTAACTGCCCACTTCTTACATTCTCGTCTATCCCCAGGAGCATATAGGACGTTATTTTAACCAATACCCCAGTTATTTCGGAGAGAAATGTATCAAGATGCATCAAAAAAATACTCAATTGACCACATGCATAGAATCTATGAACTATATCCGCATCATCCCCACCACAGCGAAAACATTTCCCATCATTTACCCCTCCCCACTTCAGCATTTTGGCAGGGGTATGGTCAAGATTAAACATTGTCTTACAATGCAGAGATAGTAAGTTAGCAGACATACATAGTTTCCTTGCTAAGACTAAGTCAATAGTGTGTTCCACTTGAGTGCCCTGGCACCCTAACCCAATTATCCCATTTAAGATTGTGTGAATTCAAATCATCCGTCTGAGTATCTAACAGTAGGTTATATAGCATGCTTATACAGGCTTTGTTCCTGATAGCTTCAACAAGGGGATTTGGCTCTATCCTTCTTCACCCCTTTATTTCTCCTCCTGTCTATAGTTCTATCCCAAAATATAGAGGGTAATAGCCCTGTTGCAGACATTGAAGTGTAAAAGGAGATTTTTTTCGAAATGATATAGTTTTTGAACGGCCTTATAAGCCGAGTTTAACACCTTAAATCTAGTTTTTTTTAATAACTGAACTCCAGCATCACAAATAAACGGCTTTTGGTGTCTGTATCTAAAAGCATCTGATAAATAGATGGAGATTCTGCCATATTGAATAACTCTTCACCGGTTAATATTTTGCAAAATACAGGCATAGTAATATAACGTAAAATCAGGGACTGCCCATCCACCGTTCTCATGAGGTAGTGTCGTAAACCGCATTGCTCTGCGTGGCTTCCCTTGAGCCCACAAAAATGTGGCACAGATTGATTGAAGTAACTGTAGTTGAGTGTGATTAATTTCTAGCGGAACAGATCTGTAAAAATAATAAAACCCTAGGAAAAATCAGTATTTTAAGAACATTACAGCACCCCACCAATGAAAGAGGCAGGCATTAACAGCGATCTAATTGCTGCCTCACTGCCCTTACAATAAATATACCCTCAATTGACCTCCACTAATGTTTTTAGACATGTCCTCACCTTGACACCTAAATATGATACCTCCTTCATGAGCCTTGAGTCGTTATTACAATCCTGATTCAAACACAGAATCTGTGTTTTGGACACGTTGAGTTTGTAACCGGAGGCTATGCAAATTCAGATGCTAAATGTTTTATCTCGAGCATAGCGGCAAGATGGTTTGGTGTTACAACCTGTGAGAAAGTGGCTCTATATATACTGGACTAGAAGGAAGTACAGTGTGTATAGAGTCCACCAACCCCAGAGGTATAACAGAGGTTAAAGTCAGAACTGACCTTATTCTCCAAAGTGGTAGCTTGGTCGAGAGTAAGGCAGTACCAGAGGACAGTGTAAAGCATTTGATATACACACTCAGTCAGCAAAAGGTTTCACACACTCAAGGACTGAACTCCAGGCCAATTGTTTGTATATCCAAAGATATAGTTGTTTTATTTTTAGAGCCAACAGTTATAAAAATATACTTTTCTCGAGGTGAGTATTCTCATGTAATTACTTAGCAAGGAAGCAATAAAGGTTGTGCACACAATAGTTACAGTATAAGCAGTAAACAACACAGTTCTGAACCACACTCTAGCATTGAACTCAATGGGTTTTCATTGATAAGTACAGTTGATTACTTTACGGATTACTTTGGTAGTCCCAGGACTAGATCTAAGATTCAGTCCGGGGGTCTAAACTGAAACCAGATTAGCAAAAACGTGAAAGTTACTGTGCAGAATTTTCAGGAATATAAAGCTGTTTTAAAAGTTCACACTTAGAAACTTTTCAAGGTAAATCTGACCATGTTATTCAAAGGGAGGAAATTCAGGTTGCAGGTAAAGTACGATCGCGTTACTTTTGTAACCGAGCACTAGTCTCCTAGGGCCAGCACTGGGGGCTTAACTCAAAAAAGGTAAGTAATTGCGTTTCAGTATTTTGTACAATTTTTAAAGAATATTTGCAGTTTTCAAAAGAAGACACTCAGAAGAAATTTCATAGAAAAGCAGATAATGGGTTCCTATGGAGAAAAATACAGGTTACTAGTAAACTCGATAGGGATTACTTTTGCGGTCCAGTACTGGGCTGAAAGGTACAGTACTGGCTTCTCCCCTGGTCACAGGTGAATATTTTCGGATTCGGACTTTGGCTGATTTTATAGGAATATTTTCAATTTTCAAAACTTCACACTTAGAAAATGTTCGAGTCAAAATGGGTCAATGTTATACAATGGCAGGTAAGTGAATTACCGGCCTCCAGGTGAGTACTTGGTTGGTGAAGGTAAGGTTCTGGGCACAGACTCAGGGGTCCCCCAAGTTCAGGTAGGTACAGTTAGTACACCCTCAGCGGCACAGGGGTCGCCGGGTGCAGAGGTAGTTAGGCCCGATGTTAGTCCATGAGAGGCAGGGGGCTTTCGGTTGGTGGCTGCTGGCTAGCAGGCCATGCAGCTGTGGGAGCTGGGCTCCTGGTCACTTACTCAGGGCAAGGGGGGAAGTAGATTAGGACAGAGAGGTCACAGTCAGCGGCACTCGGGCGGCTGGGTGCAGGGTGCTTTTGAGTCATCGGGCGCTCAATGTTATCCAATGAGGATCTTGAAAAAGGGAAACAGACTGCAGGCTCGGGGACGGAGACTCTACAGGGGCGACCAGCACTTCGAGAGGTAAGTTGGGATCTTGGAGCACAGGTAAGTACCCCAAAGGGAGGCACAGGGGGCTGGAGGGCGCCGGGGTGTCGGGAAAGCTTACCCTCGGCTGGTCGCCGTTGGTTGGGGCCCCTGGTTCGGGGTCTGCAGGCGTCGGCGGGTTCGTCGAGGAGGGTCATTGGGCACTGGACTTTGGGTCCCAGTCGCCCGGGGGACGTCCTCGTGGTCTTGGTTCAGGTTGGCCCGGCCCGGGCTCGGCTGGTGCAGAGTGGGCTGGTCCGGAGCTTCCTGGCTGGCACCAGGTGGGTGGTTGCAGCAGAGCCTCTGCTGTAGGGAGTCCCAATCTTCGAGAGGGTCAAGGCAGGCAGGTGTTCTGGGTGTCCCAAGGTTGCTGTCCGCGGAGGTCGCCGGGATTAGGCAGGAGCAGGGTCCAGGATCAACAGGTCAGTAGGGCTGGGGCCAGCTCAGTTGTTGTTGTCCTGTTAGCAGCTGTGCGGCGGGTCTTCTTCTTGATCTTCTTTCTTCTTGTTGGTATCGGCATCTGAGGAACGAAGGTTCAGGGAGCCCCTAAATACTAAATTTAGGGGCATTACAGGTAGGGCAAGGGCAGGGACCAATGGGGACACCCACTAACCTGCTCCTCTCCTGTGGGAGGGGGGCAGGAGCCTAGCTGGGATTGGGCAGGGCTCCGCATCTACAAGATGGCCGGAGCCCGGGGTCATGCTTCACCGCGCCTCCTCCACCTGAGAGGTGGAGTTGGCAAAGGTTGGCACACCCTCCTTCCTGACGTAGTTTTTCCCGCCAGTCTTCCCGCCAGAGTGGGGGTATAACGATGGGGGGCCAGTTGTTGGGTACAGCAAATGGTCTGGAGAAGCTCTCAGAGGCGGTATGCCTTTGAAGCTTCCCCCTGTCCATGCTGGGGGAGGAGACATAGCACCTCGCCCAGGATGTGCATTGGTGCAGGCCCAGGAGAGCGGGGGGCTCTCCACCCAGGGGTCCAGCAACATGTCTGTTGTGTGGCAGCCTCTGCAGCTACTCAGCCCAGACAGGGATTGTAGGTTCGGGTTTTAGAGGGTATCTCTAAGATGCCCTCTCGTGCATTTTACATTAAATCCCACACTGGCATCAGTGCGGGTTTAATGTGCTGAGAAGTTTGGTACCAAACTTGTCAGTCTTTAGTGAAGCCATTATGGTGCTGTGGAGTTCGTAAATCACAACCTCCCAGCATCATATACTCTTAAATGGCAACACTGCACTTACAATGCCCAGGAATGGCCCTGGGTACTGTAGGGGCACAGGGCCCATGCACCTGTACCCTCACCTCTGGCGTAGGGCACCCAGCTAGAGGGGTGACTGTAGTAAACCAGGGCAGTGGGTTCTGTGGGCATGGCACACAGGGATGTGTGCCATGTCGACTCTAGTTTTAGTTCTGTACCTAGGCACTCAGCCTGCAAAGGCTGTGTGTGGGTGTCGGGGTACAGGGCCCCTGAGGGTGGCACAATAAGTTCTGCAGCCCTCAGGGGTCTTCTCTGGTCGCCATGCCCTGGGTACCTAGGGTACCATTTACTAGGGGCTGACAGGTGGCCAGAGATGCCAATTGGGTATTTTGTTTCAGCATAGCTTTTCTTTGTAGGGAAGGAACACAGGCCCTGGGTACCCGATTGGCAGGGACCCAGGGCACAATCAGTCAAAGTACATCAGCAGTTCAGAAATAAGTGGGGGCATACCAAGGCAAGAAAGATGGCACTTTCTCACACAACCCCCCCAAACAAAAGGTGATGAGACTAACCTTGCCCTGGGGAGTCTTCATTGTCTAAGTGGAAGGAACTGGAAAGTCCATCTGCATTGGCATGGGTAGTATCTGGTCGGTGTTCCACTTCAAAGTCCATACCCTGTAGGGAGATGGACCATCTCAGTAGGTTTGGATTTTCCCCTTTCATCTGCATTAGTAATCTGAGAGGTCTGTGGTCAGTTTGAACCAGGAAGTGAGTCCCAAACAGGTAGGGCCTCAACTTCTTTAGGGACCAAACCACAGCAAAGGCCTCCCTCTCAATGGCACTCCAACGCTGCTCTCTGGGGAGTAGCCTCCTGCTTATAAAAGCAACAGGTTGGTCTTGGCCTTCCTCATTGATCTGGGAGAGGACTGCTCCTATCCCTAGCACTGAGGCATCAGTCTGCACTATGAACTGCTCGGAGTAGTCTGGTGCTTATAGAATGGATGCTGAGCACATTGCTTCTTTCAGTGTGTCAAAAGACTTTTGGGAGCTAATAGTCCAGTTCACTTTCTTGGGCATTTTATTGGAGGTGAGTTCTGTGAGGGTAGTCACAATAGACCCATATCCCTTCACAAACTTTCTGTAATATCCAGTCAAGCCAAGGAATGCCCTGACTTGAGTCTGGGTGGTTGGAGCTGCCCAGTCCAGGATGCTCTGGATGTTGGCCTGTAAGGGTTGGACCTGGCCTCCACCAACAAGGTGGCCGAAGTACACCACAGTGCCCTGCCCTATCTGGCATTTGGATGCCTTGATAGTCCGTCCTGCAGATTGCAGGGCTTGCAGAACCTTTCCAAGGTGGATCAGTGATCCTGCCAGGTGGAGCTAAAGACAGCATTATCATCAAGAAAAACTGCACTGAAGGATTCCATCCCACTCAGGACTTGGTTCACCAACCTCTGGAAGGAGGCAGGGGCATTCTTTAACCCAAAAGGCATCACAGTAAACCGATAGTGCGCATCAGGGGTGGAGAATGCTGTTTTCTCTTTGGCTCCTGGGGCCATGACAATTTGCCAGTACCCTGCAGTCAAGTCAGAGGTGCTTGGAAATGTGGCTGCCCCTAGTTTGTCTATCAACTCATCTGCTCTTGGAATGGGGTGAGCATCTGTCTTGGTGACAGAGTTGAGCCCTCTATAGTCCACAGAGAACCTCATTTCTCTCTTTCCACCCTGTTGATGAGTTTTGGGGACTAGAACCACTGGGCTGGCCTAGGGGCTCTCAGAGGGTTCAATCACCCCTAGCTCCAGCATCTTGCTGACTTTAGCTTTGATGCTTTCCTTGACTTGGTCTGATTGTCGATCGATTTTGTTTTTGACAGGGTTACTGTCACCAGTGTCCACATCATGGGTACACCAGCTGGTCAGACCAGGGGTCAAGGAAAAGATGCTAGCAAACTGCTGCAAGACTTGCTTGCAGTCAGCCTGCTGTTGGGGAGTGAGGGTGTCTGAAAAGACTACTCCATCCACTGACCCATCTTTTGGGCTGGTAGAGAGGAGATCAGGGAGAGGTTCACTCTCTGCTTCCTGTTCCTAATCAGTCACCATCAGCATGGTGAGGTCAGCCCTTTCATGGTAGAGCTTGAGGCGGTTCACATGGATAACCCTTTTGGGTGTCCTGCTGGTGCCCAGGTCCACTAAGTAAGTGACCTCGCTCTTTTTCTCCAGGATAGGGTAAGCTTGGAGAGCCCTTGGTGCCACTGGCTCCAAAACCCACACCGGTTCCCAGGTTGAAATTCAACCATGGCAGCTTTCTGGTCATACCAGTGCTTCTGTAGCTCCTGGCTGGCCTCAAGATTTTTGGATGCCTTATCCATGTACTCAGCCATTCTGGACCGTAGGCCAAGCACATAGTCCACAATGTCCTGTTTGGGTTCTTGGAGAGGCCTCTCCCAACCCTCCTTTACAAGACAAAGTGGTCCCCTTACAGGATGACCAAACAGAAGTTCAAAGGGTGAAAACCCCACTCCCTTCTGTGGCACTTCCCTATAAGCGAAAAGCAGGCATGGCAACAGGACATCCCATCTCCTTTTGAGTTTTTTCAGGGAGCCCCATGATCATACCTTTCAATGTCTTGTTGAACCTTTCAACAAGACCATTGGTTTGTGGGTGGTATGGGGTAGTGAACTTGTACTGCACCCCACACTCCCACATGTGTTTCAGGTAAGCAGACATGAAGTTGGTACCTCTGTCTGAAACCACCCACTTAGGAAACCCTACCCTGGTGAAGACACCTAGGAGGGCCCTGGCTACTGCAGGAGCTGTAGTCACCCTAAGGGGAATTGCCTCCTGGTACCTAGTAGCATGATCCACTAATACTAGAATGAATTTGTTCCCTGAGGCTGTGGGAGGTTCCAGTGGACCCACAATGTCCACACCTACCCTTTCAAATGGCACCCCCACCACAGGCAGTGGTATCAGAGGGGCCTTTGGCTTGCCACCTGTCTTGCCACTGGCCTGACAGGTAACACAGGAGCTCACAAACTCCTTCACTTTGTGGTTCATCTGGGGGCCAGTAAAAGTGGCTAACCAATCTTTCCCAAGTTTTGGTTTGCCCCAGGTGTCCAGCTAGGGGGATGTCATGAGCCAAAGTTAGAAGGAACTCCCTGTACTTCTGTGGCACTACCACTCTCCAGGTAGCTCCAGGATTGGGGTTTCTTGCGCCTCAGCATACAGTAATCCCTCTTCCCAATAAGCTCTGTGGGTAGTGATGCTGGCACCTGTATCCCTCAGGGCTTCTACTCTGGTTCCACTGATGGAGGGGTATTGCATATATTTGTTACAGTTGGTTGGCCACCCAGCCACACTGGCAACCTCCATATTCCCCAAGCAGACTAGACTAGCTTGAGTGTATTCCCAGATTTGCTCTGGGCACTCCTCTGACCCATCTGTAGATTTACTGTCCCTGGAGTAGCTGGAATGGGTGCCTTAGGGGCTTTGTTGTAGGGGCAGTTCTTGTCTACAGTTAAATGTCCAAACTTCTTACAGTTGTTACAATAGGCCTTGTTAGGATCAAAGTTTCTTCCCCTATAGGGTTGAGGCACATAGGGAGTAGATTGGGACCCACCCTCCTGAACAGGTTTTTTGGGGCCCTTTGGAAGACTCCGACTTTTTATCTTGGGGATTCTCACCACCTTTCCCCTGGGGAGGTTTTGTGACCACCTTCTTTTGGTCACCCCCAGTGGCTGTCCTCGTCACCCTAGTCTTGACCCAGTGGTCTGCCTTCTTTCCCAATTCTAGGGGAGAAATGAGACCTAGGTCTACCATATGCTGATGTAACTTTTCATTTGTGCAATTACTCAAAATGTGTTCCTTCATAAACAAATTATACATTCCAGTAAAGTCATGCACATTGTGTCCAGTTAACCAACCATTCAGTGTCTTTACTGAGTAGTCTACAAAATCTATCCAGGATTGGGTCCGGGTTTTGTGAGCCCCCCTGAACCTAATTCTGTACTCCTCAGTAGTGAGTCCAAATCCCTCAATCAGAGTCTTCTTCATGAGGTCATAGGACCCTGAATCTGGCCCAGAGAGGGTCAGAAGCCTGTCTCTGCATTTACCAGAGAACAGTTCCCACAGGAGTACCCCCCAGAGAGGTTTCTTTAGCTGTCTGATATCACAAACCTTCCTCAAATTTAGGAGCAATTCCTTTGGGGATTTTAGGATCATAAGATTGATCTCTATCCTTGTTATTGGTATTGCTGCCACCAGAGATGGGGGTTAGGCCCATCTCTTTTTTTTCTTTTTCTAGAGCCAGGAGCCTGGTCTCTAGGTCTAATCTCTTGGCCAACTTTGCTATAAAGTTGTCCTCTGCACTGGGGTTTCCCCCAATAGGATCTCTGGGGCCCAGTCCACCTATGTGGTTCCTAGGCTCCCAAATGTTGACTATTGGAATCAAGGGAACAGAGACCCCTTCTTCCCTAAGGATGGGGGGGGGCATTATCCTCCCCCTCTTCCCTCTCTTCTTCCTCTGTCTGGGTATCACCCTGCTCAGAGGGGTGGTCTTTTGCATACTGGGAGAGTGTGGCAGGAGCCTAGCTGGGATTGGCAGGGCTCCCCATCTGCAAGATGGCCGGAGCCCGGGGTCGTGCTTCACCTCGCCTCCTCCACCTGAGGGGTGGAGTTGCCAAAGGTTGGCACACCCTCCTTCCTGACGTAGTTTTTCCCGCCAGTCTTCCCGCCAGAGTGGGGGTCAGGACGGTTGGGGGCTGGTTGCTGGGTACAGCAAATAGTCTGGAGACTCTCACAGAGGTGGTGTGCCTTTGAAGCTTCCCCCTGCCCATCCTGGGGGAGGAGACCTAGCACCTCGCCCAGGATGTGCATTGTTGCAGGCCCAGGAGAGCGGAGGCTCCCCTACCCAGGGGTCCAGCAACATGTCTGCTGTGTGGCAGCCTCTGCTGACACTCAGTCAGACGTGGATTGTAGGTTAGGTTTTCAGGGGGGCATCTCTAAGATGCCCTCTGGTGCATTTTACATTAAATCTCACACTGGCATCAGTGTGGGTTTAATGTGCTGAGAAGTTTGGTACCAAACTTGTCAGACTTCAGTGTAGCCATTATGGAACTGTGGAGTTCGTAATGACAACCTCCCAGTACCATATACTCTTAATGGTATCACTGCACTTACAGTGCCCAGTAATGGTTGTGAGAAGTTGGCCTGATATATGATGCTCACTAGTTCTAGTGATCACCTTGTATCAGTCCAAACAACCCTTATGGTGATTGGTTGTAAGTCAACCTTTTAGACCAGCTATCCTAATGGTAGCATGGACAAAGCAGTCTTAGGCTAAACTCTTTTGGCATGTGAAGCCAGCTGTTTTACCACAATATAACCCCTTGAATACCAGATGAAAGGACACCACACAGGTTGTTATGAAAATAAACAGTCTATTTATTAATAAAAACACCTCTGAACTCTTTATGAGGTCAGAGGGCTAAGCACATGACAATCTCTTACAAAAAATACGACAAGTTGCACAAAATTACAATGGTGCCCTAGGGGCACGACAAACCAAATACTAAGTAAGTGGAATGTGAGAGTCGATAAAAGGAATGGAGCTGTCCAGAGGCTGTAGGATCGATGGGACCACGCTATACTAACTTCAGGTAAGTAATAGGAGGCCAACGGAACGCGTGTGCAGAGTGTGAACTCACACGCGAGATGCGTAACAACGTCTATGGACAGTACAGTTCAAGTTAAAGGTGAGTACGGACAATCCTGACTAGGTAGGACAACAACGACTGTGAAACTGGACACTAGGACAGTTAAACTACCCTTGAGCACCGAAATGGTCTTGTTACCTCACCCACGGACTGCGGGTGCACAGGTGTCAAAGTGCGTCGGGTTCTCGCGTTGAAGTCAATGGAGCCTGAAAGAAAAGATGCTGCAGGCGACCAGGAGGAAGATGTCCGGTGCAATCCAAGGGTGGATTGTTGAAGAAGGAGACCTGAAAGCAGAGGGGACAATGTTCACAGTCACTAGCCAGTGACTGGAGTGGAACCAGGAAGGAACCAGATGTCGTCGTCGCGATCAGGTGAAGAGTGGACGCTTGACTCTGCAGCCACGTGGACCAGGAGGCGTCTTCGACGACCAGGATGGAGGCACGAGCTGTCCCACACAGGCTCTCGCTGTCCGCGGTGTCGGATCCGGGATTGGACTCAACAGGCCTTGGCAAAGGCAACCCACGCGGTGAAGGGAAAAGACGTCTGGTGCGGACTAGGAGAGTCCGGGGTGCCCCTCTTTTGGAAGGGAGCAAGGGCCAGTCTGGAGCAACCAGACCAGCAGCAAAGATTCAAAGGTTCGTCGTCTAGGAGGTCACTAGCCAACCCGCAAGTGACCAGACAACGCGTCGAGCAGCAACAAAGCAGAAGGGCCCCACGCAGATCTCGTGGATGCTGGAGGGCTGATCTTCGGTGCAGGGGCTGCTCGGGGTTGGGGCTTCTCAGTCCCCAAAGCACTTGGTCGAGTTTACCTCGGGAGTCGTGCTGGAAGCGAAGTGCAGTTTCTTCCAAGATGGCCGGTCCCACGTGTCTCGTCGCACCCACGGGTCTCAGCTTTGCTGCAGATGTAGGTAGAGGTCGGAGAGGTCTGGGAATCCGGGTCTCGTCGGGCTCTGAAGTCTGGATCCTCGAGGGAAGATGACAAAGTGAAGCCGCTGGACGCTTGATGGTGCCTGCAGTTGCAGGGTGGACACTCCTTGTCCACAAGGGAGATTCTTCAGTCTTCTGTGGAGCAGAACGTCGAAGGCCAGAGTTTCTTCTTGTTGAATAGTTCAGGATAATCTAATTTGGAATGGGACCAGCTCCTACCTTTATTCTCCTAAAGGGGGCTGCACTACCGACTAGGTCCCTCCCCTGGGTGGGACCAGGAAGGGGGTGGTTACACCCCCTATACTTTGTCCGGTTTCCTGCCAGAGCTGGGGCAGGGATGCCCCAGCAACTGGTTTGAACCGGTGTATGCACAGGGCACCTTGTGTGCCCCAGGCATGTCTCATTCCTTTCAGGCCTCCCTACCTCAATACACAAAATCCTGTCTGGGGTGGTGCTAGCACCTCCCAAGGCAGGAAACCCTTTGTCCAGGCCATCCTCGCTGGAAGGACTCCCAGCAGCAGGAGGTCAGGCTTGTGTCTGTGGTGGCAGCATCCATTTTGTGATGCTGAGGCTCGAGTTAACTTTAACCAGGGTTCACAGTTACATACATGTCGTGTCCCTCTAGAAGGGTGGAATGCTACCCCCGTCGCCAGAATTGGCGAGGGGGTAGTATTCCAAATCGTATGACACCTTACTCGACATGTTTTGATAATGTTATACCAGAGTTAGCACTTAACCGCGAGGTTGATAATGCACTTAAGAGTATATGGTATAGCGTTATCATGGAACAGCTATTAGGACTTGGGTCCGCAAGCTGCAAACGGGCTCAGCTCATGCCAGAGCACCATCTCACATAATTCCAAGCACTCTGCCTTCAGGATTGATAAGGCCTTCCATAGGAGTGACTGATAGGAATATATGTGTCCATTTTAGGGTTAGATATAGGTATACTATATCTAAAGCAAAGGGTGTTTACACCACCTTGCCCCAGCTGTCATGCAGCCAGTTGTGTCAGATTTAGATGGCCAGCCAGGGGTGGCATAATACATGCTTCAGCCCCTGGTAGGCCCTGGGTACACCTATGCCCTGGGTACAGGGACTGATAAGGTGACCCAGTACCAATTGGTAAATGCACCTAAAGTACATGGTTGTCAATTTAGAGAGAGAACAGCTAGGCTGTGGGTCTGATTAGCAGGCCCACAGCCAGGGAAAGTCGTAAACCAGTGAAGCAAAAAGCAAAAAGCAAAAATCTGGGGTGACCATAGGATTGCAGACCCCACTCTCCTACAATGGTACTGTAGGGGCACAGGGCTTATGCACCTGTGCCCACACCACTGGCATAGGGCACCCAGCTAGAGGGGAGACTGATGTATGCCAGGGCAGTGAGATTGTGGGCATGGCACACAGGGATGTGTGCCATGTCGACTCTTTGTTTAGTTCTGTACCTAGGCACTCACCCTGCAAAGGCAGTGTGTGGGTACCAAGGTACAGGGCCCCTAAGGGTGGCACAATAAGTGCTGCAGCCCTTAGGGGTCTTCTCTGGTCACCATGCCCTGGGTACCCAGGGTACCATTTACTAGGGGCAGATAGGTGGCCAGAGATGCAAATTGGGTATTGTTTCAACACAGTTTTTAGGGAAGGAACACGGGCCCTGGGTACCTGGTTGGCAGGAGCCCAGGGCACACTCAGTCAAAGCACATCAGCAGTTCAGAAAAAAGAGAGGGCATACCAATGCAAGAAAGATGGCACTTTCTCACACTGGCAGACTAGAGTGTACGGGAAGCTTCATGGGGCGTGTAGGGAGTAGTGCACGGCGCAAACGCTGCACACAATGGCTTTTATGGCGCACGGGATATCTGCAGTGTGGTGCAAGGGGTCGGCTTGGATAATTTGCTCATGGTGAGCCCTTATCACATGGGCTGTGGTAGTTATTCGCTCCCTCCATCCGAGGGAGAGCGGACTTGTTGGGGTGGCTGGGAGGGGTAACCCGAGTATTTTATTTTTGTGTTTGGAATATGCCTTGCATTGTATGTCTAATGTTTGGCCCATGCAATGATTCGGAAAATCCACTGATTTAACTTGAAAGAAAGACTGAGTAATTGATTTGCCCTTCGACTTGCATTGAACATGTTCATTTTGAGAGAGGGTCACTTCTTGTCGTTGACCTGCACCCCTCTCACCTCAGGTGTGTCTATTGGCCGTCGTGCCACAGTCCGCTCAGTCACCACTCTGCTGCCCAAGGGCAATGTATAATTCACCCGCTCGAGTCCTAGCACCCGCCCGGCTGTGCATCCTGTTTACAGGCACTGCAGCTGCTTCACAGTAGCGGTCAGAGCGCAGCGCTCGCTGCCTTCTGTCTGGCGTTCCCCTTGCTTGCAACGACACCCCTGAACTTGTGGTCACTTGTTAAAGTCACTAAGCAGTATGAAGTGTCCATTTTCTGAGTGTACGGCACTAGCGAATCGAGTCTTTCATTGCCTTGCTGGCAGAAACTGTGGCCGTTTGGCTTTATAACCGTTCGAGTACGGAACAATGTTAAACTTGTGTTGCCCTCTGTATATTTGGGGGCCCCAATCGTACGCAGCAGACAGTCTTATGTGACACATTCCGAACCAACCTTGGAATGACTTGCGACCTAATTGCATAATTGGACTACTTATATATACTCAGCTGGCTCGTGACCCGTTAACAGAATTGCATCCATCTGCTTCGGCGCCCTGTGAATGATTATCAGGACGTTATTGACTGATAGAATAAATAAAGAAGCTTTTAATGTGTGTATGTGTTTTTTAAGTAATTTTTGTTGATTTCATCAGTTGCGTGAAGCACAAGTTACTACTTGTGTAACGATATATCTGTAAGAGACATTAGTTGGTGATAGATTCCTTACCTTAGAATATCCACAGGCGTCAGACTGGATCCGGAAACTTTTGCGTAGCAATACCCCTGCGCGTCGGTAGGCGTCGTCCGCGGCTCCGCGTCCGTCGTCGGCATCTTTAGCGCCGGAATGATGTCGCCGGAGTACTTAGACGCCGCCCTCGCGCGCCGACATAAGTTCTGATACACAGCTTTTCCGCGCCAGATACGCAGAGCCATGATAGAACCAACACTGGTGCCATGAAACTAGGGCCCTGAAAGGGGATGACCTTAACCCTAGATATCGGTTCGCATAACGGGGAGGATGGGTGGGTCGGTAAGGAATCTATCACTAACTAATGTCTCTTACAGATATATCATTACACAAGTAGTAACTTGTGCATCTGAAAGATACACGTTAGTGATAGATTCCTTACCTTAGAATAGATAGCCCAGCAATACCAACCCCGGTGGTGGGTCTGCGCACCAATAATCACACCAGAAAGTCCTGGAGGACGGAACGGCCAAAGAAGCCATCCCTCCGGACTTGGCTGTCCAGGCAGTAGTGTCTCGCAAATGTGTGCAGCGAGGCCCACGTAGCTGCCTGACAAATGTCCTGCAAGGGCACTCCTCGGCCTAAGGCAGTCGTAGTCGCCGGGGCCCGAGTGGAATGAGCCCTCAGCCCAACAGGGGGTTCCTTCTTAGCCAAGGAGTAACACGCCTGGATGCACAAGATGATCCACCGAGAGATGGTCCACTTGTGCACCGCCCGTCCCTTCTTAGCGCCCACTTAACCAACAAAGAGTTGGTCATCCACCCGGAACTGGCATGTGCGGTCTAGATAGAATGACAGCGCACGTTTTGGGTCCAGACGATGGAGCCGCTCTTCCTCTTTAGAGGGGTGTGGAGGCGGAAAGAAGGTGGGCATGGTGATGGACTGCCCGATGTGGAAGGATGTGACTACCTTGGGCAGGAAAGAGGGTCTTGTCCGCAACACAACATTGTCCGGATGGACAGAAAGGAAAGGAAAGGAAGTTTGGAAGAAAGAGCCTGGAGCTCACTCACTCTCCTGGCAGAGGTGCGGGGAACCAGGAAAGCAGTCTTTAGAGTAAGAAGACGGAGAGGACAGTTATGAAGTGGCTCGAAGGGAGCACACATCAGAAAGGTAAGTACAAGGTTCAAGTCCCACTGAGGCATCACGAATGGAACAGGAGGGAACATGTGTGTGATGCCCTTCAAAAACCTATTTACAATTGGGGACTTGAACAAAGATGGCTGATCAGGTAGCCTTAAGAAGGCAGAAAGGGCACAAAGGTAGCCCTTGATAGTGCCCAGAGCAGAGCCCTGCTGGGCAAGAGAAAGAAGGAAGAGGAGAACCTCAGAAAGGGGTGCAGAGAGCGGATCCACAGCCTTTGCTGTGCAACATGCCTCAAATTTGTTCCACCTGCAGGTGTATACTGACTTTCTGGAGGGACGACTGGCTGCCAGAATGACATTACAGACTTCAGGATGCAAGTCAAATGGCCTCAACTGTCGCCGCTCAATCTCCAAGTTGGTAGGTGGAGACTGGACAGGTTCGGGTGGAGGACCGTCCCCTGCTGCTGCGACATAAGGTCCCACTGAAGAGGCAGACGATTCGGGGGATCGACAGACATGCTGAGCAGATATGGATACCAATATCTTCGTGCCCAGTCCGGAGCCACAAGGATAACCTGGGCCCGGTCGCGCCTGATCTTCTTCAGCACTCTGGGCAGAAGTGGTATAGGCGGAAAGGCGTACAATAGATCGAATAGACGGAAAGCGTCGCGAGCGAGTGCCGCCTTGGAAAATCCAACGCGCAGAACTGATGACATTGCACGTTCTCTTCTGTGGCGAATAGATCTAACCAAGGCTCTCCCCACTTCGGAAAGAGGCCTTGCGCCACGTCCGAGTTCAGACACCATTCGTGATCCATCATGCACCGACGGCTGAGTTCGTCCGCCCTGGCGTTCAGAGAACCTGCCAGGTGTTGAACCACCAGGGTCACGCCCTGATGTTCCAGCCATTGCCAGAGGCGCAGAGCCACCTGGCATAGGGTCCACGACCCCACCCCGCCAAGTTTGTTGCAGTACCACATGGCGGTGGTGTTGTCCGTGAACACCTGCACTACACTCCCCCGGACAGAGGGGAGGAATGCCTTCAGTGCAAGTCGGATCACCAGAGGCCTCTGATCTCCGCCTCTCCCATGTGGCCCCCCAGCCCTGGAGGGACGCGTCCGTCACAACTACGTGCTCCGGTTGGGGTAGGGAAAGGGATCTGCCGCTGAACCAATCGCGGTCCGTGAGCCACCACTGCAACTGTCTTGCAGTGCCCTCCGAGATCAAGACATGGTCGGACAAGTTGCCCTGATGCTGGGCCCACTGAAACTTCAAGTCCCACTGCAGAGCCCACATCCGCCACCGGGCGTGATGCACCAGAAGGATGCAGGAGGCCATCAGCCCCAGAAGCCGCAGCGTCAACCTGACCGCGACTCGGGATAAAGGCTGAAAGATTGGAATCAGAGCCTGAATATCCCGAAACTGCTGTTTGGGTGGATGAACCCGAAACTGCGCCGAGTCTAGAACCGCTCCGATGAAGAGGAGCTTCTGAGAGGGACACAGGTGTGACTTCGGCACATTGATGGAAAACCCCAGCAGGTGCAGGAGGTCGGCCGTAGTCTGGAGGTGGCTGACGACTGTCTGGGGCGAGCACGCCTTCAACAACCAGTCGTCGAGGTAGGGGAAGATTGAAACCCCTAACCTGCGCAGATGAGCAGCGACCACCGCCATCACTTTCGTGAACACCCGTGGGGCGCTGGTAAGGCCGAAGGGGAGCACGGTAAACTGAAAGTGCTTGTGGCCTACCGTGAACCGAAGGTAACGCCGGTGGGCCGGCAGGACGGGTATGTGAAAATAAGCGTCCTGCAAGTCCAGCGCTACCATCCAGTCTCCAGGGTCTAGGGCAGCTAAGACCTGAGCCAATGTCAGCTGTGAGAAGTTGGCCTGATATATGATGCTCACTAGTTCTAGTGATCACCTTGTATCAGTCCAAACAACCCTTATGGTGATTGGTTGTAAGTCAACCTTATAGACCAGCTATCCTAATGGTAGCATGGACAAAGCAGTCTTAGGCTAAACTCTTTTGGCATGTGAAGCCAGCTGTTTTACCACAATATAACTCCTTGAATACCAAGTGAAAGGACACCACACAGGTTGTTATGAAAATAAACAGTATATGTATTAATAACAACACCTCTGAACTCTTTATGAGGTCAGAGGGCTAAGCAAATGACAATCTCTTACGAAAAATACTACAGGTCGCACAAAATTACAATGGTGCCCTAGGGGCACGACAAACCATTTACTAAGTAAGTGGAATGTGAAAGTCGATAATCAGAATGGAGCTGTCCAGAGGCTGTAGGATCGATGGGACCACGCTATACTAACTTCAGGTAAGTAATAGGAGGCCCACGGAACGCGTGTGCAGAGTGTGAACTCACACGCGAGATGCGTAACAACGTCTATGGACAGTACAGTTCAAGTTAAAGGTGAGTACGGAGAATCCTGACTAGATAGGACTAAAACGACTGTGGAACTGGACCCTAGGACAGTTAAACTACCCTTGAGCACCGAAATGCTCTTGTTACCTCACCCACGGGCCGCGGGTGCATAGGTGTCAAAGTGCGTCGGGTTCTCGCGTTGAAGTCTATGGAGCCTGAAAGAAAAGATGCTGCAGGCGACCAAGAAGAAGATGTCCGGTGCAATCCAAGGGTGGATTGTTGAAGAAGGATACCTGAAAGCAGAGGGGACAATGTTCACAGTCACTAGCCAGTGACTGGAGTGGAACCAGGAAGGAACCAGATGTCGTCGTCGCGATCAGGTGAAGAGTGGACGCTTGACTCTGCAGCCACGTGGACCAGGAGGCGTCTTCGACGACCAGGATGGAGGCACGAGCTGTCCCACGCAGGCTCTCGCTGTCGGCGGTGTCGGATCCGGGATTGGACTCAACAGGCCTTGGCAAAGGCAACCCACGCGGTGAAGGGAAAAGACGTCTGGTGCGGACTAGGAGAGTCCGGGGTGCCCCTCTTTTGGAAGGGAGCAAGGGCCAGTCTGGGGCAACCAGACCAGCAGTGAAGTTTCAAAGGTTCGTCGTCTGGGAGGCCACTAGCCAGCCGGCAAGTGACCAGACAACGTGTCGAGCAGCAACAAAGCTGGAGGGCTGATCTTCGGTGCAGGGGCTGCTCAGGGCTGGGGCTTCTCAGTCCCCAAAGCACTTGGTCGAGTTTACCTCGGGAGTCGTGCTGGAAGCGAAGTGCAGGTTCGTTCAAGATGGCCGGTCCCACTTGTCTCGTCGCACCCATGGGTCTCAGCTTTGCTGCAGATGTAGGTAGAGGTCGGAGAGGTCTGGGAATCCGGGTCTCGTCGGGCTCTTAAGTCTGGATCCTCGAGGGAAGATGACAAAGTGAAGCCACTGGACGCTTGATGGTGCCTGCAGTTGCAGGGTGGACACTCCTTGCCCACAAGGGAGATTCTTCAGTCTTCTGTGGAGCAGAACGTCGAAGGCCAGAGTTTCTTCTTGTTGAATAGTTCAGGATAATCTAATTTGGAATGGGACCAGCTCCTACCTTTATTCTCCTAAAGGGGGCTGCACTACTGACTAGGTCCCTCCCCTGGGTGGAACCAGGAAGGGGGTGGCTACACCCCCTATCCTTTGTCCGGTTTCCCGCCAGAGCTGGGGCAGGGATGCCCCAGCAACTGGTTTGAACCGGTGTATGCACAGGGCACCTTGTGTGCCCCAGGCAGGTCTCATTCCTTTCAGGCCTCCCTACCTCAATACACAAAATCCTGTCTGGGGTGGTGCTAGCACCTCCCAAGGCAGGAAACCCTTTGTCCAAGCCATCCTCGCTGGAAGGACTCCCAGCAGCAGGAGGTCAGACTTGTGTCTGTGGTGGCAGCATCCATTTTGTGATGCTGAGGCTCGAGTTAACTTTAACCGGGGTTTACAGTTACATACATGTCGTGTCCCTCTAGAAGGGTGGAATGCTACCCCGTCGCCAGAATTGGCGAGGGGGTAGTATTCCAAATCGTATGACACCTTACTCGACATGTTTTGATAATGTTATACCAGAGTTAGCATTTAACCGCGAGGTTGATAATGCACTTAAGAGTATATGGTATAGCGTTATCATGGAACAGCTATTAGGACTTGGTTCCGCAAGCTGTAAACGGGCTCTGCTCATGCCAGAGCACCATCTCACATAATTCCAAGCACTCTGCCTTCAGGATGGATAAGGCCTTCCTTAGGAGTGACTGATAGGAATATATGTGTCCATTTTAGGGTTAGATATAGGTCTACTATATCTACAGCAAAGGGTGTTTACACCACCCTGCCCCAGCTGTCATGCAGCCAGTTGTGTCATGCAGCCAGTTGTGTTAGATGGCCAGCCAGGGGTGGCATAATACATGCTTCAGCCCCTGGTAGGCCCTGGGTACACCTATGCCCAGAGTACAGGGACTCATAAGGTGGCCCAGTACCAATTGGTAAATGCACCTAAAGTACATGGTTGTCAATTTAGAGAGAGAACAGCTAGGCTGTGGGTCTGATTAGCAGGCCCACAGCCAGGGAAAGTCGTAAACCAGTGAAGCAAAAAGCAAAAATCTGGGGTGACCATAGGATTGCAGACCCCACTCTCCTACATACCCCCCCCCAAACTTAGGGACATTAAACTAACCTTGACCAGGTGAGTCTTCCTGTTCTAAGTGGAAATACCTGGAGAGACCATCTGCATTGCCATGGTCAGTCACTGGTCTGTGCTCCACTGTAAAGTCCATCCCCTGTAGGGAAATGGACCACCTAAGAAGTTTGGGGTTTTCACCCTTCATCTGATTTAGCCATAAGAGGGGCTTATGGTCGGTCTGAATCTTGAAGTGAGTTCCAAACAAGTATGGCCTCAACTTTTTCAGGGCCCAAACCACAGCAAAGGCCTCCCTCTCAATAGCTGACCAACGTTTCTCTCTAGGGGTCAGCCTTCTGCTAATAAAAGCAATGGGCTGGTCATGACCATCAATATTCAGTTGAGAAAGAACAGCTCCCACACCCAACTCAGATGCATCTGTTTGGACAATGAAGGTGTTGGAGTAGTCAGGACTCTTGAGAATAGGTGCAGTACACATGGCCTGCTTTAGGTCATCAAATGCCTTCTGACAGCTAACTGTCCACTGAACTTTCTTTGGCATTTTCTTGCTTGTCAAGTCATTAAGTGGTGTCACAATGGACCCATAATTTTTGACAAACTTCCTATAGTAACCAGACAGGCCCAAGAAAGCTTTGACCTGTGTCTGGGTGGTTGGAAGAGCCCAGTCCTTTATGGCCTGTATCTTGCTCTCCAATGGTTGAACCTGGCCTCCACCCACAAGGTGGCCCAGGTACACAACCTGACTCTGCCCTATCTGGCACTTAGTAGCCTTGATAGTGAGGCCTGCCTTTTGCAGGGCCTCCAAAACTTTCCTCAGGTGGATCAGGTGATCCTCCCAGGTGGAGCTAAAGACAGCACTATCATCTAGATATGCTGCACAGAAGTCATCCAACCCAGTGAGAACTTGGTTCACCAACCTTTGAAAAGTGGCAGGTGCATTTTTCAAACCAAAGGGCATCACCACAAATTGGTAATGACCTCCTGGGGTAGAAAATGCTGTTTTGGCCTTGGCATCCTCAGCTAACCTGAGCTGCCAATAACCAGCTGTTAGGTCAAATGTACTTAAGAAAGTTGCAGAAGCCAACTTGTCTATCAGTTCATCTGCCCTAGGTATTGGATGGGCATCTGTCTTAGTGACAGCATTGAGACCCCTGTAGTCTACACAAAACCTCATCTCTCTCTTACCATCCTGGGTGGGAGGTTTAGGCACTAGAACTACAGGACTAGCCCAAGGGCTCTCTGAGGGTTCAATGACTCCCAATTCCAACATCTTTTGGACTTCTTTCTTTATGCAGTCCCTGACGTGGTCGGGTTGCCTGTAGATTTTCCTCTTGACAGGCAGACTGTCACCAGTGTCCACCTCATGGGTGCACCAGTTTGTCTGACTGGGGGTCAGTGAAAACATTTGCCTGAAGGATTGAAGAACCTGTTTACAATACTCTTGTTGATGGGCAGAGAGGCTGTCAGAAAAGACTACACCATCTACTGACCCATCATCAGGGTTCTGAGTGAGCAGGTCGGGGAGAGGGTCACTCTCTTCCTCCTGCCCCTCATCTGTGGCCATGAGCAAGCCCATGTCCTCCCTGTTCACAAATGCTTTGAGCCTATTCACATGAAGCACCCTGTGGGGGCTCCTGGGAGTTCCCATGTCCACCAAGTAGGTGACCTCTCCCTTTTGCTCAATGATGGTATGGGGTCCAGACCATTTGTCTTGGAGAGCTGCTGGGGCCACTGGCTCCAACACCCACACCTTCTGTCCTGCATGATACACAGTTAGGACATCCTTTTGGTCATGCCAAGCTTTTTGAAGTTCCTGGCTGGCCTCAAGGTTTTTAGATGCCTTCTCCATGTACTCTGCCATCCTGGAGCGGAGACCAAGTACATAGTCCACTATGTCAAGCTTAGGCTTTTTGAGAGGTAACTCCCATCCTTCCTTCACAAGACATAGGGGTCCTCTTACAGGATGCCCAAACAGATGCTCAAAAGGGCTGTAACCAACCCCCTTCTGTGGGACCTCTCTGTAAGCAAACAGGAGGCAGGGTAAAAGGATATCCCATCTCCGCCTGAGCTTTTCAGGTAATCCTTTTATCATCCCTTTGAGGGTCTTGTTGAATCTCTCAACAAGCCCATTGCATTGTGGGTGATAGGGTGTGGTGAATTTATAATTGACACCACACTCCTTCCACATAGCAGTCAAGTATCCTGACATGAAGTTTGCACCTCTGTCAGAGACAACCTCCTTAGGAAACCCCACTCTGGAGAAAACTCCAATTAGGGCCCTGGCCACAACAGGAGCTGTAGTGGTCCTAAGGGGAATAGCTTCTGCATACCTGGTGGCATGATCCACTACCACCAGTATAAATCTGTGCCCAGATGCTGTTGGGGGGTCCATTGGTCCAACAATGTCAATCCCCACTCTTTCAAAGGGAACACACACCACAGGTAGTGGTATGAGGGGGGCCTTTGTTGTGCCACCTGATTTGCCACTGGCTTGGCAGGTGACACATGAGCGACAAAACTCTTTTGTGTCTTCAGACATATGAGGCCAGTGAAAGTGTGGGGCAAGCCTGTCCCAAGTCTTGTTCTGGCCTAAGTGACCTGCAAGGGGAATCTCATGGGCTAAGGTGAGAAGGAAACCTCTAAGAGACAAGGCGATGACCAGCCCCCTGGTAGCGCCAGGCTTGGGGTCTCTTGCCTCAGAGTATAGGAGTCCATCTTCCCAATAAACTTTATGGGCACCTGTAGCATCCCCTGCAGCCTCAGCAGCAGCCTGCTGTCTGAGGGGTTCAAGAGAGGAACAATCTAATTGGGCCTGCCTCAAGTCTGCCCTGGAAGGTCCCCCTGTCCCAAGAAACTCAACCTGTTCAGGTTCAAGTTTTTCTAGGACAGTTCCTTCTAGGGTCTCTGGGTCAGCCTCCTGAGAGGGCTGATCCTCAACCTGAGGCAGGGGGGAAGGCTCTGCCTTAACCCTACCATTCCTTCTCTTGGGTAGTGTCTGGTCCATTCTTCCAGGATCCAGCACTTGTTCATTTGGGCATTTCTTGGCCTGTGACCTAGTCACAGCAAGGACATGTGAGGAGAGACCTAGCATTTCTACATGAGTCCTGTACTCCACATCTGACCACAGTGAGGATTCCAAATCATTGCCCAAAAGACAATCTACTGGGAGGTCTGAACTAACTACAACCCTTTTGAGGCCAGTTACCCCTCCCCAGGAGAAATTAACAAATGCCATACTGTGATTGGTAGTGACATTGCTAGCATTGGTCACTAGGTAATCTGAACCTAGCATGATCTGGTCAGGGTCCACAAATGTTGGTGTCACCATGGTGACACTGGCACATGTGTCCCTGTAGGCCTGAGCCATTTTTCCATTGATTAAAGGCGTTTGTCTGTATTTGCCCAGAGTACTAGGACTTACAGTAGGAGTCATATCCATGTCCCCAGTACAAACAAGAACTGCCTGAGTAGGAATTCTAACTAAGTCAGAACCCACCTCAGTTCCCAGGGTTAACCCAATTATAGCCTTGGGAGGTACACTACCACTACTAACTGTACTAGGGGGTGCAGGTGTCTTAGGGACAGTAGTGGTAGGAGTTTGGCCTTTCTTGGTGCACTCACTAAACCAGTGAGTCTTACTTTTACAGTATTGGCACCATGGTTTCTTAGGACCATCATACTTCTTCTTTTGGGAAGTTTGGGACCCACCCTCCTTAGGTTGTTGGGGCCCTGTTGAAGACTTCTGGTCATTTTGCTTATTCTCATTACCCTTCTGGTCTGCTTTCTTCTGGCCACCACCCTGGTTCTGGTTCTGCTGCTTGACCCTTGTCCTGACCCATCTGTCTGCCTTCTTTCCCAATTCCTGGGGAGAGGTCAGATCTGAGTCAATCAAGTGCTGATGCAACAACTGGTTCTGACAATTATTTTAGATTTGCTCTCTCGTAATTAGATTATACAATCCTGTGTAATCAGTAACTTTACTTCCCAGGAACCAGCCCTCCAGAGCCTTAGTGGCACAATCAACAAAGTCAGTCCAATCTTGAGCCTGAGTTTTCTGGGTATCCCTGAACATCAACCTGTACTGTTCAGTGGTTAAGCCAAACCCATCAATCAGAGCAGTTTTCAAGATTTGGTAATCATTTGCATCCTCATCTCTAACAGTGAGGAGCTTGTCTTTACCTTCAAAGGAGAGCCACAATATAGCTGCCCACTGACTCTGGGGTACCTGCTGTACTTTGCAGGCTCTCTCCAAAGCCACTTGTGGATATCATCCCCTGTCTTATAGGGGGGCACTATTTTACTCAGGTGTCTATTATCAAAACTCCTGTCTTTATCCTTAGGGATATTACTGCCACTAGTGGGGACTACCCCACTCAACTGTTGCTCTCTAGCAAAGGCAAGCTTCTCTTTGGCAAGGGCAAGTTCTTCCCTCTGGATCCTCAGATTAGCCTGTCTCATCCTTGCTTCATGCTCTCTCCTCTGAGGGGAAGTCATCCTCCTCTGGGGAGAAATCCTTCTCCTCTGAGCCGAGGCATGAGAGTGCACAGATGCATTGGAGTCCCTAGAATGAGATCTATCTCTTCTAACTCCAAGGTTAGGCCTGCTCAGGGTCAGTACTGGGGGTCCCCCAGATCCTTCCCTATGTAGGTCTAAGTTGGCCCTGGTTAGCCTGCTGACTACCTCAAGACCTTTGTCTGCCTCATCCCCAGAGGTGTCCCCTTCTTCCTCCTCCTCCTCTTCTACATTCTGTTTCAGGGAGATCTGGATCACCAAGGGTACCTTCTAAGGCTGGCATGCTCCCTTCTGTGTTAGAAGCCTTTCTAGCATCATATGTCTCTAAGAGACCTAACAGAAAGGGAGTGGTAGGGTTAGAACCCTGTTTCAATTTCCTGGAGGTACACAATTGTCTCATCTCCTGGAAACTGAGAGCTGCATATCTGGAAAGGACCTGTGGAGGGTCACTAACCACTAGGGGAGTCTCTGAAGACTCTCCATGGGTAGACATGCTTCTAGTGATGTGTAAGTGATGCACCTACCTACACTATGGGTTTTCCTACTGATCCCTTGCTAAGAGTTGTATTCAGGGTGTGCTAGGCCCTTTCTACTACAACAGCTGGTTCAGTAGAACTCAGAGTACTTCTTAGCTTGTTATATGTACCTAGGTACCTTATGTGATCTTTCAAATGATATTTCAAGATATGTGGTAAAAACAACAGCAAGCTCAAATCCCAACCGCTGCACACCAATGTGAGAAGTTGGCCTGATATATGATGCTCACTAGTTCTAGTGATCACCTTGTATCAGTCCAAACAACCCTTATGGTGATTGGTTGTAAATCAACCTTATACACCAGCTATCCTAATGGTAGCATGGACAAAGCAGTCTTCGGCTAAACTCTTTTGGCATGTGAAGCCAGCTGTTTTACCACAATATAACCTCTTGAATACCAAGTGAAAGGACACCACACAGGTTGTTATGAAAATAAACAGTATATTTATTAATAACACCTCTGAACTCTTTATGAGGTCAGAGGGCTAAGCACAGGACAATCTCTTACGAAAAATACTACAGGTCGCACAAAATTACAATGGTGCCCTAGGGGCACGAAAAACCATATACTAAGTAAGTGGAATGTGAAAGTCGATAATCGGAATGGAGCTGTCCAGAGGCTGTAGGATCGATGGGACCACGCTATACTAACTTCAGGTAAGTAATAGGAGGCCCACGGAACGCGTGTGCAGAGTGTGAACTCACACGCGAGATGCGGAACAACGTCTATGGACAGTACAGTTCAAGTTAAAGGTGAGTACGGACAATCCTGACTAGATAGGACTAAAACAACTGTGGAACTGGACCCTAGGACAGGTAAACTACCCTTGAGCACCGAAATGCTCTTGTTACCTCACCCACGGGCGCATAGGTGTCAAAGTGCGTCGGGTTCTCGCGTTGAAGTCTATGGAGCCTGAAAGAAAAGATGCTGCAGGCGACCAGGAGGAAGATGTCCGGTGCAATCCAAGGGTGGATTGTTGAAGAAGGATACCTGAAAGCAGAGGGGACAATGTTCACAGTCACTAGCCAGTGACTGGAGTGGAACCAGGAAGGAACCAGATGTCGTCGTCGCGATCAGGTGAAGAGTGGACGCTTGACTCTGCAGCCACGTGGACCAGGAGGCGTCTTCGACGACGAGGATGGAGGCACGAGCTGTCCCACGCAGGCTCTCGCTGTCGGCGGTGTCGGATCCGGGATTGGACTCAATAGGCCTTGGCAAAGGCAACCCACGCGGTGAAGGGAAAAGACGTCTGGTGCGGACTAGGAGAGTCCGGGGTGCTCCTCTTTTGGAAGGGAGCAAGGGCCAGTCTGGGGCAACCAGACCAGCAGTGAAGTTTCAAAGGTTCGTCGTCTGGGAGGCCACTAGCCAGCCGGCAAGTGACCAGACAACGCGTCGAGCAGCAACAAAAGCAGAAGGGCCCCACGCAGATCTCGTGGATGCTGGAGGGCTGATCTTCGGTGCAGGGGCTGCTCGGGGCTGGGGCTTCTCAGTCCCCAAAGCACTTGGTCGAGTTTACCTCGGGAGTCGTGCTGGAAGCGAAGTGCACGTTCGTTCAAGATGGCCGGTCCCACGTGTCTCGTCGCACCCACGGGTCTCAGCTTTGCTGCAGATGTAGGTAGAGGTCGGAGAGGTCTGGGAATCCGGGTCTCGTCGGGCTCTGAAGTCTGGATCCTCGAGGGAAGACGACACAGTGAAGCCGCTGGACGCTTGATGGTGCCTGCAGTTGCAGGGTGGACACTCCTTGTCCACAAGGGAGATTCTTCAGTCTTCTGTGGAGCAGAACGTCGAAGGCCAGAGTTTCTTCTTGTTGAATAGTTCAGGATAATCTAATTTGGAATGGGACCAGCTCCTACCTTTATTCTCCTAAAGGGGGCGGCACTACTGACTAGGTCCCTCCCCTGGGTGGGACCAGGAAGGGGGGTGGCTACACCCCCTATCCTTTGTCTGGTTTCCCGCCAGAGCTGGGGCAGGGATGCCCCAGCAACTGGTTTGAACCGGTGTATGCACAGGGCACCTTGTGTGCCCCAGGCATGTCTCATTCCTTTCAGGCCTCCCTACCTCAATACACAAAATCCTGTCTGGGGTGGTGCTAGCACCTCCCAAGGCAGGAAACCCTTTGTCCAAGCCATCCTCGCTGGAAGGACTCCCAGCAGCAGGAGGTCAGACTTGTGTCTGTGGTGGCAGCATCCATTTTGTGATGCTGAGGCTAGAGTTAACTTTAACCGGGGTTTACAGTTACATACATGTCGTGTCCCTCTAGACGGGTGGAATGCTACCCCCGTCGCCAGAATTGGCGAGGGGGTAGTATTCCAAATCGTACGACACCTTACTCGACATGTTTTGATAATGTTATACCAGAGTTAGCATTTAACCGCGAGGTTGATAATGCACTTAAGAGTATATGGTATAGCGTTATCATGGAACAGCTATTAGGACTTGGTTCCGCAAGCTGCAAACGGGCTCAGCTCATGCCAGAGCACCATCTCACATAATTCCAAGCACTCTGCCTTCAGGATGGATAAGGCCTTCCATAGGAGTGACTGATATGAATATATGTGTCCATTTTAGGGTTAGATATAGGTATACTACATCTACAGCAAAGGGTGTTTACACCACCTTGCCCCAGCTGTCATGCAGCCAGTTGTGTCAGATTTAGATGGCCAGCCAGGAGTGGCATAATACATGCTTCAGCCCCTGGTAGGCCCTGGGTACACCTATGCCCCGAGTACAGGGACTGATAAGGTGGCCCAGTACCAATTGGTAAATGCACCTAAAGTATATGGTTGTCAATTTAGAGAGAGAACAGCTAGGCTGTGGGTCTGATTAGCAGGCCCACAGCCAGGGAAAGTCATAAACCAGTGAAGCAAAAAGCAAAAATCTGGGGTGACCATAGGATTGCAGACCCCACTCTCCTACATCAGCATCTTGAACTTCTCCTTCCGGAGGAAGCCGTTGACGTTTCGTAGGTCCAAGATAGGGCGTAGGCCCCCTTTGCCCTTCTTGGGTACCAGAAAGTAGTGGGAGTAACAACCACACCCTACTTCTGGCCCAGGAACGCGCTCGATGGCCCCCTTGGCCAAGAGGGCCGACACTTCCTCTTGCAGAAGTTGCAAGTGATCCCCCGACACGCGGTGGTACTGCGGTGGCATGGCTGGAGGGGTTGCCTCGAAGCGGAGGGAGTAGCCCCTTCGGACGATTTGGAGCACCCACCTGTCCGACGTGACAGTGCGCCAGTGGAAGAGTTGATGGCGGACCCTGCCTCCCACTGGCGTCACATGGGCCTGAAAGTACGGACTAGGAGGGTATTGAGGCGGGTGCTGCAGGGGAAGGTGTGGACTGGCCTCGCCGTTGTCCCCGACCGCCGCCACGGCAGTTTCCACAGCTGCCACCGCGCTGTGTAGTAGTCTGCGGTGCGTGGCTGGCAGCACGTGTGGGAGCGCCCCTTCCTTGGCCACGAAAGGAGCGAAAGGCAGCCGTTTGCTGGCGTGGGACCGAGAGGCCCAAGGACTTGGCCGTAGCCCTGGAGTCCTTAAAACGCTCAAGCGCATGGTCTGCCTTGTCGCGAAACAGGCGACGGCCATCAAACGGCATGTCCAGAAGGGTGGCCTGGACATCGGCCGAAAAGTTGGCGGACCTCAACTAGGCGTGGCGTCGAACCGCCACCGTCGTTGCCATCGCTCTACCCAGTGAGTCCGTGGTATCCAGCCCACACCGGATGGAGTAGCGCACTACATCTCGACCCTCCGCAAGGGCTTGGACGAGTTTAGCCCGGGCCTCCTCCGGGCATTGTGGCAGCACGTCCGCGACCGTGTCCCACAGTGTGTGGGTGTTGCGGCCCAAGAGGCAAGCGGTATTGACAGACCGCAGTCCCAAACTCAGGGACGAGAACACCTTCTTCCTGAATTGTTCGTACCTCTTGGATTCCCGAACGGGAGGAGCCATCAGGAATGCGGTCTGGGAAGTGGAGGCCTGGATGATCAGGCTCTCGGGGGTGGGATGGGTGGACAAAAAGCAAGGGTCGCCCGGGGCCGGGCGGTAGCGTCTGGCCACGTTCCTATCCACAGGCTGACCTGTGGTGGGCTTGGACCAAGTGCCCACAAGAACGTCACACAGGGCCTCATTAAACGGCAGCAGAGGCTCAGTGGAGCATGCCTGCGGTTTAAGGACCTCAGTGAGGAGGTTAGTCCCCACGGCCGCGACGGGGAGCGTCAGGCCCAAGGCCTTGGCTGCCCGCGTCAACACTACACTGTAGGCAGCCCCCTCCTCCGTAGCCACGGTAGGAGGGGAGACAAATCCAGTGTCTGGCGAGATGTCAATACCACTGGCCTCCCCAAGCTCATATGTCGAGTCCTGCTGAGACTGGCACTCCTGTGCCAGAGGGTCCACAGACCCCTCCCAATCACCCTTATCACCCATCTCCTGAAGTTCAGGGTCAACGGATGGGGCCGGTTCGTGGAAATAGAAATCTCCAAACGAAGTCAAGAGCGGCGCCCAGCGGCGCCGCTCCGGCGCCGGAACCGAATCGAGGAGAGGATTGGGGACGGCACCGACAGACGGCGCCGGGGGTGACACCCGCTGGCGCCGGCGAGGTCGTGAGGTCGACCGGCGACGACCCGGATCCGGAAGTGGATCCAGTGAGGGCCTGCGGCGCCGGGACCGAAGTCGCCGGCAGCGCCGGGGCCGAGGCACCCGGGGGCGTCGGAGCCGAAGCACCCGACCCGCCAGACCCTCCAGCCGGAACCCTTGGGCCCGAAGGCGCCACGGAATCCGGCTGAGGAGGGAGGGACCTCATGGCCATGAGGTACCGCTCTATCTCCTCCAGCGTTGCATCGTGCCCAGGGACCGGCAGGTGTGGGGCAGGATGCGGCGCCTGCAACTCCGTCGGAGCCGCGTGGGTGGTGTCACCCGCACCCCCGGCCGCGTCATGCGAGCGTCGGGGTGGGTCGGAGGAACGATGACGTCGCTCCGACCTCTCATGCCTCTTACCTGAGGAAGATCCCAACGGCCGATGCCGACTCCCGGGGCTACGAGGACTCCGACCCCGCGACCGGTCCTTCGACCTCCTGTGGTACCGGGACCTGGAACGGTGCGGGCCGACTGCCGGAGCTCCAGTCGCTTGCGGGACCGCTCCCGCCTAGCCTTCGACGTCAGGGCCCGGCAGTAGGGGCAGATGCGGTCGTCGTGGTCGAGGCATAGACACTGAAGGCACCGGCGATGGGGGTCGGTAACCGACATCAGTCGGTCGCACCTGGAGCAAGGTTTGAAACCGGGCATCCCTATCGACACCGTAGGAGTCGAGAGACTCGAGAAAGAGATGATCAAAAAGAACAAAAAGTTTAGTCAAAGAGTGACTAAGGGGTAGAGCTTCTCGTGATCTGCGCTAGCTGGCGCGGAAAAAAGAAGAACTGACGTCAGCGCGCGAGGGTGGCGTCTAAGTACTCAAACGACGTCATACCGGCGCTATCGACGCTGACGACGGACGCGGAGCCGCGGACGACGCCTGTCGGCACGCAGGGGTATTGCTATGCAAAAATCTTCCGGATCCAGTCTGACGCCTGGGGATATTCTAAGGTAAGGTATCTATCACTAACGTGTCTCTTTCAGATACATGATATTGCACATAGTAGTAACCATATCAATATATACATAGACATATTACCTCTCAATGACATATCCAATATCAATCAACAATAAAATGTACTTTCCTTACCAACGAAAGGAAGGAGGGATGAGAAAGAGGGTCACCGTTATTGGAAAAGGTTCCACAGCACTGCTTGTCCCACTGCTACATCGCTTCTTGCATAAGCATCTAGGCAGTAATGCCTGGTGAAGGTATGCGTACTCCTCCAGGTGGCTGCTCTGCAGATGTCCTGTATGGAGACGCCTGAAAATAGAGCAGCTGAGGTTGATACCGCTCTTGTGGAATGCGCACGAACCAGTGCAGTCAATGGCTTTCCCACTGCTTGGTGACAGAACTGAATGCACTTGAGATCCATCTTGAGATTCCCCGTTTTGACAACTGGAAACCTTTCCTGGGGGCACTAAACGCCACAAACAATTGTGTAGACTTTCTAAACGGTTTTGTCCTTTGCAAATAGAACTTCAGGCAACGCTGGACATCCAGAGTGTGGAGAGTCCTTTCCGCCGCCGTTGATGGTTGAGGAAAAAATCTTTTCAAGATTAAGGGCTCATTTAAATGGAAAGCTGTTGGTGCTTTCAGAATGAATCTTGGATTCGTTCTGAGGACTAATCTGTCTTCTCTGAATTGGAGAAATGGCTCTTGCGTTGTAAGGGCTTGTATTTCCCCCACATTTCTGGCTGATTTTAGTGCTATTAAAAGAGCCACCTTCCAGGAGAGGAATTTTAGATCAGCTTTGTGTATTGGCTCAAATGGTGGTTTCATAAATTGTGACAAGACAATGTTCAGTTGCCATACAGGCGGTGGAGGCCTGATGAGTGGGTAAACTCGAAATAATCCCTTCATGAATTGCTTCACAATTCTTTCCGACCACAGAGAAGGATGTGCTGAGTTTCTCCTGTATCGTGAAATTGCCGCCAAATGCACCTTAATAGATGCATGGGCTAATCCCGATTTCGCTAGTTTTAACAAATATGGGATAATCTGATGCACCTCTGCTTGCAGAGAATGTAAGGCATTCTCCTGACACTATAAGCAGAATCGCTTCCATTTCATCCTGTATGTTCTATCAGTGCTTTCCGCTCTTGCCTTTGCCAGAATTTCTCTGCATTCTGCTGGAATGTTCAAGTGCTGAAATTCTCCGTAGTCAGGAGCCAGGCCGCTAATTGCAATGATGTCGGGTCTGGATGCCGCACTTGTCCCTTCTCCATAGTCAGTAGTGTTGGAATTGGTTGAAGACGTATTAGCTCAGTCTCTGATAAAAAGAGCAGTTCTGTGAACCAATGCTGCCTGGGCCACCAAGGGGCTATCAGTATTATCCTGCACGGTTCTTTCTTCATCTTCGTGAGTACTCGTGGCAGGAGGAGAATCGGCGGAAATGCGTAGGCTAAGACGCCTGCACATGCCATCGAAAACGCATTCCCCCATGATCCCCTTTGGTGACGCCAACTTGCAAAGAATCTGCATTTCTTGTTCTGGGCTGTGGCAAATAGATCCACCGTTGGTATTCCCCACTTGGCAAGGATGGTCATCAGTGTGTCCTGATCTAGCTCCCACTCGTGACAGGTCGTTTTCTGCCTGCTGAGGGTGTCCGCTGTTGTGTTTTGATCTTCTGGAAGATGTATGGCCTTCAGAGTCACTCCGTGATCTATCGCCCATTTCCATATTTTTTTAGCTTCTTTCGACAGAGAGAGAGAGATCTTGATCCTCCCTGGTTGTTTATGTAGTGCGTTGCAGTTGTGTTGTCTGTCCACACTAACACTGATCTTCCTTCTATTCTTGGCAGGAAGGACAACAATGTGAGAAGTTGGCCTGATATATGATGCTCACTAGTTCTAGTGATCACCTTGTATCAGTCCAAACAACCCTTATGGTGATTGGTTGTAAGTCAACCTTATAGACCAGCTATCCTAATGGTAGCATGGACAAAGCAGTCTTAGGCTAAACTCTTTTGGCACGTGAAGCCAGCTGTTTTACCACAATATAACCCCTTGAATACCAGATGAAAGGACACCACACAGGTTGTTATGAAAATAAACAGTCTATTTATTAATAACAACACCTCTGAACTCTTTATGAGGTCAGAGGGCTAAGCACATGACAGTCTCTTACGAAACATACTACGAGTTGCACAAAATTACAATGGTGCCCTAGGGGCACGATAAACCATATACTAAGTAAGTGGAATGTGAGAGTCGATAAAAGGAATGGAGCTGTCCAGAGGCTATAGGATCGATGGGACCATGCTATACTAACTTCAGGTAAGTAATAGGAGGCCCACGGAACGCGTGTGCACAGTGTGAACTCACACGCGAGATGCGTAACAACGTCTATGGACAGTACAGTTCAAGTAAAAGGTGAGTACGGACAATCCTGACTAGGTAGGACAACGACGACTGTGGAACTGGACACTAGGACAGTTAGACCACCCGTGAGCACCGAAATGCTCTCGTTACCTCACCCACGGGCTGCGGGTGCATAGGTGCCAAAGTGTGTCGGGTTCTCGCGTTGAAGTCAATGGAGCTTGAAAGAAAAGATGCTGCAGGCGACCAGGAGGAAGATGCCCGGTGCGATCCAAGGGTGGATCGGTGAAGAAGAGGACCTGAAAGCAGAGGGGACAGTGTTCAAAGTCACTAGCCAGTGACCGGTGTGGAACCAGGAAGGAACCAGGTGCTGTCGTCGCGATCAGGTTAAGAGTGGACGCTTGACTCTGTAGCCACGTGGACCAGGAGGTGTCTTCGACGACCAGGATGGAGGCACGAGCTGCCCCACGCAGGCTCTCGCTGTCGGCGGTGTCGGATCCGGGATTGGACTCAACAGGCCTTGGCAAAGGCAACCCACGCGGTGAAGGGAAAAGACGTCTGGTGCGGACTAGGAGAGTCCGGGTTGCCCCTCTTTTGGAAGGGAGCAAGGGGCAGTCTGGAGCAACCAGACCAGCAGCAAAGATTTAAAGGTTCGTCGTCTGGGAGGCCACTAGCCAGCCGGCAAGTGACCAGACAACGCGTCGAGCAGCAACAAAGCAGAAGGGCCCCACGCAGATCTCGTGGAGGCTGGAGGGCTGATCTTCGGTGCAGGGGCTGCTCGGGGTTGGGGCTTCTCAGTCCCCAAAGCACTTGGTCGAGTTTACCTCGGGAGTCGTGCTGGAAGCGAAGTGCAGTTTCTTTCAAGATGGCCGGTCCCACGTGTCTCGTCGCACCCACGGGTCTCAGCTTTGCTGCAGATGTAGGTAGAGGTCGGAGAGGTCTGGGAATCCGGGTCTCGTCGGGCTCTGAAGTCTGGATCCTCGAGGGAAGACGACACAGTGAAGCCGCTGGACGCTTGATGGTGCCTGCAGTTGCAGGGTGGACACTCCTTGTCCACAAGGGAGATTCTTCAGTCTTCTGTGGAGCAGAACGTCGAAGGCCAGAGTTTCTTCTTGTTGAATAGTTCAGGATAATGCTCCTACCTTTATTCTCCTAAAGGGGGCTGCACTACTGACTAGGTCCCTCCCCTGGGTGGGACCAAAAAGGGGGGTGGTTACACCCCCTATCCTTTGTCCGGTTTCCCGCCAGAGCTGGGGCAGGGATGCCCCAGCAACTGGTTTGAACCGGTGTATGCACAGGGCACCTTGTGTGCCCCAGGCATGTCTCATTCCTTTCAGGCCTCCCTACCTCAATACACAAAATTCTGTCTGGGGTGGTGCTAGCACCTCCCAAGGCAGGAAACCCTTTGTCCAAGCCATCCTCGCTGGAAGGACTCCCAGCAGCAGGAGGTCAGACTTGTGTCTGTGGTGGCAGCATCCATTTTGTGATGCTGAGGCTCGAGTTAACTTTAACCGGGGTTCACAGTTACATACATGTCGTGTCCCTCTAGAAGGGTGTAATGCTACCCCCGTCGCCAGAATTGGCGAGGGGGTAGTATTCCAAATCGTATGACACCTTACTCAACATGTTTTGATAATGTTATACCAGATTTAGCATTTAACCGCGAGGTTGATAATGCACTTAAGAGTATATGGTTAGCGTTATCATGGAACAGCTATTAGGACTTGGTTCCGCAAGCTGCAAACGGGCTCAGCTCATGCCAGAGCACCATCTCACATAATTCCAAGCACTCTGCCTTCAGGATTGATAAGGCCTTCCATAGGAGTGACTGATAGGAATATATGTGTCCATTTTAGGGTTAGATATAGGTATACTATATCTACAGCAAAGGGTGATTACACCACCTTGCCCCAGCTGTTGTGCAGCCAGTTGGGTCCGTTTTAGATGGCCAGCCAGGGGTGGCATAATACATGCTTCAGCCCCTGGTAGGCCCTGGGTACACCTATGCCCTGGGTACAGGGACTGATAAGGTGGCCCAGTACCAATTGGTAAATGCACCTAAAGTACACGGTTGTCAATTTAGAGAGAGAACAGCTAGGCTGTGGGTCTGATTAGCAGGCCCACAGCCAGGGAAAGTCGTAAACCAGTGAAGCAAAAAGCAAAAATCTGGGGTGACCATAGGATTGCAGACCCCACTCTCCTACACATTTAACGATCCATCTAGCAATACCTGATTTGGATATAGGATGGCCCATGTGAGGCGGTGCAAAAGCGACAAAAAGTTGTTTTCTTACGAAAAGATTTTGTTCTTTCGGTGTAATACAACAGTGCTATTCTGACATCTAAGGTGTGTAGAGCTTGTTCTGCAATAGTCAGGTTGAGGGAAGAAAACAGGTAATTCAACCGACTGATTTATGTGAAATACAGATACTACCTTAGGTAGGAATTTGAGATTGGTACGAAGAACCATCGTTTCTCGTTGTGTAGCTGGAAAAAAGGTTCTTCTATGGTTAGTGTCTGAAGTTCACCCACTCTTCTTAATGAAGTGATTGCAATGAGGAAAGTGGTTTTCCAAATGATTAATTGTAGTTCACATTTGAGCATGGGTTCAAATGGTGGGCCCATTAACCTTGAGAGGACTATACTAAGATTCCACACTGGTGCAGGTTGAAGTCTTGGTGGTATAACTCTTTCAGTCCTTCCATGAACGCTTTGATTACAGGAACTCTAAAAAGCGATAAATGTTGCCTATTTTGAAGATGGGCTGCATTTGCAGCTTGATGCAGTGTGATGGATGTATAGGCCAAAGATGACTGCTGCAAATGTAACCGGTAGCAGATAATGTTTTGTATGGAAGCATCAAGAGGTTGATGTTATTGTTATTGCAATAGATACAAACCGCTTCCATTTGGCTGCTTAGCAAGCTCTTGTGGTAGGCTTTCTGGCCTCTTCAATAATGTTCATATAGTATGGTGGAAGATTCAGATAACCAAACTGAATTAAGGAGCCAGATCGCGAGGTTCAATTGTTTGGGATCTGGGTGTTTGATTTCTCCATGGCTCTGTGTGAGGAGACTGTGAGTTAAAAGTAATTTTTGATGTGGCACCAGAGAGAGTTCCAACAGGGTTGTGAACCAGGGTTGACATGCCCAAGTTGGAGCTACCAGGATTAGCGTGAGAGATGTTTGCCTGAGTTTCCGAATCACTCATGGAATGAGTGGGAGAGGCGAAACAGCATAAGCAAATATCCCTGACCAGTTCATCCATAGAGCATTGCTTGGGTAACTGGTGTCAATACCTGGAGGTGAAGCTTTGGCATTTTGCATTTTGGGGTGCAGCAAACAGATCTATGTGAGGGACTACCCAAGCTTGGAAGTATGGGTGGAAAACTTGAGGATGAAGTTCCCATTCGTGTATTTGATACCTCTGAGGAGGTCCGCAATGTGGTTGTTGACTCCTGGGAGGTGTTCCGCTAGAAAATAGATGTTGTGGTGAATGGCCCACTTCCAGATATCTTGGGCTAAGTGGGACAGTTGGAGAGTGTGTGACCTCCCCTGTTTCTGTATGGAATTCATAGCTGTCATGTTGTCGGTTTGAACCAAGACAGCTTTTCCAGACAAGTGATCTTGAAAGGCTTTGAGAGATAGAAAGATTGTCATGGGCTCTAAATGATTGATGTGGAGCAACTTTTGCTGGTGGCTCCACAGCTCTTGCACTGTATATTGTTGAAGATGAGCTCCCCAGCCAGATAGGGACGTGTCCACTGTTAATACTGTCTGTGGAACCGGGTCTAGGATCGGAAGTCCTTTTGACAAATTTCGGGTGTTCCACCACTGCATAGAGCGATGAGTATGGCTGCTTACCAACACTAGATCGGTTAATAGACCGTGTGACTGGTTCCACTGACTGGCTAAGCATTCTTGAAGTGGACGCATGTGAAGCCAGGCATGGAGAACGATCATGATGCAAGATGCCGTCATTCCCAACAGCTGCATAAAAACTCGAGCTGGAAGTGAATGACTGCCTTGAAACTGGAGAATTAATGCCTGAATTTTTTGAAGTCTGGCTGTGTTGAGAAACGCTAGAGCCGTTTGAGTATTCAAAGTGACTCCTAGATAGTTCTGGGTTTTGGCTGACTGAAGATTTGATTTTAGCACATTGACTGTAAGCCCCAGCTGGTGAAGCACCTGAATGGTTACGGCAGTATGCTTGCGGCATTGTTTATACGTGGTGGCTTTGATGAGCCAATCGTCCAGGTATGAGAAGACATGAATGCTTTGTCTTCTTAGATGCGCAGCTACTACCGCCAGAAACTTTGTGAAAACTCTGGGGGATGTGGTGACTCCGAATGGGAGTACCTTGAATTGGTAATGTTGACCTGCTACCACAAACCTGAGAAATTTGCGGTGAGCCGGGTGGATTGGAATGTGAAAGTAGGCATCCTTTAAGTCTAGAGTAGATAGAAAGTCACCCTTTTGCAAAAGAGCTAGGACCTGTTGAAGTGTTACCATGTGGAACTGGTCTGACTGAATGTAATTCTCTGAGATATATATATAGGCTGTCCGGAATTCGGTTTAAACCGACTATGCTGGACAATACACTACCGAATGAAAATCAACTGACCCGGTTTAAACCGAGTCTGACTGATTTTCATTGTTGTTGCGTCTCTTGTCCACTTGATGGAGCCACAGTAATACAAACCATTGGCCTGCCTGGGGCGTCTGGCACGGAGGCGTCAGAGGAAAGACACTGCCTTTGCAAATGGAAAGCCGAGGTGTGAATGGCCCAAGGGCCAGAGTAACACCAGGCCGCCTGCCTGGCTCACGTGGGGGAAGAGGAGCTGTTGTGGTCTGCTGTTTTACTGCAGCGGCAGTACTTCACCGGTCTTTCAAAATACCATTTACTTAACGACTCTGTTAATTGAGGAGTGGGCGACGGGGGTGGGGGTGGGGGCGGGCACCGCACATTGGTATCAAGGGCAGGCCCGGTTCTAGCGGGTGAAACATGAGCCTTGGTCGTCGGATTGGCAAGGTAGGCATTCGGCCAGTACCTGAGGCCCAGTGCCCGAGGCTTGATGTGAGCCATTATTTACCCCCATCAGTGTTCGGACTGGCTCTCCTGATCTGAATTCAAGAGGCTGCTGCAGCCTCTACGCAGCCCAGCACAGAATATCGCGGCCCATTGCCACAAATAGAATGACAATGGGCCAACCCCAGCAGTCACAGCATGTGGTGGGAGCTCCCGCCCTGGCCTTAGGGTATGACAGTGGGGCCTCACCACGGGAGATGTTGCGAGACAGAGTTTTCACTCTCCTTGAACAGGAAGTGATGAGGGCAATTAACAGGGTTCTGCTCTTGCTCTCTGTTTCCCCGCAATAGATGGCCCGACTATTACTACGAAACCACCACAGGGCCTCGGCTGGAGCCTGCAGCATACAGACCTGACACCAGTCAAAGCTGAGGGGGTGTCGTGCAGAGCGAACTAAGGCCTGCAGGGCCCCTCACTGGGATGCACGTCTCGTTACTCTTCCTGGGTTTGCTGCGTTATTTCACCAGCCGCCATGCTTTCCTTCCCCTTCTATCTTTACTCCCTATTTACATTCATTCAGTCAGTAAAATATCTCAGCGAGTTAACCGCTCGGCGCTGTGTGAGAGACCCTTGTACCCTCTGCAGTCACTTCGGGCTCAAATCTGACAAGACGGGCTCAGGCCTTCATCCATCTGAGCAGGACCAGTAAAACATTACAGGCTTGCGCATTAATATATTCTATTATTACTACATGAAGAACTACGCCAACACAAAGTATGAATATTTTTCATTCCATTCTGTCACCTCGGGCTGCTTGCCACCTCCCCTGAATCATTAATTTTCATCTACTTTTTACAACTTTGTTTAATTCTTTAATTTCCTTTGGCTTCAGAGCCACTCTAATCTGCTTCATAGTCTACTCTTTCTTCTTTCCATCCCTCGTCACTTTCCTTGCTATTGATCATTTTTAATCTAGTTCATTTCTAACGACCCCTTTGCTTCTTTCCTTCCCTTCTTCTCTTTTGCGTAGTTATTTTTGCATTCTCCTTATTTCCTCCCCCCTCTTCACTTTCCTCTCCCAGTATCACCTAATTTCCTCCATCACTTATACCCCCCTCCACCGCCACCTCGCTTTCCTTTCTTCCTCCTTTTCTACAGATGAGTTCCGGAGACTTTCCATCTGTACTCAGTGAGGCGCGCACTCCGCTCTCTTTTCCCCATCTCTTCCCCTTGCCGGTTTTCCTCCTTAATGTGGTTGCTTCCACAAACATATCTGGAGGTAATTACCTGGCATTCCGAGGGCCTCACTGGCTGCTGCAAGCTTTGAATATTTCATTTGGCCGGGAAAGATCATTTACACATACTCCAAATGGTTGGCATCGTTGTCCCTGTAGCCATCAGTGCAAGGAATAGTTACACATTTATTCCAGTTGAGATTAGAGCGATGCCATGCTCTTTCTGCTCTTGTGCCAACTTCCAGACAACTCTAGAAAGTTCTAGAATTACCCTGTGAGAGGTGAGTGTTGAGCGGGTTTGATGCTACTGGCCTGTTTGCAAGTCTGTCTATATTGTTTCAGTTCACAGAAGTCTGGTATTAGCTGGAATCAACCCGATTGTTGACAGTTAATCAGCGCACTCACAAGACATGATTACTGTGCCATATTTACACGCCATACCTAGTGTGCAGGAACAATTGTCAGGGTGCGGGTGCTGCCATCAATGTTGCATAACTAAAATCATAAGGAATGTAAAAAATCAAAAGGTAGCACAAAAATCAAAAGGTAGCTCAAAGCACCTGTGTCACAAATGAGTTACAATTGTTCAGGAGGGTGGTATGGGCATAGTATGTAACTGGTGGTGATGCATTTTTTGGGCACACTGTCGCAATTATATTACTAATGTATGGTGCAGTATGTTATTTATTTAAATTTATATCGGGCACAACAGCTACCCAAAAAGGGCTTCCCGGCGCCAAGCCAGAGAAGGAGCAGGAAAGGAATTACTGATTAAACAATCAGGTTTTGAGTAACTTACGAAAGTGCGTATAACTGGTTTCATTCCGGAGTGGTAGCGGAAGAGCATTCCACAGAGGGGGGCCCAGGTAAGCAAAGGAGCAATCACCCATACGGGACAGCCTAGTCCTGGGCACTATGAATTTAGCCTAGGTGGTGGAGCGAAGTGTGCGTGATGGCAACTCTGCATTAACTGTAAACAAATATGGTAATACACTGCCTCTTCCTCCCCAGCATACTGGTCCCTTCCCAAGTCGCCCACATGTTCCTGGAGTCCACAACGCACGCAGCCCAGCACATGGTGCACCTAACAGTACCTTGTTCCATTTCAGCAGCTGCTACACAGTCCTTTTGGAGAGCAGTCAAAAGAGCAAAAGCTACCATCACTGTTGGACAAACAAAAATCAAGTGCAACAACAAAGCTCCAAATACTTATTTTTTTTTGCTAGAGGAAGTCTTTCTTAACCCCATTTTTTGGACTTGCATGTGCCCCTTCGGCCACATTGCAATTTCATAATAGCATTTAAAAAAGTTCTCTACGTATAGTTCACAAACACTTGTTGAGTGACCAATGCATGCTTTCATTTTAAACAAACATTTACAATGTAATAGGTCTTGCATTTACACAAGTTTGAGCTATTCACATTGAAAATAATGCCTTTTTTTGATTTCGTTTTTAAAACATAAAAGGCTTTGTCATTTACAATGCCAATAGCTTAAACTCACATAAATGCAAGACCTAGTGCATTGCAAATGCTTGTTAAATCTGAACTGCAGAATCAAAGGACAATGGAAAGTATTTCATGACTTTATTAAGCTTCTGAAATGTAGAGCAGTATACAGTTTCTGAGGAAAAATTGAAAAAGCAATTATAAAAGCAAATCGTTCCATAAACACCGGCAAAACACTGTTTCAGTTGTTTTTTATGGCGTGAAAATGAGTAAACACTGAAAAGCACTGTTTTTTTGAGGTATGGAAATCACTGGAAAACACTGAAAAAACACCACCAGAATTTACCAAAAATAGAAACTGAAAACAGGAAAGCCTATATATATATATATATTGGTCTGAGAGAGCCGTCCTTTTTAGGAATTAGGAAGTAAAAGGGATACACACCCGACCCTTGATGTTGTGGTGGTACGGGCTCTATAGCTTATTTTAGTGGTAGGGATTCTACCTCTTATTTGAGGAGGTGTAGGTGATCCAGTGAAAGCTTGTGTGACTTTGGGGGAATGTTTGGAGGAGTGTTGATGAACTTCAGGCAGTAGCCAGAATGGATAATTTGTAGAACCAACTTGTCTGTTGTTATCGAGTGCCACTTTGGTAGGAATTGTGACAGTCTTCCCCCACAGGTGTTAAGTGGTATGGGGGAACTATGGACAAGTCACTGCTTTGTATTGGAGGGGGGGGGTGAAGTGTGTTGGAACATCTACCTCTGCCGTTGTTTACTCTATAACCCCCTCTGAAGTTAGTTTTGGAACCTGAGGGTTGGTATTGCCCTTATAGGTGGATGCAGTTTCTGAGGAAGTATTTTTGGACCATGCCGAAAGGAACCACAGCCTTGTATAGACTGAAGGGCTCCCACAGATTTAGCCACTTTAGTATCTTTTTTCATCTTCTCAAGCGAAGAATCTACCAACAGCCCAAAAAGGTGTTCTTTATCAAAAGATGTGTTCAAAATGGAGGTTTAAACCTCGGGTTTGAACCCTGATATGCGTAGTCAGGCGTGTCTTCTTAAAAGGATGCTAGTGTTCACCGCTCTGGCAAATGTGTCAGCAGCATCTAGGGAACACCTAATTTGATTGTTTGAAATTAATTGTCCCCCACATACCAGGTCTTGCGCTTTAGATTTGTGTTCATGGGGTAGAAATTGGATGAGTTGTTCCATTTCCTCCCAATGCGCATGGTCATATCTGGCTAGCAATGCTTGTGCGTTAGCTATGCGCCAGAAGTTAGCTGCCTGGAAGGCTACTCTTTTCCCCGAAGCATCAAGGAGCTTTGACTCCTTATCTGGGGGTGGAGTGTCTCCAGTAGTTTGGGAGTTTGGCCTTTTGCGTGCATTGGAAACGACTAACGAGTCTAATGGTAATTGTCCTCTTATGTAGTGTGGATCAGATGGTGCGGGTTTGTATTTTTTATCCACTCTAGGGGTAAGGATACGTGCCCTGACAGGATCCTTAAATATCTCGTCTACATGCCTGGTCATTCCCTTGAGCATGGGTAACATATGAGTAGATTTGTGTGTGCTGTTAAATGTTTCGAAAAAGAAATCCTCAACAAGGGATTCCTTTATGGAGCTGGACCCCGTGGTAATTGGCAGCCCTGCCTAGCAATTCAATATAGCCTACACTGTAGTCTGGTGGAGAGCGCCTGGCAGGATATAGGTCAGGATCATTGTCTGTGTGGCGAGTCAGTGTTGTTGTCATCCCACTCATCTGTAGGTCCTGGCTGATCATCATCATTATTCTCATCCCCATCACCCTGACTGTCAGGTGTATGTGGTGGTGAGTGCTCAGGTGAAGTTGGCACAGGTAGAGACTGAGGCAAAGGTGTTGATGGAAGAAGAGGAGGGGAAGGGTTGGTACCAATATTTCTTTTCAATGGAATTTGACATTCCTCTTCATTATTAGCCCCTCTCTTTAGAGTCACCTTAGTGGTAATGTGTCCAGTTTTTGGATGTGTGACCAAAATGTTCTGTTTTGGGTCCGGTTTTTCGAGCGGCTCATTAAACTATGCTTTTTAGGTGACTTTGATGTTTCAGCCTGTATCGGCATCAAAGGTTTCGGTGCTGACAGTTTCAGGGTTATTTTCGGATCTGAGGTGGTTGTCAGTGCAGAGTAGTGATGTTCGGAGCCGGACTGTCTTCGACCCCGAAGGCTTTAGCTCGTGCCCGACTTGAAATAGGGCTTTTCGGAGCCGGAAGACTTTTTGGTAGGCTTCGATGCCGAGCCAGAAGGCGGGTCGACGAAATCATGGTCTCGGTGCCGACCGGGGCCCGAGTGCACGGGCTGGTCCGGAGCCTTCTTTTTCGGTTGACTTGTGAGTCGGGCGCGGTAGGAACTGTACTAACAGTATGTTGTCCATGCCGGATGTTTTCATCCCGGTCGGAGCTATCGTCAGAAAGGGAGATCTGTTCCTGTTCCTCCTCGGCTCCGATAGCGTCGCTGGCTTCTTCATCCGATTCAGGTCCGAAGAGGTCCGGAATGGAGCAGTGTGTTGGCTCTACATGTCACGTTGTCGAGCCAGACGGTCGCGGAGAGTCTTTTTGGAGCGGAACCCTCGGCACGCGTCGCAGTCATATTCACTGTGTTACGGTGACAAACACAGGTTGAACACTTTGTGAGAGTCGGTGCGTGGGTATTTCGCATGGCGCCGAGGACAGAATTTAAAGGAAGTTCGTTCCATCGACTGCGAGTCGCACCGCGGGCTAGGCCTGACGGCCTACCACGAGCTCTCCGATCGAAATAGAGTTTTATCAATAAACACCATACACAAAAAATGGAGAACGCGGTCGGAAACAATACCTTTGAGGATGAGTGTTCTACGCACTGAGAGGAACCGAAGGATCGGCGTCGAACTGGAGCGCAGCGAGTAACATCCTAACCCGATGGCGGAAAAAAACAATCTGAAGATGGAGCTGATGACCATGCGCACTATCACCTAAAGGAGGAGTCACATACCTTGTGACTAAAGTGCAAACATCCGGACCCAACACTAGATGGCGATCTATGCATAAGCATTAGATCTCCAGCTCACATGCCTCGAAAATATATATATATATATATATTATATATATATATATATATATATTCATACATACATACATGCATGCTTCATCACTGCACCCTGACACTGAACCTGAATGGGTGGGCCCGACACATTGGTAAGTGGAGCTCTATAAGTGGTAGCAGTGAGTAAAGGCTGGGTTTAGTGAGTGTGTTAAAACCGCCTTTAAATCCTTTGCAAACAATTAATTATTCTGGGGTCTAGGGCTAGGATAAAATAGATTAGTGTGATGCTTTTAGGAATCAATGTTCCCAGGCATCCGACTGGTCGACATGTTTCAGCCTTTATATAGCCCATAAAGTGTGAGTAGGATTTCCTCAGGACCTTGTTTTTACCCTTCTTTTTGCAATTGCAAATTTTCTGTGCAATTAAATAGTAAAAAAAAAAAATAAGCAGGTTCAATGTTGGTCCAATGATGAAGCATGCCAAGGTGTATATTGTCTCGGATACAGGCATGATAGACACTGTCACAAATAACTGGGTCTCCCCTCTCCCAGTGTGTATTGCTTACCTTGTTTACCCTTTTCCACTTGTGTAGATTATTTCTGATGTGGTTCTGTGGTGTATGATGCACTGTAACAAGGTTGCTACTATAACATATGTACCCCAATTTTATTTTTTGTTAAGCGACAAAGAGTTCTTAGTCATTTGTGTACAATATAAACATTAAAAAGCCAATAATTTACTGTTTGGAAGGAGTCATTCAAGATGAAGAATATTTATTACAGGAAAGGAAACTCTTAAAACATAAGCGTACCTCCCACTTTTGCATGTGTAAAATCCTTCTGTCCTCTGCCAATGCAATCTACGCCAACGTTAAGAACATATTTAACGCTCATGAATCTGGCTATGATAAACACTCTGGAGAATATGCTGCCACAAGAGGTACAACACTACTGCCCAAGCAACTGAATGTGCTGCAACTGAACATGAATCACCGTCCCCTATCCAACATCCTGCATGTTCTTGCTCTACAAGAGCACCTGAAAAATGTCTACCTGGGATGTTGTGAAAGCATTACATACCTCTATGTGCTGGAACATGTAGGGGTGATTGCAAATCTTTCTCAGCTGCATGATAGTGTTCATCAAGGTCTTCGTACCTCCTTTGCCCTATTGGAAACATACAAAAAGGCCAAAATGATGGCTGAGCTTGGGAAGTTTAAGTTACTATAAAGACTGGGACACCTAGGGCAGGTGTGAAAGAGAGGTACTTCAACCCTCAACCATCAAGAACAACTCAGCAACCTTAGTTTACAGTGCACAACCGAATAATTAAATAAAAACATTCAAAATCCTGAGCTGCAATTTAATAGCCCAAATACACACAAAGAGCATGTTACATATATGAATAGATTTAATGTGATCCCAAATTTAAAGATACAAGAATTGACACAAAACAGAAATAATTTGCCAATGATCACCCACAGACGACAATTAAGCCACATCTTAACAGATATATTAAGCTGGTATCTATGAAAACCCACAATCTCAAGAACTGGATATACCTTGGAAGATAGTTCAAGAGGCATGGGGCTACAATGTGCACATGTTCTTCAGTAAATCAGCTGATATTATCCCCGCCCACTACCGTGCTAATATATTGGCAGGCAGAAAGCATTGTTTTGATCCTTGAACAGAACAAGATGTTGTTTTTAACGGTTTTGGCGAGATATCCCACCACTACCTACACTTCTGTCCTAAAATAAGAAGGTTTCCAGAATAAGTGTGCCTCTAGGAACACCAGGGAATGACCTGTTGGTGTAGTTTTGCAGCTTGAAGACTTTCTGGATTCACTATGCTGTGCATTATTCCGTGGTCTAGTGGTTGGGTCTGGAATCGTAGTATATTTTTTTTCCCGTAGCCCAGGTGGGCGTCGATGTCCCACTATTTGGTGTCCTCCTGTGACGCCGGCGTGCTTCCCCTGGAAGCTCCCACCTTTGGGCGCCATCTTCGGATTCCTTTTTTCTTGTTTTTGTGTCATGTTTGTTTATCCTTTTCCACTATTCTCAAGTCCTTCCTTCATTTATAGGAACTATAATGTTGTCTCTTAAAGAGTCTGATTATTATATAATCTTTATTTTCTCTTCTCCTCCTGTCTCATCTTTCTGGCGGAGGTGGGTGGAATCCAGAAAGTCTTCAAGCTGCAAAACTACACGACATGTAAGAAACTATTAGTTTTGAAGCGTGAATCTTTCTCGATTCACTATGCTGTGCATAGACTTTGTAGCGGTTTCTTATGTTTGTGGCGGCTGGGTGGAAGATGAGCGTTGGTTGTTGAATATATGTTGAAGCACTTTTTGTCCTACTTGTGCTTCCTTGTTCATCTGTATATCCACGCAGTAGTGTTTAATGAATGTGTGCACTGAAGCCCATGTTGCCTCCCGGCAGATGTCTTGGATGGGTGTGTTTGCCAGGAAGGCTATTGTTGCTCCTTTTTTCCTGGTAGAGTGGGCTGGTGCTCCTTCTAGTAGTTCTAGACCTGCCTGCTTGTGGTAGAATTGGATAGTCTGTGCGATCCATCGTGCGATGGTGCCTTTTGTTACTGGTCTTCCCAGGAAACTGCTTGCAAAGGACACAAAGAACTGCTTTGTTTTCCTGTGATCTTTAGTTCTTTCAATGTAATGCATTACTCCCCTTCTAGTGTCCAGAGTGTGCAGTGCCCTCTCCGCACTTGTGGATGGTTTCTGAAAGAAACTTGGTTTCTGTATTGTTTGGTTCATGTGGACCTTGACACCACCTTTGGCATAGTGTGGGTCTCTTCTCATTACCACCCTGTCATTGTGTATTTGAATGTAGGGTTCCTGTAGTGTTAACGCTTGCAGCTCGCTAACCCTGCGTAGCGAGGTGATTGCTACCAGAAAGGCTGTCTTCATTGTGAGCATCTGTAGTGAGGCCTTGTGGATGGGTTCAAAAGGCACTTTCATAAGCTCTGTTAGAACTATAGCAGGCAGTGGCATCCTCTTTTGAGCGGGGGGGGGCATCCTTTTAGCCCCTTCTAGGAATCTCTTTACTATCTGGGATGTAAAGAAGCTTTTTCCAGTCTCCCCTCTTGTGTAGGCTACTATCGCTGCTAGGTGTACTCTCAGCAAGGTACAGCTTAGGTTTGTTTTTAGCAAGTGTGTTAAATATTTCACCACCGTTGATTCCTTGGTGATTTTCTTGTGAAGCTTTTCCCTGATGCACCATTGTGTGAATCGTTTCCATTTTGCCACATAGCACCTCCGTGTGGTAGGCCTCCTTGCCTCCCGCAGCACCCGCAGTGTGCTCTCTGGGAGTTTTAGGTGTGCAAACTCTACGTCTTCAGGGGCCAGGCTGCTAGGCAGAGGCTCTCTGGCTCTGGGTGAAACACCTCCCTGTTTTGCATGGAGAGCAAGTCTCTTCTTTTTGCGAACTTCTGTGGTGGTCCCTGCGCCATCTTTACTAATTGTGAGAACCAGGACTATCTGGCCCACTGCGGTGCTACCAGAATCAGTGTCATGTTGCTGTTTCTGCATTTGCTGAGCCCTCTGTGTATCAGTGGTATTGGGGGGAAAAGCGTAGGCAAATGTCTTCAACCAGCTTATCCACAGGGCATTCCCCTGGTTGTCTGGATGCGAAGTATTGGCATTTTGCATTCTGGTGTGTTGCAAATAGGTCAATTTTTGGGGTCCTCCACTTCTTGAATAGCCTTTGTGTTTCCTTTGCATTGAGCTCCCACTCGTGGGATGCTGATGTCTGTCTGCTGAGCCTGTCTGCCTGGTGGTGTTAAAGACTTCCCCTTTGTTATGTTCTCTTTGTTCCACCACGTTATCTCCTTTTGCACTGTGTGAGTTACAACCACTAGATCTTCCCAACTCCCTGTAGCTTGTGACCATTGTTGTTGGAGCCATTCTTGGAATGGTCTCATGTGGAGTCGTGTATTGGGGACTAGGTGTATGCAGGACGCCATCATCCCCATTATCTTGCTCACTGTCCTCACTGTCAGAGCTTGCCCCTTCTGGTATTGATGTGTCTCCTTCAGCAGGGCAAGTGTTCTCTTGTCGCTGGGGAACACCTTGCTCTGGATGGTGTTGATCTGTGCGCACAGAAAGATCTTCACCTGTTCTGGTTCCATTGAGGATTTCCCCCAGTGTATTGAGAATCCCAGTTCTGTCAGCGTCTGTGTGACCCGCTGTGCATGTAGTTTGCATTTTTTTAGGAACTTGCCTTTATCAGCCAGTCGTCAAGGTAGGGGTATACATGAATTCCTTCCCTCCGTAGGTGCGCTGCTACAGCTGTGAGGCATTTTGTGAAGACCCTTGGTGCGGATTTTAGTCCGATGGCTAGGGCTGTGAACTGGTAGTGGGCTTTGATGATGGCAAATCTTAGTAGATGTTTGTGTTGTCTGTTCATGGGAATGTGTAGGTAGGCGTCTTTGAGGTCTATGGTTTACAGAAAGTCTCCGTCCCTTATCTGAGGAATAACCTCCTGTAGGGATGTCATTTTGAATTGTTGAGTCTTTATGTATTGGTTTAGGAACCGTAGATCCAGGATGTGTCTTAACGTTTCTCCACCTTTGGTACGAGGAAGTAGTTTGAGTACACCCCCGGTTTCTTTCTTTGAACTGTACTGTTTCCTTGTGGAGGAGTTCTTGTGCTTCCTGTAGGAGGAGCGCGAGTTATTTTGCAGAGCGCGCCTTGCTTTTTGGTCTCCTGTTTGGTGGCTTCTTTTCCAGTTCTATACAGTATCCGAACTGTATGATGTTCAGTATCCATTTGTCTGTTGTTATTTTCTACCACTCCTGGAAGAAGTATTTTAAAGTCTGCCTCCTACTGGTGTTACATGTTGCTGATCTCTGATTTGAGTGCGTGTAATTGCATTTTGGGTCCTTTGTCGCGCCCCTCCCAGAGAAGTGTTGTGTGGGTGGGCACGTTAGGTGCAGCGGAGTCACTTTGAGATTGGGTGCTGGCCCCCTCTTCTTATTTTCCCTCATCCATTCGATCACCCGCCAAAGGACTGGCCCTAGGCTGGTACTGCCAGGTACTGCCAGGTTAGCTGACACTGACCCTGCTGCGCTTGGTTGTTGCCCTGGTAGGTTTGTTGGCATGTCTGGTGTGACGTTCCCAGCTGGTTTCCCCCTGTTGGGGTGCCCCTTCTCATACCTCTGAACTGCAATGCTCCCATGGACCTTGCAGTTTCATTCTCCTTCTTTAGCAGCGTCAGTTTTTCATCTACTGGCGCTCCGAACAGCGTTTCCCATTGAAGGGAGTGTTTAGAATATTATTCTGGACTTCCGGCTTGAAACCTGAAATCCTCAGCCAGGCATGCCTTATTTCTGTTATCCCAATCATCATGAGCATGCTGGATATGTCTGCCGAATCCAGGGCTGATTTGAGGCAGGAGTTTGCCATGTTCTTGCCTTTCTACACCAGGTGTGCTGCTCTCTGCTGGTATTGTTCTTGGAGGTGTTTGAGTAGTTGTCCGACCTCCACCCAATGCTAGTACGTATGCCTGTTAAGTAGGGCATTAGAGTTAGCAATGCACCAGTGAATTGCTGCATTCCTCTACATTTTCTATCCTCTTACTTTCCTTGTCTGGCTGCCCTGAGATTGTGGGAATGTTGGCCCTTTTTCTGGCTGTGGCTGCAGTGATGGATCCCCGGATCCCTGGATGTATGGTGGGTCCTTAGAGGAATGCTTTTTTTTTCTCTGTCCTAGGTGTGACAGATCTGCAGGTTGATGGCTCCATGAATGCTTCCCTGCTCTGGTCCAGGACACTTGGGAGCATGGGCAGGAATTTGCTCTTAGTTCCTGATACGAGGGGTCGGGTGTGTTTACATTCAGGTCAAATGACCACATGACTGATGGGCCGCTTGGATGTACCTTATCTTTGATATTATGATATACTCTCATTCTGGATGAAGACGTGGTCCTATATTATTGGACCTTCAGGATTACTGTTTCCATGAGGGTTTATTATTACCCTCGGAGGACGGTTGGGCCCGCAGGTCGGATTATATAGTTCAGGCCATCTTTTACTTATCCATTGTGAATTTGATTGCAACAGTCCACAGGCAATGATAAGAGGTACTTGCGCTAGGTCTTGGGACACCTCTGAGAGTGATTGATGTTACAGATGCAACTTTCTTTTTCGCTTTATATATAAACTGTGACGATGGAATATAAGAATTTTTCTGGCCTACTATGACCTGTGACCCAATGTTTTAAATTTCACGAGATCATCGAGCCCTGACTAAGTTCCATTGGAACGAAACGCGTTGGCTGAGGCTTTTTTTAAAAGATTGGAATAATAAAGAACTTAGTAACTGAAGATTTTGGAAACTTTCTGAATATTGCTTCTTTGTGCACCGTCCCTTTTGAAAAATTGTTTGGTATCTGTTGAACAGTGGAGTATAAGTGTGGAAAGCTACGGACGCGTGTTGCACACAATCAGTACTGATTTGTTAAACTGAGAAATTGAAGTGCCTAACCAGGGTCAGCCGCACTGTTTGTTGTTTGAAGGAATTGGCTCCTAATTTGAGTGGGGAGCAGGGTCTCTAAGAGGAAGCAGGCTTTTGGTTTCTCTTCCTCTAGTTTCACCCCCATATGCTGCAGCCGCATTCTTGATGACCATATTATAGATGCCAATGTTGTCTGGCGGTGAAGGCCTCAAAGGATATGTTTCTACGGTCTCTTCCGGGCTTTCGGCGTCGACGTCCTGCCAATCCAGGTCCTGGGTCACCGAGGATGCCGAGCCCAAACTTGTTCGTTGGTCTTCCTCGCCTTCTCCCTCATAGTAATAGAAGCCCTCTTCATCCTTGTGAGAAGTTGACCTGATATATGATGTTTCCAATTCTGGAACCACCTTGTATCAGTCCAAGCTTACCCTTATGGTGTCTGGTTGTAAGTCAACCTTGTAGACAAGCTATCTTAATGGTAGCATAGACTAAGCAGCCTTAAAGGCTTAACTCAAGAGGTCGTGTTAAGCGAGCTGTTTTACCAATCACAGTCCTGTAATATCAAATGAAAGGACACCACACAAGTATATATTATAAAAATATATGTATTTATTACTTACAATAATCCCCAGTATTCTTTATGAACAAAGGGGCACAAGCGTTAAATCAAAAGCACAGTATAACATACAAAGTTGCACAATTATGGATGAGGGCGAGGGGCCACTCAGACCATATATTAAGAAAGTGGTATAAGAGATACCAATCGAACAGTGGTTAGGCCTAGGGCCTAGGGAATCGCTGGGAGCAGTCAGGACAAGCAATGCTGAAGTCGGGAAAAGCCCGCGGGATTCGGGTGCAGTGCTGAAAGCACACGCATGCACCAATGCAAGTCAATGGTGCGTAAAAGTTAAGCAAATAGAGTTTTAGGACACTTCCGCTGAACCTAGAAAGACAAAACTTAAGACACAGACCCTAGAGGTGTGTACCAGTGTGGGAACACCGGCGTTGCAATGTTACCTCACCCACAGGAAGCGAGTGCACAGGGTCGAAGTAGTGTCGGGTTTCGTCACGCTGGTTCTTGGTGCTTGAAGCTGAAGAGGCTGCAGGCACTGTGAAGGAGAAGTGTCCGGTGGGATCCAAGGGTGGATCGAGGTCGAAAAGTACCTGAAAGCAGAGGGGACAGAGTCTGGGTCACTCAGCAGTGACCAGGGTGGAACCAGGCAATGTCGGGCGCAATCAGGTGGTTGTCGAGGAGCTTCTCCCCGCTGTCACGTGGGCTCTGGGGCATCTACGACGTCTAGGAGCGGGTCACGATCTGTCCCACGAAGGCTCTCGCCGTCGGCGCTGTCGGCTTCAAGATTGGAGCAAACAACACTTGGCAAAAGCAATCCACGCAGAACTGGAAGATTGCTTCTCACTCGGACCAGGAGGGTCAGAGTGGGGGCTCCTTTTCAGGGGAGCTGGTGTAAATCTGGAGCAACCAGAATCACAAGTTGTATTTCGGTTTTCGTCGGCACAGGGGCCACAAGCCAGCTGGCAAGTGACCGGGCCAACGCGTTGAGCCAAAAGAAGCAGAAGGGCCGCACGCAGCACTCGTCGAGTGTGGAGGGCTGAACTTCGGTGCAAGAGTGGCTCAGGGTTGGGGCTTCTCAAACCCCGGTGTACAGCTTCGAGGGTCACTCGTGGGCTGCACGGTCAGCGTCTCGTGGTCTTTTCAAGATGGCGTGCCCCACGCTTCCGGTCGCCTCCACGGGTCTCAGCTCTGCAGGGACTGTGGATCGGGCTGTTAGAAGGCAGGCAAGCTTGATCTCGTCGATCTCTGTCGCTCGAGTTCCGGCGGGAACTGCAACAAAGCAGACGTCGAGGTGCTGGATGGTGCCTGTTTGCACAGGGTGGTCACTCCTTGACCACAAGGGAGATTCTTCAGTCTTCTACGTTGAGTAGGATGTCGAAGGGTCCAGAGTTTCGTTTCTTATGTTTCATCAGGATAATCTGAAGTGCATTGGCACTGCTCCCACTCTTATTTAAATCTGGGGGGCTGGATTACCTGCTAGGTCCCCTCCTATGGGTGGGACCCAGGAAGGGGGTGGATACACCCCCTTCCTTTGACCCAGGCCGCGCTGGGACTGGGGCTGGTGTGCCCGAGAACCGGTTTGACCGGATTATGCAAGGGGCAGCCTTGTGCTCCCCATGCAAAGTCTGGTTTCTTTCAAACCTCCCTGCTACAATCCACTAACTCCTGTCTGGGGTGGTGTGACACCTCCTTGCGACAGGAAACCCTTTGTCCAGGCCCCCTTGGCTGAGTTTCGGTCAGCTTCAGGGGGTCAGACTTGTGTCTGTGGCAGAAGCATCCATTTTGTGGATCTGAGGCTCTTTTAGAAATTAACCGCATTTCAGCAAAGTAACATGTCTTCTCCCTCTAGAGGGGTGGAATGCTATCCCCGTCGCCAGAACTGGCGAGGGGATAGTATTCCAAATCGTATGACACCTTACACGACATGTTTTGATAAAGCCAAACCAAAGTTGCTATATAACCACGAGGATTATAATGCACCTAATAGTATATGGTATGGCATTATCCTGAAACAGCTTAGGGATTGGTTCCCGACCGCTGCAGACAGGCTCAGCTCATGCTAGAGCTCCATCTCACATTAAACCACACACTCTGCCTCCAGGATTGATAAGGCCTTCCATAGGAGTGGCTCACAGGTTTATATGTGTCCAGATATAGGTTTAGATATAGGTATACTATATCTAAGCAAGAGGTGATTACACCACCTTGCCCCAGCTGAGTGATCAGCCAGTTGTGTCAATTTAAGAACCGGCCAGGGGTGGCAAAAGATATGCTGCAGCCCCTGGTAGGCCTTGGTGGCACCTATGCCCTGAGCACCTATAGTGCATGGTACAGGGGCTGACAAGGAGTCCATTTCCAATTGTGGTATGTCCCTAGGGTACATGGAATCCATTTTACAGAGAGAGCAGATAGTCTGGGGCCCTGATTAGCAGGGAACCAGGCCAACTAAGTCAAAAACCCGCTAAACACAAGGCAAAAAATCTGGGGTAACCATAGTCAGGTAACCACCTTCCTACATAACCCCCCCAACCCCCCGCCCCCCCCCCCCCCCCCCCCCCCAACGAAAGGAGATAAGGCTATCCTTGGCCAGGTAAGCCTATATTGCCTGAGTGGCCATATAAGGAAGTACCTGCACTAGCATGGGTACCCCCTGTCTCATGGTCCACTAAGCAGTCCCTCACCCTTGGGGTATTAGAGGGTCTCCACCATAGGGAATCACTACCTTGGGTGTGTTTATGCAAAGTTAAAGGCTGGTTTGGATATGGAGTATTGAAGTGAGGCTCCACTAATTTAGGGCTCAACTTCCTCCAATTATCTTCCACCATGTGTGCCTTTCTTTCTTCAACTGAGTTGCACTGGGCTCTCAGGGTCAACCTCTGGCTACCTAAAGCTGGAGGCTGGGTCCCTCTGTTTGGCTTGCTGGAGGGACAGTTCAGGTTTGGGCCCTCTGGGTCCCAGGTTTGGCTGTGTCCAACAGAATCCATCTGTGGAAGGTCCCTAACTGTTTTTAAGGGGGCTCCCTCAGGAGTTTTTAAAGTTTTCACTTCACTAGGGCTACTAGTTTTGGTGCCCCTAATCTGTTGATGGGGGTGCTTTATTTGACAGGGGGCCCTCTGGGTCTCACTGTCCTTCTTGTCCTCTGCAGCCCTGGGCGGACTAAGGCAAGGTAGAGAGGGGCAGGTTACCTGCTCCAGACTGGGTCCCACCTGAGAAGGGTCCACTGACATCAGAGGCTCTGTCAGGCTAGGCCCAACCACCTCTGGGGCAGTTCCTTCATCAGGGGTAAGATCAGTTCCCTGAGGAGGCTGATCCTTTCCTAAAGTCTGGTGAGGGGGAGATTTCTCGTCCCCCTCTGTGCTCTCAGTTTGTGTGGAGTTATCCATCATTTCAGGCTTCACAACACACATATCAGTTTGAGTTTGGGCTGTGGCCATCACAGCCCCACCAACCTTTTCAGGAGGGGACTCAGTTTGTGTTTCTGCGGTTATCATAACAGCTTTGCTATTCTGTTCAGGAAGAGCTTTTGCTAAAGATGGGGCAGAGAGTTGCTCAGCCCTACCAACCTTTTCAGGAAGGACATCTTGAATTGGGGCTGTAGCCATTACAGCCCCACTAACCTTTCCATTGGAATTTACCATTCTAGAATGGGTTTCCTGTTCAACCTCAGCCCAGGCTGAGATTTCTAAATCATTACCAAGTAGGCAGTCTACAGGCAAGTTTGGTGACACTGCCACTCTCTTTGGGTCAGTGACACCTCCCCAGCTGAGACTTACTACTGCCATGGGATGATTTGTTTGGATTCCATCAATGTTTGTTACCTGGTATGTGGCACCTGGTAAAAGTTGTTTAGAGGGGACTATACAGTCAGCCACCATGGTGATGCTAGCCCCTGTGTCTCTAAAAGCTTCAACTTTCAAACCATTGATGATGGGTTCTTGTCTATATTTGCTCAAGGTATTTGGGCAATCAGAGAAGTTGGCAAACCCCATGCCAGTCTCATAAACAAGATTTGGTGATGGGGACCTGGATAGGCCAGGGTCCACCTGTGCTCCAAAAGTAAACCCACCCAGATTCCTGGGTGTGCTCCCACTTCCTGGGGGATTACTGCTGACAGTAACAGGAGGTGTTGGAACTGGCTTTGGAGGTATATTCTCTTTATTGCCATTATGGGGACAACAGTTGTCTGTTTTGTAATGCCCAACGTGTTTACAGACATGACAATAAGGCTTTTTCTGAGTTGAAGAAGTGTCTTGGGACCCACCTCCATTCTTGGCGTTTTGGGGCCCTGGGGAAGTCTTTTCCTTACTTTTATCCCCACCCTTTTCTTGAGGCTTGGTAGACTCCTTCTTCTGGTTACTGTCCTGATTCTTAGGCCTAATCCTGGTTCTGACCCATTTATCTGCCTTCTTTCCCAATTCTTGGGGAGAAGTCAAATCTGAGTCCACCAGGTGCTGGTGTAAGAGCTGGTTCTGACAATTACTTAGGATCTGCTCCCTCATAATCAAATTATACAATCCTGTGAAGTCATGTACTTTGCTGCCATGTAGCCAACCCTCCAGAGCCTTTGTAGCACAATCTACAAAATCAGCCCAGTCCTGAGTCTGTGTCTTCTGGGTGTCTCTGAACCTTAACCTCTATTGTTCAGTGGTTTAGCCAAACCCATCTATCAGAGCACTCTTCAGGACATTGTAATTGTTTGCATCCTCATGTCTAACAGTGAGGAGCTTATCTCTCCCTTTCTCTGAAAAGGAGTACCATAAAATTGCAGCCCACTGATCCTGAGGAACCTGCTGTACCATGCAGGCTCTCTCAAGAGCAGTCATCCATTTGTGGATGTCATCCCCTTCCTTGTAGGGGGGCACAATCTTTGTCAGGTTTCTACTATCATAGGACCTGGGTTTCTCTCTAGGAATATTGCTGCCACCAGTGGCATCTAAGCCACACATTTTCTGCTCTCTTGCCAAGGCAAGTCTAGCTTGAGCCAGGGCTACCTCCTCCCTCTCTATTTGGAGTTTGACAGCCCTCATCCTGGCTCTATGTTCTATCTTCTGAGAAGAAGTCATTCCTCTCTGAGATTCTCTTGAGGCACTAGAAATATGAGAGTCCACTGATGGAGATCTCACTCTTCTGTTGCCTGGGAGAATGATATTTTGGGATCTGGGGAGGTGCTGGCCCTCTCCATTCCCCAGTAGCTTTAAGTTGGCCTGGTTAAGCCTGGCAACTATAACCTGGCTACCCCTCTGATCCTGATTTTCAGGGTCCTCTACATCTGAGTCCTCCTCCTCCTCTTCCACCTCTTCTTCTTCCTCCTCTGGAGTGGTATCAGTTACAGGGGGGTTCACTCCATCTCCTGAATCTAGGGGAGCTGTACTCGCCTTAGCTAAGTCATCCTGTTCTAGAATGGCTATCAGGGTTGGAATGGTGGGACCTCTGCCCCTTTTTAGCCCTCTTGATATGCACAAGGCACACAAGTCTTTGTGGCTAAGTTTCTCATAGCTGGAAGTTGCCTTGGTAAGGTCAACTGTCACAGGCAGAGAGCTTGGAGTCTCACCTGTGCCAGACATGACTGCTAGTGAGGTGTAAGTGGTGCACTTACCTACACTAAGTGTTTTCCTACTGTACCTTGCTAGTGAGTTGTAGTCAGGGTGTGCTAATCCCTTTAATCTACAACTACTAAGTTCAGTAGAACTTAATATGCTAAGCTTTTGATTTATATGTACCTAAGGTACTTGATGTGATCTTTCAATTTGATAAAAAGATTGCAATGGTAAAACAACAGCAAGCTCAAATCTGCACCGCTGCACACCAATGTGAGAAGTTGACCTGATATATGATGTTTCCAATTCTGGAACCACCTTGTATCAGTCCAAGCTTTCCCTTATGGTGTCTGGTTGTAAGTCAACCTTGTAGACAAGCTATCTTAATGGTAGCATAGACTAAGCAGCCTTAAAGGCTTAACTCAAGAGGTCGTGTTAAGCGAGCTGTTTTACCAATCACAGAATTGTAATATCAAATGAAAGGACACCACACAAGTATATATTATAAAAATATATGTATTACTTACAATAATCCCCAGTATTCTTTATGAACAAAGGGGCACAAGCGTTAAATCAAAAGCACAGTATAACATACAAAGTTGCACAATTATGGATGAGGGCGAGGGGCCACTCAGACCATATATTAAGAAAGTGGTATAAGAGATACCAATCGAACAGTGGTTAGGCCTAGGGCCTAGGGAATCGCTGGGAGCAGTCGGGACAAGCAATGCTGAAGTCGGGAAAAGCCCGCGGGATTCGGGTGCAGTGCTGAAAGCACACGCATGCACCAATGCAACAAACACTTGGCAAAAGCAATCCACGCAGAACTGGAAGATTGGGCTGGATTACCTGCTAGGTCCCCTCCTATGGGTGGGACCCAGGAAGGGGGTGGATACACCCCTTTCCTTTGATCCAGGCCGCGCTGGGACTGGGGCTGGTGTGCCCCAGAACCGGTTTGACCGGATTATGCAAGGGGCAGCCTTGTGCTCCCCATGCAGTGTCTGGTTTCTTTCAAACCTCCCTGCTACAATCCACTAACTCCTGTCTGGGGTGGTGTGATACCTCCCTGCGACAGGAAACCCTTTGTCCAGGCCCCCTTGGCTGAGTTTCGGTCAGCTTCAGGGGGTCAGACTTGTGTCTGTGGCAGAAGCATCCATTTTGTGGATCTGAGGCTCTTTTAGAAATTAACCGCATTTCAGCAAAGTAACATGTCTTCTCCCTCTAGAGGGGTGGAATGCTATCCCCGTCGCCAGAACTGGCGAGGGGATAGTATTCCAAATCGTATGACACCTTACACGACATGTTTTGATAAAGCCAAACCAAAGTTGCTATATAACCGCGAGGATTATAATGCACTTAATAGTATATGGTATGGCATTATCCTGAAACAGCTTAGGGATTGGTTCCCGACAGCTGCAGACAGGCTCAGCTCATGCTAGAGCTCCATCTCACATTAAACCACGCACTCTGCCTCCAGGATTGATAAGGCCTTCCATAGGAGTGGCTCACAGGTTTATATGTGTCCAGATATAGGTTTAGATATAGGTATACTATATCTAAGCAAGAGGTGATTACACCACCTTGAGCCAGCTGAGTGATCAGCCAGTTGTGTCAATTTAAGAACCAGCCAGGGGTAGCAAAAGATATGCTGCAGCCCCTGGTAGGCCTTGGTGGCACCTATGCCCTGAGCACCTATAGTGCATGGTACAGGGGCTGACAAGGAGTCCATTTCCAATTGTGGTATGTACCTAGGGTACATGGAATCCATTTTACAGAGAGAGCAGATAGCCTGGGGCCCTGATTAGCAGGGAACCAGGCCAACTAAGTCAAATACCAGCTAAACACAAGGCAAAAAATCTGGGGTAACCATAGTCAGGTAGCCACCTTCCTACAATCCTGCTGATCTGCGGGTTCCGGAGTTTTCAGCAGCTCTTCGGCATCTTACCCCTCTTCGACCTTTACTTCGACAATCGTCGTGGGCTTCGAAGGGATGGTATATCTTCTCATCCGTTCGTCTAAATCTTTCTTTCTCTGGAGGATACTGTTCATTTCGGCCTTGAGCCTTCTCTTTTTCCTCTCCATTTCGGCGGCCTGTTCGGCGTCGAGTGTTTCGGCAGGTCTCTTCAATGTCGAAGTTGCCCTCGGCTCTTTTTCCTTCGTCCTCGAGCGTGCCTTTTCGGGGACGTGTTTCGACAACTAAGGTTTGTCTTGGGTTTTCATCGACTGGGAGTCCTTTTAGTAGGAGCCGCTTCGCTGTTTGTCCTTGGATGCAGCTGTGGCAGTCCATTGCTTCGGCGCCAGTGCTCCTTTCGAGGACTTTGACTGATTTTCGATAGTCTGTCTGGGTTTTAGGGGTCGACGTCTCTCTTACCTCCTTTGTCGACTTCATATCGGTCTCTACGACCGTGTAGTTCTCAGGTCCCTCAGTGATGTTGTCCTCTTCTCCACTGGAGAGGACCAAGTTCCGGAGCGACAGACGTTGACCTTGGCCTTGCATGTGGTAGTTGGCTCTCCTCTATCTCTTACGCTAAGGGTCTTCGGGGTGAATGCCGAGAGGCGTTGCAATCCTTGCTTTCGTGGTCAATTGGCAGGCAGAGGTTGCAAACTGGGTGCTGGTCCTTCTGCACGTACTTGTGGTGGCAATTATGGCAGAATTTGAAAGGTGTTTTGTCCATTCCTGCGCTCAGGGGGACCTCTGTTTGCGCATTCTCCGTTGGATGTCAAAGTTTTGTATGTTCCTCTACTTGTTCGTCGTCCCGGCTCTGTGTTCTTGATTGCGAGATGTATTCTCCAACTTTCTCTGCGGTTTTCTGCTTTATTTTCTCCTTTTTTTCCAAAAACTCTGGAACCTCTCGGTGACGATCCAGACCCAACGGCGGAAAAAAGAATCTGAAGATGGTAGCCAAAGGTGGGAGCTTCCGGGGGAAGCGCGCCAACGTCACGGGAGGACACCAAATGGTGGGACGTCGACGCCCACCTGGGTTACGAAAAAAAATAAAAAAATACTACGATTCCGGACCCAACCACTAGACCGCCGAATAATGCACAGCATAGTGAATCCAGAAAGATTAACGCTGTAAAACTGGGCTTGCGCTCGACACTGGCGGAATATCTTGATGGCAGAACCTCCCAAATGGGGTAAAAAAGAGAGCAGTGGTATTCAATAGAGTTGTGAGGAAACAGGAACAATGGTGAATTTAATTTACGCTTATTCAGCACTCAATAGCCTGCAAGCGGGACACTAGTGCAGACTGGGTGGGTGTGTCACAGGGTGTTTCTGTCCTCAGTCAAAGAAGCCTAGTGAGGATATCTTCTGCCCAATTCAGCAAAGAAGCCTGGGCATCATTCCTTCACCAGGTCTAGGTTTAGGTTCTCCCCAACCTAGTTCAGCAGTCACATGGGGTCTCTCTTAACCTAGATCGGCAGAGACCCAGTTGGGTGCCATCTAGGACCTTTCGAGTCCTCGATAGAATCTGCTGAGCTCTTTACCATCATCAGTCAACAGAGTGATTGGGAATGTTTCTAGACGCATTTGGCAGAATCCCCTGGTGTCTTTCTTGAGATCACTTGACAGTACTCTGGGGCTTCTCCAGACTCGGAGTTGACTGGAATAGTAACCATCTTTAGTCAATAGAACGTATTGCAGGGGGAGGGAAGGAGAGCAGTGTCCTGAATCAGTCAGCAGACTTTCCTGCGCTCTCTGCTTCTCTTCCCTGGCAGTGTGACTGCCAGACCCGTAAGGCTTTACTTCCCTTCAAATCCGAAGAACCATCTAGGGTTTATCTTCAGTTGCCTGAATCACCAAGTCTTGCAAAGTCCAGCTTGCTTTCAGTATGCAACTGCCCCAAAGCTAGGATGAGTGTTATGTTAACAGATATTACTAAAGTGCTTTATCCCGTGATATATTTCCTACTTTTATTTGATGTGGAGAAGTAAGTGGTAACTTGGGGTCTCCCTGTCCTGACATTGTTCCCCACAGCTTTCCAAAATCCCTCTACCCTCAGTTGGAAAAGCCCTTTACAGTCCTTTGAAGTCACCAGTCAGCAAAGTAACAGCAATCCTCTCAAGTCCCGTCAGTCATCATTAACTCTGTATCATTCTTCAGGGGTTTATTATGCCTATGTCTGGCAGCTTGAATCAGTTGGGAAAAAAGCCTCTCCTATTCATAAAAGGCCAAATTGAAAGTAGGCCCCCTGTAGTCTTCCAAATTTCTCTGACCCCCCTCGCCCCCCACTTCACCCCCCTCCTTGCACTCAGCATCACTCTGATCTCCTATCTTGCACGGGCTTAGGAGTCTCTTGAACACCTAATGTGTTTTTATTCAACCTTTCGATAGAGGCCCTAGTACTCCCTGGGCAAGGAAGAGGATATTAATTGCCATGTAAACAGATTTGACAAACCTTTTTGTCCTTCTCGGAGCCATCGGTTAGCAGCACTCCCTTGGCCTGCATATGTCGATACAGTACTCTCTGCAAAGCTGACATGTCACATTTGATGACGTACTCCACCTGCAGAGAGAAGGCAAACAATATCCGCACTTACTGAACAACTACTGCCCCTCAATTGCCTCACACAAGAATATGTTTCTACCAGAGTTCAAAAGGACTCTAATCAGATTTTAAAAGTACCCATTTCTTACCTTCTCTGGCAACTGTGCTTCTACCTCCTTCTTTAACCGTCTCAGAAGGAAGGGACGCAGCACTTTGTGCAAGCGCCGAATAATCAAGATGGTTTCTTCCTCATTTAGATCCACCTGTATGAAAAGGAGTGACAAGATCAGTGGGGGTATGCTCACAAGAAAGAAAGAAGAAACAATACAAACAGGGAAAACATGGCGAAAAACTCTCCAATTAATGAAAGATAAATCCATAAGAGGAGGTGTGCTGGACTATCAGTGTTATGGTGTTAGAGTGCATGTAAGCGGCAAATGCTACAGGACGCAGAGACCATCGCTGCATACTGGAGTAGGTTGAGTTCAATTGTCAGCAATCAGGATGTGCCTGGAGACCAATGTCTTTAAGAGTTGTCCTGAATGTTTGATAGTGGTCAGAGAATATAATAAGAATATAGTGCTCATGAGGTCCTAGGTTGATTGTCCAGAGTATGTTTAATTATCAGCAGGTAACTAATTATATTAGGATTCTCGGTCCTGCCATACCCATGCCTTGCATTACTTGCTAAGACAGGTTTTGCATGTGCAGCAAAAGCCTAATATATGCCAATGTCCTCCTGGCAGAGATCCCTGCTGTAAAGCATTTTTATGGTTTCAAATGTCCCGATTTGAGGTTTGCAGGCAAAAAATTATTTTTACAATGTACTTAACTCATTACATAATTTTGTAACTCCTAAAATGGATTTAAAAATGAATAAGGAATCGCTATTTCGAAGGGTCCTGTTGTAGGTGCCCCTTCAAAACATCTATTACTTTCTTGCCTACGTATCAATATATATATATATATATATATATATATATATATATATATATATATATATATATATATATTTATTTATTTTTTAAACACAGTCCTGCTTTAATTAAGGAAAGCGGCTGCATGTAAAAAGCGATCCCAGACATGGTGATCTGCTGAAGCAGGCTACCAACTGTAATGAGTTACAATTTAAGACCTATCCCATGAATCCTGATAAAGTAAGTCAGAATGCAACACACTATGGTTTGAAATTTTGTGGACCAACCTATTAGTATATAGTTTGGTTTGCACACTTTCACAATGGTCGCAAAAATACTAGTCACAAATATCAACCAAAATTTTGTACCAGAGTTATTTTACATAAAGTCCTTTATTCTAAAGCACTGGAGATAAAACAATGTGGGAATTTATGAGATAAAGTGCTTCCTGAAAATCCATATTGTACCAGGGCACCTCACTGTCAAAATGTCTTACTGTGGCATATTTGAACTCAGATTTACTGTGATCCTTGATGTAAGATTCCTATGTTATCCATGCATCACCCTGGATAAACACTGGGTGTGACCAGAAGGCAAATGCAAACAACTGGGACTGCTCCCATAGTCCTACAAACACAGTGTACATAGAGATGTTTTCTTAATACCTTTTCTCCAGTCATGGCAAAGGGCGCGTTAAACCATTGCTCAAAGGTGCTGCAGCTTTTGAAGATGGTGGGCAAGAGGAAGTTGAGCAGCGCCCAGAGCTCAGGAAGCTTGTTTTGAAGGGGTGTACCAGTCAGCAGCAGTCGTCGGGGAGCAATGTAGTGTGTGTTGAGGACTTGCGTTAGCTTACAGTGGTGGTTCTTCATTCTGTGGCCTTCATCAACTATCATGTACTTCCAACGGATCTGTACAGGAACAAGAGGACAGATAACACAAATTCAGATAAACCACCAAGAAAAACAAATTCAGATAAACCACCAAGAAAAACAATCGCAACATGAGAAAACGACCTTTCAATTTCTTGTGGGCAATACACGGAAATACATCACTGTTGGTCCAAATAAAAAATGTGGAACCACCAAGGAGTTAGTCCGCCTAACAACAGTCTTCCTAACAGCTAAAAGTGTGCAAAGAGCACTTACTCACCTTTGCCAAAATTTGCTTGTCTTTAATAATGTATTCGTATGTAGTCAATAAGACATTAAACTTTCCACTTCGGAGCTGAGGGACGAATCCTTTCCGCGCTGCTGGAGAGCCCTAGCAAATGGGGAGAAAACAAATTACAGCAGTTATTACTTGTATACAGCTACTTCCAGGTGGACACAAACCTTACATCATAATTCAGTTCCAACACAATGTAAATCTTATATGGGAGAATGCTAGAAAATAGGGCACGAAGTCTCACTGCTAAACTGCAATATTAACCCCTTCCATGCTCATGACGAGCTGAGCTCGTCATGCAGTACACTGCTTGTGTGCTCATGACGAGCTGAGCTCGTCATGAACCATGGATTTGAAGCACTTTCAGCATAGAGGGAGAATTGCTGTAGCATTGATGTGGTTAACCAACTTAAAATGCCTGGTAAAATCTCAAATGAAATCACTGAATGCTAGTAGAGCCATGGCTAGTCCTTGCATGAAAGAACAAGGATAGCCTCTGATGTGTCAGGCCTGCAATAGTACTCTCACCTTGTACGATACTTTCACCACAGATGGGCCCCATTTATCGAATTCGTACACCCAATTGGACAGCGTTCTGGAAGATAAGGGGCAACAAATTTCAAGAAGCGGAAACAAACACTCTTTAGCTGTAACAAGATTTTGCCAGCCTGAAATTATTTAACCTTTAAACAACAAAGATAGTAGGCAGAGGGCTATTTCATTAGTGGTCTGCTCCCCAAGGCCCACTCGTGTAACCGAAGGCAGGGTGGAATTGGGTGATGCTGCAGATGGATAGTGAACTACATATGTCAGAGTGAGACTGGTCTCCATTGGTTGGCAACCACCCCACAAAAGAATAGTGATCAGATCTAAAAAGTTCTCTTCTTTTTTTCACAAATTAAAAACGTTTTTTAACACAAATCTCGCAAACTCTTGCTGTGTCTTACATGAACAGGCTGACATCATAGCCCCGCCTTAAACTGCCCCACTTTTTTTCCCCAAATGTATTCTATCTGCTAAGGCGTACTAGAAGATCCTGTTCGGCATGTACTTTGGACACCATGTTGTTTCATCCTTCAATGCAGAGCCATTGCACAGGATTTGTCATTGCATGCCATCTGGATAGAAGATGCTCGCCAGCACAGTACCACAGGTGTTTTAACGAATTATTGTAATACAGACTTGCTTCAGAGGCTACTGCTACATCTACGTAGTAGCTGGCTGCACAAACACAGTTATTCTTTGCAAAGAAGCACATCTAAAATTTTGTAAACAGGTGCAGGACTGGTGTTTGTCACTTTCATGACACAAGCATCTAAGAATAGTGGGGCCCTATTCCAACACAGAAAAAATGTGGGAAAATAAAATGCTACAAAAAAGATACTACAGCCTAAAGTAATAGCATTTAACACTTAAAACTGTGAAAAACAGCAACTCAAAGTTGCTAAGAACATAGGAGCTAAGTAAGCTTTCTGAGTCCCTCATGGAAAAGCAGAGAAGGCACATGAAAGACTTTCAGAGAGAGTGACAGCCCAGAATCCGTCAATCCCAAAACCAAAACACATGATTACCCTACAGGCTCAGGGGCTTGGCAAAGTTGACACAAAAAAGACAACAACGTTCGAAAGCACAATAAGAATGAATGGGAACACCATGTTCCACAGGCTTCATAAACAACGACTTGGACACCATTCTAATGTACCTACAGCATATATTAAACCTCTACACAAGAATAGTAAACCCCTCCAGAATTACTGTCCTAGAAGGATTGGATTTAAAGCAGAGGCAGTAATTCAACATAGTCCATTATGCAGTGCACACTAGGCTGGGCCACAAACATCTCTCTAGGCCTAGCAAGCAGTGGAAACTAATTACAATCAATGCTCTCACGGAAATTACGCTTACTCACGAGTTGACAAACTTTTACACTTAAGTCACAGGTGGTGAAGGTAGCACTATCAATATTGTCATGATGTATATGTGTGTCTGATACTAACAAAATTGACCACCATCTCCTGTGCATCGTTTGAAAATGTTCCCTTGCTTTCTTATTTTTCAACAGAAATCCCCTGACGAAGGGACCCAGTGACCCGAAATGCATTGAGTTATAATTCATTTGAAAATGTATAATTCGGAATACTGATGTATTTGTGTTATGCTCGATTCGGTCTATTATTTTGATATGTTTGTGAAAACAAAATGAAAATAAGTTTGTTTTCTTGAAAAAAATTGTTGCAAGTAAAAGTGTTTAAATAACATGAACATTGTCTAATATTGTTGGTGCGTGTTGGAGTCCCAGCCGCCATCTCGGGGTTGGGCCACTTTCATTGTTACTCACGAGAGAGGCACGATGATGAGAAAGGGCCCGTTGATGCGCTTGTGTTCCATGAGGTATGTGATCAACGCAATGGTCTGGATCGTCTTACCCAAACCCATCTCGTCTGCCAGGATGCCATTGAGGTTATTATTGTAGAGAGACACAAGCCATTCCAGACCCTTAACCTGCAGTGGTACAACAAACAAAATCCCAAAGTGGTTACATATCCAAGCTTCAAAATAGTTAAACTATTGCACCAGCAATCGTGTGTTTTCATATCATGAACGTTTTTACAGGTTTCATATTTTATTTCTTGTACAGTTTTATTTTCATTATTAAAATATTTTTGCTCTCTATCGTCTGAAATAAAAATGCAATTTTGGGGGACTAAGAGGGGACAAATCAAGTATGGTAGATTATGACCTACAGTCCCTTAGAAATCAAGATAAAGTCGGTTTCATTAGTCAAGGAACTGACATCTATGATAACATCCTAAAAGCCAGACATCTTCTAGGGTCTCCAGGATTTTCCTATATATGTTTACAATGCAGGCAAATTTGTTGGATGTTGAATACACTTGATACAAATAAATATCTTTAAAAAAATAGCATCACGTAACTTGAAAAAATGATCAAATCCTAATAAATGTCACATTTAAAACACATTTCGAAAACAGAGCCCATTAAAATGTTGATAAAATTGATCATGTAAGAGCTTCTGACCTCAACGATCACCTCATCCCCTCTCACCTGATACTGTTTCAACTTGCCGTTCACCAGCAGGGTGGATTGCTTCTCCACAGCCTCGCTGACGGCATGAGCAACAGCATAGTAGGACTGGAGTCCACGGAGAGCAGCTTGTGACATGCCATACTCATCGTCAACATCTTGCTTGGCACTTCTAAAGGAAGTAAAAATAAAACACAATTGGTTTGTGTGAGTGAAGATGATAGGTGTCACTTGCTTGTAATGGTGGCTCTCCGGTATTCAAGTCTCACATGATGATTATCTGTAGAATATAACTGAACTGAAAACAAACAAGTCAGAACCATACATCAGATCTTAAACAAAGAACCCAGAGAGGACAAGTTTGCACATTCTTCCAAACTGCTGAGCGTATGTCAAGACTCCTATGTCACCCATGTTGGTATTATTGGAGTTTGCTTCTCCTGCAAAGGTTAGTCTGCGTGGGCTCATTATTTTTTTTTTAAAAACCTGTGCTGATAAACTATTATGGGAACAGGCGTGTAACAAACAAGCGCAAAAGAACTGCTTACTCAATAATGTGTCTAGCATAGCCTTCAGCGACCTCATCGCTGTCCGGATCAGATATTTTCTTCTTCTCTTCCTCCAGCACAGACGAGCTTGAACCAGACTGCTCTTCCTCTTCGTCCTCTCAGAGGTACATAAAGAAAAACTTTGTTACAAAACTTCAGAACTGCACTGTGGCACAGCAATCACACCCAGAAACTGCTGGAGTAAAGGCCCTCAAACCTTTAGATGTCAACCAGAATGTCAAACAACGTATTACACCTTATTATGAATAAACTAAGGATATTACACTTTCAGAACAAATCACAAGCAACCTGAAAAAAATGAGTACTTACCACATAGGCACACACAAACCAATAAATTCTTACTTTGCCAAAGTAAAAAGAAAATATGGGATAATTTTTTTCTTCAATATATCCACCTTTGAGAATAAATAATTTTCAGTCTAAGGGTCAGTTCATTGTATATCGAGGGGTTGGTAAAGTTTCAGACAAATAAACATAAATCTGTCCGAAAGGGCCTCCTTCGTCAGCTTTTAACACCAATCTCCGTTTCGAACGTCACAGGAAGCAACACAAAGGCGATACAGGTTTGCAGAAAATCTGGGAATAATTAAAACGTACTCCCGGAATTTCCTTTCTCTCAGTATTTATGCACAGCAGCACAAGCTATTTCACTGAAGCTCTGCCAATGATCTTGTATTGTTTATCGACATGTAAGGTATTTCTTTCAGAGCCCAAACACCCAAAAATACAAGCGGCATGTTCAGAGGTTCTCAAGGAGAAGGCATTGTAAGAAGTATAAGTAAAATAAACAGATCATGAGTATTCTGCCTTAGATTTCTAGTCCAAATACATAATACAAATTATTCCTGTAGCTGAAGAAGAGGGGTTTTCCAGAAACCTCCCTGACAACAAGCAAGAAACACAAAGGTCTGAATATAAGGAAGATGCAAATATACTTATAAGCAGTGTAAACAAGCTATGGCCTGTACCTCTTCCTCCTCCTCTGAGCCACTTTCTTCACTGTCGGACCTAGGAGCTACTTCGTACCTAGAAAACAAATAATGGAAATAGACAATGCTATTAAAAAACATACAAAAATTAAACAGCGATGCTCTCAACAAGCTAGCAGTCCTTCATTTCAGAGAGAGATGCTTGGTGCTTCTATATTCCAACAGTGAAACTCATTTAATTTCCATCTTGTAGGAAGCTGGTTCTTCATGTGATATGCCACTAGTTGGTTATATTGTGTAAAGAGTGAAGAGATTCCCCCAGAAGTGTACAGGGCTCAATGTAAACCCAAAGTGCTCTATTCGTGATAATATGGTCGAGCAGCCTTAAGCCTAACACAGAGGAGTGCAAGACATGTGTTATGCATACACTGATAAATAAATGACATCTCAAAAAGGAGATCCACACAAATTTTTGAAAAAAACACTTATTTCAAGATTTAAGACCAAGATTAACGTTAAAAGGTAAGTACGTTTAAAAAAAAATACTTTTCACTTTAAAAAGTGGACACCGCAATGTTTCAGTTCAGCAATGGGAGGAAAACAATAATGCAGTTATTCAGGTAAGTACATGTCTTACAGATCTAGTCTTCGGGATTTCAAGTCAACACTAGGCAAGGTTCAAATTAGTACCAAGATTGCACCACCAGCGGCACAGAGGCGGTGTGTGCAGTGGTCAAATTCGGGTTTGGGTACCCAATGTAAAACAATAGAGACAGGGGTGATTGAGGTACCCTTCTCAGGTGAGTAAAGCGGTGTCACAGATTGATCTCCTAAAGTAAACGTAAGCGGGTGGGGGCCACAAGCCAACATCAAACTTACACCCTCAGCAACACATGAGCGGCCGGTTGTAGAGTGGCAACACAGTGGCATGCGCCTAATGCAATTCAATGGGCAGATTGGTTTTGAAAAGAGGTTGCAGGCTCAGACCAAGAGGCCAAACGAAGAAAACCCCACAGCTGCCCATAAGTTCTAATGGTAGGGGATGTAGGGACATGGTTGGTCAAGCTCCCCAAGGGTTGCTGGTTCAGGGGTATCCTTTAGCATTGGCAAAAGCTTACCGGGCAGTTCGCGGCCAGGGGGAGCCTTCGAATTGAGGTTGCAGGCATCGAGGTAGAGTCCATAAGGGCCAGGCCATGGTAGACTCTGGCTCAGAATCACTGGGGAACTTTCGCAGGACAAGTGGGCCTCTTGGACTCGGGCATCGGGTGCAGAGGTGGGTCAGAAGCGGTTCCTCAGGGCAGAAACGTTGGTTTCTTCTGGACAGGTCCACTGGAGTTTCTTGATCTTTATGGTTGGCAGGCAGTTCTCCCAGGGTTGACTTTTGTAGCAAGGGCGAAAGGCAGCAGACAGGCCAGCAGGGCTGGTGCAGTCAGTCACTGGTCCTTCTTTCTTGCTGTGGCGGCTCTTCGGCGACCGGGCTTAATAGTTCGTCAGGGATCCGATTTCCGGGTCTGGGGGTGCCACCTAAATACTAGATTTAAGGGTGTTACAGGAGTGACAGGTATGGACCAATGGGTTCCTTCCCTGGGGTGTCTACACAAGCGGAAGCTCCTCCACTAAGGTGGAGGAGCGTCACACCACTGCTCTCTGAGCAGTTAAAAAAGGAAAAATAATATGATAATAATGTAAAGTTATCATTTTATTTTTCCATACTGGCTTATGGGTGGGGCTAGGCTGGCCAGAGCAGGGGGGAGTGGTGGACACTTGCTAAGTGCGCATAACAGTTTGGCCGACCCAACAGTTATGCGCACTTCGCATGTTATCCACCCAGCTGTTTTGCACAGCCGGGTGGACAACACGCACAGGCTCCCATTCCCTGTCTAAGTGCAAAACCAGGGCGCTCAGTCCAATCAGGACGCCGCCGTCATGGTGGTGACAGCAGGGTCGTGATTGGCTTTGGGTAGCATGTGTGCTTCCAAGAGTCAGAAAAGAAGAGGACAGAAGAGAGGTGGCGGCAGTACTCAGGTGTAGAAAGCTGGCTCTGTATATACTATACCAAAATTAGGTATAGTGTGCACAGAGTCCAGTGGAACCCCAAAGGTAGGCAGAGGTAAAAGTAGATAGCACCTTACTCTCTATTTATGGTAGTGTGGGGGAGCAGCAAGGCTTTATCAGAGGGTATTGTTAAGCATTTGTTGTACACACAAATGATGTCACACACTCAAAGACTGAACTTTGTTTGTATCAAAATATTAATTTGTTATTTTGTTTGTAGAGCCAAGCCTGGCACAGGTAAGTGAAATAAATGCTTTGCAAAATCTTATGCAGTTTTACAATTGAATGCAGTTGATTGAAATATAGGTAAGTCAAAATCTTGAAATTACTTTTCAGATTACTTTTTAAGTTACTTTTTGTACTTAGTGTGATATGCATAGATATCACACTGGGACATTTCCTAGAGAAATGTTAAGTAAAATCTGTTTTGCAGTTGTAGTTTTTCAGGTTTCCATACAAATCTACTCCACACACCATTTTTCAGAGAAAACAGTAATTGGATTCCTATGGAGAGAAATTATGTTATTGGTCAATAGGCAAGTATTCGGTCTTTGTAGTTGAGTTTCTGGGGTTAGAAGAACAATTGTTACTTACCTGTAAACAGGTGGTTCCCCAGTATTGGTGTCTTTCATAGATTCACATGCTTGAATATTTCCCGTCGTCAAAGTGGGAGTCCCACGGTAAATAAAATAGCAATAATGCTAAATATATGTATATATATGAAAACATAGTACATAATAAAAGAAGAGGAAATACAACTGAAAACCTCCAAAATGATTCCTACATAGGAATGCATTGAAAGAGAAAAAACTACTTGTAACACATTAGTGTCATTATGTTAGTCCAATTTGCAGCCAATCAGGCGCCAGCACCCTCTAGAACCTTCTCCTCAGAAGCTCAAGCCCTCAGATTTTCGTAGCACCAAAGTGACCAAGAGTGCATGAGGAGAAGAGAGCCTCTGAGGGGAGGAGGGTGGGTCGCATGTGAATCTATAAAAGACACCAATACTGGAGAACCACCTGTTTACAGGTAAGTAACAATTGTTCTTCTCCAGTATTAGGGGTGTCTTTCATAGATTCACATGCTTGAATAGAATAGAAAGCAGTAACCTCCGAGAGCTCAGATTGCTAGGCACATATGGAAAACCAAGACAGTAATAATAATACAGTCATGTAAAACATCATTAGCAATCACAGCAAAAACAGCAAGGAGGGGGGAACAGAGGCTCACCTTATTGGAAAAGATGACTAAGGATTGCCTGACCCACTGCGGTATCCGCTTCATTGATGGCATCCAAACAGTAATGCTTGGTAAAGGTGTGCCTGCTGGACCATGTCGCTGCACGGCAAATCTGATGAAGAGGCACACCAGCAAACAAGGCGGTGGATGAAGACATCGCCCTCGTAGAATGAGCCCTCACTGAAGACTGCAATGGTTTGCCAGCTTGTAGATGGCAGAAGGTAATAGCTGAAGAAAGCCAACGGGCAATTGATGGTTTGGAAACTGGATGCCCCTTACGCAGTCGTCCATAAGCAATGAACAGTTGATCGGACTTGCGGAAAGAGGCAGTTCTGGCAATGTAGAATTTAAGGCATCGTTTGATGTCCAAAGAATGCAAGCGCTGCTCCGCCGGAGAGCTTGGGTCCGGAAAGAAAGTTCGTAGGAACACAGGCTCATTCAGATGAAAATCCGTAGGCACTTTAGGTAGGAACGAGGGGTTGGTGCGAAGCGCCACTCCATTAGGTTTGAACTGTAGATAAGGCGGCTTGACAGTAAAAGCGTGAAGGTCGCTCACGCGACGAGATGAAGTCAAAGCCAAAAGCAGCGCAACTTTCCAGGTGAGGAATTTGATATCCGCCTTATGGATAGGCTCAAATGGTGACTTCATAAGTTAAGATAGGACAATATTGAGGTGCCAAGGTGGAGGAGGGCGGCGAACAGGTGGGAACTTGCGGAAGAGCGCTTTGAAGAATTGACGTATGATTCGGGATGAACAGAGGGAAGAAGAGCCATTGTGTCGAAAACGAGAGATTGCAGCTAGGAAAACTCTCAGGGTAGCATGAGAAAGTCCGGACTGAGCGAGGCTTAAGAAGAACGGAAGAAGCTGCTCCGGAGTGGAATGGATGGGATGGACATTCGCTGCCACGCACCAATGACAGAATCTCTTCCACTTGAGTTTGTAAGTTTTGATGGCAGACGGAGCCCTAGCCTGAGCAAGGATGTCTCTGCATTCCTGAGATATGTTCAAGTCTGCGAATTCAAGGTGCTCATGTTCCATGCCGACAATTGTAGCGTGGAGGGGTCCGGATCGCACACTTGGCCCCTGTCCATCGTTAGGAGGTCTGGACGGGATCGCAGAGGTATGGACTCGCACTGGGACAGCAGAAGCAGTTCAGAAAACCATGCCTGTCTGGGCCAACGAGGTGCGATCAATATGATGTGGCAGGGCTGTCTCCGCATTTCCACAGCACCCGCGGTACTAGTGGAATCGGCGTAAGCGAATAGATCGCACCAATCGATCAAAAGGGCATTCCCGTACGACCCGGGGTGGGGATGCCAACTTGCGTAAGACGGGCATTTTCGATTCTCTGGTGTTGCAAAGAGGTCTAGAGCTGGGCGACCCCATCGGTGGAACACAAAGTCTAGAGTCGGCTGGTGCAGTTCCCATTCCTGTGTTGAGGAAGTGGACCTGCTCAGAGAGTCCGCCAGGATGTTGGACACGCCCGGCAGATGGACAGCTGTCAAGGTGATCTGATGACGGAGAGCCCAATCCCAGATCGACTGAGCCAAGCGAGACAGATGTGGAGACTTGGTTCCTCCCTGTTTGTTCACGTAGTGCATGCTGGTGGTGTTGTCTGTTTGGATAAGCACTGACTCCCCGTGAACTACAGGTAGGAATGGCTTGAGCCCTAGGAAGATCCCCATCAACTCTAGCCTGTTGATATGCCACGTGCGTTGGGGCGGAGTCCACTTGCCTTTGATGGATAGGCCTTGGAGATGAGCGCCCCACCCCTCCAGAGAGGCGTCCGTCGTGAGCGTGAGATCTGGTGCGTGAACGAGGAATGACGTTCCCGTCTCCAAATTGGTTGGCTGCGCCCACCAAAGCAAGCTTTTTCTCATGCGGGCCGTGACAGCAACTAGGTCGTTGAAAGACCAGGAGACCTGACGCCACTGTAAGTCCAGTTCCTCCTGCATGGGAAGGGTGCGCAATCTGCAATTTGGGATCAGTGCGATACAAGATGATGTCATCCCCAAAAATGACTTTAACGTCCGAACAGAAACGGACTATCTTTTTCGAATGAGGGAGACCAGACAAAGGATCTTCTGTCGCCGCTCGTGCGAGACGAACGCCTTTGAAAGTTTCGTGTCTAGGATCGCTCCCAAGAAATTCCTTGTTTGCAGAGGCGCCAACTGTGACTTTTCGACGTTGATGGTCAACCCCAGGGATTGAAACACCTGCTGGCAAAGACGAGTGTCCTGACATAGATGATGGTGGGATTGAGACTTGAGGAGGCAATCGTCCAAATATGGAAAGATTTGAACGCCCTGGAGACACAGGTGAGCCACCACAGGGGCCAGTACTTTAGTGAACACACCAGGAGCTGATCGCAGCCCGAAGGGCAGGACCTTGAACTGATAGTGCATTTGTCCTACTTTGAAACGCAGGTACTGGCGATGTTGTTCGATAATTGGGACATGAAAGTACGCGTCCTGAAGGTCTATGGTGGTCATGAAATCCTCGCTGGATAGAAGACGCAGGATTTCCAGCAATGTCAGCATGCGGAAAGATTGGCACTTTAGGAACTGGCTGAGAGCCCTCAAATCCAGAATGGGTCGCCAATCTCCGGTCTTCTTGAGTATGAGGAAGAATCGAGAGTAAAACCCTTCTCCCCTTTGATGTTTCGGGACCACTTCGACTGCACCCTTTAAAACAAGAAGACGGACTTGATGGTAAAGCTCCTCGAGGTGTGGAGGAGGAGGGCCAAAAGGTGGAGTACGAGGAGGAGTCTCGACGAATTCTAAGGTATGACCCCGCCGTACAATGTCCAAAACCCAGCGGTCCGAGGTGATGGAGGACCACTGAGAATAAAACAGAGAGATTCGACCTCCAACACTTTGGGGATGACAAAAGTAATTGGCGCTTAGGAGTGGAGCCGCGATAGGAGGACTTTCCCCTATAGGGTCTGGAGGGCTGCTGACGAGTCTGCTGAGTGGATGCGTAACGCTGGTTGCCCTGATTGTAGGAGCGATATTGTTGCCCTCCTCGAAAATTGGAAGTGGTGCCGCGTCCGCGCGCACCTCGAAAGGACTGCTTCCGGATTTGCAACGAACCCAAGGACTTTGCCGTATCAGTGTCTTTCTTAATAGACTCCAAGGCGTCATCGATGTGAGAACCGAAGAGCGATTCACCATCATACGGCATATCAAGTATCTTGGATTGGACTTCCTGCCGGAAAGAGGTGGATTTTAACCAACCCTGACGTCGGAGGGCAGCTGCACTTGCAAGCAGACGGAAACCTGTACTAGCAATATCGACTGCACAGTCGATCATTTCTTCCGAAGCTCTCTGCCCATCATGAAGAATCTGCTGAGCGTCCGCCTTGGAAGCTTCAGGTATAAGATCTATTAATGCAGATATGTCCGACCACATCTGCCGGTCATAGCGTCCCAAAATGGCCAAGGCATTGGCCGCACGGACAGAAGTGGAAGCCATGGTTGAAAACGTGCGGCCAATAGCGTCTAGGCGTCGACTCTCTCTATCCGGTGGTGCGGTGATTGGAGACGCTGGGTTCCGGGATCGACGCTGTGCAGCTTAAGTTACCACTGAGTCCGGCTTAGGGTGAGAAATCAAGCATGCCGGAGAACCAGTTGGGGCCTTGTATTTTTTCTCAAGGCGCGGTATTTGAGCAGGCAACGAGTTTGGAGCTTGCATGAGTTTAATTCCCTCCTTCCAAACAAAATCGATGATCGGAATCGTGTGGACCTGCTTATAAGGCTTATCTTTAAAATCATAGAGGAAACAGTCCTCCTCACGTTGCGATCTAGGCAATTTGAAACGCTGAGCCGCTTTATCCGTTAGAAGATGAAAATTGGCGATATCTACAGGAGGTGATTCACCAGAGTGCCCTGGTTGAGGAGAAGGCGTCTGTGCTCGATAATCGTCCCACTCTGCCATATCCTGGTCGCCTGCATCTTCGTCCGAATTGTCAGGGACCTCTCCGTCCTCACGTTCTGGGACCGCCTCATCATCTGCATCGTGCGGATAAACCGTAGTATGGATTCTGATTGACGTCTGCACCTGAGACGAAGTCGTAGGTGGTAACGTTGGCGGAAGAGACGGTGGAGGCAGTGCAACGGCAGCAGGAGATGGTACAGGAGTACCTTGTGGCGTTGCTGGGAAACGACGGTTGTAATCATCCAGCATATGTTGGAGATTTGAGATCACGGTTAACGGTATCATAGCCATAGGCACTTGGACCAACTGTTCCTCAGGTTGAGACTCTTGGTCTCCGCCATCTTCGTCAGTGTCCGACTCCTGACATTTGATAATCAAGTCAGATGGGCTATGGGCTGCCCCAAACGTGTCACCTTCATTTTCAGAGTCAGTTTCGTGCTCGGATGTAGTGGCAAACATTGGAGAAGGTGGTTGCGGCTCTGGAGCAGAGATCTGTTGGCACGGAGCCTTATTGCGACGATGGGAGGAATCAGCAGAGGATCCTGAAGTCTTCAAAGGCACTAACGGTAATGAGGCAAAGGAAGCCGGTGCCACCATCGACGGCATCGTCGACAGTACTGATTTGGCTACCGACGAGGATGATTTTGAAGAACTCTTCGTCGACGGAGTCGTCGTCGGGGTCCCCGTCGACGGACGATCCATCGTAGACGAAGTCGTCGACGATGCAGTCGTCGGCGGAACAGTCGTCGACGGATCAGTCGTCGACGCAGGAAGAGCCTCCGTAGACGGAGTCTTCGTCGACGGGGCTTTGGTCGACGGAGTCTTCGTCGACGATACCTTGGTCGACGGAGTCGTCGACGACGACGACGAAGATTTCCTAGAAACTTTCGTCGACGAGGATTCCTTCTTCGTCGACGAGGTGATGGGAATCGTCGACGGACAGGCTTGGATGGCAAAAACTCTCGTCGACGTGTATGTGTAATGATTTCCAAGCAGGTCCTGCCAAATAATAATGAAAGGCAGCGCACAGCGCTGTTACCGTGATTCTGTGTAGAGAAGGTCTGAATATACACCACACAATGGTCCACGCAAGAGCCCCAAAAAATAACGTAAATATGGTCCAGGGAAGAATGAAGAAGTGCACAGTAAACCAGCAACAAGTGAGGATTATAATAAAACACCAATGGGCAGTGCCCAGCCGATGGCAGAGAGTATCCCGGCCGCCGGGCGAAGCACTAGGGAAATAAGGGGTAAGGGTTTTGGCTCTCTAAAGGGATCAAGAAGGTGCCCAGCTGGATGGTGGAGAGTAGACCCGGCCGCCGGGCGGGGCACTAAGAAAAGCTATGGAGATGGGAGGCTGTGCCCAGCCGGATGGCGGAGAAAAGTCCCGGCCGCCGGGCGGATCACAAGGATAGGGGGACAGTGGGACAATAGCTCAATAAACGGCCACACACGGGATAGAGGACGTCCGGTAGAAACGACGTCACTTCAACCGCAGATGCAGCCAGAACGGCACTGAGGAAGGCAGTGAGCTAAACCCTTCACAAAGAAGGCAGGCAACCAAACGGAAGTTAATCAGGAACGAAGAAACCGGAAGTCAGGCAAAACTAGTTGGAACGGAACCCAAAACGGAAGGAGCTAGACGCAAGAACGTAAAGCAGAGTTCTGTTGTTCTGCGCGTCTTATATATTCTCCTTTTAAAGCTACAGTGTCGGAGGGATGTCGGGGCATGACAGTATGCTGTCGACGAAGTAAAAGCTGATGCCGTCGTCAGCGCCGTCGTCGAGGATGCAGACAATGAGGTTCTCGTCGTCGGAACGCTCATAGACGGTCCCGTCGACGACGGAACTCTAAGAGGCGTGGAAACACCCCAAGAGGCAGTAGAAGACGCCTGAGAGCCAGGTCTCGTGGGCGTAGTGGTAGTAGGAGTGATAGGAGACACCAGAGAAGCCAAAGGCAGGGCTAATTTCTTCTTTTTGAGGAAAGGAGATGGAAAATCCTGTGCACTACCACGCTTAGAGGCTGAAGAAGGAACAGATTGAAAACTCTCTGCATCTGACAGGGCAGAATCCTTGTCCTTTAGACGTTGTAGCCAAATGAGAAGACGGCTTCTCTGTCCTTAAGAGTCTTAGTAGAAAAAGTTCTACAGAACTTGCAACTGCCAGCCTCATGATCAGGGTATAAACAATAAATACACTTCTGGTGGGGGTCCTTCTCAAAAAGGCGCAGCTTCCCACAAGAAGAGCAAGGTCTGAATAAAGACTTCTTACTTGACATGTTGAGAAAAGACTGGAACTAGAAGATTTGAGTTGAAAAACTGAGCAGAGCTCAGGGAGATTCCCTTCACACGACGTGCGGTAGAAAATCTGAGGGCTTGAGCTTCTGAGGAGAAGGTTCTAGAGGGTGCTGGCGGCTGACTGGCTGCAAATTGGACTAACATAATGACACTAATGTGTAACAAGTAGTTTTTTCTCTTTCCATGCATTCCTAAGTAGGAATCATTTTTGAGGTTTTCAGTTGTATTTCCTCTTCTTTTATTATGTACTATGTTTTCATATATATACATATATTTAGCATTTTTGCTATTTTATTATTTACCGTGGGACTCCCACTTCGACGACGGGGAATATTCAAGCATGTGAATCTATGAAAGACACCCCTAATGCTGGAGAACAAGGGTTCCCCTAGGGTCATGGATGCTGTAGGAAGGTAGATCCCTGACTATGGTTGCCCCCAACTTTTTGCCTGGTGTTTTGCTGGTTTTCTGACTTAGTTGACCTGGGACCCTGCTATTCAGGGCCCCAGGCCTACTGCTCTCTCTGTAAAATGGATTCCATGTACCTTAGGTACATATCTAATTGGATACTGAGTCACCTTATAAGTCCCTGTACAGTGTACCTTAGGTACCCAGGGCATAGGTGTACCCAGGGCCTACCAGGGGCTGCAGCATGTATTATGCCACCCCTGGCTGGCCATCCAAAACTGACACAACTGGCTGCTTGACAGCTGGGGCAAGGTGGTGTACTCACCCTTTGCTTTAGATATAGTATCCCTATACCTAAACCTAAATGGACACACAGATCTCCTATCAGTCACTCCTATGGCAGGCCTTAACAATCCTGAAGGCAGAGTGCTTGGAATCGTGTGAGATAGTGCTCTGGCATGAGCTGAGCCTGTCTGCGGCTTTCGGGATCTATCCCTTAGCCGTTTCCATGATATCGCATACCATATACTCTTAAGTGCATTATAATCCTCGCGGTTATATGCCAACTCTGGTATCGCTTTATCAAAACATGTCGAGTAAGGTGTCATACGAATTGGAATACTAACCCCTCGCCAATTCTGGCGACGGGGTTAGCATTCCACCCTTCTAGAGGGACACGACATGTATGTAACCTGTAACCCCGGTTAAAGTCAAGCAGAGCCTTAGCTCCACAAAATGGATGCTGCCACCGAGACACAAGTCTGCCCTCCTGCTGCTGGGAGTCCTCCCAGAGCAGGAGGCAAGGACAAAGGGTTTCCTGCCAGGGGCGGTGCTAGCACCGTCCCAGACAGGATTTTGTGTATCCTAGGTAGGCAGGGCTTCAGAGGAAGGTGACTGCAAGTGGCACCCCGGTGCTCATTGTGCATAGGCCGGCTGAAACCAGTTCCAGGGGCACTCCAGCCCCTGGCCTGGGGAAAGCCCACCAAAGGAGAGGGGTGTAACCACCCCCCTCCTGGTCCCACCCATAGGGCAGGACTTAGTCGCGTGCCAGCCCCCTTTTCCCAGATAAAGGTAGGAGCAGGCCCCCTTCCAAATTAGATCATCTTTGGAATCAAGACACGACTTTCTACGAAAGGACATCAAGATTTCTTCTTCAAGATTCACCCTTGTGACTAAGGAGTAGTCACCCTCCATCCGCAGGCACCATCTTAAGAACACTGCGGTCTGCTGCAAGTCCTTTCTCCGGAATCTGACTGCCCAGCTCGACGAGAACCGGCTTCCCTGGCACCTCTGACCTCTACCCACCTCTACAGCCAAGCTGAGAACAGTGGGTGCGACGAGACCTCGAGGGACCGGCCATCTTCAAGACTGCACGACTTCTTTCCAGCACGACCGCCGAGGGATCCTCTGGTGAGTGCTTTGGGGTCCGAGAAGCCCCGACCCTGAGCAGCCCCAGCACCGAAGTTCAGCCTCCCAGCATCTCCACGATCTGCGTGGGGCCCTTCTGCTTTTGCTGCTCACCGCGTTGTTTGGCTACTAGACCGCTGGCTTGTGGCCTTCTTAACGACGCCCGACGACATCACTGCTGCTGGTCTGGTTGCTCCAGACTGGCCCTTGCTCCCTTCCAAGAGAGGAGCACTCCGGACCCTCCTGGTCCACTCCAGACGCCATTTTAGGTCCACCGCGTGGGCTTGAATTTGCCAAGACTTGTTGCCCCAATCCTGGGTCCAGCGACGTCGACAGCATCATCCATCGAGGGACAGCTCGTACCTCCATCCTGGTCGCCGACAACGCCTCCTGGTCCGTGAGACTGCAGAGCACAGCATCGCCCACTCACCTAGTCGAGGTGACTACCATCCGGTGCCCTCCTGGTACCACCTGACTACTGGCTAGTAGTCACGAACTCGGTCCCCTCTGCTTTCAGGTGTCATCCATCTTCGATCCAGGCTTGGATCACTCAAACAATCTTCACTGGTCGCCTGCCAGCAACTCCTTTCCTTCAGGCTCCTGGTTCGTCAACGAAGAATCCCGACGTCTTTTCAGACCTATGCAGCTGCAGCCCCTGGGCTAGGTAACTTCGGCATTTCGGTGCCCCAGCATAGCCTCACTATCCAAGGGTCCAGATCCACTTTCGTTTTTGACCTACCTAGTCGGGTTCGCCCGAGAACACTAACTTTGTGAATACTAGCTTCCATAGGCTTTTTCCCGCCTTACGCGTGAGAGTTCCCACTCTGCACGTGGTGTCCCTAGGCCTCCTGCTCCTAACCTGAGTGTTCAGTATTGTAGGCCTAGCGTTCCTAAAGCCCCTGAGAATCGTTACTTACCTGCTAGTAATTCGCATTCCACTTTTAGAGTATATGGTTTTTCGTGCCCCTCGGGCATTTGTGTAAATTGTGCGACTTGAAGTATTTTTATAAGAGTTTTGTTGTGTGCCTAGCTCCCTGTCTCATAAAGAGCCAGGGTAGTCTTGTTATAAATAAATACACTGTTTATTTTCATAACAACTTGTGTGGTGTCCTTTCACTGGGTGTTCAAGGGGTAATGTGATGGTAAAACAGCTGGCTTAACACGCCCTCTAGAGTCTTAGCCTTAGACTGCTCGTATCCATGCTACTAGGATAGCTGGTCTATAAGGTTGACTTACAACCAATCATCAATAAGGGTTGTTTGGACTGATATATAGTGATCACTAGAATAGTGAGCACTGCACATCAGGCCAACTTCTCACAGATGCACTTTCAAAACACCCTCAGCGGCACTTGGGCAGCCGGGTGCAGAGTGCTGAGGCCCAATGTTACCCAATAAGGGATAGGGGGCCTCCGGCTGGTGGCTGCTCACGAGCAGGCCACAGGGTTGTGGAAGCAAAGCTCCTGGTGTTAGGCTCCGAGCAAAGGGGTATCCAAGTTAGCATAGAAACTACACCTGCAGCGGTACAGGGTGCGGTTTTGGCGTTGGGGGCCCTATTGGTTTCAATGGGGATTCTCTGGTTTTGACAAAGCAGCAGGCTCAGGGACGAAGATCTTCTGGAGGTGACCACCGGTTGGATAGGTAAGTTGGGATGCCTGAGGATGCTGGGACACCATCGGTTGGGCCACCCAAGGCCGTGGGACTTCGGGTGCAGGGGTGTCTTTAGGTGACAGGTTTCCTTGCCAGCTCCGGTCGCAATCGGGGGGATCCTCCAGAAAGAGACTGCAGGCATGGTGGAGAGGGTCGAGGCAGGTCAGAGATCACCAGATCCCAGGTCAGGATCGCCGGGGAGACCTCCTCGTGGTGTTGGGCCACTCGAACTCGGGTCGGGGGCGTTGGGTGCAGAGTGGTGCAGACTTGCGGATTTACCCGGAGCCAGAGTCTGTTGGTGAGCAAATCCAGTGCTCACAGGAGACAGAGTCTTTTCTGTGGAATCACAATTGGGGGTGGGGTCGCACACTACTCGCACACCAGCGGTATCGCCCCTAAGGACTATGGAAAATGTAGTTACGTGTTCCGAGATGCATCTTCTTTCGATTCTCTGCTATCTTCGCTGTCTTCGCCATCCCTGGACACGTGTTTCGGGGTATCACCCCTCGTCAGCAGGGATAGGCCGTGTTCTGGGGTTGCCGGTGGCTGCCAAATATCTGCCAGGTTTAGTACCACTCAGGCGCGTAGGAGCGGGGTCCCAGGTTCGTCAGCCAACTGCTCGAGGAAGCTTTAACATTACAATTGGGGGTGGGGTCGCAAACTACTCACACACCAGCGGTATCGCCCCTAAGGACTATGGTAAATGTAGTTACGTGTTCCGCGATGCATCTTCTTTCGATTCTCTGCTATCTTCGCTGTCTTCGCCATCCCTGGACACGTGTTTCAGGTATCACCCTCTCAGCAGGGTCTGTTGGGTTGGGCGTGACGGGCCAAATTATCTGTCAGGTTGTAGAGGAGACCAGGCTCGGCTGCCAACTCGCTAGTGGGAGCTTTAACATTACAATTGGGGGGGGGTCACACCTACTCACACACCAGCGGTATCGCCCCTAAGGACTATGGTAAATGTATTTACGTGTTCCGCGATGCATCTTCTTTCAATTATCTGCTATCTTCGCCATCCCTGGACAAGTGTTTCGGGGTATCACCCCTCCTCAGCAGGGATAGGCCGTGTTCTTCGGTTGCCGGTGGCTGCCAAATATCTGCCAGGTTTAGTACCACTCAGGCGCGTAGGTGCGGGGTCCCAGGCTCATCAGCCAACTGTTCGAGGGAGTTTTAAAATACAGGGGGTCATGGGTGCCTTAAAGGCACGGTGTCAGTTTTTTGGTATTCAGCTACAGGTTAGGGTGTTATAAGAATTTCTACTGCTGCCTAAGCATTAAAACAATCTTTTGTGTTGTTTCTCATGTTTCTAATGCATATTATTCATTTATGGTGGAAATTCTTCACAGCATATTCCGGGGGGGGGGGGGGGGGGGGGGGGGGGGGTGTGCGTGTGTGTGCGTGTGTGTGTGTGTGTGTGTGTGCGTGTGTGTGTGTGTGTGTATATATGTATGTATGTGTATGTATATATATATATATATATGGGGCACATATAATATAGTGTTTCCGGGGTCCCGCGCATGGGCGGGAATATTCTAATGCTTATGACTATTGATGAGGATCCCCTGGAAGAGAACCCACCTTAACTCTCCAAGTGGTGGTCGCACGCAGAAGACCTTCGTCCCCGAGCCTGCAGTGCTTTTGCAAACCGGAGACTTCCCATTGAAAGCTACAGGGCTTCCAACGCCAAAACAGCACTCTGCACCCGGCCACCCCAGTGCCACTGAGGGTGCATCTTTTGTGCTGGCCTAAACCCCCATTTGCCATGAGCTTAGGTCCAGGAGCTTTGTTCCTACAACCCAGTGGCCTGCCCATCAGCAGCCACCAATCGGAGGTCCCTATCCCCCAATAGATAACATTGGGCCTCAGCACTATGTACCTGGCCGCCCTAGTGCCGCTGAGGGTGTAACATGTGTATCCTTGACCCTGGGGGACCCCTGAGTCTAACCCCAGAACATCAACTCCCACAACAAAGTACTTACTTTTAAACCAATAACACTATTTTCTTCCATAGGATAACATTGACTGTTTTTCTATAAAAAGTAGGCCTGAGCGGTAAATTCTGTTCCGCTCATGGAATTTGGGTAATTTCGCTTTCTGCGGAGAACGTAAAATGTTTTGCTTGTTCGCGTTCTCAAATGCGTGTTTACGAGATATTTCCCCCCGAGCACGCAAACAGTGATTGCGAACAGTAAAAAAGCATCGCGAAAAAGCAATTCTGCGTGCTCGCGGAATATTTGCGTGCTCGCGGAGATTTTTTTACCGTTTTGCGGAGATTTGCGTAATGCAATTCCGCAAATTCCGCCCACCCCTAATAAAAAGTTTCAAAGTGTGGAGTTGGAAAACCTAAAGCAATTCTTTTACTTACCTGTTTACAGGAAATGTCCCAGTGTAGTATCTAGGTATAGTACACTGTGTAAGAAAAGTAATCTGAAAGTAATGTACTGGTCATTTTACTAAAAAGCCCATTCAAAGTATATGTACTGTATTTACAAAGCATTGCATTTCTCAGTAACAATACTGCAAGTCAAAACAAAGTGCCTATACAATTACAATCCAAACTGTATTCTACTGTATATTTATTGCCAAGTATTTATCACTTTTCTGTGCCAGGCTCGCTTGGTTCTAGCAAATAAAATAACTAAAGGAAAATGCTGCTTACCAGTATGCATCTGTTCTTGGCATGTAGACCTACAGAATCCCATACTTGTGCATAGATCGCCATCTGGTGGTGGGCTTGGATGTTTGCACTTTGTTGTTGTCTTGGAAGAAGTCTTTGTAGTCACGAGATAGGCGACTCCTCCTATGGACGATAGTGCGCATGGGCATCGACTCCATCTTTAGATTGTTTTTCGCCATAAAGGGAAATTATGGAGTTTGTAAGAAATATAAAAGATGTCCATGTGTAATGTATCTAAGTAAGATAATTCTGGAACAGATAGAGGTACCGGGAAGGTGGGTGGACGTATGTGATTCTGCAGCTCTACATGCCAAGAACAGATGCATACTGGTAAGTAGCATTTTCCGTTCGAGTCATATGAGCTGCAGAATACATACTTGTGCATAGACTGTATAGCAGTGCTCTCCCTTGGCGATGGTCACCTTTATCTGTTGCAGAGGTCTGAAAACGTGTTTTAAGAACAGACTGGCCCACAGAAGCTTGTTGTTTTGAAAGAGTTTTAAGGACAGCTTGGCCTACAGCGCTTGCTGCTTGGCTTGCACATCAACACAATAGTGTTTAGTGCAGGTGTGTTGTAGACCATGTTGCTGCTTTACAAATGTCATCCAAGGGACTGTTCCCTAAGAATGCCATGGAAGCCCTTATTTTGAGTGTTAGTGTGCTCAAAGGGGAATTGTTAATGTGTGTTTTGCCTTCTGGTAGCATATTTGAATATATTTGACTATCCATCTGGCAATTCCAGCTTTGGAGATGGGGTTTCTGTTATGAGGTGGAGAGAAAGCTACAAACACTTGGTTTGTGTTTCTAAAAGGTTTAGTTCTGTCAATGTGATAAAGTATAGCTCTTTAGACATCAAGTGTGTGAAGGGCTCTCTGCTACAGATTCTGGTTTTGGGGGGAAAACGGGAAATTCCACAGATTGATTAAGATGGAAAGCAGAGATTACTTTGGGAAGGAATTTTGGATTTGTTCTAAGAACCACCTTGTTTTGATGTATTTGGAAGTATGGTTCTTGTATGGTTAAATCCTGGATCTCACTTACTCTCCTGAGAGCGGTGATTGCAACAAGAGTAGCTACCTTCAATATAAGGAACTGCAGGTCCCATTTGTGCAGAGGTTCAAATGGAGGACCCATGAGCCTAGTAAGGACAATGTTTAAATTCCACACTGGAGAGGGTGGCATTCTGGGAGTATCCTTTTAAGGCCTTCCATAAATGCCTTGATAGCAGGTACCCTAAACAATGACAAATGTCTGTTTTGCAGTTAAACGACAAGGGCAGCAAGACATAGCCTTATGGATCTGTATGCCAGATTACATCTTTGTAGATGCAGTAAATAGCAAATAATATTTTGAATTGAAGCATCTAGTGGGTCAATTTTGTTGTTACTGCAGTAAATGATTAATCTTTTCCATTTGGCTGCATAGCATGCTCTAGTAGTAGGGTGTCTAGCTTCTTTAATAATGTTCATACAGTCCAGTGGGAGGACTGTATGAACATTAGGACTTCAGGTGCCAGATTGCTAAATTTAGTTGAGCTGGATCTGGATGCCTTATCTCTCAATGGTCCTGTGTAAGAAGCTTTGGGGAGAGTTGTAGTTTTTGGTGTGGAACTACTGAGTTCTAGGAGTGTTGTGAACCAAGGCTGCCGGGACCATGTTGGAGCAACCAGGATCATCTTGAGAGACTATTGTTTGAGTTGGCGCAATACTAATGGAATGAGCGGGAGCGTCGGAAAAGCGTACACAAATCTGCATGACCAGTTCATCCATATTGCATTGCCCTTGGACAATGGGTGTGGTTACCTGTCGGTGAAGGTTCGGCATTTTGCGTTTGCGTGTGTGGCGAACAGATCTATGTCTGGGTGGCCCAACATATGGAAAAATGGATGAACTTGTGGATGAAGTTCCCATTCGTGGATGTGCTGTGTCTGACGACTGATTTCAAAAGGGGGTGGTGATGGACAGAGTATCTGAGTTAATCAGAACACTCCTACCCAGTCAACAGATCAGGGCTTGCTCCATCGCCGTTTTTTAGCTCACTGCACCATCCCAGTTCAGAACCTGGCTATATGCAAATTAGTCTGTCCCTGGCCCAGTGCATCATGGGAACAGGGCAGACCAAACTACCAAGCCAATTCTTCCCAGGAAAGGAAACAAGCTTCCGGGGACCGGTTTCTGGCATTACAGCCGTCTTCGGCCCGGCTTGCTTGAATCCTGATGGTGCAGTGAGCAAGGGACTCATGTCTGAGCATACCCTTCCACACTCATGGTGGCCAAAATAATTTCAAAAGGGGGTGGTGATGGACAGAGTATCGGAGTTAATCAGAACACTCCTACCCAGTCAACAGATCAGGGCTTGCTCCATCGCAGTTTTTTAGCTCACTGCACCATCCCAGTTCAGAACCTGGCTATATGCAAATTAGTCTGTCCCTGGCCCAGTGCATCATGGGAACAGGGCAGACCAAACTACCAAGCCAATTCTTCCCAGGAAAGGAAACAAGCTTCCGGGGACCGGTTTCTGGCATTACAGCCGTCTTCGGCCCGGCTTGCTTGAATCCTGATGGTGCAGTGAGCAAGGGACTCATGTCTGAGCATACCCTTCCACACTCATGGTGGCCAAAATAATTTCAAAAGGGGGTGGTGATGGACAGAGTATCTGAGTTAATCAGAACACTCCTACCCAGTCAACAGATCAGGGCTTGCTCCATCGCCGTTTTTTAGCTCACTGCACCATCCCAGTTCAGAACCTGGCTATATGCAAATTAGTCTGTCCCTGGCCCAGTGCATCATGGGAACAGGGCAGACCAAACTACCAAGCCAATTCTTCCCAGGAAAGGAAACAAGCTTCCGGGGACCGGTTTCTGGCATTACAGCCGTCTTCGGCCCGGCTTGCTTGAATCCTGATGGTGCAGTGAGCAAGGGACTCATGTCTGAGCATACCCTTCCACACTCATGGTGGCCAAAATAATTTCAAAAGGGGGTGGTGATGGACAGAGTATCTGAGTTAATCAGAACACTCCTACCCAGTCAACAGATCAGGGCTTGCTCCATCGCCGTTTTTTAGCTCACTGCACCATCCCAGTTCAGAACCTGGCTATATGCAAATTAGTCTGTCCCTGGCCCAGTGCATCATGCTGGCTTTGTATATACTATACCAAAGTGAGGTATAGTGTGCACAGAGTCCAGTGGAACCCAAAAGGTAGGCAGAGGTAACGTAGATAGCACCTCACTCTCTATTTGTGGTAGTGTGGTCAAGCAGTAAGGCTTTATCAAGACAGTGTTAAGCAATTGTTGGCATCAGGTGCCCTGTAGCTTTCAATGGGGGACCAAGGTCTTCTGGGTGCGACCACCACTTGGAGAGTTAAGTTGTGATGTTGGGGGTTGGTTAGGGCCTCATTGGTTGGGCCACCTAAGGCCGTGGGGTGTCGGGTCCATGGGTGCCTTTTAGGGGCAGATCTTCTTACCAGCTCCTGGTTGCAGTTGGGGGGACCTTCCGGTTTGAGGCTGCAAGCGTCAGCTGGAGACTTGAGGCAGATCAGGGGTCACCGGATCTCGGGTCAGGATCGCCGGGGAAACCTCCTCTTGGTGTTTGGCCACTCGAACTCAGGCCGTGGGTGCAGACCCGCGAATCCTTGCAAAGCTGGAGTCTGTTGATGAACAAATCTGGTGTTCACGGGAGACAGAGTTTTTGGGATGGAAGGCAGGCAGGTCCTCTAGGTTTCTCAAGGTTGCTGGCTGCAGGACCCACCGGAATTTCGCAGGAGCAGGTTCGAGGTGGGGACAGGCCGGTAGGGCGGGGGCCAAGTCAGTGAGCGTCCTCCTTTTCTTAGCTTCGGCACGGCTGTTCGGTCCTTCTTCTTTTCTTCTTCTGGTTTCTTGGGAGTAAGATTCAGGAGTGCCCCTACATACTAGATTTAGGGGCATTACAGGTAGGTAAATACGGTTATGACCAATGTGTCCCTTCCCTGGGATGGTTACAGCCCCTATTATGTCATCCTCCAGTGGTAGGGGGCATAAGCCTTTCCCTGGTTGGCTGCAAGAAGGTGGGGACTGGGAATTGTGCTTAACCTTGCCTCCCCCACCTTAGGGGTGGAGTTGGCAGAGGTGCCCACACCTCTCTTCTTCACTTGTTTTTCCCACCGGTTCTCCCACCCAAAGTGGGGGTCAGAACCAGTGGGGACCAGTTGCTGAAAGCAGCAAGTGGCTTGGGGAAGCTCACAAAGGCGGCAAGCCCTTGAAGCTTCCACTTAATGGACCCTGTCCAGCGTGGCTCCTCGGCCCAGGATGTGCATTATTTTAGGCCCCCGAGAGCAGCAGGCTCTCGACCCAGGGGTCCAGAAACATGTCTGGTGGTGGCAGCTGAAAGCAGGCCCTCAGCCTGGACACTAGTGGTAGGTCGTTTTTCAGGGGGCACTTCTAAAATGCCCTCTGTGTGCATTTTTCATTAAATACCACACTGGCATCAGTGGCAGCACTGCACTTCTAATGTCTAAGAATAGATTTAGACACTGTAGGGGTACAGGGCTCATGCACCTGTACCCTCACCACTGGTATAGGGAACCCAGCTAGAGGGGTGGCTGAACTATGCCAGGGCAGTGGGTTGAAGGCATGGCGCGCATAGATGTCTGCCATGTGGACTCTTCACTTTGTTCTGCACCAAAACACACAGCCTACAAAGGCAGTGTGTGAGTGTAATGGTACAGTGCCTCCAAGGGTGGCACAATAAGTGCTTCAGCTCTTAGGAGGTCTTCCCTGGTCACAATGCGCTTGGTACCTGTGGTATCAATTACCAGGGGCTGACCTGTGGCCAGAGATGCCAGTTGGGTATTGTTTTCAATGCAGTTTTAGGGAAAGAAAATAGGCCCTGGGTACCGGATTGGCAGGAGCCCAGGGCACACTCAGTCAAAGCACATCAGCAGTTCAGCAAAAAAAAGGGGGTTACATTGCAGAAAGAGGGCAATTTCTCACAGGGGTCACATCCAAGGTGCATTCTGAGTACATGTTTTAACAAATTCAACACTGGCATTAGTGTGGGTTTATTAAGAGGTGTTTTTTAGTACCAAACACTCCTGGGTTTGGGGAAGCCATCATGGTGCTGGAGAACTCAAAGTGCTATGTTTCCAGCACATGTACTCTCTATGGCTTCCCTGGTACTTACAATATCGAAGAATAGACTTGATATTGTAGGGGTATATCTGTTTGTGCAGATATGCCCACACCTGAGACACAGTGCACCCTGCTTTAGGGCTTGTAAGCCCTGCTAAAGGGGTGACTTACCTTTACCTTAGGCAGTGCTCCGTTGACATGGCACACAGGCAGTGTGCCATGTCGACTTTTAGGCATACAGGCTGCAGTGGCAGTTTGAGTATAACCTACTAGGGCACGGGTACTCATAGTACGGCCCGCGGGCTGGCAGCGGCCCGGCAAGCCTTCCGTGGCGGCCCGCGGACCATGAGATATCGTACCCGTGTTTAAAATAAAAGAATTCCAAGAGTGTCTGCAAACACTGCCGGTTGCAGAGACACTCTGAGAGACTCTGCTGCTCTGTGCTGCGGGCGATTCATTCCAGGAGGCCAGAGTGGGGCTGCAGGGGCGCTAAAAGGTGAACAATCCCCATTCACATGCAAATGGTCTCTTTAAAGACCTGTGAACTGCTTGGCTGGGGCTGTGTGTCTGTGCGTGCTGGGGAAGCTGTCTCAGCCCGGTGACAAACAGGCAGGGTGAGAGGACAGAGGAATGTAGAGAGACAGAGACTTATACTAGCCATATCAGCTATTTTTGATGCTAGATTTTAGGCTTTCTGTTATATTATATCTCACCCATTTATATGTCCTTAATGTTGGCCGTGAGAAGTCGCCTGTTTTAGATTAGGTTTCTGTGCTTGTAGTCGTCTGGTCTATTGGCCGAATGAAATTACCAACTAGGGGCAGACTTGTATTTGTCATATGTTTTCTGTGTTAAAATATTGGATGTGGAGGGGGAGGAGCCTAGCTCGCGACTGAGATGGCCGCGCTTTAGCTCGGCTCCGTTCGCCCGCCTGTGTTTTTCACATTTATCCTGCATTTATCCTGCCCCGGGAAGCCCTCCTTGCTGTGTGGTACTACTACGACGCACTGCAGGCACTTACCACTTGTTCCGGTTGTCCTGGCTGCGGTGGGTCCGGTGCAGTGCCCCCGACCATTCCCGGTACTCGAGAGCGGACTGGCCTGATTCTTCGTCCCGGCTCCTGGGCCGGGTGCTGCCTGCGGGCTTGCCCTTCGGGGCGCACTGGAGGTGATTGGAGGGCCGCTGTTCGTGTGAGCCGGAGGTTCCTGGCTGAGAGACTCCTGTGTGGCGGCAGCCTTGGATGGTGACGCTGCCCTTCATTATTGGGGTTCCTCGTGTGTTTAACTTCCTCCCCCCTTTGTTCTCCGGTCCGGCCATTTTGTCCTTTGCCGCCCGGACTCGGAGATCGGGACTGGCGACATTGGGGGGCCGGCGAATCCCCTTCTTCTGGTGGCCCCCCTTCCTGTCCGGGGTGTTCTTCTGCCTGTCGGCGGGACTTCACCTGCTTGACTGCCGCCCCGGCGGAGGTTGTTGGCCGCACGGCCTGTTCGGGCTCTCAAGATGGCGACCAACCCCATTTGTTTGGGCCGGGCCCGGACGAGCACTGGGGGCCCGCCGCAAGGCCCGGGTGTCGGATACTGTGAAGGTTTTCCTGCACTTAGGGGGATCTTACGCATCTTGCTATCCTGGCGGCTCTCGGTGGCCGCGCCACTCCTGGCTCTAGAGATGGTTCCTCACTGCGGGCCTCCCGGCCCCCCACGACCGGATGAGGCATTGATATCGCGGGGTGTGGCTGGTACTCTCCTGGCGGACTCGGCCCCGGCTGCCGCCCCGGAGGTGCGTTACCTGATGGCGTCTTCTCCTCCTGTGCTGCCTCCTCTGCCCTTGGCCCGGGAGCTGGATTTTGTTTTGCCGGACTTTCATTATTCTTCTGGTCCCTCTCAATCACCACTGCCCGATGACGTCTCCTGTGCCGGCCCGGATGGGTCGGTTTTTATGGATATATCCTTGGGACTGTGCCTGCATCGTTTGCTACATTCTGTGATTTTCCTGGATCTTCCGTGCTTTTCTTCCTGTGACTTTTTTGGACTGCCGTTGGACTCTCCTGCTGCCTGCCTTCTGTTCTTTCTGGCAGGGTCCTCGTTGGATCGGACCCTTATTGCTTTGGATAAAAAGGGTCAGGGCTGATGAACACTGACTCTTATATGCGGCAGCTCATGAACGGCTTGGATGATCTTTGTGTCCTGATATGGTTCGGTGTAATTGGTTAGTGCTCCTGGACTTTGGCCTGATACTCTTTGGCTTCCCGAGGACTTGGACCTTTAACCCGGGCGGGTGGATGGGTGCGTTTACTCCTGTCTTTGGCCCTCCCCCGTGTGTATGTTTGTATGTCTTTACTCCCCCTTTTCCTTCCCTTCCTTCACCCCCTTTTTTGTCTTTTAATTCCAACTTTTCTTGCTCCACTATATTTCGGGTTCTACTTAGGGCGACAGGCACGCTGCGGGGGGGGTAGGCCGTAGCCTTCTGCAGGGGTGCAGGGTGGGCTTAAGGGTGGGTGGGGGGGGTCTGTTTGTGTCGGGGGGTCTTTTTCCCCCCTTATTTTCCCCTTTTTTGTTCTATGGCTCTTGTGTATTCACTTTTTCGGGACTCTGTCACCTCGTGTTTCCCCCGGGGGTTTTCTGTCCTTCTTCCGGTGTGTGGCTGATTGTGGTTCGCTGCCTATTCTGGTATCGTGTTTCTGTTACATCGCATGCCGGTCTTATTGTCCTGTTTTTCCCCCTGGGGGTGCATGGTCTGGCGGGTGTTCCTTTTGTTGTCTTTTTCTCCCTCTTTCCCTTCCTCCTTTATGGAGGTTCCCCCTCTCCGTTGGGGTACGTATTGCGTAGTCTTTGTGATGGGGCTTTTTGACCACGTCTTCTTTGTTCGGGTAGGGGCGGAGGTGAGTGAGCTCGATTGACTGTTGCCACTGTCGCTATTTGATGGCCTGATTCTGTTTCTGTACTTTGCTAGATTTGATTATATGGTTTCATTTTCTTACGTTGTGTCTATAAAATGGCGGCTTGCCACGGTCCCTCCCTTGTACTCTCATATACGGCCCGTTATTCCTTTGGTTCCCTCCCCGTGCTAGAAAATTAACCTTTATTATCCTGCTCTTGCTGAACGCTCGATGGTTTTTATTGCTTCACAAGTGCTCCTGATGTTATATCCTGTGCAGATCTTCTTTTTGTATGCTGATTATTTGACCATTCTGTTCTGGCCAGCCCGTGGGGTTGTGGGCCAGTATTTGTGAGCTTTCATTGTTCAATAAAGGTTTTAAAAAAAAAAAAAAAAAAAAAAAAATATTGGATGTGGTAAACATTGCTGATAAACATCGTTTGTAGATACATCAACCTCTAAAGAGTTGGGTGTGATTTTGAGACCGCCCTGAACACTGGATGTATTATCTATAAAAGATGCGTGTCCTCAGGTGTTCACTCAAAAACTGAAAATGTGTATGATTGCATTGATGTTCCAATGATAGAGCTATGCATCTATTCTAATATCACTTTGCCATCCTGAGCAGTACTTTGGATTCCCCCTTACTCCGCCATTTGGACAATCCATAGCTACGACTCTGAAATAGGGGTTCTTTGAGAAATATATTTTTTATTTGATGAGTCTCATTGTTGACGCTCACATAACTTTCAGTGTAGCCAATATTGATTAATGTCACTAACTAGATTGTGGTAATTCAACCAACACTAATGGCTGGAAGACTGATGCAGAGATGTACCTTTGCAGTAAGAAGGAATATAATCATTTTGATATGATATAGAACCTTATGTGCTAATGTTGTAAAACATTGTTGGAAATACCTTTTTGTGTATATATGTATGAATAGATCAATGTAGAGAGTGGAGCATTTAGTGAAATGTAATGACATAATTGTGCTGTTTTTTTAATAAATTTTTATAAATTATACATTTTTTTGCAGATACTATATCTTTATGTGGGACACGTCCATTTTTAATCCTGAAGAAGGTGCTGGCTTTTTATCTTCAAGCCCACCGAAACGCGTCGATGCAATTCCTGGGTTAAACTGCATTAAGTTTTTGAAACAACCACTCCTATTGCGAGTTTACACCAATTGTGCAGTGTGATTGTGTTTTGGACTAATGCGTTTTTCTCATTGCTATAGGAACTATTTTCCTTTTTATTTGTGTTTCCCACTGTATGTATTTAATGATTAACTGTATTGAGCATCTTTCATGTATAATGGTTTTTTATTGAAATAAATTGTACATTTTTTACGCATTTTTAAGTGATTATCTTTTTTGTTTTTTCTTTGCTCCTTTTCTTGATGTAATTTGAATGTTGTGTTGGTATACATTTGTGCTTTGATACTGTTTACCAGCAAAGGATACTAGTGTAAGCCTATCCAAAGGGGACTTTTCTATGTTGACTGACAAAGAAAAGGAGACAGACAGAGGGAGGAGGGAGACGGAGTGAGGGAAGGGGAGTGAGGGAAGGGGAGTGAGGGAAGGGGAGTGAGGGAAGGGGAGTGAGGGAAGGGGAGTGAGGGAAGGGGAGTGAGGGAAGGGGAGTGAGGGAAGAGAAGGTGAGTGAGGGAAGGGAGTGAGGGAAGGGAGTGACGGGAGGGAGGGAGTGACGGGAGGGAGGGAGTGACAGGAGGGGGGAGCGAGGAAGAGGGAGTGAGGGAAGGGGAGTGAGGGAAGGGGAGTGAGGAAATGGGAGTGAGGGAAGGGGAGTGAGGGAAGGGAAGTGAGGGAAGGGGAGTGAGGGAAGGGAAGTGAGGGAAGGGGAGTGAGGGAAGGGGAGTGAAGGAAGGGAGGGGAGAGAGTGAGTGAGGGAAGGGAGTGAGTGAGGGAAGGGAGTGCATGAGGGAAGGGAGTGAGGGGAGGGAAGGGCGTGAGTGAGGGAAGGGGAGTGAGGGAAGGGCAGTGAGGGAAGGGGAGTGAGGGAAGGGCAGTGAGGGAAGGGCAGTGAGGGAAGGGGAGTGAGGGAAGGGGAGTGAGGGAAGGGGAGTGAGGGAGGGGAGTGAGGGAAGGGGAGTGAGGGAAGGGGAGTGAGGGAAGGGGAGTAAGGGGAGTGAGGGAAGGGGAGTGAGGGAAGGGGAGTGAGGGAAGGGGAGTGAGGGAAGGGGAGTGAGGGAGGGAAGGGGGGTGAGGGAGGGAAGGGGGGTGAGGGAAGGGGGTGAGGGGTGAGGGAAGAGGGGTGAGGGAAGAGGGGTGAGGGAAGAGGGGTGAGGGAAGAGGGGTGAGGGAAGAGGGGTGAGGGAAGGAGAGGGAAGGAGAGAGGGAGAGGGAGTGAGAGAGGGAGACAGGAAGGGAGAGAGGGAGATAGAGGGATGGAGGCAGATATATATATATATATATATATGCCGGGTCTGGTAGCTCAGTGGACGAAGGCGTCCGCTGCAGGGACCTGTGTTCAACCTCATAGTCACAGTTTTTTTTGTTGCTCTAGCCCCGCCCCCTCCCCCACTGACCCCACCCCCACCGGTGCAGCCCTATGACACAAACCACACTGTAAATTTGGCCCCTGAGAGAAAGTTTGTGAGTACACATGTACTAGGGACCTACAGGGGGGGACTGAAGTTGCCAATCATGGTACAGTTTTAGGGAAGGAGCTGTGACACACAGAACCTGGTTGGCAGGGAACCTGTGCTCTTTAAATCAAAACCACACCATTTTCCAGGCATAAAGTGGGGGGCTAACCATGTCAAAAGAGGCACTTTCTCACACATCCTCACTTCCTTAAAAGAGGTATTTAGCACTGTGAAGTGTACAATATTTTTAAGTTTCAAAATGAGCATATTCACCATGGCTTTCTGGTATTTGTTTCTGATGACATTTCTACCTCTATTTTCAATATATAGGATTTTTACTCATCAATAGTTTTTAATTGTTGAGGGCAGTTATACTTAAAGGTGACAAACACTAAAAATACCTGTGGTCAGAGTGATGCAATTACCTTAAGCCAAAACATTCATTGAAAACGTATGATTGGTGAAGTTGCTCTTGATAAACAAGATCACAGGCCAGTTTAGGGTCACATTTTACAGTAGCAACCTGTGCTGCGCCCCATCCACTCACTTACCATTTTCAGTAAGTAACGCAAAAGATAGGCCCAAAGATCACACATATTGTCAGTGATGTTTGTTTGGTTGCAGCTGGCATAAAATAGTGTTCACAAACAGGATGATTGAGTATTTGATTGTCCATCACCCAATGAGAGGTTGCAGTTATATGTCCTTTTTTTATCACTTCAGCCACTAAAGCTTGCCAGGTGTGCCTTTGTACTATACAATAAATTAGCAATGAGCTGGCAGACATTCATTGGGCCTCACTAGTCCGCAAGTTGGAAGATTTGCATCACTTTCATTAGGCCTTATTTTCCTGACATGTTAGTCTCAAGAAACACAGAAAAGAACACATTTACCTGCGGAGTTCCCAGGAGCAGGTAGAAATGGAGTGGGCTTCCCTCTACAATATACCCACAAAGAAGGTTTTTAACCATTAACTAGTATGAATTTTGTTTTGCAAGAACAAGGAGTAGCGTGCCATCTCAAGAAACAGGCAATGTTCTTGAGAAAAAGTGGGCAAAGTTTGTTGCGTACCAACACGTTGTGAAGACAAGTGAATATCTTGGAGACTGCCTCGAAATACAATTTGCCCCAAGTTTTCTTACCCAGGATTCATCTCAAGCCAAGCATCAAGCTGACCCGCCCGGGGTGCCTCGGGCCCAGCCAGGATCTTTCCACTTTCCACATGGATGACTTTTACGGGGAGATCACTCATCTGGCTTGTCTCATCCAAAGGCTGAAAAAATGAATAGTATTTAGATGGATGGGACTCAGTACAAGGATGCTCTGCATAAGAAAACCAACAATGTAAGAACACCCCATATAAGAAAGAGTGAAATCTCCAAGTTCTGCAAGTTTTCTGATCCAACACTACTATTCTTGCTAGCCTTACATCTAGGCCAACCAACAATTCACAAATCATATTTGTTATTTCAAACTCATTGGATGTGCAAACAAATGGAAGTCGGAAAGGGAGAAGATGCTGCACTCTTTGGAATTTCAGGCTTTTAGTTTTATGAGATTTGGTCAAATATTAGAGAGAATATAATTTGACTTATGACTTCAAGAATGAAACTGAAAACTGCTTGCAAAATGAACCACGTTGAAACACAGCATGATTTTGTGTGCTTGTTATACAAACTAGAGGGCACCATCACAACATGAGATCTTTTGGTGGCATACATTTTTTTATGGTTCCACCATCTCAACCTATTAGAGTCTTTGTAAGGAAATGCCTCTTTTCATATGGCCACCCCAAGTTTTACGACTGATGCTGCTGTTTTTTTCGACTCAAGAGTGCCCTGAGGCATGCAAACCAGACCTGAGTGCCAGTTCCAGTGCCTTTACCCTAAAGTATATGCTGAATTGGCTATACCCAATTGGAGATGGCTAACTTGCATGTAAGGCCCTAAGTAATGGAACTCTGGTACCCAGGGCATGGAAGCTAGAGGGGTAACCCTGGGTTGTGACATCCTGGAGGTCCCTTAAGTAAAATGAGCCCCAGTTCGTCATTGCAGACTGGAAGAGCAGTCTTGCAATGCTAGCCTGACTATGCCATTAAAAGCAATGGCAAAGGCGGCACTTCCCGGTGCACATTAGTCCCCCTCTGGCAGGCCGACCAAGTCTTAAATGCAGGGTGCGACATGACACAAGCAGGAGACATACTGTACGTGCCCTGACAGCAAAAAAACACAAACCATTGTTTTACTGCAGACAGACATGTTAGGACAATTGGCGAGTAACAAAGTTACACACTGACGCTTAAGCTGTGCTAACTCCTGAATGGTGCGATCAAAGTGGGAACTCCAAGGTATCAAACAACTTGTTACATTAAGCCCGACATATCTCAAGTCAAAATTAATGTTACTTGTTGCAGAGTGCCGCTTTAGCAAAGCTGTCACTTTGCTGGCTTTAAACTCCTACACCTTCCCCGGCACACATGGAGTCTGCTCCATGAGACAGCCATCTGCCTTCCTGGAGAGAAGTGCTAACAACTCTCAGGAAGGAGAACAATGAGGGATTGCAGGCCGGGGAAGTGTCACATCCCTCCTGCAGGAAGCCACTATGGTGTTAACCCCGAAAAGCAGGCTTCAAAGGCGAAGCAGCCTGTGAAGAGCAGATGTGGGACACCAGGGGAGAGGGTTGCCCCATTATTGAGGTAGACAGGCTACCATGGGGAGCAAAGAGAGAACACCAGTTGCCAAACCAGTTTCCCCAGGGATGTGTAATGAGGTAGCCACACAATGGGGGTGGGCTTGTGAATTCTGTACACCAGTAGAGGGGTCTTGCCATCTTGGAAGGGGTAGAATAGGTGTATCCCGAGATAGCAACATGCTGCACTCCATTGGAAGTGGTCATAAGGTGGGAGGGAACATGGTAGCCCACTGGCTACCAGTTCTGGCTATAGCTAACCTTAAAGTTGTTGTCTTAGAAGTAGCTGGTGAAATTCATAGGTGTATGAAAGATCTGCCACATCGATACATTCTCCAGCATTGGCTTCCACTCCAAGAATAAGACTCCAGATAAAATATCATGCTGCTAAAAGATATGTGGGATAAAGAGAAAACCAGGAAGGTCAGAGCCAGGGTGCACTAACTACTTCTGGGTTTTAGGTTTGCTTAGTAATGCTTGTTCTAATGGAGAATTGTTAGCTGAAGCTGGCGTAGACTTCCAGTGAAATCACCCTTTCATAAATGGCTTTAATGCATTATTGTTTAACTCCACCCTTCTATATAAGGGTATTAAATCAACCCCACCCTGGGGCGAAATATCTTACCTTCTATTTTAAAAATCCACCAAATCGTTAAAAAGATATAGAACATGAAACAACTTTGGTAAAACTGGTTAAGAGATAAATCCAACAACAAATTTTCTCTAGGAGACCAGGAGACATCTGTATCCTCTGCACAGTACAGGGGCCAATTTTGGTGGCAGTAAAGCAACAAAAGCGTCCTTGTGGCCAAGGTAAGTGATGTCTCGAATGATGAGCAAGGAAGTCCTCACCACAAAATCACTGATCAAATGGGAATATAAGCAATTTATCAAATCTCTGGTAGGAGCACTTCACTGTCTGGCTGACTGTCCTGTAAATCCAAAAATACCTAGAGGCTGCCAAGCAAACCAAGACAAGTTAAACAATTGGTGCACTGGCTAAGTTTTGACTATCACTAAACATCTGGCATCAGCACACAATAAAGAAGAAAGAAGCCTTATGTACTTACTTCTCCATCTGGCCCGATAGTAGCAGGAAGCCCTTCCGCGTTCTCAGACTTCTAAAACAGAAAAGAAAAACCTGTCATGAATGAGAACAATCGAGTAGCACTAATTAGAGCTTGGTGAGAGGGTAAGGCAGATTTAATTATTACATCAATTATGATCAGGGTTCTGGGCCCACAGAGATACACCTTGTATCTCCATATATGTGTTGAAAATAGTGATAGCACTCTAGAGTCTTCAAATTCTTTTCTCTACCTACAGAACTAATTTCTGTTGGCAGAGAAGGAACACTGTTGCACCCTCACCTTCTTTTTCTTCTTCTTTTTTTTGTCCTTCAGCACCTGTGCAGCTTTATGCTGCCGCACCAAATCAGTCAAGTTGGCCACATACTCGTCTGTCTGCTGCAGAAGGTAGGCCAGTCGCTTGTCCTTCTTCTGATCAATGAGTTTTCGGTACCCCTCTTCATCCTCAGCCTGTGGAAAACAAGAGCGGAATCACCATCAGTTTACTGAGCTCTCTGCTGACAGTCTCAGCACAGCACTGCTGATTCTCTCCATCTAGAAGAGGAGATGGGGAGAATGATTCCTTAAGACGGAGCAAGCAGCACCAGATTGGGAGAGAAATTGACAGACGTGCACTGCACATATATGAATGATCTCAGACAAAAACTGCAGTCAGCCCTGTGCAGGAGCATACCCCAAACCACTGCCTGTATTTCAAAATGCAATACCTGGACTATTGGTTCTGAACTCAACTCGCATATTATTTGATTAATTTTAACGCCATGATCGCACAAATAATGTTCAATAGTTTAATGTCTCTGTGGCTCATAAGTACAGTTTGTAGAGTCATCTAACCCATCTGCAACAGAAAAGACACCATGTTGGAGGTTAAAACAGTGGTGGACACTATCCTAGTCAAACGAGTATAGAGGAGAGCCTCCCTCACAGACCGCTAACAAGTTGTGAGTCAGCCACGTTGTTCCCATAGCGGTTTGAAATACAATCTTATGCTGGCAACGGTGGGGGGAGGTCTGGATGGGGGTGATGTCTCTGGCTCGAGGGAAAACAAAAAGGTGTTAAGCTGCTATTAGGGGTGGGCTACAAGAGGTTGGAAAGGCGTACTAACCACCCCCTCTGTCCCTTTTCTAACACAGTAGGGCGCACCTTCACAAGGGATGTACGCAGATCTTGGCTGATCTTGCGCAACTTCGTCTAAGGCTTGCTGAACACACACTTCTTTGAAGGGGAGTTGAGGATTGCTGAACATACATGTCTTTGAAGGGGAGTTGTAGTCCGACTCCCACAGCACAAGGTGGTATGTTGTGTGGTCCCCAATTCCAAATCCCTTCAGCTACCCTTAAAGGTATGAACACTAACATGACCTCTAACTAAACGCATATAGCCCCAATGATTTTAGGAGATGGAAGTAGTATATGTAGTTAGTCTCCTTCAGGGGGTTTGCTAGTATCCTAAAGGATTTGGATAGGTCACCTCACCCACTTGTGTTGCGGCATGCTTCATCATAGGTGGCATCCCAACTTCTCAGTGGACTTAACTGTATATATACTACAAACAAGTGGATAGATCACGCACTGTATCTTATCTGATATCCAATCCTCTTTTAATCCTACATAGGGTACGCAATTATTAAAGGAATAATTCCTATGGGCATACCCAAAGGTATTTTTAAATATACCTGGGTTCTCGGCTTTACCCAGTATCAATTTATCAGAAAAGGTTATCAAACCTACGTCGGTGTGGGTGGGTCACCTATGATGTAGTATAGCACAGCACAAGTGGTGAGCAATCTAAATATTTTGGGATACCCGTAAACCCCTGAACGGGACTGCCTACATATACTTATCGCAGAGCCAGGGACCGAAGCCGCAGTAGGTACAGGAGCCGGGTGAGATCTCCACTTTGACATCACCTAAAAGCTCATTTCGGTCCTGTGAGAATCATGAAGCCCCCATATTTTGGACAAAGCCTGACAAAGCAAAGCACATTTATTTTCTCTACACACGAGGAGAAGCTACTCTTCCCTCGTTACACAGATAGGATAGGGACTTCCCATCCTTTAATTCCCCACACATAGAGGGGGGTTTCTTTTCCAGCCCTGAAGTAAGTCCTGGACCTTTACGGCCATAGTGGACTGAAACATGTCGGCACCAGGGTCTTAGGACCATTAAAATCCAATAAAGACCAGTTTTTTAGAATTTTATTGACCCAGCCAGACCCAAGAATAAAGGGAAACCAGGGGTCTGACTGAGGTTTTTTTAATCTTTAAGCCCCCCTTCCTTCATCTATTCTAGGAGCTACCAAAACACTGTGGTTGAGCCCACTCCGACTTTTAGGGGTCGGGGTGACCCAATGATGAAGCATGACACCACTAGGGTGTGTGAGGGTAATTTAAAAGAAATAGTGTTTTTTCCTCCAAACACACGGACATGATTAGCATGGCCTTACTTTCTAGAGTGGCTAACCTTATATTCTTTGCCACCACCTAAGGTGTATTCCTGTTCAACATTGCAGATTACACATCACCAGGTATTCGGTCCTGGTGGACTTGTATTGGAGTATTTTTTGTGGAATATAATACATATACTTCTATCCTGTAGCTTCATTGTCTTAAGAAACTAAACTATGCTATGCTATGGCATTTTAGTCATTACACTATAAGGTGTCTGCTAGGAAGGAGACCTGCATAAACAAGCATTTGCAATGCAATAGGTCTCGCAGCATTAAAGTTTGAGTTATTGGCATTGTATATGACAATGTGTTGCATTAAATTTTTAGCAAAGTTTGAACTGGTGTATAAAGATGATTTGCAAGATGATAGCTGTTGCAAAATATTAAGCAATGTTGGCAATAATATTATTTTATAATAATATTGTAAGTTACTGTTGTACTTATAAGCATTTTGGTAGCGCATAGTGATATTTTGGTGCCCCTGAGTGATGCTGTGGTGGTGTCGAGTGATGCTGTGGTGATAGGATAGATAGTGAGGGCGATAGATAGATAGAGGGAGGGTGAAAGATAGATAGAGGGAGGGCGAAAGCTAGATAGAGGGAGGGCGAAAGCTAGATAGAGGGAGGGCGAAAGATAGAGACACGTTTTCTAGACAAACATGTCACTCTGCCAAGTAAAGCACGAGACAGTCCGACCCGTGGCAGCCTCGCCGCAAGCAGCAGAAAGCATAGAGTAGCTGAAACCGGATTCAGCAGCGTGAAGGGAACCGCGGAGCCTAAACATTAAACTCGATTCCCTGTAAAAGAGAGAATAACCGGATAACCCTTTCGCCTGGCACGAGGACAAACGCATTTCAGACTTGGGTTAATTCGCTTGCACTTTCTCAGATACTATGCTGCCCTTGTGCCTCCTCGCGCAGAAAGCTTGGAGATGTTAAACTTGAGCGGTGCACTTCTTGATTACACAGTTCACAACAATCACGGCATTGTCAATGACTATATTGTGTTGGTGCTCTGATTTCACGTCACAGTCCTGGTGCATGCTGTCATGTCTGCATGTCACACTGGCATGTGTACTCTGTTAATGGCAGCGTTATCTGTCCCATCAGCCTGCGCCCCCGACATCAAACTACCCGTTTTCCTTTGCATCCTACTTTATTTTTATTTTATTTTGATAGTTTTTTTTTTTAATATAGCGCAAACATGACCCTTGCCGGTATCCGAGCGCTTTACAAATATACAGAGAGCAGAGCAATAATAACAATAATAATCTATTCATAGCGTGTTAATCCTTGCAACTGCAAGAAAGTGATGCCATCATTTTCTGCAGACTGCCCTTTCTATGGAGGGATACACCGCCAAACTACTACAAGGTGCTGAAAGGTGAATGTAGCAAGTTTACCTCCGTGCAGGCTTTGCACCAACGCGACTAGCAATGTACCAACTTTTCAGTCTTCTAAATCCTGTTATCAGTCATCATTTTCTTAATGCCCATTTTCATTTCTACCTAGAAAATAATCTCCCATAACTTTGTCCCAGGCAAGAGATCTTTGGGCATTCATTCGCCCAGACTAACAAATTGGATGAGCAAATTTTGGGGTTTTGTTGGGCACCTACATGGACTGTCCAACTAATGACGACAAAGCACATCCACGCCGCTACCACCGAACACCCCCCTCCCCCAATGCGTCACACTTTCCCACCATTACATGCACGTGTTTCAAGCTATGGAGTTGTAAACCAGCACTCAAGTGCGTGATTACTGGGCCCGCTCCCTCCTGTCAAGGGACAGAAGGTCCTAATCCTATTAGCGTTACATGTGCTGATTAACATGTGAATGACACAGAAGCCAATGGCTGAGACCTCCTGTCCTCTCTACCAAGGTCTGTCGTCACTTTGTATAGGCGCAAGAAAGCAAGCACATTCTGAAAGTAAAGTCCGGAATACAAAGTTGATTGTAGCATAATTTAACTATTGTGGCATGCCATGATAACGTCTTAAGCTAGCTCTGGCGTTTGTCGAACATACTGCATTCTGGGGCTTGTAGTTTATTTTTAACATTGTAAGTATTTACAGAGATTACATTTGCTGTTGGCTAAACAATAAACTAGGGCTGGTCAAATATACTTGGCAACTATAACCAGGTGTGGCAGCAGACCAGACTTCGCCATTGGCCATGCTTCTACTGTTACTGAAGTGACGCAAAAAATAATTTGTCTCAAGCACACTGAAAGCATTTCCCTGGTGCAAGCTTTGATGCGTGCAACTGGAACTGCAGTTTGACCCTAGCTAATTTCTGCAGTTTGCGTACCACAAAAGCCAATCAGACAGCGAGAGGGAAGGAGGCGAGGCAGAGCACAAAACAAGGCCTGCCCAGGGATTTAACTCCCCTTTTCAACAATTTACAAACCCCAGCAGTGGAGAGCTTCGCTAATTGGCTTGATGTAAGCGCTGAAAAGAGCCGCGGGGCGTGCGGCCACAGCACCACCAGCTCACCCCTCATACGCACAACGACAAAGCGGGCCCACTGCGTTTGTCAGAATCTGATGTTTCACAGATCACAGGTGGTGAACACTTCGGAAGTGTAATTATGGAAAAAGTGGACAGAGGCAAAGATGCGCGCGCGAGCCCTGCCAGGCCCCATTACACACTGCAGCCAGCTGAGTGAGAAAGACAACGGCACATCTGCATGGGCTCTGTGACATTCGACGCGTGGGCTGCGAGGAGGTCGCTGTGGGCAAGAGGAAGAGAGGGGATCTGCGAGGGGTTAAAGGTTGGTGTGGACCTCTGCCATCCCGACCCATCCCCTATGTGATGCATTCTGACGCCTCAGCAGACTTGCCCGTTGCATTCGGGTGCTTGTAGTCCCAAGCGCATCAATGTGTGAATGGGCTGAAAATAACGTATACTATTTCTTAAAGACACATCCCGGGCTGAGCTTGGAGTTACACATGCCATGGGGCTTCTTGGCATCTAAGGGGCGGGTGCAGGCAGGATAGGAGTGGGTGGGTAATCTGTCTTTTGTCGATTCTTTTTTCACATCTCTGTCCAGGCCTCTGTCACCATCGGTTAGTGCTCCCCAGGTCACGCCTGTCTGTCTCTTCTCCACTTAAAAACTCCAAACTATGAGTCTGCCATGGAAATACCTTTACTCCCGTCTCTTTTGTCACCCGTCCTACGGCATGGAGTGTAAGAATTACAGAATAGGATATAGACACGCCTTTCCAGGCAGGTATACACCGCACCTTGCTCATTGAAGACTTAGCCAGCTTTTACAGCACGTAATGAAGATATTGATGTTGTGCAAATAGCAAATCTTAGCGCCTCTTCACCCTGAGAACCGTTCTCATTAGGACCCAACACAAGGTGTATGTCATCAACCTTCGAAAGATGAAAGACTGAGTCAACGTGCCATCATTGTGAGCCGCAGGTTACAGAAATTACCGTACTAGGTGCACGACCTGCTGAGTCATCTAGACAGTTTCGATGAGAGATGTAAAAATAGGATTTGATATTCACTTCTTAAGTCTCCAAATACCAAGTCATGCGAAATGTACAGTAAAGTGAAAAAGAAAATATTAAAATCTGCTCCTCCAATGTAATTTGCTCCACGTGTATATTTTTTAAAGCATCCCCCGTTCCTCTGAGGCAGTGGGATTAGTTTTAGAGGTCTGACGAGTCAAAGCGGGCCGAGGACATGGCCTGGGCGGACGTGTCGCTGGGGCTGCGAAGCAGGTGTAGCCGCGGGCCTGGGCTCGCGCCTTGGAATCGGCGTCCAAGGATCGCAGCTGTGGAAAGGGAGAGAGAAGCCGCTGTAAATGAAAACAAGACGTGCGCGCGCACTCCCAAAAACGAAACCTATCGTGGGGCGGGACTTCCATCTTCTGAAGCCCGCGCCCACGGAGTGCCTGGAGGATCAGTGGCAGTAAGTGGGCCTTACTTGTAGGGGGGGGGGGGGCTATCGGTGCGCTTGTGTATGTATGTGTGCGCGCTTGTGTGTATGTGTGCGACGGTGGTGGGGGGGTGTCTCTGTATGTGTACGTGCATGTATGTGTGCTCGTGTGTGTGTCTCTGTATGCGACGGCGGGGGGGTGGGGGGTGTCTATATGTGTGCGTGCGTGCATGGGCGCTCGTGTGTGTGTTTCTGTGTATGCGCATGCGTGTGGTGTTGGAGCTTCCCAGGAGACAGCAGCTGACCACAGCGAGCGCGTTCGCGTGCCCGTGGCCCGCTCCGATCGCCTTCTCGGAGAGGAAATGCGCACGGCCAGGTGCTGTCTCCTGGGAAGCAGAGTCGGTAACAATAGATCTCTGGCGAGACAGCGCTGTAATCGCCACGAGACCTAAAAAGGGACTAGCCAGCTAAAACAAAAACTGTTCTCTTCAATGAATATTGTAGCGGTCTTCAAACTGTTCCCCCCACACTGCCTCTCTTTTGAGAGCATAAAGGCATGTTCAAGGAATGCAAGAAGAAGTCAAAAATTCCATATTATATATATGGTGTGTGTAAAAACCTTATTTTCTCATTTGGGGCTCAGCTGAAATCTATTTTTAAGAATCACTACAATACTTAAAATTAAGATTTCAGAATGTTGTCTCGTTTGGTAATTCATGTGTCTGGGTTGACAACTGTTTTAACACAGTTCACCGATTAGTTCCATTAAAGACTTTCTGAAATTAACTCAGGGATAACTAGACCGACCCTCTTCCCATTGCTAAAAATGATCCCTTCTTTGTTCAAGTTTGTTTGAAGATGGCCGCCCCACAAGTAATGGACAAGGTCGGGGCTCAGCATGGTCAGAGTGTGTGGTTGACCTAGTGCGCAGCATGAATTAGTTTCCCCTGACAGGTTTGTAGGCAGTGGCAAGATGTAGTTTTCCAGGCACGTAGTAGGTCTCCAGATCTTTGGCTGTGAGTAGCTAGGAGAATCATTTTATTTCGGTATCAGTGCATGCCATGCAGCAGGAAAGGAGGTTATCAGTCATCAGGCTTAAGACCCAGTTCTATGGGACAAGTCATGCAATGGACGGGAGCAGCTGAAAAGACAAGCATTAGAAATGCAATCGGGCTCGGATTTATTTGAGTTTGAGCTAATGGCATTGTAAATGCCAATGTATTGTTGCTATGTGTTATGGAGTGTGTTCATGTGGTGTGTACTGCCAGTGATCTCATTGTGAGTGTGAGAATATTGCACCGTTACTGCCTGTGTTGTCCTTCTTGTGAGTGTGAGAAGCTTGCACCTCTGCTGCCTGTGGTCTCCTTGTGAGTGTAAGAAGCTTGAACTGCTGCTGCCTGTGATGTCCTTCTTGTGAGTGTAAGAAGCTTGCACTGCTGCTGCCTGTGATGTCGTTGTTGTGAGTGTGAGAAGCTTGCACAGCTGCTGCCTGTGAGTATGAGAAGATTGCATTGTGCATCTCTGTGCTGTGCCTGTTCTTTATAAGGGACTCTTGCTCTGTTGCTGCTGCTGCCTTGGCACAGTACCTGCTGTGAGTGTGTGAGGGAATATTGCACCGCTGCTGCTTGTGATATCCTTCTTGTGAGTGGGAGAAGCTTGCACCTCAGCTGCCTGTGGTATCCTTGTGAGTGTAACAAGCTTGCACAGCTGCTGCCTGTGATGTCCTTCGTGTAAGTGTGCTCTGTCATCGGTAGTTGAGAGTGGTAGTGGAGAGTGTTAGTGGAAAGTGTTAGTTGAGAGTGGAGAGTGGTAGTGGAGAGTGGTAGTGGAGAGTGTTAGTGGAGAGTGTTAGTGGAAAGTGTTAGTGGAGAGTGGAGAGTGGTAGTGGAGAGTGGTAGTGGAGAGTGGTAGTGGAGAGTGGTAGTGGAGAGTGGTAGTGGAGAGTGGTAGTGGAGAGTGGTAGTGGAGAGTGGTAGTGGAGAGTGGTAGTGGAGAGTGGTAGTGGAGAGTGGTAGTGGAGAGTGGTAATTGGTAGTGGAGAGTGGTAGTGGAGAGTGGTAATTGGTAGTGGAGAGTGGTAGTGGAGAGTGGTAGTGGAGAGTGGTAGTGGAGAGTGGAGAGTGTTAGTGGAGAGTGTTAGTGGAGAGTGGAGAGTGTTAGTGGAGAGTGTTAGTGGAGAGTGTTAGTGGAGAGTGTTAGTGGAGAGTGGTAGTGGAGAGTGTTAGTGGAAAGTGTTAGTTGAGAGTGGAGAGTGGTAGTGGAGAGTGGTAGTGGAGAGTGTTAGTGGAGAGTGTTAGTGGAAAGTGTTAGTGGAGAGTGGAGAGTGGTAGTGGAGAGTGGTAGTGGAGAGTGGTAGTGGAGAGTGGTAGTGGAGAGTGGTAGTGGAGAGTGGTAGTGGAGAGTGGTAGTGGAGAGTGGTAGTGGAGAGTGGTAGTGGAGAGTGGTAGTGGAGAGTGGTAATTGGTAGTGGAGAGTGGTAGTGGAGAGTGGTAATTGGTAGTGGAGAGTGGTAGTGGAGAGTGGTAGTGGAGAGTGGTAGTGGAGAGTGGAGAGTGTTAGTGGAGAGTGTTAGTGGAGAGTGGAGAGTGTTAGTGGAGAGTGTTAGTGGAGAGTGTTAGTGGAGAGTGTTAGTGGAGAGTGTTAGTGGAGAGTGTTAGTGGAGAGTGTTAGTGGAGAGTGTTAGTGGAGAGTGTTAGTGGAGAGTGGAGAGTGTTAGTGGAGAGTGTTAGTGGAGTGTGTTAGTGGAGAGTGTTAGTGGAGAGTGTTAGTGGAGAGTGTTAGTGGAGAGTGTTAGTGGAGAGTGTTAGTGGAGAGTGTTAGTGGAGAGTGTTAGTGGAGAGTGTTAGTGGAGAGTGTTAGTGGAGAGTGTTAGTGGAGAGTGTTAGTGGAGAGTGTTAGTGGAGAGCGTTAGTGGAGAGTGTTAGTGGAGAGCGTTAGTGGAGAGTGGTAGTGGAGAGTGGTAGTGGAGAGTGTTAGTGGAGAGTGTTAGTGGAGAGAAGTTAGATCACAGAAGCTCTTTGTGCTCCACGTGCCGCCAAGCTCTGCAGAACAGGAGCTTAAAGCGAAAGAGAGAAACTGGTGTGCTATAGGGGAGAGGAAAAAAAGAAAAGCTTCAGACTTCAGTTGAAGGCTAAAAACGCGTAGACAGACAGGTCCAAAAAAATATTAACGTTTCTTAACAGGCAGACGAGTGGATGTGGCTTAACAGCTAGAGCGGCCGACCTCCAAGCTGGTACAACTATAACTGCAGGCAAATGCTATTTTTACAGCATAAACCCGAACACATTATCTCCAGGCATGTTCGTGGTATACAGAATAGAATGGTATGTCTTATTTATTAATTTTCCTTCCCAGAAGGTACCGAGAACGAGAGACGTAAGACTACAGGAGAGAAGAACAGGAAAGATGCAAGCTTGTGTGGGAACAGGCACAGAAGGGAGAACTGACACTAGGTGACTAATGGGGATTAGGAGCAGGGTAAAGAGGAAGTGTTACACTACAAATCCCACGATGCACCGGAGAGCTGCAGCAGCACCCGGGTGGCACCAATGTCGGCCCGAGATGCCCACTGGCTGGATCCCGTAGTTTCCCGTTGAATTTCGGCAATCTTGGAAAGGAAAGAGGCCCGGCCCTTTGCCCAGAATCGGAAGGGTGCCCGATCTACGGGGAGCACGTGACATCAGAGCATGAGAAAGGGCACGCGAGAGATGTGCAGCGCGGAACCACAGGCAGACAGCTGGAACTCATCTCTGGCAAGGCGGGGGTGACCACGGCAAGGAGCGCGAGCCCGCCCCTGGGTGCCAGGGAGGGGCGCGCGGTCTGGAAGGAGGCCACCGCCTCCCTTAGTTGTGCTTCCCAGCCTGGCATTCCCGCCTAGAATGCGGCATGATTATGAATCCAAAAGTTGTGAATAACATTTTAATAATATATTAAACATTCTGCAAGGAAAAGTAAATTGTACTGGACATTCGGTAAACTTCGCATTAAGCATTAAGCATCTAAAGAGCCGAGCATCGAAATGTGAGAGGCGCTTCGATAAATCATCACGAGGGGGTCGTTGCCTCTAGTCTTGTTATACGCAGATGACATCACTCAGATTAAAATTAATGTTTACCCTCCATGCATGAAACTATTATGTTCGCCTAAAAATACCGCAGGAACGAATACAGAGAAAGAGCAATTCTTGGGCGTTATAAATATATAATATAGCCAATCAGCCGGAGAGCAGCGATGCGCCGCAGTTTTCTTTCCGCTTTCTTCTGGACATCAGCTGCAGCGTAATTCTGCACACAACCCGCGGCAAGTAAAAGACACACAAACGGAGGAAGCAGGGTTTAAACTTCGACAAAGATAGAGAGCTCTGAGAGCGGCAGAAGCTGCAACGGTGTGCACAAACCAGCAAATGACAAGTCCTGATTAAATGACGACTCTGCTTCGTACCCCGTATTTCCAGTGCCCAAATGTAAACAAGCCCCGGAGACCACCGCAATGATCGGCATGTCTGGACCTCAGTGACATACGAAAGAAATTAAAGCGGCGCCATTACCGTATCCCCATTTAGTCATACAACGCAACGTAGTCATAACATGCAAGAACAAGGAAGCTGCGCGCTGAGCGCTGCAGAACTGTGAACGCGCCCGGCCATCTGGATTCACTAACGGAGGCACCCTGACAGCTCCTAATTATAATTTATGTACTTCTTTGCGCGAGCACGAACGAAATATGCCCAAAATGGCGGAACAAAACTACATTTACCCTATCACTTCAAGCCTATTAAAACGAAAACACAAGGAAGACGAATCACTGGCCAGATGACAGAAAACGCTAAGGAATGTGTGGAATTCCTCTCGCCAAGGCCCTAGGAGATACTTCTTTTTTTTCCTTCTTTAACATTAGTTCTCTAACTCCTCCCACTTTCAGTGGGGAGGAGTCCGAGCCCTAAAAATGGCCCACTTTAAGATAGGAGTTTTTTTCGTTCCCTGATAAAATGCAATTGAGGGATAGAAAGCGCTTGTTGAGACAGTAAATGTGACTTTTGCGAGCAAAGGGTCATTCCCAGGTCAGGGTCGAGGACCCAATCGCAAACTGACCTTATGTTCAAGTTTCACAAATCCATGGCCCAACTGCTCAACTCAATTACATTGTTGTGTTCTGCAACTGAGTTCACATTTTCACTTATTCCAAGAGCGATTTCAGATAATTCGCCTTTACAGGACAAGGCATCCATTGTTGTGTTCTGCAACTGAGTTCACATTTTCACTTATTCCAAGAGCGATTTCAGATAATTCGCCTTTACAGGACAAGGCTTCAGTAAATGGTTGCAGCCAGGAGGCAAGAGGGCTAAAAAGCACACGCCACTCGGACAGAACGCAGACGTCCTCAGGAGCCTGGTAGCAAAAAGTAAGCTCGCCACTTCATTTATTTCCCAGAAAAAGTCAAATGTTCATTTGTTCAGATGGTTTGCATGCTCTCGGGATTTGTCAGATGCGAGAACCGAAGAGCAAGTCACTTGGCCAAGATCACAGAGTGTGTTGAAGGTGAAAGTATGCGCGGTTAGATTAGATAAAGTCGTTCTTGGTTCAGCGGCATCAATTTACCCAGAAGGCTGTCCCACTATGGGGCTTTTGAACTTCAGTAGATAGGTGGGTGGGATACGCATACCTTGAAAGTGAGAACCACTCACTGGCCCCTGTCAAGACTCTGTGATGATTTACAACAGTTGTCTGCGGTGCCACTGGCGACAATATTATTGCGGTGTTATTTAAAGAAATTATGTGTTGCAGTCAGGTGTATTTATGGTAGAAATGTGTGCGCCTTAGAAGAAAATATACTGTCCTTTAACATTAAGGTTGTAGCCGCTGCTTACATAACCCTATTGTACTCTTTTCATCAAAAAGGATGAAAAATAAGTATGTCCAATAAGTAAAGTACCCGAGTCCTACAGTTTGTGATCAGATCGCCACACACAGGGCTTAAGTCGCTGAGCTATGTTACTCCCTGCAGCAGGCTCCTTCGCCTCTTGAGCTATGTTCTGCATCCCAGGGCTTTTGGTTAACAGGCTTCGCGGTTGAAGGGGAGCATTTAAAGTATAGCGCGGTTTTACTGAGAGCTGAAGCGGGGTCATGCCGGCTGTGCACGCTGCGCTTTAGTTAACACGTGCAGGAGAGACGCCGCACTCGGCGTTATCAGGACATTAGTCAGTGATATAATGTCCCTTCCAGGCAGAGGGAATACCGACATCCTTTGTAATCTCACGCGGATGTGGCGCATTCTGCAAGTCCTCAGAGCTGCAGCTCGGTCTTCACAATGTAAAAAATAAGCGGGGCCCTGTCAGCATGTGTGAGGATTCAGGGCACAAGCAGGCAGCACCGCAGCAGCATACAGTGCATTGAAACAGAACACCTGCAGAAACCACTTTATCAATAAGACTCGTCTACCCTTTCGTGACAGCAGGAGATATGAGAAAGTTCACAAGATGCGGGGCTGAAAGAAACCCAGAAACAGGAAGAGACTACAGATAGGAAGAGGAGAAAAAACGTACGAAGGAGAGAAAAAAGCATGGGAGGAGGGATCAGGGGATGGGTGAATAGGCATTCGGAAGACCGGGCAGAGGAAAAACAGAATTTTAATGATGCCTTCCTATTGAAAGCACCCTTATCCTCGACCGGGTCTGTCTGGTGCTATGTAAGCCACACACACGAATATAGCACGCACAAACCATCAACACTGCCCTCCAGCTGCTGTGAGCATAGTGCGTGTTGTAAGCAGGGGAAAACCCAATCAACCCTTGTAGGCTTGGGCACTGTATGGTTAAAGTCAACGCAACATAGTCATAACATGCAAGAACAAGGAAGCTGCGCGCTGAGCGCTGCAGAATTGTGAACGCGCCCGGCCATCTGGATTCACTAACGGAGGCACCCTGACAGCTCCTAATTATAATTTATGTACTTCTTTGCGCGAGCACGAACGAAATATGCCCAAAATGGCGGAACAAAACTACATTTACCCTATCACTTCAAGCCTATTAAAACGAAAACACAAGGAAGACGAATCACTGGCCAGATGACAGAAAACGCTAAGGAATGTGTGGAATTCCTCTCGCCAAGGCCCTAGGAGATACTTCTTTTTTTTCCTTCTTTAACATTAGTTCTCTAACTCCTCCCACTTTCAGTGGGGAGGAGTCCGAGCCCTAAAAAATGGGGATTTGCAAAGGGGGGTGGGGGGAGGGTGTTGAGTTACACCCACAAACGAACAGGGTTGGTAGCACAGTTCAAATAAGGGGGTGGATATTGGTGGGGTCAGGGGCATCAATGCGAGGCTTTAGAGATGGGGCACCAGACTAGAACAGAAGATGGAGATGCAAAGAAAGGTGGATGGGGCGCAGTGAAGCAGTGGCGAAGATGAGGAATATCTTTCCTCAGCCTTTTAGAGGATACCAGCAGGTGGGCAGAAGGGGATAGCATCATCAAAGTTGGGAATACCAGTGTAGGAGAAGGAGAGGACGACTCTGGCATGGGATGGGTGTAGGAAGCTGGCTCTGTATATACTATACCAAAGTGAGCTATATGTGCACAGAGTCCAGTGGAATCCCAAAGGTAGGTAGAGGTAAAAGTAGGTAGCACCTTACACACTCTTTGTGGTAGAGTGGGCGAGTACGGCTTTATCAGAGGGTAGTGTTAAGCATTTGTTGTACACAGTCAGCAAATGATTGTCAAACACTCAAAGACTGTAGTTCAGAACAATTGTTTTTGTATAAAAATATTCTTTTAGTTATTTTATTTTTCTAGAACTAAGCAAGCCCGGCACAGGTACGTGATAAGTACTCTGCAGTAATAATACAGTTTATAAACAGTTTGTATTACAGTTGTATCTATACTTTTGGTTTGATTACAGTAGAACTACTAGAAAATGCAATCCTTTGAAACTTTGTACATATACTTTTGTAGGAAACTGGCTCTGTATATACTATACCAAAATGAGGTATAGTGTGCAGAGAGTCCAGTGGAACCCCAAAGGTAGGTTGAGGTAAAGTTAGATAGCACCTCACTCTCTATTTGTGGTAGTGTGGTCGAGCAGTAAGGCAGTATCAGAGGACAATGTTAAGCATTTATTGTACACAGTCAGCAAGTGAATTCACACTCAAAGACTGAACTTCAGACCAACTGTTTTTGTATAAAAAATATTCTTTTAGTTATTTTATTTTATAGACCTAAGCAAGCCTGGCACAGGTAAGTGATAAATACTTTGCAGTAAATATGCCGTTGTAATACAGTTTGGATCTGTAATAGTATATGAACTTTAATTTGATTACAGTAGGTTTACTGATTTGTAAATACAGGTCATAGTCTTGAATGGGCTGTTCAGTAAAATACCAGGTAAGTTACTTTTTAGATTACTTTTCTTGCACAGTGCAGTATGCCTGGATACTGCACTGGGACATTTCCCGTAAACAGGTAACTAAAGGCGTTTTTGTTAGTACAATTTTAAAGAATTTCTTTAGGGTTTCCAACTCCACACTTTTCATAGAAAAACAGTCAATGTTGTCCTATGGAGGAAATGAATATGCTACTTACCAGTATGCATCTGTTCTTGGCATGTAGGGCTGCTGACATTCATATCTATAGCATAGATCGCCGCCTAGTGTTGGGTCCGGATGATTGCACATTGTTGTCCTGGGAGAGTCTTCGAAGTATCACGAGATAGGTGGCTCCTCCCCTGAACTACAGTGCGCATGGGCATCGACTCCAGATTGTTTTTAGCCATTGTGGCAAAGATGGAGTGTAACAGTGTAAGCGATGGCCATGCTAAGAGCAAGTGTAAAGAGTATGCAGCCGCTACAGGCGCCGGGGAGGAGGGCGGGCGATATGAATGTCAACAGCCCTACATGCCAAGAACAGATGCATACTGGTAAGTAGCATATTCAGTTCGAGGCATGTGGGCTGCTGAATTCATATCTATAGCATAGAATACATAGCAGTCCCTCCATTAACGGCGGCCGCCTGTGCCAGCTGCAGAAGTCTGGAAAAGTGTTTTAAGAACAGCCTGCCCTACAGCTGCCTGCTGCTTGGAGTGCACATCTACACAGTAATGTTTAGTAAATGTGTGTGGTGTAGACCATGTGGCTGCTCTACAAATATCTTCCAAAGGGATATTACCAAGGAAAGCCATAGAGGCCCCCAACTTGCGAGTGGAGTGGGCTCTGGGAGGGACCGTCAAAGTGCGCTTAGCCTTGTGATAACAAATTTGAATGCACTTAACGATCCACCTGGCTATACCTGCTTTGGAAATGGGGTTGCCTTTGTGCTGGGCTGAAAAGGCAACAAAGAGTTGTTGTGTTTTCCTAAAGTCTTTGGTCCTGTCGATGTAGTACATCAAAGCTCGTTTGACATCAAGAGTGTGGAGCATTCTTTCGGCCACTGTTTCTGGGTTTTGAAAGAACGCGGGCAGTTCAATGGTCTGATTGACATGGAACTGCGAAACCACTTTAGGAAGAAATTTAGGGTTAGTGCGCAGCACCACCCTGTTTGAGTGAATCTGTATGAATGGCTCTCGTATAGTGAGTGCCTGTAGCTCACTAACACGTCGCAGAGACGTAATAGCAATGAGAAAAGCCACTTTCCATGTTAAGAACTGAACCTCACATGAATGCAGTGGCTCAAAAGGTGGGCCCATCAACCTGGTGAGGACCACATTGAGGTTCCATACAGGAGCTGGCGGGGTCCTGGGAGGGATGACCCGCTTCAGCCCTTCTAGGAAGGCTTTAATGGCAGGCACTCTGAAAACAGAGAGATGCTGCCTGTTTTGGAGATAAGCCGCTATGGCGGATAAGTGTATCCGAATGGAAGCATATGCAAGATTGCATTTGTAAAGATGCAACAAACAACATATGGTGTTGGGAACGGATGCATCAAGCGGGTTGATGTGGTGTTCAGTACAGTAAATGACAAACCGCTTCCATTTTGCTGCATAGCAGGCCCTAGTGGTGGGCTTTCTCGCCTCCCGAATGATATCCATGCATTCAGGAGGCAAGTTAAGGTAGCCAAACTCTAAGACCTCAGGAACCAGATCGCCAGATTGAGCTGTTGCGGATCTGGATGCTGAATGTCGCCATGGTTCTGCGTCAAAAGCCTGGGTGTGAGGTGCAGCCTTTGATGCGGAACCACGGAGAGTTCCAGAAACGTGGTGTACCACGGTTGGCGTGCCCACGTGGGAGCAATCAGGATGAGTGTCATCGAGTGTTGCATCAGCTTTCTTGCCACCAGCGGAATGAGAGGCGCTGGGGGAAAAGCGTACGCAAATCTGCCTGACCAGTTCATCCATATCGCATTGCCCTGCGACTGTGGGTGAGGGAACCTGGCGGCAAAGCTTTGGCATTTTGCGTTTTCCCTCGTGGCGAACAGGTCTATCTCTGGATGACCCCACTGCTGGAAGAACGGGTGGAGTACTGATGGATGTATCTCTCACTCGTGCATTTGGTGGCTGTACCTGCTGAGCAGTTCCGCCATCTGATTGTCCTTGCCCGGGAGGTGTTCCGCCATGAGGAAGATGTTCCTCTGAATGGCCCACTTCCACATGCTTTGAGCCAGATGAGACAACTGTGGAGAGTGTGTACCTCCCTGCTTTTGGATGTAGTACATGGCCGTCATGTTGTCCGTCCGGATCAACACGACCTTGTTGCACAGATGTACATGGAAGGCCTTTAGCGCCATGAAGATTGCCATCAGTTCTAGGTAGTTGATGTGCATCCTCTTCTGCTGCGTAGTCCATAGTCCCTGCACCGTGTAGTGGAATACATGAGCTCCCCATCCCTGGAGAGATGCGTCCGTCGTCAGGATAATCTGTGGCACAGGCTCCTGGAACGGTCGGCCCTTGCAAAGGTTGTGTGGATTCCACCAATGCAGAGAGTTGTATGCCCGACCGGTCACCAACACTAGGTCGTTCAACTGTCCCTGAGCCTGAGTCCACTGATGCGCCAAGCATTCTTGGAGCGGACGCATATGTAGCCTCGCGTGCGGGACTATGAAGATGCAGGAGGCCATCATGCCTATCAACTGCATGAACACTCTCGCAGGAAGCGAGTGTTGCGGTCTGAACTTTTGGATCAGCGACTGGATGTTGTTGACCCTCACTGAATTTGGCTGAATGGTGAATCTGAGGTATTTCTTGTGTGACGGATGGAGCGGAATGTGGAAGTAAGCATCCTTGAGGTCCAAGGTTGCGAGGCAGTCCCCCTGATTGAGCAACGGAAGAACTTGCTGCAGCGTCAGCATGTGGAAGTGTTCCGAGAGAATGTACTTGTTTAGGGGCCTGAGGTCCAGAATGGGCCTGAGAGACCCGTCCTTCTTTGGGATTAAGAAGTACAGGGAGTACACCCCCGTGCCTTCCTCCCCCACTGGCACGAGTTCTATAGCGCCTTTTTGCAGCATGACAAGAACCTCCTGCTGCAATAAGTGCAAATGCTCTGTGGACATAGGACGGTGTTTTGGTGGTATGGTGGGTGGAGTGGATGTGAGCTCCAAACAATAACCGAACTGGATAAGTTTCCTGACCCACCTGTCTGTGGTGATGGATTTCCAGACTGGCAGGAACTGCTGGAGTCTCCCCCCGACAGGTGTGGAATGGTCGGGCGGCAGTGACAGGGCGTCACTGTTTGTTGGAGGCGGAGGAACGGGAGTTGTTGTTGCCCCTGCCTCTGCCCTTGGTGCTGTTGCCCCGGTAACCTCCTCTACTTTGCTTGGTGTAAGAGGATTGCGCCCCACCTTTATTGAATTGTGTTTGCTGGGACATCTGGCCTCTGGAAACACCTCTATTGCCTGAGCGACGAAAAGTGCTCCCTCTAAACTGTTGGGACTGAAGAGCTCCCATGGACTTAGCAGTCTCGGTATCCTTCTTTATTTTTACCAGGGTGGTATCTACCTCAGGACCAAATAATCTGTCAGGGTTTACCGGCTGGTTGAGGATGGTAGCTTGTATCTCCGGCTTAAACCCGGAGATTCTGAGCCATGCCTGACGTCTCAACATCACACTGGTGTTAATTGCCCTGGCTGCAGTGTCCGCCACGTCTAGTGCACACTTAATGGAAGCGTTGGAGATGAGCTTCCCTTCCTGGATAAGCATCTCCGCTGCCTCTTTATATTGGTCTGGCAGATGTTGCAACAGGGTCTCTAGTGTGTCGTAGTGTGCCCTGTCGTATCTAGCCAAGAGTGCCTGCGTGTTAGAAATACGCCAGATATTGGCCGCCTGAGCTGCTACTCTCTTCCCTGATGCCTCCAGCACTTTGGATTCTTTGTCCGGGGGAGGAGCTTCACCAGTGGTCTGCGAATTCGCCCTTTTGCGGGCATTAGAAACGACCAGAGAGTTCAATGGCAACTGGCCCTTGATGCAAGTTGGATCGCCAGGTGCCGGTCTGTATTTTTTTTCAATTCTAGGGTTGACTACCCTTGACCGCGTGGGTTCCTTAAAAATGTCCGCAGCATGTTTCAGGACCCCTTAAGCATTGGGAGAGTTTTCACAGTCTTTTCAGCTGTCGAAAAAGTGTCAAAGAGGAAGTCCACTTCAACAGGGTCAGCGTGCAGCTCAACGTCGTGGTTTTTTGCCGCCCTCTCAATTAAGGCATTGAAGGCCGCAGAATCCTCAGTGGGAGAGGTCTTGACGGTGTAGACCTGAGGGCCATGGGCGGTGTGCTGATCCCCCTGGTCTCCTGCCTCCACCCATGAGTCCTGTTGTTCATCAGGATCTGTGTTGGCAGGAAAGTTGTATTCCTCGTCCTCATCCCCAGCATCCTCCACCTCCGAATAAGTTGGTGAGGGTGTGGCAATTCTTGGAGTCCGAGGAGCCAGTGGTTCGACTAAGACCGGTGCATCCGAAGCAGGCTTTTTGCGCTTTAGAGGAATTGTGTATGACTCCAAAGGCTTCGTCGCCGTAATCTTCCTTTTGTAAAGCGTAAGCTTCCCGGTGTCGGCATCGATGAAACGCTCCGACTGCTCCTCTACCAATGGTGGTCGATGCTTCAAGCCCCCAGCCGGGTGAGTAGGCTTCGACCCCGCAGAACCTGGCAAGTTCGCTTCGGGAACCGACCGTGGTGCGAAGGCCTTCGGTGCCACCTTAGGCGGCAACGTGAAGAGGATTGGCGTCGATGATTTTGACGTCGGGACTGATGGCTTCGGTGCGGAAGGTGTCTTGGGGTCTTCCGCCGAAGCCTTGTCCTTGTCCTTGATACGTTTTAGGGAGTCCAAGACCTGCTTCGTAAAGGAAGCGGACGGCTTCGTGGACACAATAGACGATCTCGGTCCACCAACGTATGAAGACTCGAGCGTCGATGACTTGGGCTGTTCTGGCCGAGGCTTAGGAGCATCCTTCTTAGGCGTGGTACGCCCTCCTTCCGCGCCAGCAGACGTCGACGCCGACTGTGTCGGGACGGCGGCCTGGGTGACTGTTTTTGGGGCCCCAGTCTTCGGATCGACGCCCTTGCTGGACGTTGGCACGACGCCCTTCTTGGACTTCGGCTCGACGCCCTTGTTTGGCTCCGGCTCAACGCCCTTCTTGGACTTTGGCTCGATGCCCTTGCTTGACTTCGGCTCGACGCCCTTCTTGGACTTCCGCTCGACGCCCTTGGTCAACTTTGGCTCGACGCTCTTGCCCGACTTCACCGGGTCGACAGCTTCCTCTGGTTTGGGTTGGCCCGACACCCCGGAAGCCGAGGGTGCCGACAGAGGAGCAGACGTCTTCGGTTTCGATTGCGTCTCAACCACTTCCGGTGTTGTCGATACCGATGGTTTCACTTTCGGGTTTGTTTTCGACAATGGCGGCTCCGCCGAAGTGTCCGTGGCCGGGCCTGGAGGCGGGGCCGTGGATCTTGGTAGAAGGTCTTGGGTAAGGCCGAGTGGCGATCCCTCGACCTGAGCCTTTGTAATTGTTCGAACGGGCATAGCTCTTCCTCTGAGCCATCTTCCATGGCCCCATAGGCCTCATTGTGGTCTCCTACCTCGTCGACGACTTCTGCTACGTCTAGGCCTTCGACATCCAGTTGATAGTCGTAGTCGGGTTCCTCCGCTGGAGGTGAAATCTGCATCTGAACTTCGTGTTCGTCTGCGTCTTCTCTCTCGAAGATGTCCACCGGTGCCGGGGCCGACTGCCGGGCCTACATGCGCGCCACGTGCCGAAGCCGAACCGTCTTCTTCGAACGAAACCTTGAACAAGCCATACAGTTGGCTTCATCGTGGTCCGGCGACAGGCACTTGTTGCACACCGGGTGGACGTCGATGTGTGGGTACTTCATTCCGCACACGGGACACTTCTTGAACGGGCTCCGTTCCATGATGTGTAGTTGAAGGTCTTGCTGCGTCGACTGGGCCTCGATCCCCAAAGAGTCACGCGACTCCCTGGATGTCCAACTCGGAAAGCGAGTCGGAACAGAACTGGGCACCGAACGCAAACAATACCGACGGTTAGAAAAAGGCCTTTTGGCCTAGAAAAAGTTTATGTCGATTCCGACCTGGAGATAACGAAATTACATCCGAACCCAATGGCGGAAAAAACCAATCTGAGGATGGAGTCGATACCCATGCGCACTGTAGTCCAGGGGAGGAGCCACCTATCTCGTGATACTTCGAAGACTCTTCCAGGACAACAATGTGCAATCATCCGGACCCAACACTAGGCGGCGATCTATGCTATAGATATGAATTCAGCAGCCCACATGCCTCGAACATAGTGTTTTCGGTTTTAAGGGAAGTATTCGGTTGTGGGAGTTGGTGTTCTGGGGTTAGACTAAGGGGTCCCCCAGGGTCAAGGATGCACTCTTGTTACACCGTGAGCAGCACTAGGGCGGCCGGGGGCAGAGTGCTGAGGCACAATGTTACCTAATGGGGCATTGGAGGCCTTCGGTTGCCACAAGGTTGTGTGAGCAGAGCTCCTGGACTTAATCTCAGGGCAAATGGAGGTTCAAGCCAGTACAAAAGGTGCAGCGTCAGCGGCACTGGGGCGACCGGGTGCAGAGTGCTGTTTTGGCGTTGGGCTTTCAATGGGAGGTCTCCAGTTTGCAAACACGCTGCAGGCTCGGGTACGAAGGATTCTGGGTGAGACCACCACCCACTTGGAGAGGTAAGTTGGGATGCTGGGGCTTGGTTAGGCAGCGTCGGTTGGGTCACCCAAGGCGGTAGGGCGACGGGTGCATGGGTGCCTTTTGGGGTCGGATCTTATTAACAGCTCCTGGTCGCGATTGGGGGGGGGAGGCCTTCTGGTTTGAGGCTGCAGGAGTCGCCTGGAGGCAGGTCAGGGGTCACCTGATCTCGGGTCAGGATCGCCGGGGAGAACTTCTTGTTGTGCTGGGCTACTTGAATTAGAGCAGTGGGCGTCGGGTGCAGAGTGGTGTAGACTTGCGGACTTTGCCGGACCTGGAGTCTGTGAGTGAATAAATCCGGTGTTCAGGGGAGACAGAGTTTTTTCTTTTGAAGCCCGGGCAGGACACACCGCAGTTTCGCTTCTGGAGGTTCGAGGTGGAGACAGGCCTGTAGGGCTGGGGCCCAGTCAGTGGGCGTGCTCCTCTTCTTAGCTTTGGCACAGCTGTTCAGTCGGTCTCTTCTTCTTGTAGTTTCTTGCCGGAGGAAGCAAGGTTTAGGGGTGCCCCTAAATACTAGATTTAGGGGCATTACAGGTAGGTAAAAGGTTGGGACAAAGGGTCCCATCCCTGGGGTGGATACAGCTCCTATTATGCCATCCTCCAGTGGGAGGGGGGCATATGCCTCACCCTGGTTGGCTGGGTCCCCCATCTGCAAGATGGCGGGGACTGAGAGTTGTACTCCACCTCGCCTACCCCACCTGAGGGGTGGAGTTGGCAGAGGTGGGCACACCTCCCTTCCTCACTTGGTTTTCCCATCAGTTCTCCCGCCCAAAGTGGGGGTCAGAACCTGTGAGGACCAGTTGCTGAAGGCAGCAAAAGGCCAGGGGAAGCTCACAAAGGCGGCAAGCCTTTGATGCTTCCTCTTCGTGGACCCTGGGCATCCTGGGGGAGGAGGCTTGGCACCTCATCCCAGGATGGGCATTGTTTCAGGTCCCCGAGAGGAGCAGGCTCTCGACCAGGGGGTCCAGAAACATGTCTGGTGGTGGCAGCTGAAAGCAGCCACTCAGCCTGGACACTAGTGGTAGGTCGTTTTACAGGGGGCACCTCATAAATGCCCTCTGTGTGCATGTTTCATTAAATCCCACACTGGCGTTAGTGTGGGCTTAATGTGCTGAGAAGTTTGATACCAAACTTCTCAGATTTTAGTGTAACCATTATGGGCCTGTTGGGTTCATAATGACAGACTCCCAGCACCATATACTCGTAATGGCAGCACTGCACTTACAATGTCTAAGAATTGACTTAGACACTGTAGGGGTACGGGGCTCATGCACCTGCACCCTCACCACTGGTATAGTGCACCTAGCTAGAGGGGTAACGGGTCTATACCAGGGCAGTGGGTTGTAGGCATGGCACACAGGGATGTGTGCCATGTCGAATGTGTGCCATGTCGAATCTTCACTTTGTTCTGCACAAAAATACTCAGCCTGCAAAGGCAGTGTGTGAGTGTAATGGTACAGGGCCTCTAAGTACAATAAGTGCTGCAGCCCTTAGAGGTTTTTTCTGGTCACAGTGCCCTGGGTACATGTGGTACCATTTACCAGGGGCTGACATTTACCAGGGGCTGACCTGTGGCCAGAGATGCCAATTGGGTTTTGTTTTCAATGCAGTTTTAGGGAAAGAACATAGGCCCTGGGAATCTGACTGGCAGGAGCCCAGGGCACACTCAGTCAATACACATCAGCAGTTCAGCAAAAAGTGGGGACAACCATGCAGAAAGAGGGCACTTTCTCACATACTGCACTTGTGCAGGGCACAGATGAGATTTGTGCACTGATTGTGAAACCCTACTAATGAAGTAGGTGTACTGTTGCCCAAGTGTGTAGTATACCGTTCTGGTAAGTGCCCACTTTGATAAGCCAGTCGTCTAGGTAAGGGAAGACATGGATACACTGTCTCCTGAGATGAGCAGCTACAACTGCGAGACGTTTGGTGAACACTCTGGGGGCTGTGGTGACGCCCAATGGAAGTATATGTAAAAATAGGGGTACCCCTGACACAAATTCCTAAATCAGGGAAATTATCTAGTGTGTACATATCACCATTTAGGAACAATGAGAATACTAGTGGACCTAAATATCAATTGTGAACAACATGTACATGCAACCTCAGTAGAATAGTATCAAAAGTAATTTTATTTGCATTATTTTTATAAATTAGTGAAGCTAAATACAAAACAGAGAAACAAAACATTTGGATCCTCTTATATTTTAACTGGATTCAAACAATTCCATTATTATTTGTTGAAACAATCTGAAAGTAACTATGATATATACAGTGCCTGTCTTGGATATATGAACACCTGTCTATATATATTCAAGTTACATCAAGCACATAAGGGCAACATAGTCATATCATTAGTACATAGGACAATCATTTCTGGTATGGCTCTTGAAAATCTGTGTCCTACGCGTGTTTTGGCTGTGTGCCTTCATCAGGAAGCCATGTACATAAAAAATTGAAACCTAGAAAGAGAGGATGCATGTACAGTAAAACATCAAATGGAGTTTAAAAAGGCGGCCCTACTGTATGATTAAATACCACAAAGGTGGAGATGATTATAAACAAAAGGGAGGATGAAAAGAAAACAAGTTACTTACCTGTAACTTTGGTTCCCCAGTATTGGTAACTTTCATAGATTCCCATGCTTTGTATCATTCCCCGTCGTCGGAATGGGAGCCTCGGAAAAGGAAATATATCAGTACCATAGGTACAGAAGAGAAAATTAGGCCTAGGCCTCATCTCATTTTGTAGCATATCACCCTCTTTGTGTAAAAGAGCCCAAACTTTCACAAGAACCAATCAGAATAGCCTCACCCCATAGAACCTTCCTGAGAGAGCCTCAGAGCCTCAGATTTTCGTAGCCGTTGTGCAAACAGCCACTATCGCAGTAACAAGGCCGAGCTTTCCCAGGGGAAGAGGGTGGGTGCATGGGAATCTATGAAAGTTACCAATACTGGGGAACCAAAGTTACAGGTAAGTAACTTGTTTTCTTACCCCAGTATTGGAACTTTCGTAGATTCCCATGCTTTGTATCAGAACAGCTAGCAGTAAGTCACCAAAGCACATTGTGTTACATAAATATTATTGCATGACACCATGGCAATGCTCAAAGTAACAATGAAAAAATGTTATCATAAGAAAAAGAAGCATCACCTATACAAAATGTGCTAAAAAGGAAGGCGGGATTGTAGGGAAAGCTCACCTCTCATTGAAAGAGATTCCTGAGGACTGCTTGTCCAACAGCAGCGTCGTCCTGTCCTGTAGACTCCAGGCAGTAATCCTATAAGAGGAGAAACCCCTTCCTCTTGCCCCTCTAAATGGGACCTTACGGTAATTTAAAGACCCCAAGGACTTTGCTGTGTCTGTGTCCTTTTTAATACTTTGAAGGGCCTCATCGACATGCTTCCCAAAAAGCATTTCTCCATCAAATGGAAGGTCCGGGATCTTGTTATGGAATTCTTGGCGAAACCAGGTCACCCGCAACCAGCCCTGTCGTCGTAAGACAGCTGAACTAGCCAGAGCACGAAAGGCCGTAGAAGCTATGTCCATAGCACAATCTATGACCTCTGACGATGATCTTTCTCCCTCCACGAGCACCTTTTTGGCTTCCTCTTTTGATGATTCTGCAGCAGTTCTATAAACGGGGCTAAATCACACCACATCTGGCGATCGTACCTGCCCAAGATGGCCAGAGCATTCGCTGTTCGAACAAGGAGACTGGCCATATCAATCAATCAATCAATCATCAAAATTTGTAGAGCGCGCTACTCACCCGTAAGGGTCTCAAGGCGCTGGAGGGGGGAGAGGGGGGGTTTGCTACTGCTCGAACAACCAGGTCTTGAGTTGCTTCCTGAAGGAGAGATGGTCCAGGGTCAGCCGTAGGTGAGTGGGGAGGGAGTTCAATGTCTTGCCTGCCAGGTAGGGGAAGGAGCGTCCTCCGACGGTGGATTTTCAGAATCGTGGGACGGAGGCGAGGGCGAGGCTGGCGGATCGGAGCTGGCGGGTGGGAGTGTAGAATGTGAGGCGGCTGTTGAGGTACTTCGGCCCCGTGTCGTGGAGAGCCTTGTGTGCGGGGGTGAGGAGTCTGAACGTGATCCTCTTGTTGACGGGGAGCTAGTGCAGGTCTTTCGGGTGGGCAGAGATGTGGCTGCGGCAAGGTATGTCCAGGATGAGTCGTGCTGAGGCGTTCTGAATGCGCTGGAGTCTTTTCTGTAGTTTGGCTGTGGTTCCAGCGTAGAGGGTGTTACTGTAGTCCAGACGGCTGGTGACGAGGGCCTGGGTGACCGTCTTCCTGGTTTTGGTGGGGATCCACCGGAAGATCTTTCGGAGCATGCGCAGGGTGTTGAAGCAGGATGACTAGACGGCATTCACTTGCTTGGTCATCAAGAGGGAGGAGTCCAGGATAAAGCCCATAGGCCCATAGAGGAAAATCTCTTGCCCACCTTGTCCAAGCGACTTCCTTCCTTGTCCGGAGGTGTAGTAAGAGGCGTGGAAGGATTCTTGGATTTGCTCTGTGCCGCTTGCGATATTACAGAATCCGGTTTAGGTTGTCCAAGGAGGCACGATGGACTGCCTTCAGGGGCCTTATATTTCTTCTCCAGCCGGGGAAGAACAGGAATGACAGTGGCCGGATTCTGCATAACCTTGATTCCTTCCGTCCATACATGTTCTATTATAGGAATCGATCTGACTGACTTTTTGTATGGCTCTTTAAAGTCATAAAGGAAACAGTCTGACTGCACTGTTGTGATTGGCAGACCAAATCTTTTAGATGCCCTCTCCATGAGGTTATGGAAACCCCCAATGTCAGTCGGAGGAGAAGTAGCAGTGTCCTGTGGCATCTGGATCTGGATGGCCACCATCATCATAATCCAAGTCAGGGTCATTTACAGGATCCCCCTGAACGTCCTCATCTGAAGACACATCATGCACCACCTCTCTGGATTCCTCTCTGGTCTCAGGTTCCACAGCCCGTGGGACCACCATTGTCACGATGATTGCAGATGTCAGGGGTACAGTTGGAGAAGGAGGGCGTTCCGATTGAACTGCTGGTTGAGTCGGACACTCCTTTGCTGACTCTAAATCCGGGGTTGCTGTTTTCACCAGGCTCACCCACCCACGCCTCGCGGTACCCGCTCCGCGGGTCCCGCTTCGTCACCAACTTGCCTGACGCTCCTGTGGTTACTGCATTCAGCTGCTCCTGTGGGGTTCTGTGAGGCGGCAGGTCTGCGAGCGTGACCCGGGACTCGCTTTCCCAGGAGTCCCGGGGTCTCTGGCCGAGTCACCTGGCCCCGCTCTCCCTGACCGCCCCGCCCCAGCTGCAGTAGGTAAAAGAGGAAAGGAACTTTGCTCCGTGGGACACTCCTTTGCTGACTCTGAATCCGGCGTTGCTGTTTTCACCAGGCTCACCCACCCACGCCTCGCGGTACCCGCTCCGCGGGTCCCGCTTCGTCACCAACTTGCCTGACGCTCCTGTGGTTCCTGCATTCAGCTGCTCCTGTGGGGTTCTGTGAGGCGGCAGGGCTGCGAGCGTGACCCGGGACTCGCTTTCCCAGGAGTCCCGGGGTCTCTGGCCGAGTCACCTGGCCCCGCTCTCCCTGACCGCCCCGCCCCACACTGCCTCATTGGTTCCAGGACCATAAATTTGGAAGCTCCTCGCTGCGCGGGAGCACCCGGGGCTAAGCCCGGGCAAAGGGCGGGCCCTCTGTGGCCCTCCGTGGCCTGAGGTGCCTGGCCTGGGCACACCTCTATTTCTCCCTGTACTCCAGCCTCGTATTTTCTTTGGACTATTGTCTTTCTGTTTGAAGCCAACCGGACAGCTTTTAGTGGGTATTTTATTCACTTGCCCTGTGTTTATTGTTATCTTTGGGTCATCTGTTAGTATTATTTTATTCTCTCTTGTTGTTCTTTACCCTGTCAGAGATGTCTACCCGTAAAACTAGGAGCCAGAGAGCTGGAAACGATAAAACTAAAAAAGTTATTGGCACCCTAGATAACTTCATCTCTCGGACAAACTCTCTGATAGATCAGGGTATTTCTTTAATGGAAAGGAGGGTTTCATTGGATCTTGCTCATGCGAAAAGGTCTTCATTGGGCAACATAGCAATGATACATTCCCCGCCTCAAGGTCTGATTAACCTTGTTACTTCTGCTGGGATGCCCACTAATGATTCCACTCCTGTCAGTTGTCAATCATTAATACCCATCAATGTTCCCGGTATGAGCACATTACCCTCTATCATCCCCCATTCACCCGTGATAGTTAATCATGGCGTCATTGGCTCTTCCCAGGCGGGTGGGTTAGACACTACTATGTTAACTCCAACTGTCATGAACCCAACAAATTCTCCAATTGATAACCCCGCCATAACCTTACAAGGGTCCATGGGCTCTAACTCTGGGGGGGATAAGCTAGGTGTGGCGATTGTGAATGATGGGACCTTTCAGGCCCCCATTGATCACACAGACTGACCCTTCAGATTCTACTCCGCACTTACTATCTCTAGGGGTTCCCGACGATATAACACACGATAGTAGCCTGGCCAGCATTTTGGATATTAGCGGAAGCAATGACTCACTAATTAATTCAGGGGACGGGCTTGACTCCCTAATGGATTCTATGTCTACCTTGTTAAAATCATTGCTCTCGCCTTTGGAGACTAGGCTCTCTAACATAGAACATCAACTTGCCACTATCCTTGCGTTACAAGATCCCAGGCTGACTACTCCTGGCCCCTGTTCTTCGGTGGTTTCACCGCCTGATACTAATACTGGGACTGTTAACACAAATCCACCCACGGGGAGTATTCCGGTTCCCACAATCAGTTCCTCCACCACTTTTCCGCCGGCAACTAACATAGTGAATAATATCAAACCCTCCACTTCCACATGTCCGAGTGTAGCGAACAGAAATGTACCTAGTGCAGTGAGCAGAAGGACACCTAACAACCCAGCTCCTACTATTCCCCAGTCACAGTCCAGAAAAACCACTACGCGACGTAACATCAATCTACCACCTGATGCATGTCCGTATGTGGTCGTTCTGACGGGGATTCCCGAGCTGCCAATGTCCACTTCTGAGCCCTTTTGGGCGCTTAAAAATAAAATATGCCACTGGCTTGACAAAAATTACCCTCCACCACCTAGTCTAAACAAGAATATACTTATGGTAGAACGGGCACCTTGGGTAGGTGGGAAGAAGAAAAGCATAAAGGGTGATTGTGGTGTTATCACGTTTGAGGACCCACGACTTGTAGAATTTATTTGTTCCTCTCCTCCTTGTGATAGCAAGTCTGTGGTATCAGCCAAACCCCTGTCCTTTTTTTATGCGCAAGAGAGCCATAAGGATGCTAGGTGGAGTTGGTTGAGGCCGGTTAAGAAAGGATTGGGTGGAGGCTGTAATGGGAACACTCCATCCGTATATCAGAACCCGCAACAGTGGGGAATGCCTGTAGAGGAAGGATGGAATTTAGTCCATAGGAGGAGGGGGCATCAGTGGAAGGGAGATTCACAGTTCAATGGAGAAGGATGGGCCCACAGCTCAACTATCCCTTATTTCCTTGTTATAATCGTTTTAGCGGGTTGGAAGAGGTGGATTGACCATCACCTCAGTGTATTGAAGATGCCAAGGGTTGTGGGGCATTTACCCCCGTAGATAGTGGTTCTATCGTTGTGACCAGGGAGGAATTACCCGACCAGGAAAGCATTATTCCAGAGCTCTTTACAGGGGATGTTGATTTTCAGGCCACCCCGGATACACTTTCGCTGTCCCCTTCCCTTGTTAAAATCCTGTCCTGGAACATAGCGGGCTTAAAGAAAAACTTGCCCGATCCGGAATGGAATAAATTCCTAGAAGATTTCCACATCTGTATGTTCCAGGAAACCTGGTGCGTAGAGCCAGAACATAAGCAGGGTTACTCTACATTTTTTGTTCCTGAAACACAGCTTGGGAGGGGGCGTCCATCGGGTGGTCTACTCATTTGGATCAGGATAGATTTGAATTGTGAGGTTATTGTTAACTATATCCCCTGTGATGACATCCTCCATATAACTATTAAAAGGCAGTCGACCAGGAATGCTCTCGAACTTTTCTGTATCTATGTCAGGGGGCTCCCAGGGGGCCAATCGTCTCCAATACTGGAGTTATTGGACAATAGGCTTTCATCCCTCCCCTCTAAATCCTCAGTACTGGTGGGAGGTGATTTTAATTGTACATTCGAGCCTCTTGATGAGGATGAATTTTTGGATTATCATAATAAACCAGGAAACCAGTTAATTCCATCCTTATCTTTGGCCCCAATTAAGAAATGGTCGGCTCGAGCTATCCAGTTAAATGCCCTGGTGTCTGCCCATGACCTATGGGCCCTAAACGGCCGTACTAAATCAGACCGCATGGGCGCCACGACCTTCAATCGAATAGGCTGCCCGTCAAGAATTGACTACATCCTTTTGGATGTATGGTCATGGGCTAAACTTGTTGATATGGAGGTTAGTCAGAGGATCGATAATGACCACAATCCCCTCTGCATGGGTATGTTCTGGGGAGATAATATTGGTGAAGACGCTCCAAATGAGCTGGTTACCAAAGAACTAGTCCCTCTAACTGTAATCGCAGGATTAAATGGAATGTGGTTAGGTGTAATGAAGGGACACTTGAGAATATTAGGGTTCTAGTTTTGGCTGCCTCATCTGCCCTGGCATCTGTGAATCAAATTTCACTCCAGTCTCAGGGGTCGGTGCTGGAAACTAAGTATAAAGACCTAATAGGGGAGATTAGTATGTTTTTCTCCAAAAAAAACAAGGGATGCCAATTGACTAAATGCACGCAAAAAAAGGGGAACCCTTGGTATACTGTCTCCTGTAGAGAAAAAAGAAAAGCAATCTCAATAGCTATTAAAAATAAGGATGCTTCAGCAGCTAGATCAGCTAGAAATGACTATCGCTCTAGTATTGCGAAAGCCAAAAAAGATTGGGAAGAGGAACATTGGCAGGCTTTAAAGGAAGCGGCTCATGGGAAAAATGCCACTGTATTTTGGAAACTGATTAACGTCCTTGATAGACGAGGCGCTGAGCCCATTCCAAATCATATAACTGAGTCCCAATGGCACTCCCACTTCTCGAAATTATATGGCGTAGGCACTTCGGAAGTTGTGCTAGCACCCCCTACATTAGGTACTGGTTGTTTGGTCCATTTAAACGGTGACTTCACAGATGTATTGTTTACGCCCCGTGAGGTACAGGAGGCCATCCTCAAAATAAAACCGGGTAAGGCACCTGGCCCGGACGGAATACCAGGTGATTTACTGTTGCTTAATCCCTTGGTTTGGGCTGATTTTATTGTAAATGTTTTGAACCTCATTCAGCTGGGCCAGCAAGTACCCGACTCATGGAAGGGTGCTGAAGTTGTCACCATTTTTAAAAAGGGCGAGAGAGAGGACCCTGCCAACTACAGACCAATTAGTTTAATTGATGTTATTCAAAAAGTAGTTGGTAGGGTAATTGTAAATAGGATTGAGGGCTGGCTCATGGAAGGAAATATTTTGTCCCACTTTCAGGCTGGATTCAGAAGTAATGTTGGAGCAATTGATCAAGTTTTTAGATTTTGTGCAGTTTTTTGGAAAATAGTGTCAATAGCCAGAGGGAGTCTCTACCTGGCTTTTATTGATTTAAAAACTGCTTTTGATGTAATACTAAAAGTATACCTGTTAACAGAGGGGTGCGTGATGGCCCCTACTTTATTCTCCCTTTTTATAAATGGGGTGGTGAAACATCTGCAAGAGACACCAGCAGATGCCCCCACTGTGGCTGGGGAGAAAACGCCATCGCTCCTCTTTGCTGACGACACCCTCCTGTTATCAAAAACCCCCACAGGCCTCCAAACCCTTCTTGATCGGTTTAGTGTTTTTTGTCAGGAACGGGGACTTACAATAAACACAACTAAAACTAAACTAATGGTTATGACCACCAAGAGGAAATATAGGAACATCCATTTGACCTTCAATGGATCTCCTCTGGAGGTGGTCGAAGAGTTTGATTACCTCGGTGTTAGGATTAATAACAACTTGAAATGGGAACCCCATATATGTAAAATGATTTTAAATCTTAAAAGAGTTTCCGGCACTATTTTAAAAAAACCAACGTCTCTCTGTGAGTAGGCCAGTTGCCCCTGCCTTATCAGTTTATGAGGGTAAAGCAATTGCCTCAGCTGTCTATGGCTCGGAACTATGGGGCAATGAGAATACCAATGACCATGTCCTAGCGGAGAACAAGTTTATGAGGGACTTGGTATCACTTCCATCTTCTACCCCACTTAAACCTCTATTCTTAGATCTGGGTAGAAAGTCTATCCGGGACATTCTCCAGCTCCGTCCCCTCTTATACTGGGTCCGTTTGAGGAGGACACCCGAATTAGCTAATTATGCCTTAGTGTTAGACGAATTGTTAAAATTAAACACTGCAGGCAAAATTAAGTGGCTAAATGCCTTAAAACATCTTGCAGCAAGTGTGGGTTTAAGTGACGCTTGGGTATCCCAATCCCCTCCACCAAAACTAGTGGTGAAAAAATGATACTGGGACTGGATAGAGGCCAGGGCGCTACAGAACCCAAATTTGGGACATTTGACTGAGACTTTTTTGACCCATAAATGCACTTTAAAACTGGAATTGTTCTTGGATTTCATTCAGATTCCTCGGGAAAGGATCTTATATCTTAAATTTAGATATGGAACATTGCTCCTCAAAAGTTTTAAGTCTAGATGGAATAATAGGAGGGAAGAGGATATGAAGTGTCCAGGTTGTACAAATCCCGAAGAATCATTGGGCCACTTTTTCTTTGCCTGTAAGGCATACATCCCGGCTAGGAAGAAATGGTTAAAACCAATACTAAAGAACCTTGGTGTTAGAGATTATAAATCAGCTTTGCGTATTCTTATCTCCAACACCTCTTCTATGGCTACTATTTGTGGGGTTGCAAAGTTTTTATCATGTGCCTGGATTATTAGGACCAAGATTTTAAAAAATGTTCACCAAGTCAATTTTTCCACATAACTTTTATATGTACCTTGTGTATTTTTGTAAATAATGAACTGGTTTTATAATTATGTGTGTATTATATGTTTGTACTTTTTATGATACATGTGTCGAATAAAAGTATAATGACTTGACTTGGAAATCTATTTCTATAGTCTTGCAACATCAATTGCAAATCCGAAACCAGGGAGGCTGGCATGGCCACCATGTCCTGACCCAAGCCTCGAGGAGGTTGTTCCTGCTGAACATACTGGTGTTCGTAGAACTCCTCAGTATCTGTTTCTTGACATTTCACATTCAAATCCGAGGGACTATAGGCATCCCCATACTGGATATCGTCACCCTCTTCATCAGATTCGTCATCCAGCAGCATACTAGGTGGCAAAGATGTAACTCGCCTTGGAGAAGTCATCTCCGGTGTTATCTGCCGCTTCCGTGTGGAAATCTGTATTTTTTGAATTGTCGAAGACATCGTCGACGGAGTCGTCGTCGAAAAAAACGAGGAAGCCAACGTCGTCGAAGGATTCGTCGACAGAACCGTCGACGCTGGGAAGGTCTTCGTCGACGGAGTTTTCATCGTCGACGGTGGATTTATCGTCGACGGCATCGTCGACGAGCTCGTCGTCAGCAACATCACAGTCGCCGTCGTCGTTCTTGTCGTCGAAGCGGCTGTCGACAGTATCTTCGTTGACATGATCGTCGACGGTCGAGAAGGTAGCCATCGTCGACGAACAGGAAGGCGTTTTAAACGTCGACGCAGCCATTAAAGGTGTCGTCGTCGTCACAGCCGCTGTCGACGGGACGGCACACTCAAATCCATATGAGAAACAGTCGTCGACGTCCCTGCAGATTTCGTCGTCGACAGACGCTGTTTCTTGTCCTGCTTTGTCTCTGGAGTGACCGTAGAGAATTTCTTACCATCCTTCTCTTTCTGGGAAGATTGTGAAGGAACAGAAACCTCCTTTCTCACCTTCTTTGCCGCGTCCTTCTCAGCAGCCTGTCCCAGCCTCTCCTTTTCACCTCGGTGAGGAGATTTAATGGGACTAACCCTACCAGACGTATCAGAGATCTTGTGGTGGGCTTTGACAGGGGGCTCAGATGAAGTAGAGGGAGGAGACCTACCCCTCTTTTTAGATCTTCTGGAAGAAGTTATTGATGTAGAATCCTCCTCATCTGAAGACAGTACTTCCTTCCGTGCCTTCATCTTCTCTAGCCAGGTCAGCAATCGGCCCTCCCTGTCTCTCAAAGTCTTCGTTGAAAAGGTCCTACAGATTTTGCAATCTGTGGCCTTGTGGTCAGGATACAAGCAATAAATGCAGTCCTCATGCTTGTCTTCCACAAAAAGCCTCTTTTTCGCACATGTAGCACAGGCCCTGAATAAAGCCTTCTTCTCTTTGTCAGCCATTTTAGATTTTGAAGAAAAAAGTTGAAGAATAAAGTTGAACAGAAAGAAAACTGAGCAGAGCTCAGTGGAGACTCCCTTGCACAATGTGCGGTAGAAAATCTGAGGCTCTCTCAGGAAGGTTCTATGGGGTGAGGCTATTCTGATTGGTCCTTGCAAAAGTTTGGACTCTTTTACACAAAGAGGGTGATATGCTACAAAATGAGATGAGGCCTAGGCCTAATTTTCTCTTTTGTACCTATGGTACTGATATGTTTTATTTACCGAGGCTCCGATTCTGACGACGGGGAATGATACAAAGCATGGGAATCTATGAAAGTTCCAATACTGGGGTAACAATAATTGCAAGCCACATATTAATTAAGCGGAGCACTGTGTACAATGTGCTAGATATCCTTCACCAGAAGATACGGATAAAGGGGAAAGTCACACTATCCAGATACCTAAAAGTGCATAATAGGATGAAAACGCCCAATGGAAGTACCTTGAACTGGTAATGTTTGCCTGATATCACAAATCTGAGGTATTTGTGATGAGCGGGATGAATTGGAATATGAAAGTAGGTGTCCTTTAGATCTAGTGTAGACAAAGTCGCCTTGCTGTATAAGGGGAAGTACTTGTTGAAGAGTCACCATGTGAAAGTGCTCTGACCGTATGTATTTGTTTAACTCACTGAGATCTAGAATAGGTCTTAATGAGCCATCCTTTCTGGGAATTAGAAAGTAAAGGGAATAAACCCCCGACCCTTAATACTGAAGTAGAACTGGTTCCATAGCCTCTTTGAGTATTGTACGAGTTACTTACCTTCGGTAACGATGTATCTGGTAGAGACGATTCTAGCCGCAGATTCCTTCACGTAGAATTATCCCCAGGCGTGAGACTGGATCCGGAAAACTTTTGCCACAGCATACCTGCACCGGGACGACATCACGCGACCCTCCACCAGTTGTGGCCCAGAATGAGGCGTAGATCGCTCGGCAACCCATGAGGCGATGCCAGGGACGATTCAACCTCAGACTCGTCCTCCGTCGAGGCAGCTGCCTGTTGGGAGGGACGAGAGGGGCCCGGAGAGGGGCGAGGGGTCCCCACCCGGCTACGACCCGAAGAGGGACTAGGAGGGTGCACCGACCCCTGTGGCTCTGCACGGTCCAGCTGTTGCCGGCGCCGTAGCGCCGTCACCTCGGCCTTAGACAGGACCACTTTGTCAAACGTCCGAGAGGGGCCCGGGGATGCAACCCGAGCCCCAGCGACCTCCCGTGACACTGCAGGGACTCCCACAGGAGTTTGCGGCGAGGCAGAGACGCTGTGGCCTGAAGGAGGCACCCCAGAGGAGCCGCACCCCAACAGCACTACATCCTCCAAGGCTGGATCCAAATCAGTCGGGGCCGGAGTCACCGGCGGCGCCACGGAGGGCCCTACGCAAGGCGAAGGGTCCGCCGACGCACCAGGAGGAGAAGGAGGGGGAGACGCCAGCGAGTCCTGCACAGCCGCCGCGTATGTCTTCATCTGGACTCTCGACGCCCCAACACCGGGAAACGGTGGCTAGCACGACACGCGGGGCTGCATCACCCGCGGAGAGTCCCTGCCCCCGGACTGTGACACTTAATTCACGTGACATCGGAGAAGGGCGCGGACGACTACCACGGCCGAACCTGAAGCCGTCCACCTAAGCAGACCGAGGGGAGGACGTCGACCTGGAGAGACACGCCGAGAGAAGTTTCATGCAGCACCCCCACTGCGACTTCGGCTTCAACACCACATACAAATGAGGTGTGGGTCCGTCGCCGACATAAGACGGCTACAAAATGTACAAGTTTTGAAGCCCAAAGCCATTCGCACACTGTTACACCAAAAAATGGAGAAAAAAGGGCCCGAAACAGGCCCGTAGCAAGGACCGGATCCGCGTTGCACGCGGAAAAGATAAACACGGACGTAGGCGGGCTGGGGCGGGTCTTATGTGACCTCGCTGATGTCACGTGCGCATACGACGCCTGGGCAGAGTCGCGTGATGTCGTCCCGCCCCCGGCGCGCAGGGATGCTGTGGCAAAAGTTTTCCAGATCCAGTCTCACACCTGGGGATAATTCTACGTGAAGGAATCTGCGGCTAGTAGTCTCTATCAGATAGAGATTGCACTTCTTGTTGAAGCAAGTGTTGGTGGTCTGGTGACAATTTGTGATATCGAGGTGGATTGTTTGGAGGGTTGTTGGTAAGCTCCAGGCAATAACCATGTTGGATAATTCCAATTACCCATTTGTCGGTTGTTATTGATTCCCAAATGGGGAGAAAGTCTTGAAGTCGTCCGACGACAGGTGTGGAATAATCAGAGGGAAGTGTAGGGACATCACTGCTTATTTGAGGGGAATTTCAGGGTGTGGTGCTTTTACCTCTGCCCCTGGGACTATTTCCCCTATAGCCTCCTCTGAAAAATCCTCTTGTAAAAGAGGATTGGTAATTATTTTTGTAAGAAGTAGTATTTTGGTATGTCCCTGTGGACTTTGAACCTCTCCTGTAAAAGGAGCCCTGAAAAGAACCTCTGTTTAAGGGAGATTAAAGCACTCCCATAGATTTTGCTACACTGGTTTCTTTCTTCATTTTTTCGAGCACTTGATCAATTTCAAGGCCAAAAAGATGTTTCTTGTCAAAAGGTATGTTGAGAATGGATTGCTAGACTTCAAGTTTAAACCCTGAAATACGTAACCAGGCAGGTCTCCGGAGTAGGATGCTAGTATTTACCTCTCTAGCTGCAGTGTCGGTGGCATCTACAGCGCATCTAATGGAAGTGTTGGAAATTAGTTTACCTTCTTAAACTAAATCCTGAGCTTTGGTCTGCTGCTCTTCTGGGAGAAACTTTAGTAATTGCTCTATTTCGTCCTAGTGGGCCCTATCAATCTTGCTAGGAGACCTTGGGTGTTAACAACACACCAATGATTAGCTGCTTGCGCAGCTACACGTTTGCCAGAAGCATCCATCAGTTTTGACTATCTGGGGGGAGGAGCATCCCCAGACAGTTTAGAATTAGCGCCCTTTCGAGCTTTGGATACTACTAGAGAGTCAAGTGGTAAATGACCCTCAATAAAAAATAGGGTCTGATGGGGAAGGTATTTCTTATCTACTTTAGGAGTGAGGATTCTAGCACATACATGATCTTTAAAGATATTGTCAGTGTGCCTCAACATACCCTTAGGCAGTGTTTGACTAGACTTATGTGTTCCTAGAGTTTCAAAGAAAAAATCCTCCTCTAAGGACTCTTTATGGAGCTCCACCCTGTGGTACTGTGCAGCTCTACCAATGAGCTCCTGATATGACAGATTGTCATCAGGTGGAAATGGTCTGGCAGGGTAAAGATCTGGGTCTGTATCCCATTGGATAATCCGTCCAAGGATCTATTGGTAACTGTGTCGTCATCATCATCAGTATCATCTGCATCAGGGTGAGGTAGAGGAGAATGAAAAGGTGTAATGTGTAAAGGATCACGCTGTTGTGAAGAGGGAGGATGAGGAGATGGTAGTGTGTGAAAAGGACAAGTACTCACATTTTTCCTCTTCAACTGAATCTTATAAGAGCTGCCGCCATCAGGAAGCTTGTGTTTGTGTTTGGAAATAACAGCACGCCACTTTGATCACACCAGTGGCGTGCTGTTATTTCAGAGCAGGACGGCCAATTGAGAGCATTTTTTCGAAAAAAAAATCAGAAATTTAAAAGGGAACAGAAATACCCCATTAAGGAGCTTATCCGCATGGTGGTAGACTACATATAAGTACGCCGGTTGGCGGCAGTTGACAATAGCAAGGTTGTCCTGCCTGGCCACGCTTAAAATAATAGGTTTGAAACCCCTTTACGCCTTAATGCCCTGCTCTACTTACAAACAAGTTTGATACAAAGAATAAAACAGCCCTGATGAGAGATCAGCGACATTGTGCCTGATCTCGAAACGCGTCGGCACTTTCATAGGGTGGAATCAAATGTCATCTTCACGATACTAGGACCAGCTGGCCCAGTATTGATTTGTTTAAGAGCCATTCACTTGCTTATAATTCCCCCTTGGATTGGTTTTCTCTACATTTTTCTCATTTTTTGATTGTAATGTTTGTTCTAATGTTGTTTGCGATGTATTCTTAGTTTTTTTGTAATGTTTGATGCAAGGAATTTTCTTTTTTGTATTGTGTAAAGAATTTGTTTTTCATGTATGTACAAAGTATTTATAGCTGTGTAAATATTTAATGTATTGTTCGTTTTCTGTCATGTAGCTTGTTATAACTTGAAAAAGATTTAAAAAAAACATTGACACTAAGTAAAGTGTCGAGGGTGATCACAATAAATTGATCGTTCCCTCGCAAGAAGCTTGTGGAGATTTTGTGGTTCAGGCAATTTGTGTTACATACCCTTGGCCTGAAGGCAGAGGTGGTGCAGAAGCCTTAGATTTTTTACGGACGGTGGATGTGGGGGGGGGGGAAGGGGTCTTCTGTACTCACGTCCCCCTTGTCCCTGCGGCACATCGCCAGCCTCGAGGACAATCTGCAACTCTGATTTGGAGTCAGATGCTGCTGAAGCCTGTTGTTCTTCGGCCTCTGAGACCTACTCTTGCTCGGAGTCTTCGCCGAAAAGATCCAGTGTGTCATCTACCTGCTGCCACTGCATCTCTCGACATTGAGCCTGGTAATCACGGAGAGTTTTCTTTGATCTGAAGGATCGGCACATGTAGCAGTCTTGTTCTTTGTGCTCTGGGGACAAGCACAAGTTACACACCTGATGTAGGGCCGTACGCGGGTACTTCGCGTGGCACAGGGGGCAGAATTTGAACGGAGTCCGTTCCATCGACAAGGAGCTGGACGGACGCGGATAGGCCGGAAGGCTGCCCACGAAATTCTAATTGAAAGAGAGATTGATTGATGGTTGAGTAGAACCGTGGTGAAAAGGAAAAGTGCTCGTAAACAATACCGTCAAAGGTAGAGTGGATTGCGCACCGAGGGGAACCTGAGGACCGATTCCGAAACGGAGCGCAGCAATACAAGTTCGAACCCGATGGTGGCAAAAAAAAAATCCTACAATGGAGTCTATGCCCATGTGCACTATCACCGAAAGGAGGAGTCACCTTACCTCGTGACTGGAAAGACTTATTCGAAGAAAAACAATTTGCAAACATCCAGACCCAACACTAGATGGCAGGAGTATGTAAAGCATGTGATCTACAGCTCACATGCCTCGAACACACTTACACCAATTAGCTGGACCCAGGCTGTACAAAAATAGGTAGACAAGGAATATGGTACTCCACCATTATGTAAACTATAAAGCAAACTAGCAAGCTCATTGGATGATGTAATCAGTGATGTCAACAATTATGTCATTTGAGATGTTATCAGTGATGTCATAAATGATGATAGAACATGTCGTGTTTGATGTCAGATGTAAGGTCATAAGCAGTGCATAGCGGGGGCAATTTATAGTTAGCACTGCTAACTATAACTAGTGAATATTTTTTTTAGTTCTAAACATTAATGTCATTGATAAGTTCATCTAACTATAACGTTACTTCAACTTTTTTTTTCAGTGAGAGAGTGTGTGTAATTAATATGTGAAAAGTTGCAATCCCTGTATAACTGCCTGCTGTTAATTTACTTATAAGAGGTGCCTTGGCAAAACCCAAGTCGCCAGTAATATGGAAATGGTGTAGTCACTAAACTCTAATACCTTATTATAGTCACTCAACTAACACAAAAAAAACAATCCTTAAACTCTAAAATTCCTTACCACCCTAAAAACGACCCATCCCTGAACCATAAAAACTCCTTTCCACTGTTAAAATCTATCTATCCCTGAGGACTATAAAACCTTAACCCACCCACCCCATAAATCCCATTTAAAACTAAACCTAGAAAGATATATTAATAGATTCAAACGTTATACTTATGAACTCATTTCACACACACACCTAAAATGATAAGCTTAGGTGATTTAAATCTTTAAAAAGTAACTTGCCTGCTAAATCCAAGTTAAAAAACATACCTATGATTAAGCGTCCACGACATAATGACTCATCATAAAAGGCCTGGGAAGTAATGGTAACATACCAGACAAGGAGCCTAAGTCACATTGCACTGGACAGTAAAGCATCTAGCACTGCTTAGGTATTGATGCTTCAAAAAGTTAAAAAAAACTGCAGAAAGTATTGTCCACTTTGTTCTTGCACAGACCCCACGGGCTACTCTACTTCAAAGTAGAAGAAAGGTAAAGAAGGAAGATTGATGACGTATGTCAGTCTGGACATAAAAGCTCCCCAGAAAGGACATAGGAAGAAAAAACACCTTTGCTCCAAAACTTAGTTCTGTACAGCCTGCATAATATGAAAGGAGAAACCATGAATCCTGTTTTAAGGGAGTAGCAGCAGCAGCGAATGTAGATGTAAGCATATAATGTGCTATATTTTAAGAGTCTCCCCAGAAAGGACAATAAGGCTACACAACCCCCTTCACTGGCCGGCTATCAGAAAAGGCTGTATTAGTGCCAAGCTTTACTTGTCAATGTTCTCCCAGGGTTCTTGGAAAACGGACCTGCCTGAAAGGAAAAAGAGCTTACCATCAGACGTCTCATACGTTCTTTTTCGATTCGTTCATTTTCCTTTTTTTGCTCCCGCTCAGTATTGGCATGGTAAGTAGCCACAGCTTTGGTGACCTTCTGCATTTTGCCAGTCATGGAACGGTGGTACTCTTTGAAGTCCTTGGCATGCTGCAAGATGCTGTTGAGGTATTCCTGAGACGGGAAATAAGTCAGAAGGATCACTCACACGCTCACGTGTATTTGGTGAGCATCTAGAAGTGGAAATTCAATCAAAGATTAATGAAGCTCAATAGTGAGAAGCAGTGGCAGAGAAAACAAGATCCCAAGTTAGCCATAACTGGAGGAGTGCAGTTGTTGCATGTCATATTATATATTATTGTTTGAGGAGTATCAATAAAATACTCTGCCAAATGAAAGATGGGGGTGGGGGGTGCGGGGGGGGAGTGGATTTTAGGACAGACATGAAGTTTTGAAGGTGGCAAATCTTTGCTGCTGAGGGTAGTGTTCAGTCTCAAGTTGGGGTTAAGGGCAAGTAAAAATGAAGAGTCAGTAGCATTAGTAACCCAAATCTTGAGAAAGAGCATGAGGGGTATGGGTGGTGAGGAGATATTGAAGTAGTAGTATGTGCAAAGTAAATGAGGGTGATGACAGTGCAAAGGGGTCAGAACACAGCTGAACTTTAACATCTGCAAAAACTCTAAAAGGGCCTGTGCAACAATTTCAAACACCCTTTATGCTAACTGTAGTGAGATGGGTAGTGGAAAACTGAACGGGCTGAGGTGGCACACTTTAGGACTTCTTTAGTGCATCTGAAGTCTAAAAAAGAAAAAAAGAAAGACCTAGGAAATAGCTGACTCGAGAACTGAGTGAGGGGAGAGGAGTAGGTGAGTTGATTTACATTTTACACTAATTGGATGTTAGAGCTCAAGTGGCCACATCAACAGGCACAAAGGCACAAGCTGAAGCACAGGCTCCTCCTATTTCCTTTCAAGTAGGCAAAATTCTATTCCAAGGATGCACCTTGTTTGCTAATACAGTCTTCAGCTTTAAATCCAGGATCAAATTGGATAATTCTACACCATAATAACAGTTACAGTGCGACTAAATTAAATTAAAATAACCGATTTCCCCTACTCGAAAAAAACAACTGTCCATTTAGAAGAGGAAAACAAAGTAGATCTTAGAATTCAAAATGTAAAAAGGTTTTGTACTGTGATTATATCAATGTCTCCAATAACATTGGCACTTCTAACTTCATATCTTGAGGACATCCCAAAGTATTCATCAGAAGGCCTCCCACCCCCATCTTGCATGTGCAAGGAAACTTGCTGCTGCGCTGGGCCTCACCTGGTGCTTCTGCCGGCGCTTGCGCTCCTGCTCCACCTTCTGCTGCTTCTCCAGCTTCTCAGTGATGCGGGCTTCGCGGAGGGACTGCCGCTTACTACGTTTGTAGGCCTTGGCATTCAGTGCAGTCTCCAGGGCAGTGTCCCGCCGCATGCAAACCACGACTTCTTGGCGCAGCTTGAAACAAAAAAGATGCCACGACATCAAAAAGCGGGGCATATTGACAACAGGTTATAATCCAGGATATACATTTGGGAAATAGAAAAAAAACACAAACTTCAAAATCAAAGGTTCGACACAGTACCCTGCCTCTAAAATGTGGAGACAAAACAGACAATGGAATGGCCAATTAGCAAAACTGCATCATCAGCATCGCAGCTGTGGGACACCGATAACCACTATCAAGGTGTACTGTTCTGGGGCATCTGTGTACAACGGTTCAAGGATAATCCAACAAATTCTATCTTTGCAGTCTCTTTGTAAGACAATCATCTTGCATTCATTAGCCTCCATATACTATTCCCTACAAAGAGCTTACTTACAGCGTTGGGTGTGAAAAGCACTGGGTGGAGGTATCCCGATTTTACAAGGGGGCAACAAATGTTGTAGCTCACTGAAAATCCACAGCCCCAAACACAACATGAACCAGTATTTTCATATCACGCAATAACCACATTACTTTTAAAAATGTGTAAAGTGCTAAAAATGGAATGTATGCATCTAAATCCTGGACTACAACAAGTGTGCTCTTTCTCTCGAAGGTTTGCTCTGAAGAACTTTGCTCTGAAAGACCTGTCTCAGGAGTCCACAAGCACCCACCTGTCTCTGGAAGTTGAGGAGCCGTAGGGCTTTCAGCTCAATCGTTGCTTTGGTCCGCAGGTCACCTGGCAGTGAGCCAGGAAGGTTTTCAAGTTCTTGGATTCGGTGCGCAATGCGAGCCTGTAACCTGCAGTTTGAGAACACCAAACAAAACAGCAGTTAAATAACAGAGGGAGAAAAAAACGGTATACAAACAATTCCTAATTGTTGTGAAAAGGCTACGTGCTGTACATCATTATTTTTCTCTTATAGACACTTTTTCTTTTCAATGGCTATCAACAGAATGGGATGAGCAAACATGGATGCAAGGCAAAGCCTCATGCAAGGCTGAAATCATTGTGTGCAGGGCTAACGGGTCCCTAGAACGAGAGACACCCACATTGAACAATTTAAGTGAAATAAACACACCACAAACCACAGTGCAATATAAAGACCCTTCAAAAATAAAGCAATTTAGGCGATCCTTAAAAGCAAAGTATTAACGGAAACAGCGAGCAAACTTAAAAAAGCCAGACAACTAGAGGTAGAAGGGAGACTAAGAGTGTAGAAAACATCACCAGGAGTAGGTTCAAATATAGCAGTCTTTTCTGTCACTAGTACAAGTACCTCTTTGAGCCAGTACAATGACAAGAAACCCCAGTACAATGACAAGTATCCACTCCAACTACACTCACACAGAAAGTGATGCCTAAGGGTGCTAGACTTGCCCTGCGTGTCACCAAATACAAAACGGACTTGATGACAGGACCTGATACAAGTGCAGGAGTGGTCTCTCACTTTATTGTGAAGCGACACAAGTATGCAAGCTGAGTGAGATTTCGGTAGGCCTGTCAATTGTTTAACTGTACGATAACCCAATCTGCTCACGTTACCAATCACACTGCAGTAAAAAAACTTGTCATTTAAAGAAAGGTATTGTTATACTACAATTTCACTAGTGGTATCTTGACTGTACAAGAGACAAAAGCAGATTAATGAGCAAGTACCAGAGTTACCATGTGGCAATTTAAAAGGTTGCTCACCGATACTCTCGTTCCTGTAGGACTTCCACTGGGTCCAAGCCGCGGGGTTTCTGAATAGGAGTGATGCGGTTCTGCTTTGGATGCAGCTGGATCATGGGGGCAGGTGGGAGGGGATGGCCCGGGGAAGGGGTCTGTGGAGGCATGACTGGAGAAGCTGCGGGTGGCAAAGATGGGGGAGCAGGGGAAGGGCGGCCTGTGGGCTGAGGTGTAATCAGTTTCTGGGGCACACTGGTGGGGGCAGCAGCGTTTGCCATTGGTCCTAAGGGAAATCAAAATAAAGTCACACAATGCATTAGATTGCCATAAAAACAACACAGTTACAGTAACAAATTATATATTTTTACTAGAACACTGATGCGAACAAATCCCGATGCGAACAAATCCATAACCTGCGGGAACATGTGTAAGATCGATGATAATGACAGAAGTTGTTGTCAGACTTCAGGCTAATAGCCCATATACCTACTTTGTTGCATTATGCACCGGTCATTCTCATTTGAGTACTACAGGAAAACTGCTACCTCATAATCAAAGCACCATATTGAGATTTTGAAACTTTAATTCTACCATCTCCATAATCACGACTCTCCAGAGGCAGGATCGAGTATGCATGTGCAAAAATTGCAAAACTGTCCCCATTATCTCAAAACTACATAACAGGCAGGACTGCCAGGACCTGTGCTCCAGAACATTTAAGTTCCTGGGTTATAATCTTCTCTCTGGCGCCTTTTCCTCCCCCTTTAGTCTAGAGCAAGGTACTAGGCAGGGTTGTCCATTGTCCCCGTCCTTATTCCTCCTGGCAATTGAGCCCTTTCTGTACTATATTAGGGAAAATCCTGAAATTGCAGGAATTCGGTTCGCAGGCTGTACAATTAAACTCACGGCCTATGCTGATGACGTATTGGTCATGAGTGAAAAAGCTGATAAGGCTATACCGGCGTTACTCTCCACAATCGAAGAATTCTCAAGTGTATCTGGATACTCCCTGAACAAGGATAAAACTGAGGTGAAATCATTAAATAACCTGTGTGATAAAAACATCCTGGGCGACTCCGGGCTTACCTGGCAGCCGAAGAGTTTTAAATATTTAGGATTGGAATTTGAAAGGGATTTGATAACCACCCTAAAAATTAATGAGGAGATACTCTATAAAAAAATACAAAAACTATTAGATGGCTGGTCTCCTAAATTCCTCTCATGGTGGGGTAGGGCGGAAACATTAAAAATGATGATCAGTCCCTTGGTAAATTACATGGCATGTATGCTCCCCATGACCTTCACGGAGGACTTTCTACATAAAGTTGAGAAGTCGTTCACGGACTTCCTGTGGAAAGGGAAGAAACCGAGAGTTGCCATGAAGAAACTGCAACTGCCAAAGCTTAAAGGGGGCTTAGGTTTACCAAATTTCAGAAACTACCAAACGGCCTTTCTCTGTAAGCAGGGAGCTTCCTGGTTTGCCGAAGACCCTACTTATACGCCCTTATGGATTGATATTGAGAAATCCATTATCGGCAAGGCCCCGCTCTCTGCTGTGCTTACAATGGACCTCTCACACCTTACGACCTCTAAATACATCATGCTTAATACCAAGAGAGCTCTTTTGCGGATAGATCGCGTTCACAACACTGGTCTGCAAATCCATAATTCATCTTCTGCATCTTTATGGCGTAACCCGTCAATTAAAATCGGCGGATCGCCCATCATATGGGACCACTGGTCTGATAAAGGTATCAATGTGGTTGCAGATCTCCACGAAAATAACATGCCACTGCCATTCTCGACTCTGCAGGCTAGATACTCCCTGTTACCGATCGACTTTTACGCTTTCCTGAAGCTAAAGTCCACCCTATCCACTGGAACATTCAAGCTAGCGACGCCTTGGCTAAAAACTATGCTACCTCACCTTCAATCCTTTGGACATTTTGTCTCAAAAATATATAAACTTCTTGCACCAACACCCAACAAATCGATGAGACGCAATGAAGCCAAATGGGAATCAGAACCAAACAACACTGGCATAAGCATAGACTGGGTCAGGATACATGCTTCAGCACTCACACATAAGGTCTCGCCGATACTATCACAGACCAAGTATATGATTCTTAACAGGGCATTCTGGACCCCACAGCGACTATTTAAGGTTGGCCTGCGAGACACACCGACTTGCTGGAACTGCTCCTCGGGTAATGGTGACCTTCCACACATGTTATTTAATTGCCCCATGCTTCATACATATTGGGCTAAAATCTTTGACTACATTGGGCACACGTTTGACATACACCCTGCAAGGGAATTCATCTACATTATCCTGGGAGTTTTAGACCCACTATTAAAGGGGGACCATGACCGCCAGCTCCTGGATCTCTTGCTAACATTAGCATGCAAGGTGGTCCTCTGCAATTGGAAATCAGCGGCTGAGGTCTCTTTCAATGCCTGGAGGGAATGGCTATCCTGTATTAGGGGCACCGACAATCCCGCTCTACACTCATCACCATGGCAAGTTACCAACAAAAAACTATGGTCTTCCTTAGATCAGGCCTCCTTCACCTTCGACCCACCATGAAGTACTAACTAATGAGGTCAATACTTGCTAAAGTGTGGGGTGCCCGCTGCATGAACTGTACTGGTTATAACCTGTACCCATGGGCCTATCAGCCTTAGACACACTGTGCAGGGGCGACACAGTATACCTGGTATTATATGGCTAGATCTGGATGGAGGGCTCTACGGAACTGTGTACAACCGTAGGAATGCAATGATGGTATGTTATTTTGTTTATCTTGTTTATTCATTCATCTCATCTCTTTTACAGACCCGGACTGATGCTTAATTTCTTGTTTTCAATATACTTTATTTTCCTTTACTGTATGTATGTATTGTTTTATATGTACTGATCCATGTTTGATTACGGCATCACTCCAATACGATTGTAATTCTACTGACGCCTTATGGCCGTTATAATTTTTGTTATTGCTCAATAAAAAAGATTTGAACTTAAAAAAAATAAAATAATCTTCTCTCTAAAATGTAAAGCAGTTATCAAATTCATAGTTGGCAACCAGCAAACTAGAATTCCTCTCTGAGAACTAGAATACGAAAGCGCAGAGACAAGAGAAGAAAACCCTGCACCCAGTCCACAAAAAGGCATCTGGCCTGTGCCTGCCTTGCAGCAAAGGTCCGAATTCCATACCATACAGAATTCCAAACATGTTTACATGACCCGAAAATGATGTTTCCAGTATCTGTCCAACTTCCTCAGAGGGAGAGCCCAAAACGCCCTGCCCCAGCTCACCAGTTTCACAGTAATTTTCTAACAAGGTAGCTTCCCTTCAAAAGCAACCTCATGCTCACTGAACTGCTTGAAGAAACATAAACAAGATGAGTGTTTTTCTCATATTTAAAGCATTTTCAGGTAGCAGCTCCACAGTTGTTCCATTTGGCATTTTCTATGTTGCTAAACTGGCGATTTTATTTCAAAAACGTTCTGCGCCAATGTGCATTTGTTACTGAAATCAAATACGAGGCAGCGTTGCCTGAAAGGTAGGCGAAGAATTTCTGAAAGCAGCCAATGTTCACAAACCGAAAAGAGAAGGTACAAACAATGCAGGCAAATAATAAATCTAGGTACCTCAGGCAATGTAGCGACAAGTGAAATGAGTGCGTCACAGTAAAAAGACCGAATTAAATCTATGTCAAAACCAGGATATATATGAAATATTGCTGCACAAATCGGACAGACCTCAACACTCCTACTGACAGACCAAATGTTAATTAAACTTGATGGTTTCAGTTGCTGCAATGTTTAACTAAATGAAAAATAAAATTAAAAAAACAGTAGATGAACTGAAAGCTAAAAGGTGCATCCCACTAAACTTTGTGCAAAACTGAAGGTTATGAGGGAAAGAAGATGTTTGATAAAACCAAATAAAGGACAGTGCAGTCCCAGCCCCAACATCAGTGCTCTATTTCAGTACTGAGACTTACCTTCAGACCAAGGCTTTTGGGGACCTCCAGTGGGCATTCCAGGCATTCCTGGAGGGGCTCCCGCAGGTCCAGGAGGTGGCATGTTGGGCCCTGTCATACCTGCATAACAGAACGTGACCATCACACCACAGTAAAACAGACTTACCTAAAACAGTCTCACAAGAAACAGCATTACAAGCTTCCCTTAGAAACCCAAACGTTTTAATAAAAAAATATTTTATTTAATCAGGTAGAAAAGGCTAATAATACATATAAAGAAACAACCATTGAAAATTTCTGAATAGCAGTCCATTCACTAGTAAAAAATAAATAAAGAAATATTACAAATAGAAGATAGGGATTATGTTACTTACCCTGTAAGCATCTGTTCTTGGCATGTAGTGCTGTAGATTCACATGCTGTCCATAAGTCCACCACCTAGTGTTGGGCTCGGATGATTACAAGTTGCTTTTGTTCCAAGAAGTTTTCTTCGAGCCACAAGGTTGTGTGACTCCTTCTCTTGGTAAATTTGCGCATGGTCATCGACACCATCTTCAGATTGTTTTGCCATAGGTAGGTGAGAATGTAATCGTGCAAAGTATAGCAATGTGATGGCAAAGTTATAGTATGATGTAAGTATATAAAGTATGTGAACTGCAACATGCACTGGGTTGTTTTGGGGAGGGAGGGTGGCACATGTGAATCTACAGCACTGCATGGACAGATGCCTACAGGGTAAGTAATATAATCCATTCGAGGCATGTGTGCTGTAGATACATATGCTGTACATAGATTGAAAAATAGCCCCCCCTGCCCCCCAGGCAGTGGAGCTGCAATTAGAAGACCAGGGAAGACTTCTAAGGGCTGCAGCACCTATTGTGCCACCCTAAGAGGCCCTGTACCTTTACACACCCTCACTGCCTTTGCAGGCTGCATGTTTTGGTACAGAACAAAGTAAAGAGTCGACATGGCACAGGTCCCCTTCCTGTCTCCCCTCCTTTTCGGCGGGTAGACAGGCGGGAAAAACTAGCCAGCCCAGGAGGTGTACCCACCTCTGCCAACTCCACCCCTCAGGTGGGGGAAGCGAGGTGAAGCCCCCTCTCCAGTGCTCGCCATCTTGCAGATGGCAGGCACTCCCCAATCAGGACTTGGGATTGTGCTCACTCCCCCACGTGGGGTGAGCAGACCAAGGGTGTAGTCACCTTAAGGTCAGTAGCTCATTGGCTACTGACCTCAAGACCCCTAAAACGCCCCCTAAATACAGTATTTAGGGGGCAGCCCTGAACCAAAAAGGCAGATCCAGAAACGACAAGAAAGGAAGATAAGAAGAAGGACCAAAGAGCCGTGCAGACCTAACAAGAGGACGACGCCCACTGACTTGACCCCAGCCGTACAGGCCTGTCTCCCCTTGAACCTGCTCCTGCGAAATCCCGGTGTGTCCTGCAACCAGCAACCTCAAAAACCCCGGAGGACCTGCCTGCCTTCACTTCAAAGACTGAATCTCCAGTGAACACCGGACTTATTCAAACTGCAGCTTCTGCCCACTCTTCATCCGGCCCAAGTTCGAGTGAAAAAACACCACGAAAAGGTCACCCCAACGATCCTGAGCAGAGATCCGGCGATCCTGAGCAGAGATCCAGCGATCCTGAGCAGAGATCCAGCGATCCTGAGCAGAGATCCAGCGATCCTGAGCAGAGATCCGGCGACCCCTAACCTGCCTCAAGCCTCCAGCCGACGCCTGCAGCCTAAATCCAGAAGGCACCCTAGCCGCGACCAGGAGCTGGTAAGAAGATCGGACCCCAAAAGGCACCCCTGCACCCAACGCCCCACGGCCTTGTGTGCCCCAACAGACGGTGCCTGACCAACCCTTAACTTCCCAACTTACCTCTAAGTGGTGGTCGCACCCAGAAGTCATTCACCTCCCTGCCTGCAATGCTTTTGCAAACCGGAGGTTCTCCATAGAAAACAACAGGGCGCCCGACGTCATAACAGCACTCTGCACCCAGACGCCCAAGTGCCGCTGAGGGTGCACCTTCTGTGCTACTTTGTTTCCTCATTTGCCCTGACCTGACCTTAACCCTAGGAGCTTTGCTCCCACAACCCAGTGGCCTGCTTGTCAGCAGTCACCAACCGGTGGCCCCCTATCCCTCAATGGATAACATTGGCCTCAATACTCTGCACCCGGCCGCCCTAGTGCCGCTGAGGGTGCAACAACAGTGCATCACTGACCATGGGAGACCCCGGAGTCTAACCCCAGAACCTTAACTCCCACAGTCGTTTACATGTGAACCGTTGGCGTGTTTTCCTTCCATAGGATAACATTGACACTTTTTCTCCAAAACGTTTCTAAGTGTGGAGTTTTGAAAACTGAAAATATTCTTTAAAAATTATGCGAATAACCAAAACGTAATTACTTACCTATTTCAAGGAAATGTCCCAGTGCTAAATCTAGGTATCCAGTACTGAGTTAGAAAAGTAACGTAAAAAGTAACTTACCTGTAATTTACTGAAAAAGCCTATTCATTTCAATGTACTGCATTTGCTACGTGTTGCATACTACTGCTCCCCTGTACATCAAACAAAGTAAAATTTCTATTGAGTGTGTGAATTCATTGGCTGACTGAGTGTGTACATCAAATGATTAACACTGTCCTCTGATTCTGCCTTACTGCTCGACCAAGCTACCACAATTAGAGAGTAAGGCTCTAACTTTAACCTCTAACTACCTCTGGGGACACTTGGACTCTGTACAAACTATACCTCATTGTGGTGTAGTATATATAGAGCCAGTTTCTTACAGTTATTGCTTGAGAATACGGTACCAGTTTGTAGTGAAGTGCCCCTTTTTGCATGGTTACCCCCCCCCACACACACACACACACACACGTGTTGCCTGATGGTGATGCTCTTTGACAAAATGTGCCCTGGGTTCCTACCCACCAGGTACCCAGGGCCTATGTTCTTTTCCTAAAACGAATAGTTTCTTACCTCTCGGTGTAGTTTTGCAGCTTGAAGATCTTTCTGGATTCACTATGCTGTGCATTATTTCGCGGTCTTGTGGTTGTGTCCGGAATCGTAGTCTTTTCTTTGCTTTTTTGTTTTTTTGTAGCCCAGGTGGGCGTCGGCGTCTCACCTCTTGGTGTATTTCCGGTGATGTTGGCACGCTTCCTGCGGAAGCTCCCACTCTTGGGCGCCATCTTCGGATTCTTTTTTTCGAGTTTGTTCTGTTACCGAAGTTATGGCAATGTTCCACTCAGTTATTCACCGCTTTAACCTTTAAGGCGTCTTGTTTCAGTATTGTCTCTGTTTTTAACCACCTTTTTTTTCCAGCATCATCTTTCTGGCGGAGGTGGGTGGGTTCGCTAGTGAATCCAGAAAGATCTTCAACCTGCAAAACTACACCGACAGGTAAGAAACTATTCGTTTTGCAGCGTGAATCTTTCTGGATTCACTATGCTGTGCATAGACTTTGTAGCGGTTTCTCATGTTTGTGGCGGCTGGGTGGAAGATGCGCGTTGGTTATTGAATATGTGTTGAAGCACCTTTTGTCCGACTTGTGCTTCCTTGTTCATCTGTATATCCACACAGTAGTGCTTCGTGAACGTGTGCACTGAAGCCCATGTTGCCGCCAGGCATATGTCCTGAATGGGTGTGTTAGCTAGGAAGGCTATTGTAGCTCCCTTCTTCCTGGTAGAGTGGGCGCGTGTCCCCTCTGCTAGTTCCTGTCCTGCCCGCTTGTGGCAGAACTGTATTGTTTGAGCGATCCATCGTGCAATGGTTCCTTTAGTTACTGGTTTCCCCATGAAACTGTTAGCGAAGGACACAAAAAACTGTTTTGTTTTCCTGTGTCCTTTTGTTCTCTCAATGTAGTGCATGACTGCCCTTCTGGCGTCTAGGGTGTGCAGAGCCCGTTCAGCGCTAGTGGCTGGTTTTTTTTAAGAAACTTGGTATTTGTACAGTCTGGTTCATGTGGAACCTTGACACCACCTTTGGCATGAAGTGTGGGTCCGTTCTCATCGCTACCCTATCGTTGAGTATCTGGATGTAGGGTTCTTGTAGCGTTAGTGCCTGTAGCTTGCTCACTCTGCGTAGTGAGGTGATTGCTGCCAGGAAAGCTGTTTTCATGGTCAGCATTTCTAGGGAGGCCTTGTGAAGTGGCTCGAAAGGCTCTTTCATGAGTTCCGTTAGGACTAGGTTAAGGTTCCATGCAGGTGGCAGCACCCTCTTTGGTGGTGCGATCCTTTTTGCTCCCTCCAGGAATCTCTTAATGACTTGTGATGTGAAGAAACTCTTGCACGTTTCTCCCCTTGTGTAAGCGACTATCGCTTCTAAGTGAACTCTTAATGAGGATGAGCTTAGGTTCTTGTCGAGCAGGTGCGTGAGGTACTTAAGCACTGTCGGGTCCTTCTGCATCTTATTGTGTAGCTTTTCTCTCCTGCACCACAATGTAAATCGCTTCCATTTTGATACATAGCACTTCCGTGTGCTGGGCCGTCGTGCCTCCCGAAGTACCCTCAGGGTGCTTTCTGGCAGTTTCAAATGCGCAAACTCTATGTCTTCAGGAGCCATGCTACTAGGCTCAGGCTCTCTGGCTCTGGGTGCAGCACCTCTCCGTTTTGCATGGAGAGTAGGTCCTTTCTTCTCCCGAATCTGTGGGGTGCACACTGTGTCATCTCCATGATCTGGGAGTACCATGTCTGCCTGGCCCACTGCGGTGCGACCAGTATCAGGGTCATGTTGCTCGTTCTACACTTGCTGAGTACCTTGTGCATCAGCGGTATCGGGGGGAAAAGCGTAAGCAAATGTCCTGGACCAGTCTATCCATAGGGCATTCCCCAGGGACCCCTTCCCGGGCTGCCTGGATGCGAAGTTTCGGCATTTTGCATTTTGGCGTGTTGCAAATAGGTCCACCGACGGTGTCCCCCACCTGTCGAACAGCCTCCTTGTTTCTTGTGCATTGAGCTCCCACTCGTGGGATGCCGATGTCTGTCTGCTGAGCCAATCTGCCTCCACATTGTCATTCCCTGGTAGATGTATGGCTAACAGGTCTATGTTGAGTGGGATAGCCCATCTCCATATCTCCTGCACTAGCCTTGAAAGCGGGGCTGATTGTGTCCCACCCTGCTTGTTGATGTAGAACATCGCTTTTGTGTTGTCCGTCTGCTTGTACAGTTTTGTCTGGAAGGCTTTCAACGCTAGGAAAACTGTCTTCAACTCCAGGTAATTGATGTGTTTGACCACATCTGCTGGTGTCCACAGTCCTCTCACTCTGAGTTTCTCCATGTGAGCGCCCCATACCTTCTGGGATGCGTCTGTGGTGATGGTCACAGTTGGCATTGGTGGCGCCAGAGGCTTTCCCCTTGTTATGTTCCTCATATTCCACCATGCCATTTCTTTCTGCACTGAGTGCGTTACAACCACTAGATCCTCCCAACGACCTGTAGCTTGTGACAATTGCTCCTGTAGCAATTCCTGTAAAGGTCTCATGTGAAGCCGTACATTTGGCACTAGGTGTATGCATGATGCCATCATGCCCATGATCTTGCTCGCTGTTCTCACTGTCCGAGCTTGCCCCTTCCGATAGAGCTGCATCTCCTTCACCAGCGCTCTCGATCTCTTCTCGCTGGGGACCACCTTGCTCTGTAAGGTGTCGATCTGTGCTCCCAGGAAGATTTTTACTTGTTCTGGTTCCAGTGAGGATTTCCTCCAGTGGATGGAGAAACCCAGGTTCATCGGCGTGCTCGTCACTCTCTGTGCGTGCTGCTTGCACGTTTCGTATGAGCTTGCTTTTATTAGCCAGTCGTCCAGGTAAGGGTATACGTGTATTCCTTCCCTTCGTAGGTGTGCTGCGACTATTGCGAGGCACTTTGTGAAGACCCTTGGTGCCGATTTGAGGCCGAACGCCAGGGTTATGAACTGGTAGTGGTCTTCTCCAATGGTGAATCTGAGCAGATGCTTGTGCCCTCTGTTCATTGGGATGTGCAGCTAGGCATCCTTGAGGTCTATGGTGACCATGAAGTCCCCGCCTTGCAATTGAGGAAGTACCTCTTGCAGGGAGGTCATTTTGAACTTTTGCGTTCTTATGAATTTGTTCAAGAATCTTAGGTCCAGGATGGGTCTCATCGTTTCGTCTACCTTTGGTACCAGGAAGTACGTTGAGTACATGCCCCTGTTCCTTTCTCTGTAAGGCACTGGTTCTATGGCCTGCTTCTGCAGGAGCTCTCTTGCTTCTTCTTGAAGGCGCTCTACCTCTTTCTATGCTAGTGGTCTTCTTTTCGTTTTTCTGTTTGTTGGTTTCCCTTCAAACTCTATGCAGTACCTGAACTGTATGATGTTGAGAACCCATTTGTCTGAAGTAATTCTCTACCACTCCTGGAAGAAATGCTTTAGTCTTCCTCCCACTGGTCTTACATGCTCGCAGGTGTTTAGTTCGTGTAACTCCTGGCTGTTTTGTTTGTGCTCCACCCTGGGAGTTTTTGCTTGGGTGGGCACATGGAGCTTGCGTAAGTCACTTAGAGGTGGGCTGTTGTCCCCCTCTCTTACTCTGTCCACGTCCAATTCCTCTCCCGCGAAAGGACTGGCCTTTTGGCTGGTACTGCCAGGACTGCTTTTGTTGACCCTGCTGTGTCTGGGTGTCTGCCTGGTGGGTTTGTTGGAACGCCTGGTGTGATGTTCCTGGCTGGTTTCCTCTCCTCCAGTTAGGTCTTCGTGACGGGGTGCCTCTTTTAGTACCTCTGAACTGCAATGCCCCCATGGATCTTGCAGTCTCGTTATCCTTCTTCAGTTGGCTGAGCTTCTCATCAACTGGGGCCCCGAACAACGTTTCTCCGTTGAACGGGGTGTTCAGGATGCTGTGTTGCACTTCCGGCTTGAAGCCTGAAATCTTGAACCAGGCTTGTCTCCTTTCCGTGATGCCCATCATCATGAGTCTGCTGGAGGTGTCTGCCCCGTCCAGGGCAATTTTGAGGCAAGAATTTGCCACATTCTTCCCCTCGTCGACCAGGTGTTCAGCTCTTTGCTTGAATTCCTGAGGCATGTTCTTCACTAACTGGCCCAGCTCATCCATGATCTGGTACATGTGTCTGCTGAGCAGCGCGTTGGAATTTCCCATGCGCCAGTGCATTGCGGCATTCCGTTCAATTCTTCTCCTAACGAGGTCCATCCTCTTGCTTTCCTTGTCTGGAGGTGGCCCAGAAGTAGTAGGCACATTGGCCCTCTTCCTTGCCGTGGCTGTGATGATGGAGTCTGCCGAGACCGTGCCCTGAATGTAGGGTGGGTCTTTGGAGGAATGCTTATACTTTTTCTCCGTCCTGGGAGTGACTGCTTTGCAGGTTGCAGGCTCCTTGAAAGCCTCCTTCCCCTGAGCCATGACACTCTCGAGCATGGGCAGGTACTGGCTCCTTGTTTGAGTGGGAAGCAGTGTCTCTAGAAGGAAGTCTGCCTTCTGCTTCTCTTCGTCGAGTTTTACTTTGAAAACTGCAGCGGCATTCCTGATGACTGTGTTGTAGACCCCAATGTCATCCGGCGGCGAGGGCCTCGAGGGATACGTGTCGACGTTCTCCTTCGGGCTCTCGGTGTCGACGTCTTGCCAATCTATCTCCTGAGTCTCCGAGGATGCAGACCCGAGGAGCGTCCTGCGGTCGTCGTCCCCTTCATAATCATAGTAGGCCTCCTCATCTTCTTGTTCGTCGAATGCCTCGACGCTCCCAGACTGTCCTTCGATGTCGTAGTCCTCCTCCTCCTCCGTTATCTCGACTACCTGTGGCTTAGAGGTTTCGTCGGGATCATGAAGTCTTTCATCCTGGCGTCGAATTCTTTCTTTCGCTGCAGGATGTTTTCCATCTCGGCCTCGAGCCGTCTCTTCTTTTTCTCCATTTCGGCCGCGTGTTCTGCGTCGAATGGTTCGGCCAGGGTTTTTGGCGGTTAGCTCTGCGCCGAGCCGATCTTCGGTGTCGAAGGTTTCGGTGCCGAGCTAGCTTTCGGGTCCTTTGCCGGGGCCGAAGAGGTCTTCAGGTCTTTCTCCCTCGGTGTGGAACGCTCCTTTTCGGGGACGTTTTTCGACGTCTTTTGCTGTTCACCAGCTCTCGGCGCCGGGGACTCCTTCTCAGAGGGTCCGCTGGCCCTTGGTGTAGCTGCGGGGGCCGAAGTTTTCGGCGTCTTCGAGGCCTTGCCCTCGTTTTTTCGAGACTCAGTCTCTCGGGTGTTTAGGGGCCGTAGAGTCTCCTACCTTGTAAGGCGTCTTCGTATTATCTGTCTCTACGACCGCGTAGCCGTCGTCTTCGGCGGCGGCATTGTCCTCTTCTTCAGATGATAGCCCCAGGTCCCGAAGGGACGTTGGGTGGCCTTTGCACTGCATGCTGGCGTTGGCTACCCTCTGTCTCGCTCTAACTCGAAGAGTCTTCGGCGTGAAGACGGAGCAAGCGTTGCAGTCCCTGCTCTCGTGGTCGACCGGTAGGCAAAGGTTGCAAACCGAGTGCTGGTCCTTCTGCGCGTACTTGTGGTGGCAGTTACGGCAGAATTTGAAAGGAGTGTTGTCCATCTCATGCGTTCAGGGAGCCCCCTGAGCGTGCATTCTCCGATGGACGTCGAAGTTCTAGAAGATCTTCTTCTCCTTCGTCGTCCTCTTCAATGATGTAGTCTCCTGTAGTCCTTTAATATCCTTTTCGTCCAAAAATGCGTATTTTTCTTCTTCTTTCTCCAAAAATGTCTGGAGCCCTTTCCGGGAACGATCCAGACCCAACCGCGGAAAAAAGAATCCGAAGATGGCGCCCAAGAGTGGGAGCTTCCGCAGGAAGCGTGCCGACGTCACCGGAAATACACCAAGAGGTGAGACGCCGACGCCCACCTGGGCTACAAAAAAAAAAAACAAGAAAAGACTACGATTCCGGACCCAACCACAAGACGGCGGAATAATGCACAGCATAGTGAATCCAGAAAGATTCACGCTGCAAAACTGTACTGTTACAAACCCAATTGGCAACTCTGACGACCTCTTAAGTCCCTTGTTAAAGGTACCATGGGTACCTGTAGGCGGTTCGGAAGGAGGGACAGACACACCAGTGCGTGGTAAGTAGGGCTTTATTTTTATGAAAGTCTTTTTCTTTCGCTGTGTCAACCTTTCTCGGGCTAGAGCAGCTGGATCCAAGGTGGTTGTCGAGGCACGGGATCTTCGGGGGCTGGTCCGCCTCTGCCCAGAGTCTCCAGTGTCCTCTTCGACTTTCCTCGCCGTGTCCCAGCGTCACATGTGGAGAAAGAGGACTCTTTAGTAAGGCGTTCGGTGAGTCAGCTAACCTAAAAGGGAAACCGGGACGTGAGGGCACCGGTGATAGTGAATACCACAAACTCTCTCAGGTGTACTATATGTGAGGGGATATCGGGGGAGAGGAGGTAAGGGAGGGTAGGGAAACAAAAGGGAATGGAAGTTTATGTACAATATTCACACGGCGTCTCCTCGCCTTTCCAACCAGCCTGACACGCGCTCACGTACCTGCCGGAGCCACACTCTCCCTTGAGCGTGGCTGGGCGCTGCGTGATGTTGTTGGCCTCCAGGCACCGCTTCCGTCTTCCGCCTTCCTCCGAGGTTCCTCTCTCTGCTCCGTCCTCCAAGTCTCCCGCTCGTCGTCCCGTACTACTCTCCAAATCTTCCGCTCGCTCTCTCCTCTCCACTTCCGTCTCCGTAGTGTTTCCACACCCTGCACTTTCCTCTTCCGGGGCTTTAGCCAATCCGCACAGTAGCGCGTCACAGGTGGGCGTCTCCTCTTCCTCCGGTCCGACCCAGTTAAAGAGGCCTTCCTCGTTTTCTCTCAGCTGTTGTGTCCACCCAGCGTCGGACTCGGTATCCCAAGGGTCCTGAAGCGGTGGAAGAGAGGGGTTTGGAGGCAGGTCAGTGTTCCACCAGTCGGTACTTTGGCCATTAACCCCTTCTTGACCCGTCCTACGGTTACAGTACCAAGGGCACTGTGACCAAGGAAGGTCTCTAAGGACTGCAGCACGTATTGTGCCACCTTCAGAGGCCGTGTACACAACTGCCATTGCAGGCTGCGTGTTTTGGTGCAGAGAAAAGTCGACATGGCACACGTCACTGTGTGCCGTGCCTAAAACCCACTGCCTCTGGTTGAGGTAAGCCATCCCTCTAGTTAGATGCACTATACCACTGGTGAGGGTACAAGTGCATGAGCTCAGTAACCCTACCGTGTCCAAGTCCATTCTTAGATATTTTAAGTGCAGTAAAGCCGTAAGGAGTATATGGTCTGGGAAATTATCATTATTAACTCCACAGCACCATAATGGCTTTGCTTAAACCTGGGAAAGTTTGGTATCAAGCGTCTCAGTACATTAAACCCACACTGATGCCCGTGTGGTATTTAATGCCAAATGCACTTAGTGGGCATCTTAGAGAAGCCTCCTGAAAAACTACCTAACTCTAGTGTCCAGGGTGAGTGGCTACCCGCCATTTGCCACCATCAGACAGGTTTCTGGACCCCTAGGTAGAGGGTTTCCGCTCTCTGGGTCCAGAAACAAAGCACATCCTGGGCAGAGATGTCATGCCTCCTCCCCTAGGATGGGCTGGGCCCACGAAGGGTGAGCTTCAAAGGCCTGCCGCTTGTTGGCTGACCCTGCCTTTTGCTGCCCCCAGAAACTGGCTCCCACCGGGAGAACAGGTGGGAAAACAAAGTGCGGAAGAGAGGTGTGCCCAGCTTTGCCAACCACACCCCTCAGGTGGAGGAGGGGAGGTGAAGCCCACATCTCAGTCCCCTCCATCTTCAAGATGAAGGGGACACAGCAAATTAGAGAGAGATTCATGTCCCCTTCCACTGGAAGGTGGCATAATAGGGGTTTACTCACCCCAAGGAAGGGACCTATTGGTCCCGACCTTCAACCCCCTGTAACGCTCTCTAATTTTGTATTTAGGTTAACCTTGCCTCTTCAGAAACAACTGAAGAATGACCAAAGAGCTGTGCTGAAACAAGAAAGAGGACGACAACTGCTTTGGCTCCAACCCTCCTACGCAGACGACACCCAGTTGATCCTCTCCCTCACCAAAGACCCAAACACCGCCAAAACCAACCTACACGAAGGGATGAAAGAAGTAGCCGAATGGATGAAGAACAGCCGTTTAAAACTGAACTCGGACAAAACGGAAGTCCTCATCCTAGGATCATCCCCCTCCGCCTGGGACGACTCATGGTGGCCACCGGCCCTGGGAACCGCACCCATACCGACGGACCACGCACGTAACCTGGGCTTCATCCTGGACTCCTCCCTCTCGATGACCAGACAAGTCAACGCCGTCTCATCATCTTGCTTCAACATCCTACGTATTCTCAAAAAAATCTTCCGTTGGATCCCCATCGAAACAAGAAAGACGGTCACCCATGTACTGGTCACAAGCCGACTGGACTACGGAAACACCCTTTACGCCGGAACCACAGCCAAGCTACAGAAAAAACTCCCAACGCATCCAAAACGCCTCGGCCAGACTCATCCTAGACATCCCGCGCCAAGCTCACGTTTCCGGTCACCTGAAAGACCTCCACTGGCTCCCCGTCAACAAGAGAATAACGCTCCACCTCCTCACCCACGCACACAAAGCCCTATACGACCTAGGACCCGAATTCCTCAACACGCGCCTGTCCTTTTACACCCCCACCCGCCAACTAAGATCGTCCAATCAAGCCCTCGCCGCAATTCCACGCATCCAAAAATCCACCATGGGGGGAAGATCCTTCTCCTACTTAGCGGCCAAGACCTGGAATTCTCTCCCCACCCACCTCCGCCTTACATAGAACCACCTCTCCTTCAGAAAACAACTAAAAACTTGGATATTCGATAAGTAAAGTACCACCTCCCTCAAGCGCCTTGAGACCCTCTGGGTGAGTAGTGCGCTATACAAATTTTTAAACTTAAACTTAAACCCTACCTGCCTCTCCCGGCTTGGACCTGCTCCTAGCGAAACCCTGGCATGTCCACCATCCAGCAGTATCCAGAACACGGAGCACCTGCCCTGCCTTCACCCAACAGACTGTCTCCTGTGAGCAGATTTGCTCCTCCGAAAGTCCCAACTCAGACCCCACATTCAGCCGAATTTGCGGTTCTGCACCACTCCGCACCAGACGCCCAAGCCGGAGTGGCCCAACACAAGCAGGTCTCGCACGCGATCCGGACCTGGGATCTGGTGATCCCCGACCTGCCTCAACCTTCTACTCGACGCCTGCAGCCTCAACCTGAGGGCCCCCCCAACAGCGACCGGAGTGGGTAAAGAAACCCGACGCCCAAAGACACCCCTGAACCCAACACCCCATGGCCTTGGATGGCAAGGCAACCCTCAATAATCCAACGTACCTCTTTTGCCAGCATTTCATCCAAATCGGAGATCTCCCTTGGAAACAACAGGGCTCTTTGCGACTTCTTGACACCCTGCATCCAGCCGCTTCCTTAGTGCTGCTGGTTCAGCTCTGGTGCTGATTGTTGGCCCCTGCTGTGCTGATCCTAACCCCAGGAGCTTTGCTCCCACAACTGAGTGGCCTGCTCATAAACAGCCCGAACCGACAGCCCCCTAGCCCAATTGGCTAACATTGGGCCCCTGCACTCTGCATCCGGCCACCCTGGTGCCGCTGGTGCTGCGATTTGAGTGCCTCCTTGAGCCTTGTGGAACCTTGGCTCTAACCCCAAACAGCTATTATTGTAGGTCTTTTACAACCAACCCGATAACACTCTAAAAAAAAATTCTGAGTGTTGAACTGACTTTTGTATGGAAACCAAAGTAACTTTGCTTTGAACCTAAAACTGTTACTTACCTTTATTTTGTAAGATCCATGGTGTGATATCTAGGCATATCACCCGAGTAGTCAAAGCATAAATGCTCTTTGTGAAAAGGAATGGGCTTATTCTTTTGTGGGTGGGTAGATATACCTCCCTATGTTATTTCATGTTATATTAGGTCAATTTTATATGGCACGACTTATACCCTGTGAGGGTGTCCAGGCACTGGAGCAGGATCTTAGGTCGAGTGGAGCTCCTAGTTAAACAGCCAGGTCTATAGTTGAGTAGCGAAGAGGTAGCCCTCATGTGTTGGGAGTTCATTCCAGGTCTTGGCGGCGATGTAGGAAAAGAAGCACCCTCCTGACTTGTTTCTGTGGTTGTGGGGGACATATGCGGGGTGACTGAGGCTGAGAGTAGCTGTATGGTTAGATAGTAGAGTTGAAGTCAGTTGTTGAGGTACGCAGGTCCAGTGTTGAGTAGGGCTTTGTAGGTGAGGATGAGTACCTTGAATTGGCATTCTTTCTGGATTGGTGGCCAGTATAGTTCGCTATGGTGGGGCGTGATGTGAGCGCTACTGGGGACTTCTGGGATGAGCCTGGCAGAGGTGTTTTGTATGGTCTTGTTTGAATGAGTGAATGAATAAGTTGGTTGGAGATGCTGATGTAGAGTGCATTGCCATAATCAAGTCTGCTGGATATGAGGGCCGGGGTGAAAGTGCGTCTCATGTGCATTGGAAGCCATCTCAACATTTTGCGGAGCATTTGGAGAATTAGGAAGCAGGATGAAGTCACTGCGTTTACCTGTTTATTCACAGTGAGTTTTTAGTCAAGGATGATACCGAGCTTTCTGGCGTGGTCTGTGGGGTGGGCATGGGTTCCAGTTCAGCTGGCCACCAAGAGGAGTCCAATGGGGAGTTCCGGTTTCTGAAAATCAGGATCTCTGTTTTGTTGAGTTTTAGGCAGCTCTCCCTCATCAGTTGTCCACGTTAGTCATACAGCAGGAGAAGTGGGCCCTAGTGGAATTGTTGTAGTGAGTGAGGGACAGGATGAGCTGGAAATCATTGGCATAGGGGAAAATGTTGATATTGTGAGTTCTTATAATAAGGGCGAGAGGTGCCATGCACACGCTGAAAAGGGTTGGCTGAGGAGGGATTCTTGGGGGACTTTGCAGACAAGCACCTTGGGTTCAGAGGTTTAAGGGGGAGTCTTACCCGTTGTGTTCTGTCAGAATAAGGCAATTCATGTCAGGGCAGGTCCTTGAATTCCTGAGTCATGAAGTCTAGCAATGAGAATGCTGTGGGATACAGTGATGAAGGCTGCTGAGAGATCGAGGAGGATGAGAGCGGCGGTTTCCCCCTCTGTCCATGATGGTTCTGATGCCACCATTTGCTGCCAAGAGGGCAGTTTCCATGCTGTGGTTGCAGCGGAATCCAGACTGAGTGATGTCCAGGAGGTGCTGTTCTAGGAATTGCTACACGGTGACCAAATGATGCGATTCTCACAAAACATATCAATGAGAATATGCACACCAGGCAAAACTCTAAAGGGTATCAAGTTTACCATCAGTCCAGCTCAATCCATAAGGTGGGAAAACGAAAATTATAATTCCACCATCTTGGTTTTTGGTGGAATTAGGTCCCCTCGGTCAGGGTTATGCCCACTTACCACAGGAAGTTGTCATATAGGAGAGTGTAGTCACCCTAAAGGTGAGTAGCCCATTGGCTAATACCTGTCACTCCCCTTAACGCCCCTAAATTGAGTATTTAGATGGCACCCCAGATGCCAGGTACTCAGATTGGACAGACCCGAAAGAAGAGACGCAAAAACTGAGAACTAAAGACCTGCTGTGGACTTTTAGGCACCCAACCTGCCTGCATCATTCTCTCGACAATCCTGAAGAAAACCGACTCGTCCTGCAGCTGAGCCTCTACAAAGAAGCCCGGTGGACTGCCAACCCTTCACAAATTGCTAGCAATCTCCCTTGGAGTAGAGGAGCTACTCCACAGCAGTTTGCAGTCACCAAAACAGCAGAGTCCGGTTTACTGTGCTGCTGTTCCCTGGTCGCACCGACGCAGCAGCCACCCAGAAAGAGGTCACCAAGTTCTGGAAGGTTAGATCTATCTGCACACAAAGTGAGAAGATGCCAGGACTAACTGTTGAGGGACATCAGCACAGCAGAGACCCACTTCCAGAGTGGCCCAGCTGTTCTGAATTTTGCAACTTCAACTGTCGAGATCGACAACCGCAAGGACCTGCAACGCACCAGCCCAGCCGACCTAACTCCTCTGCACCCAAGTGCCTCGGTCCAGGTTCTCAAGAACCGACTGTGCTGCCTTGCTCCCAGGACCTTTGTGAAATGAGACACCCGTTGGGAGCTTCCGGACTTGTCCCCAAGTCCCTCTGTGCAGCCTGTTTGCAGGTGTCCCCCCTTCTTCTTTGCTATAGTGCCTAAGGCTACCAACCTAACCAGACCCTCTGCACCTGGAAGCCCCAAGGCAGGTAAACTCTAACCCCTGGAGGTACTTAAAACCTTGCCCCCCTACCATCTTAAGTCACAAATGAGACCCCCCCCCCCCCGGAAACCTACTTCAAGTACCTGTGTACCATATAGGTATTTTTCTCCCATATGAAAGCATTATGCGTAAAGATGCATTTAAGTTTACATTTTACTTACTTGTGAAAGTCAATATTTTGAAAAGTATTTACTCGCTTACGAAGTTCTTGGTATCAAACTTTATATACAAATACGAGTTCTTTTTCTAAGTTGGTCTTGGATTTATTCTTTGAGTGTGTGTCTCATTTATTACTCTGGGAGTACAAGAAATAATTAGCACTACCATCTGCGCAGCCTAAACTGCTCGCCCACACAACCACAAAAGAGCATTTAGTGTCACCATTTTTGCCTCTGAAAACCAATAAGGGTTGCCTGGACTCTCTGCACAGTGTACCTCGTTTTGGTGCACTATATAGAGAGGAACCAGTTGCACAAGTTCCATTACACAAGAGGAGCAATGAAGCACAGAAGGCGCCCATGATTGCCTCACTCACAGAAGAGATGCATCACAGCAACGGTGCAATCTTTACAATACATCATTAGCACAGTACAGGCAGCAGTTGGTGCATTCCTTGTAGAAAGAATATGTAGAACATGAGCAGCAGCAGTGAGAGCCATCCCCAGAATAAGTGAAGGCACTACATGAATAGCATCAGTGGGTCTACAGAAAGCAGCAAAGCATGCTTCTACATACAATAAAGATACAACTGAACAGTCATAAATCTTGGCAAAAAAAACAACAAGGACAGCGCAAGTAGCATAAGTCAAGTTTCAATCACACACCCAACAGGAGCAGCACAGGCAGAAGTTTATCAAGCCTCCAGCACACATCAATGCAGGCTTCATACATTGGTCTTTAAGCCGACCTTCAGGATAATCATGAGGAGATCCAATTCTACGTTAAAACCTGTAACTTGGTTGATTGGACTGCCAGAAATCCCCCGTGGACAACACGACAAGCTAATATACAATTACAGCATCCTGTAATATGGGTCACAACTGGCAGGTAAGCTAGTCAGAGCTCTGTCACTGCTGCTCCACAGCACACTTAGGCTTCAGAGTAAGCGATGTACTGACATGCAGCTAAGGTAGGTCTTACCGTGAGGTCTGTTGTAGCTGGGAGGTACTTGTCCAGGTCCAGAGGGGGGTCCAGGTCCTGGCACAGGACCAGGTCCCGTCCCTGGGACTGAGGGAGGAGGTAGTGTTGGCATCTGCGGCTGCATTCCTGGCACTGGCCGCTTGCCCTGTACCGCCGTCTGCAGGTGGTCCGGCAGGGCCTGGCCTCGAGCAAGCATCTTGTAAGCCATGATTTGCGCCCGCAGCTGGTGCAGTTGATTCTGATTGAACGGGGTGGGGCTGCGGCTCTGCTGTCCCAGAGCCTGTGGATCGGCAGGTTCCAGGGGCACCCCCACAGGCCCAGCAGACATTGGTGGACCAGAAGGAGGACCATTAGCAGGAACCGGACTTGAAGAGTGATCAGAGCCCCCAAGGGGTGACGGATAACCTGGACACAAGATCACGTATGTTAATAAAAAGATTGGGAGCTCAATCCTCCAAGTCTATCTTTAAAAACACAATTGTAAAACTAAAACAGAGCCTTTAAAATGGTAACAACAGAGAAGTATGCCAATTGACAGGGTACAAAGCAAAGTTTGCGTGTGGGATTAATATGCGTCTTTCAACATTTTATTAATTGGTCACCAGGGAGACTGAGCAGGGATCAATCCCCCTTCTATTAAGGCCCCGGAAGGGAAGGTCAATGGCTCAGCCCCAACACTGCCTAAGAACTTCGTGCTGTGCTCCCTACTATTCAGTCAAAACAACTGCTGCTCTCCAATGGTCAACCTTTATAGTACTAGCGACAAAGAGGCTAGTAGCAGCCGAAGCTAATGTAGTAAGAAAAAAAAAAAAGGACTTACCCTGAGAGTGTTGATCCATGGGGCTGGGCGGAGGACCCATACCGACGTGTGGTCCTGGCCTCATACCCAGGCCTTTCATCTGTGCATAGCGAGAATCCTCTGGCATCCCCTTCTCGTGCATGGGGTCCACAGGCTGCTGGAAGAAGAGAGACAGCAAAACACATGAAAACGATGCACTGATGGAGTTATCAGATGCCCGGACTCAAAAGAACATGAACAGTACTCAATGAGACAAGACTGTACAAAGATAAACAAGGGCACACAGGTTGGAATGCTACCCGAGCTATTAGCAGTAGTAAGCCAAAATGCAAGAATTCCTTCCATCACCTTTTGAATGTTTGGTGCATTAACCATAACCGTGTTGAAAAATAAAATTTTAAAAAGCAAGGACAGGGTGTAAGAAAGTGGCTCTGTATATACTGGACCAAAGTAAGGTACAATGTGCACAGAGTCCACAGTCCCCAGAGGTATGGCAGTGGTTAAAGTTAGATATAACCTCACTCTCTAAAGTGGTAGCTTGGTCGGACAGTATCAGAGGACAGTGTAAAGTAAATGGTCTGACACACTCTAGAACTGAACTCTAGGCCCATTGTTTTGTATCAAAAGATATTGTTGTTTTATTTTAGAACCAACACGGTATCAAAATATACTTTTCTCAATATGAGTGACTTTAGGTAATTACTTTGCAAATAAGCGATAGGCTTTGTAAGGACAATAGCTTCAGTGGTTGCAATAGGCAACACAATTTCAAACACAATTTAACATTGAGCTCAATGGGTTTTTCTACATAAATGCAATCGATTACTTTATGGATTACTTTTCTAACCACAAGACTGGATCCTAGATTTAGTCCTGGGACATAGGCTGTAAACAGTTAAATAAAAGCGTTTTGGTTACAGTAGTGATTTTTAAAGAATATAATTGTATTTTCAAAGTTGATACTTAGGAACTTTTCAGTGAAACCCAAGCAATGTTATCCTATGGGAGGAAATTCAAGTTACTGGTAAGTACAGTTATAATTACTTTTTCGGTTCAGTGCTGGGCTGAAAGGTGCAGCACTGGCTTCTCTCCTGATCACAGTTCAGTGAATCGGAATTCGTTATTCGGCTGATTTTAAATGAATATTTTAAAGTTTCAAAACTCCACACTTAAAAGAATTTTCAGTCAATGTTAACCTATGGAAAGAAAATGAGTTATCGGCTTTTAGGTAAGTACTCGACTGGTAGCGTTAAGGTTTGGGGCATAGACTCAGGGGTCTCCCAGGGTCGGAAAGGTACAGTTATTGCACCCTCAGCAGCACAGGGGCAGCCGGGTGCAGAGAGAGTAGGCCCAATGCAATCCTATGGAGGGTAGGGGAACTTCGGTTGGTGGCTGGTGGCTGCAAGCAAGCAGGCCACGCGGCTGTGGGAGCTGAGCTCCTGGTCACTTACTCAGGGCAAGTGGGGAAGTAAAGTAGGGTAGTAGTTGAGTTGCACTTCCAGCGGCACTCGGACGGCTGGGTGCAGGGTGCTTTTGAGCCGTCGGGTGCTAAAGGTTATCCAATGGGAAAGTTAAAAAGTGAACAAAGGCTTCAGGGACGGAGATTCTTCAGGTGCGACCACCACTTCAAGAGGTAAGTTGGGATCTTGGAGAAGAGGTAGGTACCACAAAGGAAGGCACAGGGGGCCGCAGGATGCCGGGTGCAGGAGTGTCTTTAGGTGTCGGGAAATCTTATGCACAGCTGGTCGCGGTTGGAGGGGTCCCTGGTTCTGAGGCTGCAGGCGTCGTCTGGTTTGTTGAGGAGGGTCTTTGGGCATGGACTCCGGGTCACAGTCGCCGGGGGGACGTCCTCGTGGTCTTGGATCACTCAGGCACAGGCCGGGCTCGGAGGGTGCAGGGTGGGCTGGATTCACGGTTCCTGGCTGGCACCAGGGGTATTGCTGTTTGAGCAGAACTACTGCTCGTGGGAGTCCCAGTCTTTTTAGAGGTTCAAGGCTGGCAGGTCCTCTGGGGGTTTTGAGGTTGCTGTCCGCAGGAGACGCCGAAGTTTCGCAGGTGCAGATTCAAGAATAAACAGGCCTGTAGGGTTCTGGGGCAAAGTCAGTTGGTGTCGTCCTCTTGTTAGCAGCTGCACGGTAGGTCTTATTGTTTCTTGTTGTTGTAATCAGGATCTGAGGAAGGAAAGTTCTGGGTGCTTCTAAATACTAAATTTAGGGGCGTTACAGGTAGGGCAAGGGCAGGTTCCAATGGGTCCCTGTCCTGGTGTGAGTACACCCCCTAGCCTGCTCCTCTCCTGTGGGAGGGGGCAGGAGACTAGCTCTGATTGGGTAGGGCTCCCCATCCTGAAGATGGCCGGAGCGCGGAGTTGAGCTTCACCTCGCCTCTCCCACCTGAGGGCTGGAGTTGGCAGAGGCTGGCACACTCCAGTTCCTCTCTTAGGGTTTCCTGCCGTTCTTCCCGCCAGAGTTAGGGTCAGAACCGGTGGGGGACAGTTGCTGAGTACAGCAAGTGGCCTGGAGAAGCTAACACAGGAGGCAGGTCTTTGAAGCTTCCCCTGCCCATCCTGGGGGAGGAGGCTTGGCACCTCGTCCCAGGATGTGCATTGTGTCAGGCCCCCGAGAGAGGCAGAATCTCAACCCAGAGGTTCATAAACATATCTGGTGGTGGCAGCCTTGGTAGCCACGCAGTCAGGACACTGGGAGTTGGTTAGGTTTCAGGGGGGATCTCTAAGATTCCCTCTGGTGTGCATTTTACATTAGGTTTAATGTGCTGAGAAGTTTGATATCAAAGTTCTCAGTTTTAAGTGAAGCCATCATGGTGCTGTGGCGTTCGTAATGACGACCTCCCAGCATCATATACTCTTAATGGCAGCACTGCACTTACAGTGACCAGGAATGGCCCTGGGTACTGTAAGGGCACAGGGCTCATGCACCTGTGCCCACACAACTGGCATAGGGCACCCAGCTAGAGGGGTGACTGATGGATGCCAGGGCAGTGGGCTCGTGAGCATGGCACACAGGGATGTGTGCCATGTCGACTCTTTGTTTGGTTCTGCCCCTAGACACTCAGCCTGCAAAGGCAGTGTGTGGGTGTCAGGGGACAGGGCCCTTAAGGGTTGCACAATAAGTGATGGAGCCCTTAGGGGTCTTCTCTGGTCACAATGCCCTGGGTACCTAGGGGACCATTTAACAGGGACTGACAGGTGGCCAGGGAAGCCAATTGGGTTTCAGTTTCAACACAGTTTTAGGGAAGGAACACAGGCCCTGGGCACCTGATTGGCAAGAGCCCAGGGCACACTCAGTCAAAGCACATCAGCAATTCAGCAAAAAGTGGGGGCAAACTGTGAGAAAGTGACTCTATATATACTGGCCAATAATGAAGTACAGTGTGTATTGTGACGATAAACCCCAAAGGTATAACAGAGGTTAAAGTCAGGACTGACCTTACTTTCCAAAGTGGTAGCTTGGTCGAGTAGTAAGGCAGTACCAGAGGGCAGTGCAAAGCATTTGTTGTACACACTCAGTCGGCAAAGGATTTCACACACTCAAAGACTGAACTCCAGGCCAATGGTATTTATATCCAAAGATATAGTAGTTTTATTTTTAGAACCAACAGGCATAAAAATATACTTTGCTAGATAGGAGAACTCTCATGTAATTACTTTGCAAGGAAGCAATAAAGCTGGTGAACAAAATAGGTACAGGAGTTGCTGAAGGCAACTCAAGTCTAGACACTTTAGCATTGAGCTCAATGGATTGTTACCATAAAAGTACAGTTGATTACAGTACAGATTACTTTAGTAGTTCCAGGACTAGATCCTAGATTCAGTCCTGGGGTCTAAGCTGAAACCAGATTAGCAAAAACGTTTTAGTTACTGTGGTGAATTTTCATGAATATAAAGCTGTTTTAAAAGTGCACACTTAGAAAACTTTTCAATGACAATCTGGCAATGTTATTCAATGGGAGAAAATTCAGGTTGCAGGTAAAGTATGATCGCGTTACTTTTGTAATACAGTACTGGACTTCTAGGGCCAGCACTGGGGTCTGAACTTAAAACAGGTAGGTAATTGCGTTTCAGTATTTCATATGATTTTTAAGGAATATTTCAAGTTTTCAAAAGTAGGCACTTAAAAGAAATTTCATAGAAAAGCATACAATGGAGAAAGTACAGATTACTAGCAAACCCGGTAAGGATTACTTTTGCGGTTCAGTACTGGGCTGCAAGGTACAGTACTGGCTTCTCGCCTGCATGCAGGTGGGTACTTTGGAATTCGGACTTCGGCTGATTTTATATGAATATTTGCGGTTTTCAAAACTTCACACTTAGAAAATTTTCGAGTCAGAATGGGTCAATGTTATCCAATGGCAGGTAAGTTGAGTTACCGGTTTTCAGGTGAATACTTGGCTGGTGAAGTTAAGGTTCCGGGTATAGACTCAGGGGTCCCCCAGGGTCAGGTAAGTACAGTCGGTTCCACCCCAGCAGCGCAGGGCCGGACGGGTGCAGAGATAGGTAGGCCCAATGATATCCAATGAGGGAAAGGGGGCCTTCGGTTGGTGGCTGCTGGCTAGCAGGCCACGCGGCTGTGGGAGCTGGGCTCCTGGTCACTTGCTCAGGGCAAGGGGGGGGGGGGGGGGGGGGGAGTATGATAGGACAAAGGTGGCACAGCCAGTGGCACTCCGGCGGCTGGGTGCAGGGTGCTCTTGAGCCGTCAGGCGCTCAATGTTATCCAATGGGAAAGGTCAACAAGGAACAAATGCTGCAGGCTCGGGGACAGAGACTCTCCAGGGGCGACCAGCACTTCGAGAGGTAAGTTGGGATCTTGGAGCACCCCAAAGGGAGGGCTGTAGGGCGCCGGGTGCAGGGGTGTCTGTGGGTGTCGGAAAAGCTTACCCTCGGCTGGTCGCGGTTAGGGTGGCACCTGGTTCTGAGTCTGCAGGCGTCGGCTGGTTCGTCGAGGAGGGTCTTTGGGCACTGCACTTCGGGTCCCAGCCGCCGGGGGGACGTCCTCCTGGTCTTGGTTCGGTTGGGCTCGGCCCGGGCTCGGCGGGTGCAGAGTGGGCTGGTCTGGAGCTTCCTGGCTGGCACCAGGTGGGTTGTTGCAGCAGAGACTCTGCTGATGGGAGTCCCAGTCTTTAAGAGGGTCAAGGCAGGCAGGTCCTCCGGGTGTCCCAAGGTTGCTGTCCGCAGGAGTCGCCGGGATAAGGAAGGAGCAGGTTCCAGGATTGACAGGCCGGTAGGGCTGGGGACAAGTCAGTTGTTGTCGTCCTGTTAGCAGCTGCACGGCGGGTCTTCTTCTTCTTGATCTTCTTTTCGTATCAGGATCTGAGGAAGGAAGTTTCAGGGAGCCCCTAAATACTGAATTTAGGGGCGTTACAGGTAGGGCAAGGGCAGGGACCAGTGAGGCCCTGTCCTGGGGTGAGTAAACCCCCTAGCCTGCTCCTCTCCTGTGGGAGGGGGGCAGGAGCCTAGCTGGGATTGGGTAGGGCTCCCCATCTACAAGATGGCCGGAGCCCGGGGTCGTGCTTCACCTAGTCTCCCCCACCTGAGGGGTGGGGTTGGCACAGGCCGGCACCCCCCCCTTCCTGATGTAGTTTTTCCCGCCAGTCTTCCTGCCAGCGTGGGGGTTAGAACTGGTGGGGGCCAGTTGCTGGGTCCAGCAAAGTGTCTGGAGAAGCTCACAGATGCGGCATGCCTTCGAAGCTTCCCCCCTGCCCATCCTGGGGGAGGAGACCTAGCACCTCGCCCAGGATGTGCATTGTTACAGGCTCAGGAGAGCAGGGGCTCTCCACCCAGGGGTCCAGCAACATGTCTGCTGTGTGGCAGCCTCTGCAGCCACTCAGCCCAGACGTGGACTGTAGGTTGGGATTTCAGAGGGCATCTCTAAGATGCCCTCTGGTGCATTTTACATTAAATCCCACACTGGCATCTGTGCGGGTTTAATGTGCTGAGAAGTTTGGTACCAAACTTGTCAGTCTTCAGTGTAGCCATTATGGTGCTGTGGAGTTCGTAATGACAACCTCCCAGCATACTATACTCTTAATGGCATCACTGCACTTACAGTACCCAAGAATGGCCCTGGGTACTGTAGGGGCACCTCTGGCATAGGGCACCCAGCTAGAGGGGTGACTGAAGTATGCCAGGGCAGTGGGTTCTGTGGGCATGGCACACAGGGAAGTGTGCCATGTCGACTCTTGGTTTAGTTCTGTACTTAGGCACTCAGCCTGCAAAGGCAGTGTGTGGGAGCCAGGGTACAGGTCCCCTGAGGGTGGCACAATAAGTGCTGCAGCCCTCAGGGGTCTTCTCTGGTCACCATGCCCAGGGCAGGGTACCATTTACTAGGGTCTGACAGGTGGCCAGAGATGCCAATTGGGTTTTTAGTTTCAGCACAGTTTTAGGGAAGGAACACAGGCCCTGGGTACCTGGTTGGCAGGAACCCAGGGCACACTCAGTCAAAGCACATCAGCAGTTCAGAAAAAAGTGGGGGCATACCGAGGCAAGAAAGATGGCACTTTCTCACACATACCATGCAAGAAAGATGACACTTTCTCACACAGGGAAAAGTCCATATAATAATTACTACACGTTATATAGAAATGCTGCAGCCCCAGGAGTTCAAGAGGTGACAAACGCTCATAAAAGAGATCCACCCACACACCACAGATCTCATACCAGAGACTCAAAGTCAGCAGTTTGACAGAGATTTGTAGCCACTGTTGCTTCAAACTTCTGCCCTGAGGTCAGATCTCAGTCACTTGTGTGTTTGCAGAGACAACGTAGAGCATCAAACGGGCAAGCGAACATCTACTGTACAGCACTTTCTGAAAAGAAGGTCCCTCCCGCAAAACCTATTACCTTGTGCATCGGGTGCATGTTCTCTGGAGGGTAACCCCCAGGTCCCTGCGGTGGAATCGGATGCCCTGCTGGAGGTGGCCCAGGGCTCGGGCCCATCATGCTGTGCACTGATCCTGGTGAGGGCCCAGGGCTGGGACCCATCATAGAGCCAGGTGAAGGGCCGGGCCCAGGGGAGGGACCCGGGCGAGGCGTGCCTCCCATTGGAGGGTCAGGGGTAGACATTTTCAACGAGCACAGACGTTCAGTTCAGCTTCCTGCAAAAATAATAACAGACGAGATTGTTAAAAAAAAAAAGCCTTGCACTCTGATCACATTCTACATTCATATGTGTGGTTAGAAAGAGCTTTAGCTCATGTTGCTTTAAATCTACCAATGCTGTACTTAGGGGTAAATGTGATTCCAACTACATTTTGCAGATTATCTGATGTGTCATGAGCCTTGAAAAAAATCGCAAACTGAACTCAGAAACTAACAAAGGTAGTACAGAAAACCTTAGCTTGACTTGGAAAAATCAAATGATAAAGACAAGGAGCAGTGGCCATAGAAATTGAATTCTAAAACAGTATATATAAAAGCAGACTTGCTAAAAAAAAAATTCTAAAAGGATATACAGTACCTAAAAATGGAAAAAGTGAGACTTATTTTGAAATACAAAAGTGATTAAAAGAGAAGGGAGTTAAATTTGAAAAAGTGCAGAAGTCAGCAGGCTTTAGAAGGAGAAGTAATTGTTAATAGGTCCCAAAGACGAGACCTATTAGCTTTACCAATAGCATTTATTGACATTGAACAGCATCCCTAATGAATGAGTTACTTACCTTCGGTAACAATGTATCTGGTAGAGACACAGTCTAGCCGCAGATTCCTCAACTTAGAATATCTTCCAGGCGTCAGTCTGGATCCGGAGAATTTTCAGCAGTACCTCTGCGTGCCGGGAGACGTCGTCGCATGGCTCCGCCCTGACTTAGTCCAGGATGTGACGTCAGTGGAGCCTAATAAGTCCCTCTCGGCACGCTGACGTCAGTTTTCTACTGAGAAACTTTTCCGTGCCACAACGCAAAGCCATCACGAAAACTATGAGGGTGTGGGAACATTGTGCTAAAAAGAATGAAATTCATTGAAACAACGACAATAATGAAGAAAATGACATGAAACAGCAGAATGCATGTCATAGAAACACACTTCAAAGTGTAAGGAACTGAAGGGAGAGTGAAGAGTACTCGCCCCTAGAATCAGATCTGCATAAGCTTAGAACCATACCCTCCCATGAGGCAAGCAGCAAGTGAAATGAATGTTATGATAAATAACAACCAGTCTGCAACAACAGGATTGTTATGGCAAGAGACCATAGGGCTGTAATAACATGCCTGCCATGTCAACAGACCACACTTTTGCAACAGAAAACGAGAAACCCCACGCCCTAAGCATGATCACTTGGCTGCTGCATAGTCAAGTGGACCTCAATTTATGGAGGAAGGCAGCAGGGAGGGTGGGGTGGAGGAGAAACTTGACCATGCTCCACCCTGGAAGGGGCCAGGGTGCAGGAGCGTGGATAGATAAGGGAGACCGTCTACCACCCCATGACATGACTGGTAGGAGAAGCCACAGGTAATACAGAATAGGACATTTAGACCTGGAACGGATGTGAAGAAGGGTAATACATGGCAAGACGGAGACCATTGGAAAACAACCCAGTAGGTACAAACTCAACCTGAAAGGTCCTCGCCGAGCAGGGAGGATGGGTGGGCGTTAATGAATCTGCGGCTAGACTGTTTCTACCAGATACATCGTTACCGAAGGTAAGTAACTCGAGACATCTAGCCAAAGATTCCTTAACTTCGAATGGATACCAAAGCCATACCTCATAGGAGGAGGGTCTGCGACTGAACCAACCAAGTTCCAGAGGAACTTGTCGGTCAATAACTTTTATTTATTTTATTTTGCAGAGTTTTATATAGCGCGAACTAGACCCGAACTGAAACAGGTATCAGAGCGCTTTACATATTTTCCAGTTACGTTACAGGAGGACACACTTTCATTTTAGGCAACAACAGGCGGCAAACAGTAGTGCCAGTAAGGTCAACACCGAACAAAGGGGACAGGAGGGGTGAACAAGTTAAGGCAATGGTAATACATTCCATGTAGGACACAATGAAACTTGCACTTTCCAGGCAGGGACGAAGGGAAGCCACAGGAACCAGAAGGCCAGTGCCCAGTGGCAAGAAATCCATAAGCTTCTGCAATCAAAAAAGAAGCAAAAAAAACTGTGCACAGGATTCTTAGGATGTAAAAAAAAAATCAAGTCCTGGAGAAAGGACAACAAGCATGGCAAAGTCAGAGCGCACAAAGAAGCATGCACACCAGTGAATGGCCAGAATGACATGCATAGGAAATAATGTCATCCATGTACAGATAGACAACCCTTGATCACAAGGAAATATATGTTTGAGGAGAAAGGGACACACATTCCAGACAGTGTGGACCATAGGTGCCACAATACGCATAAGTGAATGCCTGTTAAATGCAGCAGTGACAGCACACGTGTCGGCAGAAGACACAAAACGTATAACGAGGAAGGCAGACTGGTGCACGTAGGTGAAAGGAGACCGGCAGACGTTGGATCCCCACCCAAGACTCGCTCTCATAAGAAAGAGAGGGAGGAAGAGCGAGAACAAAATGCCCAATTTAGGGCAAGAAAACTTTGGATACGCCACAAGGTAATAAACATAGATGTGTCCCCTCTCGGAAGGTGTGTGTGTGTGTGTGGGGGGGGGGGGGGGGTGCGGTGTGTGTATATATGTATATATATATATATATATATATATATATATATATATATATACATATATGTATACATATATACATACATATATGTATACATATATATATATACATATATATATATATATATATATATATACATACACATACACATATATATATATATATATACATATACATACATAGACATACATATACATACATATACATACATATATATATATATATATATATATATATACATACATGTGATCAAGGTCTGAGGATTAAAGAATACAATGCCTTAATTTGCAGTGGTTTGTGTCTCTCTATTCGCCTGACGGAAGTTTGAAGAGTACATGTGGTTTCTTGGACACATATATACATATTCAGAATGTTCTTTTTTTGTTGTTTTTTTTAAAGGGCAAGGGATATTCGAAAAGCATGCCTAGATAAAGACAGCAGCCCACACAATAGGTACCAATAAGACTGAGGTGAACCATAGCGGGGCATGATGAATGCCATAAGAGTAATTATATACAGACAGTCAAATACAGGAACAACCCTGTACAGACATAGTATAAATGACAAGGAGCCACCCGAAACAAGAGACCTGTAAGGGGAAGGAGGCAGAGGGCATGAGCAGAGGAACCTGACTCTTTGCCTGTCAAGAAAGGGGAAGAGGGCTGCCTGGGAAGTGTGCCAGAAAAGAGGGTAGCAAGCGATGGACAAAAACGCGGCTGGCGTAGAACCCATCACCAAGAAGGCCAAGCCGTGGCGTAAGTCAGGACAGCAGGCACTCGGTGCCTGTGACCGTACCACGTGCAAAAGCACAGACAGAGCCAAAACGGAATCAGAACAGAAACTGTTCCGCAGTAGAACAGAAAGGCGCTGGCTGACGGAATATACAGCCAACCCAGACAAAAAAGGAAGGTGGAAATACAGTGAAACGCTTGAAAGACCGTCAAGGCAAAAAATACAAGACGGTAAAAACGCCAGACGAACCAGTCGTGGCGTAAATTCCACAAGACTCTGGAGAAGTCTGCAGTCATGGAGGCAGGAGAGAACTACGGACCAATGTGAAATACAAACACCCAGGCTCCTAGAAGGAGACACGCTACCCCTGTGGATTCCATACCAGGGAAGAATTAAGAACACAGGAGGCAGAGGCAAAACCCTATCGCTATAGCTCATAGCATGGATAATAGAATATTCCCCAAAGGGGAAGCCCATCCATGCGCTATAGAAAAGTACCGCAAGGGGGAAGAAGAAGAACGATCCAAGGAGGACCTCACGAGGATCCTCAGTAAGTATCTACAATAACCAGGAGAATCTGGAACATTGCACAGAAACATATAGTTTCTTACCTGTCGGTGTAGTTTTGCAGCTTGAAGACTTCCTGGATTCACTATGCTGTGCATTATCCCGCCATCTAGTGGTTGGGTCCGGAATAGTAGTATTTTTTCTTTTTTTTTTCTCCGTGGCCCAGGTGGGCGTCGACACCTCATCATTTGGTGTCCTTGGTGACGTTGACGCGCTTCCGGCAGAAGCTCCCACCTTTGATCGCCATCTTCGGATTCTTTTTTCTTGTCTTGTGTTATCTTCCTTTGTTGGTCTATTTAGTTACGATTGCAATTTAATCCTCCTTTCCTCCTGTGTCATCTTTCTGCCGGAGGAGGGTGGGATCGCTAGTGAATCCAGAAAGTCTTCAAGCTGCAAAACTACACCGACAGGTAAGAAACTATATGTTTTCCAGCGTGAATCTTTCTGGATTCACTATGCTGTGTATAGATTTAGTAGCGGTTTGTCCTTATTGTGGTGGTTGGGTGGAAGATGAGCACTGGTTACTGAAAATGTGTTGTAAGACCTTCTGTCCCACTTGCACTTCCTTATTCGTTTGAATATCCACACAGTAGTGCTTAGTGAATGTGTGCACTGAAGACCACGTTGCAGCTTGGCAAATGTCTTGAATAGGTGTGTTTGCTAGAAACGCAATTGTTGCTCCTTTCTTCCTAGTAGAGTGAGCTTGAGCTCCCCCTTGTAACTCTTGTCCTGCCCGCTTGTGGCAGAGTTGAATTGCCTGTGCAATCCACTGTGCAATGGTGTTTTTGGTGACTGGCCGTCCCAAAAAACTGCTGGCAAAGGATACAAAGAACTGCTTTGTTTTCCTGCACTCATTTGTTCTTTCTATATAGTACATGACTGCCCTTCTGGCGTCCAGTGTGTGCAGTGCCCTTTCTGTGCGTGTAGTAGGTTTTTGGAAAAAACTAGGTATCTGGATTGTTTGGTTAAGGTGGAACCGAGACACCACCATTGGCATGAAGTGTGGGTCCATTCTCATTACAATCCTGTCGCTGTGAAATTTGTAGGTAGGGCTCTTGGAGTGTTAGCGATTGCAATTCACTGACTCTTCGTAGCTAAGTGATAACCACTAAGAAAGTTGTCTTAAGTGTGAGCATGTGCAGCTTTGCCTTGTGAATAGGTTCGAAGGGCGCCTTCATCAGTTGAGTTAGCACCACGTTAAGGTTCCATGTTGGTGCTGGCATCCTTTAGGGGGGTGCGATTCTTTTAGCTCCTTCCAGAAATCTCTTCACAACTTGGGAGGTGAAGAAACTCTTCCCGGTTTCTCCCTTCGTGTGAGCCACTATTGCCTCTAAGTGCACCCTTAGGGATGTGTAGCTTAGCTTGCTTTGTAGCAGGTACGTTAAGTATTTTAGTACTGTGGATTCACTTGTGATTTTCCGTTATAGTTTCTCCTTGATGCATTATTGGGAGAACCTTTTCCATTTTGCTATGTAGCACTTCCTTGGTGTCGGTCTCCTAGCTTCTCCCAATACCGCCATGGTACTTGCTGGTAGTTTGAGGTGTGCAAATTCTAGGTCTTCAGGAGCCATGCTGCTAGGTTGAGGCTCTCTGGCTCTGGGTGCTGTACCTTTCTGTTCTGCATTGTTAACAGGTCTCTTCTTTTTGGGAACCTGTGTCCTGGTTCAGGTGCCATTTCTACTATCTGTGAGAACCAGGACTGCCTGGCCCACTGAGGTGTTATTAGAATTAGCGTCATGTTGCTGATCCTCCATTTGTTAAGTACCCTGTGTATCAGGGGTATAGGGGGAAAAGCGTATGCAAATGTCTTTGACCAACTTATCCATAGCGCATTTCCTTGAGACCAGAGGTCTGGTTGTCTGGGTGCGAAGTGTTGGCATTTTGCATTCTAGGTCTATTTGCGGCGTTACACACCTTTGGAATCTTTTCTCCACTTCCTGCTGGTTGATCTCCCATTAGTGGGATGCTGACGTTGTCTGCCGAGTCGGTCTGCTTCCACATTGTCCTTCCCTGGTAGGAGTATTGCTAGTAGGTCTATTCTCAGTGGATTGGCCCATGTCCACATCTCTTGTGCTACCTTTGATAGTGCTACTAAGTGTGTTCCCTCTTGCTTGTTGATGTAGAACATGGTCGTGGTGTCTGTTTGGATCAACACCCTGTTCCTGTACACCTCCTTCATAAATGCTTTCAATACAAGGAACACTGTCTTCAGCTCTAGGCAGTTGATGTGTTTCACCGCATCCTTCTGTGTCCATAACCCCCTCACTATGAGTTGGTTCATGTGCGCTCCCCACCCCAGGTGGGAGGCACCTGTTGTGATGGTCACTGTTGGAGTTGGTGGTGTGAATGGCTTCCCCTGTGTTATGTTTTCTTTGTTCCACCACGCTATTTACTGCTGCACTGCGTGTGTGACAACCACTAGATCTTCCCAACTCCCTGTTGCCTGTGACCATTGCTGTTGGAGCCATTCCTAGAATGGTCTCATGTGGAGTTGGATATGTGCAACTAGGTGTATGCATGACACCATCATTCCCATGAGCTAGCTCACCGTCCTCACTGTCGGAGCTTGCCCCTTGTGGTAGCTTAGTGTCTCCTTCAGTAGTGCCTGCGTTCTCCTCGTGCTGAGGAACACCTTCCACTGTAAGGTGTTAATCTCTGTCCCATGGAATATATTCACCTGTTCTGGTTCTGTCGAGGATTTTACCCAATGTATTGAAAACCCTAGTTGCCTTAGCGGTTTGAGTCCCCTGCTGAATGGGTTGTTTGCATTAGCTGTATGAGTTTGCATTTACCAGCCAGTCTTCGAGGTATGGGTACACGTGTATCCCCTGTCTCCGTAGGTGTGCTGCTACCGCAGCTATGCATTTGGTGAACACCTTTGGTGCGGACTTTAGGCCGAATGCTAGGACTGTGAACTGGTAGTGTGTTTCCTTGATCACAAATCTTAGTAAGTGCTTGTGTCTTTTGTTCATGGGGATGTGTAGGTAAGAGTCCTTTAGATCTATAGTTTCCATGTAATCCCCTTCCTGTATCTGGGGTATTACTTCTTGTAGACATGTCATCTTGAACCTCTGGGTGTTTACAAATTGGCTTAAGAACCGTAGGTCCAGGATAGGTCTTAACGTTTCGTCTACTTTTAGTACGAGGAAGTAGTTGGAGCAGACCCCTTTGCTTCTTTTGTTGTACGGCATTGTCTCTTTTGCCTGCTTCTTTAGGAGCTCCTTTGCCTCTAGCAGCAAGAGGGATAGTTCTGCTGTAGAGTGTGCCTTGTAGCATTGCTTCCTGTTTGGAGGTGACTTTTCTAATTCTATGCAGTAGGCGTGCTGTATGATGTTTAGTATCCATTTGTCGGCTGTGACCTTCTTCCACTCCTGGAAGAAGTGTCTGATTCTGCCTCCTACAGGTGTTCTGTGCTCGAGGAACTGTTTGTCTTGTGGTACTAATAGTTTGTCTTTTTCCTTGTATTGTCGCACCCCCCTCGAGGTGTAGTGTGGCTGGGCGACCTTCTTGCAGCGGAGTCACTGAGGTGGGTTGCTGCCCTTCCCTTCTTGCCTGACCTCGTCCGTTCGAACGCCTTTGATAGGATTGGCTGGTACTGCCAGTGTTGCTGTTTCGGTCCCAGTTGCTGTGTCTGGTTGCCTCCTTGGTAACCCTGTTGGAAGGCTTGGTGTGATATTCCCAGCTGGCTGTTTCCTCTGCCTGCAGGTCTCCTTGAGGGGGGTGCCTCTTCTCATCCCCCTGAACTGCCACGCTCCCATGGACCTTGCTGTTTCGTTGTCCTATTTTAGCTGCGTAAGTTTTCGACAACCGGGATGCCAAACAGTTGAAGGGTGTGTTCAGGATGTTATTTTGGACTTCTAGCTTGAACCCCGTGATCCACAGCCAGGCATGCCTTCTTTCCGTAACCCAGATCATCATCATCTGCCTACTGGATGTCTCCGCTGCGTCCAGGGACGATTTTAGGCATGCGTTAGCCATGTTCTTGCCCTCTTCCACGAGGTGGTGTGCCCTCTGTTGGTACTGCTCCGGGAGATGTTTGAGCAGTTGGCCGATTTCCTCCCAATGCTGGTAGGCATGTCTGTTTATCAAGGCATTTGAGTTGGCGATGCGCCATTGAACTGCCGCACTCCTCTCCATCTTTTTTCCTGTGAGGTCCATTCTTATGCTCTCCTTGTCTGGAGGTGGTCCGGAGTATGTGGGCAGGTTGGCCCTCTTCCTAGCTGTCGATGCTATTACCGAGTCAGCAGGTACTGATCCCTGAATATATACTGGGTCTTGTGAGGAATGTTTATATTTCTTCTCTGTCCTTGGAGTCACTGATTTACATATCACTGGCTCCCTGAAGGGGTCCCTGCCCTGGTCCAGCACACTTGGAAGCATGAGTAGGAATTGGCTCCTGGTCTATGTAGGGAGCAGAGTTTCCAGAAGAAAACATGCTTTGGGCTTTTCCTCCTCTAGTTTCACTCCATGAGTGGCTGTCGCGTTCTTTATGACCATATTGATTATGCCAATGTCATCCGGCGGCGAAGGCCTCGACGGATATGACTCTACATCCTCTACCGGGTTTTTGGAGTTGAGATCCTGCCACTCCAGGTCTGGAACCTCTGAAGATGTCGAGTTCTGTTAGATCTGTTGATCCTCTTCACCTTATGCCTCACAGGAACCAAGGCTCTCTTCCTCCTATTCTTCGGCCGGTTCCAGCAGATCTGGGTCCTCGACCCTCTCTTTGAGCTCTGCTTTGGCTGCGGGCCTCAAAGGAATGGTGTACTGGCTCATCCGGTCGTCTAGATTCTTCTTTCGCTGGAGGATGTTTGCCATTTTGGCCTCAAGCCTTCTCCTCTTTTTCTCGACCTCGGCCGCCTGTTCAGCGTCGAGCACTCCGGCACTTCGCTTCATCGGCCTCGAAGTCGCCTTTAACTCTTTTTCCCTCGGCGTCAATCGGTCCTTTTCAAGACTGGGCTTCGACGACCTAGGTTTCTCCAGAGTGTTTGCCAGCTGGGAGTCCTTTTCGAAGGATCCGCTGGGCTGTTTGTCCTTGGGTCCAGCTGCAGGACTCACTCTTTCAGGCGTCGATCGGGGGTCTTGGGTTGACGACTCTTACACCTCCTTCGCCGACTTCTTATCGGTCTCGACGACCGTGCAGTCTTCTGGTCCCTCCGCGATGTTGTCCTCTTCCCCACTGGAGAGTCCCAAGTCTCGGAGAGATGGGGGTGATCCTTGCCCCTGCATGTTGTAGTTCAACCTTTGCTGCCTCTCCCTAACTCTGAGGGTCTTCGGCGTGAAAGCTGAGCAGGTGTTGCAGTCATTGCTTCGATGGTCGAGCGACAGGCAGGGGTTGCAAACTGGGTGCTGGTCCTTCTGTGCGTATTTGTGGTGGCAATTGTTGCAGAATTTGAATGTCCATGTCCGCGCTCAGTGAGCCCCTTGTGTGTGCATTCTCCGCTGGACGTGTAAGTTCTTGTTTTTTTTCTCTCTTCTTCGTCGTCCTGGTTGTTCGGCATGCAGTCGGCGCTGAATTCTCCAATTTTTGCTGGTTTCTCGCAGATTTTCATTGATTCCTTCTTCAAAAGTTTCTGGAACTCTTCCGTGACAATGCAGACCTAACGGTGGGGAAAAAAATCTGAAGATGGCGACCAAAGGTGGGGGCTTCCGCCGGAAGCGCGCCACCGTCACGAAGGACACCGAATAGTGGGATGTCGACGCCCACCTGGGCCACGAAAAAAAAAATAAAGAAGAACAAATGCTACGATTACAGACCCAACCACTAGATAGCGGGATAATGCACAGCATAGTGAATCCAGAAAGATTCATGCAGCAAAACATTCTGTGGCATAGTAAAAGGGCTATACAATAACCAACGGATACCCCACAAATGGTAAGTCACAGCCTCATAAAAAGCAAGGGAGCACCTTTTGAGACTAGCTTGTAGGCAGAGGAGTCGATAAGAATTGCCTAAAACAGCTGCCCAGCTGTAGAGGCCGTCTGGTAAATAAAAGCTTGAACCCAGACACGGAAACAGAGAAAAACAGTAACAATACTGCAGCAAAAGCAACAAGAAGTCCTCAACCAGGGACTAGAACAAAGCTATACACAGAAACCCAGACATGAAACGCTGGGCCACTGAGTCCGCATGGCTGTCAAAAAGGTGAGCCCCATCAAAGGGCAAATCTCGGAAATGCTCCTGAACATAGTCAGGAAAGCTGCCGTCCCATAGCTAAGCATGGCACACAATGCAATGGACCTGGCCATCGCCCGTCTCACCGAATCAGTAGTGTCTATGGCAGAACAAATCGAAAACTGGGTCAGCTCACGGCGTTTTAGCAACCGGGATAGTTCAGCTCGAGGGCCTTCCGGAAGAGATGGAAGGAGATGTTCGACCGAATCCCAGAGGGCGAAAGTAGCCCCTGCATACACGCAGGACGTGTTCAAGGACCGAAGGCCTGGGCTCGCAGATGCAAATATGTGTCGACCACATGACTAACCATTGAGACTCCCTCATGGGTGGAAGCATGAGATGGGAGGGCGAGGGCAGCAAATTTGAGGCTGCCTGGGCAACTAGCCCTTGAGCCCTAGGATGTAGAGACAGACAGACAGGGTCATCTGGGGCCAGGCAATGACGATGTGCGACAGCATGATCCACAGGGTCCCCCGAAGAGAGCCTCACCCAAGTCTTCAGTAGAATGTCGTACAACAACCCACCAAATGATAGTAAGGGCTCCACATCTGGATTGCCTTGGCGGAGCAAATCCAACAAGGGATCAGAAGGCAGAGAGATGGAGGAAGGCTTGAGCTGTAAGATGTCTGCAGCCGACGAACCACTTGTGCAGAATCTGCACTGGCCTCCGTAGCCATTCTAGGGGGTGACAGGAGGTCCACCCTGGGCCAATGGCTGAGCAGCCCTAGGATGTCCGGGGAACTGTTCCACATCCCCTCCCCATGTTCCAAAGAACACTCAAGCAACACAGGGGGCCCCAGGGGCCTCATCATCAATCATTAAGCGAGTAGGAAAGGACCTCTGCGGTGGCAAACCATGTCCAGACGGCGCTGCTTCGGCGTGGACAAACGCCCGAAGGAGCCTCCATCGACCGGCGTAGGGACAGCGTCGACTCGACCTCCACAGGAGACTGCGATGTGGAACGGCGTCGACCCAGAGACAAGTCCACTGCTGCGGCCGCATCCAACGTAGCAGGGAGACCCGCAGGACTGCACTCTGATGCCATAGGAGGACTGCCGCCTGACGTCTGAACGGGGAGGCACTCGGTTGGCACCGAGGGCAAACCCACCGGCGAGCTCTCAACCAGAGTCCCTACCACCTCGGTGGGGTCCGAAAGCGCGCCAGGAAGAGGGGTCGACCAAAAGATGGCCTGCAAAGCCAGATAATAGGTTTCCATCTGGGCTTGAGTCACCACAACCAACGGAAATGGGGGTTAGGTGGGAGTAGACTGTTGCGGGCAGTGTTCAGTAAAGACCGGGAGCAGCTAGCACCGACATCATGAACGTGTGAGGCCGACGGCCTCCGCCACTTCTTTTTTTGCTTACCTGAGGAAAGTGAACAACGACTTTGCGAACTGTCCCAAACAGGAGCCACAGCACGAGATGGAGACAGGCGTCACTTGGACTCATCCGCTGGAGATGGAGACCGGCGATGCTTGGACTCCGAACGAGACATCAGGGCGAATAACTTCATCTTACGTTCCCGCAGGGATTTCAGCTTCAGCTGCCGACAAGCGTCGCACTTCTCAGAGTCGTGGTGCTCCCCCAAGCATCACATACAAATCATGTGTGGATGCGTACAGGTCTCGCACGACTTGAAGCCAGCAGGCATCGCACACTGTTCCCCGGACGCAAAAAGGTGTCAGAAAGGCCCAAAAATAAGGCAGAGGAACCGCTTCTACTGGACCTGCGCTGTAGATGCGTTAAAAAATAAAAAAATAACGTCAGCGAGCCAGGAGGGCCTTATATGCAGTGCTAGGAATGGAATACTAGAAGTGCAGGTACTCTGTACCAGAGTACCTGCTTGTTTCTGAGAAGTGCTGGTACTCCCTAATTAAAAGTATTCCCTCTCTCTTAAGAAGTGCAGGTACTCTCCCTCTAGAAATAAAAAAGTCCCGGTACTCAGTACCGGACAGTACTGCCTCATTTGAAGCACTGCTTATATGGCTCCACTGGGGTCATATTAGTGGACAACGTCAGGGCGGTGCCATGCAAAGCAGTCTCCCGGCGTGCAGAGGTACTGCTGAAAACTCTCCCAATCCAGGCTGACTCCTGCAGAATATTCTAAATTAAGGGATCTGCGGCTAGAGGTCACTATCAGATGGTGTGAGCATGGCTAAAGGGGAGGGAAAAAAATAGTCTATAAAAAGGCTGGCTGCATTATTTTGTATACACGTGCACCACGCATGGTGTGCCTACAAAATGACCTGAGTTTTTTCTTTTTTTTATTACTAATCCTGAGCTGGATCTGTAAAGAAAAAAAAGTAGCACAAAGTGTTTTTTTATTTTATTTTTTTAAAGCTGGTGGGGATGCAACACTTAGGGCAGGGTGGAAGCAAACCAAGCAGGGGGCAAGAAGCAACCGAAAGGAAATGGGTGGCGGGGGAAGCAGCATGGAGGGGCAGAGGGAGAAGTACATGACATAAAGAGACATTAAAATGGTGTGTGTGTGTTTGGGGAGACACTGGAAAAGCACACAGACAAGTAATCAACAGAGAGCACAAGAGGGGAGAGAGTTGCACGGGGAAGACCGCTGCAAGCATAAGTACTTTAATTGAGCGATACACCAGATTTATTTATTTTGCTTTAAAAATAAACAGTGAAAGGACACAATTAATAAGCACATGGTACGGGGGAGAAACAAACACAAAAATAGAAGGGAAAACCCACACAAGGTAGCACATAAAAAGCAAGCAATTGACAGTGACAAAGTCATCCAGTAAGCAGGCTGTAAGCCTACTGTAGGCTGACCATAGGCTTCTAGACAAAATATTGCGCTGTTTTGTATGCAAGACCTAAAACTATTCTGCTGCAATTGTATACAAGTTTTATTCCTTGATCAACTATTTAGCTCTCTCTTATAGTTTTCAAACAATGAAAGATAATTAAATACATCAATCTAACTAAACCACAATTAAAGAACGTTTTGTAATCTGGTTCTATCAGTTCATTCGACTTTGCTCCTCTCTGTAGAACATTTTGCCCCTACCCTCCACCGTTATTAAGCAACAATGCTTTATTATTCTATTAACTCCAGATTTTCTTCAAGCTCATGTTTGTATTTTATTGATTGTACAATTCTCAGTGTTTTCTCATCTGGGTTTATATCATTTTCATATACATCTTTCTTTTCCCTCTGACCATTCAAATTTTATTTGTGCGATTAATAAAAACCATTACAAAATGCAACAAAAACTATTCAAAAACGCCTTTCTCCTCATTAAAAGGCAACAATGTCATAAATCTCTTAAAAAGATTCTGTTCAATCTCATAAATGTTCTAAATGAGTAAACTATACTATCAAGAAAAGATGAATAAGCAAGTAAACGTTATCATGGCACATCGCTCTTTCCTACAGATGTACAGTCGCACAAAAAAACTTTCCTAACGCTTAAACGTTTCCAATGTCGGATTTCTTAAGACTAGACTATAGCATAATTCCAGCAACCGTATGTCAGACAGTGAATGTATTCATTCTTTATTGCTTGATTAACAAAAATCATTGCAATTAAAAAAAAATGTAATTGAAAAACTATGTCAGACAGGGCTGACATGTCCCTAGAGTTGATGTCAAGTTGTGACATCACTTCAGAAGTATCAGACGATGATATTATTACAGAGACTTGATGTCATAAATCCATGCTCCTGACAATTGTCAGACTATGACATAACTCCATGAGCCCGACACCGCACTGTGGTATCACGGCAGAGGAGTGATGGGAACTGCCTAAAGGAACTTGGTGACAGGCTGTGACCTCACTGCTTCTACGTTTTGTCAAACATTAACATTGCTACAGAAAAACCAGAAGCCAGCCAGTGACATCTTTGCAGGAACCTGGGGTCACACTGTAACAAGCATTGGCATAGCCAATAGGTCTCGCCTTTGGGACCTTATAAGTGCTTAGCCATGCAACAGTTGATGTTCTTGCACCAAGGATAATGTCCTGGATAACTAAACAATTATAAGGTCCCAAAGGCGAGACCTATTGGCTATGCCAATGCTTGTTAAACATGGGCTCACAACCTGGCTATAGTGCCATTTATGAAATAATAGGCAAGACAGTTATGTGAACCCTGTTTGTGGCCCGGATTCTTATAGAAGCGACAACAATATAGTCTATTAAATAAAACACAATAGGGTTTTGTACAGCTGGTATTCTAAACTCATGTCTGAAAGTGCTTTCATATATGATATTGAAGAAAAAGGAGGATCTGTGAAATAAAATATTTGCCTAAGATCACAGTTTGGTTAAGCTGGGTAGCAGCACTTTGTCCAGGTTTTCTGGTTTCACTTTGTACAAACCAGTCACTGAATGGGTAGCTATGTATCTCTCTTTTGTACCTCAAATGTTAATGCTTTGCTTTGACCTCGTCGTGCATGAGGGCAGAGCAGTGGTGGCAGGCAGACGCCACTTGAAAGTTCGCCTCGTCATGGGCTACAGGATCGAGCCTGGCTCGAGCTGTCAGTGGCTCACCCACCTGTAACTTAAATGCCCAAAGGGCCACGGGTTTAGTCATATATTAGACTGTAATACAAAAGTGTTTTATTGAAATTATAATTTCACATCTTTCAATACACCTTATTTTAAAAGGAGATGACATTGTGAACCAACACAATTGGGATTCGAAAATGCAGACGTCAGGTCACACCTGCTAACACCAATCTTTTCATGCCCACTGGAGTCTGACTTGGTTTACCTGGGGAACCTGTGTGAAAAACGCCTTTCCTGGCCATGCAGGTCTCAGGGCACTCTTAAAATGATGCTGAGCTGTTACAACATAAAGGATGTGGACAGGCGTGCGACTGAGACAGGGCATCAAAACAGTCACCCCCCACTTTCCAGACGAACCGGACACGGTGGCGCCCCTCCATGCCCTGCTTCAGTCAAACGCCCCGAAACATGTCGTCTCCATGCTTTACAAACATACACAGGCAGCCCCATCCCCCCCCTCTCTTAGAGCGAGACGAGAGTGGGACGGTGACTTAGACACACCACTGTCGGAAGAACAATGGGAAGAGACCTGCGCGCACACCGCCGCAGTGACGGGTAACACGCGTCTCAGACTGGTCCATTATAAGTTTCTACATCGACTCTATTACACCCCGGCCAAGCTGCACCGCTTCCGCCTCCGGGATGATGACCGCTGTTTGCGATGCAAGGGTGAAGGGGCGGACTTCCTACACGTTGCGTGGTCGTGTCGTGGCGACGTTCTGGGATGAAGTGTTTGCGGCCTTGTCGGACATGGTTGGCACGACCGTGTCACCTTGCCCGAGGATTGCTTTATTGGGGCAGGCATGTCCTGCGTTAAAGGCTTACCGTACATTTTTCGCGCTGAGTCTCCTTCTGGCGAAGCGACTGGTGGCATGCCGGTGGGGACGTGGCCGGGCACCCAAATTCAAGACCTGGCTGACAACGATGACCACATGGCAAGACCAACTGTCTAATTATGCAGAGCTTATGCCGCATAAATCAAGGCCCAGTGACATATGGGGCCCCCTTGTGGCGTACCTTCTCCGGCTTCAAGCCAGTGCCCAGGCCGAGGGCGAGACTGAGCAACAAGAGGAAGCTTCTGCGACACCAGGACCTGAATAGCACCCCTAAGTGACGTCACCTATCACATCCACCTCATTACATATGCCTAGCACATCACACGTAACATTATATGTGGTACTACATACCAGAGCTCCTGTAATACTTTACCATCACCCGCTATACTCCCGTGATATTAGTGTTATACATTTCACACTTGCTGCAATAGTCGTAACAAAGATGAAATAGTCATACTTCCTGTTTTCTAGTTGCGGTCCCCTAACCCTAAGGACATACACTTAGCATGACGTACTAATCGACAACATCTAGTCGAGTTCATTACCCAATCATTAATCATATCCCCCCCCCCCCATGTTCTTTAGATTGATCCACCAGGTGCGGAGAGCATTAGGTTTGAGCCATTAGTATTACACAATTGTCACAGATACAACGCTAGCGCTCCGCGCCGAAAGGCCCTTTCCTCCACATACCCGGTATGGTGGATACATAATGGGGGGGAAGAGATTGCACTAGACCCACAAGTTTGTTAGGTTTCACAGTAGACTAAAAGTTAAGTTAAAAATAAAAAAAATCGAGAAACCTCAAGCATTCACAGTTTGGTATGCCTAGTTCTCTCCATCATTATGGAATGCATCCTTACACAGCTCGCAGTAGCCTTCTTCGCGGCCGGCCCGGATGGGTTGTAGGCGGCTTGCCGTGTTAGATACATGTTTCTTTTTCAGTAAGTGATTTGCTTTAATTACACTGATGTAGCTGCCGGCCTGTTCTCCCAGGTTGTAGGCGAAATAAGCTGTGTAATTTTTATCTGCCTCAATAAAGGTTTCAAAAAAAAAAAAAGGGATGTGGACAGGCGTTTTTTCCCTGTGTCACGTCATTTCTAGCCCTTATAAAGGGCTGCAAACCTTTGGGAAGCACAAGAGTTCAGAACATGCCACTGGAGAGGGGCCCTGGGAGCAAGTGCGGAGGAAGGCTCAAGTTTCAGCAGCAGCACCCACAACAAGGAGGGGCAGGAAGGCAAGGACCCGAAGATGCCAAGGAGCAGCCTCTGTAGCAACATTCACTTGACTTTCACCTTCCTGTTCCTTTTGGGAGAGACCACTTCTTTCCCCAACTCTTCCCCCTGTGGAAAAGTGCGTTTATTGTCTTGCCATTCACTCCACCATTTTTGTGCTTAATTCCACCAGGTTGTGCTTTAACCTTCATGTCTGACTTTCTCCCTGTGTCACAAACACGCTGGAGCTCTACCTTTTGACCTGTTGCATTCCTGCACGGACACTCTTTTCATGCTCTGGCCTACCACTAACTGACCAGCCATGCTCAACCAGTCGGACATGGAGTTTCTCAGATGTTTATCGTCCTCACCCTGCACACTATGCCCTGAAGGCGTCCTTCAATAGGCCTAATCAGATTTATCTCCGTTTGCTGTGTAATCATACCTCTCACCTTTGCCCTGCTGTAGTTCAAACGACAAATATTTATGGGCTCAATTGTAATAAACATGCCTTTTGCCTACACCCTACAGGGTCCTCACCGTTACCTGTGCTTATCAGATTAACCTTTGTTTGACATGTAATCATGCTATGCCCTGCAGTGCCATCTAAATCAGATTAACCTCTGTAAACTATGTAATTATAATGTTTGCCATATCCTGCTAAAACCCCAAAGGCTACTCACCTGCTGACCCTCCAGATTTTCAATTTGTTTAGGAATGTAATTGGTACAACTCCCTTACATGCCTGGGGCAGGATAAAGAGTATAAAAGTAGTGAAGTAAGACCATTCTAACAGACTGCCTCCTCAGACAGCTATGGGTGTCTGTTGTTGAGGCCTCTCCATCTCATGAGATTGAGAATAAATATCCTTTCTCTCTGGCTCGAGTGTTGGTCTCAGTATTTATTCCGGACCCCCATGGACTATAGGGTGACCCTGACACCTTTGGTGGTCTACCAAAAGACCCCCAAATCCACAATTGCCGCCAAACGTGGGGCCGATGAGAGACGCGGATTGCCCGGTCGTGGGGTCCCGAGGAGGAAGTTGAACGGACGGTGCTGGGGCTGATCTACGTGAAAAAGACCCTTGTCTTCGTAGCCACCACCAGACCTTCACTACATCTGAAAAGACCCCCGCAAGTGGCTCTGGTCCTGACTCGGGCCTTTGACAGACTTGGACGATCTTTGCAGTAAAGAGACCACCTGGAGAAAGAGACAAAGGATTCTGGTAGGGTCGCTGATTTGCGACACCTTTTTGTTTGTACTTGGTTTTGGTTGTCTGATTTGTTTAATTTCACTCTTTGCAAAGACTGAAGATAAACCGGGTAGTGTGGACTTTTTGTCCGACCTTTGAAATTTGTAGAGATATTATTTAAGATAACATAGAAAAGCATGCCCGTACTTGGTAAATCCGCTTGATAAGGTTGGTGATGACACCTTTTTTTTGGTATTTTGGTTGTCCAGACTTGGTATTTCGATATTTGCAAATAACGAAAGTTAAGCGGGCAAAATGGACTATTTGTCCAGTTTTCTGAAATTTGCAGAGACGTTTTTTAAGAAACTAGAAAAACATGCCCGCGTTTAGTAAATTGGCACGATGGTTTGGTTGTTGTATATCTCGATCAGGGGTGCTAGAAGATAGTCGGCCGGCCACCCCAGAAGGTACCTCAAGTAAGGACATGTACATAAAATACTGTATTTGTCCCATAATAATTCATTATGGCATAAATACACGTCCAAGGATAAAGAGACTTAGTGGCCCATATATGGTTCTTTTGAATCTCACAAAAATTGAAGCTGTACAAAAACAGCTCTTTAAAAGAAGGTCGCGACAAGCAATGTCTGATGCCCTAGGCCAATGGAAAAAGGGGGGAGCTGAAAGAGAGAGAAGGGCTCAGGCAAGGTTACAGAAAGAGGCTAGAAAAAGCGATAAACAGAAATTAATAGAATTGCAACAGGGAAAAGTTGCATCCAACCTAGCGTGTACAGATAGTGAAGTAAGGTTGAATGGGTTGTGAATGTTTAAACATGGAACAGAACGTGCCTTTAATGAAACATTATCGGCATCCCTTCGAGGCACACGCTTTTCTCCTTAATGAAGGATTCCACTTACAAGATCGAATTCATTTTTTCATTGAAGTTTTTATTTAGTTCATTTGTTTTTTCCACATCATTTCATATTTATCAAATTTTATTCTTTGATACGTTTTTACCAATGGATATCATTGCTATTCATCCTCCAATGCATTTCAGGTATGAAATACCCTTCCTCAGGGAGAGGCACTAAAATTTAGAAAGCATACAAAATCGGAAATTAGTATGTCGTGCTAGCCTAACAAAAAATACAAAATTTACATGTCTTGAAAACGTGCTTTCTATCACCAGGTGAAGTGTGTGTTGTGCTCAGTTCAGACCATTTCCCGAAAAAAACGAAAAACAAAACCTCCTCTCACATGAGTCCCATTTGAGAAGCGTGCTCTGTAAATATCAACAAAACAAGTGCCGTAGATTAACATATCCGCCTTCATGTACGGCTTTAACAAGTTATACTTTAACTGAACATTGTATCACCACTACTGACCTTTAAACTTGCATATAAACTACCGGAAGGTAATCCGATTCAAACCACCCGCTCCTTCAGTCTCCAAACGTTCAGGGCGCTCTACTGTGCTTCCGTACTTAACATCCAGCTCTATTCTGATTGGACCATCAAGCGGTCACCTGATCTATGGTCATAAACAACAGACTCCTGCCGAGACGCTTACGGAGTAACTTTTTTCCTTTGTTTTCACATGATCAAGCCCCTATTCTAACAAACTAACTTAGTCCTTACCCATAATTAGTCAAAAAATAATACACGTGAAAAAACGTACATAAAACGTAAAAAAACGGGGGAGTGTAAATAAGTGTTGGGAGTGAACTACAGTGGTGTAAGCACTCATATTCAAGAAACACGAGATACAAATTCAAATGATAGATCATAATTGTACAGGTAATACCAAAGACACATCAGGATATAAAGCAACCCGCGGGGTTGCGTAATACTGTTTACCATGATGATTATAAATAGCATGCTAGCTCGATTCGATCATTGAGCCCATTGGGCTTGCTCGAACATAGTCTCTGAATCCAGACATTTTCTCTTTGAAGCAGGTATCTGTTGTTGTCTCTTCCCTCCTGCTTACCCACAACTTCCAAAATGAGAAATTTCAGTTGCGAAATGTTATGGTGAGCTTCCATGAAATGCATTGCAATTGATGACTTAGTGTTGTGAGTCCTGATGTTAGATTTGTGTTCTGTGAGTCTGGTTTTGATCTTCCTCTCCGTTTTTCCCACATAAGTTTTACCACATGGACATTTTAATAAGTAAATCACATTTGTCGTGTCGCAAGTGGCTGTGACTTTTAGTCTGATCTCGTGACCTTTCATGGGATGGTTTATGATATTTCCTCTAATTATGTTGTTACAGTTCCCGCAATTCATGCAGGGTTTTGTCCCCTTGTGTGTTTGTTTTGTCTTTTTCTTGTGTTTCAAAATTTCACCAATGTTGTTTCCACGAGTGTAAGCAAAGAGAGGTGGTTCCTTAAAGATATTGTTAAAATCCACTTCCAATTCCAGCAGTTGCCAATGTCGTAGCACACTTTTTTTTAATTCCTTACTTAAGGTTGAGAATTTGGACACTGCCACTATTCTGTTTTCTGTATTTTTCGTGTGTGTTTTCAACAACTCGGTACGGTTGATATTTTGTACCCTTCTCTTTGCTGTTGTGATGATTTCCTGTGGATAGCCTCTCGTTAAAAATCTCTGTCCCATTTCATCTATTCTCTGTGTAGCTTTGGTTTCATCAGAGGTTATGCGTTTCACTCTTGCCATTTGTGAAACAGGTAAATGCTGTTTTAAGGACATCTGATGAAAACTAGAAAAATGTAGTGTATTGTTCCTGTCTGTTGACTTTCGATAGATGTCGGTTTCAAAACCCCTTTCTGTGATGGTGATTTCTACATCAAGAAAAGTAATTTTCTTCTCTGATATTTCCCATGTGAATTGTATACGGTTGTCAGCTCTGTTGAGTTCCATTAATGCTGATTCTAATCTTTCTTTCGTGCTTTTCCAAACTATAAACATGTCATCAATATATCTGATAATCAATTCCGAATTCTCACGCCACTCGTCTTTGGATAGGATATTCTGGTTTTCGTATTGCATCATGAAAATATTGGCATACGCCGGTGCTGCCGAATTGCCCATGGACGTGCCTACGACCTGTTGGTACCATGTATTGTCATATTTGAAGTAGCTATGATAAAGTGTGAATAACATCAACTCCATGAGGAATGTTTTCATCGGCATTTCCATGTTTAAACATGGCCATGTTTGAAAGTTGGTTGTTATGATTGAATGAGGAATATGCGACAGCAATCATTAGGCCGTGTGTTAGTAAATTGAGTTGTTTTTGGATATTATTGCCACCCTAATGAAAAGCACTTGGCTTAGAGTTAACCTGCCCCGTCTGAGGGTAGCCCGAGTCATGATATGTATGTAAAGCATGGTACTACACCCCTTTTGGTTAAAGCATTGTGGCTGTGAATGTGTGAGAATATGGGAGAAGTGCAAGGAATGAGTTTAATTTGGCCTCATTGCCATCAATGCGTCGCAAAAAGATAATTGAAAGGGGTGTAGTAAGAAAAGGAGCACCCCCTGTGATTTGATGACACCCTTGATTTACAAAAGTACTAATGAAAAGTAAATATGGACAGATCAAAAGTTCAGTTTAAGAGGAAAAAAATGTGTGCATTTGGAATTTGCAGTTTGTTCTCATTTGGGGTTGTTTTTTAAAAAAAAAAAATTATTTTATGGCTCAGTGAGCCAATGTGCCCGGTGCAGAGGTTTGTGTTTAGCATCATGGTTGAAGGTTATAATTTTAGCTGGACCTACTGAGACGTTCATCTATTTGAGGTTGATAAAATGAGTATCATTGCGTGGGGTAGTAACCAACATTTGTTCTATGCTAGTATGTTATGTTATTAGGTTCTGTGAATTATTCACAGTAAGTGTTTCTAATAATCTGAGAATAGAAATAAATTGTGGCCCCTAAAAGAAGTGATATATATAGAACATGTATTTTTAAATAGGGTTAATTATTGCAGGTTAGAAAGAGTTAGGAAGGCTTATTGTCTTTGATAGCTTCAGAGTAAGGAGAAGGTGGGGGCTAGAAAGCGCAGAACGCAATGCAGAAACTAAAAGCAGATTTTGAACTTGAAATTTGTGAAGTGGGCGCTAGAAATAGGAGTGAGTGAAATGACTGCTTAGAAAGCTTCTCTGACACGAAGATGTGTAATGTTTGCACAGAGCATCAATAAATTAAAGAACTTAATTGCGAGTTTTTTAATCATCACCTTCCAAAAGGAAAAATTCATGATAAAGGTTTTTTATTTCTGAAAATCCAAACACTATGCTATATGCTATGAAGAAAATGATACATTCGTATTTTTGCTTTTGAAAAATAACGTCCACGTAGTTGCCTTCATTAATAAAAAAAAGAAATGTGTTGCACTAGTCCTAGACAAAAAATAAGATGAAGTTCTTTCTTAGAATTTTGTGGGCTACATGCCTAGGTAAAAACGATTAGCAAATTCAGAATTATTTTTCACAGGAGGAATTGTGGCTCTAGGGAAACAGAGTGCCTGTGAAACAGTTTTACTTTTAGACAGTCAAAATTAAGGTGACTGTCAGGGTAGTGATGGACTGGTTAACTGACTCAATACTATAGTAAGACAAGTTTTCCACCTCAATAGGAGATACCTTAGGTTTATTTTTTTGAACATGACAAATTTTCAATGCCTATTTTAATTTGTTTTTTTACCCTTTTGTTCCTGCTGTTTTGATTTTCGGTGGGATCAGATGTGTTCTAATCATGGAAATGCCAGGACTCTCTAGTTCTTGTCTTTTGTTTCCACATTTTGATCATTAGCATGTGGATTGCATAGTGCACCTGATGCACAATTATTAAAGAGAGGTATCTACATGTCCCTGATAATCTGTATCATGCGATTTCCCTTTTGAGGTGTTTAGATAAGGAATGTAGGAACACACAGATGTAATCATTCAAAAAATGTTTACCCCATTAGACAATGCAGGTATGTGTGATGACAACATTTAGATAGAATTCCCATGTAGCTACCTACCCTTAGATGGCAGAGGATATGCTCTCACATTGAAGTTAGTAAGGATAATGAAGGGTACCCAAATGAAGAGACTAGAAGTACTCCCTTTGCCTTTGTATCCTATGAGAGTGACAGTGCATTCTAAACCCGAGTAATCCCATGGAGTATGGCCACTCCCTCGCAGATTGCAGGCTACCCGCTTGGAGTCACATTGTTAAATACCATGAATTGTTTTTGCGTTAATTCGAAGAAAACTAACAACTGTGTCACATTTCCTACATCACTAGGTTCTGCAGGATCTTCCAGAGTAAAAGGAAGAGTCATTATACCCTGCAGAACAATGATGAAGATGAGTCCTAACTCCCATCAGTGACAGCTACAGATGAGGGGCGGACGTCTTGGACCTGCAGTCCCAGCACCCAGAAAGTAGCAAGGCTGGACAGCGATTGCCAGCGCGTCATCAATGGCACCTCCAAAGCATTGTGCTTGCTCCATCAGACGGCGTTGGACATCAGAGACGAAGAAGGAGCTGGTGCCCTGCTTGTTGCAGAACAAGAGTTTCAGTGCAAAAGAACGAAAGAGAAGGATCCCTGTTGTTGACGGCAGGGCTGGTTTGAGGCTTCAGTTTTCTACCTGTCATGTGCTGGTAACCTCTGACAGCGCGCGGTCCCTTGAGCCCCTTGGCCTAAGTTTTGGCCACCCCCCTCCTTTTCTTTGCTCCAACAGAAAGGCAGTGCACCGGAGGATCCAAGATTGACAAAAGGCACTACATTTGTGGTACCCATGTTGAAAGGAAAATTAGAATGAAAGAGCAGCCCAAGCACCCACTGACACTGAATAACGACTGTTGGAGCCTGAGAGTGTTGCTGAAGCTGAAACTCTGTTGCTTTTTCCTGATTAAACAGTACTTGGGTCTGCACGATATGATCAGCGCCCCCGACCAACGAAGAGCACGATATTTGTAGTGCCTGCCGCAGAGGAGAGACACTGGTGCCCTGCCTTGAGACATTGAGACTTTCGAGTGAGCTGTGAGTGTTTGCTAGGAGGGCACTCCAACAGATACTAAGAAGCACTATTTTCATGGAAAGGCCTGGCTCGAGATGCCCAACGCGGAAGAAGACAATGGATGGACGATAGAAGCCTAGCAAAGAGGCTTAGAACGGACTTTGGGCACAGTTGCTCAAGCGATTCCAGTGCAATTGTATAAAGTAAATGTTAGATAAGTTCTCATTTGACTAAATTGCCATGGAAAAAGAAGTGGCTCCGCCTCTAGCATCCAAAAACGATCCACCAGAAGTGAATTTGTGTGACTGTTCTTACTAATCTGCTGGCATTGTTTTAGAGTAGTGTTCTGTTTAGTAGAGCAGCATCAAGTACATGACGATGGAAGGTCCTAATGATTATCCTAGTACCTCTTGCACTGATCATCTTCTGCTGTATTTTCCTGCAGTGTGCCCCCCCCACTCTGCGGCCTATGTGCAAATGCTACCAAACCAGTCCCCAACAATGCCTGTGTCAAAAATGACAAGATAACGACTGAACGTGAGACACAGCTACTGATGAACATTGTATTTCACTGAACATGGTTTCGCTAATGGCAAAAGGAGGGTCTGTGAAAAAGTGAGTTTATTGTCTTGCCATTCACTCCACCATTTTTGTGCTTAATTCCACCAGGTTGTGCTTTAACCTTCATGTCTGACTTTCTCTGTGTCACAAACACGCTGGAGCTCTACCTTTTGACCTGTTGCATTCCTGCACGGACACTCTGTTCATGCTCTGGCCTGCCACTAACTGACCAGCCATGCTCAACCAGTGGGTCATGGAGTTTCTCAAATGTTTATTGTCCTCACCCTGCACACTACACCCTGCAGGCGTCCTTCAACAGGCCTAATCAGACTTATCTCTGCTTGCTGTGTAATCATACCTCTCACCTTTGCCCTGCTGTAGTCCAAACGACAATTATTTATGGGCTCAATTGTAATAAACATGCCTTTTGCCTACACCCTACAGGGTCCTTAGCGTTACCTGTGCTTATCAAATTAACCTTTGTTTGACATGTAATCATGCTATGCCCTGCAGTGCCATCTAAATCAGATTAACCTCTGTGAACTATGTAATTATAATGTTTTGCCCATATCCTGCTAAAACCCCAAAGGCTACTCACCTGCTGACCCTCCAGATTTTCTATTTGTTTAGGAATGTAATTGGCACAAGTCCCTTACATGCCTGGGGCAGGATAAAGAGTATATAAGTAGTGAAGTAAGACCATTCTAACAGACTGCCTCCTCAGACAGCTATGGGTGTCTGTTGTTGAGGCCTCTCCATCTCATGAGATTGCAATAAATATCCTTTCTCTCTGGCTCCAGTGTTGGTCTCAGTTTGTATTCCGGACCCCCGTGGACTATAGGGTGACCCTGACACCTTTGGTGGTCTACCAAAAGACCCCCAAATCCACACCCCCTGCTCATGAACCCAGGGTGGTCAAACCCGGACAGGCTGATGCACCTGTACACCGCCACAGGCAAAACCAGCTTCCACCTGCAGATCAACTGTGATGGGCACATGGACGGGACGCCCCTTCAAACCATTTACAGTACGTGTTCCAGCGCGAGCATAGGCGTGCTGCTGTACATAGCGCTTGCTATATGATTTTGGGGTTTCGCAGCACTGAGGCCTGCTTACATACTGCTGTACACATGTCGCTGTATGTTTGCCCTCTTTCTAGATTACGTGGGTGTGCACTGGTACAGGTTAGCACCGACCAGCTACAGGTGACGATCAGTGACCATGTCTACTTTGTCAACGGCACCCTGTATAATAAATCGCCCTGGGTTTTTGTAAATCCACTGGTACCATTTAATAACCTTGGTAGGCTGAATAGCTAGGATAGACCCACTTGGGTTTAAACCTATCTGTTACAGACTGCGCGCTCACTTCTGCGGCTGATGAGTTAAAGTTAACCCACTGTTACTTTCTCAGGCCCGAATTAGCATTTTGTGTGACTGTTGAACAAGTAGCAGACTTTAGATATTTCAGGTGCACCAGTTGGGTCTAGACCCTTGAAATTCTCAGAGGCTAGACAAGCAGAATTTTTGCGGACTTTTCAGAGGAGGAGAGCATAGGGCGTGTGTAGAACTGATACCAATATATATTATGATAACAGACAATCGGTGGGTCACAATTTTGGTTATTCATATAACACAGCATGTGTGGTGTATTTTATATGACTAACTAACAAGCATTTACAATGCAATAGGTCTCGCAGCATTAAAGTTTGAGTTATTGGCATTGTGTATGACAATACCAATAGTTATAACTTTTGCAAATGTGACACCTATAGCATTTGTAACGCAATATGTGTTGTACTTACGTGACTTAGATTTATTGATATTAACAATAATAATGGCTGTTAATATTTTTAATAATTAATACTTAAATAATAGTTATTGCTATTGAGTCTGTGGAAAGGTGAAGTGGGTCGTGTCCCCGAGTGATATTGTGGTGTAAATGACAATGCCTTAACAAAGTCTTCACTGGGGTTAATGCAGCGTGCCTTCACACATAAGAGGCAGTATTTGTTTTTTCAGTAATGAACCATTACCTCAGAAGCTACTGCGGTTTCTGTGCACACCTTAGGGACAGGGAGCTCGAACCAGGGCCTACTGCAGCTTACCCAACTCCGGACAATGGCCCAGACACCCCTCCCTCTGCACTTCCTCATTCCCCTGCAGCCACGAACTTCTCTGCCAATTGGGGGACACCAGAGTCGCCGTTCTTTGGCTTTCTGTTTTCAAAGTAGTCAGACAGACTGTCATCACCAGTCCTGGTGTACTATCGCCAGCTCTGCCCGGCCCGTTCCTTTGGTACTCTGCCCGGTCACTCCTGGTATATTAGTGCCCGCTCTGACCGCACGGTGCCGTCCGGGCTTAACTTACCTTACGTCAGAATCCACAGTCCAAAGAACTCTCTCCGTGTCCCCAAGTAGCCCGGTTCGCTGTCTTGACAACTTGCACCCACTAACCCGGCGTCACGGCGTGGTTGAAACATTTCCCAGAGCAACCGGCTCATGCCAGGGAGCAACTGCTGCCTTTAACCACGTGATGCGCGTGCACTGACTAAAACGAAACCAGTGGTGGCGGGGCGGGCCATAGCAAAGCAACTTCCACGCACAGCAGAGAGCCCGAGGGAACACGAACCCAAAACACACAGCATTCGTTTCAAATCGCAGTGTCGGAGGGGTGGTCGCTAAGCCTCACCTAACAGTCTCTGGGCAGCTGAGACCTCGGGTGGCTGCGGTCTCCTCTCTGGGCTCCGGCAGAGGTCAGCTCCTTGTTTTGGCCGCGGGTGTGGTGAAGCAGCTGTCAGCCTGCGGGTGTCCCCAGCCCTCGTGGTCCGCTATTTGCTGGTCCGCCCGCTCTTGAGTCTGTTGTTCGTCCTCTTCCCCGGGCGGGCGCTGCACCGGGGGCGGTGCCTGGCGGCGGAGTCCCGCCCTACACGGACTCCGAGGAAAGCCGGTCCTAACGCTGCTGCCTCTGCGGGCCCCGACGATGAGAGAACCCTGAACCGCAACTCCCCCCGCTCCGCTCCCCACCCCGCGGATAATTAGAACAAGCACGGAACTGCACCACAGAGGAGCCGGCGCGCGGACCAGAGGAGCGGGGGCAAGGGAGCGAGAAGACACGCTGAGATGAGGTAGGAGATGTGTGTGTGTAAGCGCTGAGGGTTCTGTGTGTGCGTGTGTGTATGCTGGGGGGGTTGTATGTGTGTGTATGCGCGGCGGGGGGGTTGGGCTGTATGTGTGTTGTGCATGTGTTGTGAAGAGCCTGCCGGAATCGGAGCGCATGTTCATGCGCGCGACCTGATACGATTCCGGCAGGTTGCGTGCGCGTAACAGCCTCTTGTCTGCTCTGCCTAGTCCTTGAAAGCAAAAAAGCCTGAAACAATTACAAAAGACTCGCTCTGCGACAACAGGGGCTTCCGCCCCTGCAAATGCAGGCGCAAGCCCTAAAAAGGGGAAAAAAAAGAGTCTGAAATGGTAGTCGATCGTACGTCATTGCTCTGTAACTTTCTTTCCTGATATGATTTACATGAATCGAGTATCGGAGTGGCTTTCTTCTATGCGCTTTACAAAATCCCGTACATAAAATAAAAGAGGCGCAGGGAAGAATCACACATCTTGTGTGTTGGGAAGTGGGGAATCGAAGCCAGACCCCTAGTTCCAAGAATGGCAGCAGTGCTTCCACAGGAGGCTCAAGGATGCCGAGGCGCTGATTGAGGCAATTAGTAAAGGGTGCCTCACGCAGAGGGTGGTGGTAACCAAACAGTCTTATGTAGTACGCATTGCGCCAGTAAAGTGTTTCTTTTTATCGATGCTGATGAAGGGATAGTTAGGAAAAGATTGTCCCGGTGCTGACACTGTGCGTGAATGAATACTGTTTTGTTATCCTGCATGACAGGGGACACGTACACACATGCATAGGATTACGTTAAAAAAACAGCCTAAGTCTTTATCTATTTTGTACACGTGCTTCTGGGTGTTTTCTGTGTTGAACATGTCTAGTTTTGTGCAATGCATTTAACTGGCCGCAACTTTATTATACCCAAATTTTCACAGCCTATTTAACGTTTGTCCCATGACGCGAGTCCCTTCCTTTGTTCTCATTGTAAAGGCGGATTGAAAATAAACTCACCAGAGCTCATTGTATCGACTTCAGAAGGCTAAAAAGGAACCTACCGAGATTCATCGAAGTGACTGCAGGCTGTACACCGTTCTCTGCAGCACAAACAACTTTCTGAGTTATTTTATTGGCAACAGGGCCACATTGGTCGTAGACAACCCCACAATGAAGCAGCTACACCCACTTCGCATACAGATTTAAATTGAGTTTTCACAACAGGAAACAATGCTATTGTGGCTCCGAGGAGCATGAGCTGTTTGTGCCTGGAGGCTCCAAATAGTAGTGGTTTCTGGAACGGTCATCAGTGCTGTGTCTATAATATATGGAGTGTGTCTCATGGCATCGAGACCGCCTCGGGGCAGGGGGAGTGGCCACAGGTACAATAAGGTGGGATGTGTTTGTTCAGGCACATTGTTTTAAGCGACCTTTAACTTATCAGAGCAATAGAATAGTACATAAAGTGCATTAATTCCGTAATATGTGCTAAATACAATTGACGGATCATTAGGCAGTGTAGATTAGAAGAGATGAAACAATCTGCTTAAAACCTAATACCACATATCTACCTTTGTCCCAGCAATGGAAGCTTTGTTCTTTCAATACCAGTCAATCATTACATTAAAAACAAGCACGGTCCACTTTCACTTTCGTCCGAAGCAAAAGGTTTCTTGTCTTTATGGGGCCATGTGTTTGAACACACGGCCCCATAAAAATAAGAAATCTTTTACGACCAACGGAAAGCAGGCGAGCCAGTCCAAGTGGGACGGCTCAAAAAGACAAAAGTATACGTCATCAAAAGCTCTTTCCCAAAGGCTGGCCACCGTTTAGCATGGGAAAGAGGGGCGGGGCTTAAAGCCAGATACATGAAAGGCCTCTAAAACATAAAATCTCGCCAGCGATACTGCGCATGTGCGCAGCCCACGCAGGCGAGACCGAAAAATACTCGAGGAACATGATAGTATTGTTTCTGGTATTAAAGCTTTCTTTCCTTTAACTTCAATAGCAGAAGGGCTGTTACAGTGCATTTACAGAAGGTTGTGCTCTAAAGAAACAAAATACACGTTAACCAACAATAGTGAAATCGTATACGACTGGGCGCAAGCAAATGCGCCGGGTGTGGGAGGGAAACACCCTGCTGCAGAGGCACTATGGCGTACCAAGGGGAGCCTCGGCTGCCTGTATCACACAGTCGTCCGGATCACAGACCGTGAACCAAACACCACTGGTGCTGTAGCAGCAGAGAGGCTCTGATGGCCCCATACCTTTGTGTGAGCAGGGGTTGAATAGCGGAGGAAGGACAGGGTTGGCCTATTTGTGCCTTAGTTATATCCTTGCCCTCCACACACACACTAACTGCAGGCTGCTCGCTGCCCCGCACATCTGCCCTAGTCAGGACGAGCAGTCCGACGCGCACATCAGATCATGGCTGCACCGCAACTTTGGATCTAAAGATGGGATTAAGGCGAGAATGGGCCTGTTCTCTCAAGCAACACCGAGAGTGGGGGAGGACGTGGTCCAAAGAGCAGCAGCACGAAGAGGAGGCAGAAGAGAGAAAGCAGCTGGGGGAAGAACACATGTACAAGTAAGTGCAACACAGGGGGCGAAGACAGACAAGAGAAAGCAATACAAGGAGGGGAGAAGAACATCATGGACAAGAGAGCCAAGGAAGCGAACTGGAGGGGGCGAATGGGAATGTGGGGCGGGGGAACCCCACAGACCAAAGAAAAGCAAACCAGGGCAACAGCTGAAAAACATATGCTCTCTTCCTTGAAAGTGAGCAAAGAAAGGTAATGAGTAAAGTGGATATGCTCCAAGGGAGGGACAAACGCAAATTGGACCATGCAAGACATCAAATAATGGCAGATTAGTGATCATAAAGCCGACCAATTGTAAACAATGGGCAGGTGTCGAGCTTACAATAGGTCTTTATCAACCAGAGAGTTGCGCAGACTAGTAGGCTCAACCTGAATATGAATGCAAACAGCAGCCATCTTCAGTCTACAGGGCTCATTCCTGATGAGAATCCTACCACACATTTACATATACCTATTGCACACACATAGGGTACAGATATCCCAGAAGCTTGTAACAATAAGACTGGATCATGCAAACTGACTCTTCTTGAGACTCACTAGAAATGTAATCGGTAAACTACAAAGAATAAAGAACAATGTGGCTAAATAGGTCCTCAAATTCAACAGACTTGACCAAATGACTCTTGCTCTCAAAGCACAACATCAGTTACCTGTGGACAGAAGAATGTCCTTCAAAGTACATTGGGTGACAAGCTGGACCTAGCTTCCTGTAATAAGAAATAGACCATTCAACCAAATGATAATCTTCAAATCAATTATGGCATCAATGTTGGCAAGGTAGGCAAACTACGGGGAAAAAAACTTGGCAAAGATAATCTGATCAACAGCAAACTCAAATATCTCTAGCACCACACCCCTGGTTGGCTTCTATTGGCACTGTGTAAATCATACACCCCATTTCTTTACCTGCTGCCACATACAGAAAATGTGCTCAAACGCTGCGGCATCAAGCTTTCAGCACATTCTCCAAACTGATTACAAATAGATGACCCCGTTACCATACCCTTCTCCAATGCACGCAGCTCAGAAGGGCAACCATTCACCTCATCCACAAAGCATTTTGGGATCACAAGAGGGAGAAAACAGCTATAGAAAATATTAAATGAAATACAATACAAGAAACACTGGCCCATACACCCTTCCCATTTGCGAGCCTGCTGCTATGTATTTAGTCTCCATTTTGTTTTTTGTAAAACTTTAAAAACCATCATTAAAATTATGAAAATATTTTTGGGTCTGAGTAATGCCGCAAAGAGGGCTTGTTCGCCTTTCAGAGTCTTATGAAGCTTGAGAGGGACGTGGGACGAAAAGACCAGGTCAAAATTTTGGCTTACATTGGCTCAGCAAGAGTATGTGATACCTGGGCCTTTTAAAGATTGTGTAGTTTCTACTCAGTTTGACAGCCTTGATTGCTTTTCAATTTTTCCTCGTTCAAGGAGTGTATTTGTTCAGCAGTAGGGAGTATAATTGCCTTTAAAGACGTGCACCACTACTGCTCAGCTCACTGAATCTAATACCTGCTCATTTGCCATCCATTTACTAATTCGATACCATCTCTGTCTGGTGCATGTCGCCATCTGTATTACTAGGCTTTCTCCATTTACACCCCCCCCCCCCCAACCATTTTGGTGTACACATGCTGAGCATCACCAGGCTGCTGCTATGTAGCTGCCTAAATGTTTGAGTCCTTATGACAATTATAATCTGTGAATATTTCACGTCCTCACCCATTACACCACCAGACGCTGCGTCCCATAAACGATAATTGCCTCTTGATAGCCATCAGGTAAGATATGAAAAGACTTCCCACAAAGGCTCAAAAGCAACATTTTTCCGACCAGACATTCTACACAGCGCAGCATGCTGCTATCCTTGTGGGAAGTATCTGCTATACAAATGCTATGATACATACAGTATTCAAAAGATATTTGATAGACATACTTATTACTGTTCTGAATGTTTATTTTTTTACTAAACGAATAACTACTTTATAACAGTTGTTCTCGTTATTTGGGTTGTCCTATTTGTCAGATATCCAGATTTTTGTTTCGTAAAACAGCTAGGTCAGAGATTGACACAGGGATTTGGTAAAGCCAGGAATGATACCTGCAGAAAACATTTGTAAAAGTAAAATAATTAAAAGGAAGACCTTTCTCACATTAAAAAAAATCGCAGATCACAGACCAAAGTTTAGATTAAACGTGAATGAGGCCCGATTGCAGCAATTCATCCAAAAATCGCAAACTGGTTTCCTACGCTGCCCCTCGTTGAGGGTGCGATTTCAGATCATGTGCGCCCCTTCACAGGTTTTTCAATAGCTGAAATTGATTGCCGTTGCCAACCTTTCATATTTATCTAGGTGTTTTAAGCGGTGCCAAAATGTCAACTTCTAGCTGTTTCAAAGCACTTTACGACAGTTTTAATATAAATAAATATGAGGAAATGGGCAATAATGGAAGTAAAAAAATACGGACTATTTCATTAAACAGTGAGCAAAGCACATCAGGGTTTATTTAAGAAGGTTGCTGAACAAAGGGCATTAACGATGGGGCAATGAAAGGCGGCTTCACAAAAATGGACAGTGATCGGGCAATAGAAGAAGACTAGGCTGGTAAAGTGTGCTCGATTCCCTGATTGATATAGCAGCTACATATATCGCATTTTCAAATGTAACCCACTGCTGGTTGACGAGGACTAGGAACAGGGGTTCACAACTCGAACAATGCCAGTAGCGGCAATATCCGGAAAGCGGCCGTTAAGAAATGCAAGAAACCTTGTCAATAGGCACACCTGGCAATGTAAGGCAGGCTGAAAATGCATGCGCATGAATATTATACAGCAGGCAACCCGGTTCGCGCACTCAGTTTGACAGAAGGCGGCGACACCATTCACTCGAGCAGACGGGAGATTCCCACACTTTCCAGGACAACGCTGAACCCAGATGAACCGCTGGATACCTCGAGGAAAGCCATCTGCAACAGTGACGATGAGCTGGGAGGACGCCATCTTGGGGAAAAGAATCCTGCAGCCTGCGCAGGGGATGCCAGTACATCAAACAAGGCACGTCCAGCTCTCCCATTTCAGTAATTGTATTTATGTCGCGCTTATTACCCCCGACGAGGCGCCAAAGCGCTTTCTCGGCAAGTAGCACGCTACTCCGGAACCCAATGAGGATTAGTGGTGAAGGTGAAACAACTGAATTTACTCCGATATACGTGCAACCTCCCCCACACCAATTCTTTATTTAGTATGCCACTTTTTAGGAAGCAAAAGATTATCAAGAACTTACAGCAAAAGTAAATGGTTACATAAGTAAAAGGTGCAATACTAAATATCGAATGCAACTCCTAGTAATGTAACCCACCACACAGACACACTGGGTAAATGCATGAAATTGTTTCCTTAGGAGCACTAGACTAATTCCAAAAACCACTGGAAAAAAACACTAACCATGAGTTCTGGACCATCGTGCTGCTCGCCATAAAGCGCTGTGGTGCATTTTCAGGGGTAGTAAGAGCTATACACATTAAATTACAACATAATACAACATATAACCCTGCTGGCCCGTACTAATACCATAACACTCAGTGTTCAGGCACTTGACTGTAGCTCATACAGGTTACATAATAATTCCCTTACACTGCATGACACTCGAACTATCAAGATAAAACTACTACCGGTCATGTCCACCACCCATACTGCACCAGACCACAGCAAATAAACTGTCCCTCACCAACTTAACAGACATGGACACACTGAAGAGATCTGCCACATGCCCCTGGCCAACAGAGGACTATAATTTAGTCCACTACAGCAGGTCCCAACAAGCTACATTTTTTGAACACGTCTTGACATCTCACAATCACTTATAGGATAATATAACTAAGCATATCCAGGCAGATTCAATTCTATTTTAGGCATTTATAGAGCAAATGGCTACCCATTAGGCCTCTCAGCACTAAAAATGACAGAACAGATCTATTTCACCAATTTTATGCAAACAGCCACAATTTCAATATCTTCCTAAACATTGATTTGTTTTCAATCTTAATAGGCAAGGAGTTGCATAATTTTGGGGCATGGCAGTCAAAAGAGCGGCCTCCAGTTCCGGCTTTCTACTGAGTGAGGCTGAGGCTCTCAACGTCCTTGTTGAGAAGTTTAGGGTCTTTTTCATAGTAAGTACAATGAGATATACAGAGGAAATCTTTGTTTAGTGGGTTACTAGTGCAATGAGGGTAATGTGCTAGAAACTGAATGATACTTTGGGATCTTCAACAACAGCCTGGCAGTCACATTCTGCACTACCTGCAGTCTTATTTCAACATATTGTTACAGTCAAGATAAAGATGATTTCCATAGTCATGGCGTAATAGAATAAGTGCAAATCTCTCCAAAGATTCTCCCTCCAACCTATACCTGCTTAGAATCATAACATTGAAATATGTAAGAATAGACACCCACTGCAATAAATAGCTAAGTGGACTAAGATCATAATAAATACCATAAAGGGACCTGCAAAGCTGTTCAAGGCTGCCAGCTTACTGACAACCATAAACTACACGCCTCTCTCACAGAGGTCTCCTTCCATGGCACTGCTAAGTGCTACGTCAGATAACACAATAACCCCACATCAGTGGTCATCTCTCACAACATGAAAACAATTCCCACATAGGATCAAAACGTCCAACCATACATCCTACATGGTGTAGCGTGCTACTTATGTAGGCAAGCACCTCAGTTGCACACATAGGATTAGTAATGGCTATATGAATATTACAACTGACTTCTCAGAAAGGTTAGATCCCTGGACACGGCAGAACACCTCTCACCCATAAGGTAAAGAGCTACCTGACCACAGATTTGGCGAAGGCATTATTGGACAGTAGGACATAATCCACTCGAAGTTTGTTGATAACAATGTCTGCGATATAAGAGGAGCCAATAAAGAGAGGAATAGCTAGCGGACCACTAGCCATTGCAACACCTGTCATGTCCCTCATTCCAACCTGACACACATACCATTACGACGCCACATCACCCAACATGGGACGGTTGAGGTAAAGAACTCCAGGTGCCCCTGCATGTGACGGTGGGGCCCACACTGTATTGGATGGAGATACCTCGAGCTCTGGAACTCTGGGCTTACAGGCAGCAATGGAAAGAAAATTCGACGCCCTATTGACTGCTATAAAAAAGTCCAGAACCTCCTTGGAATCAAAAATAGATAGCATTGTTACTGACCTGATGCTGCTGGGTGCAGACCACAGCAAACTTGCAGACAAGGTCGCGTCTACGTAACAGATCATAGATGAACTCCAGCCCAGGTCGCGGAATATAGATTCCTCTCTGAAGTTGCAGACAGATCGTGTGCGCATGTTGGAACAGAGAGCTGAAGATGCAGAGTGGAGATCAAGGAGGAACAATATACGAATAGTGGGGTTACCAGAAAAATATGAAAGCCGAGACGCAGTGACTTACGTTGTGGGCTGGCCATGCGACCTACTGCCCAAAGGTGCTCTTGTCGTATTTCACTATTGCGCGTACCCATCATGTTCCGGCGTGACAGCCACCCCCTGGCTCCTGTCCAAACCTATGGTGTTTGTGGTGCTGCACTACTGTGACAGAAGATTCCAGAGCTAGAAGGGGGGGAATACGCATGTCCTATTTTTTCCGAAGCTACACTGTAGTGGTCTAAAAACGAATTTGCGCATTCCCTGTTGTGAAACACAGGCTCAGTGAATTAGCCCAGAAATACGTGCTGTTTTACCCAGCCAGGCTCTAAGTAGTCGCAGATGGAGTTATGCACTTAATTCGCTGCAGGACACATGGAGATGGTTGGAAACATACGGCCCCCATGCTGATCAAAGGTCAAGGTTGACACTGAGGCAACAGCTGTGGGCGCGAAGACCCAACGCCGGAGACGCGGTGTTGCGACGAGACGGTCCCCCGGTGTCTGGGCTGCACCGGACCTGGAGCAAATGATTGCGGAGCGCAGCCAAGTGTTGGAACATGCACCGGCAATTGCAGAGAGGTCATATTACCAAAGCCCTGATACAGAGTCACTTCATTCATCCAGTGATGAAAATTCAACTGCAATATGGCTTTTACCAACTGGGCTCAGTACCTCCGTCGGAGGTGACACTGCAGATATCGGACAACATGATTTACACATTTTCAAGAGACTTTTAAACAATTTCAATATGTCTGAGAATTAAAAAGATACACTATTTAGTACAAAGGAGTGAAAACTCAGAACTTTCATTAACAAAACATTTGTTAAAATAAAACAATTGTGCATGAATTCAATGCCTATGCAATACAATCATTTATCAATGCGTATGCAATACAATCATTTATTGAATAACACCAGTCTGTAATTTAAACAAAGTAAACAAACAAGCACTCTAAAAAAAACGATAGGTATCTTCTTTTGGAGAGATGCTCTCCATGGGGAGAAAGTTTAATGTCTGTGGTGATAAATCAATGTACAATGTCCCTCTACAGATTCTGTGAGCAATTTAATTAATCTCCCTCATGGAATAAAGAAGGTGCAGATGCGTTTCAAATTCCTGTTGTACTCAAGGGATTATCTTCAGGGCAGTGACACGGTGTAATCTGTAATTAATAAAGAGAAATGATATTCAGTGTTGTGTGCCCCTTCTCTCTAGCTCTGTGTTTTCAGTGTTTAATAAAGTTCTAAAGTACCTGGATTAAGTTGGTGATTGATCTTCCAAACTGCAAAATAGGTTTTCTTTCGTTGGTTCAGTATGCGATTTACAAGCAATCTGAAAAAATGAATACGCAATGTTGGATTGTTCGGGTATATGTTAAATACTGGTTGCATTTGGCAGAGTGGAAGGCTTTCGCTATTCGCTTTCTTTTATGTACGCTGGGAATCCGTTCGTATTATGGAACTCAGTGGGCCTCTCGATTTCACTGTGTACTTGTTAGGCAAGAAATGCCAGTTCGTTGAATGTTGGGATTTATTTCAAGAAAATCTGTGGGAATGAAGAAGTTACATTGTTTCACAATGTCTTCGTTTTGATTGAAGTGCATTTGATAAGAAGAGTTAGGCCTGGGAGACTTCATTTGCGTAGTCATATTGTATCCAAATTCCGAGAGCTGATCTACATGGTCTCAGTCTCGCTCAGTGATTAAAATCTGAAACGGGAAAGTGAAACGTGCTGTCGGTTGTACGGCGTGTTGACTGGGGCTTCAGGTTATTGAAGAGTTTCTTTGCACTTACTTTGAAATTCACACTTTTTTTCGGGTTTCTTGTGGGACTCACTCTCGCTGCCAGCTGGATCCTTCTAGTCCGCTTTTCCGGTATACTGCACTTTTTTATTCTTAAACAGGAAGTTGTCATTTGGTGCTTTCTGGGAGGTGTAGTTTTATAGGATCTGCTTTGCTACATTGCTGCGAATCCTAGCACAGGAAGTAGTTCTTTTAATAGTGTCTGGAAAGTGTAGTTTGACATTTACCTTTGGTGAATCATACTTTCCACTTGGGGTAATGAAATCACATTTTTAAGAAAAGGGTGTGATGCTAATTTATGACTTTCTTTAATTCCGACATTTCATTTAGGGCCATATGCATGAACACTTTTTCCCAATGACACAGAATGGACAAAACCCTTTGATGCACCTGGCCCGTAGTCCTTTCTGGGTACAACTGAATTTCAGAATTAAATATGCCTCTTTTTTCAAAAGCATAGTTTCAACATTGCCACCTCGTGTCGATTGTTTTAATGCTGATAGCACTGTTCAGACAGAATCTTTTTCCGAATGATTTTCAATAAACTTTGACACTAAAGGAGCCTTCCGTACCTGCCTTTTTATCCTGAAGCGGTGTTGTACAATCCTTTGATTGACTTGCTGGTTCTTTTTCTCTATATATAGTTTAGGGCATGGGGACTGGATTGCATAAACTGGGTTTTTAGTTTTACAGTTTGAGAACTTGTGGAACCATTTTTTTTTTAATCACGCGTGAACTCATGGCCTTCAATAGTGCTGTCATAAACGGAGCAGTTGCCGCATTTATGATGGCCCTCAATGGGTTTTAAGTTCCATTGCGTCCTTAACTCTTTCTTCTTAGTGTTTGATGTAAGATCTACCCGAATGATTCTCTGTCCAATGCTTTTATTCTTTTTCATTGCGAACATTGGTAGCTCCAGTGGGCATTCCAGTTGCGTGAGGAGATGCCAATTTTTAAAAATCATCTGGCGGAATTTGTTGGTGTGTGGGCCAAAGGTGGAGAGACAAACTAGTTTGTCTAAAGGTTTCTTTTCTTTTTCAATGAGCAGTTCTTCTCGTGGCGTATACCATGCCCTTTCTGTCGCATGTTTGAATATTTTTTTGGGGTAGCCTCTCTCATTAAGTTGGTCGCAGAGTACTGCTGCGTGGATCATAAGATCTTTTCTTGCACCGTTTCTTCTGATCCGTAGTAGTTGGTCATAAGGGAGGTTCTCCCATAGAGGTCTTGGGTGGGAACTTTGGTAGTGAAGAATTGTGTTCCTGTCAGTTGATTTATGGTGTAAGGTAGTCATCCATTTTTGTTCATATGGAATGACTTCAACGTCGAGAAAAACCGAGCACATTTTGCTTTTTGTAATACTGAATTTGACGTCATGATGTCTTGTGTTATGCCAACCAAGGAATTGTTGAGCTTCTTCTGTGCCATTCCAGAGACACCAGACAAATCTTCTATGTACCGGTACCATTGTTGGATATGTTTGCTGAATGGATTGTGGTTGATAATAAACTTGTCCTCGAAGAGGGCCATGAACAGCACAGCCATTTCTGGAGCGCAGGGACATCCCATCGCAATCCCTTTGGTCTGTATAACGAATGTTTCCTAAAACTGAAAGTATTTTTTCTTTAGAGCTATTCCTGCTAGGTCAAGTATAAACTCAGTGGGGACTCTGTGGGGCCTTTGCCTGGTTTCCAAATAGTATTCCAGTGTTTGGAGAGCTTCTTTGTGGGGAATCTGGGTATACAATGAGGCGACATAGAATGTGGTACCATCCACTGAAGACCATGGTCAAATGAGTGACTTTCGATTTTATTTATGAAGCCAGTCGTATCTTTTAGATAAGATGGTACTTTATAAAGGTTTTAGGAAGACGTCTACATACTTTGCGATGGGCTCCAACACAGAGTCACAGCCGGAGACGATCGGTCTTCCTGGTGGTTGTGTGAGACACTTATGAATTTTGAGGAGAAAATAAATGACTGGAATTCTTGGGTGTATTTTATTGAGGAAATCAAATTCATTGGGACCTAAAATTCCTTGTTCCAATCCAGATTTAAATTTGTTTGTAATCTCTCCTTCTATTTGTCTTGTAGGGTCTTCCTTAAGTTGTGGGTATCACTCTTTGTTCAAAATTTAGCTTTTTGCTTCAGCTAGATACATCTCTTTTGGCCAAATGACAAGGGTCTACCCTTACCCGCAGGCTTAATGATTATTGTGGTTTGGGTCCCCACCTACCCCAGATGCAACATGCTAGACGTAGTTCACGCAGTAAGTCGGTACCAGTTATTTTCAATATAATTGAAGGGGTTCCATAGCGGGTTGCTCTTATTTGCTCTCTCGCCCCCTTGCATTAACGCATTAGTTGGTGGGCATCAGTCCATTAAGCCCTGGTTTGGGCAGGTGCCCGGTTGGTGTTCTGCTCCTCTGGTATCGGAGATGTTGAGTTTTGTAGAATTGTTCTGTTACAAAAATAATTTGCAAATGTGGCGCCTGTGAGTGTACACCAATGGCAATTCCTATATACTTATCAGCCCTGTATTATCAAACTCTATGACGTTACGAAGTAGTTTGCACAATATGCATACATATATTATTAGCAATGCCGGCAACAATTCACATAGTCATTGATAAAACTGTATGTGTAATGTATATGCGAAACCTTTTTGGAAAACAAACAGATTTAAACAAAAAAAGAGAGGAGAAGGTAGCAAAGCAATGCACCGGAGAGGTAGTGACGCTCCTTTAGCAGAATGTGGCAGCAATTAAGTTTGGATTGAGAATTAGGGTCTGAAGTCTGTGATGAGGTCAGCTAGTGGAGGCAGCTCAGTTATGAAAACGGGGGTGGGGCCAAAATACTTTTGAGCTCAGGTAACTAAGGGAAAGCCAGTAAGGTCAATGAAAATTGAAAAAGCCTTATTCAAAGGTTCAGGAAAAAGTACAGGAAGCAACGCAAGCCCTATAAGGACACATTTCACTGGACAATCCCAAGGTTTACATGACAAAAGACATCAGCAACCATCAGCACAATCTAGACAGACCACAGAAATAGCCAATAAAATACCATGGTTTAGGGGGTACACTACATGGTGCAACCAAGTCTTAAAGGGCATTATTAAGTGGTTAAATCGCCACTAACACCAACACTTTTGTGGAGATATTATATGTAGAAATTATCAGTAATGTCCCAGGGGCAACAAGAACATATTGCACAAAATATTGTGTGAAAGCAGTCACTGAGCTCAAACAATTATGAGCATACATTACACCAAAGATTGAGAAAATGCACTGATATGACAATGTTAAACCAAATATTGCAAGAGCCGCCACTAGATATTAAAACACTGTCTTTACAGACATCTTCTAGAGACTGAAATGCGTGTCAGAATCACTCTAGAAATAAGATGTGACACTGCAGATTATAAAAACACTTTGCACAAGAGATTACAAAAAATGGCAATTTGAAACCTAAACTTTTAAAGGGCATGTTACAGCCAATTTTTGACAGAAAGCAATGATAAATCCCAAAGGCTTTTGAAGTCATAGTTTCCTTGGTTTGGGAGATAGCTTTGGCATAATCAAGGCTTACTAAGTAATACTTCAAGTGCTTCAAAGAAAACCTGAATACAATTTCACAAGAACCAGTTACACAAGCGATGAGAAGAATAATCAGTGCTAACCCAATTTGGAGTATGACAAACAGAAAAGCAACAAAGTCATCAATACAACCACAATATGTGGCAAGACAAGTTCCATTGGAAAAAGGCCTCAATAATAATAATGCAAGATTGTAAAGGAGTTAGTAGCAAAGTCCCTCAATAATAGTTGAGAGCATCCTGATACACTGTGTGTATTCTGGTCTGCCCTGTGCTTTGTATCTGCCCAATGACCTCCAAACGTGATCACACTGGGGAATGTGCAAATGATTTGTTGCTCTCTGTAAACATTTAAACTATTCAGTACTATCTGTAATTACTGCCTCCTTGCCTGCCTATGGAGAGACTAAGTTGTAGGAAGCAGATTGACAGAATGTTCTTCTGATCCTGTTAAATCTGTGATGTCTCTACAACAGGGACCCCTAGCTTCCCAGGAGTGTGTTGTATGGGCATGCTTGTGTGTAGTGTGGAAGCATTTCTCTCAAAGTTTATCTAGCTACCACTGCAACTATAGCCCACGAAATTTTCGCCTCCCCTCCAATTAAAAAAACACCTTGGTGCCACAACTTTTCACCACCCCTCAGCATTTCATCCATTACCAGTGGACAGGCTGTAGGAAATGTTGTCAACCAATATTTTTTGTCTTTTGCTGGACCTTACATTTTTGCTGGTTTTAGAACTCTGTGCTTTTTACACTTGCTAACAATGGGTACTGTGCTCCTTCTTTAAATATGGTCAAACTGGCATATTCATAACTGGATTATTTAACTTATTTAGGGACTGTAAGTCAAATGTGACTAGTAAACTGCAGCATCTACTGTGCCCTCTACTACAGTGATAGTGTAAAACATGACTTCAGGCATGCAATGTAGCCAGACTGTAGCAGTGTAAAAACTGTAATTCGAACTATCAAAATAAACCCTTTTGGAAGGTTAAAACTTCCATTCTAAATATTACTATGCCATACATATGTAGCCCTCGTCACAAAAAGGCAGAGTGCATGGTATTTAAAAGTAGAACACATAGAAATTAATGTTAAGTTGTCCATACAGTGACTAGCACCCAAACGCTATTTTTCACAGTGGCAGGACTAGCTGTCTTATGTAGAAAACCAGAACAGAAAAAAAATCCTGATGTTTTATTTCAAGAATGAGACTAGCTGGTAACATAATTAAACCACTATTTTAAGAGTTATTAAAAATCCAATGTAATGGTGAAGTGTGTTTAAAAAAAAAATATATATATATATATATATATATATATATATATATATATATATATATATATATATATATATATATATATATATATATATATAAAACCTAAGGTTTTTTCAGTGAATATATATATATACATATGACCGTGAGCAAAGCCTTGTGTGGCTGAAACACGTTGGTGGGGTGAAGCTCTGATTAAAAGGCTTCAAAAAAAATAATCTGGTTGTGCCGCTCCTTTTGTAGAAAAAAAAAATATATATATATATATATATATATGGCGGACGAGAGGTTGCACGAATAAAAATACGCGCTGAATATACCTGGTTGGGTCCGGTTCGTTTTTTACTTCCAGTTTCCTGGTGTAGCAACGAAGTTCTTGACATATATATATATATATATTCACTGAAAAAAACATAGGTTTCACACATGTTATAGTTAGCTGGACATTTCACGCATACAAAACCATTGAAATTCCCCCGTTATAGTTAGTTCAGCTAACTATAACTCGCGCGCCCGCAATGCACTGCTAATGACATCACATATTACATCACTCATGACATGGTCAGTGACATCACTGATGACATCTCAAATGACATCACTGATGACATCATCCTTGTGAAAGAGTGGCAGACCTCCTCTCAGCGTAATATAACCTTTGATACACACATTCAAAAATAGAAACTAAAATTTTCAAAAAAATGGAGATACCAATACCAGTTACAACAACCTATTCAGTAATTCCACCATCTATATACACATCCACTCATTCACCAACAGGGGTTTTTTGCCCTTCGGGGTCCTTCAGGGACCCCCTGAGAAGGCCTATGGGGGTCAGGGAGTCTCTACCCTGCCCCCTTTTCACGTTCTCCACATTTGTTTTTGACTCGCTTCTGCCTCGAGGGTGCGTGCAACGCGCGCGCACCTCGCGATTTTTTTTCCCCCCAAAAATTTTTTTAGGCCTTCGGGGTCCTTCAGGGACCCCCTGAGAAGACCTAGGGGGTCAGGGAGACTCTACCCTGCCCCCTTTTCACGTTCTCCACTTTTGTTTTTGACTCACTTCTGCCTCGGGGCTGCGTGCAACGTGGGCGCACCCCGCGATTTAAAAAAAAAATATATATATTTTTGGGGGCCTTCGGGGTCCCTCAGGGACCCCCTGAGAAGGCCTAGGGGATCAGGGAGTCTCTACCCTGCCCCCTTTTCACGTTCTCAACTTTTATTATGGGCTCTCTTTTGCCTCGGAGTAACAAAATGGCGGGCAACACTTTCTGGTTTCCACCAATTAGAATGTTGACAGACGTCTAACAGCAAATCAGAATTCTGCTCGCGCACACCCGATTCGGGCACCGTGCGCGCACGGTGCGCGCTTATAGATATAGATAATTTTTTCTTTTGATTTTCTCAAAAACTACTGGACGGATTTCCACAATTTCAGCAAAAGCGTGATCTGCGAATCAGACTCCACCATTTTGCCAAATTTCTTGTAATTCGGTTCGGGCTGTAGCCGTATCTAATCGTCCTATGGAAAAATAACATGGGGAAAACACGTTTTGGGACCCCCTTTTTTCTCACCCCCACTTGACGAATCCCCCAAAACTTTCAGGGAAGGAGTGGGCCATCTTCTTTGAGAAATTTGCGAAGATTCATCAACCGGCGCCAAAGTTATTCCCAATAGAATGTTGCGGATTTCCTATGGAAACTAGGTCCTAACTATAACTACCTAATGGCAACCGCCAGTAGGGGATGGAGATATATATGAAAATGGGGAGGGGGTGGAATGCTTTTAGGGGGGAAATCTGCACTTCTCCAACAGAGGACATTGCGATGAGGAAAAATCAAAACAGTGATCCTTCCAATTCATTAAATATCTGTAGTATGTGAAAACTGATGTAATAGAATCTACGAAAACTGGGCTGAAATGTACTACTGTAACAATGACTCTGTGCTTTAACTTCAATAAAAATATGAAGGAAAAGTAACTGTAGTTCCAGGAGAATAAGTTTGCTTTTGTTCTCCAACTTCTGCCAGCCACCACACAGCAACTGATTAGGCGTGAAAATGTTGTGAAATGCTTAAAAGAAGCAAACCGGCTGACCTGACCCTGCAGAGAGGACTCCTCTGATTGCCACTGCATATGCAGGGTGAGGGCTATGAACATTCATAATGATATTGCATGTATGTTTTTCATTTCAACTTAAATACTGTTTTGAAACTCAAATACTTTACACATTGCCCCAAGTTAAGTAAGTCTGCTCTGTGCCATAGCTACTACAGGGTTGAACTCATGTTAGTGACTTTAAGGGTTCACTGTGAATGGATTATGCTTATTCCTTATGGTGAGTGATCACCCACTTCCAATAATAATCTAATTTCTTACACTGATCATTTCATCCCATGTAGAATGTCAATGTAGTCAATGTGATCACTACAACCAGCGTCATACAACAGTAAAATATCATTTACAAGATCTCAATCTCCAGACATTAGTAACTCATTCCAAAATAAGGTCGCATGACCACTACTCAACGGGTCAATCAGGACCAACACAAGCCTAGTTACAGACCCTCTTCGATCCCATATCTGTTACCCTATTTCACAATTCTTATGGGAATATCACTACTCTTGCTCATCTTTAAAACGAGTCTGCAGAGTTTGGCAGTTTACACAAATTTGATCTCTACTACCCAAGTAGAAATCAATCCCACAAACAAATGCAACTGTGAATAATCAACAACATGATGTTCACCGCCAGCCTGCAATAAACAGGACAAGACTGACTGACACATTGCCACAGAAAGTGCCAGCCACAAGGAATTCAACTGCCAAGTAACAATAACATGGAGACCATGTGAAATATCAATGAGACCCTCTTCAAAGACACTGCATTCAGCATGAAATCAATCAATCAATCAGGGGTTTATAAAGCGCACTACTCACCAGTGAGGGTCTTCAGGCGCAGGGGTGCAGCTCTGGATCAGTCAAAGAGCCAGGTCTTGAGGCTCTTACTGAAGGTGTGCAGAGTGGGGGAGCGTTTGATGTTGACTGGGAGCTTGTTCCAGGTTTTTGCTGCAACGTAGGAGATGGCTCTTCCGCCAGCTCTGGTTCTGCAGATGCGTGGGGTATCTGCCAAGGCGAGGTCGGCGGAGCAGAGGTTGCTTTTGGGTACATGGAAGGAGACTTTTTCATTGAGGTTGGGTCCAATGTTGTGGAGAGATTTGTAGGCATGGGTGAGTAGCTTGAAGGTTACTCTCTTCTCGATGGGGAGCCAGTGGAGGTCTCGCAGGTGCTGGATCATGTGCTTGTGTCGTGGGGTTCCGAGGACGAGTCTGGCTGCGGTGTTCTGGATGGTTTAGAGCTTGTTTAGCAGGGTTTTATTGATTCCGGCGTAGATGTGTTACTGTAGTCCAGTCTGCTGGTTATGAGTACGTGGGTGACCGCCTTTCTGCATTCGGGGGTTTCCACTGGAAGGTCTTGCGGAGGGAGTTGAAGCAGGTGGAGGCGACGGAGTTGATCTGGCGGGTCATGGTGAGGGAGGAGTCTAGAATGATGCTGAGGTTACAGGCATGTTCTGATGGAATGGGTGAGTTTCCAAGGGCGGAAGGCCACCAGGTGATGTCCCAGGCGGTGGAGGAGGGTCCAAGGATGAGGACCTCTGTCTTCTCAGAGTTCAGCTTATGGCAGCTGTAGTTCATCCAAGCTGCGACATCTTTCATTTCTTCGTGGAAGCTGAGTCTGGTGTCTTTGGGGTTCTTTGTGAGGGAGAGGATGAGCTGGGTGTCGCCCTCGTAGGATACTATGCTGAGCCCATGCTGTCTAACAATGGTGGCGAGGTGGGCCATGTAGATGTTGAAGAGCGTGGGGATGAGCGAGGATCACTGGGGTATTGCGCAGTTGATCTCTGTGGGTTTGGAGAAGAATGGTGGGAGTCTGATCCTTTGGGTTCTGCCGGTGAGGTAGGAACGGATCCAGTCGGGGGCAGTACCCGTATGCCAGCGTCGTGGAGTGTGGCGGCAAGAGTGCGGTGGGAGATGGTGTTGAAGACTACAGAGAGGTCTAGTAGGATGAGGGCCGCAGTGTGGCCCCGGTTGAGTAGCATGCGATGTCATCGGTGGTAGCGAGGAGGGCGGTCTCGGTGCTGAGGTAGCTGCGGAATCCGGACTGGGAGTAGTCGAGGATGGAGTTCTCTTTGATGAAGGTTGTCAGCTGGGCGTTGACGAATCTCTCGGTGCTGCGAAGGGAAGGAGAGAGATGGGCCAGTAGTTTTCCAGGTCCGCCGGGTCAGCCGAGGGTTTCTTGAGGAGGGGCCCGACCTCTGCCCGCTTCCAGTCGCCGGGAAAGATGCCGGATTCGAAGAAGCGTTAATGATCTGGCATAGTTCGGGTGCTATGGCGGCGGCTCTGTGGTAAATGTGTGGCAGGCAGGGGTCCATGGGGGCTCCTGAGTGGGTGTTCTTCATGGTTGTGGCGGTGTCTTCGGTGGTGATAGTTGTTCCATGCACAAGGTTAAGCCTATTCTGGCTACAAAGTCCTTGGGAGCAGCCCCTGGCCTGCACAGAAGATATCACAAAGCAATCTACAACTGGTATGCCCCAAAACAAAAGGCTGAGCTGAGACTGGCAGGAGACAGCTTACCCTACTGAGGTTGGGTGAGTTGAGTTAGGTCAAATCTATATTCTTTCAGCTAATTTTTACTATTATCATTCTACTGAGCTGAGTGTTCTCTGTAAATAGGAGACACCACATTAGGGTGGTTTGCCTCACTCTGCTGGAGTGTGTATCCCTTTCAGCAGTCGGGGCCTTCTCCTTCCCATCATTTGTAGAAATGACTGGGTTTACAAGCTTTGCACTGGCTTATGAGAGTGCATTTTGGAAGCTGGTGCACATTTTTACTGGTTCTGGCATTGTGTGTGTGTGTCAGCCTTAGAATTGAATAAGAAGTGATCACCAATAACCAGTTCCTTGTGGTGTTTACTTTGTACTGGAAATACAGACTACTTAGATTAAGAAGAATTGCTCCACCATCTGAAGGAAAAATGTTGGAAAAGCATGCTGACTGTGATAAATCAGCAATTTTATATCTAGTGACCTTACTATACTAATTTTAAAAAACGCAGTATACACAAAGAAGAAAACATACACATTTAACCCCAAAATACACATTCAAAGAAAAAAAACATTAATGCAATCTTTGTTTAGGAAAGCAATCCCATTAAATGTTGGGAGGACAGATGGGACTACAATCAAAATGTTCAAGATCTCCAAAAGATTGGGAAACAAATTGAAGTTGCAGAGTCTCTGAGGACAATTTAATGAAGATTGCTAAGACACATCAATATGAATGCAAGCATATTAACCGCATGCGCGCTAGCGGGTTTTCCCGCTGCGCGCTGAGATTTTGAAAATCGCGCGTTACGTGACAAAGTCAGCTCGTCATGCGCGTAGCGTAGGTAACGCCCATGGCGAGCTGGCTTTGTCATGCGCATCGAAGGGGTTAATAAACGTGAACTAGAGATTGTCTAAAATCAACACCAAAATCCTAAGACTGATCATTTCGCCCGCCAGAGGTATGGAGACTAAACACTTGCTCTACTCTAATACACATTTATGAACGTTTTAAATCTAGACCCTTGCTCTACTCCAATACACATTTACGTACGCTTTAAATCTTTGAGAAATTAAACTGAACTGCCGACACGAAGGAAGTCCAAAGCTCACATGGATCTATCTTTTCCCAGTAATAAATCTGTAACATTTACCCAAAGTTTCGAGCTAAAGCATTTCTCAGAGAAATAAGGAATTACAGTCAAAATGCATTCAAGGGAAGACACTGGAAAGAATTACAATTTTTCTCTCCAAAAACGTATTGAAAGGAAAGTGGAACCCTGCCAACTACAACTACCCACCACTTATTAGCACAACTGGAAAAGGGAGCATTTTAACTTCAATGGATCCTTTTCATATTTTCCCCTCTCACCTCTACAGATGAAATGTGGTCCAATAGACATTTTAAATTTAAGGACCAGAACAGGATGCAATTTCTGACCTTTTCAAATGAGCACATTTTGCAATCCTATGAAAAATCACGTAGCCACCCCCTAATCTATTGGAAACCACGACAGATTTTGTTTGCAGTGTACAGCACATAGAGATGCATTAAATGGCTTTTCATTGGGCATGCTGTGAAATTTCCTTTGGAAACAAGCATTGGCATAACCAATAGGTCTCGCTTTTGGGACCTTATAAGTATTTAGTTATGCAGCACAATATCCTTGGGGCAACAACATTAACTGTTGCATGGTTAAACACGAGGTCCCAAAGCTGGGACCTCTTGGCTATGCCAAAGCTGATTATCATAGTCACCCACAATCATATAAAATAAATCTATGCAGCCAAGATCAGACCAGTAAGTGAATAGGCATTACAGCAAGCTGCTTTAAAAATAAAATAAAAAGGTATGTGTGAATAATGTCTGGTAATCAGTAGCAAACGTGAAACTAAGGAGGCTGGACACTCAAGTTATTAAACAAACGAGCCTATATCTTAGTACAGCGATCCTATCAGCTAATTTCTTATTCCCTAGAGCTGCAGTGCCACATCTCCATATATATTTGATGCGGAGCATGCACAACTGTGATATTCTAGCCTATGCACAATGTAATGTCCAGTAGGCCATTTGAAATATTAGGACGCAAGCTTGAGCAAACACTGCAGGAAGAATTGCTTTTAATGTGGAAAGTCAATTTTTTAAACATTTCATAGAAGGGTGATGTGCACACCCTTTGATGGATTGCTGAAAACAGTATCTTTTATTCATAAGAATCATGTGGCTATTTGCTATGCTATATTAAATAAGTATTTATAAAATGTGAATATACCTTGAGTAAAAGTGAACAATCATATTTTACAGACTCAAACGCGAGCCTCGAATACACCATCCAAATGAAAGTCATAATTACCCAGAGCAAAATAAAGATGTATGGATGGATGATAGGAGGGACGGACAGGTGGATGAATAAATGGAAAGAGAGAAAGGCAGACGGAATGGATGGGTGGAGAGTTGCACATGAATGGACGGACAGAAGAAGGTACAGATGGAAGAGAGAACGGGCAGACAGACAGGCAAGCAGATGGACGGAGGATGGATGGATGGATAGCTGAATCCCTATGGCTGGTCGGGTGGACGAATGGACAGACGGCAGGACAAAGGCCGAGATAAGTGAAAGTAAAGCGATAGGGAGCTAGGGATGTGGAGACTGACGGGGCGGTCCTCGCCGGGGAGAAAGGTAATGATGTGAAGAAAGTGTGACCGGAGGGAGAGCACAGGAGAGGGCGTGTGTACGTGTTAGTGATGTAGATAAAGAGAGGGGGTACGGATGTGCACTGAGCTGTGCGGTTGGAGGGATGGAGTGTGCAGGAGTACAGGAGAGTGCCGGTGGGCGGGAACAGGTGAATTAGGATGAGAGTCGGAGTAGAGGCTAGGGCACAGGTTGAGGAGCGGGAAGGTACGGGTGGAGGGGGTTGTTCGGGTGGAGCAGGAATACGGGTGTAGTAAACGAGATTTGCTGGTGAGGGGGCATATGGCACAGGTGAGGGGACTCAGGTGGAGCGGGGTGTGCGTAGAGTAGAGAGGGTACAGGGTGAGGAACATAGGCAACCTATAAGAAAGGAACCACAGGGAGACAGAGGGTTTGTTTACAAGATTAGAATGTTCGTATATGGCCATTTAATATGAAAAGTTAAAAATACTTCAAGTCTACAAATCAAAATTAAAGCTCGAACTCCATGAGATTCAAGCTGGGAGCAATGCAGAGAGGGACAAGGCAGAGGTTTCACAGACGCAACAAAGAAGAAGACCGAGGGACTACGGGATGCGACAGAGGGGGTCAGCATTACAAGGGCGATGGAGGCTAGAGAGAGGCAGAGAAGCTAGCGGAGAAAGACAGGGGTCACACTTGGAGAGACAGCGGGCCTACAGATCCGTGGCGGGAGAGGTAGGGCGCGAGTTACTAAAAAGTGTTACTAAGCGCTGAGTGACTTCTTGGTTCTGCAGAAGGGTGAATTTCTTCTTAATACAAAGTACCACTAAGTGCAGAGTGAGTTACTGGGTCTGCTGAAGCGTGAGTGAGCATACAGTGAGTTTCCAGTACTGATGAAGCATGAATTAAAATAGAATTATTTCCTAGTTCGGCTGAAGCACAAGTAAAGGTAGAATGAGTTCCCGGTTTTGCTGGAGCGTGAGTGAGCTTAGCGTGAGTTCCCGGTTCTGCTGAACCCTGAGTGAGCACAGAATGAGTCCATGACTGGGCAGAAGTGTGGAAGAGCATGGAGTAAGGCCCTGAGGAGCAGTAATGTCAGAGCTGCGCCAGCGCAGTATCCACCGAAAACAGGATTGCGTTAGCGTCTCTTGAATATCGAATGCCTTCATGCGTGAGCCTGTGAGTTGGGACCCATGTGGGTCGAGGCGCTGACTGCGGTACACACAGTTCACCAGTGGTGCCCTGTCAGTGAACACGGCCCTGGCGCGGTGGATAGCCCTCGGTCTTGAACCAGCCCCGTGGAGGCACCGATCGGTGCTGTTAGAGGCCGGCGCTGCATGTGTCACTATTTCTAGTCACTTCTGCTCTAGAAAGAAAGCACACGCTCGTAGCAGCCGTGATAAAACAGATTTACCGTCTCAGAGCACATCACACGCATCCTTTCTCACCAAGGAGACGCCTAAAGGAGCAATCCGTGTTACAATTTGAGAAACAGGCTCCAGCCAGCGCCTTTAACGGATCATTAACTCACAACTGCTTTTTAAGAGGCTTAACTGCCAAGCTCACGGTGACACTAATAGTAATACAGTGCAGTGGGTCCATGCACCTGCTGCAGAGACCTCCCCTCGAGCGCTGCGCTCAGACAGTGAGTGTAGCTGCTGCAGACATCTGTGTATGACCTGTAGTGATGCTACGCCCTACACCTGCCATGAATGCCTACTCAGACAGCTCAGTGTGTCAATGCACTTGATGAAGAGCAGGGGTAAGGGTGTGTGCGAAGGTGTCTTGAACAAAGGCCCACCAACAGAAGGATTGTACGGAGGCTGCTCAGGTACGATGCTCGGCGAGTTACTGCACCTGCTGTGGAGCTGTGTTCCAGCAGCAAAGACCAAAGAAAACACACACGACCTCTCCTCTCAATACAGAACAATCTCAAACTGCGGATTGTTCGTAAAGCTTTTCTTTCCTGATTAATGCCTCTAGGGACGTGTCCTTCAGTGGCGTCAGTCGTTTCTGTGGACGAGTGTGGCGGGGTGCCCTAGGTGTTTTGAGTCTCTGTCACCCACGGTTTCCCAGGAGCAGATCACATCTTGACATTTCTATGGAGTTTTAGGTACCACCTGTGGTGGTGGTTGTGGTGGGTGGGGCGTGGCACCAAGGGCCGGGGCTGTGTGGGACCACCAGCCATCTACGGTGATAAACCGATCCCACGAGTCCCTCCTGAGCTGCAGTGAAGACAGAGCGACTTCCGTGGAGAAATCAACCCCAGGCACGCCAAAAGTGAAACGTGCAACACGGCTTAAATATGTAGGGCTGGAGGGTGCGAGCGGTGGAGTTTTATATCTGCGGGAAACAAGAACCTGAACCTCGCAGATTCATCATCGCATAGCTAGCGCCTCGAGTCCGGACACCTGGCGGAGGGTGTTATTTCTAGAATTCATCCACTAATGGCAGGGAAGAGGTCACCTCACTTTACATGTGTACACATACATAAAACATTTTCCTTGGCGAATGTCCGCTCATTAAAGACGATTTTTCAAAGTGGGAATCATTGCTGCGTGTAATTTAATCTCACAATGATTTGGCATCGGGGGAAGACCGACTGTAAGCCGGGGACAGCAGCATTACTGAGACCATAATGAACATGCTGAAAAAGTAGACAAGCACTGGAGTTGTGTGTGTGCGGGCGCTCTAACACTCCATATGGTGGATTGCGTAAGTGTACAAAGGCAGCGGGTAAAGGCCCGATTGAAGGCACAAGGGAGGTTTGCTACAGACACGCCCATGGCTGCGCGGCCGTGAAAGTGAGGCGGCCGTGAAAGAAATGGGGCGGAGCTCGCGCCAGGGCTTACAGGAGGAGTGGCACACTGAGAACATCAAAGTGGCCGCGAAAGTGATCGCAATCGCGATCAAGCGCGGCGAGCGATGCGCTTAATGAGCATGGCGAGGAAAGCCATATGGCACCTCTGCTCATGAGCGCGCGCACATGCACGCAAGCTGTAGGCCGGCCATGGTAGCATTTTTTGAACCAGTTACTAAAAGTCTCGCCTGAACAGCGCATGCGCTGGGTTAGGCTAGACCTAAAAAGGACTACTCCAATGTGATCCTTCAATAATAGCAAATGGGTAACATCTGAAAAGGGCCTTAAAAAAGAGGAGGTGCAATTTCGTAGTGGTTAAGGTACAGCAAGATGAAATAAGCACTAGCAAAGGAAATAGGTTTGATTTTGGTATTCTAGCATTTCATGATCTGTTGCAAGCATATGACACGATAAGAAAACTAAAAGTGTCAGCCTTAGTACGGTAGTATGAAAAAGTATGTAAAGAATAAAAGTATTGGCATGGTTAATGTATTGGCCCACCAGCTCTGGCATTGAAGTGGAATTCTTTTTAGACAGATGTGCACATGTTCAGGGGCAATGCCTTCAGTCCTAATGCAAAAGAGCCATGTGTTGAGATAGGATGCAAAATGTGCATGCCAGCTGAATAAACCAACGCTCATGAATCCAGGTGCATTTCTTTTATTAGCAACTTTTTCTGCCAAGGGGACCCAAGCAACACAGAGCATCCACGGCCAGAGGTGTCTTTCCAACAAAGCGTTTGAGTTGCCAGTAGGCCCTGGGCCTAGGCAGCAAGGTCAGAGGGGGCTAACCATGGACAACCAGTGAGTGGGGCTTGATCACAGACAGCCAACCGGGCAGCCAGTGGGGCCTGATGTCAGGCAGCCAGTTGGGAAATGGCTTGTGGATCAGCATCATCTCAACAAGAAAATAGGGAGGCGTAATAGACCCGACAGGAGATGGGTGTTGGTAGGGAAGAAGACCCTAGAGATATGCTAGCATGCAGGAGAGAGTGCCCCAGAGAGGCGGGTGAGTGGAGGAGACAGTGTCCAAGAGGTAGATTGGCACAGGGTCTCACAGGGTTGGGAAAGGGTGCACATGGAGGAAGGGTGGGAGAGAGGGGGAGGAAGGGTGGGAGAGAGGGGGAGGAAGGGTGGGAGAGAGGGGGACGATGGGTGGGAGAGAGGGAGAGGTGGGGTGGGAGAGTGAGAGAGAACACAGGGCTCCAAAAAAGAGAGACGGAAAATTAAATTTGAAATATGATGTTGAAAGCTGAACCACGTCTATCCAGAATTCCTGCAGCACTGAGCAAGTAGCAAACATATGCACTATATCTACTGCCGGGGCTCCAGACTCTGGGCAGTAATTCTTATCCGAACCTTGTCTGAGAGACCATTCGCAGATCCTTTCAAGAGTATAGATCATATAAATGGGTCTTAAATTGCTGTAGCTTTCAACTTGGGGAGAGGGGTTGGCCTAACGGCTAAGGCGCTCGACCTCGGAATCTGGGTTCGAGTCTCGGTAACGACGCCAAAAACCCCCTGTGATTCTGGGCAAATCACTTAATCTCCCCGTGCCTAAAATGAAAGTGTGTCCTCATGTAACGTAACTGGTGCTATGTAAAGCGCTCTGATAACTGATTCGGTTCGGTTCTAGTTCGCGCTATATAAAACTCTGCAAAAAAAAAAAAACTTACAGAATGAACAGGGCAGTCGATAATCTCCCTAGCACCCAATATCTCATCTGGACAGATCTCTAAGTTAAGCACCCTACTCCATTTGGAATCCAGCAGTGAGACATCATCAGTATTATAGGTGCCAAAGATCTGATATAATGCTCTAATTGACACCTTAACGGGTGCCCTGAATAAATAAGAAAGGAAATCAAAACCGCCAAGTGCTAGCTCATCCTTATTCCCACATAGAAAGCACGCAACAGTAGCTATTTAAAGAAAAATTGGTGAAGGAGATTGTAAGAAGTCCGTAAAGAGGCAAAAGAGCAAAACTCATTACTGTCGTACAATTGTCCCACAATGGTGACCCCTGCCCTTGCTCATGCCTTGCCAATAGCGTCATGGAAAATAGACAGAAACATCGGATTTCCCTAGAGTGGCGTATATTTGTTTAGGGCAGATAAGTGGTAATTAGAACAGTGCAGAGATACCCTTCAGGGGGTGATTCGGGCGCTTTACAAGACCAGATTTCCCTCCAAATACAGACAATATCATTAATGAACTTGAAACTGACTCTGTAGTAATTAGAAACAGAGACTCTTACAAGAAAAAAACCTTGCATCTGGCCCCAAAGTCAGCTGATATCCCAAATTAGGCAGATCCGCTCATGCCCAGTAAGAAAATTACTTAAACAGCCAGCAAAAGCTGCCCAAAAGTAGAGCTTGAAGTCAGAAAGGTGGAACCTGCCCTCATCACAAAGCAATTTCAGAAAACGGAGGGCACACCTAGCTTGCCTATAACTCCATACAAAGCTTCCAATAATACCCTCAAGACACTTTATTGGCCTCATTGGAGACTAATCCAATAGCAGCCAGTGGATCTGCGATAAAAATGGCCACATCAGCATAAGCTGCTACTTTAAGATCAAAATCATTAGATATCACTGGCTGTATCCCTTGCTTGAGTAGGAGAGACTTAAAGTTAGGCTCAACATACAGTGCAAATAGAAGAGGAGAGAGCGGGCACCCTTACCGGGTGCCACTAAAAAATACCAAATTAAGATGAGAATTTCTGCCATAAACTAATTTGGCTATAGGATTGTACCCACTTCATAAATCTTCCACCAATGCCAAGGATTCCCATTGTTGCCCACAACCAGTCTCAACCCTGTCAAAGGTTTTCTCCGCGTCTAATAAAATCATGCCGATCCTTTTACCCATTCTGTCGGCGACATGGAATAGAACAAATGCTGTATTTATATGGCTAGTCGGTGTCCCAGCCCAGTACAACACCATGCTGTTGCAGTGAAACCAAATCCTGAATTAATGGAGCTAGACGAGTATCTAATATTTTGCGAAAATCTTCACATCAGAATTAATCAGGGAGATAGGCAGATATGAGCCCCTATCCTCTGGCGGTTTGTCTTTTCAGTTATCTGTTGGGCAGATTATGCTGGCTCATACAATCAAGAGCAACCATAGCTGTATATCACTGATGCCCACTGTAATAACTGCAGCCTGGTTGTGTATTGTGAGGACATGGATATCCCATGTCCCCCAAAGGTAATGGAGTGGTGGGCACTTATCTGCTAAATATTCAAATTCGAGCTGGCTATATCAAACGTCAGAGAGACCCCAAAGCAGCTAACCATTTTCAGAGAATCTGGGCTTGTTCTAATGAGAGGTAGCTGTGTGTGTTATCGGTCAGTTCAATTGCAATCATTTTTCTTTGTAATTTTTCTCTTGGCTATATGCTGTCTGTTGGCTTATTATTGTTTGACTAATATTGTGTTATTCATTCTCTCTGTCTGGTGCCAGCTGGCAATTATGTCTATATTCATGTTTTTAAACAGGAATGGCTCTGAATAAAAAAAAATGTAAAAGGCTTTGGGGAGATAGGGTGAGAAAGAGAAATGACTGCCTGAAAGAGAGAAAGAGCAGGGTCTGAGTGAGAAAGGCTGTACATTGTAGTAGAAAGAATCACCAATGCCTGAGCAAGAGAGATAAACTATTGCCCGAAGGGGATCCACAGGCTGAAAATTACAGGCAAAAGGAACCAAAGCATGACGGTGTGATCAGAGAGAAAAAGGAAAAATAGCCTGAGCAAGAGATAGAAATCAGGTCCTGACCAAAAGAGAATAACCAAGTCTTGAAAACACAGATGGAGTCCACGGTGTGGGTGTAACACTAGTTGGGCCTGACAGACATTTTCTAGATAAGCAAGGAATTCCACTCTTACCACAAGATGAATGTGATATTAATTATAAAGGCTACGACTGGGTCAATAAACATGTATTATTTCAGATATTTACACATTGCCAATACCATCTGATTACTAATGTATGATGCTTTTAACACCATCACACTATATTACTCAGTCCAGGATTTATTACACCATATCCCCTCACTTCAACAGAATGTACAACTCGCTTTGTAGGGCCTTTCAGGGTAGGTGACATACTTGAATCTTAAAGCATGTTCGCCTCCTTAGCAGGTACAATTTGTGTCTCTGACCGTTGGCTTGTTTGCTGAGAAATAATTCGCTGGACAGGCACAAAAGAATCAGTCAACTGGTATGTGCTCACACCAAACCTATGCATGCACTTTTTAAACACACCATTGCTAATGTGTTTGCAGTGAAAGGTGAACTTTTAAGAGTATGTCTCGTTTTTTTTGTTACGCACTATAATTCTGGCTTTAAGGCACTTTGCATGGTTCTTTGTCACAGCATGCCAACTAATACCAAGCACTCATCTTGAACCAATGAAATTAACCAGTTTACAATTAAAACGATGTACCCTGGAAGTAATTTGCATTTCACCTGTTGACCATGTTATGAACTTGTTATAAACATGAAAAGAGTGGAAAAACAATTTGGTCGAAAACAAAGCTCACTTTTGATGAATTCCCCCCAAACCTATCTTTGGCTGATTTGAGAAGTAAAGAAAGGATGACATCAAGTCAGAGCTTACCGGTGGGAGAGTTAATATGCTGCCTTTATTCAATCTATATATTTGCCTTAATTGCTGCATTCAATGTTGGCAAACTAAAGTGCCGCTACTGCTCAAATAGCCAGGTCTTGAGGTGTTTTCTGAAGGTGAGTTGGTCCTGAGTCAATCGTAGGTGGGCGGGGAGAGAGTTCCACGTCTTGGCAGCCAGGTAGGAGAATGATCTTCCTCCGGTGGTGGTTCTGCGAATCCGTGGGACGGTGGCGAGGCTGGCGAAGCGGAGCTTGCGGGTTGGCGTGTGGAATGTGAGGAGGTTGTTGAGGTATTCGGGGCCCATGTTGTGGAGAGCTTTGTGTGCGTGGGTGAGGAGCCTGAACGTGATCCTCTTGTTGACGGGGAGTCAGTGCAGGTCTTTCAGGTGGGCAGAGATGTGGCTGTGGCGAGGGATGTCGAGAATGAGTCGTGCGGATGCGTTCTGTATGCGCTGGAGTCTTTTCTGTAGTTTGGCCGTGGTTTCAGCGTAGAGGGTCTTCCCGTAGTCCAGTCGGCTGGTGACGAGGGCCTGGGTGACCGCCTTTCTGGTTCCGGTGGGGATCGACCGGAAGATGTTTCGGAGCATGCGCAGGGTGTTGAAGCATGTGGATGAGTTGGCGTTGACTTGCTTGGTCATCGTGAGGGAGGAGTCTAGGATGAATCCCAGGTTGCGTGCGTGGTCCGTGGGTGTCGGTGCAGTGCCCAGCTCTGTGGGCCCCCAGGAGTCATCCCAGGCGGATGGGGATGGTCCTAGGATGAGGACTTCTGTCTTGTCTGAGTTCAGTTTCAGGCGGCTGAGCTTCATCCATTCTGCGACATCTCTCATACCTTCCTGGAAGCTGATTCTGGCGGTGGTGGGGTCTTTGGTGAGGGAGAGTATCAACTGGGTGTCGCCGGAATAGGAGATGATGTTGAGGTTGTGTTTGCGTGCGACGGCGGCGAGGGGGTTCATGTAGATGTTGAAGAGGGTAGGGCTGAGCGAGGAGCTTTGGGGTATGCCGCAGATGATCGCGGTGGTCGTGGAGCGGAAGAGGGGGGAGGCGGAATCGCTGGGTTCTTTCGGAGAGGAATGAGGTGAACCAGTCCAGGGCCTTTCCTTGAATCCCAGTGTTGTGGAGGCGGGTTATTAGGGTGCGATGGCAGACGGTATCGAAGGCGGCTGAGAGGTCTAGGAGGATGAGAGTAGCAGTTTCCCTGTTGTCGAGCAGGGTCTGATGTCGTCGGTGGCCGCGATGAGGGCTGTCTCGGTGCTGTGGTTGGCTCGGAACCCGGTCTGGGATGGGTCAAGGGATCCGTTCGCTTTGAGAATGCAGTCAGCTGTTTATTGATGGTCTTCTCTATTACTTTTGCAGGGAAGGGGAGAAGAGAGATGGGGCGGAAGTTCTTGAGGTCTTTGGGGTCCGCTGTGAGTTTTTTCAGTAGGGCGCTGATTTCTGCGTGCTTCCAGCTCTCTGGGAAGGTGGCGGATGTGTAGGAGTTGTTTATGACGTTCCGGAGTTGGGGTGCGATGATGATATCGGCTTTGTTGAAGATGTGGTGGGGGCATGGGTCAGAGGGTGAGCCGGAGTGGATGGTGTTCATCACGTGGGTGGTGTCTTCAGTGCTGATGGGAGTCCACGCGTTGAGGGTGGTGGTAAGGGGCATTGGTATGGTGGCTGGAGACGGAGCCTCGGTGCTGAAGCTGTCGTGTATATCGGCGATCTTGCGGTGGAAGAACGTGGCGAGGGAATTCTAATTATTTACATATGAACAAATCTTCAAAGAAAAAATTATAATACGGTATATGTATTCAGAAAATAAATTTATATTGATCAGAAGTTGTAGGGGGTACAAAAAGATAAATCGTAAAATACACAATGCAACCAGAAGTTACAGTCTTTTGATGTTACATATACGTCATCGTTACAGTTGTGAACATCTTTTTGAAAATAATTATAAGGCAACGTGACCAGGGTAAACAAAGAATATTTATTACCTTCTATACAGTGATGCAAAGAATAGGTGTGGTTGTTGACGTTTCGGTCTAAAGTTGTCTATATCAGCTAGACCATCTTCAGGAGATTTAATATACAGATGAATTACCCTTAAAAAATGCTAAGAGTAACAATTAGTACTTATAATCCAGAAAAATATGTGGTGGCTGAAACCCCTCCCACTTATACAGCAATCAATGCCCAATGATACTGTGACCGGTGACCAATGATGCATTCGTAAATATGCACTCTGGTCAAAAACACGCATAAATCTGTGTTTCAATGGAGTCAAATTCCAAAATAGTGGCGCTCACTCAAAAGTCGGTGGTCACAGTATCATTAGGCGTTGATTGCTGGATAAGTGGGAGGCATTTCAGCCACCACATATTTTTCTGGATTATAAATACTAATTATTACTCTTGTCATTGCTGGGACTGGGACGCTGCTCTATTCAGAAATCTCATAGGCGACAGACAGGCTCAATCCACACTTTGGACTTCTGCAGGTAAAGGCCTAACAAACTTGTCCTTTAACAATACTGTTTGAATGAAACTTTACTCCCTCTCCTGGCCAAAAAACGAAGTGCAGAATCCCAATTAGATACATTTTAAACAGCACACAGCAGATTACTGCTTTCTCAGAGCACCCTCTGATGTAGAATATCCCGGTTGCTGGGGGGTGGGTTGGTTTCACTGACTTGTTAACACAAAATGGTGTATTGCACTATGAGAACATACAACATAACCAAGTGTTTGATTAATGGTCATGTTACAATACTAGCTAGCCTGACAATGCATTCTCATTTCGTGCAGGCAAAGACTGTATTTTTCTAATACAGAGTGTGATGTACTTACACATTCTAAGATGTCTGCTGTTTTCTCTGTAACCAAATGAACTGTTCAATGGCACTTGTCCTTTGCCTCAGTTGTGTATTCACCAGTAAATGGTTTGTGTCCCCAAACCGACCCTACCCGTGATTAAGGCGTGATCTACGTTGAACCGCGTTGGGCTTGTTCGGATATAGGGATTCAATAATAAGATACAGCAGTATTTATTGATTGATGACCTTTCTTTACTGGACTTGTAGACGAGTGCGCGTCCCGTGCATTGCTGCTGCAATACCCGAAGAAAAATACATATAAATTTGTTTTTTCCATGACAATGAAAAAAAATATGGCCCAATAACACGTTATTTGGAACTACTGCCCTAATAAAAACGCATTCACAAGTTCATGAAATGTAATGGTCAAATTACATATCATTCCCACAGTCTAGTGAAAAGGACAAGAAAAAAACACACTATTTGCTGACTCAGATTGCATATTACAGTGATTTTTCACAAGAAAACATCTGTGCTAATATTAAAAAAGTGTTTTAACTGTGATTTTAACTCACTGAAAGAATTTAACCCCTTTTGGATATAGTTCTTATAAAGGACTGTGTTAAAAACACTCACACAAATGCCACAGCATAACCCATATGGGGACCCTGTTCAGAACAGGGGCCCCCAAATTTGTAATCCAATTTCAGCTCTTTCATGCCCTCTTTGGCAAGTTCAGTGACAGTGAAAAGGCTCACACGTCTAAATGTGTTTTCAACTAATATTCATGGATACTGATGTGTGTTTTCAATATTGGGGCACTGCAGCAGCTTACTAAGATTACTGCAAATAATCTCACCCTCACATTTCTCATACGGAAAGTCCTATTTTTGATCTAAAAAACGTTATGGATGTTGCATGAAACATACACTTTCTCTGCAAATTGTCTGCAGTAGCCTCACACACATCAACCAATTATTAAAGGTCATTAGGGCAAGACTCTCTGCAGAACAGAGCTGGCTCTAACGGGGTGCCCTGAAAGGCTGGGGCTCTGGGCCAGAGCTCACTTTGCCCATGCCTTAAACCGTCTCTGGGCAGATGTGTAGTGTAATTCGCTATTACCACTGCTGAGGGAGTGAGGGGGCATCTGGAGCCAATCAAAGCTTTGCCTCTAGTGAGAAATGCCCCCCCCCCCTTCACTCAAGTGTAATAAATAGCACATTAGCACCTGCCCATCTACATAAATATTACCAGTAGGGGGCCGTATGTGGAAGTGTAGTATCAGATACATTTACGTAGAAATACAGGTGACTATACATGCTGTTAGAAACCTAACATCCAGGATGCCAGATAGTAATCTTCTCTACCCGCTAGGTTCTCTATCAATAATGGATGTAATCTTGTAAAAGAAAAATATATCCTTTTTCTTTAGTCCCCTCACTCACCGGAGTTTCCTCGCGGTGACATGCTTCATCATTGGGGTCCTCCCAACCCGCTGCGGGTTGGGGCGTGCTGCGACTTGTGAACTACGTAGGGGACCAGCCCTGTGAGTACCACTCCAAAGTGTAATGTGAGTAAATGCCTATCAATGAGCATATAAAATAAATCAAATTATATACATACGACACAACAATATTCAGACGTTATTTTTTGTTAGGCCGTGCTGAGCCTCATGGTCATATCGAGGGAGAGGAAGCCCGTGATTCTAAATTCTCACGATGCTTCTCCTTGCCGGATTACCTGCTCGGTGTCCCTTCTAGACCGGTGGTACTCACATGGCTGGTCCCTGTGCTGTCCTGAAGAAGAGCTTATGGGGTACAGCTCGAAAGATGTTGGCACTCTACTAGGGCTCCTGACTCATTGGATCACCAGGAATACCTAGAGACCCACCCCGTTTTTAATATATCAACTAGGAGCAAGAATAAAGCAATTCCGCCCACTAGTCAGATATTTTTAACCCACACCACTCCACCAACACCCATCACTACACCACACATAGTTCCTCACTTTAAGTGCTCCTATGTAGTTCGCAAGTCGCAGCACGCCCCAACCCGCAGTGGGTTGGGAGGACCCCAACGATGAAGCATGTCACCGTGAGGAAACTCCAGTGAGTGAGGGGACTAAAGAAAAAGGATATTTTTTCCTTTTACAAGATTACATCCATTATTGATAGGGATCGGTGCCTTCTTATTCGGCACTTCACTCTCACGCGCAGCGGACGCGCACGGCGGACCGCCGGCGGGTCGCTGAAGGCTCGCCAAAGGCGAGCCCATCTGCGCCGGTCCGTCGCCAGGAGACGGCATCTTTGGTCGATAGGTGCTCAAATGCCTCCTTATGCTCATGAGGAGCTGTTTGCTCTTAAGAGCTATGCGAGATGCAGGGCTCATATGTGGCACCCCGGTTCTCTATGCCCACAATGCGACCAATGTGGCTTCAAGGCCTCAGAGGGTCATCTGATGTCAACAGCCAAAATCCTGGGGGTCAATGATTCCACTAAATTGAAGGTAGTGAGCTTGAACTGTAGGTCCCTAGTGAAACACTATGAAGATGTCCATGAGCTACTTATCGACCACTCCCCTGACCTTCTGTTTCTGACAGAGACTTGGACTACTGCTGACACTTCAGCTGTTCTAACCCTGGCTCTTCCTCCAGGCTACCTGGTCTGTGCCCAGAACAGACCTATGGGAAGGGGTGGTGGTATCGCGATAATTTTTAAAAGTACATATACTTGTACCCTCAACCCCACATGTGTAGCTAATTGTGAGAGTGCGACTTTTAAGGTGAGGGTCTCTGATACTTTTACCCTTACGGGTTTGCTGGTATATCGCCCTCCTGGGCCAGCGAGCGCCTTTCAGGACTCACTGGTGTCGCTCATCTCGACGCTAGCTCTTCATTCAGCAAATTTCACTGTGCTGGGGGACCTCAACCTTCACCTTGAGCGCCGTGATGCACCCTCTATCCAAAAATTCCTAGGTGATCTGGAGGCATGCCAGCTGACTCAGCTAGTCAATGGGCCATCACATCAGGCAGGTCATCTTCTGGACCCAGTATTCACTAACATCCAGGAAGTTAAAATCACTACTCCTAGCACCCTTACCTGGACCGACCATTTCCCAGTCTTTATCTCGATTGAGATCCCAGTCGGCCGCAGGGATGCGCCTCCCCCTTTACGGTGGAGACGCCCGTGGAATAAATTGGATAATGGCCTGTTTGAAACCAGACTGAAAGTATCATGCCCAGTCTGGCCTAGCGACATCGATGAGGCCGACATAGCCTATAGGGAATGGATAAATGAGTCGCTTGACTATTTTATCCCTATCAGACTATCGAGGCCTAAGCGTGTGCAATCTCACCCGTGGTACTCTGAGGCCCTTGCAGATAAAAAAAGGCAATGCAAGTTATTGGAGCGTACTTGGAGACGATCATATGATCATGTGACTAAAACCAACTTTAGATCTGCCACTAAACAATATCATAAACCTATCAAATCATCTAAAGCGATGTACTACGCTGATCTGATCAACTCCAGTACCAACCGCTCCAAAACTATCTTTGCATTAGTGAAGGATCTGACTAAGGCTCCGGAAGGTCCAGGTAATCTGATAGCATCTGATGCACAGTGTGAAGAGCTATCTTGTTTCTTCCTGGACAAAATAAAAGGGATTTATAACTCTATACACCCGGATGGCCATACTATGGCTCCTGGCCCCACCTTAGGTCCTATTTCCTCTCTGTGCCCGCTTCAAACCTTACCACCTATTGAACTGATAGAGATGGAATCCCTGGCTTCCAGGGTTAAGTCGGGTTCCCCGGATGACCCGGTGAAACCTGATCTGTTTAGAGCCTGCCAGGAGTCCATTTTGCGGGAGGGGCTCATGCTGATTAATAACTCTCTTCAGTCAGCAGTCATCCCCAAATCCTGGAAACATGCTATGGTAGTTCCCCTCCTAAAAAAGCCAACGCTAGACCCCGCTAGGCCGGAGAGTTATCGACCGATTTCCCTTCTTCCATATCTTGCTAAAATCACGGAAGCTTATGTGAACTCCATTCTGACCACTCATCTGGAGTCCAATGGAATTCTGGATGAGTCTCAGAATGGTTTCTTTGCCAAACCCAGTACGGAATCGGCTTTACTGTCTGTCACGGAACATCTAAGGGAGGTGCAGGACCAGGGCGAGACCTCATTTGTGATTCTGCTGGACTTGAGTGCGGCCTTTGACACGCTCTCCCACAGGATCTTGTTAGAGCGACTGTGGGAGATCGGAGTCAGAGGGAGTGCCTTGGATTGGTTTGCTTCCTTTCTATCAGACCATTCCTTCCAGGTCCATGCCCCGCCGTTCTCGTCCAGTAGGCACTCGGTGGAGTGTGGGGTCCCGCAGGGCTCTGCACTTAGCCCCACACTGTTTAATGTGTATGTCCGCCCCCTGGCAGTGTTGGCACGAGATCGTGGAATTAGGCTGGTATCGTATGCTGGCGATACTCAGCTTGTCTTCACTATCTCCAAGGACATTGAGCTAGACCAAATCAAATTCCAGGAGGACATCTTGGCTATCTCTAACTGGCTGTCCCAGAACTGTCTCCAGTTAAACTCCTCCAAAACAGAGGTACTTGTCATAGGCAAGGAAACCTAGAGTTGGAACCACCATTGGTGGCCCTCCATATTAGGACCTCCACCTATTCCTAAGGAGGTAGTAAAAAATCTAGGTGTGATGTTGGACAGCTCACTCTCTTTAGTCACATGCCAAAAAAGTGGCGGGCACTTGCTACGGCCGCTTGCGTGCTCTTAAACTCATTCTTGGCTTCTTTGAGCCTCCCACTCGTCCGGTCATAGTCCAGGCGGTAGTCTTATCCCATCTAGACTACTGCAATGTCCTCATGCTGGGCTCTAACCTGACAGTGATCAATAGACTACAGAGAGCTCAGAATGCGGCTGCCCGTACTTTGTTTGCCTTGCCTAAAACCTGCCATATTTCCCCGATTCTTAGTCGCTTGCACTGGTTGCCTATAAACAACGCATCCAATTTAAGACTCTATGCATTACTCACAGAATCCTATATGGCTCTGGTCCACGAATTCTGCAGGGACTGTGTACCCTCTATGCCCCCACGCGCACTCTCCGCTCAGCGGATCTATCCCTTGCTGGCACAATCAAAATCCAGAGAAGTAGAGCTGGTGGCCGCTCTTTCAGGTACCTCGCCCCGAAGCTATGGAATTCGATCCCTCTAAAAGCTCGGGCCACCACGAATCACGTCCTTCAGAAAACAGATTAAAACTTGGCTGTATTCCTCTATCTTCTCACTGGCCGCGTTTCTGTATTTCTTGTTATGGCCATAAGCGCTGGGACGCCCCGTTGCTGGGGTAGCCATGCGCTATACAAGCATAATTAACATAACATAACATAACCTTCTCTACCCGCTAGGTTCTCTTCTATCCGGCATCCCGGATTTTTGGTTTCTCACATACTAGAATAGGAGGGTGAACCTAGCATCCTTCCCTCCGACTCCCCCTTTCTTTCGTATTCCTTTTTTTTTATACATGCTGTTATTCAGTCTAACATCCCATGTGTCACTGGAAACTAGTGGGTCTAGATTGCAATAATGTATTATCTCATGTTTTTTACTACACAATCAAGCGTCTATGTGCTGACGTGTAAGAGTGTACTTCACTAGAAAGTCTGGTATACAGACAATGCCTTCATGGAGTACACTATCATACGTATTTCACTAGCTATCCAGAGGTATGTGTGTCAGTAGCCAGTGTAACATCAGACATTGGTTCCACACCCCAGAGTATAGGTTAACATATTTAGTCAGAAAGTTATATGTGCTTATATATTTTGTATTCTCAAAATCCTTTCACTAGAGTGAGGAGACCATGTAATGTCAGGGTATCTAGGAGCCACTATAAAACATAATGGAATGTATTTCCCCAGGGAGTCATTTATGTGCTGACAAACACTGTAACTTCATGTTCATTTCAACAGTAAATTGTGCTAATATCCACTTTATATATTATTTTCTCTGGAAAGGCAAAAGTAAATGTGCCAGAAGGCAATGTAATGTCATCTGTATGTCACTCAAGAGTATATTATATAATATCACTTATCACCATAGTAAAGGTCTCTTCCCCAACCTAAGAACACTAGTCATACCTTAATCCACCCTAATAAAGGATCCCAGTATCATCAAAGTAATACCATCACCATGATATTTATTCTATTATAACCACAGTATTTTTAAATTCCCGTCCTGAAGGCAATACGACAAATCTTAGAGTAAAACCTGTCTATCCTCAGTGTGCTAACGCCAATGCCTACACTGTACTAGTGACCAGATAACACTATCAATTGTGACAGTACTAAAGACAAGTTTTCATAGTCCTAAAAATACCACCCGCCAAGTGATAATTTCTAATCTTACAAGTAAAACACAAAAACATTAAAAGGCATCATACTCAGAGCACTGCTTTTGTAAACATCTGTGTACTACAACAACCTTGTCTCCCTTCAAAACAGAAACCAACTTGCACCCCAAATCCAATGAGCCGGTGACCACAGAGCCCTGAATCCTCAAAATAAAAGCACCTGTATCTTCAGTATAATAAATCTTTATTCAAAAAATGCACGAGCCCCAGCCGTCAGAGCAATACAGCTCCTATTCTCAAGGGTACTAAACCGCTACCATACTTTATTAGGTCCCCATTTTTAGGGTAATCAACAGGGTAAAACAGTCCAACATAGAGGTCAATAAGTGGTAAATAGAGAGTGACACACCTCAGATATGAGGGACTTAAGCTTTATGCTCTGAACACTAAATCCTTAAAAATAAAGCGCTAGAACTTACACACACATCAAGTACTATTGGCACCCCACTACTAATTTCTCTAGCCTCAATGAAATATAATTTCCATCCTCACTATTTCCCGCTGCCAATGAACGAAAAGACCATTCTGAGTTATAAAATAAGTATCCTGTAAGACTTGGCATCTTTTGACGTGTTTCCCCTAAGTTTTTGCTTTCTGACCTCCCCGTTTTGACTCCGTTTTGGCTGGCATAGTGTTTCTGCACCCTTTTCTCATTGCTTATCAGTGGTAAAGTGCAAGTGCTCCTGTGGTAAATTGTGATATGAATTGGTGTTTCCGTGATTGGGTATTTGATTTACTTGTTAGTCCCTTGTGAAGTGCAGTGAGTGTGACAGAGCCTGTGAATCAAATGCTACTAGCGGACCTGCAGCACAGATTGTGCCACCCACGTGAGTAGCCCTGAAAAGGTAACTCAGACCTGCGGCTGCACTTCCCACAGCAGCACCAGACGCCAGCACTCCTGCTTCAACAGAGAGTTCAATCTGCAATGCGTGTGACTTTGAGGGCCCGACGACTGCAGCACCAACCTCTGGAACAGATGCCTGCGGACGCCGTGCTTTCAGAAGCTCAACGAGAGGTCGCCAACGCCCTGCATTTCTAAAAGGTACTGTTTGCGGGTCTTCCTGACACCGGAGCTGGCCCGTAACTCTGCGGTCAGCCAGAACTGTTTGGATTTGTTTGTTCACGACGCTGAGATAGCCCCGGATTGGGCTATCGACATCAAGGAACTGTTTTTCAAGCATATTTTGATAACCGAATTTACAAACATGCCCCTGTGATGATGTCTCTGCCCAATCCTCACAATCCTATTCTGTAAGTTTTATTGTGATCCAAGGAAACGCTGGCTTATGCCGATTCTAAAAACCATGGGTTTTCGAAGGTGCCCGCCCCGCATTTCTCGCTCTCCAATTTTTGGATGAAGAGTGTTCTGCTAAAGCCATAGCCATAGCATGGGCTGAAAACAAATGCAAAATCACTTTGACTGACCATCAACGCTCACCTCCCTTTCAAAGCACACATTGCCAAGGAAAACAGACAGGAAGACTACAATGTTACATTATTAAATGGTAACATTTGTAGAGCGCTTTAGACCCAAAAGTGTCAAAGCGCTGAGCCAAAAAAGTAGCCTTCTAACGTGAAACAGAACAGCAACAAATGACAGAACTTATAAGGAAAAGGGCCATGTTTTTAGTTGTTTTTAGGTTTTGCCTAGCCGATGAGTACGAAGTACGCACGCGCTAGCAAAATCTTATGTTTTTCTCTGTGGGGTCGGGTATCCGCCCCCTCCTCCCATTGGCTAGCTCCATAAATGGAGGCTAGCCATTGGGAGAAGGCTCTGTCCGTCAATCTCGGACCAGATTCGGGGGCGTTCCCGAGATTTTTTCCATGGGCGTGGTTTCACTCTCCGCTGTTCGGCATCTTGGCCGATGCACGAAGGGGCCGCGACCGCATTTGTTGCTTCCTGGAGGCTCGTCGGCAGAGGCGCGCTCTGATTGGCCGCTGCAGTGGGCCTGTCCCCGTGAGCTGCGCCACCATTGGTTGAAGTATCGCCGCGTCATCAGGATCTGCCCCGCGAGCTGCGCTGTGGGTGGCTGACTCCGGGGAACCCCTCGACGTCATCGGAGGCCAGTGGAAGCTGCGACCGGATTGGACCGCCGCTCGGGAGCAGAGAAGCCGCGACGGAGGCCGTGCCTGCGGGGGTGAGTCTCCGAGTGAGATCGCCGGCCACCCAGCAACCGGTATTGACACCGGCTGAAGAGAGCCGCCGACCGGTGAGTGAGCACACGAAAGGGAGGGGCGCCGGGACACATTGTCGGTGTCCGCCCCTCCCCCGCAGTAGCGCGAGCTCGCGCTCCTTGTGCTTGAGACTTGCAATGCACTTAGAGCAGCTTATTTCCAGGTTTACTCTTCAACCTCACTCCAGGGCTACAGCTAAGATGCCTCTGGTGCTTTAAACATAGCTTCTTTGCTTAAGGTTTGTTTTAATGTTTACATGGCCATACTTCTGGTGCACACATGGTGTGCTCCTTACCACTCCTCTGGCTGGAGGCGTGTTTGAGTGTTTGCATTTTGGATTTGTGGCACAGACATCCTGGGTCATGGCAAACTATGAAGCAGGATTTTGCAATGCTTGTACATTGATAAGGAAGGCCATATGTCATTTGAAGTGAATATGTTCAAAGGTACTGTCCAGTTTGGGTCATCGCCTAAGGAGCCTTTCATTACAGTATCTAAGCCTAAATAACTGCAATCCTACATAATCGTAGGCTTCATTTCATGGTGTTGTCACTAGACGTATGATGAATATTTTAGGAGGCCCTCTGAGTCTCTATCCCGGTCCCTTTGCTAACCGCTCCATTAACTCTGCATTTCAGGCCTGTAACATCTATGTCTTCCACATGTGGCAGCACATCCTGAAGATGGGAATCATTTTCAGTGTCTGGATCCTCCCTTCATGCTGCAATATCCCAGAGGACTCAATACCCAGCTTGCTGCTCTTTAACTGGCATACCCTTGGAGCACAGCTTTCAGAGCAGCAGGTGCAGTGGCACCAGGGCCCACAGATGTGAGGAGCCCATTGCACTTGAATGATGGTTGCCTTTAGCTAACTAAGGGACATTAGAGCATCTTCTCACCTGTATTAGTGCCATGCCACCATTCCTAAGCCACTGTCAAATGATACTGGTGATGGAGTCATCAGAGCGCGCTAGTTTGATTCGAATGCCCATGAAAATCCATTCATTTCATCTATTCATATGAAAATCAATGCCAATAAAACCCAGCTGGAGGTGCAGCACATAAAGCGCAAAGGTAGAGTTATGGGCCAGCTTATCGAAGATGAACAGCAAGTCTCAAAGGATGAAGGCCACTGGCGCAGCACAGGTTCTGGCCTCACACTGTGTCTGGAGTACAGAATGGACCGGACCAAGCAAATCTGACTTAGATGGCCATAAGACAGATGATTTACCTCAATACCTATACAATTTGAAAAGTTAGAGGTGATGGGCATTGTGAACCTTCTGCAGGTTTGTCTGGATAAGGGACTATCCCTTTAGAAGGCACTATGGGTTGAAATGTTCTAAAAGGAAGAGCCTTTAAAATGCGGGACAGGGACCCTTAGTGGGGTCTTACATTGATGTGGAGGTGCCAAGCAGTGTGCAAGAGGAGCTTCAGTCTGAGAACAGAGGATTGTTTTTAGTGAAGTCACTCTGTAATGGGCCATCAGCGCCATGTTTTGTCACTAATGTGCTGACTGGGAGGAGATATAAAGGGGGGAGTTATGCAATTTCTGATAAAGGATCACAGTGTGGATACTTTTAAACTTTAGGAAAACCAGGCTGCACACAGTATATTGAGTAATCCTGTATTTGATTGCACTTTCAGAAGGGACAGCTGAACATAACTGCAATGCTTAGAGCTGGACATTTTGTAGTATAATTGGGAAAAAATATGTTTGTCATTTTCGGGGGTCTCTGAAAATAAATATATATAGGCTGGGCACTAGCTTTCTAATGACACTGCACTTGCACTTTGTAATCTGCATCGAATAAAAGTAATTCTCTACTTTTGTGGTCCGTACCTGCTTTCAAGATCGTGAGTTTGATCGAGTTCAGGATTGTGGAACGAACACACACACACACGAAACGCAAAAAATGCACAAGTGTACTCCTTCCAGATAGATGACGGCAATCAGGATTCAGTTGAAACAAGTTTGCCTTCTGGTGTTGTGCATGCTTCGTGTGTATCTGATTGCAGCATGTGTGCGCGATTTGCAGCGGCTGGGGCAGACCCTGAGAAGGAGGGATACTTCGACAATGTGTTGAAATCTTGCATACATTCACTTGCACCCCAGTAATAATTATTCTGAAGTCTCTTCTTGAGCGTTCCCATGTCCATTGGATTTTTAATTATTTTATGATAATCGGGTAAATTTAATTTCACAGAATCTACAGGTTGATAGAAGGGCCATGCAAACTGGTGTTTCCACAGAGTCTTCACAACCACATTTTGCATGTACTGCAGCTGGTTTGTCTTCCGACCGGGTTTGTTGGGGTTGGGTACTTCAGTAGGAGGAAGGTTGATGGGGCCAAGCATGAGGCTATCGAGCCGCCTGGGCAGAGTTTTATGACATGTCAATTCCCGGGACCTATTGACGTTAATCTACTTGACTTGCAAATGTACCGAGAGAGAAAGGCGTGCTGTTGTTTTGCCCGAGCGCCTCGTTTTGACACGGCTCTTGTTAGGTCCAGACACTACAAGTTGTTTAAGTGACAGCACAGCTGCACAACGTGAGGGGGGCGTGTTTAGGTTCAAACGAGGGGCATGCTCAGTCTTCGCCTTTCAGAAAGCTGTGTTTGGATATACACGGGGAAGTGCAATGTTATATGTAGAAAGCATGCGTTTTGTGTTATATAATATTGTTTTGATTGTAACTGCTCATATTTTGTCAGCCTCTGTTTACATGATCATTGCCGCTCCTGTGGTGCTACTCCCTCGAATAGCCCTGCTGCAAAAAGTGATTTTCCAGAAACTTTCTGGGTAGTTGTCTGCCACTTAGGCCAGATCGCCCTCAACAGGGTCCAGCTTGTCTCTTTTCATTGATTTTTTTTTTGGACGATCTAGTTAATTTAACAGCTACTAAATGTGCAGGCAGTCGGACTTTTAGTGTGTGTGTGTGTGTGTGTTTTTTTTGTTGAAGGGTCGTACCTCATCAGCTGGGATGGGTCGGTGCTAGATGCTACGAATGAGGTGTGTGGAGCTTGCAGTGTGTGGGGCTTGTTGTGTCCTTCTTCCCTCTGTCTGCCTGGTGTTTTGTGCCGTTCCTCCACCTGAACTGAGCCCTTTAAAATAAGACCATGCTCCAAAAAGTACCGCAGCCCCCTGCCCTGAACAATAAAAAACTGCCCCCTACCTCCGTGAAGTACTCTGACTCTGCTCCCTACCCTCCCTTGGCGCCTAAAACTGTCCCCTGCCATGCACCCTACAAAGCCTCGACTTAGTAAACTGTCCCTTCTCTGTGTGCTTCGAGGCCGTAAAATGTAAGCCTAGGCACAAATGGATGGTTGGATTTGTGGGGTAAAATTTTATTTAATGTGATTTTATGTAGCGCGAACTTTACCCGAAGGTGTCAGAGCGCTTTACATAAGAACCAGTTGCCAAACCTAAGGACTTTGATTTACATGCGTTAAGTAAAAGATACAAACAGGAAAACAATTGAAATGTACTAGATGTAGTCACACAAAGAAGAGACTGTTGATTCTCATTATATTTCTATATACATATGGAAGGGATATGAATAGATGTACTGCAAGAGTCACATAAGAATGTTAGAGTAGAAAGGTCTACTGCATATACTAGTGAATACAGTCATCTCTATATACAGAAAAAAATGAGTTATATTTAGAGGGGTCGGAGTGGGACACAGTGGGTGGATGGATGCATGATGGATGGATGTATGCATGATGGATGGGTGGATGCATGGATGGGTTGTTGGTTGGATGGGTTGGTGGATTGCATAAATTGTTGAGGGATTGGCTGTATATATGCATCTATCCATCCACCCATCCATGCATCTATCCATACACCCATCCATACACCCATCCATGCATGCACCCATGCATGCATCCACCAACTCATCCATGCAAGCATTACAACAAGAGCCCGCAGCTCTCCTTCGTCTCTCCTCGCCCCCCCTTCCCTGAGCCCGCAGCTCTCCTTCCTCTCTCCTCGCCCCCCTTCCCTGTGCCCTGCCATTGTAAATGACAATGCCATTCATTTATGTTAAAAAAAATAAAAATAAAAAAAATGTCAAGAGCAATGCCAATAGCTCTAACTTTAACAAAGGCAAAACCATTGCATTGTAAATGCTTGTTTACATGTAGAGAACGGCTTTACTTCTGAGATGTAAGCAGGCAGAGTATTCTAGAGCTTAGCAGCGGCAACCGAGATGGAGCATTCTCCCCATCTGGCTTTCCGATACCTGGGATTTATCACCTTCCTACAGAGGACGGATCTAAGAGGTCTGCATGGGGTGTACAAATGAAAAAGGGAATTCAAATGCCTGGGTCCTTTGTGGTACAATACTAGAAAGACCATGCAGAGAGCTTTGAAAGTGATCCATTTTCTAACTGGGTGCCAGTGCAGGAAAGTGGAGTACTACCATCCAAAACTAACATTAGAAAAACAGTAAAAGCTGGTCTTCTCCCACTCGGATAGTCCTGTTGAATATCTAAAGCCAATAGAAATAGAATTTCTGTATACCTGGCAGAAAAACCAAATCTCATCTATTCAGCACTTCATCATAAGGCAAGAGATCACCAAGCTGGAGATGCAAAAATGCAATAAAGAAACTGCCAAAAAGTAGACATTGTCCAGCAACTCAAGCAGGATCTGGAAGAAAATCCCTACGACATTTGAATAGTATCTATCCTACATAAATCCCCCATAAAAATCTAAGACAAGTCTGATTTACAAAAAAAGTACGCTCTCATTATATTAACCTTTTTACTGCCCGCCCACTGTACAACTTCTCGAATCATGCCTCAGGTAAGCTGGGGCGGAGCGACCCAGAAACTCAGCACAATACGCGGAGTTCCACAAGCGGAGTGCGCTTGGTCATGCCGGTTCAAGTTGATTTTCAGCGCTGGGTGTTTGTCCTGCGGCGGAAAATGAATGCGAATAGCACCATGCGCAGCAAAAGAGAGGGCTGCTTCTTTTCTGCTGCTCGGGTAGATTTTCTACTCGACCGGCAACTTTCTCAACGCGAACAGATGGTTTCTCAAAGATATCGGTCGCGACAACACACAACCGCCCGCATTGAGAAATAAGATCGCAAGCGTTGAGAAATCTCGCCGGGCAGTAGATTTTTACTCGCTCGCTAACTTGACGCTAGGGAGCATGAGCGAGGAAAAATCTCCGCAAGCGGAGTGGAGTTTTTGGGAACTCTGTTTATTCCACGGAAAACTCTGCAAAAGGAGCGGAGTTCACTGCCAGGGTTTAGTCCCAGGTCAGCACTTGAGTGATCAGTGGCTCCCAAGCTAGGTTACCACTCAGTGCAACAATACATCACCCCCAGCCTACTATTATCTTTAGTTATAAAATCAAAGTAACGTATCCTATAGTCCGAGGCAGTAACCATCCAGAGTAATACACCTACAACCTTGCGCAGTAAACCCCCTCATGAAGGCATTGAATCCCCTAGTCCGAGAGCAGTAAATCCTATCCTAAAAGTACTACATCATCCACTTTGAGGGCAGAGAGTCCTTATCCAAAGCACGAAAGACTTCCTTCCTGCTTTCCTCGAAAGTACTAAATCCCTTCCTTCCGAATATTAAAGTCCCCACGTGTACCCTGTACATAATAGTACCCACCTAGACCTCAATGTACACATGAACCTGTGGGCAAAATGCACCGAAATCAATTTGCAATTAATCACACTCTATATGGAAAATAATATTAGAAATCATAGAGCACAAATATCCTACCCTGAAACTTACTACCGGTGTCATAATTATGCCCCCACCTGGAGTAAATCAGCCAGCAAAAGTAATCAATGCCCCTATAATAAGAGCTCGAGTAATAGCCCATCCCCCCACCGCTGTCGAGGCACTGCGTCCCACGGGTAAGGTATACATTAATAGACTGGCAAGAGGCGGTTCTTACCGTCCGAGGGTAGGAGCGACCGGTTCACTTCGCGGCCCCTGGCGGCGGTGTGCGAGCCGGTCTCAGACAAAGGGCCGCCTCCGTGCCCCGGCTCCTCGCGCTCCCTCCTCCTCAACGCTCGCACAGGCACTAGCCCGCGCACGGGGGAGGGGCCGCCTCTTAAGCGGCGGCCATCTTGGGGTCAGGCTGCGCGTGCCCATTCTTTCCGTGTTCTGAGGAAAGAAGTGGCATGATCAGGCTAAGGACCCCTCCACCCAGCATTGATCGCAAAAGGACAAACAGGACTGTTGCCTGACGCCGATATGGACGCTGCCTTGGACACCGATCTGCCTCTATATGCTTAATATACGCAGGCGCATGTGAAGCTGTGTACGATTCAATGTGCTCAGAGAAGCAAGCTGCGCAGGCGCTGTCCGTTGCACTATGCAAGCCGCCATTTTGCCGTCCTTGCTGCTTGCTGTTAGACAGGAAAAAGGTATAAGTGTAGAGCGTCTCCGTTTCCCAAGCTTAGACAATAAACGACGGACAACATTTGCCAAAACCTAGAACTAAAGACAGGGTTTGTTTGCCAATACGTATTTTGACGTCCTTGTCGGTACAACAATTAGAACAATCAATTAAAGTTGGTATTCTACACCTTATATATATATATATATATATATATATTTTTTAATTTTTTTTATTTATTTATTGCCAATTAAATAGATTTTATACGTCAGGACACAAAGTTTGTTACAGTACAGATAAGTAAAGTGCAATGCTGTTCTCTCCTAACGCCCCAGTTTCAAGTACTCTGAATGCCCAGTAGGTGCACAGCAGCTTCAATGTGCCATCGGGTTTGCTTTTTAAACAGCTACTGTTACAAATTTGTGTCGTTGGATCACCTTTGATGACAAAACCCTGCAGAACAAATTCATCTTTTAATCGACTTCTTCGATAGTGGGTCCAGATGATCCACCGCTGCCAGCTGGAGAGCCGCTTGCGCCTGGGAACCCTCCGGGCATACCGCCGTGCACCCCACCATCATCCTGGTACAGCTTGGTGATGATCGGGTTTCACACCTTCTCCAACTCCTTCTACTGATGCTCAAACTCTTCTTTCTCTGCAGTCTGATTCTTATCCAGCCAGGTAAATATTTTGTCGCATTTCTCCATAATCTTCTGTTTGTCCTCTTCAATGATTTTCCCTTGCAGCTTCTCGTCTTCCACTGTGCCTTCATGTTGAATGCATAGGATTCCAGAGAGTTTTTGGACGACACCTTTTCGCGCTGTTTTTCGTCCTCCGCTTTGTATTTCTCAGCCTCTTGGACCATTCGCTCAATATCTTCCTTACTGAGGCGACCTTTGTCGTTTGTGATGGTAATCTTGTTCTCTTTCCCGGTGCTCTTATCCACAGCAGATACATTCAGGATACCATTGGCATCAATGTCAAATGTCACCTCGATCTGAGGAACGCCTGGAGGCGCTGGCGGAATACCAGTCAACTCAAACTTGCCCAACAAGTTGTTATCTTTGGTCATGGCCCACTCGCCTTCGTACACCTGAATCAGTACACCAGTTTGGTTGTCAGAGTAGGTGGTGAAGTTCTGCGTCTGCTTGGTGGGGATGGTGGTGTTTCTTTTGATCAGCACGGTCATGACATGACACCTCCAGCAGTCTCAATACCCAAGGACAATGGGGTGACATCGAGCAACAGCAGATCTTGAACATTTACAGACTTGTCTCCAGAAAGGATGGCCGCCTGCACCGCTGCACCATAAGCCACAGCCTTGACAGGATTAATGCTCTTGTTCAACTCTTCCTGGAGCAACTTCCGGATCTTCGAAATTCGAGTGGACCCTCCGACCAGGACAATGTCATGAATCTGGCTCTTGTCGAGCTTGGCATCACGGAGGGACTTCTCAACGGGATTGAGGGTTCCCCTGGACTACAAGGGGGAGTTAAAATCTTTTTACCCTGAAGAAGTTTCCTCCATGGTACTCACCAAGATGAAAGAAATTGCAGAGGCACACTTGGACAAGACCGTCTCCAATGCTGTCGTGACAGTTCCAGCTTACTTTAACGACTCCCAGCGTCAAGCTACTAAAGATGCAGGCATTGTTGCAGGTCCCAATGTGCTTAGAATCATCAATGAACCTACTGCTGCTGCTATTGCTTATGGTCTAGACAAAAAGGTTGGCGCAGAAAGGAACGTGTTGATCTTTGATCTTGGTGGTGGTACTTTTGATGTCTCCATCCTGACCATTGAAGATGGCATCTTTGAGGTGAAGTCCATGGCAGGTGACACTCACTTGGGAGGGGAAGACTTCGACAACTGAATGGTTAACCACTTTGTGGCAGAGTTCAAGCGCAAGCATAAGAAAGACATAATCGATAACAAGCGAGCAGTTCGACACTTGCGCACAGCCTGTGAACATGCAATACATATTTTAAACAGAATTTTAACAGAAAACAATTGTTTTGTAATTGCATTTATATAGCGCTTACTATCCCTGAACATTGCTAGGAATCAAAGAAATCTGATTTAACAATATTGACACAACAAACATGGTGACAATAAAACAAAATATGTATTAGCAAAAATTAGATGATTCTCTCAAATGATGTGGCAAACGTTCAGTCCAAATAAGTCCATTGTCACTTCCACTCCTGTGCACTGGAACAACAAATTGCCTCCTAAGGGACAGTAAAGGGAACCTCCTCAGGAAGAGGCATCTATGTGGCAGAGCGAGCACCTCTAGAACTTACATAGGAGGGGGTTGTGTGGGGTGGGAGGGGGGTGTTGGGCTTGGGTGGGGGGAGCAATGGGTGCCGTGGTTTCGGCAGGCAAGCTTTGTGACTTTTTGTGTCCGAACTGTTGGGCTAGGGAGTGGAAATGATGGGTTGGCTTTTTGCTGAAGAGCTTTTTGACTTGGGACGGAAATTAGTGGGTTTGGTTTTGGCAGGGGAGCAGTTTGCTTTTTTTGTCTTAACTTTTGGGTTTGCTAGGGGAAGGGTGGGTTTTGTTTGCTGAAGGGAGGGTTTCTGTTTCTTAGGAGTAATCTCTGGAGAGGGAGGCATTCTTTTTGATTTAAGAGGGGTGTTTGGGATGGGGAGGGCATTAGGGCAAGGGTAAACAGGACATCCTTTAGTGGAAAATGGGTGGGATATTCAGGAGGGGTTGAGGTTGGGGAGAGAGAGGGAGAGGATATTTTTGCAGTGTGTGTTGAGGGTGCAGGTGCCTGTGGGTCTGGTGTATGTGCTGAGTGTTTTGTGGTCTGTTGTTTGCTAGGTGTGGGTGAGTGTTGGCGTTTATGTCCCTGAGGTGTGCATCCTTATATGTGTTTGGTGTGGAGGTGAAGGGTGTTTGTGTGGTGCATGTGCAGGGTGTGGTGCATGTAGATGGGGTGGTGCATGTGTGTGTGGGTTTGTAGTGGTCTCTGTCAGTATGCTGGTGGTGGGTGTGAGGGATGGGTCTGTGGTGGTGCGTGCACTGTCAGTGGGTGTGTCAGTGGATAGGGTAGTGAGTATGTCTGTGGTTGTGTATGTGCTGTCAGTGAGTGTGTCAGTGGGGAGGATGATTAGTGTGTCTGTGCTAGTGTGTGAGCTGTCAGTGGATGTGACAGGGAAGAGGGTGGTGAGTGTGTGGTGGTGTGTGTGCTGTTAGTGGGTGTGTCAGTGGAGGGGATGGTGAGTGTGTCTGTGGTGGTGGTTGTGGTGGGTAAATATTTGTCAGTGTGCCTCTGTTTCTTTTGTTTTTTCTTGTGATTTGGGTACTTCTTGTGTCTGTTGAAGTGTCTGCATGCAAATGTTTGTGTGTGCTTTGGACAGGGTTAGGCATGAGGATGGGACAGGGGATGGGAGGTGGGACAGGAGGTTGGGCATGTTGCAAGGCTGCGATCAGGGAGGAGGCCTGATTCTGAAAGGACCTCTGTAGGGCAGACATTCCACTGTAAATACCTTCCAGGAAAGTTGAAGTGGTGCATTGTTGCCTGTGTCTCAATAACTTAATAAGCAAGAGACTTAAGGTTTAATCCAAGTAAAGGAATATTTATTCCAGAAGCAGAGACCCACGACAGCGCCTGTAGACAGAGAGGCAAAGAATGAATAAACCACAACTAGGATTCTAGATTACAGAGTACAGTGACCTAATGCATTCTTATTACCTCACATTTAAATTACATACAATTTTATTGATAAAAAGTAAATACCAAATAACATAAGAGTAACAAATATACAACTCTCTACCCCCCCTTTCAATAACAATGAAAAACAAAAAAACAAAAAGCATGGCAAAACAACACAAGTAATAATATACAAAATCATTAGAACGAAAATAAGCATGTCTGATACGAGAACTACTCAATTGTCTGCAATCACCAGATCCACTTGAGATTTTTTGAACAGCATTTTCATCTATATTATCAGAACGTGAAGCATCACAGTCATCACCTCTGTCCCCTAAAGAACGAGAAGGACAAGCCATGTTCTCATTTAAGTTGCGCACACAAGTGAGATCACCCAGATCAAACCAATCAGTATCAGATTGAGTTTTAATTCGGTTATAGATTATCTTGGTTTATTCATTAAAGCATTTCGATTCCACCATCCACGATCTTGTAATAGAACAACCATTCTAGACACTTTTATAATTTTAACAGGTACAGTAAACCTTGATCGTCCCTTGGCAACCTTAATTGTTTTTTAATAAGAATCCAGTCACCTGGAGACAAAGACGTTACTTTAACATGTTTTTTTTTGTTATAGTTCTCCTTGTACAATGCTTGTTTTTGTTTCACATGTTCTCTTACTGTATGCAAATCCACAGAATGTGCATGATCAACTTTGTCCATCAACCAAGAGGGAGTGAGTAGAGAAATGGGTTTCCTACCTCTCAACAATGCATAAGGAGAAATATCAGAAGTGGAATGAGGTGTTGTATTGTAACTCCAGACTTTTTGACTCACATACTTAAACACATCCAACTTGTTAGCCACTGCAGTTTGCACCCCTTCTTTCAACAACTTGTTTGCTCTCTCAACACGACCCTTAGAGGCCGGACTATATAAAGGTACTAATATGTGTTTAACAGAAACCTCTCCCAGAACATTTTCAAATTCATTAGAAATAAAATGAGTGCCAGTAACACTCTCTTTAGGGAGACCTTCAATTAAAAACAAGCATTTACAATGCAATGGTCTCGGCATCATTAAAGGTAGAGCTATTGGCATTGCTCATGACATTTCTTTTTTTTTAAATCATCAATGGCATTGTCATTTAGATTGCCAATAGCTTAATATTTAAATAAATGGCATTGTCATTTACAATCACAATAGCTACACTTGTTGATTTCAAAGGCAGAACTATTTGGTGGGAATGTTCACACTGCTTCTACCGTGTTTGTGAAAAACACTTTGATGGGGTCTCACACCGCAAGCGTGCACATGCTGCCGGAGGACACATGCACACAGAGGCTTATCTGAAAAGCAGCAATAGCAGCAGCTCCCTTTACACAGAGATAATAGTGGCAGCAAAAGTGAAATAGTGCACATGTCACCAGTGGGAGCACGCACACAGAGGCTTATCTGAAAAGCAGCAATAGCAGCAGCTCCCTTTACACAGAGATAATAGTGGCAGCAAAAGTGAAATAGTGCACATGTCACCAGTGGGAGCACGCACACAGAGGCTTATCTGAAAAGCAGCAATAGCAGCAGCTCCCTTTACACGGAGATAATAGCGGCGGCAAAAGTGAAAGAGTGCACATGCCGCCGGAGGACGTATGCACACGGAGGCTTATCTGCAGGCAAAACAGCTCTTTTCATGCAAAGCGGAGGGAGGGAGGTGGGAGCAGGACGAAGGAGAGCTGCGGGCGGAGGGAGAGGGGACGAGCGGTTTTAAAATGTTATAGAAAAGGAGGAACAACATTAGAACTAAGCAGTCCTGACTGCTTTTACTTCCCACTGCTAATGGGTTTAGTCTGAAATAAATATTTCAAGTCCTGGAACTGTGGTATGTCCAAAAGAAAAAACTACAATACACGGTAAAGTTTTTTCAATTGCTTAGTTTCTTATTCTAAATTATGCTGACCCTACGGCGCCTCTCTCTCGCCCTCATTTGGTGACAATCCGAGCGGCTTGTTTACACTGCGTGATGAAAACCACAGAAGTGAAGCTATTTTCTGTACATTTCTGAGATTGCACAGGAAACTGCTGCTAATGACTTCTCTGTCAGACCAAGAGGACACACCACCTGACAACAGCACACCATCACTTTGCAATATCCCGGACAGACCTCAGCAAACAGCCACAGCTGAGAAATATATCGATGCACAGAGAAGCACTTCGCGTTCACTGAGAGAGAGCCGAGCAGAGCAGCTGGGAAAGAGCCCTCGCACGCACTCCATGCAAACCACCTCTGCCGTCCAGCACAGCCTCCCCCGGCGGACAGCGAGCAAGAGGCCTCCAGGCACTGCTTCCCATCTTACAACCGGCTGTAATAACAAACCCGAAACCGTCTCACACCGCAAGCGTGCACATGCTGCCAGAGGACACATGCACACAGAGGCTTATCTGAAAAGCAGCAATAGCAGCAGCTCCCTTTACAAGACAAGAAAGCATTCGGGGTCAGAAAACCCCTGTGTCATTGATCTGTCCTTGCGCCTAGTTTTAGACTTTATGATGGTCTTGGCTCAACTGAGGGGTAAATGGTCCTACTGGGAAGTACTGAAGGCCAGGTACGAGTCACAAGACTCCCTTTGTCCACATAGGCTAGCACTCCCCAGATGAAGTTTTTGCCACACTTTGCCGCAGGGACCTACAGTCCTACAATGGAGAACAGAGGACATTTTCTCTTAGCTGATGAGTAGGAAGACCCAGGGAATTTAAAGACATAACCGAATGAAGTGCACTATGTATAGCTGGTTCATTCTCATTTGTCACAGACTCACCAAGTGTTGTGAAAAACAGACGGTCATGCTGATGATGTCAAATACGATGAAACTCCAATGTTGGTTGGAAGGGAGAAGACCAGCAAAATGAAAGCAATACTCACATGGGCTCCCACGTCCACACTCTACAGCTGCTCTCCTCAAAACCTGCATGCGCTTGGCGCGGGCACACTCTGGAAGTCAGGCAGCCTTTGTTTGGACGTGGGCGGGGCTCGTAAAAGAAACAGGAAGTAACCGCCGAGGAGGACGTCGGAAACATGCAAGCTCCACGCTGAAGTCCCGGGGCGCTTCAGAGAGACCGGGCGAAAGAGCGAGGGCAGACTGCATGGCAACAGAGGCAACACGGGGCTCCCGAGTGGTGAGGAGACCCCTGCGGCGTGCCAAAAGACGGCCCAGGAACCTGCACACCGAGCCGGTAAGTGAGAGCTTGCAGGCGGGGAGCGGGGGGGGGGGATTGTCTGTGCGTGTACTCTCGTGTGTGGGCGGCGGGGGGAGGGGGGGCCTGGGGAGGTGTAGTGTGTGTCTGTATGTGTGCGCTCGTGTCTGCCTGCGTGTGCATGTGTTGTGAACAGCCTGCTCTGTGTGTGTGTAGGTGCGGCGGCGAAGGGGGGGGGGAGAGAGGAGGTGTGGCTGTGACTGTGATGTGCGCGGCTGTGATGTGCGCATGCGTGAGTGTGCGCGTGCAAGCAGCTGAATCCAGCCGGGGAGAAGCGCGTGACAGTTTTTTGTCCGTCATTCCCCCGTGTCAGCTCGCTATAAGTCTCCAGCCTGACGCATCCTTCGGATGCGATTACAGGCCGAGACCTAAAAAATACTTGTAAAAAGGAAATAACTGACAAAGAATCTGAGCTCCTCACAAAAGAAAAGTACAACCACTTCAAAAAGAAATCAATGATTACAATCAGAAACCTATTATCACTGCCTAATAGGTTCAAGGGACCTGAAAAGTCCAATCCTAACCTTTGCTAGGGACCTTTAGGCCAGTCAACTGGGCACAATGGAGAAGTGGAAGTGTGCCAATGTTTGTCTGAACGAAACACTCAGGACATTTTTCCACAAAAGACTTAACTTGACCATCAATTCCGGCCCACCAATATTTTTCTTTAATCTTGCGAACAGTGCTAGAAATTCCTAAATTTCCCTCATTAGCTAGGGATATCATTTTGCTTCTCAGACCTTCAGGTGGAACAAATGTATCCTCTCTAACCAAAATATCATTGACAATGAACAATTCTGAAGCAACTTGCGAAAAACATCTATCTTGAATAGACATACTTCTGTCACATAGCCAGCCATGGACTCAAAATCTCTTCCACTCTTTCAAGACAAAGATCCTTTTCACAACTTTCAATCCATTCCTTTTCGGACAATTTGACCTCTAGCATTAAGTCACTCACAGTGAAGACAACATCAGAATCATCAGAATCATTATCCTTAATAGGATTATCCACATCACTACATTCCAGAGGCATACGTGACAAACAATCTGCCCTGACATTCTTGCCTCTAGGGATCTATTTGATATCAAAGTTAAATTCATGTAATCTCGCCAGAAGTCTGATAAGTCTAGATTAAGCTTTGTTTGAACAACTGTCACCAAGCATGTACATTAGCGGTTGGTGCTCAGTATAAAGTTGGAACCTTGAGCCCCAAATATACATCTTAAATTTATCAACCGCACATGAACACGCTAAAACCTCCCTCTCGATAGTGCTATAGTTAACTTCAGAACCACTCAAGGTTCTGGAGGCCAAAGCTACGGTATACTCCTGACCATCAATCATTTGACTTAAAACATCACCTAATCCCTTGGAACTTGCATCTACGGTCACAATACATGTCTGACCATATGTAAAAGCTCTAATGGCTGGCGCTTCCAGAATTAATTTTTTAACAGAATCAAATGACTTTTGTGTTGCTTCAGTCCAATTGTACTTAGCATTTTTTTAAATAAATCCCTGAGTAGTTGCACTATAAAGGCATAGCGCTGTACAAAGCGAGCATAATATTCGCTAAGGCCTAAGAATGCCCTTAACAAATCTTTGTCTAGTGGTTTAGGTGCATCCTTGATAGCATTTAGTAAAGACTACTTAGGTTTTATACCGTTGACAGAAATGTTGTGGCCTAAATAGTCAACATCTTGAGTGATGAACTTGCACTTATTTTTATTCGCCTTCATACCAACAGCTTCTAATCTTTCTAAAACTTTTTTAAGTATATAACATGACTCCAATGTATCTGTGTGAATTAAAATGTCGTCTTGAAATGCTTGAATCCCTTTGACATGTGTAAATAATTGGTCCACTAACCTTTGGAAATCACTGGCAGCGGATGCTAAACCGAAAGGCATCTGCTTATACATGTAGATGCCAAAGGGAGTAAAAAATGTCGCAAGAGACTGAGATTCTTTGGAGAGTGAAATCTGATGATATGCTGAACGTAGATCAATAGTGGTGAAATACTTGCTACCCCCAAGATTTGCAAGCATTTCTTGAATTCTGGGTAGGGGATGGCAGTCTACCACTATATTACGATTAAGCACTCTCTAATCCGCACATAGACAAATATCACCTGAGCTCTTACGTGTGACCGCAGCAGCAGAAACCCATTCAGAAGATTCTATACGTGTAATAATGTCTTGTGAGCACTTCATCCAACATTTTTTTATGTCATCCCTGGCAGACAAAGGAACAGGTCTGCATTTCTGAACCACTGGAATGGCATTCTTTTTTAGTCGAATGGTGTGTTGGAACCCTTTAACCAAGCCTACCTTGTTGCTAAATATACGTGAATATTTGGAGAACAAATTACCCAAATCAGAATCTGTACAAGTTTGGAGAATGCTCACTGTTTCAACAGATAAAATGGTTAGGTCACCCAACACAACAGGCTCAGGATGACCAAGTCTTAAAATGATACCTAAATTAGCTTGGTCTTGCCAGCCCAAAATATCACGACCATTAATGGCTACATAAATTTTGGTATAAATCTTGCTACCTTTAAATTTGATGGAATCAGAAAAATAACCAGGCATGATAATATCATAGTCCCAAACGCTTTGGGATTATCATCCGTAGGTTCGAGCAGTACTTTTGACCAACATTTTTTAAAGGTCTTTTCATCTAGTATAGTAATAGGAGAGCCAGAGTCAGCTGTAACATTAATATCAATTAGGCCCACTGATATGTTACACACTGTCCCTTTACATCTTTTGGTATCATTGCGTAAAGTATTGATTTCAATAGTGGACAACGTGTTGCTCATAGCCTCACAAAGAGCACCCTCTTCAACATTAAGAAAATAAACCCTGCTCTTTAAGGCAATGAAGAATTCCAAGTAGAAGGAAGGCGTGATGTTGATACTTGCTTGAACTGTATCTTGATGAGGAGCCAATCAAGTTGAATTATCTGAAAAAGGACAAAATATTAGGAATTGAACATAACGCCCTAAGTAAAGGGGGGAAGAGAATTGGTGGTGAAAAATAATGCATAATAAAAGGCAAAATACAATGGAAAACTGAGTTAAGATCTTAACAAATACATCAACATAATATAAAGTTCTAAGAACAAGACAAATGCAATAAATTGAAAAGATGTTAAAATCCACCCCTGGGAGGGAGGGTTGGGATAATGTTAGCCTCCGTGTCTTTAATGAAATCCAGTTTCTCTGGTCATGGTAATGGGAGAATCGCAATTTCATTACAAGAAAGAAGGCTACCATTATGCATGTTGGTAGTCTAGTAAAACTACGTCAGACATGTGTTCGACAGGTTTGCAGTAGTGTTTAGCAAAGGTATAGGAAATGGACCAGTCTGCTGCCTTAAGAATGTCATCTAACTTACCTCCTTTCCAAAAGGACTAGCTATCCATAGCGCCTCTTAAAGAATGTGCCTGAAATCTTTGGAGATCAGTGCCTGCCAATTGCATTGCCGGTTTAACCCATCCAGCTATGGAAGAAGAAGAGACAGGTTTAAAGGGTTTAACAAAGGAAATAAGAAGTTGGTTTGCACCAGAGGTGCAATGTTGGTTCCCTGTGGGTCTCCTGCGTCACTACCATGGGTGGTTCCTGGTTGACCCAGCGGTTCTACAGGCCCCAGGCCTTGTCTCTATATCTGTCGTAGTTCTTATACCACTTACTTAGTATATGGTTTGTGACGCCCCTAGGGCTAAATGTAAACTGTGCTAATTTACTGTATGCTAAATAAGTTTACTGTATGTACTTTTGCCTCTAGCCTCATAAAGAGACTAGAGGGATGTGTTTGATTAAATACATATATTTTATATATATACCTGGTCTGGTTGTCCTTTCATTTGGTCATTCATGAGATTATAGACTGGTAAAACAAGCTGCTTTACATTCCTTCAAGACTTGGCCTGATGGCTGCTCTCCATAGCTACCACTAGAATAGCTTTCTATTTAGGTTGTCTTTAAATCTACCATCAATAAGGGTTGATTGGACTGGTGCAAGGTGCCCACTAGAATAGTGGACAGCATATGCCAGGCCAACTTCTCACATTGGTGTGCAGCGGTGGGATTCCAGCTTGCTATTTTTTTATCAGATAATCTCAAGTGTTTGATCATTTGAAAACCACTAAAGGTACCAGAGGTATATATAATACAAGCTTAAATACAGTAAGTTCTACTGAACTTAGAGTAGTGTGTCAAGGGCTTAAGCACACCCTTTCTACAACTCAAGAGAGGTTTAGTAAGTAAACAAGTAGTGTAGGTAGTGCATACATCACACCTCACTAGACATGACTTCAAAGGCAGGACCTAGTGGATCTCTGCCAGATGTCAGTCAAGTACAGACATCCAAATATGACACATTCCCTTTTCAAGAGTTAAGGGCTCTGTGTGCTATGAAGAAATTGAAGCCAGGACAGAATCCCAATACCCAACGCCTCATAGAGGCATTGCTGCTAGATGACTTTAGACAGGCCTCAGAGCCTGAAAGGGAAGGCAGTGGGGTGGAGACAGCTGAGGAGGAATGGCCCAGTGGGATACCCCACCAGGACTCAGACTCTGATGCTGACCAGGCAGGTGACAATGACCTAGACCTGGACAATCCAGCTCCTACTAGAGATGAAGAAGGCCAAAGTGGCCCCATCTTTGTCCCCCCAGGAAGAGTTGGGGGTGGGCCTAGAAGACCCAGATCACCTTCAGTGGAATCTGATCATTTTGGCACATAGATAGGGACCGGTGTCTCTTCTCATAGGAGGGAAACCTCCCAGGAGAAGAGACAGCACAAGGTGATAATGGAAGAAGCTCAGCTGAGGATAAGGAGACAAAGAGTAGCCTTAGAAAGGGAGTCCCTGGAGCTTGAAAAAGCTAGATAAAAGATGGGGCTAGAGCCCCATGGTGTCAGCAACTTCCCTAGTGGTAGGGAAAGGTCTTATGACCATAGAAACTTAAACAAGATTGTCCCTTCCTACCAGAGGGGGATGACATCCACAAATGGATAACTGCACTGGAGAGGGCCTGCAAAGTACAGAAGGTACCCCAGGAGCAGTGGGCAGTGATCTTGTGGCTCTCCTTTGCAGACAAAGGTAGAGAAAAGCTCCTCACTGTCAGAGAAGAGGATGCTGACAATTACAAAGTCTTGAAGAGTGCTCTGATTGATAGGTTTGGCCTAACCACTGAACAGTGTAGGTTGAAGTTCAGATACACCCAAAAGGCTCAGACTCAAGACTGGGTTGACTTTGTTGATTGTGCTACTAAGGCTCTGAAAGGTTGGTTACTGGGCAGCAAAGTGCATGATTTTACAGGATTGTACAATTTGATTAGGAGGGAGCAGATCCTTAATAATAGTCAAAAACAGCTTTTACACCAGTACATGGTGGACTCTGATCTGACCTCTCCCCAAGAATTGGGAAAGAAGGCAGACAAATGGGTCAGACCCACGGTAAGGCCTAAGAATCAGGGTGGTGACCAGAAGAAAGATTCTACCAAGTCCCAGGAGAAAGGTGGGGATAAATCTAAAGATATGTCCACAACAGGGCCCCAAAAATCCTCTGAAGGGGGTGGGTCCCAAACACCTTCCTCTCCTACCAAGAAACCTTATTGCCATGTTTGTAAGAAACCTGGCCACTGGAAAACTGACAGCAGTTGCCCAAAAGCCAGCAATAAGGAAAATATTCCTCCAAGTAATACTCCAACGCCTCCTGTTACTACTAGTAGTAATTCCCCAGGTGGTGGGAGTGCCCCCAAGAATTTGGTTGGGTTTTCTTGGGGAACTGAGATGGACTCTGGCCTAACCAGGTCCCCTACTGTAGCAACTCTAGTCTCTGATGGTGGCATGGGGTTTGCCAGTTTCACTGCTTGTCCCAATACCTTGGGTAAGTACAGACAAGAGCCCCACATCAATGGTCAGAAAGCTGTGGCCTATAGGGACACAGGAGCTAATGTCACCATGGTGACAGAGAGACTAGTTCCCTCAGAACAGCTTTTACCTGAGTTCACATACCAGGAGACCAATATTGATGGAGTAAGGACAGATCATGCCATGGCTGTAATATATCTCAGCTGGGGAGGAGTCACTGGCCCAAAGAGAGTGGCAGTGTCCTCAAACATGCCTGTAGATTGTTTACTAGGCAATGATCTAGAGATCTCAGCCTGGGCTGAGGTAGAAAAAGAGCCCCATTCCAAAATGTTAGGTCTTCCTGAAAAGGTTAGGGGGCCCTATCCCAGACAGATTTTAGTGTGGTGAAGCCTGAAACTCTGGATCAATCCACTCAGACAGAGAGCAGTGGGGAGGGAGAAAAGACTTCCTCCCACCAGACTATAGGTGAGGGTCAGCCTCCTCAGGGATCTGACCCTACCTCTTATGACTGAACTGCTACAGAGGTAGTCAGGCCTGGCCTGGCAGGTCCCCTGATGGCAGTGGACCCTTCCAAGGTGGTATCCAGTATGGAGCAGGTAAACTGCTCCTCTCTACCCTGCCTTAGTAGCCCAGGCTGCAGAGGTCAGTGGACCCCCACAGGGTTCCCTGTCCAGAGGACCCCCCCATCAGCAGATTAGGGGCACCCAGTCTAGTTGCCCTAGCTAGGTGAGAATTCCTCAACCCTCTGAGGGAACCCTTTTGACATTGAATAGGGACCACCCCCAGATGGGCTCTGTTGGGCAAAGGCAAACCTAGGACCCAGTGGTCCCAAACCTACCATGTCCCTCCAGTGTCCCAACCAAAGGGACCCAACCCTAAGCTGTAGGCAGCCAAAGGTTGACCCTTAGAGCCAAGTAGAACTCAGTCATGGAAAGCAAGGCCCCATGGTGACCAGTGATCTGAGGAAGCTGAGACCAACCCTATTAGGGCCTCACTTCCCCACTCAGACATCTCACTAGCCTTTTACTTTACCAAAACACACCTCAGGTAGTAATGCCCCATGGTGGAGACCCTCTCATACCCTTAGGGTGAGGGATTGCTTTGTGGACCATAAGACAGGGGGTAACCATGCTAGTGCAGGTACTTCCTTATATGGTCACTTAGTCGAAAAAAGGCACACCTGGACAAGGTTGGCCTCATCTCTTTTCATGGGGGGGGGGGTATGTAGGAAGGTGGAATCTGACTACATGGTTGCCCCCATTTTTTTCCTGGTGCTTTGATGGTTTTTGACTTAGTTTGGCTGGGATCCTACTATTTAGGACCCCAGCCTAGCTGCTTCCTCTCTAAATTGATTGCATGTACTTTAGGTACACTCCAGATTGATTATTGGGTTACCCTTGTGAGTCCATAGTATATGGTAACTTAGGTACCAAGGTAATAGGTACCCCAGAGGCCTACCAGGGGCTGAAGCATGTATTGTGCCACCCCTGAGAAGCCTTCCAAAATGGCACCATAGGTCTGCTACTGCAGCCTGGGTAATGTGGTGCTTGCACCCCTTACTAAGATATAGGCTACCTATATCTACCTTTAACCCCTTCCACGCTAATGACAAAGCCAGCTCGTCATGGGCGTTACCTGCGCTGCGCTCATGACGAGCTGGCTTTGTCATGTAAAGTGGGATTTATGAACTTCCAGCGCACAGCGGGAAAACCCCTAGCACTGTAGTGGTTAATGACAGACAAAATAAAACCTAAAAGTGACTCCTATGGCAGGCCTTAACAATCCTGAAGGCAGAGTGCTTGGTTTTGTGTGAGAGGGTGCCCATGCATGAGCAGGACCCCTCTGCAGCTTTCAGAATCTATTCTCTGATGCTGTTCTGTGATACAGCCATACCATATACTCTTAAGTGCATTATAACCTCGTGATAAATGCTAACTTTGGAATGGCTGCATCAAAACATGTTGTGTTTGGTGTCAAACACTTTGGAATCCTACATCCCCCCCCCCGTCCTGGCGGCGGGGGTAGAATTCCCTCCTAGAGGGAGAAGACATGTACACACGTACCTCACCGGTAATAGTTTAAAAGAGCCCCAGCATCACAAAATGGATGCTGAAGCCACAGACACGAGTCTGACCTCCTGCTGCTGGACAAAACTCTGACAGGGAAGGCCTGGACAATAGGTTTCCTATCACAGGGAGGTGTAACCACCTCCCCAGACAGGCTTTAGTGTATTGGGGCTGGGTGAGTGTAATTACTGAATGCTTTTCAGAAAGTGCTGGAGGCATACTTGGTGTCCCTGTGCATACCCCAGTTCAAACCAGTTGCAGGGGCACTCAGCCCCTGCTCTGGTGCGAGACTGGACAAAGGGTCCCATAGGTGGGACCCTAGTGTAAGTCCAACCCCTAAACTTGGTATAAGTATAGGAACCCAGTCCTTAGGACTTTAGATTGCCCTGGACAAAACTCTGCAACATGTATCTTGGAACTTCGACATTCTATTTCGACTAGACGACGGAAGAAACTCCCTTGGGGTCAAGGAGTGACTACCCTGTTCAAACAGGCACCAAAGAAGCATCTTGCTGGTCTGCATTTCCAAGGCTCCCGCCGGATGCTGCAGGATTTGCAACACAGGACACAGACTTCCAGACATCTCCGAGGCAGACACGCGATCACAGCAAAGCTGAGACCCGCAGCCATCACAAGAGACGTGGGACCGGAACTCCAGGACACTGTGCACATTTGCTAGTGCACCTACTTCCGAGCCTTCCTGAAGTTGTACATTGGGCTACGCGTAGTCCAAGCCCTGAGCACCATCTGCACCGAAGATTGTGGGCCTACAATCCACGAGTATTCCGTGGGCCCTCTTGTAACATTTCTGCATGAGACCACTTCGCGATCCCTGGTCCGTCGACTGGTGGGTCCCCATGAAGATAACTCTTTTGTTTCTTGGGCTACCCTGGTTGCTCCAGATGTGCACTGACTCCCCTCCAAAGGGTGAGTCACTCAGACCTTGCTGGTCTGCTCCGAAGCCAATCTTTGCATTCTGCGTGGGTTGCTGTTGTCAAGGCTTGTTGGGTCCAATCCAGATACCGACACCGCAGCACTCGACATCCGACGTGGGACAGCTTGAATCCAGCTCCTGGTTGTCGTCGACGCCTCCTGGTCCTTGTGGCCAAAGAGTCAAGCTTCACCTTCTGCACCTGAAATCACCCGACATCGGTGGGCATCTTCTCATCGCCTCCCTGGGCACTGGCAAGTGACCCATACTCTGTCCCCTCTGCTTTCAGATTCTTCAGATCTCCGATCCACCCTTGGATCCATCCGGACACTTTCCACTTGGTCACCTGCAGCACCTTTGCGCAGCTCGCCATAGAAAATGACGACAAAACCCGACACGAAAAAACACCTATGCACCCGGCTTCCCTGGGTGAGGTAACACAAGTATTTCGGTGCTCCCTTGGGTCTTGACTATCGAACTGTCTAGTTCTAAAAAGGTTTGCTCCAAGTACACTCCTAAGTGTCCCTAATCTTTAAAATTCTAATCGCAACTTTCTCCATAGAAGTCAATGGTGATTCTCAGCTGTGTTTAGACACTGCACGCGTCCCCGTGGGTCTCCTGCGTCACTACCTTGGGTGGTTCCTGGTTGCCCCTGCGGTTCTACAGGCCCTAGGTCTTGTCTCTATGTCTGTCGTGTTTCTTATACCACTTACTTAGTATATGATTTGTGACGCCCCTAGGGCTAAGTGTATACTGTGCTAATTTACTGTATGCTAAATAAGTTTACTGTATGTACTTTTGCCTCTAGCCTCATAACGAGACTAGAGGGATGTGTTTAGATTAAGTACATATATTTTATATATATACCTGGTGTGGTTCTCCTTTCATTTGGTCATTCACGAGATTATAGACTGGTAAAACAATCTGCTTTACATTCCCTCAAGACTTAGCCTGAAGGCTGTTCTCCACAGCTACCAAAAGGATACCTTTCTATATTGGTTGTCTTTAAACCTACCATCAATAAGGGTCGTTTGGACTGGTGCAAGGTGCCCACTAGAATAGTGGACAGCATATGCCAGGCCGCCTTCTCACAACATGCACGTTAGTGCATGAAGATTCGGTAGCCTGTGGAACTTCTTTGAAGGAATGCAGCCGAAGTTAAGATGCACACCAATGCGGAATGCTAAAACAATGGAAGAGTTGGAATCTGGAGCCGTGGAATGCCAGGTTTGTTCAAAGGCAAACAAGCTCCTCCCTCCCACCTCCCCTTCTTTTGGTGGCCGCTGTGGGGCTGGCACGCCAAAAGGCCCATCTGCGCCCGTCCGTGCCTGGACTACACCCAGCGCCAGACTCCCTGGCCCCTGCAAATGCCATGACAACCAACGTCACTACGATGCCAGCACCCTCCACACACTCAATGCCGGCAAATCACACACCTGCTTCCTGGCCACCCCGAAGCGCACCCAAGGGACCTTCTCCTGCCGGAGCTGCAGCTTCACCAGCCTCCAAGCCGCCAAATTGCCCACCGTGACAAGACGCAACCACCTCAGATGCATACTTCTCAACACATGCCCCGCCTGCACGCACGCCATTGAACTCTGGGACCTACTCGACTCCTCCTCCCCGGACGTCGACTTCCTGATGGATACCTGGATGTACCCCTCCTCGGCACCTGACATCGCCATAGCCATCCTTGACAGCTACAAGATCACCTGCAGGGACCCACCAACGGAGCTGGAGGAGGAATCGCCATCGTCCACAGAAACACCAAGTGAATCTCGACTGGCACCGACGACACCCTGAGTGCCGCCGAACACCTGCTCTTCCAGATCCACATCGACCTCAACCCCACCCTCAAAGGAACCCTCATCTACAGACCCTCCAGCCCCGGCCACAGTTCAGCGACTCCATCGCTGACTTCGTCAGCACGCACGCCCTGGCATCCACGGACTACATCCTCCTCGGAGACCTGAACTTCTACCTCGAGAACACCAACAACAGCTCGTCACGTCTCCCACCCACTCCGTCAGACACACGCTCGACCCCATCTTCTCTGCAAGCAACCACGTCACCTTTAGCCACACCACCGAACTCCACAGGACCGACCACTGCTGCATCCACTTCACCTTCGAGAAGCCCACCGCACACCACCACACACAACGGGCCCCCCGCCGCAGCTGGAGCAAAGTCACCGAAGACCAGCTAATCACCACCCTCACCCGAAACCCACCAACTGACACCACCGACACTGACACCGCCGCCCGCAACCTCAGGCATTGGATCGACGACTGCACAAACACTCTCGCCCCGATCAAGAAACCCTCTAACAGACGGACCTACAGAAAAGCCACCTGGTTCACCGCCAACTTCCAGGTATCCAAGCAGGCCTGCGATAGGCTCGCAATGCAGCCTACAAGAGCGCCATCCGTAGACACCACCAACTCATCTGTACCGCCAAAAGGACCTCCTTCAAAGAACGCATGGACAACAATGCACACAACAGCAAAGAGCTCTTCAACATCGTGAAGAAACTGTCCAACCCCAGCTCCAACTCTAACGACATCCTGTCATCGCAAGACCTCTGTGACTCCCTAGCCACCTTTGTTCCACCACAAGATCGCAGACATCCATGACAGCTTCAACAACCAGGCCCCCGACAGCCACCAATACCTCAGACTCACCTCCCCCCAGCCACACCGACCCCCTTCTCTCCTGGACCCACGTCAACAACAACAACACCATCAAATTCATGAACACCATCCACTCCGGCTCACCATCAGACCACTGCCCACACCACATCTTCAACAATGCACGGTCCACCATCGCACCCCATCTCTGCAAGATCATCAACAGCTCCTTCGAGACCGCCACCTTCCCGGAGAGCTTGAAGCACGCCAAAATCATCGCCTTACTCCAGAAACCCAAGGCGGACCCCCAGGACCTCAAGAACTTCCGGCTCATCTCCCTACTCCTGTTCCTGTCGAAAGTCATCGAGAAGATTGTCAACAGGCAACTGACCTCCTTCCTCGAAAAGAACAACATCCTGGACCAGTCCCAATCCGGCTTCCGCAGCAACCACAGCACCGAAACAGCCCTCATCGCCGCAACCAACGACATCAGGGCCCTGCTGGACAACGGAGAAACCGCAGCCCTCATCCTCCTGGACCTTTCGGCTGCCTTCGACACCGTCTGCCACCACACCCTATGCACACACCTCCACAACGCAGGGATCCACAGCAAAGCCCTGTAATTGGACCACCTCCTTCCTCACCGGCAGAACCCAGAGTGTCCGCCTCCCTCCATTCCGACCTAAAGACACCAAGATCATCTGCGGCATACCCCAAGGATCGTCCCTCAGTCCGACACTCTTCAACGTCTACTTGGCACCGCCTGACAACATCGTCGGAACGCACGACCTCAACATCATGTCATACGCCGACGACACCCAGCTGATCCTCTCCCTCACCAAGGCCCCCAACATCGCCAAAACCAACCTCCACGAAGTAATGAAGGCCATCGCCGAATGGATGAAGAACAGCCCCCTGAAATTGAACTCTGACAAGACGGAGGTCCTCATCATCAGACCCACCCCCTCTGCTTGGGACGACTCATGGTGGCCGCCCGCGTTGGGAGCTGCACAGACGACCACGCACGCAACCTGGGGGTCATCCTGGACTCATCGCTGTCTATGACCCAGCAAGTCAAGGCCGTCTCCTCCTCCTGCTTCAACACCCTCCACATGCTCCACAAGATCTACAGATGGATCCCCACCGGAACCAGAAGGACAGTCACCCAGGCCCTCGTCAGCAGCAGCCTGGACTACGGCAACGCTCTCTACGCGGGAACCTCAGCCAAACTCCAGAAACTACTACAACGCATACAGAACGCCTCTGCACGCCTCACCCTCGACATCCCCCGCCACAGCCACATTACAACCCACTTGAAAGACCTGCACTGGATCCCCATCAACAAGAGGATCACCTTCAAGCTTCTCACCAACATTCACAAAGTACTCCACAACACTGGACCAGCGTACCTCAACAAACGACTCACCTTCTACATCCTGATCCGCCAGCTTCGCTCCGCTGACCTCGCCCTCGCCATCATCCCCCGCATCCAAAGAGTGACCGCCGGTGGCAGATCATTCTCCCACCTCGCTGCCAAGACTTGGAACACGCTTCCCATCCGCATGCGACAGACCCAGGACCTACTGACCTTCTCAAGACCTGGCTGTTCGAGTAGTAGCAGCACCCCACCTCAGCGGCTTGAGACTCTCACCGGTGAGTGTTGCGCTCTACAAATGGATTGATTGATTGAAATAACAGTACCTTAAAGTTGTTGCGCGCATTCAGCGTCAAGTCCAGATCTCTGGAAAGATCAGTGTTGATGTAATCAGCTGTAGAGACAATGCAAAGTATATCTGTGAAAGGCAGTCTGTACCTCAAGCCTTCTTGTAGTAGCAAGTAGGAAGTGCAGACACCAAATAAATTAGGAAAATGAAGACGAGTAATCCACTTCCAGTAATAGGAAGAAGGAAACAGATGGTCGGTGGGTCCTCTGAAAAAACTCCAAATCGTCGCCAATAAATGTTGCATGTGTCTCAATAACTTAATAAGCAAGAGACTCCAGGTTTAATCCAAGTAAAGGAATATTTATTTAAAGTACAGTGCCCTAATGCATTCTTATTACCTCACATTCAAATTACATTCAACTTTATTGATAAGAAGTAAATACCAAAGAACATAAGTGTAACAAATATACAACTCTCTACATGCATCTAGTAGTTAAGTACTTAGATGGCATTCAGCAGGGCAGTCTGCCCTACAGCGATTGTGTGTGGGAGGCCAACAGCCTCCTCACAGAGCGCAACCAGGCCAATAGGGGCAGAGAGTAAGGTGCCTGGGGCAAAGCAGACCGCACTCTTTTTAGGAGTGCAGGGCAGGCCAGATGAAGGGGAGCAGCATGGTGGGTGGAGATTGGGATTTGGGGTGGCAGACAAGGATGCAGGTGTAACACTTCTTGGCGGGTCCACCACCTGTTGAAAATGTACTAGAGCTGAAGACCTCCAAAGCACTCCCCTCACCCTCCGTGAGACTAGGTCCCTCGCTGCCGCTGGTGTTTCCAGAACCGCATTGGGTAGCTGCTTCCCCCTCCTGTCTGCCATGCTCTCCTTCACCATCACCTTATGCCAAAGATGCTGTTAAGACATATACAATAGATCACTGTATCTGTGTAAATGGAACTGGTCATGAACTTATATCACAATACATTTAACAGGATTTCACATTACACCTGCTTTAGCCTCTCCAACTTTGTTTAGACATTATCATAATCCCATGCATGTAGGCAACATTACCTGAAACTATTTGGTCACAGGTTGGTCATTTCACCTGATTGCTAGAAGCTCACTTGGCACTGGGCTGTAAGCTATAACGTGAGCACTTCAGTCAAGCATTTAATAGGGATAGACAATTTTGGCAGATGCTCTTCGCAGACCTTTGATCATGAGTAGGAACTGGATGTGAGTCAGCTGTCTCTGATCTGAAATCTCTGTGCCAGTGAACTCCACAAAGTAACCTTTTTCTGACCAACCTGACCACCAAATGCGTCTTGTTCAGCAGTTGATGGAGGTACCCAAGGTCTCTATGGTAGGCTTTTTGACAATCTTATTTAGGAATCAAAGGGTCTGTTTGAAAGACACATAGAAATATGCCGGATTACTGTGCAAGATGAAGAAAGAACCATACAGAGGCTTTCAGAGCTGTGGCAAATGATGATGATATCTACAACCAAAATCATACTGGCTCTCATCAGGCCAAGTAATTAACCACAGTTTATTGTCCTTTCAATGACAGCATCACTGTTAAGGACTTAGAATTTGTCTCTTCCGAACTCCTGGAATACTGCAAGCACATTTCAGAAACATTCAGAGCACCATATACTCTTCAAAGCTTTGTTATGAAATGGACATGTTTCACAGTGTGAGCACGTTCCTGGACCCACTCTTGATGTCTCCACATCATTGTCTGCATTATCTGCTCTATATGATGAGATCAGGGCTAAAATACTCCTCCATCAAAGCCATTTCTAGATACCACGAAAGCCAGCCATATTCTTAGTGCGCAAGCATAATTGAGGATCTCATAAGGGGGCTCTTTCGTTCACCTTTACATGTCTTGCTCCATCTTGAAAACATAATATTCTCCTGTTACCTTTATGAAGGCCCTTTTCAAGTTCATTCATAGCAATTTCTCTACCTTCTTTCATGGAAAATGGCTGCCTTGCTTGCAGTCACCTAGGCCAGAATGGTAAGGTAAATCAAGCTGTTTCCATCCATCCAATATCTCTTAATGTCAAGAGATATTTAAAGTTCTACTTGGTGAAAACAAGAACTTTTTCACTTATACCAACTCTATGTAACTCTTGATCAAGCTAATGAAAGCAAAGCCTTGTGGTAGCAGAGCTTAACAAAACAGACTGTGCCCTGCATTACTGCAGTTCCCTATCATGTAGGCAGAATGATATTTAGGGAGAGTCAAAGCTCAGTCTACTACCAGAGGCATATCTGCTACAGACACTTATTATTCTATGTTTTAACATGTATATAAGTGACTGCATAAAGAAGTTAGGGCCATATGTAGGAGACGCAATACAGGTCGGTAATGGTGAAATTCGGTAAATTTCACCGTTACCGACTGGTATTTAGGGATGTGAGATGTAGGAGGCTGGTTTCAGGATTCGGTAATTTACCAATTCATAAAATACCGATTCGGTAAATTACCAATTCATAAAATACCGATTCGGTAAATTACCGAATTCTGAAACCTATGTAGGAGGCACTCAAGTGAGTGCATTTTTGCATTCAGGATCGTTATTTACCACCAACTATAAGTTGGTGGTAAATAACGAATACCTTTAAAAAAGCATTTTTTTGCTTTTTAGGGCATGTATGTGTGCCACATGTGCACACAAGCACGATTCAGGGGTTCAACAGGGTGTCAATGTGACACCCTGCCACCCTTGGATATGTTCCCCCTATTACCAATACGGTATTTACCGAATCGGTAATAGTGAATGGCTTCCCATTCATTCCTATGGGCCTCCAGGCCCATAGAAATGAGTGGGAATTACCGAATCAGTATTTACTGAATCGGTAATGCCACATATTACCGTTTCGGTAAATTTTACCGAATTATTACCTACATACTATTTACCAATTTTCAAATACCGAATCGGTAAAATTCGGTATTTAAAAATCGGTAAATAGTAATTACCTACATATGGCCCTAAATCTTTTATCATAACTATTTGTCTACAATTGCTTCACTATTGAATTACAAAAAATAAAAAAAATAAAAAATACATTAATTTAAAGTACTCTGTCAACTATTCTGGTCCACGTTATCCTTTTCTGAGGCAGGGGTGTATTTTGGACTTTTGCCCAAACAATTGTGGCTCTACTTTATGATTTCATCCACCATGACTGACAATTCTCCCTCTGTAAAATGGGGACTTTTGGTGCCAGGTATCATGGAGAAAATTATATAATTAAATTATATTGAATGTACACAAAGGAACAAGTGAAATTCAAAAATAAAGGGAGAAGAAACAGGGAGAACAGCAAAAAAACCCTGGTAGTCTTATGGGAATCAGCTTCAGTGTCGTTGTGCTGTGAAATGGCAAAGGATCATGGTCTGAAATTGGGTTTGTTTTACAATGTAGTAGGCAGGTGTTCACAATTGTGCAACTGACATCAGGTGTATGATGCTAGATCATCACTACAATCACAAAAGCAGTGCAATGCTCTCCGCGTCCTGCTATGGACTCACTCCGCTGGCAGAACGCCGCTGTGAGACCGCCAGACCACTGTATTATGTAAACAGGCTCGGTGCAACCACGTCGCCCTGACAGCGACTGTAGGAAAGTAGGATCTACTTCTTATGGTTACCCCCACTTTTTGATTCATGTGACACTGTTTCTGACTAGTCTGACTGGGATTCTGTTAATCAGGACCCCAGTCTATCTGCTTTCACCCTAAAATGTGATCCCATGTACTTAGGTACACTCCAGATTGGATACTGGGGTACCTTTGTCAGTCCCTAGTATATAGTACCCATGTACCCAGGGCATAAGTACCCCAGGGCCTACTATGGGCTGAAGCATGTATTATGCCACCATTGAGAGACCATGCAAAATGGAACTACAGGCCTGCCATTGCCACCTGTGTAAGATGGAGCATGCACCTTTTACTTTAGATATAGGTTTCCTATATCTATGGGTCACTGCACTTAAAACTTATGAGTCACCCCTATAGCAGGCCTTAACAATCCTGAAGGCAGGGTGCTTGGTTCTAAGTGAGAGGGTGCCCCTGCATGAGCAGGACATCCCTGCAGCCTACAGAGTTCTTTCTCCCGGGTTGTCAGTGTATTAGCCATTTACGACCTATAGAGTGGCATTATGCGACTGCGTAATGACCAACTCTAAAACGGCTGAAAGTAACCCTATCATGTTTGGTATCAAACATTGTGGAATCATACCCCCAGTGTGGGAGCCTTCTAGTCCCAGGCAGCCCAAAAGGGTTGCTGCCGACCAGAGGCACATTTCTGCTCTCCTGCTGCTGAGCCAAGCTTGAGCAGGGGAAGACAGAACAATAGGCATCCTATCACAGGGAGGTGTGACCACCTCCCAGACAGGATTTAGTGTATTAGGCCTGGGTGCGCTTGCCAGCGACCGAAAGTCTGCATGAGGGGCACATTTGGTGTCCCTGTGGATAGTCAAGTTCAAACCAGTCCTGGGAGCTGTTGGCTCCTGCTCTGGTGCAAAACTGGACAAAAGACATGGGAGTAACTTCCCCACTGTCCTGACCCTAACCTGGGAGGGTCCCTTGAATCTGTCCAAACCTCTCCCATGGGTACAAAAGAGATTACCTGGCTGTAGAACCCTAGATTTGATGTGGACACGATTCTGAACCAGAAACCACTGAACTTCGACCGTCTGGACACCCTGGACTTTGCTGGACTTCGTTTGGGCCTGATTTCTTCTCCCTCTCAGTTTCTAGCATCGTCTGTGCCCGTGCATCATACAGGTTCTGTGCAGGACCTGTGGAGCATCAAGGACAACCAAAGACATTTCCCTTGGAGTGAAGGAGTCACTCCACTCCCCTGCAGTCGCAGGCACTGTAATGCAACTGACCGGTCTGCTGATCCTGAACTCATGAACTCCTGCAGACCCCGAAGGCTACAGCAACACAAAAGGTGGGTTCCACATCCCTCGAGGTCCGAGCTGCCCTCTCAGCAAGTTTGAGGTCAGACTCCCTCATGGGGGCTGCAATACCCGTACCCCTGTGCGCTGCGTACTTTTGCAAGTGCATATGTTTGTTGGTGTTTCCGAAACAAGTACACTGGACTCCGAGTAGTTCCAACCTCTGGCACCATTTCCACCAAACAAATGTGGGCTCCTCAGACTGAGTGCTCTGTGGGCTGTTGCTTTGTAATTCTGCTTGAGGTCCACTCACAACTCTTTTGCCTATGGCCTGTGGGTCCTCGTGAGGATCAACACTGCTTTTCCTGGGCTCCCCTGGTTGCTCCAGGCTTGACCAGACTCCCCAGTGTTCGTTGAGTCTCTTGGGCCTTGCTGGTCCAAACCATAACTCCTCTTGACCATCTTCCTAGGTTGCTGCTCCAAGGCTTGTTGGTGCTCCAACCGGACACCGACCTCTCAGCACTCGACATCCTTTGTGGGACAGCTCGTATCCAGCTCCTGGTTGTCCTTGGCATCTCCTGGTCCTGGTGACTGTAGAGTCAAGAACCCCCTCAACGCTACTGAGGCACCCGACATCGGTGGGCATTCATCTACTGAGGCCCTGGCCACTCTTGAGTGACCCAGACTCTGTCTCCTCTGCTTTCAGGCTCTTTTTGACACAAATCCACCTTTGGATTCCAACAGACACTTTTCTTCTTTCCCTCAGTGGCCTTACCTTGAAGTCCTCCATTGAGATCGACTGCGGTTCCCGACAACACTTCAGCCCTATGCACCCGGCTTCCTTGGATAGATAACTGATAATATGGTATCCACGGGTGGGGTGGCTCTTCAACCTCCTATGACGCAAAGGGCTTCTTTATAATCCACTGGGAAGGGTCCTTAAACTTTCAAACTGCGACTGAGACTCTCCCATTGAATTGTACGTAGCACGCAGTCGTGTTCTTACATTACACCCGTCCTCCGTGGGGTCCCTATTTACTCACCTTGGGTGGTTCCTTGGGATCCCAGCATTTCTACATCCTCTAGACACTGTCTTGTCTCGAGTTGTGGTTCTTATACCACTATTTTAGTATAGAGTTTGGTCTTCCTCTGGAGCCCACTGTGTGTTAGTGCTACTTACTATTGTTTCTATGCTACAGTATTGTGTGCTTTGTATTTATATGCATGTAGCAGATACTGTGAAGTATTTTGAATGTGTTATAATAATAAATACATCTTTTTATAACTACTGTGAGGTTCTCCTTTCATTTAACCAATATAATAAGGTTGTATTCTGGTAAAACAAGCTGCTTAATATTCCTTCAAGACTAAGCCTGAAGGCTGCTCTTCACAGCTACCACTTGGATAGCTTTTTAAGGTTATCTTTGACCTCTTAAATCACCATAAGGGTTGTTTGGACTGGTTCAAGGTGCCCACTTTAATTAGTGGACAGCATATACCAGGCCAACTTCTCACAACGACGAAGTACTAATCGCCAACATAGTGGTCCACAGCGTTGGCTGTGGTGTGCCACAGCCACCACCGGAACCACTCTGTTGAGGGCGCTGCAAGTAAGCCTGCCTACATCTTAATCCTGCTGATGGTCTGCTGTCAGCTTGACAGAGTACTAGGGACCACCGCTGCGCTGGGACAGCAGGACTACCATGAAGAACTAAATCGGGCCCTTAGTGTGTGACTCACGTAGGCTGCCAGTTCGCAACTGCCTGGGGGAGTGTGTCTGCTATCAGAGCGCTTCACTGGTGATGGTCTCAGTGGTACTTGTTGTGCTGCTCTGGTGGCATAGAACTGCAGGAACTCTCAGAGGGACCGGCTCAGGGCTGCTGCTGCAAGTCAAGCGTCATGAAGAGTTAGCTGACTGCAGACGTGAAGTCGTCAGGGTTGTCATTCTGTGCTCCCTCTGTGATTACTAGCACTGGGCAGCAACTGCAGACTACCAGCTCTTCTCTTGACTAGACCCAGCCCAAGCAACTCAGGAGACACTTGATTCATACTAGCACTGGATACACAGTTCAGCGTAGGGTTATCACAATATTCAGAAATAGCACGGCGCTCAACAGATAGTGGGTATAAGGTAATTTTTGTAGCTAGTAGTTGTTGGTGCTGCTTGATCAGAGATAACCCTGTTCTCTGGGAGAGAAGGGGGAGAGGAGCTCTGCCTTCTGTATGTCTGTATGCAAGGTCAAGCGCACACAACCTAAGTATGTTCAACGGTTGGTTGTGTATCTTTTGATGGAAGGATAAGATCAGACTTCACTTTAGTTGTTTCTTTCCTTGTTTATTATATCCATTGACAGAGTTTGTTTATACACGAAAACCAGCCGACACGTGTTTCGTCAAAAAGCGGGGTAGACCCGTGACTCTTCAGGGCTGTCGGACTTAGGGCTGCGGGCAGTATCGTCGGACCGGTGATAATTCCAACTCGGTCCTAGTCGGGCGTCAAATAATATACGTGGACGTAAAGGGAGTACATCCTTTGTGTCCAATGGATCTATGAAGTATAGATTGTGCCGCCGTCGGGTATGTGGTCGGTCACACAGGGGCAAGCAAATCCGCTTGGCCCATCATTTCAGCTTGTTGCCAAGCCGATTTAGAGTGGAGTCATCTGTCGGTTCTTCGGCTGAAATGATGGGCCAAGCGGATTTGCTTGCCCCTGTGTGACCGACCACATACCCGACGGCGGCACAATCATAGATCCATTGGACACAAAGGAAGTACTCCCTTTACGTCCACGTATATTATTTGACACCCGACTAGGACCGGGTTGGAATTATCACCGGTCCGACGATACTGCCCGCAGCCCTAATTCCGACAGCCCTGAAGAGTCACGGGTCTACCCCGCTTTTTGACGAAACACGTGTCGGCTGGTTTTCGTGTATAAACAAACTCTGTCAATGGATATAATAAACAAGGAAAGAAACAACTAAAGTGAAGTCTGATCTTATCCTTCCATCAAAAGATACACAACCAACCGTTGAACATACTTAGGTTGTGTGCGCTTGACCTTGCATACATACTAGCACTGGATGCTTGGCTACATTAATGTGGCACTCTGAGGTTAATATTAATGAACTCAAATCAACTCCCGGGGCGCGCACCCAGAGTTCATTGAGGTGTATTAAGACGGCACACACATGCTGAATAGCGCGCTTAATACCGGCACATTTACTGCAGCTACTCATAGCATAGCGTGCCTAGGGAGCTGTCAAGGGGGCGCTATAGATGCAGAGATGTTTTAAGGCATGGGCAAAGTTGGTTCTGGCCCAGTTCCCCAGCCTTTCAGGGGACCCCCTGATAGAGCCAGCTCTGTTCTGCAAAGGCTTGCTCTGATGACCTTGAATACGTTTTCAACAGATTGTTTTAAATACTGTTACTCTTTCATTTATTTACTGATGTGAGTGATGTGTGAAAGTTTAATACAGACATTTTGCAGGGAAATTGTGGGTTCATGTTTCATGCAACAAGCATAAATAATGTTTCCTTTAGATCAAAACAAGACATCATATATGAGAAATGGAAGGGTGTCACAGAGATTATTTGCAGTAATATTAGTGAGATGCTGCTGTGTTACAATATTGAAAACACACATCACTATCAATGAATATTGGATGTAACAACTTTAGGATTTGTACGAGTGTGCCTGTGCAATTTTAGTGACTTGACCAAAGAGAGCATGAAAGAGCTGAAATTGGATCATACACTCAAAACTGTTCCAAAGAGGGGCCCCCACAAGACAATCAGCCCATGTCCCCAAAATCTTTAAGATGCCCCTGCATGGACAATCTGATAAAGATTAGACCTTTACTTCTAAGGGTAGCTAATTGGATTAAATCTGAGGCTAGTTTAATGAGAGCAACACTCCAAGACAGTTTATCCTTGGAAAAATGTTATGATATACCTTGGCTAAACTGAGGGGCCAAGAGTTTTTAGAAAAGCCAGAATCTATAAATGTTAGACCTGGCATTTTTGGTGTGTTTCCCCTTTCTTTTTGCTTTCTGGCCTCCTGTTTTTGATGGTTTGCTGGATTTCGTTTTTGCTTGTTTAGTGCCTATGCGTACTTTCGCACTGCTGTTCAGTGTTAGAGTGCTCCTAATGTAAATTGTGTTATGATTGGTTGTTCATGATTGGCATACTTGATTTACTACTACGTCCCTGGTACAGTGCAATGTGATTGCCTAGGGCCTTTAAATCAAATGCTACTAGTGAGCCTAATACACTGGTTGTGCCACCCACACAAGTAGCCTCTCAAATGTGTCTCAGACCTGCCACTGCAGTGTATGCACGCAGCTTCTAACTGCCATGTCGGCATGGCAAGTGCACCCACTTACCAGGACCTAACCTTCCTTTTTCTTACATGTAAGCCACCCCTCAGGTAGGCCCAATGCAGCAGCCCTGGAAGCAGGGTGCAGGGCATGTGAAAGGTAGGACATGTGGTAGTGTGTTTCACATGTCCTAATAGTGAAATAATGTGATTTCGTTTTTCACTATTGAAAGGCTGTCTGTCCCATAGGTTATAATTGGAGCTGCCTTGTAACATCTTACAAGTGTATCTTTCCATTGGAACAAGATAGAGAAATGGAGTTTAGGCTTCCTGAACTCAGAATTTAAAAATACATCTTTAAGCGAAGATGATTTTTATATTGTGTATTTGAAAATGCCACTTTGAAAGTGGGCATTTTGTTGCTTTACCATCCTGTGTGCCTCTGCCTGTTTGTGTATTCACCGTCTGGGTTGAGATTTACAGGAGCTGGGAATGCGCATTCACACCAGACAAACACAAGGGGGAGGTTGAGATGTATCCTCTCTTTCCTGGGTGACTCATAGTCAGGTTGAATAGACCTGGCTGCATACAGAGTACTGGGAGGGGTTGTCGCTTGCACCAGAATGGACTGTGGCTACCTCTCACAAAGCTGTCTCCGCCTCCTGGAGTGACCCCGGCCTGAGCTAGGCAGAACTGGTTTATATATGCCAGCAGAAATGTGTTTGTGCCAACTTCAACTATGGAGTAAATATTGGGGCCCTGAACTCTTTGGGATTAAGGACTCTGTCAAGAAGAAGAGCTGGAGAAGCTGAAGGAGAGACTGCAACTTTGCTATGTGCTTTGCTGTGGTGGCCTCCTACAGTGGCTGCATTTGTCTTGGGCAGTGAAAGGACTGGACTGGACTTTCTGCATCTTCTTTTTCTGAGTATCTCCAAGGGCTTGAGGTTGAGCTTGCCCCCTGTTCAAGAAGACTCAGGATCAGCAAGGACTTTGCCTTCCTCTGGGTACCTGAATCTGGAACTGTGTGTTTCAGCTGTCACAGAGGCAAAAAACAACCAGACGCCATCAACAACACCGTTGCCTACTCTGTGACCTGAAGGCCCCGCAAAGGGCACCACAGCACTTCAAACCGCAACCCTGGTCTCACCGATAATGTCATCCAATGCAGCCACTGCTGCTTGCACCACAATCTGTGGGTAACGCACTCTGCACCATTTCACCCGCCACCCTGGTCTCACCGACGTCGAGGCTGCAAGCTGACATCAACGCCGCTGCCTGCATCTTGGTTTGAGGGCAACTCTCGTAAGTTACACAATGCACTGCCCCATCCCACACCGCAGTCTTGGCCAACCGATGCCAGCACCATTAACTCCAGATCGTCAACCGACGCCGCTGCTTGCACTGCAACATGAGGGCTCTGCACACTGCATCGCCCTATCTCGCACAACAGCCTTGGGCCTACCGACGACAGCAATTCAGCAAAAATGATGACGCTGCTTGCACCATAACCTGTCAGTACCACGATGAGCACCGCCCCACTTTGCCCAACAGCACTGGTCTCATCAATCCCACTGGACGACCATCACCAAGCCGCTGCCTGCACCGCGACCTGAGGGCTACTGCCTTCAACCTCACAGAGTTCGACCTGCAAAACATGTGACTTCAAGGGCCTAACGATTCCTGAACCCACCTCCGGAACCGACGTCTGCTGATGTCGGCTCTTCGGAGCTTCCTGCTAGGTCCCCGACGACCTGCATTTCTAAAGGTACTGTTTGCGGGTCTTCCTGATACCGTAAATGGCCCATGATGCAGCCGCCAGCCAGAATCCTTGGATTTGTTTGTTCTTGACGCCGTGAAAGCCCCAGACAGAGCTACTGACTTCAAGGAACTGTATTTAAAGTCTATTTGCATTATTCATATCTTAGTAACTGTATGTTGGATTTTTATAATTTTGGTCTTGTTTTACACAGATAAATATTGGCTATGTTTCTAAAACTGGTTTGGTGTCCTTTTGTAGTGTTAATACTGTGTGTTATGTGCAAATGCTTTACACATTGCCTCTGAGATAAGCCTGACTGCTCATGCCAAGCTACCAAGGGGGTGAGCAGGGGTTATTTTAGTAATTAACTCCTGTATCCTGACCAGGAAGGAGGGTCCCTACTTGAACAGGGCAATAATCTGCCAACTCTAGACTCGTATTTCTATCAATAAATAATTGTTCGGAAGATACTCTCAAGCAACTTTATTTGGAATATGTTGAGAATTTAGGAACTCGGATTGGTACCATAAACCATCTGACCCTCCCTGAGCCTGTCCACACTTCTTTGATTTCCCCAGTGATATTAGGTGGCCGCACAGCAGACACATGGGTTGCTGCGGTGAAGACCATGCACATGCGTAAGCGAACAAGCCAGCAGCGGTTCAACTGAGAGAAACCTGCTCTATGGAGAGCACAAATTCGTATGAAGTTTTGCACTAAGAAATATATGGGAGGTTTTAGTGGGTGATGCGTACCCCCTACACATTAAGTAAACCTCGGCTGGGGTCCTTAGTAGTTTGAAAATAATATTGATGTGATACTTGACAGGACACACACTGTGTGTACCTTCCTACATTGTTTGAAAGCTGTCCCCTGGTTTGTTACCATTTTAGTCCTGAGGAAGACCTGTTATGATGCGTAGTCATTAATGCAAGATCATAGGGTTGAAACGTTGATCGCAGTTTTATGTCCTATGTCAGCTATCCTATAAAATAAGGATAACCTGAATTTTAAAATTTTGGACATCAGACATTATATGGTTTCATTGTCTTAAAAGTGTTATGTGTGAACACTGGCATTATTTCATTTTTACTATTTATATGTGTTTGTGATTTATTGTATATATTCTGTTTGTTATGGGCAGCTAAATATCAGAAAAATAAAACAAATTGTCACGTCCCTGTGTGTAGTGGGGAGCGAATGCTGCATGGTTGGCGGTCTAGCTCTCCACATGAGCGCAGAGCTAGTGCGGGTGCACTCGCTCTTCCTCAATTTCTTCCACGGTGAGCGCAGGAGCGTGTCAACATTCTCTCTCAGTCGCGGTAAGCGCAGGAGCGCATTACCGCTTTCTCCCTTTTTCGCGGTGAGCGCTGGAGCGCGTCACCGCTCAATACCTTCCACGGTGAGCGCAGGAGCGCATCACCGTTCACTTTGAGTCGCGGTAAGGGCAGGAGCGCGTTATCGCTTTCTCCCTTTGGCGGTGAGCGCTGGAGCGCGTCACCGCTCTAAACCTTCCACGGTGAGGGCAGGAGCGCATCACCACTATCCTTTTTTTTTTACACATATCAAGCGCAGGAGTGCATTGTTACTTCCTCCTGTTTTCACACCACGGTGAGCGCAGGAGCCCATCACCACTATCCTCTTGCCATATACCTAGGGCAGGAGCGCATTGTTACTATCTCTTGTTTTCACACCACGGTGAGCGCAGGAGCGCATCACCCCTTTTCTTTGCCACGTATTGAGCGCAGGAGTGCCCTGTTACTTTATTCCCTTTCACGGTGAGCGCAGGAGCGGCTAACACCGTAACCACTGTTTAAGGAACCCCCTGTTACGCCGAGACCGTGGCATCCAGCGCTGGTGCGCTACTTCTCCTGGTACCTAGGTGTTAGGCGCCCCTACCGGAGGTTCCTGAAATCATCACTTCCTTCAGATGACTGTCATTCTATTTCTACCATCTTCTTGATGAATGCATAGGTATGTGTGTATACCGGTTGAGGTAGTAAGTGACCGATTGTTGGTTATCCTTCCAGGCTCCAGGTCAGGAAAGACAACAAACTCCACGGAGGGACCATTATCGTTTAGCCACACCTTCAGACACGTCCCTTCCCAGGATTCCTTTCCCCGGTCTTCACCACGCCCCAGTCTGGTACTGATTAAGGTAGGACAAGGGAGCAGGTGGAAGACAGTGGAGGCTATTCATATCATCCCTGCGAGACTACTCTACAGGCAGACGGTAAGGCTTGTGGGGTCCTTGACAGAATCAGAAGCCTAAGCATATTGTTTGCCCGGGTGACATGAGCAACCAAGATATTACCCTGCAGGACATAGCTGCTATGTTGACCTGCATACAAGCCGAGAACCATAGTTTACGGCAGGATGTCACTACCTTACAAGGTCAGTTGGCCTCCGGTCAGACACCCACGATTAGGCCCAAGCAGAAAGATGTATTACAACCGCCTAGGTTCAAACCTTGGGGGTCCTCGTCCCAGGCACTGGGTTCCGTCCCTCCTATCCAGGTACTAGCTCCTCATCCTGTCCAGTTAGCAGCCCCGGAGCGCTTTTATGGGGACAGTAGCAAATATAGCAGATTCCTTAATCAGTGCCATCTGCACTTTATGGCTCGTTCTTCGGCCTTCCCAGACGATGCATCAAAGGTTGCATTCATTCTCTCATATCTGGGTGGAGACGCAGCCCAGTGGTCCATAGCTTTAGTGGAAAACGATGACCCCATGCTGTATTAGTTACTCATTGTCAAAGAAACATTGCGTAGAATGTTTGCCCGACACACGCTGATACAAGCAGCCGATAACGCACTCCTCAGCCTCAAACAAGGCAATACAGACCTCCAGCATTACATTACCTTGTTTAATAGGCTGGTCATCAAAGCCAAATGGCCTGAAACCAAGATGGTATCTGTGTTCTACCGAGGACTTCGTGAGGAACTGAAGGACCTTCTGACGCAAATAATGAATCCCCTTGAAGAAATCGGTCCTTTGATAGACCCGACTGTTAAAATGAATTATAGAATACAGGAACATAAAACTGAAAAAAACAAAGGAAATGAATCCAGATACCCAATATTCCGTGAAAAACCCAGAACAGAGGGTGCTAGGACACAGGACGTCCCGGAGCCTATGCAAATAGATGGCATACGTGGTACCCTATCCAAGGCCGAAAAAGACAAGCATTTTCAATGCAATGGTTTCGCCTTTGGAAAAGTTAGAGCTAATGGCAATGTAAATGACAATGCCATCTATTTTGCTATTCTCAAAACAAACACATAAATTCAAATTTTGACATTTACAATGCCAATAGCTCTAAATTTTCCAAAGGCGAAACCATTGCATTGAAAATGCAATAGGTCTCGCCTTTGATTAAGTTAAAGCCATTTGCTTTGCTAATGGTATTGTATAGCAAAGCAAATGGCTTTAACTTAATGAACGGCGAGACCTATTGCATTACTGTTTTTTTTTTCTTTCTAGACTGGGCCAGGGGAAGCAACACAAAGATGGGGGGACAGCAATACGGAAAGGCAGTGGGAAGTAAAAACTATGGCATGGAAAGCAACATAGAATTCCGGGTTCGCGGAAGGAACACCGAAGGCGGGTAGGGCAGAAGCAGCATGGAGGGTGTGGGAATATGAATAGCAACACAGGGGGCAAGAGCGGCAGCCAGACAACACAGGGGGCAAGAGCGGCAGCCAGACAACACAGGGGGCAAGAGCGGGGGGCAACACAACACAGGGGGCAACACAGGGGGCAAGAGCGAGAGCAACACAACACAGGGGGCAAGAGCGGGAGCAACACAACACAGGGGGCAACACAACACAGGGGGCAACACAACACAGGGGGCAACACAACACAGGGGCAACACAACATGGGGGCAACACAACACGGGGGCAACACAACACGGGGGCAACACAACACGGGGGCAACACAACACAGGGGGCAACACGGGGCAAGAGCGGGGGCAACACAGGGGGCAAGAGCGGGAGCAACACGGGGCAAGAGCGGGAGCAACACAGGGGGCAAGAGCGGGAGCAACACAGGGGGCAAGAGCGGGAGCAACACAGGGGGCAAGAGCGCCGCATGCTAGTTATTTGTGCCTGAGGCGAGTGAGGTGAGGTGCAGAGAGCACAGGTGCGGGAGCCTTGACAGGCGCCTGTCCTCAGAGCATCAGAGAGACGAGAGGAGGCAGCAGCGGCCGGAGACCTTTTCCAGGAGACAGCCTCAAAGCACACCCCACCCCCGCCCGGATCTCCCCAGCGCTCATTGACAAGCCCCCATGGGCCAGAGCCGGCTCCCGCCCCCAGCCCTGCAGACCGACCACCTGTGCCCCGGGGCACCCACCTGCAGACCACCTTCATACCAGGACCGGGAACATATACAGGTGAGACCCCAAGGTATGAGCGCGGAATGTGTGCCTGGAGGCCTGAGAGGAGGGGTAACTACTTCTTAGCGCTTCAAAGTGTGACAAATATGGGGACCAAGGCAAACAGAAAAAAAAGTATGTGCCCAGGATCACACCTGGCGTGTGGAAACCGGGATTAGGACTCCGATCTCCCGGTTTATCGATGACATTGTTGCTACTTGAGCACATTTTCTTCCTCAGAGACGAGCGCTGTATGTATTTGTCAATTGAAATTGTTTTTGTGTCAGTATAAATGTGAAATAATAAAAGTATTTTCCAGGTATATATGCTGTTATAGCTCCGAAAGCATCCGACATTGGCTGCTGTTTGTTGTATTTCTTGTGGTACATATTAAATATGGCTGGGAAGACACTTTGTTCGAATAACGTTAGTAAACGCCAATTCTCCCCCCCCCCGACCCCCGGGGACGCAAAAGATGCGTCTGCTAACGTGCACTCTGCCATTTTTATGTGCTTCATTTTATTCGAATTGTTTGTAACATTGGGAGCGAAATCTAATAAAATATGAAAGCAGAGTACGGAGTGAAAATCCATATTTATGAAAATACTTTCTAAATTAATCCTTCTTACCTTGATATTAATTGCTTTTGTTGGCGAGAATGTCCCCCACCACCACGCACACAAACACGCCCCCTCTGGCCCATGATGGGGGTTGGGGCTGCCTGGCGCCGTTTTGCAGGATGGCCACTTATGATGTGTCTGTTCCACCACTCTGGGGTTTCTATGCACTAATGACCTGGTCACGAGCACATGTTGAGATGCCTATAGGCTGGGCGCGAGGGTGCTTAAACAGGTGTCATTAGGAAGAATTAGCCGTTAAATGCTCGTTTGGGTTCGTGATCACCATGCGGGTGTCAGCAGTAGACCCTCAACTGCTCCCCCCCCCCTCCCAATATCGCAGGCGTGACCAGTGAACGGAAAGTGGCGGGTTTTTACATCTATAGAATCTGGACATTAAGGGGCTATTTACAACCCCCCCACCCCCTGCGGTGCCTGTACGCCACTTTGACGCAGCGGCGATGCAAGGGCCAGGAGCTTGTACATAAGCCCCTAAAAGTCCTTCCCCTAGGCGCTTTGCTGAATGTGTATTCACATTTGCTTGCACGGCACGTGCAAGGGCGCTGATTACATTAGATTTCATTTAAAAAGATGAGGTGATGAAAGGCAGTGTCGGGCCGGGGCAGGGGCCCGAGGTCGTGGCTATACTTAGAGCCTGCTTCGAGGGTTAAAGCCAAGCGCCTACATGGATCGCAAGAGGAGCTATACAAAACCACAACAGTGGGGCGAAGACAAAACACCTGCACATTCGCTTTTTGTTACCCGACGCCTCGTCGAAATGTCTTTCCTCGTTCACTTTTCATTGTGCCACATCATGTTTTCTAAAAGTCGGGACCTTTGTCATAAACGGTTCCGTTTTAATCATCTATCGCAACATTTCCATGAAGCGCTTTCACCTAAGCGCTGTACAAACAAATCGGTACTTAACGCAGACACACAGATGGCTACGGAGAGGCGATTTAGGTAAATTTGAGATTCGGGGGGTGTGTTTTTCGCCCTCTCCCCTTCCCATTGGCTGGAAGGTAAAATTCCAGCCAATGGGAAGAGGGGAGGGCGGGACTTAAAAAAAGACCCAGAAACGCCCCCGAATCGCGTCAAGGCGGGCCCTGAACTGAGTGACGCTCCTCTCCTCCAATGGCTGGCCAGCATTTACGAGGCCAGCCAATGCAGGACAGGGGCGTCTTCAGGCGCCCATACTACAGACAAAAGATTTCGGCTCCGCCCACTGCTTACGCAGTGCGACGGTAGCCGAAACCTAAAAAACGGCGTTGACAAAACCAGTGTTTATATTGTGGCAAAAGCGGTCATTTCGTCAAGGAGTGCCCTGTTAAACCAAGTAAACCAAATAGACCCAGTGTCCTTCCCATATCACGTGGTGAGTGGTCGGAAAACAATTTTTGGGGTATCCCAGTGCACTCAAAATGTCATACTATTTCAACTGTATATTCTACTATCCTCAAATGATTTGTGCTGCAATGTCTGTCGCACCGTGTCTATCGGTGCCTTTGTATAACGAGGTTGCGTGTGTTAGGGATCTCCTAAACACAAATGTCTTGCACACACATTTAAATCGAAACAAGAATGTTTCTTCACTTCATTCATAAGCTCAAAAATAACTTAATTCCAATTTCAGGTTTGGCGGTTAATCAAAGAATCTTTATTTTATGATTGTCTGTTCATCTTTTGACTTCAATCCGTTATTTCATTCATAACTGGAGAAATATTATTGCAATATATTTAGTATAACACCCAATGCATTTCGGGTCATTGAAACGAGCCTTCCTCAGGGGTCTATAAGGGAAAAAACAGAGGACCAGATCAGTCTCTTTACGTTCAAATTCACATGTATATACTTTTTTTTATTTTTAAATTTCAAAGACCTTTATTGGTTATTGTACCTGTCGTACACAGCACATGGCCAACAACCCAGAGGCCGGCCGCTCGAAATGTTAAGGAGAAATAACAAGTCTTATCCCGTACAACACAGCCTTTCAGCCGACAACCCGGAGGTCCGGCGGTGAATTAGTACAAGAGTGTGTAACAAAAACAAAAGGGGGGTTCATCTAAGGGAGAAAGTCAACTCACAGCCCTATGAGAGCCCTACTGTATCCAGTAGTGTGCATAGTTCCCCTACCTTGCTCCGCAGCATCAGTCAGCCATGTTCCTAATTAGGTCAGAACACAACCAAGAACTCAAAAGAAACACCTCCCCACTCCCCCCACCTATGCACATCCATCCCCAGTCAGTTCCGAAATGTACGCCACTTCCTACATCTAAATCTAGACTAGTCTGCTGCCCCGTAAGTACCATAATTGTCATAGCTCTCCATCCTGCGCCTAGCAGCATGCCATGGGGGGGAGGCCTGAACTAACCTCCTGCCCCCTAACAACCGGGTATTACTCAAGGTGCTAAACAAGGACAACCCCATTCCTATCCACCAGCTACACCAACTCCCGCCCCCCTGGGCCATCGTCTAGGACTGCTCCGTCGAGTCCGGAACTATTCCGTTTCAACAGGTTGCACTCCTCCGAGCGCTCCTCCCTCCTCAACTGTCTCCTCTTCCTCCGCAACATCTACCGCCACAGTCTGTAGGCGTGACCTGTAGAGGCCCCAGAAGTTCTTCGGACGACTGGTTGGTGGCAATAACTCACTGTAATGTTCCGATTGAGTGCAGCAATAAAGCATGTCATGCGCCCATCTCTTCACCGTGGGCAGGGCTCATCCAGCACAACGCCAGCACGCACCTGGCAATCAGCATTCCCATGTCCGCAAGGCGCCTAACGGCCACCGGCAGAGGCTTAGAGTATCCCATTAGCGCCAACGCCGGATCAGGGGTCAAGTCTGTACCAAGGATTTCGTTCAATTCCGCGTAGACGCCATTCCAATATTTACTGACCCCCAAGAAAGCCCACGCCAGGTGCAAAAAATCCACGACCTGTACGCGGCAGCGTTCACATTCCGCCGAGTGGCGGAGACCATATCTATGCAATCGCTCTGGGGTGTAATAAACTCTCTGAAGAAATTTAAAATGAATCAATCTATGCCTACCATTTAGCGATATCCTCTTCGTGCTCATGCAGCAGGAGCTCCGCATGTCGTCATCGACAGTGGTCTGCAAGTACTGTTGCCAGGCTTTCATGTACTGGTGCTCCCTATGTGTCATTGTAGTTTTATATAGCGCAGTCACAAGCTTTCGGGGGGACTCTGCCTTGATTACATACGTAAGTTCCGAACCCTCCGGTGGCTCCGCCAGATCAGGCCCCAGCAATTCCAGAAAAGCGCTGCGTACCCTGTGATACTGGAACTTCTGCAACAGTGAGCTATGGGCTATATCCGTCTCCACCTGGTCCCACCCCTTAACCTTGCCATCCAAGAACAAGTCACCCATTGTGAAGATAGCCAAGCTGTGTAGCGCTTGAATTACACCACGCTCTGTAAGCGGCGAAAGCCAGAGGGCCCATTCTATGGGAATGGAAGGCGAGTATATGAGAGCTCCCCCCTGCGCCTGCAGGAGAGAGTGCCAAGCATGATTTGTGGCTGTGATAGAGTCCAATAAACCAGTCCTACGGTCCATCGGCCGGCATATCATGGCTGGCAGGGGCAGTGGGTCTGCAAAGAGCCGTTCCATCCGAACGTGGGGTATATGCTCATCCCCATGTATCCAAGTGTGGAGGTGTGCTGCCTGTGCCCATCTGTAGTACAGCTCAAGATCCGGGGCCGCCAGGCCACCCATGTTGTATGGAAGTGTCAAGAGAGACCACCGTACTCTGGGCTGTTTGCCCGCCCAGGCAAGCTTAACCATTAGCTGTGTCAGAGTCTGAAAGAAAGCTTTTGACAGCACCATCGGGATGGCGCTAAATAGAAAGAGGAATCTTGGGAGAACCACCATTTTCATGATGGCTATGCGCCCCATGAGTGAAAGGGGAAGTTTGCACCAAGCGTTGACGTCATCTTCCAGCTTACTATAGGCAACCCCGTAGTTTTCTCGTAGTAATGTCTTCAGATCCATGTGGATCCGGACCCCCAGGTACCTAACTGTATCACTGGACCACTGCAGAGGGAATTCCATGTCAAATTGTCCCGTTACCGGGGTAAGTGGGAAGGCAACTGATTTCGACCAATTGACCCTCAAACCAGAGAGAGCCCCAAAGTGAACAACCTCTCTAAGCATGGAGGACAGGTTGTGCTCCGGGTCGCGGACATACAACAAAGTGTCATCAGCGTATGTCGAGACAACAATCTTGTAAGACGGAAAGCTGACTCCCTCACGCCCATGGTATTCCCGCAAGGCACAGGCCAGTGGCTCAGCCACCAAGGCATATAGCAGCGGAGAGAGGGGGCATCCCTGTCTCGTTCCTCTACCAATTTGAATAGGGTCAGTGACCAGATCTCCCAGACGAAGTCGCGCCGTCGGCTTATGGTACAGAGCCCCTATCATGTGGAGAAACGGCTCGCCCAAGCCAAGCCGCCTCAACACCAAGGTCATGAATGGCCACTCAACAGAGTCAAAGGCCTTTTCCATGTCCAGGAAGACTGCGACTGCCTTCGTGTCCTGCCGGACATGCTGTATAGTGCCCAATACCGTTCGTATATTATACGTCAAGTTTCTGCTGGGGATTAAACCGGCCTGTTCCGGCGCGACCAGCTTATGGGTCAAGAGGGCGAGACGAGTCACCAACACTTTAGCCTAGATCTTGGTATCCACGTTCAACAACGAGAGAGGTCTGTATGAGCTGCACTTACTGGGATCATTCCCTGGCTTAAGTATGGGAACTATAAGGGCCTCTCTCATCGAAGGCGGCATGGCGCCGTCCACACAGATGTCATCAAAAAGCTTAGCTAAATGGGGAAGTAACTTATCTTGAAAGGCTTTATAAAATGCTACAGTAAGCCCGTCGGCTCCCAGTGTGCTGCCAGAGCGCATGCTAGCTAGTGCCTCCGTTATTTCATCCCGTTCTATGGGCAGCATTAGGAATTCCCTATGAGTATTGGTCAGTTGCGGCAGATCGATGTGGTCCAGATAAACAGTCGCCTCATCAGTGAGATCCCCCCTTTTAGTGGAGTAAAGATCAGAGTAGTACCTCCTAAATTCCTCCCCAATATCCTGCTCTCCAGTCACCCTGCGTCCGTTCGAGGCTCGCAGTTCCGAGATTAGGGTCTTCCCCCTATTCCCCTTGAGTAGTCTGGTTAATAAGGAGCTTGGTCGTTCCCCCTCCCCATACGTGCGCGCAGTGGCATATTTCCCCATATGCTGCACCTCTCTATCAGCTTCCTCCTGATATTCGGAGATCAGTGTTTTGATTTCCTCGGTCACCTCGTCACAGGGTGTGGCCCGCTGCCTTTGCTCAAGGGCCGCCAGCTGTTTTTCCAGTGCCGCTAGTCGCTGCCGGATGGATTTAAGCACACTAGAGTGCTTTGACATTGCCACTCCACGAATATAAAGCTTAAAGGCCTCCCATACAGTATGGAAACTGTCCACAGAACCTATGTTTGCCTCAAAAAAGACATCTATCTCCTCCGCCAGTTCGCCCCTGAACACTGGGTCTAGCAGCGAGTAAGGTGGGAAGTGCCAGGTGAATGGAGGGATCGAATTCTTAGGGGATTCCAGCACCAGCAATAGAGGGGAGTGATCAGACAACGCCCTAGGCAATACTATGCAGGAACTAATTTGGGCCATCATGGAGGAGGAGGCCAACCAATAATCTATTCTGGTGTGGATGTTATGAAAAGCTGAGTAATGAGTGTATCCCCCCTATTCACGGTGCCTATACCTCCATACATCTTCCAAATCAAGTGTGGTGATCGCCTGTTGTATCGCCTGCGCCGCAGCCGAGGGCCTGCGCAGTGGGACTGCAGACCTATCCAGCGCTGGGTCTAATACTAGATTCAGATCTCCTCCCCACAAAAGTCGCGCAGCACGGTAAGTGCGTGCTACAGCTGTCACTTTGTGAAAAAACTCTGGTGAATCATAATTCAGGCCATAAACGTTAATTATCAACAGTTCAAGCCCCATCCCCGCACAGCGGGCCACAACAAAATGTCCCTCAGGATCAGCAGTCAATAGTGTCTGGGTGAGCTTAGATCTAGTGTTGACCCAGGTCAGCACTCCTCTGGCATGGTTTGTGAAGCCCGCAGCAGCTATGTTACCCGCCCAGCCCCTACTAAGCAGCATTCCACTCGTGAGGGGCAGATGCGTCTCCTGTAGGAGAGCAAGGTCTACCCGTTGACGCTGTAAATAGTTCATCACTTTTCTACGCTTGCGGTGGTCATTAAGGCTGCGCACATTCCATGTGAGAGCTCGGAGTAAAGCTTGAGGAGCGCTGTCAATTAGTGTAGGCTTGGAAGTCATATGAGTCATACAAATACAGCACGAACATCAGGTATTCTCCCAATGACAACACAGGGGATGTGCAAAAACAAGAAAACCACAATAAACTCCCCAACCCATCATCTGTCATAAAACAGTCCTCAAACAGACCCACCCCCACCCACAGCAAACCTCCCCCAACCTGGCCTTGCCGATCCCTAGTCCAGCCCACCCACCCTCAATCCCTCCCCTCAGGTTTGTGGACTCAAAAGAGTATTTTGGGGGCATCGTGCACGGGAGCCGAGGTTGCCATGCCACCATCCACCAATGTTTAAATAAACAACATCGCAGCAGCCTCGTATGGCTCCCGCCGTGGCTCCATAACCACACCAACTAGCAGGCAAAGGACCAGAAGTGGCCCCGTAACATTATCATCTATTTTAAACAGTGCAGAAATCGACATGTCCCCATCATCTTGGGAGGGATGACACCATGAAGGTGCCGCCTCATAGTATCTCAGAGACCGTAACAGTCATTAACACTATTAGCACAGGCAGTTCGTAGATTGTGATCAAGATCTTGTGTCCCACCACTGATCACAGCCCCCCACCTCAGTGGAACTGTTCGGCAAATATGGCACCGTCCATGTACCAGGTCCAAAGCATAGCCTTCTCAGGAGGAGACCCCCTTCGCCTTACCACATCTCCTGACCAGCTTCAGTAGGGCCTCTACTCCTGCTCTTCCAGATGGCTATCCGCTTCAACCTCAGCGCGCTGCTCCGTGGCGTCCCTGCGTCGCTCCTTCGCCCAGTTCTTCAGGGCCTGTTGCAGAGCCCGAGGGTCCGTAAACAAGTGGGAGTGGCCTTGCCTGTTAACTCTCAGTTTAGCTGGGTAAAGCATTGCATAGTCCAGCCCCTGTTCTCTGAGTTGTTTCTTATAGGGAGCAAAGTGCTTATGGGCCTCCTGTACCCTAGCGGAGAAATCCGGGTATAATGATATTTCTGACCCCTCATATTGCAGCATCTTCTTCTCTCGGGCTAGTCGCAGCGCAGTGTTTCTGTCCCTGTAGTTGAGCAGTTTTGCGATTATAGGGCGAGGCGGCGCACCCGGGCGCGGACGTGGGCCCAGCGAGCGATGTGCTCTTTTGACAATGAAAACTTGGGAGAAAGATTCTTCCCCCAACAGAGTGACCAATAGCTTCTCAACAAAGCGTTCCATATTGCCCATCTGCGTTGTCTCGGGAAGGCCCGTTATCCTGAGGTTACACCGACGAGAACGTGCCTCCAAGTCTTCGGTTTTGTCCAGCAGCGCCTGCATCGCCTTTTCCACCTTCTTATGGTCTGTGCCCAATTCCATCTGCAATTCTTCCGCCTCCGTGAGCTGCCTCTCAGACATATCCAGCCGCTCTGCATGCTTATCTATCCTCTCCGCCATTCTATCCATCCTGTAAGTCAGGGCATCAATTTTGGAGTCTAGGGCAGTCATGCTGGTCTGCAAGCCTTTCTCCATAGCTAGCAAGATCGTCTTTATTTCTGAGTTGTCAGCAGCTTTACCATCTGGATGCATGTCTTCGGTCTCTGCGTCTGCAGCATCCTGCGACTTAGTCCTCCGCTGACCAAAGGAGAGCTTAGACTGAGTCTTATCACCTTTACCCATCTCGGTGAGAAGTCCAAATCAAGCTTTGTTGCGGGTATTGCTCCGGGCACTACGATTCACCTGGTCGCCAATGCGTAGGTCAGTCTGGTCCTCAAGCCGTGCACTCTCCTTGGCCCTGGAGTTTACACAGGCCTCGCCGCCTCCTGCCACCTTCCAACAGTACCAGTTCTCAGCAGTGAACTGGGGGTCCGACCGCTGGCCCCACCAAGAGCCACAATCTCACCCCACCTAGCAATCGCGACAGCTTACTATCGTAGTCCTCAGGTTCTTATTCTTGCCTGGGAGACCACCTATACGCACAACCGCAGTCACAACCCACCAGGGTGCAAAGGGGGGTACCCCAACCGGTGTCCGGCCAGACGCACCAGACGCAAAGCTGTTCCTACCATCTCCTTCTACGACTGCCGCAGACGCTTCCCTTACAGGTCACCGTATCCAGAGCAGCATGCAGTCTCAAGGGCTTCCGCCGCGGCTCCACGATTAGATCACACCACCATCTGGCCCAGTATCTCCACCGCAGCGCCGGCGTTAGATGCTCTTAGTCGGAGTTCTCGCCTCTAGCCCGCTGTTTGATATCCAGCCACAGCTCCCAGAAGCAGACGGCACTGTTCGCGCCTGTTGGTCGGAAGAGGAGGCAGCCTGCACCTCACACAATCTTTCACCATCCGATAGTCGCTGTCTGCGCCCGGGGTTACCGGCAGGGTCAACTCAGCATCGCCACCGCCGGGAGCCCTCGCACACAGTCTTCCTTCAGGGCGATGCCTACTCAGATCAATCTCTGGGCTCTAGCTCTAGGTCCCGTCCAACATCGACACGAGTCCCCTATCACCGGCTATCCAGGTCACAGATACCTGCTCCACTTCCCAATGGCCTCCGTCACCCCGCGCTCCATTCTCGCCAGGGAAACCGGCGATTTCAGCGCCGTGGGGCAGCGCCCAGGGTTCCAGACAGTGCGCTGGGACGGCCCACGACAGGGCTTGCCTCCAGATCAGTCCCCGCACGGCCGGCAGCCCACTCGCCACCGCCGATAAATCAAGCCGCTCCTCTCCCGGGTGGGCGGGGCCTGTCAGCCGCACGTATCAGCACGCCCTTCGGCCTCTCAATGTACGCTGGACCGCGGCTAGCGGCCCAGCTCGACTGGTCTGTGCTGCGCACTCTTCCTGGGCGTTCGCGGGACGCTGCGACTCTGGGAAAGCCGTCACAGGCACCCTGTCAATTCACCCGCGCGGGGAGCCGATGTCCAGCTATCGTGCCAGCAGTCAGTGCAGGATAAAGTAGGATAATTAGGAGCCACCGAGCGGAGCTCAAGGCTTACACGGCCATCTTAGTTGCCGGCAAGCTCCGCCTCCCTCACATGTATATACTTATTTACAAAATTTTGTCTCGTGGTCAGTCAATGTTGAATATTTCAAAGTGCCAAACAACAGGAATAATCCACTATTATAACTGTCTTGGTTATACAAATGATTAATGATGTGCATTCCACAAGTAAAACAACAAAAGAATGGTCCTGGAACACGAAGAATTGACCAAGAAAGTGCACATGATGGAGAAGATTAACAATGAAAGTTATCGGTGAAAAACAACGTCAGTGTGGGGTGAAATTAGCTCAATGGACATTCGCGGGCAAAATGTTATAAAAAATGAGCGAAGTAACCCAGGATCAAGTCCCCTTTGGGTCTTAATAGAGCTCTCAAGCAGCGGCGCGATGGTACTTACGATGGTATTGCTCGGTGTTAGCATTTCAATCCAAGTACGGCAACAGTTTCGGTATTCTCTCGGTTCGAATGGGTGTGGCTAATCAGTTAACGAATGGACGCTGTTATAAGCAACGATGACACATGTCATGTGATATGAGTATAGAAACCTCATAGTGAAGTTACGCGGACGTGGTGGTTTAATGGAATCATGTGATCTGAGTATGCCGGCTTCTTAATGGGATCATGTGCAGAGGGGCCGCCTATCAGAGTTGCCCTGAACGCTCTGATGCACCAATATTCAAGTATGGTAATGAATATAGAAAACGGACGAGATAGTGTCGTGTGAACACCGAAAAAAGACTGTGAAATAAACGAGCAGCAACATCTCAAATCGATAAAAACAATAATAATGAAGAATCATTTAGAAAAGTTAACACAAAAACTTCGTGATGGAATACACTCTAAATCAATATGCAATACAATGAAGATTTACATGTTACGAAGGTATAAATGGTGATTAAAAATAGACAATAACCAATGTTTTACAACATCTAGAATTACAGAAAACATACATATTCTACCCTGTCATTCATCCCATTGGGATGTAAAGAGTTCAATTTTTTGATCCAATAAAACTTAGCCATCAGGCGAGATTTATGGGGGTCCATGTCGCAGCGGTGTGGCACTACCTCCAGTATAGTAAATTTTATTTGCGAAATTTGATGATTTGCCTCAATCCAATGTGTCGCGATTGTGGATTTAATGTTTTTCTGTCTCATATTGCTCTTATGTTCAGTCATTCTGACCTTAATTTTTCTCTCTGTTTGACCTACATAAATCTTGCCGCAAGAAAATTTTAATGCGTAAACTACATTTTTCGTGTCGCAGGTGCTGGAATGACGAAGCAATATCTTATTTCCTCTCATTGGGTGCAGCAAAGTATCACCAGTTATTACATTATTGCAATGGATGCAATTTTCACATCTGGACATCCCTTTGAATGTTTTGTTGGTTGTTTTCTTGCGGTTAAGGATCTCTTTAGGATTTTTGGATCTCTGGAATGCAAATGTAATCTGATCGCTATACAACCCTTGTAGATCAGGTTCTGTTGTTATCAATGACCAATACTGGTTGATTGTTTTCTTGAGTTGCCGCTGTGAGAACTTTAACACACAAACTGTTTTCTTCACTTTACTCACAGTTTTGGATGTGAGTAGTGTTTCTCTTGGCATTTGATTCACCCTCTTTATTGATTCTCAAGGATATCTTGCGGATACCCTCGTACTCGATATTTCATCACTTGATTGTTGATGACAATTGGCAGATTTTTGGGATCTGAAACAATTCTCTTTAATCTGATAAATTGTGAGACTGGTAGATGTTTTTGAGAGCTTCCGGATGGAAGCTTTGGTAAAGTAGACTATTGTTTCTATCCGTTTTTTTCGAAAACACTGTGGTGCTTAGTTTGTTGTTTTCCAGGATGATTTGAACATCGAGAAAAGATATCTGGTGTTTTTCAATAGTGGATGTAAATTTGATCCTTTCATGATGAGTATTCATGATTTCTATATTCCTTTGTAATTGTTCTGAGTGGTCGGAAAACAACATAACTCAGTAGAAGGAAAGGTCGGTCTACTGGGTTGTTCATCTAACATGACCTTGGCCTTTACCTCACATGAACGCAACCAACATGTGGGTATCTCGGTGACTCTACAAGCACAAAAAGGCCAATCATGGTACATGACGGCTCTCATTGATTCAGGAGCTATGGGGAACTTCATTGACACCCAATATATGGAGAATCTCTGGATTCCAGCGATAACCAAGAACAAACCAGAAACAGTAAAGGCCGTGGATGGCACAGACTTAACCTCAGGACTAATCCGGTACCAAACAGACCTCATGAAGATGACATGTGGGACGGAACATAAGGAATCCATCTCGTTTGATGTCAGAGACGCGCCCCAGTTTAAACAGATTTTGGGTCTTCCTGAGCTCGTGAAACATAATCCCCACATCGATTGGGTAACCAGACTAATGACCCTTGATTCCCCATATTGCAATCATACCTGTTACCCAAAACAAGCTAACACCAACATACGGGTAGCACAAACCCACACCCTTCCTCTCACAGGGATGGGAGTTGTCACACAGGAAGACGTACCAGAAGTGTACACCAACCTGGCGTCTGTGTTCGATAAACAAAAGGCCAGTACCCTACCTCCACATCGCAGTTTTAACTGCAGGATAGATCTGTTTCAGGGATCCACGTTGCCTTGTTGTCATGTATATTCCCTCACTGAAAAGGAAAGTACCTATGTGCATAACTACCTGGATGAATACCTGCAAATTGGATTCATACGCCACTCCAAATATGCCTGTTTATTCAGCACTCTTCTTCGTGGGGAAAAAGGGGGGAGATCTGCGATCCTGCTTCGATTATAGAGTTATAAACAAAATCACTGTCAATAATCGATACCCTTTGCCCTTGATCTCCAACCTCTTGGATCAAGTGAAGAACGCTACGATCTATACCAAACTAGACCTCCGGGGTGCCTATCATCTGGTAAGAGTCCAGAAGGGGGAAGAATGGAAGACAGCATTCCGGACCCGTTACGGCCTCTTCGGGTACCAATGTATGCCCTTTGGGCTCAGTAACGCCCCTGCAGCCTTCCAATACTTCTTCGATGAAGTGCTGCATGAATACATAGCTCAGTATTGTATGGTATACATCGACGATATCTTGACCTATTCCCCGAATGTTCCAGACCATATCCAAAACGTCCGTAACATCCTCAAGAAGATACAGCAATATGGCCTGTACGTAAAGCTGGAACAAAGCATATTTCACACTGCTGAGGTGGAGTTTCTGGGACACATTTTGACCCCCGCAGGAATCCAAATGGATGCTAGAAAAGTAGAATCCGTGTTACAATGGCCTTCCCCGGGTTCCCTGAAACAGGTTCAACTATTACTAGGCTTAGCCAACTATTATGGGCGCTTCATCATAAGGTTTTCAAACATCATCACTCCCATCACACGTTTGTTGTGAAAAGGAAATAAGTTTAAGTGGAACCCTGGAGCCGAGAAGGCCTTTCTCGATCTGAAAACTAGATTCACCAGTGCCCCCATTCTGATACACCCCGATCCGGAACAGCCATTCATTGTAGAAGCTCACGCCTCACAAGACGCCTTGAGAGGAGTGCTATCCCAAAGAGACACCAAATTAAACCTTCTGCTTCCCGTAGCTATTCCCGGAAACTGCAACCCGCGGAACGGAACTACACGGTTTCCGATCGGGAACTTCTAGCTATCAAGGCGGCCTTTGAGGAATGGCGTCATTACTTAAAGGATGCCAGACATCCCGTCACCATCTATACGGACCATCTGTACCTGCAATTCCTCCGCTCAGCCAGGGCTCTTACTGTTCGTCAACTACGATGGACACTGTTCTTCAACGAATACGATTTTATGATCACATACCGGCCTGGTAAAGAAAACACCAAAGCAGATGCCCTGTTAAGACTAGGGGAGAACGGTGAAGAAGCTGACACGTCAACACCGTCTTCCATCTTACCAGAATGGTGTTTTCAGGGGGCAATCCTTTCCTCCTCCTTCCTGACCCAGTTGCGAGATGATCTCAAGGTAAAGAAACCAGAAGACTTGATCGGAGATCTGACAGGAATCATTACCCGTGGTGGGCTCCTCTGTTATGTTATGTTAAAAATGTTTTATAAAGCGCTCGTTCACCGGTTGGCTTCATGGAGCTGGATCTAGGAGGTGCTAGTGCTGAATCGGTAACGGTTATTCATAGGCCTGGGTGTACAGCCAGTTTTTAAGAGATTTTCTACATTTCAGTAACTCGGAACTAGACCTGATTTCCAAGGGGATGGAATTCCACAATCTGGGCGCTAACCTTGCAAACCTACTTCCCCCTTGTCGCTTCAGCTTGAAGGTAGGGACTGCCAGAAGTTGGAGGTGAGCCGAGCGAAGATTACATGAGGGGGAGTACTGTGTGAGCAGGCTGTCTATGAATCCAGGACCCTTGCCTTGCAGGGACTTAAACACAAGACAACCAACCTTGAAGGTGCAACGTTGAGGAATGGGAAGCCAATGCAGCTTCCTAAGAAGGGGAGAGGCATGAAGCCACTTAGGTTGATGATAAATCAGTCTGGCTGCTTGGTTCTGGACCACCTGTAACCGTTTTGTGCGCACAAGTGGTAGGCCCAAGTAAATAGCATTAGAGTAATCAAGGTGGGAAAGAACCATGGCTATTACAACCTGTGCAAGAGCCGCTTGGGTAAATAACCTGCTTATTTTCCTAATCCTACGCAGTTGAAAAAAGCAGGAAGAGATCACTGAGCCTACATGAGTTTTCAGGGATAGATCGTTAGATATTGTAACACCAAGCCTCCTGGCCGATGCAGAGGGGGTAGGAGAGGGTCCTAGTCCAATTGGCCAATAGTGTGGGCCCCAAAAATTCTGGCTCCCACCTGTCAAGACTAGTTCAGTCTTCCCTGGATTTAATTTTAGATGATTACAATTTATCCAGTGAGATATAAACTGCATCGTGGACTGGAAATGAGAGACAGATTGGGGCGAGTTGTCAATTGTAAAGCGCAGTTGCAGGTCGTCAGCATAGCTGAAAGTGGCCACTTTCCTTTCCTTTAGAGACCTGATCAGTGGGAGAAGGTAGAGATTGAACAAGTGTGGGGAAAGCGAGGAACCCTGTGGCACCCCACCTGTGGATTTTAGCTTGGGGGCCATAAACTGGCTCAGACGGATTGCCTAGGAACGGTTTTCCCGAAACGAGCAGATCCAGTCAAGAGCTGCGCCCTGAATGCCAGCATCCCTGACACGGTCCACCAAGATCCCGTGTCAAAGGCGGCCGATAGGTCTAACAACACCAGGGCCTGGGGAGTGCCTCTGTCGGCCTTCTCCCGTAGGGAGTCCAGTACAGCTGTGATTACTGACTCCGTGGAATGGGCAGGGCGGAAACCCGCTTGGTGTGGGACGAGGAAATTAGTTTGTTCCATATGGTTGGACAGACATTTTGCCACATGGGCCCCTAATACCTTGGCCAGGTACGGGATCAATGAAATGGGGCGGTAATTTGACAGCGTTTGAGGGTCCGCTCCAGATTTCTTCAGGAGGGAAATCACCACTGCCTCTTTGAAGGCCTTAGGTACACAACCTTGGGATAAAGAATTTTTCAGGAGGGCAAGGGCTGGTCCCGGTAGCGCAGTAAGGATTTCTTTTAAGATATGTGGAGGGCAGCAGTCCCTGGGGGAACCAGATCTAACTTTGGACAACAGGGTGTGAAAAGTCTGAACATCGATAGCCGGAAAGCATTCGAGGTAACAAGGGTTCCTGAACCTGGAAGAGGTATTACCCTGAGTAGTGTGTTTAGGGATACTGGCTTTAATAGAGGATATTTTTTCTATGAAAAAATTATTCAGTGATTCACAGAGAGCTTGGGAGGGAGTGGGCCTAATTAAGACTCTATCGGGAATGGACAGTTCATCGACAATTGTACAGATTTCCTTGGTTAGGTTGTTACCAGTTAGGATTCTGGAGGAGAAAAGAGCAGCTTTAGCATTTAAGATGTATTTTTTGTATCACCTCATGGCCGTGGAGTAAATAAGTTTGTCTTTTAGTAAGTAGTTCTGCCTCCAATTCCTTTCCCATTGTCGAAGGGCACGCTTTTGTAATTGTAATTCAGGGGAAAACCACCTCTGAGCCTTGAGGCGGTGAGTCAGTCTTATTTTTTCAGTGGGGCATGTTTTTTTGTGGCCTCGAGTAGCCAGGCTGAGATGGATTCCTCCTGAAGGTTAGTATAAAGTGTACAATTATGGACAGTGTTAACCAGTGATGTAAAAAAATCGTTTTTGTCAATGGCATTCAATTTCCTAATTCAACCCCCCCTATTATCAGAGGGTTTGCCTGCGGTAGGATTCTGTAGGGTGAATTTTATCAGATGATGGTCTGACCAAATACACGGTAGAATTGACAGTGTAGATACTACCAAATGAGTGCTCCAAATTTGGTCCAAAATGTGCCCCTCTGTTTGTGTAGCTGAAGAGACCTGTTGAACAAAGTTCAAGTTGCTTAATAATTCGGTCATCTCAGTAGAGTTTGGCCCTCCCTGTGTATCGTTAGCCCAATTTTTAAAATCGCCTATCAGCAAGATTCTGGCATGGTTAGTTACCAAATTGGCGATTTGTTTGCCCAAGGAGTGAGGAAATAGAGGCATGTGCTGTGAGGGCCGGTAAAGTAGAACACATATGAGTGGGGCAAAGTCGGATTCAAGTTTAATAACAGTGTCATCCACTGAAGTAAGGCAGAGTGGGGTAAGAGCAGTGAATTTGAGCTCCTGGCGGATAATGGCTGCAACACCCCCACCCATTTTACCTGGCGGTAATGCTGCCCATATGCCGGGTGAGGAATCAGGGGTAAGCCAGGTCTCAGTTAGCAAAAGGATGTCCGGCTCTTCTGAGTCTAAGAGTGTAAAAATATCGAGCTGATGCCTAACGAGGGAGCGTGTATTCAGGTAGTAAATTGAGAGAGCCGAGCTCTCGTGTTTTTGATAAGGCAAAGCAGAGTGGCATAAAGGCTGAATGACTACTGGGAACGATGTACGTGGTAACAGGAATGTGTAGTGAAGCAAACTTGCTCTAATAGTAGGGTTGAGTTTGTATGAGGCAGGATGAAGCTGTCTCAGTTCTGAGGACGAGTACGCGCAGGGTCTGGCATAGTGACTGGGCCCTGGGCACGGAGGGGCGCGGACGGGCGCAGATGGGCTCACTTTGGCGCACCACCAGCGCGCCCGCTGCACTCCTGCGTCATAGCTGGCGGTTATGCCTCAAGCTCCACCCCACGCCCTTCGTGATTAGTCTCTGCCCAGAGGGAAGGACCGGAAGGCTAAAGCAGCTAAGAGCCTGACTCGGCACTAGCGCAGTACGTGGGTGATTAATAATTTAGTACAATCAAATTCATGCAGTTCAACAAAGGCAAGTAACAATTTTAAAATCATCAGTTTTAAAAGAACATTGCAGTAAGGGATTCACTGTTTACCGGTAGTAGCCTCTTCCTAGAGTGCCCGCTCCGTATTGCCGCCGGCAATTATGCCTCAAGCTCCGCCCCACGCCCTTCGTGATTGGTCTCTGCCCAGAGGGAAAGACCGGAAGGCTAAAGCAGCTAAGAGCCTGACTCGGCATTAGCGCCGTACATGGGTGATTAATAATTTAGCACAAACAAATTCATGCAGTTCACCAAAGGAGAGAACTATTACCTCCCGTTGCCGCATCAACAACAGCAAGCCCTGTACATGTGCCACAACCAAGTACTATCCCTGCACCCTGGATACCATAAAACCTTGGATCTGTTACATAGACACTTATGGTAGCCAACCATGCAGGATGATGTGCGCACTTACATAGCCCACTGTTCAGTCTCCGTGCAAGGCAAGGCCCAACCACGACCCACAGTGGGTTTACTACACCCAATCCCTCTATCCCCCTTATCCGTGGCACACGGTGTCTATGGATTTTGTCGTGGAGTTACCCTGAACCAAGACACGATGTACCACTGTTCTCACTATTGTGGATCACCTAACCAAGATGGTGCACTTCGTACCATTACAGAAACTACCTTCTGCTGCTGAGTTAGCTGTGATCTTCATGACCAATGTCGTCCGTCTACATGGAATCCCTTCCGTACTGATCACTGACAGAGGCACTCAGTTTGTTTCACGCTTCTGGAGATCTGTGTGTGACACCATAGGAATAGATGTACGTCTCTTCTCCGCATACCACCCCCCAAACTGACGGTCAGGCAGAGAGAACCAACCAAACCATGAACAATACCTTTGTTGCTTACTCATCTCGGTCGAGAAGGAGTGGTCACACGTCCTGTGGATGGTGGAATATGCCAACAATAACAACAAACATGCTTCCATAGGCATGTCGCCATTCTACTGCCTTCAGGGACGACATCCATGCACCACCCATGGGAAGAGCCACAATCCATTCCTCTACCCACCATCCAAGCCTATCACACCCAACTATGTGAACTATGGCAACAGGCTTGATTCGAGTTAGCTAAGGCCAAAGAAAACTACAAACACAACGCAGACACACACTGACAGGCCGAAGCAGAGCAGGGAGACAGGGTATGGGTCTTCATTAAGAATCTCAATGTACCACAAAAAAACTGAAGCCAAGAAACTGTTACCACGTTATGTAGGCCCTACAGCATAGCCAAAGTCATCAACAAAGTGTCCATGAAACTCACTTTGCCCCCTCATATGAGAATACACCCTGTCTTCCGAGTGTCTCTTCTGAAGCAGGTGCCATCCGATGGCCAGGCCTCCGTGCCTCCACCACCCGTACTCAGGGATGACCACGAGGAATACGAGGTTCCTGCTGTGCTGGATTCATGTAGAACCAGAGGAAGGCTCTATTATCTCATAGACTGGAACGGGTATGGTCCAGAAGAGAGGTCCTCGGAGCCCCTATCCCATGTTCGCCATGCCCTCAGCTGGTACGTGCTTTCCATGCATGCCATCCCCTGAAACCACGTCCTGCCACCCCTGTGTGAGGGAGGGGGATCTATTTTGTGGGAGGTACTGTCACGTCCCCGTGTGCAGTGGGGAGCGAATGCTGCATGGTTGGCGGTCTAGCTCTCCTCATGAGCGTAGTACCGCAGGTCACCTCCTGAGCACCTCCGAGTGGCGCCGTCAAAACCCCGCAATGCCCTAACACAGTGCTTCTGATTCCGAAGCTGACGCTATCCGGAACTCTGTTCCTGCAAGCAGAGCTAGTGCGGGTGCACTCGCTCTTCCTCAATTCCTTCCACGGTGAGCGCAGGAGTGCGTCACCGTTCTCTCTCAGTCGCGGTAAGTGCAGGAGCGCATTACCACTTTCTCCCTTTTCGCAGTGAGCCCTGGAGCACGTCACTGCTCAATACCTTCCAGGGTGAGCGCGGAAGCGCATCACCCCTTTTCTTTGCCACGTATTGAGCGCAGGAGCGCCCTGTTACTTTATTCCCTTTTACGGTGAGCGCAGGAGCGGCTAACACCGTAACCACTGTTTAAGGAACCCCCTGTTACTCCGAGACCGTGGCTTCCAGCGCTGGCGCGATACCTGTCTTCTCCTGGTACATAGGTGGTAGGCGCCCCTAGCGGAGGTTCCTGAAATCATCACTACCTGCAGGTGACTGTCATTCTTTTTCTACCAACTTCTTGATGAATACATGGGTATGTGTGTATACCGGTTGAGGAAGTAAGTGACCGACTGTTGGTTATCTTTCCAGGCTCCAGGTCAGGAAAGACAACAAACTCCACGGAGAGTCGTTTCGCCACACCTTCAGGCATGTTCCTTCCCAGGATTCCTTCCCCCGGTCTTCACCACGCCCCAGTCTGGTACCCATTAACGTAGGACAAGGGAGCAGGTGGGAGACGGTGGAGGTTATTCATATCATCCCTGCGAGATTACTCTACAGGCAGACGGTAAGGCTTGTGGGGTCCTTGACACAAATGAGTTATATCATGTAAAGAAAGTGATGGACATAGGACAATGAATATATTTAATTAAAAAATGTTTTTTGTCGTGCATATGGTTTTCTATGTGTTAAATTCATCTTTCAGAAGTAACATGAACTTTTTTTCTCAAAGAGATCATTTTGTGACCCTTTGATATTAATGTTGAGTTATCACCATTTTGAATTGTGTCACCCAACAGAACTCCTTGTAGTTTATAACTGTATACCCAGGTTCTGAGGAACACAGGGCATCCCCATTATATTTAATGGCATCAGCAGTCTCTGAGACCCCTACTTGTAGAAATCAGAAACACATGAGTGGATGGGCAACCTTAACAAAGCAATAAACAATAGCCAAGCATGAGTGTTCTGAAAATAAATGCCACAATTCATCTCACCAGGACCCTGGGGTATGTGGGAGAGGAGGGTGCATGTGACCATAAAACACACAGTGTAAGTCACACACAAGGACTGATGAGCAGAGAAAACATAGCCCGCAGGGCTTCATAAACAATAAAAAGATTGTCCACTAGAGTCTCTGGCTGTGATTCTGAGATACCACCCCTCTATACAGGATAATTAGTAGTATTTCATGCAAAAAGAGTACACACTTTTATTGAATGTTCTAGTTTGTTTTTTAAAATAAACAGCAGGTTTTCTGTAAATCCATTTTTGAAAAATATCCTGGGGTGTGAATATTCATGTGTATAACAACTACTCTTCTATGGTATCAGGGAGAGAAGACCTTTCTGCATGTTATCCTGGGTGTAGCCGTATAGCGCAACTTGTGTCATGAGTATGGTCAGCATTTTTTGTTCACCAAAGATGGCAACTCTAAGTTATACTTACTAATTTTAGCAACAAAATATGCTCTTTTAGCTTTCACCTTCTCAAAACATACTTGATTCTATTGCATATAAATGGGAAACTCATATATCATTATTTTTTCCAATCTTCCCTCTCTTTTGGCTACAAAATGAGGTGGCTGCTTTTTTTTAAGGTGGTGGTTATGTGGGACAATAGAGGAGACGATGGAGAGGAAAAAGCAGCACATGAGGGAGAGAAACGCAAGGATGGGGAAGAAGCACGGGAGTGAGAAATCAACATGGAGCTTAGGAAAGACAGGACATTTGGTGGGAGAGACGCACACGAGAGAGAGTGCAACATGGAGTGAGTGGAGTACTGCGGTGGGGTGGAAGAAGCACACAAAAGAGAGAGTTGGAAAACAAATGCTCTCTCATGGAGTGCTTAAGCAAAACGTAAATAATCCCTAGATGTGAGCAGTGAAAGGATGGAAGCCAGCCAATCAGAGAGATGGTGAAGAGAGAATGCTCCAGGGATGGACAAACAAAAGATGGACTAGCTGGCACAAGAAAAGCCATTGAATGAGAAGCAGGCAAATAAGAGTGACAATAAACTCAACCAATAGTAAGCAATGAGTGGATTTTAAACCCCTTTAAATTCTCAAGAAGCCTACAAAAGGTATTTTAAAATTAGATAGCCTTGTTTTCTTGTAACCTCGACCTAAACAGGACACAAAGGGGTTTGCAGGTAGGAAGACAGATGACACAGTAGTTCTCGAGTTACAACCATAACCTTTTCTTCACTCATGCAGTTATTGCCATATGTATACGGCGAATTATGCAAAGAGGTTACAGTAAGTGCGATTACCACTAAAATGCCTGTCAAATATGTGTTATTTGTTAAGTGAAAGATACATAAATATTAAGAGGAGGGTCAGAGGCAATTTTTAAAGACCAGCATGGATATATGGCCCCAAATTATCAATATAACACACAAGAGAATATCCATGGGTCTAAATCATAATTGTGTGACCTGACTGAGTCTGTGAATTGCCCGTCCGGGAGAAAGATGGCACTAAACTCTAAAAGGATTATAAGAACAATTAGGAAAAAATTACGGATTCCCATCAGTCACCAAACTTGGTGACATATTTAATCTGTTGCACTGTTTTTAGTTTGAATTATGAGACACATCAATAAAGTTTAGGTTTCTCATATATCAATTTTAACTTCACTTTTTCACCGAGCACTGCACATGACTTCCCATCTAGTGTTATCCTTCTCATCTGGTAAGATCATCCATTCCAAGTAAGACTAAAACATCCCCGGGCTCCCTGTTCTTAAGATAGGGCTCTACCCCTTAGAACTACAAGAGTGATGAAAAAGAGGAGTCCCAGATGATGAAATATGTCACCAAGTTTGGTGACTGATGGGAATCCGTAATTTTTTCCTAATTGTTCTTATAATCCTTTTAGAGTTTAGTGCCATCTTTCTCCCGGACGGGCAATTCACAGACTCATTCAGGTCACACAATTATGATTAAGACCCATGGATATTTTCTTGTGTGTTATTTGTTAAGTGAAGATCTGGCTGTTCGGTTTAAATGTGTTCTGTATGTTACTGTGTCAAGAGAGCTCTATGTCAGTGAGTGCTGCCTTTGTAGTCCTTTGTCAATGGTGAATGCTAAAGTATGGCCCTAATTCAATATCTGTTCCTTGTTTGTGGTTTTGGAAATCTGGTCAGCCAAATTTTGATTCACCTCATTCTCCCTCTCTGTTTTTCTGATTTCCCTTTGATGGTTCTCCTGTTTTCACATTACTTTTAAATTACCTAGTTGTGAGATAACGTTTTCTTTCATCAATTTAATTTAGTAGTTTGTTCGAAATGTAGTTGCCTTGTTTAGATTGATATAATCATGCAATTTAACAGTTTATCCTCCTATCTCCTTTACTGTTTTTTAACACTGTTACATATGTGAAAATGTAACAATAAAAAAGATATGAGGCAACAAAGAAAAGCAAAATGAAAACCAAATACAGAAAAATAAAATGGCAAAACTCCTGAAATGCACCATGAGCACCACATAGGGCCAGATGTAGGTAACTTCAATTTACCGATTCATTAATACCGAATTTTACAGATTCGGTATTTATGAATCGGTAAATATGAAGGTGTGAGATGTAGGTATTTTTAAAAATAGAAATACCGAATCGTTAATATTCGGTATTTACCGATTCGGTAAATACCGACTCGGTATTTCCTATTGATTCCTATGGGCTGTGAAGCCCATAGGATTCAATGGGAAATACCGATTCGGTAATTACCGAATCGGTAAATACCGATTTCTGCCAGGGTGCAGGGGGTGTCACTTTGACACCCTCTAGCACCCCAAATACAGGCATGTGTGCCATGTGGCACACATACATGCCCTAAGGGCATGTCTGTCTGTCACATGGCATAGGTGTGCATGCACACATGTGCATGCACACCTGGATTCGGTATTTTACCACCCAATTGGATTGGGTGGTAAAATACCGAATCTGTAAGGCCTTTGGGACTCAGAAGAGTCCCACTTACATCTGGCAGTTACCGAATCGGTAAAAATACCGATTCTGTATTTTACCGATTCAGTAAATTTACCGATTCTGTATTTTACCGATTTGGTAAATTTACTGATTCGGTAAATTTACAGAATCGGTAAAATTGGCCCCCTACATCCCAAATACCCATTTACCGGTCGGTAACGGCCGAAATCGGCCGTTACCGGTCGGTAAATGGCCACCTACATCTGGCCCATAGTCTTTAAGTTTGTACTTTCAACTCAACCTACATAGAAAGGAGAGAGGCTGCTCTTTTTTCATCAAGTTAGGACCTAGTTTTCATTAAAAAAGCGTTTTTTGACTTGCTCATATCTTTGGCGCCGTTTGACAAATCTTCACAAAATGTTCCAAAAGAAATGCCCTACTGTTTCTAGTTGTGCAGGGAAAGTTTCAGGGTGATCCGTCAAGTGGGGGCCGAGAAAAAGAGTTTGTGTGTTTCCCATGTTAATTCCTATAGAGATTTTAGACACAACTACAGCCCGAACTGCGTGACCGTATTACTCCAAATTTGGCAGAAAGCTGGATTTTGATCCAGAAAACATGCTTTTTGTGATCTGGGGTAAATCCGTTCAGAAGTTCTTCAGATATTAAAAGAAAAACACATTTGCATATCTAGGGATGTGGACCCTTCGCAAATCCTTTGCGGCGCTTTGCAAATTCACAAGGCTATAGCAATGCCGCGATTGTCTGGCCGCAACATGAGTAGAAAGTTGTGGCCGCCATTTTAGAAATTGGAAAATGGTCCTCGGCTGTGAACATTTCAATATAAGTGTGTAGAAGGGGCATAGTAGAGGCTGCCTGACCCCATAGGTGCAATTTAGGGGTGTTGAAGGACCCCTGATTGTATGAAAATGCCTCCAAGCTATTTTTTCCTGCATGCACAACTTCGCAGATCTGCCACAACATGCATGACTTCGCATGTGTGCCACGATGCGTGGCCACCATTTTATACATCGGTGAATGGTCCTGGGGTGTGAAATTTGGTGAGAAATGTAATAGAAGTGGTCAAAGTAGGGGTAACCTGACCCAGTGGGTGTAATATAGGGGTCTGTGAGCCACCCCTGATGGGAAGAAAATGCCCCCAAACTATTTATTTTTCACATGCATGTATTTGCAGATCTGCTGTGACAGATCTGCGAATTTTGCCATAAATTAAAAAAAATACATTAACTCACAGATCCACTTAGAGACTCACACATTCACTCTCAGACCCACTCACACACTCATACACCCAGTCACTTAATACTCAGACACTCAGGCACCCACTGGACATCCACTCAGACATACATTCACCTACTCGCACACCCATTTAAGCACTTTTGCACCCACTCTCAAAACCTACTCAGACATTCCACATGTATTGACATATCCACCCAGACATTCCCACTCACACAGACACCCACTCACAGACCCACTCAGAGATTCACAGACACTCACACACCTGCTCACAGACTCACTCACAGAACTAACACACAAACACTCATATACCCACTCACAGGCCCACACAGACACTCAAATACCCACACAGACACTCACAAACCCACACAGACCCACACAGACCCACTCACATACCCATTCACAGACTCACACAGACACTCACAGACCCACATATAGACTAACACACTTACTCACAGAAAGAAACAGATACTCATCCGACCAACACACAGACACACATCCATTCACAGACCCACACAGAAACTCACACACCAACTCACAGGCCCACTTACTCACACACTCACACACAGACCCACATAAGCACTCACACACCCATTCACACTCACCGATACAGCCACTAACACAGCCAGTCACACACCCATACAGCCACTCACACACCCACTTACACACCCACAAATCCACTACACACCCACTTATACCCCCTTAAAGCCAATCACACACCCACTCACACACTCATATAGCCATTCACGCACCCGCTCACTCACTTAGACAGCCACTCACACACCCATCCTGTAAGGTTACAAGTTACAGTTAGGAAATATATATATTTTTTATAAATTAACTAAAAAAAACAAATGTTACAGGGATGTTATAGTTAGGAAATAGTATTTTAAAAACCTAAGAAAATCACTGAAAAAAACAAAGTTTACAGGGATATTATAATTAGGTTCTGAATTTACACATACAAACCCATAGGAATTCAGCTGTTATAGTTAGATGTATTTCAAGTAACTATAAGTCTTGCCCTAAGGTAACTTTAACTCACGCCCTCACCATGCACAGCTAATTACCCCACATATTACATCATTGATGATATCTTTTAGGGCATCATTGTATATTATCAATGCACATTTACAATAACATTATTGATGAGAGAACTGTGCATCAGTTTCTAAGTTTAGGTGGATAGCAGCTCCTGTATAGAGCACCCTGCAACACCAGCAAAACTCTGAACCTGCTCACCTGAAATGTCTGTTTTTCTAGCAAAGTTTTTAAGCAGAGGATTAGTAGCATCCACGCTGAGTTAGAAAGGGACTTGAAGGCATATTTACAAGCCCCTAGTGCTACCGGAGCTTCACTTTTTTTGACGCTCTGATGGTTCTCTAAGCAAGCTCATATTTACAAGGCTGCGCTAAGCCACTTTGCGTGACTTAACACAGCCTTGTAAATATGGTCCCCTTCAATAAAGTTTTCTGTGGCAATTGGTCATGCAATGGGTGTTGCTGTAGGCGTACCCAGCAACCCCCCAGGCTTTTTGCTACTGCTCCAGATTTCTAAGGATCTGTAAATCTGAGGCAGTGCCAAAAACTAATGCCTTTCAAAAGGAGGTGTTAATGTGGTGCACATTCTTTTATTTCTCCTTGCTTTTTCCTTTTCTATGTGTGCTGCATTCTGCAGCACACATACAAGGAGCAAAATGCCATTAATGATTTTTTTTATGCAGGAAGGTGTCCCTTCCTCCACAAACACAATTATCCCTGCAACGCAGGCACCCTTGCACCATGGTTGTCACTAGGCAGCTGGGGTGGACGCAGGGGTGAGCACAGGGATGCCCCATATTCTTGTTAATACAGCGTATCCCTGCGTTTTGAAAATGAGGCAGCTTGGTGCAATAAAATTACTTACGGCACCACACTCCACCACTTTCATGTAAATATGCTCCTGTGCTCGTTAGTCCTGGGTTCAGGTGCGTCGTTTCCCCCTCAACCCCCCCCCCCCTTCTGTCTATTGCAAGAATGTAAGGATCGCGTGGGATATTATGAGGTAGTATCTTTTATTTTTAGTCACTCTCTGTGGGGTTATGAGTATTAGTGCCAGTCCCTCCGGGATAAAATCCTTCCCTGGGACAGGTTTCAAAAGGATTAGAGTCACACAATGCGCTTCCTTGGGTTAGGAAGAGAAGGGTCTTCTGAGGCTTCTGTTCCCTGGATCCAGTTTCCTCTGCGGGGAGGGTTCTGTGTTTGTCCGCGGGATCGGGCCGGTAAAAGCAAGCCAAAAGGAAAGGAAAAACCCCAAAGAAAACAAGAGGTAAGAACCGCTGTCCTGGCGGTACCAGGGGATAGGGAAAGTGCCACCGTCACCTTTACGCTGCTTCCCGTGCTGTGTTTAAGTGGGCGGGGGGAGGGGTAAGGTGCTTCAGTGTGAAGTGGCACGTGCACCCACCCACCAGCCCCAAAAAGAGAAGGATCACAGGCACTTGCCTGTGACCACGACCCTCCTGGGTCGTGAGAAGGGGAGCCACAGCCTCTGCTTCACTTGGTGGAGTGCCAGACTCTGTTGCTCCTTGAGATCGCCCCTATCGTCGGGTTGGGAGAGGACAGCCCCTAATCTCCAACTGGAAGCGTCTGTCTGGAGTACAAAGGTCTTTGTATGAGCGGGACATGTTAGAACCGGGGCATTACATAGTTTTGCTTTAGTAGGGAGAAGCTGTGTTCCTGGGGATGGCCCCATGGAAGGGGTGTCCCTGTGCTTATTTTGCTAAGAAGGTCGGTGAGGGGGCTGGCGATGTCTGAGAAGTGGGGGACGAACCTTCTATAGTACCCAACCAAGCCTAAGAAGGAACGAACGTCCTTTCTAGTGTGGGGACGTGGAACCTTTGTGATGGCTTCTAGCTTGTTTATTTGTGGCCTGATCTTTCCTGCCTGTATGTCGTATCCCAGGTATTCTAAATGGTCTATACTAAATGTGGTCTTTTTAGGATTGACAGTGAGACCAGCTTTCTTGAGGGTGTCTAACACGGCTGTCAAGTGTGTGAGGTGAGTCTCGCAGTTAGGGCTTAGTATGACTGTATCGTCCAGGTATGCGACAGCATATACCTGGTGTTTCTGCAAAATGACATCCATCAGATATTGGTACGTAGCCGGGGTGCCATGAAGGCCGGAAGGAAGGATTTTAAAGTGAAACAGGCCCGAAGGAGTAGAGAAGGCGGTCTTTTCTCTGTCCTCCCGAGCGAGGGGGATTTGCCAATAGCCTTTCGGAAGGTCAATTGTAGACATTACCCGGGCGTCCTCTAACCGTTCAATTAACTCATCGACGCGAGGCATAGGATACGCTTCGAATTTGAATATGGCATTCAACTGACGGAAGTCGATACAGAATGTAAGGCGTCCGTCAGGTTTAGGGACAAGTACCACGGGTGAAGACCAGGCACTGTGGGAAGGCTCGATTAAGTCTGCCTCCAACATCGCCCGCACCTCCTGATCCACTGCCTGTCTACGTGCAGCGGGTATGCAATAGGGTTTTAGTTTTATGGGTTTTGCCCCGGCTGTATTAATCGTGTGTTCCACTAGGGTCGTCCGCCCCGGTGTTCCTACCAATGTATCAGTGTAGGACCGACACAGGGCCTGAAGTTGTAGTCTTTGTGTACATGTTAGCTGGTCTCCTAAATTAACAGACTCCTTCTCAGTAGGTAAGGGAGAGACTAACAGGATCTCGAGGGGCTTATTAAGGGACACATGTAGCACCGGTTTGTATTTACGTGGAGAAACCAGAAAAGGGCCTTCCCAGGCTTTTAAAAGATTCAATTGGTAGGTTTGACCGGTGTGTGTTTTGTGGGGGACGGGTATATGGTAAGAGACTGGGGTAACCCTGTCCAGTAGGGGCCTTGCCATGTGGCTAGCAGTTTCTTTTATTTTCGGTGGTGGGGAGAAGGATCAGGACATAGTCTCCTACTTTAAACTCCCTACGTTTAGTGTTTTTGTCATATTGCTTTTTCTGCATTTCTTGTGCTTTCTCCATGTTTGTATGGACCTCTTCCCAGAGAGATGCTAGAGTGTCTCTTAGGTCCTTGCTATAAAGCAACAGTGGTTTGCTTTCGTCTTCCTCCTCTACCCAGTGTTCTACTGCCATGTCAAGGAGTGTGCGAGGCTTCCTTCCGAACAGTAGTTCGAATGGGGAGAACCCTGTGGATTGCTATGGATGGGTGTGAATATCGAACAATTCCAAGGGTATTTGTTGGTCCCAGTCCCTCCCTGCTTTATTAACAGTCTTTCTAAGCATGGTCTTTATTGTTTGATTATATCTCTCAACGAGGCCACCTGTTTTAGGGTGATATACGGCTGTGTGTATCTGTTTGATTCCCAGGAGGTCAGAGGTTTGTCTCATGAGGCGGGATACAAATGGGATGCCTTGGTCGGTTAACAATTCGCGGGGAAAACCCATCCGAGAAAAAAAAGAGATCATAGCCTGATCCACTGCTGTGGTGGTGGTGCTGGTCAGGGGTATTGCTTTCGGGTACCAGGTAGCGTAGTCCATCAACACAAGCAGATTCTGGTGCCCATGAGATGCAGGAATGAGGGGTCCTACGAGGTCCATCCCTACCCTCTGAAAGGGTATATCGATTATTGGGAGGGGATGTAAAGGTGCCCTGGGTAGTGAGGGATTGTTAACCAATTGACATCTAACACAGGAGGAGCAGTATCGCGCTACTTCATGATAGACCCGGGGCCAGTAAAATTTGTCCAAAAGATATTTTAAAGTGTGTTCCTTCCCATAATGCCCCCCGGTTTGGTTATGGGCGAAGTCTAAAACACTTGTTCCTTGAATGATTTTGGGACTACAAATTGTTCCTTAAGGTGTCCCGCTTCCCTGGTTATTCGATACAACAAATCCCTTTTTATACAGAGTAGTGGGCCTACCTTACCCAGATGGTCTTCTTGGGCTTGCCCCCAGGCATGTTGTAAGGTGCCGCCCTCTTTCTGGTAGCCCGAAAGTTCGGGCCTGGTGTTGGGGATGCATCTAGAGAACAAACAACATGAGATGGTATGGCACACTGGGACTTAAGGTACAAAGCCCGTTCTTCTGGCCGTTCCCTATGGGTCTTGGTTCTTTTGGGTGTTGGGCCTTCTAGTCCCTCATTGGAAAAAGGAGCATGAGCCAACCATCCCAATATGGGGGACGAAGTGGCGAGAGACAAAAGGTACTCCTGGAATCGGGGTAGGTCTGTCCCTAAAAGAACAGACTCAGGGAGGAAGGGCATCACTCCTACTTTTCGCAATTAGGGCTCCCCATCTATCTCGAGCAGAGCTTCAGCCAGGGGGTACATCTTTTTCTCCCCGTGCACGCGTGACCTATATGCACTCTCCCCCTAGCATCTGGGAGTCGTGTACAAGTCCTTTGCTCACGACGGTGTGATGACACCCTGTGTCTAAGAGAGAGAGCTACAACCGGGTTCCAGTTGACGTGCATTCTCTTTTTGTAGAGGGGAGGGGTTTCACCGGCCACGGGTGTACCCCACTTCCATGGGTTCTTGGGGAGGGTTGCGTGCAGGGCACTGTCGGGCAATGTGCCCCCCCCTCAGCGGAGTGGAAGTATTGGGGACCCTGCAGTGCTGGTGGGCCCTGGGTGGGCCTAGGCCTATGTCTTGTTGGGGCTGAGATACCGTTCTCCATGGTTGTCTTTACTGGGGTTCTGGGAGTGCTAATGGGGTATCTCTTAGCCTTGCTGTTGTTGCTGTTCGGTGGGGGTGTCGTTTAACCCAGGTCCTAGTACTGAGGGGGAGGGCCTCAAGATATTGTTTGAGGTATATTTTTTCTCTGACATCGTCTATGCTTGAGGAAGCAGGCTGTAGCCAACGGTTACCAAGGTCACGAATCTGGAAATACAGGGCCCTAGGGTTATTCCCTGCTCTCCATTTTTCCTTGCGGAAGGGGCTGCGATAGTATTCGTGATCGCAGCCCAGCCGCTCCAAGATAGCCCTCTTTATCTCGCCATAGGGAGTGGTGGCTGCTGGGTTGGCGGCCTTAAAAGCAGCCTGCAGTTCCACTGACAATAAGGGAGCGACGTACTGTCCCCATCTTTCTTGGGGCCAAGCAGCGGTGGAGGCGACCCGCTCGAAGTTTACAAAAAAGAAGTCGGGTTGTCTCCTTCCTGAAACATTTGGAGCACTGTGCCTGGCACGTTTGGGTGGCTCCGTGCGCTGGATATGGCATCTGTTAGTCACATGATGGCTGTATCCTGCACTTGTTGGGAAACATCCTTTACAACGAAACCTTTACAGCTTAGTGCTTTTACAACGCAGGTTTTACAACGAAAACCATTACAACGCATTGCGCTGGGGGACGCTCTAGGATAGGGAATAGATTTAATTTACTATCCAACACCTTCCCTAGTGTCCACGGGGACTGGAGTTGGAATAGTAAATTAAACTATTCACTATCCAGCACCACAAAGCGCTATGCGTTGTAATGGTATGCGTAGTAAAACCTGCGTTGTAACAGCATGCGTGGTAAAAGCATGCGTTGTAACGTCATACATCCGCACTTGTTAGTTAGTTGTCATGAGAGCTGCCTGGTCTTTTAAGGGGGCGTGCAGGGCTTCCTGTTCCTGTTGCGCCTGCTTGGTTTGCTTTTAAAAAACGAGCTGCAGATGGAGTTGAGGTAGTATCTTTTATTTTAAGTCCCTCTCTGTGGGGTTATGAGTATTAGTACCAGTCCCTCCGGGGTAAAGTCCTTCCCTGGGACAGGTATCAAAAGGATTAAAGTCACACAATGGGTTTCCTTGGGTTAGGAAGAGAAGGGGCTTCTGTTGCTTCTGTTCCCTGGATCCGGTTTCATCTGCGGGGAGGGTTCTGTATTTCTCCGCGGGATTGGGCCGGTAAAAGCAAGCCAACAGAAAAGGAAAAAGAAAACCAAAAAAACAAGAGGTCATAACTGCTGCCCTGGGGGTACCGGGGGATAGGGAAAGTGCCACTGTCACCTTTACGCTGCTTCCCGTGCTGTATCTAAGTGTGTGTGTCTAGGGGGTGGGGGGGTAAGGTTCTTCAGTGTGAAGTGGGCCGTGCACCCGTTCACCAGCCCCAAAAAGAGAAGGATCCCGGCATTTGCCTGTGCCCACGACCCTCCTAGGTTGCGGGAAGGGGAGCCACGACCTCTGCTTCACTTGGTGGAGTGCCAGTCAGATTCGTAGGTGTTGCTCCTTAAGCTGCTTGCCGCGGCGTAGTCGTTCTCTTCCTTCTGCTGTAGGCTTCCGTGTGGTGGTGGATCTCCAACTCCTCCGTGCAAGATTCAGGTCTCTTCCTCAGCTGCCAATGACTTCCCGTCTCTCCCGTTGCTACTCTCTCTTTCCTCTGGCGTAAAACACCATCCAAGCCAACCTGGAATTAATAAAATCAACCACTGACTGCGCTGTAATGGTAATGCCTGTATGGTAAAAGTTGTTTCCCAATTCCAGGTTGGGTTAGATGGTATTTTACCAATCCAAACCTATAATAATGTCCCTGGTGTGTGTGTGTGTGTGGGTGTGTGTGTGTGTGTGTGTGGAGCTGTGTGTTAGGGGTTGTGTGTGTGGGGTTGTGTGTGTGGTGGGTTGTGTGTGTGTAGGGTGGTGTGTGGTGTGTGTGGTTGTGTGTGGTGTGTGGGGTTGGTTGTGGGGGTAGCATGTGTGTGTGTGGTTGTGTGGGTTTCTGTGTGGTTGTGTGGGGTTGTGGTGTTGTGTGTGTAGGGTTGTGGAGTGTGTGTGGGGTTGTGTGTGTGGGATTGTGTGTGTGTGGGGGGGAGGTTTTGTGGTTGTGTGGGGTTGTGTGTGTGGGTGTTTGTGGGGGGTGTGTTTGTGGGGTTTTGTGTGTGGGGGGTTGTGGTTGTATGTGTCTGGGGGTTGTGGTTGTGTGTGTGGGGGTTGTGTGTGTGGGGGGTTGTGTGTTTGTGTGTGGGGTTGTGTGTATGTGGGGTTGTGTGTGTTTGTGTGGGTGTGTGGTTGTGTGTGGTGGGTGGGGTTGTGTGCGGTGTGTGGGGTTGTGTGTGTGGGGGGTAGTGTGGTTGTGTGTGGTTGTGGGGTTTTGTGTGGGGGGGTTGTGTTGTGTATGTGTGGGGGTTTTGTGTGTGTGGCGGATTTGTTTGTGGGGTTGTGTGTGTGGGGGTTGTGTGTGTTGTGGTTGTGTGTGTGGGGTTGTATGTGTGGGTGTGTGTCGGGGATTGTGTTTGTGGGGTTGTGTGTGTGGGGGGTTGTGGTTGTGTGTGTGGGGGTTGTAGTTGTGTGTGGGGGGGTTGTGTGTATGGGGTTGTGTGTGTGAGGTTGTGTGTGTGGGGGTTGTGTGTGTGGAAGGGGTTGTGTGTGGGGGGTTGTGTGTGGGGTTTGTGTGTGGGGTTGTGTGTGGGGGGTTTGTGTGTGGGTAACAGAATGGGATGGGAGGGGAGGTAAGGCAGTGAATGGGATGGAAGGGAAGGGGGAGTGACAGAAGGGTAGAGGATTAAAGAGGTAAAGAAGAAAGTAATGGAAATAAAGGGGGGACATGGACGGAGAGGGGTAGTTGGAGAGTGAGGTAAAGGGAAAGAAGGGATGGGTTGGGGAATGGAATGGAAAGGAAAGGAATGAGAGGAAGAAGGCGGAGAAGAGAAAGGAGGAGAAAGGCAGGGAAAGGAAGGGAGAATGGAGGGGAGAGGGCAAATGAGAGAGAGGGAGGTGAGGGGAAGGGTAATGAGGGGAAGGGATGGGTGAGGGGAAAGGGGAGGGAATGGTGAAGAGGAAGGGAGGTGAAGGAAGGAAGAATAAGGAAACAAGCATTTACAATGCAACGGTTTCGCCTTTGGAAAAGTTAGAGCTATTGGCATTGTAAATGACCAAATTTGTATTTATGTGTTGGTTTTGAAAACAGATAAATAAATGGCATTGTCCTTTACATTGCCAATAGCACACTCTGCACCCACACTCTGCACCCACACTCTGCACCCATACTCACTCTGCACACTCACTCTGCACTCACTACTTCACTATCTGCACTCTGCACACTCACTCTGCACACTCACTCTGCACACTCACTCTGCACACTCACTCTGCACCCACACTCTGCACCCACACTCTGCACCCACACTCTGCACCCACACTCTGCACCCACACTCTGCACCCACACTCTGCACACTCACTCACTCTGCACACTCACTCTGCACTCACTACTTCACTATCTGCACTCTGCGCAATCTGCACTCTGCGCACTCTGCACTCACACTATAATAATCCTTATGTCCTGCAAAAAATAAGCATGGCAGTGGCATGCATGATGAAAAGCACTGAACTGTGCAATCAGTTAGGGGGAGGGACTGGACAGATGTTTCGCCTTGAGCCCACCCGTCAGCCCGCAGGTGCCGTGCCCTTTCCGAAAAGAGGTGTGAAGTGACAGCCCGGCCCTTGGCAGTCAGTGCACAGACAATGGCCAGGAAGGGGGCCAATTAATGTCCCGGGCAGGGGTCCCTCCGTGGCTGCAGCAGAGGATAAAGGTCACGAGCGAAGAAAGGTCACCGCCGGGGTTGGAACGGGCCTTCGCACCTTGAACAATACACGGGCACTCCCGCTTACACTGTGAAGGGACGAGTGTAGCCTGCCTGTCCCTGCAAGGGCGGTTCTTTTGCACTAGTGAAATGATGTATTTGTCTCTGGTGGACGCTTGCATTGAACATGTTACGTGCAGTTTCACGATACTTGTGAAAGGAAGCCCAAAACTGAAAAAAGAAATGAGCGCAGCAAGTTTGAAACCTCTGCTACCTATAGTGCTCCGAAGCCACAAAACTGTGCCAAGAACTCTTACATGAACTACTACTAATTTGAGTTTTGTTCCTATTTTTAACTTCCTATTAATACATCTACGTATTTTAGAAGCATGCGAAGGCCCTTTTAAGAGGCCACCAAATTCAAATATTTCCTAAAAGAGTAAAACCAGACTTTATTTTAGAACTACATGAATTTTGATTTATTTAGCGTACAGTCCTGGGGTAACATAAAAAAGGATGTTATTCAGAATCCGAAGTGTGGGTTAAAAGCGACAGAAGCGGACGGAGAGACCTTCCATCGATTGTGTGCGCCCCGGAAGCTTTGGCTCTGGGGCAGGTCACCGTGAACCCCTTTCTCGTGAGATACTCTACGCGGTGGGAAGTGCGGCAGCAGCTGTGTCAGATCTCCGAGTCACTGCAGCACGGCAAATACATAATATTACACCATATTTGTATGCCTTTCGCTGGATACTGTGGGGGGTGGGGGTCATCTCTGATAGGACCCTCAAAGTAAAACAAGGAAAGGCATGGACAGCGGGAGGGGGGACGGGAAAGCCACGGACAGCGGGAGGGGGGGCGGGAAAGGCACGGACAGCGGGAGGGGGGGCGGGAAAGGCACGGACAGCGGGAGGGGGGCGGGAACAGCAAACGGCAAGAAAGGCAAAGCAGAAGGCAAGAAAAAGCACTCACCTGGACTTCTTCCGGCGGCGGTCGGCCTGCAATGACCAAAACAAACCTTCCCCCCCAAAAAAAATAGGAACCGCCCACCACCGCAATGACGTTGTCAAAGGGGCAGGATGAGAAAAAATCGCCGGGAACGCCCACCAATCGCCTCGCACAATGACGGACGCCTCTCTCTTCCAATGGCTAGCCTCCATTTATGGAGCTAACCAATGGAAGACAGAGGCGGGACACAAGCCACATATTATTCTCAAAAGTTTTCGCCCTGCGCGAAAGTCTGCTGCGCAGCTTTCGGCGAGGCGAAACCTAAAAAGGATGGGTAAGTGGAAGGGGAGCAGAAAAGGAGCAGAGGTGATGGTTACAGATTGGAAGGGAAAGAGGCTGTGAATGGGAAGGAATGGAGGGGAAGAGAAGGGAAGGGGAGGAGTGGAGATGGAAAAGGAGATAAGAGAGTGCAGGATGGGACCAGAATGGATTGAATGGGAAGGGGAGGGGAGTGACAGAAGGGGAGAGGAAAAAAGAGTGATGGAGAAAAAGGGAACTTAAAAGAAAGGGGGAGAAGGGGATAGGAGAGGAGAGATAGGAATGTAAGGCAGAGAAGGAAAAACGGGTAAGAGAAAGGAAGAGGGAAGGGAAGTTTCAAGCCAGTATCAAGTCAGTATCAAGCCAGTATCAAGTCAGTATCAAGTCAGTATCAAGCCAGTATCAAGTCAGTATCAAGTCAGTATCAAGTCAGTATCAAGTCAGTATCGAACCAGTATCAAGCCAGTTTAAAGTTTGAATTCAAGTTCGGTTTCAGTTTGGTTTCAAGTTCGGTTTTCATTTGGTTTCTATACTCACCGTGTCCCTTTCACCCAGCCCCGTCCAGTTCTTTTTGGAGCCTGTGAGGACCCGGCCCCCTTGGCCTCTCGGGGGCCTCAGCTCCGGCCGCCAGCAGTGGTCCTCTCCGTCCGGTGCTCATGAGTGCAATGCCGGGACTGCCTGGTTACCAGCCTTGTATACCACGGACACGTCACAATAGACATTCAACCTGTCATCATGCATCACAGGCTTATGGGCGATGACAAGTGTTGCAGTGTAAGGGGGGGGGGAGCAGCCGAGACACGATTTTAATTCAATTACCTAAAAAAAAAAGCAAAGATCAATTTAGTCACAAAAGGATCCTGCCAGGGGCGTAGGAGACACTACATTTCTGGGGGGGGACAAAGACAAACTTTTTGGACTTCCCAGTGACCCTATACAAATCGCCCATTGTCTAGGAGCCGTACGCTCAGTTTAACTAATACAATCGCAGGGTTTTGTAGTGAAACATTGATAAAGGCAGGCATGTAGTCACAGTTTGCAAGTATGCTTTAATTATTATTTACATTCACAAAGTAATTAGACCAAATGTGAAAAACATGTTTTTGAACCTTGCAGTTTCATGCACCAAGCAACAAAGATGGGACGAAAAAAAGGAAGAATAAACTAAATGCTCTTTGTGACATTCCTAAACCTCAAAATGCAATTGGATTAATATTGGAGTTTATTGGAGACAAGCTACAAGCACACACAGCTGTAAGAGCAGAGAAATGTCCACCTTGTAAAAGTAGCATATGTAAAATAGTAATATGAAATCCAACCTCACCAGTAGAGAGGATTTATCATTGTGATTCCAAAGATGTAAACATGGCACAGCTACTCCTTTCTAACCGTGAATTACAGCTTAAAAGAAAGTATTTAGGAATTCCCAATGTTAATCTATGAGAGGATTATGCTTCACAGTAGTGAAAAGTGAATGTAGGTGTTTTTCACTACATAGGCATTCAAAACCTAAAAGTACATGCCTTACCTTTTAGTAACATAGCAAACTGCCCTATGGGCTACCAAGGGCCTACTTTAGAAGTGATGTATGTGTAATAAAAGAGAAGTTTAAGGCTTGGGAAGGAGTTTTTAATACCAAGTCGACGTGGCAGTAAAACTGCACAAACAGGCTTTTCAATGGCAGACCGGAGACATGTTTAAAGAGCTACTTGTGTGTGTTGCACAATCAGTGCTCCAGACCCCCTAGTAGCATTTAATTTACAGGCCCTGGGTATATGGTATACCACTGCACAATGTACTTACAAGTAAATACAATTTGCCAGTTGTGCATACACCAATGTTACCATGTTTAGGGGAGAAGAACATTCAATATAACACTGGTCAGCAGTGATAAGTTACTCAGAGTCCTATGGTAACAAAAATAATCAGCAGAAAAAGGAGGTAAGCAGCCAAAAAGTTTGGAGGAAGACCACCCTAAGGCTGGCAGGTCTAATAGTATTGTATAGGATTCTGTGTGTCTGTTTGAATATTGAATTCAGTCAGATACATTTTGGAAAACTCCGGTTTAGCAGGGCACAAGAAGGAGAGCGAGAATGGTTTCTCAAACAGTGGAAGTTTATTGCCTGCATTCCTGAGGCTGGAGGGTGGAGAAAACCATAATGCATTGCAAAATATACAACACAATAGCAAAACTTTTGTTGTCTAATCTATCAGAAGCTTTATTGCAGATGAATGTTACGAGTGTAGAGTGTACTCAAACCACATTATCTTGCACAAACGTATAAGAAGCCCCATGAGATACATTTGCAATAAGAATTAACCTTGTGTGGGATGCTAAAAAAAATTAGATGTACTGTGCTTGTGTGGAAGATGCTGCCCAATGTAAAATAAACCGTGCATTGTGAGGCGAGACACATATGAGATACTCACAGAAGATAGGTATAGTAAGATATGCAGGATGAGGTGTGTGGCAAAGCTCAGATATGAGTTGTTAGTAATGAACACAAGAAACATAGTGTTTGTGTGTGAAGCTTACAAATGAATACAGTGGGTGGAAGGTTACAAACTTTGTTATATGGTAGGCTTACAAAAACTATATAAAATACTCAAAACTAGCTAATATGCCTCATGCTAGGATTATTCGAGCCCAAAAAATAAGCATTTAATCGAAACAATGATTGAAGGTGTGGAGGCCTTGCTCAAGACTATGATGATTTATTTACAAATGACATTTGGAGAGTTGCGTATTAACAGTGAAGCAATCTTTGGGGGATAGGTATTTCTACCAAGAAAAAAGGTCATATGGGCAGGATAACTTGGATAACGGGATATAGGTAGTGACGCTCCAGAAGATGAGCCAAGGGTGTCCAACACGCATGACTCTGCTTCTGAGCATGTCCAGGAGGATTCTGAAGACCCCTTACTGGAGAACTCTAGTCCCTCAGGGAATATTTCTATTGACCCAGAGGGATGCCTTAGCGGTAGGACCCCTTTATTCCTCCTGGGAGGGTACAAAGGGGTCAGGGGAGGCCCAGGTCCTCCTCAGTTAATTCTACTTCCTCTGCCACTTCAATATGGACCTCCATCTATAGCAAGAGGGAAGATTCTTCAGAAAGGGAATACTACCTGCTCAGAATCAAGTAGGAACAGTTCGCCCAAGACAAGGAAACCCTAAAAGTCCAGAGGGCTAGGAAACATTTGGGATTAGAATCCCATGGTGGTAGCACTAGTGCACCTAGAGTTAGGGAACTGTCCTTTGACACTGGGAACTTGAGCTGGATAGTCCCTCCTTACCAGGAAGGTGATGACATTCATAAGTGGATTACTGCTTTATAGAAGGCCTGTAAAGTTCAGAAGGTTCCTCAAGGGCAGAGGGCAGCTATCCTGTGGTTCTCATTTACTAGCAAAGGTAGGGACACACTCTTGACTGTAAAGGAAGAATATACAGACAATTACAAAGTCTTGAAGACTGCCCTCATAGATGGGTTTGGGTTAACCACTGAGCAATACAGGGTTAAGTTTAGGGACACACAGAAGGTACTCACTCAAGACTGGGTAGGTTTTGTAGATAGTGCTATTAAGGCTCTAGAAAGCTGCTTCAGGGAAGTAATGTGCATGATTATGAGGGACTGTACAATTTACTTATCAGTGAGCTATCCTTAATAAGTGTCAAAATCAGCACCTGCTCACTGTGTTACTGGCTGATGAGGGGTTATGCCCCGAAACCGGTCCCAGGATGCTTGCTTCCAGTCCAGGGAGGACTAGCTTGGTAGTTTGGGCTGGACTGGTCCCATGAGGCACAGAGTCAAGGCTGATTATCATATGGCTAGGTCTAAACTGGGGTGGCATGGTGAGCAAAAGAATGATCGATTTAACCCAGATCTAATGACTGGGGTCTAATGTTTGATTTGCTCTGCATTCCGTCCATCATCTGTGTGTCTTTTAAAATCAGCACCTGCACCAGTACCAGGTGGACTCGGATCTGACCTCTACCCAAGAATTGGGAAAGATGGCAGACATGTGGGTCTGTACCAGGGTGAAACAAAAGTCCCATGGTGGTCGTGATCAGAAGAGGCAAGGTGCTTCCAAGGCCCAGGCGAAAGGTGGGGAGAAATCTAAAGAAAAAAAGAGTCTTTTGAAGGTCCCCAAAAATCTTCCTCAGGGGAAAGTACCCATTCCTCTTCCTCCTCTAACACAAAGCCTTGGGGCTATTTGTGTAAGGAAAAAGGCCACAGGGCAAGTGATGCCAATTGCTCTAAGTCTAGCACCAATACGGCTACTACTACCCCTCAACCTTCTAGTGCCCCTAGTAATACTACTGGTAGTAGTAGTGCCACAAAAGTTTAGCTGAGTTAACCTTGGGTACTGAAGTGGGTTCTGGCCTAGTCAGAACAGCCACTCAGACTGATTTAGTCTGTGATGGTGGCACTGAGCTTGCCACCCTTATTGTAAGTCCCACTAACGTGGGCAAGTACAGACAACAGCCTCTCATCAATGGGCAGGACAGATCATTCCATGGCAGTTAATCTTATCTGGGAAAGGGTAACTGGTCCAAAGAGAGTTGTGGTATCCTCAGACCTACCTGTGGATTGCCTACTGGGCAAAGATTGGGAAACGTCAGCCTGGTCTGACGGGGAGTAATTGACTCATGCAGAATTTATGAGAATTTCAGTCTGTGTGTTTGCTGTCAGTTGAGCTCAGTCCAAGACGTTAGGCACTAGGGGAGCCCTGGATCTTGAGTATAATGGACCAGCCTGCTCCCAAAAGAAGGAGCAGGAAGGGTAAATATTTATCCTCCTCTAAGTCTCCCAGTGAGAATCAGCCTCATGAGGGGGCTGGATCTCAGAACCTTGTCACAGAGGAGCTTAGCCCTGATAAGGCAGAGCTACTGGGGCAAGGTTCCTTCCAGGGAAGCCTTGATTCTGGAGCAGAAGGCCTGCCCCTTTTTGAACAACTCAGACAGCAAGCTGCTGCTGAGGAAGCAGAGAATGTTAGTGGGTCCCACTCCAAACCATTCTTTGTCCAGACAGATGCTTCTGAGATATGGGTAGGTGCAGTATTGTCATAGCTTAATGCAGAGGGCCATGATCAACCTGTAGTGTTTATAAGCAGAAGGTTGACTTCCCTGGACAAGCGTTGGTCAGCTCTTGAGCAGGAGGCCTTTGCTATGGTCTGGACCTTGAAGAAGTTGAGGCCATACCTCTTTGGCACTCACTTCATTGTTCGGACAGACCACAATCCCTTCTTATGGCTTAAACAGATGAAGGATGAAAACCCTAAACTTTTGACGTGGTCTATTTCTCTACAAAGGATTGACTATACAGTGGAACATACACCTCGGAGTAACCATGCCAATGCAGATGGACTTTCCAGATATTTCTACTTAGAAAAAGAAGACTCAACTGGGCAAGGCTATCTCATGTCCTTACATTTGGTGGGGGGTTGTGTAGGTAAGTAGGATCTGCTTCCATCGTTCTTTTTTTTTTTTTTGTATTTTTTTTTTTAAATTTTTTTATTTTTGTGCAGGTGGAAAAGAATATGGTCACAGCAAGCTCAGATTTAGCATGAGAAAACTAACATCATGGTTCTATCTCCACAGCCTTCATGCCCACAGCCCGGAGGCCGGGCGGCGACTTTTGTTTTCGTTGATTAACTTGCAGTTATTCTCAGACGTGCGAGCTCTTTACGTAACTCCCCGAACCTGCTTTTTGGGTTATTTTCCCCCCCCCAACTCCCCCCCCTCCCACCCTCCCCTAACTACAAACTGGTTGGTTACCATCTCAATGCGGTTACAGTTCGGTCACATACTCGGCCAACTAAGTGGCACTAGTCCATCAATGCCCTTCGTGCCCACTCTGCTGATGCTCGACTCCAAACCCATGATACTGTACATAACCTTACATGCGTTGTGACCCTAAATTTCTCAGCACATCAGAGTGCCACCAATTACATATCTTTATCAGGTGGTCTCCCATTCCCGCCTCAGCACACCATACGCCTATGAGGGACCTCCCAAGCGCCCGGCTTCTAGGCCATGGTATTGTCGCCATTTACCCCATACCTTTCGGAATTTTCTGGGACAACCTCTCGCTCTGTACGTCACTGGTTCTGCAGCCATATAGAGGTCTAGCCCTCTCCTCCATTCCTCTACTTCTGGCCTTTCCGCTGCCCCCCAGTATTTGGCAATGTCCCTTTTCGCCACTACTAATGCCAGCACCAAGAAAATGATATGCGGGCGCGGCAGGTCTACTTCGGTCACCAATCCCAGTAGTGCCAGCTTCGGGTCCAGTGTCAGCTCTACACCCAGTACCTCCCCCAGTTCCGTGAAGATGTGAGACCAATACTGTTGAATCTCCGCACAGGACCAGATTGTGTGGTAGAAGTCCCCCTGTTCGGCCCTGCAGCGAAGACAAGTGTCGTCTGTTATTTTTCCCATCCTGAGGAGACGCCTCCTATCAAAGTACGTCCTGTGCAGCACATTCAATTGAATCAGCCTCAGCCGTGACTTAATGGCCACTTCCCGGGGATGCATCAGGATCATCTCCCAGTCTAAATCTTCCAATTGCCCCACTTCCGCCTCCCACTTGCCCCTGAGTGTCGCCAAACTTCCCAACATGTTATTTGTGAGTGTTTTATATGTGAGGGACACTGCCTGGTGTCGTATTTGTTCCTGCAAGAGTCTCCCTTCTAGGGGTGAATACTCCTGTATGTCTTGTAGTACTATCTTCTGTGCTTGCCAAGCATGGACTAGCTGCAAGTGTTTGTATTGTTGTGTGGGATGTAATCCAAACTCCTCCCGGAGCATCGCAAAAGTCTTCAACTCACCCTGCCTGATCACGTCCCCGATGGTAGATATCCCTATATCGTCCCACCTATGGAAGCCCTCCAGTTTTTGAAGTTCCGTAAACCAGTTGCCGTGCCACAGCGGTGTCTGGCGTGTAGGTTTCTCCTCCCATCCCGTGGCCCTTGTGGCCCTTATCCATGCTCGAATTGTGATCATGGTAGCGGGCAGGAGCTTCCTCCCTGGCTTCCCTCCATACAAGTAGTGAAGAATATTGTGTGCAGACAAGGTATGTCTTTCTAATGCGTACGTCGGGTGGTCCGCCGGTGTATGTAACCAGTCATTTATGGGGGTCAAGTGTTCCGCCCAGTAATATGCCTCCAGGTTCGGCAATGAGATCCCACCATTGTATTGGTGCCGTTGGAGCGTTTGGAGTGCAATGCGTGGCTGTTTGCCTAACCATAGGAACGATCGTAAGTCTGCATGGATTTTGGCGATCGTGGTGGTCGGGAGTGGGTAGTATTCATTCTGAAGTGCGTAGAGGAATTTCGGTAAAGTAATCATTTTGTACATCGCCGCCCTGCCCAGGAGGGTGAGCGGCAGCAGCCTCCATCTCGTCATATCCTCTACTGCCACCTTCATTATTCGTTCTACATTGGTCTGAAACGAGAGCTGTTTGTCCAGCGTGATATAGACCCCAAGGTACTAGAACCCTTCCGTGGTCGTGAGCAAACGGTCTGGTAGAGGCACGTCTGCCACTGGTCCCTGCGGCATGTACAAGACTGATTTGTGCCAGTTGATGGTATGGCCCGCCATTGCCCCAAAGCCCTCCAACACTCCGAACAACGTCCCCACGGAGACCTCGGGTTTCGTAATGTACAGTAGGACGTCGTCGGCATACAACGAAACCTTTTCCTGTGCCTCCCCTGAGGTACTCCATGTAAACCCATGGATCCCTGGGTCCTGCCGAATTTTGGCCGCCAATATTTCTATCGTGAGTGTAAAGAGTAGCGGGGACAGCGGGCATCCTTGTCTGGTGCCCCTCTCTACACGGAATTCACGCGATAACCATCCATTAACTCGTACCCGCGCTCTCGGCGCCGTGTACAGCAGCCCAATCCATTTCTGGAAGTGTGGACCAAAACCAAACCGCCTAAGCGCCGCCATGAGAAAGGGCCAGTGTACTGCGTCAAACGCTTTTTCAGCGTCCAAGGACAGGAACCAGTGCGGTTCCGTCCTATCTTTCACTTCTTGAAGCCAGTTGTGCGTCCGTCGGAGGTTAAGCTTTGTTGCTCTATCCGGCAGGAACCCTGACTGGTCCGTGTGTATAAGGTCAGGAACGACCGTCCGGAGACGTGTCGCTAGAATCGTGGCCAGCACTTTCACCTCCATGTTCAGCAATGAGATTGGGCGGTATGAGGCACAATCCTCCTCTGGCTTGCCCTGCTTGTGTATCGGTACTATGGTCGCCAGTGCGAGGTCTCGTGGGAGCGTCCCCAGTTCGTAAGCTTCAACATATAGGGCCAACAGATGACGCGTCAGCAGGTCGGCCGTCGTTTTAAAAAATTCCGCCGGAAAACCGTTTGGTCCCGGTGTTTTCCCCGTTTTTAACTTGTTTATGGCTACTCTAACCTCCTCCAATGTGATGTCCGCCTCCAGAGGGGCGCTGAGTTCTGCCTCCAGTACTGGGATATCCACATCTTCCATATACTGTAGGGCCTCGTCAACTGTTCCGAGGTCTCTGCCTCTATAGAAGGCCTCATAGTGGAGCGCAAACTCCTCTGCTATGCCCCTGTCTGTAGTTTCCATGACGCCCCCGTCCCTCCTGATCTTTTCCACCCACCTTGCTGCTCGTTCTCTCCTGCCGAGCCATGCCAGAAGTTTGCCTGACTTGTCACCGACATCGTACAGGCGGTGCAGTGTTGCTAGTGATTGTGTCTTCGCCTCATCAGAGACCAATTGCTTATACACCCTCTGTTTATCTTGCAACCGCCTCAGTACGCCTTCCCCTTTGTGCACATGGTAGTCCCTTTCTAGCGCTAGGATGTCAGCTTCTAGCCCTGCCGCCTCCCTATGCCGTTTATGGCGCTCATCCCGTAGTCTCCCTCTGATTCTGTCCCTCAGCACCGGTTTCATTGCCTCCCAGAAGGTAATATTGGAGTCTACAGAACCCTCGTTCTCCGCCACATACACCTTTATATCTGCCCTCAGTCCTCGTGTCATCTCGGGGGTTTGTATGTCCCAAGCCGCCAAGCGCCACTCAGTCTCTCGCCTCACAGTGGTGTTCCCTAAGTGTGCGTACAGCGGCGAGTGATCAGATATCCCCCGTGCTTTGTAGGCGAACACGTCACCCTCCGCCAGGTATTGCCTTGCCATGAAAATATAGTCTAGCCTGGAGAAGGTTTTATGGGCCCCTGAGTAAAAGGAGAACGTCTCCTGTGTCGGGTGTCGCCAGCGCCATGTATCGGTGAGTCCCATCTCCGCCATGTATTGTGCCAATGCCGTTTGTGTCCCCCCTCTGCGTGTTGCACCTGAACGGTCTAGTTCTTCTGACATGACGTCATTGAAGTCCCCCCCCACTATCTGCATCGTGTCAGCCGTGTCCAATAGGATGGCTGCTATTTCCCTGAGTGTGCGCGATTGGAGTTTTGGCGGGGCATACACTGAGATAATTGTCATACGCCGCCTATTCCACAACCCCTGTATTCCCACGTGTGTCCCCTGTGGATCGCTCCACGAGCGTGTGACAGTAAAGGGATGTGTCTTGTTGATTAGGATTGCGACTCCCCTGGCTCCTGACGTATAGCCCGCGTGAGTCAATACTTTATACCTCCCCCTTGCTATGAATGTGCATTTTCCTGCCCTGAGGTGCGTTTCCTGTAGGAGGATAAGGTCTGGGGCGACCCTTTTGATGTACGAGTTTACCAATCCTCTCTTTATTTTGGACCCTAGTCCATTGACATTCCATGTCAGAATGGAGAACCCCCTCTGATGTCTCTCAGTAGTATTCAGTGTATCTGCCATACTGTGTCGGTCGTCTGAAGGTCAGTAGGAGACCGTAGCAGCAGTTTGCGACCACGTGGCTTATTGTGCATCTGACTGTTCCCCCATGAGTATTCCAGTAACCAACCTCCCCCCCAAGATCCCCAACTTGTGTTCCTACCCACTCGCCAACCCCAACAAACTAGAAGACCCCTTCCCCCCTCCCCCTCCCCACCTCCCTCCCCATCCAGATGAGCCCCCGAGCGGGACATGACTTTCAGTAGGAGTAGGTCTGTCGCCCACCCACAATACCCTCCCTCACAAACCCTCACGGAACAACTGACAACCTAACCAATGCGCTGTTCCTGTAGACAGAAAAGGGTAACAAAGGAAAGTAAAACAACAACGAAAGAGGGTTGTGGCCACTTGCGTGTCATATCCGTGTCCCGACCGACCATTCAGCCGTCCACCTCTTCCCTGGTCAGGAGTGTGAGTCTTGCGTGGTCGGTACCGTGCTGCAGTTCTTATCAGGTATGTCCCGTTCTAACTGCCGTATCTCTGCTTCCAGTGGATGTAAGGAATGGTGGTCACTGTCCGACATCTCATCATTCCCGTCCGAGACCCTGATGCGCTCTCTTTCCCCCTCTGAACAGGCCTGGTCCTGGTGCCTCGATGGTGACATGTTCGCCCTGTTCAACGTCCCCGGTGACTCCGATCTCCCTCTCCTAGTGCCTGCCGACGGGCGTGGCTGGTACGGGGTCCCCGTGTATCTCGAGTGTAGTCTCCTCGATTTCCTCCTCTGCCGTTGCGGTGAGCCCCACCGCGCCTTTGCCTGTGCCGCTCTCGCTAGTTCCTCTCTCCCCGCAGTTTCCCGACTGTTAAGGATCGGTCGTTCCTCCAGCCATTCCCATGCATCGTCCGGGTGGGTGAAAAAGTGTGCTTTGTCTTTGTATATGATCTTGAGCTTTGCCGGGAAGAGCAACATGTACTTCATGTTCAATGTCCTCAATTTAACTTTCACTGCGTCGAAGGAGCGCCGCTGTCGCTGGACCTCTTGGCTATAGTCTGGGAAGATCAATATGTTGGTGTTCTCCAGTCGGATGTTGCCCATCCTTCTCGCTTCACGTAGTATCAAGTCTCTGTCCGCAAAGTTCAGGAAGCGGGCGATCACAGGTCTGGGCCTGGCACCCTCCGGGGGTTTCGCAAGGAGCGCCCTTTTCGCCCTTTCGATCACAAAGCAGGACGAGAAGGGGGCGTTTGTGAATGTGTCCGTAAGCCATGTATGCAGGAATGCCGCCATATTGTTCCCCTCGATCCCCTCTCTAAATCCCACAAAGCGGAGGTTATTGCGCCTGGCCCTATTTTCCGCATCATCCACCTTCCAGAGGAGCTGTCTGTGTGACGCCTGAAGCTCCGCCATATCTTTCTTGAGTGTCGTGATCGAGTCTTCCGCCTCACCAATGCGTGTTTCAGTCTCGGTCACTCTGGCGGAGAGGTTCTTGAAATCCTGCCGCAGGAGCGTGACCTCCGAGCCTACCTCCCCAATTTTCACCTCCAATGCCGCTCTGGAGTCCTGTATGTCAGTTCTGGACGCCTGGATCGCTGCTAGTAGCCTGTCCGTGTCAGAGGCTCCCTCTGCTGCGGCACCCGCGTTGTCTTTGGATGTTTTCGGTGCTGCGAAGGTGTCCAGCGTGCCCTGTTTGGGGGGCTTGGGTGGGGGGTGATCTTTCTTCACCATCTTCGCTGAGTTATTGGTGTGCCCGTCTCCTAGGCGTGAGTGCCGGTGTAACTCGGTTGCCTCCTCGTAGTACTCCTCACAATGCTCCGCTTGCTCCGAGGGGTGTCCCCCTCCTGACCACTCGCCGAGACCGGCTCTCTGTGTTGGGCGGCCCCACCTCTCACCCCCCTCGATAACCGGTCCGCGTTGTGCACTCGCCTGGCGTCCTGTCCCCTTCTGATCGGTCCGTCAATGCCTCTTCTGGACTCCTGTGCCGCTCTGTGGTCCGCGGCCCCTGCACCCCGACGGGCGAGGGTCAGGCTCCAAAGGCACGGCGGCAGCAGCGCTGTGTCCGGTGTCCCGGTTGCCGCCTGGTGCCCCAACTCGCCACCGTGTCCGTGCTGCTGCTATCGCTTCAGGCTCACCACCCCCGTGCTACCAAACGTGGACCGCGTAGCACCGGGCGTCTTCTCCCAGCGTGATCTGTGTGGGTGGTGTCCACCCCCAGGGACCTGTGTGTCAGTATGGGGATTCTGGTCGGCAGTTCTGGTCCTGGGGCTCAGCACTGTCAAATTTGTGCCTCGGGTTCCCTTGCTTCCAAGCCTCAACTCCGGGAGTAGGTGCGAGGGGGGGGGGGGTTCTGTCCCAGTCTCCCCCTCCGGCGTATTAGGCTACCACGTACACCGCATTGCGCGGCCTTGCTCCCTCCGCCTCGCCGGTCCCCTGGTTGGCCGCCCTCCTCACGCCCCGGAGCTCGCCGGAACAGTGGCCGCCATCTTGGTAAAGTACGGGCGCCTCCGCTGTCTCAGCCCCTGCGCCTCTCTGGCACCGGCCGCCCGCAGGTACCTCTTCTGAGCCGCTTCCTCACCGGCGACGGACAGGAAAGCAGGTAGTCTGGCCGCTAGCGCCTCCGGGCTGTCCTCCGCTCGTCAGCATGTTGCGGCGCCCGCCATCTTGAGAAAGGGCGCCTCGCGCCCCGGCGTTATCTTCCGCCCCGGGCGCCCCAGTCAGCGGTCCGGTGTCCTGCTCACTCCCTCTTCTGGGCGCCTGCTTACGGGTCCTTCCGGTTCTGGGCACCGTGTACCCCACGTCCGTGGGGCAGTTGTTCCCGCCGGTGCACCTCTGGCTCACGACGGATCTCAAACCGTCGGGACGGCCGGCCACTCCCGGTGCTACCTCGTCCCCTTCCGGATTCACCTGCCGTTCTCCGCACCACGGGTGTAATCGCCCAGTCAGGCAGTGTTCTTCCTCCTCGATTATTCACCGCGCCGCCATCTAGTTCGGCGTCCTCCCCTCTCACATGAACGCCGCATATAACTCGGCGCTGCTCACTCCAGCGGCTCCGTTTGTGTGGAGCGGACCTCTTATCCCTCTCCAGGTGATCCCCCACCGTATTTGGGCGATTTTCCGCTCGTGTAGGTGGAAAGTATGTCGGATCTTTAGACGTCGGCCGGGAGCTCCCGGGAGACACGTCTAGTCTCGCATGCTGCTGGCCACGCCCCCCCGATCTGCTTCCATCGTTAACCCCAATTTTTGCCTGGTGTAAGCGTGTTTTGACTGTAGTCTGCTGGGATCCTGCTAATCAGGACCCCAGCAACTGTGCTCTCTCCCCGAATTTGGCTCTGTTAAGTACTTTGGTAAATTCACAATTGGCTACTGGTGTACCCTGGTAGGTTGCTAGTGTATGGTACCAAGGTACCCAGGGCATGGGTACAAAAGGGTGCTCCCGTGGGCTGCAGCATGTGCCACCTATGAGAGGCCACTTAAACTCCAGCTACATGTCTGCCATTGCAGCCTTTGTGAGATGTTGCTTGCACCTCTCATGGTACAGATTTAAGTTTCTCTATATCTGAGGTCACTGCACTTAAGTCACCCCTATGGTAGGCAGGGTGCTTGGTTACAAATATGAGGATGAGCAGGACACCAATACAAATCCCAGAGACGATTTTCCAGGCTTTGTAAGTGTGGTCAGCGGTTTTAAGGTATCTAGTGGACATCAGTTATTACAAGATATCTACCTATATACTGCTACACTGAACCTGGTCATATTTGGCATCAGTTTATCAAAGGAGGGGACTAAAGGGCTTTTTGAAGAGGTCCAGCAACAGTGCCCAGTCAGATCAATCAAGCAAATGTGGATGCTGTTCCTCTAAAAGGATATTACTTAGAGTAATCAAACATCATGGAATCATACCCCTTTAACCGATTCCAGTGCTGTAAGTATGATCCCATGTACTGGGGGACTCCTTAAGGGACATACTCCTGATAATAGCATTATAGGGTCTGCCAGCAAGCTTGTGCTTCTGTCGACCACAGACATGATTTTGCCCTCCTGCTGCTGAGCTTAGCTTGAGCAGGGAAAGGTCGAACAATAGGTTTTCTGTCACTGGGCGGTATGACCACCTCCTAGACAGAACTTAGTGTATTGGGCTGGGATGGGGGTGCCCTCCAGGGCCACCAGACTGCTTTGAAGGGCAAGTTTGATGCCTTCCATGCATACTCCAGTTTAAGCCAGATCAGGAACCTTTGGTTCTCGCTCTGGTGCGAAACTCGAAAAAGGACAGGGGAGTATCCTCCCCTCTGTCCAGCCCCTCTTCTGGGACGAACCACAAAGTTGTACCAACTCTTTCCCTAGGGGCTCCCCTGTGGGTGGGTCCTCAGATTCATCATGGAACAAGACTCACTTCTGAAACCAAAACATTCTTCTAACATCTGGACGCTTGGACTTTTTCGGACTTTGACTGGAACTGAGAGTGCATCAAGGAAGACTCTTGCTGCTCCTGGTTTCCCTGTTCTTCAAATCTTCTGCGTCTTCTGTCTCTGTGTTTCATCCAGGTTCTCCAGAAGGCCTGTGGGCAGCAAGGACATCCAAAGTGATCTCCCTTGGAGTGAAAAAATCACTTCCCTACATCTGCAGGCACCGCAACAAAGCTGACCGGTCATACTGCCGACTTCCCAAGGTCCAGCAACACAGGTGGTGGTTCTGCAGCTCCCTAGAGGCCTGACCTGTCTTCTCTGAAATTGTGAGGACATTATCCCTTGTTAAAACTGCTGGGACCAGACCCCTGTGCACCATGTTGACTTTCGATTGCCAAGGATTGTTGGCTCTGCACTATAGAAATCTTCAGGCTATAAGAGGCACCAGCTTCTAGCACCTCATCCCTTAAAAATCAGCATCCTCACTGCATCCTCTGCGCCGTGGGTCTCCATCTTTGGTGAGCTGCTTGAGGTCCTCTTGCAACTTCTGTGCCTTTCGCCTGTGGGTCCTCTTGAGGATATTCATTTGCTTCAGTGGACTCCCCTGCTTGCACTGGCCTGCTCTGACTCTACTACACTTGTTGAGTCCCTTGGACCTTGCTGGTCCCAATGTTTGCATCATTTTTCTCACCACGCTAGTTGTGGCTACTAAGGCTTTTTCTGCTCCCACTGGACTCCGAGCACCTGAACACCAAAACCTGATATGGGACAGCTCTTGCTTGGCTCCTGGTCTTCCTCAATGCTGCCTGGTTCTCATAGCTGCAGCAACAATGTCACAGTCTTCACTCTTCAACCTCCCGTCATCGGTGGGCCTTGTGCCTCCGTGCCTCCTGGTCACTTCTGAGTGGCATAGACTGTCACCTCTAATTGCAGGTTCTCTTCCTCAAAAATCCACTCTTGGCTTCCACTGGACTCCTTCACAGGCCTCCCCAGAGGTATCATCTTCGGAGTCTTCCATTTTTGTCTAAGGCAGGTTCCAACGTCACATCACCCCTATGCACCCGGCTTTTCTGGTGCAAGTAACCTGGTTCCCGGGGCATCTCCAACCTCCAGTCTTACAAAGGGTCTCTACGGGGTCCTATGGGAAGGGTCCTTCTTTAAAATTGCAACTGCGACTTCTCCATTGACTTCCATTAGGCATGCAGCTGTGTTTCCACTTTGCCCGCAGCCTCTGTGGGGTTCCTGAGTACTTACCTTGGGTGGTTCATCAGATTCTATGACCTCTCATATGTTAAGTGGTTCTATCATGAGTACATGTGAGCGCATTACAATATTTAACAAATAAGATTTTGCGTTGGAGCTGGGTCAAAAAAAGTGATGTAACATCGGCGCAAGATCTTGGCCTCCACTTAGACATTTATTAATTCAAACTCTGCCAGAAAGAAATCGACAACAAGGAGAAATGTGGCAGTAAATCTGTTCTGCTTAATTGGTTACTAAATTTGCATTTTAAAATATTTTGTCTAGTTCCAGTTTTTAATCAAAGTAGCATAGAGGGTTAATATGTCTCCCACAAAGCACATCATGTGACACACAGATGATAGATTTTTATTTTATGTCGCTGGGTAAGTGGGTTACTGCATTTAACAAAGAGATCCTTTAAGTGCTTGCGATTCATACATTGTAATATTTCGAATATTGCACCGTAACCTATTAATTAAAGCACATGTGACTCCTACACCTTGTAACGCTCACTATCTTATGTAACACATCCTGTAAAAGGATTTACTCACGTTTTATTGTTAAAGTATAATGTGTATGAGTGATGTACAGCGCTCCAACACCTTGGATGGGGTTGAGTAGCGCTATAAAATAAATAAGACAAAATAGTGGTATTTCAATTATTTGTGAAAGTATTAGGACAGACTAACACATCTGTCACAACAACCCAGATGCGTGCTTAGACTACGACTGATGCTAATTTCTTTTAATGTTCCAGGGTGAGTTTCAACTGCTTAAAATAAACATTTAAGCAGAACAGTAGCCTTTGAGTGACTGAATTGCGCAGGTAATGTGAATAAGGTCAGGTCGGTGCTGGGGAAGGGCAGGATGCAGACAGCAATAAACAAACAACTTCTCTCCCTTTGTCCTGAAGTGCAGACTGCAGGCAGCCGGGGTAGCGAGAACGAGGTGTGAAATGATTCTATTACAGGACCGGAGGCTTCGGATTATGCTTCTCTTTCTTATATTTGCTACTCACAACAGCCAATGAAAAACGTTTTGTATGCAAATAAAACTACATTTCCCATGATGCTTGTACATACATCACATCCTGTATAGCCCCATAGGAGCTGCTGTACCCTGTGTCTCCTCTTTCTTTGCTGCTCACGCAGACAGTTAAGTGCTCACAGCATTATGCTATGATTAATGTCTTAGTTGACTGTTGGATTATCTTTGATGTTATTATCAGTATGTTTACGCTCATATCGCGCTGTATTCAATGATTTGCGCTTATATCGCGCTATGTTACAATGCTTTGCGCTTATATCGCTCTATGTTTAATGCTTGTGGCAAGAAGGTGTTTTTGGTACTAGGAGTATTGCCTTACTTTCTTGAGTCAGCACTCGCGGGCGCCATTGGTTGTTTTCTTGGTTAATGAAGGCGGAGCGGCTCCCGCTGGGAGCCGCGTGCTCCGTGGACGCTTTTGCTTAATTAACGGTTCGGCCTCTCTGGCCAGGTTTTACGTCCCCCGATGGCCTGCGGGCTTGGCAGTGTTTTATCGCGGGGAGCGGCGTACGGGTGTGGAGCCTCCTCCCGCAGCAGAGTCTGGGGATTGCTCTCTTGGCCCGTTCGGGCGCGGCTTCAGTCCCTGTTGGCCGCTGAACATCACACAGCTTCATGTCTCAATTACATAAAGGCAGGCGCGCGTCGCCTCGTTGTCACATCTTGGGACTGTGGGTACGGCGGTGTATCCTCTACGCGGGTGGCCTTGTCAGGCGTTCTGTACTCCCGCTAATCCTCAAAATGCCGCGCTTCCCTCGATGGCCTCGCTCCCCATTGCCGGGGTCTTCAGGCCTCATCAGCTTTGCGAGCATTGGTTTACTCGTGGCCTCGGGGCAAGGCTGTTGCCTCTTATCTCCATGGTGCAGGGTTCGATCCCAGGTGCCCCGAGTCATGTTTCCGATTATCAAATGATGTTTAATGTTTTAATTTATATTTTCGTATTTTTCCTACAATCAGTTTAATATTCTCCTGGTGTATGTTTTCATTATTTATACTGGAAGGCAGTAGAGTGCTTGGTAGCGTTTTTTGTTTAAACCCACCGAGGCAACTTTCAGATGGCTCCTGCGGGAGTGGAGAGGTCGCTCTGCTTATGCCGGCGACATTGATCCTCATGGGAGGCCTGTGCTCGGCCGCAAACTGAACCAAACGCTCCCTCTAGAGCTGAAATGCGGCGCTAGCGTTGCGCCATGATGAAATGGGTCACTGTGGTTTGTGTCTAGAATTTTGCTCCTAGATTAGGTTCCGACGATGCTGTTTCCAAATTGCAAAAGTTTTTCCTGTCACTTCCATAGGGTTGTTTGAATTATTGCGCGGCCTCGCGCTTTCTCCGCCAAAGGCTTTCCCTAGTAGCCGAGTGCGGTTATGGAGTCATAACGCTCCGGTGTGCGTAACCCACTTGGGCTTAATTTTGGGCGATTTGGCCTACGCACGCCGCACGCGTCCCCTGTTTGTTTTGTTTCGAGTTCTCAGTGCCTCCTGCTTTACCTGAGCAGATTTCCTGGTAGCCTCCAGGCTTAACAATAGGCTGGCCCTCGGAGTGCGCACACGCTCCTTGTATTTTACAATGACTCCGACGCCCTTTGGGCTGGTATAATGACTACAGCTTTGCTGAGGAGCCGATACATTATTCATTTCTCTGTTTTAGTGTGCACAGGGTTGGCTCCCCCTCTACTCCTTCATTGCGCTGTGCTTGGCACTAATATATATTGAATACGGATATCCCTTGAGGCTGATGGTGGGATATGTATATATATATATATTGGAGGATGACAACTAACCGATAGGAGCGCAAGAGCCTCCTGAACTAATTATGTTGACACCCAGGTTCTGCACGTTCTTGTGTGGTCAACAGGGCCTCGAGTATGACTTTCCCTGACTCAGGGCTTGATTGACGCCCATTATCATTCTGCTACCACAAATCCTTGAGCATGATTTTGTTTTTATTTTAATTTATTTCTTATTTTTATTTCTTATTTTTATTTCGTATTTCCTTTTCACCAATACGTAAGGCAGCCGCGCGCGTGTGACGGGATTCAGACTAGGGCGTTGCGACCCCCCCCTTTGGGTATAACTGAAGAATTGCCCGACGGCGTCGCCAGGCTTCTTTTTTCTAGTCGTCTCAGAAAGGGATTCCCAGACTTGATAGGCAGCAAATCAATGTCGTAGTCAGCCACGATCCGCGATAGGCGTCGGTATGACACCATTTGCGCCAGATCGTCCGAGAGGCGCAAAGCCTTTCACGAGGTTGGGCACCAGGACACCCGATCCAGGTAGGCCCTTTTGCGACAGACCCCTCTGGGACAGATTTGTTATTCGTTGCGTATATAAAGGGTAGACGTAGTTTGCTTGTGGTCACATTCCTACTAATGGATCAATTCTCATCATATTCCACGGCTTCTTGCATATTTTTTCCATCATTTTGCAGTTTCTGGCATATAGCCTTCAGGAGAGAGTCTGGTGGTCTCCTCCTTCCCTTCGTTGGCAGTTGTTCCGGTGGCGGTTCTAATGGTTGATGCTAGGTATAGGTTATCCCAAGCTCTCAGCTCTCTAGTACTTTCCGAGTACCGAGTTATTTTACCTTTCAAGTTAGTGGGATATATATGTATGGATAGGTCTATCTTAACAGGCCTTGGCCTCACACTTCCAGACATCGAATTATGATGTGCTGGAATTGCCCGGTTATATCCTTCATACATTTGTGGCTCTTAGATTACGTTTCCAGGTTTATCTCAATCCTACGCGACTCAGTTGTTGTACGACCCAATCTACAGTGCGAGGAAGAATTTCCGATGGTATCGGTGCAAGAGTTTTCATTCGGGTGAGTGCCACAGTAGCGGTGCGTTGGGCACCGTCATTCAAACAGTTTTTCCGATCTTTCAGTTATTCGGGCTCTTTATCGTGGAAGCCTCTGGAGGCTTACTGTTCAGAGTGCGCAATCTCCCGACTGCGAGAACGATCAACGGGTATGGGCATACATCTTCTTAGTGGACTTGTTCCAGGACTCAGGCCATTCTTCCGAAATTCTCATATTTAGGTTTTTGTGGAATACCTCCTTAGCGTGCAGGACAGTAAAGGATTGTTCCATCCGGTTTCCTTGTATTTTCGGCGACTGAGTCGCAACATTCGCTCATGGAGGACTCCATTTTAAAATTCCAATGCTCCTTGGGTCGGCGGCGGCCGGTTCGGTTTCCTGCCTTCCTTACAATTCCCCCCTTTTTCTCATGAAGTAGCACTCATGTAGATCAAGGCAGATGCCTTATGGTTCACCAGGGAGCTACGGCTCGCAGGTTAATCGTTGCGTTTTGTAAGCACGGGTCTGGGTTTGACACATAGCAAGATGGTAAGTACAGTTTTTCCCTGGTGGTATGTATTCCGACTTTTGCTTTATTTACGATCAAGTTTCTGGTATCTACATTACTTTCCAGGTTTTTCGAACGCGCTGAGGGCGTTCATTTTGTATTTCCGGGTCCTTCCACTCCCGCCATACGTTTCGGCAATAGAGGGTCGCTTTGTTGATATGTACGCCATGTGGCGGCTTGTGAGAACTGATTTCTCTAATTGTGAATTATTTACCAAATAATGTACGGGGACTTCAGTAACGTTCACCTTATAACGTCCATTTTGGCCGTTTTTCTGCGGTTCATTCTCGGTTCAGGGCTGGTTGCTGAACTTGCGTCTGGTTTTTCTTTCGAATTCTTTTTGGTGGCGTAGATATCCCGAACCGGAATAATTCTCGTGATTTCCTTTTTATTAATAGACGCATAATAGTATGTCGACTGGACATTACATATTGTCAGGCTGTGTTACGAAGCATTCCACCTTTAGGTGTTCCTATGGCGAGGCAAGCACGCGTTTTACAGGTACAGTATATACTCTAGGAAGTTGCTCTATATGCAATGTCTGAACTGCATGTGGTCAGGGCCTGGTCACACAAATTCGAGATGAGGCACTTTATGGGTGTTTCTTCCCATTCCTTATGGCTTACAACGATGATTCTCGGATTTACTATCTGAGGTTTTTCGCGTATAATTGTTCATATGATTGTTTTTGTTTTTTTTTCAAGATTCTTTTATTGTTGCATCAGAAGGATCACACATACAAAGGATCAGTACACGGTAGAGCGTCAACATTCCACTCTAGCCGACAGTCACGCAACTTTTCTGATGTTGTGAGACACAGTATTCCTTATTAGAACCCTCGCTTTCGAAACAGCCACAGAAAAGAAAACATTAAACTAGAAACGTCCCGTAAAACAGCAGGTCTCTACCCCCACCCTTCCGTCGCCTCCCTCCCGGTCCCCACTCCCCCCGCTCAATTGTTCCTGGTCGTCCCCAGTATAGGATCTGGGCAGTTCAGCATACAATTACCAAGCATGCAATCCCTCCGTTTAGACTATCCCGGCCAGGGTTCCATAGGCTGCACGTTACCAGTCCACAATGTCTCATTCCAGCCCGTGGTACTGCCTCCACTTGGCCCACACCCTCCGGAACTTTTTGGGGCAGCCCCTGGCTTTGTAAGTCACTCTCTCCGCCGCCATATACAGATCTAATCCACGCCTCCATTCCTCCAAGTCTGTTTTTTCCGACGCCCCCCAGCGCCGTGCGACATCCCGTTTTGCCACCACTAGTGCTAACACCAGAAAGATGATCAAGGGGCGGGGTAGGTCTACTTCTGTGGTTGTACCCAACAGTGCCAATTTAGGGTCCCGTGGAAGGTCCGCCCCGAGCACCTCCCCCAGTTCCAGAAACACCTCCTCCCAGTAGTCCTGGATGACTGCGCACCCCCAGATCACGTGGAAGAAGTCCGCACTCTGCTGGCGGCACCTAAGGCATGACGTGTCAGGCGCTCTACCCATCTTAAATAGCCTCACCCTGTCAAAGTATGATCTGTGCAGCACCTTAAATTGAATGAGACGGAGCCTCGACTTGATTGCCACCTCCCGGGGATGCATGAGGGCGAGCTCCCAGTCTATATCCTCCATGGCTCCCACATCTGCCTCCCATTTAGCACGCAACCCCTGCAAGCCCCCCAGCATGTTGTTGGTCAAGGTTTTATAAGTGAGGGACACCGCCCCCCTCCCTATCTGTTCCTGGAGCAGCCTACCCTCTAATGGAGCATATTCAGGAAGGTCAGCAAGTGTAATGTTTTGTGCCCTCCATGCGTGTTTCAATTGAGCGTATCTGTAGTATTGGGTGTTGTGCAGGCCAAATTCGTCTTTGAGAGCCTGGAATGTTTTCAGCTCTCCCCGTGCTATCACATCCCCCACTGTGGAGATGCCAATGTCATCCCACCTTCTAAACCCTTTCAGTTTACGGAGCTCCCCCAGCCAGTTGCAGCACCAGAGAGGCGTCTGTCTAGTGGTCCTTTTGTCCCAGCCCATCCTTTTGGAAGCCCTATTCCAGGCCGCTAACGTAATCCTGGTGGCAGGGAGAAACTGCTGCCCCACCGCTTCTCCATACAGATAATGTAGTATATTTTTACTTGACCATTTGGATCTTTCCAGAGCGTATGTAGGGTGGTCGGCGGCAGCGTGTAGCCATTCGTTAATTGGGGCGAGATGTTCCGCCCAGTAGTAGGCCTCTAGGTTGGGGAGCGAGATCCCCCCATTGTATTGATGTCGCTGCAGGGTGGAGAGCGCCACTCTCGGTTGTTTCCCCAGCCACAGGAAGGCTCGCAGGTCAGCATGGATTGTGTGAAGGGTCTTATTCGGCAGTGGATAGTACTCATTCTGGAGCGCATAGAGAAACTTAGGGAGGATAATCATCTTATATAGCGCGGCACGCCCCAGCAAGGTGAGCGGGAGCTGTCTCCACCTGTCCATCTCAGCTGTGGCATCAAGCATAATGCGGGATAGATTGGTATTGAAAGAGCGCGTCCTATCTAACGTTATATAGACTCCCAGGTATGGGAAGCCGTCGTTAGTGTGTAGGAGTGCCTCTGGTAGGCAGGCTCCCCTCTCCAGGCCATGTGGATCGTAGAGGATCGATTTGTGCCAGTTTATCTTGTGTCCTGCTCGCGCCCCAAAGTCGTCGAGCTCCCTGAACAGTGCTGGGATAGTCGTGTCTGGGTCCGTCACGAACAGTAGTATGTCGTCGGCATATAGGGATATTTTTTCCTGTGCGGCAACTGAGTCCCCCCACGCGAACCCTTTAATCGTCTGGTTCTGTCTGATTCGTATCGCGAGGATCTCGATGGTGAGAGTGAATAGGAGGGGGGAGAGTGGACAGCCCTGGCGCGTGCCCCTCCCTATAGGGAACTCACGGGACAGCCTCCCATTGATTCGTACTCTCGCTCTCGGGTCCGAGTAGAGGAGCTGAACCCATTTCAAGTACCTGGGTCCAAATCCAAACCTTCGTAGGGTCTCCATCAGGAAAGGCCAGTGGACTGCGTCAAATGCCTTCTCCGCATCCAGGGAGAGGAACCAGTGGGGTTCACTTCTCTTGGAGACCTCCTGCAGCCAATTGTGTGTGCGACGGAGGTTTAGTTTAGTCGCCCTATCCGGGAGAAAGCCGGATTGGTCCATATGCACTAACTCAGGGATGACCTGTCGCATGCGACGGGCCAGAACAGTGGCTAGGATTTTTGTCTCAATGTTAAGCAGTGAGATTGGGCGGTAGGATGAGCAGTCATCTCTAGGCTTCCCCTCTTTGTAGATTGGCACAATGATGGCCAGGTCCAGGTCCGGAGGGAGGGCCCCCGCCAGGTATGAGTTGGTAAAGAGGGCTTTCATGTGCCGCTGCAACAGGTCTGCAGTTCGTTTAAAGAATTCCGCCGGGAAGCCATTCGGCCCCGGAACCTTCCCCGGCTTCATCGCCATTATGGCCTCCGATAGCTCCTCAAGGGTTAAGTCCGCCTCTAAGGTCGCACTCGCTTCCGTGGACAGGGTAGGCACCGCCATGTCACCCATATATTGTTGGGCGTCCCCACAGCCCCCCAGGTCCCTTGCCCTGTAGAAGTCCTCATAATAGGATGCGAAGGCATCCGCTATGCCCTCATCAGTGGTTACCCTCCGGTCCCCGGTCAACAGGACCTGGTCCACCCAGCGCGTCGCACGCTCCTTCCTGCTCAGCCAAGCCAAGAGTTTACCGGACTTGTCGCCCACATCGTAAAGCCTGTGGAGTGTCGCCAGAGCCTGGGTGCGTGCTTCGTCTGTGGCCAACTCCCTATACTGTCTCTGCGTGTCAAGCAGCCGTCTAAGGCGCACCTCTTCTTTCTGCCGGAGGTACTCCGTTTCCAAGGCCAGGACATTCGCCTCCTCACTCGCCACCCTGCTCTGGTGCGCCCGCCTGGCCTCTCCCAGCCTACTCTGGATGCGATCACGGAGCACTGGTTTCATCGCCTCCCAAAGGGTAGCGCCGGAGTCCACAGAACCCTCATTCTCAGCTAAGTATACCCTAATGTCCGCCCGTATGCCCCGGAGTATTTCTGGCGTTTGAATGTCCCATGCAGTCAATCTCCATTGCGGCTTCCGGACTCCCTTCTCCCTCCCCAGGTGGACATAAAGCGGGGAATGATCGGAGATCCCTCTCGCCTTGTATTCCGCTAGATCTCCCGTCGCAATCTCTGTCCGGGATACAAAAATATAGTCCAATCTGGAGAAGACCTTGTGTGCCCCAGAGTAGAATGAATATGCTTCATGTGTGGGATGAAGCCACCTCCATACATCTGTGAGGCCTATGGTGTTCATGAGTCGCGCTAAGGCCGTTATATGACCCCCTGTGCGCGTTGTCCCTGATCTATCTTGCCTGGTGCACATCACCTCATTAAAGTCCCCTCCCACCACTTGTATGGTATCAGCCGTGTCTAGCAAGATGGCGGAGACTGCCTGTAGTGTGCGCGTCTGCAACTTGGGTGGGGCGTACACTGAGAGTATCGTGTATCTACGTCTATTCCACATCCCCTGAACCCCCACATAAGTGCCCTGCGGGTCTAGCCAGGTGCGTGTGATTGCAAACGGCACTGCTTTGTTGATAAGAATCGCAACCCCCCTGGAGCCCGTTGTGTAGCCTGCATGCGCCAGGACCGTGTATCGCCCCCTTGCTATGAACGCACAGTGATTCCCCTTTAGGTGGGTTTCCTGGAGAAGGATAATATCAGGTGCCAGTCTCTTGAGGTAGGCTGTAACCAAACCTCTCTTAATTTTGGACCCTAAGCCGTTCACATTCCATGTCAGCACCGTGAACCCTGAGGCAGTGCTGTGCGGGTTATCTAGTGTACTTGCCATCTTGTAACGTATCGTCCCCCCTGAGCGGGACCTTCGAGTAGGGTAGACCTCAGGTAGGTGTTGACATAATCCTGCTGCTTTCTGCTAAACCCCCCCCTCCCCCCCGTTCCCCTCAACAGCCCCAACATGAGGAAACAAGTAGCCCCACACATCCCTCCACCCCCCACCCCACCTCCCTCCCCTTCCAGTCGCAGCCCCATAAGGGATTGAACTATCCACGGGAGTAGGCCTGTCGCCCTCCCACACAACCCACCCTTACTAACCAATAACCAGCACTAAAAACACAAAGAACAGTAGAGGGGGTGTGTCAACTTGCTTGCACTGCATCGCCGAGCCGCTGTGTCGTCCCAAGTCCAGTGCACCACTGTTCATGATAGTGAGTCCTGCGTGTCCATATGAGTCTCTTGACCTGTAGATTCTTGCTCCAGTTGCTGTATTTCTTTGGCCAGCGGGTGTAGTGAGTCACCTCCGTCGTCCTCCTCCTCTCCGCCGGATGCACGGCCCTCCGTCTCCTCCATATCTTCTCCTTCAGAACGGATTCCATTTCTGAGGCTACTGAACCTCGAGCCTGCCACCGAGTCGCCGCCCGGGGACGTCGATCTGCCCCTTCCTCTGTCTTGGATGCCCCGTGGCCTATAGGGTGTAGCCGGTGTCGCCTGCTGAGTCTTTTGTGTCCTCCGTCGCTGAGGTTTCGGTCTCTCCCATCCCGGCCGTTCTCGCAGCAACCTGTCCTGAGCCTCGCGGCCCGCTGCCTCTCTGCTGTTGAGGATGGGGCGCTCCTCGAGCCACTGCCACGCATCATCTGGGTGCGGAAAGAAAACAGATTTGTCCTGATAGATGACCTTGAGTTTGGCCAGGAAGAGGAGCATGTACGGAATCTTTAGGGACCTCAGTCTTGCTTTCACGGCGTCAAAAGAGCGGCGCTGTTTTGAGACTTCCTGGCTGTAGTCCGGGAAGATCATGATGGTAGTATTTTCAAAGCGGATCTCTCCCATCTTTCTGGCTTCACGGAGGATCAGATCACGATCTACAAAGTTCAGAAACCGCGCTATCACTGGTCTCGGTCTGGCACCCTCTGGTGGTCTGGCCAGAAGCGCCCTATGCGCCCTCTCGATCATGAAGCACGGAGAGAACCGTGCCGCCGGGAAGGTGGTTTTCAGCCAGTTGAGAAGGAAGGTGGCCATGCTCTTTTCCTCAATTCCTTCTCTAAAGCCCACAAAGCGTAGGTTATTCCGCCTTGACCTATTCTCGGCATCGTCCACCTTCCAGAGTAATTGACGGTGTGAGGCCTGCAGCTCCGCCATGTCTTTCTTAAGAGACGTGATCGCTTCCTCGTTGTCAGTCAGTTTCGCTTCGGCCGTCGTGACCCTTTCAGTTAGGTTCCTGAAGTCCTGTCGCAGTAACGTTACCTCGGATCCTACCTCTCCAATTTTGGTTTCCAGAGCCGCCCGTGATGCTTGGATGTCCGTCCTAGACGCCTGTATGGCCTCCAGCAACATGGCCGTGTCGTTGCGGGCGCCCGGTTGTACGGACTGTTGTTCCCCCACAGGACGCGGGGCCGCAAAGCTGTCCATTGGGCCCTGTTTCGTGGCCTTGGGGATCACGTCTCTCTTTCCCATGGTTGCACAGCCCAGGGGAAGGGGTCCCTGGAGCGCCCTCCACCACCGCAGAGCAGCGGGGCTCGGTTGTGCGTCGGGGGCAGCCAAGGACTGCAGAGGGCCTCCGCCTGTCGTCGTCTCTCAGGCGGTTTATCGCAGTGCCTCCTCCGCCGTTTGGTGAGGGCTCGCGCCCCTCCCAGTTGTGGGGGGGGAACCCCGCCCCAGGAGTCTTCAAGTAGCCCCCACCGGGAGTCTCAATGGCTCAGGTCCCAGGTGCTGGCACGTGTGTATCAGCGTTTCATAGGCAGGATAGGAGAGATCATGCTGTTTAGTGGATTGAAGCCTGCTTGTCTCCACCAAGTCCCATAGTTTCAAGGCAATGGCTTTTAAATGCCAATTTTGTACACAGTGTAGTTTTCAGTGCAGCGTAGGGAAAGACAGTGACAGCGTTACGTAGGGCGGGCTGCTAGGCGTCCCTCAGCCGCCACCGCCCCCCCCGCAGTCGTCTGGGCCCCCAGCACCGCAAGGCCGGGCAGGCCACGACGTTCCGTTGCGGCTCTCTAATGCGCCGTCTCCCCCCCGGGTTGCTCCTATCTCGCGGCCGCCATGTTGGTAAAGGCGGCCGCCGTGACTAATGATGTGCCCCGCTTCTGGCTCTTCCCAGGCCTCAGTGCCGCCACCTTCCCCTGGCTTGTCCGTCGTGCCGCCTCTGCTGCAGGGCCCGGTCTCACCTCGTCACAGATGGGGGCCGCAGGGGGCAGGTCGTCTTCAACAGCCTCCAGTGATCGCGCCGGTCGCCATCTTGGGGTCAGGCGGCCGGCGAGCACCGCGGTCCAACTTCTGCCTCCCGGGGGGGGGGGCTATGCGGGCCGATCAAACGACCGGGCAGGCTGTAGAGCCACCGGCCGACAGGAGCAGTTGCGCCGGGCGCCGCCGGGTGTTCAGGCGCGCTTCTCTCGCCGCGCGCCGCGGTCGCCATCATGGGTGTCGGCAGGTCCCGGAGCTGTCTTTCTCACAGGCAAAGTCCGCGCCGGGTCGCCTCCTCAGCAGCTCGTGGCAGGTACTCGGGTGTCAGGACACGCGTGTGGTGCTGTTCCTGAATCTTGGGGGATATGTAATGTCGGATAAGTGGTCGGCTCGGCCGGAGCTCCGCGCAGACACGTCTAGGCGGCCATGCTGCTGGCCACGCCCCCTGTTCATATGATTGTTGATGATTATTGACATTTTATATGTGGATCCGAGGCTATTATAGCCGATGGTTGAGGGTTTTTTGCCAGAATGGGTGTTTAGAACCAATTGTGAGACGCAGTTTGTTCAAAGACCAATACTTATCATTCTTGTTTTGATAATTCCCATTGTTGAGCAAGTTTTCATTCTTCTGATGGAGTTTCTCAGACTCTATTTAAACAGTATATTATGTACCGGTGGGAGATTTAAGACTGTAGTTGTGTTGATAAGCGTTAAACTAGCATAATCCGAAGCCTCCGGTCCTGTAATAGAATCAAAAATTAGCTAGCATTCGCGCCAAGAATTTTCAATTCTATTAAGGACACGGAGGCGAGGATTATCCCACCCGGTTTATTACAGTATTGGTAATAATTACCCACCCGCATGTACTTGATATTCTGTATCAGCAGAAGTTACGGGTTTTCCTGTCTCATTCCTTTCAGCTTCGAGTAAAGAAGAAGGAGCAGGTGTTCTTCTGGCTTAGAAGACGTAATCTTTCCAGTTTGAAGATGGTTCTCCATGTTGAAGGATGTTTATTGGGACTCATATTCTGTGGAATGGACTGGATTTATTAATGTTTGGACTATATAAGTGCTAGCAAAGAAAGAGGAGGAGACACAGGGTACAGCAGCTCTTATGGGGCTATACAGGATGTGATGTATGTACAAGCATCATGGGAAATGTAGTTTTATTTGCATACAAAACGTTTTTCATTGGCTGCTGTGAGTAGCAAATATAAGAAAGAGAAGCATAATCCTGTGTACTTAATAGAATTGAAAATTCTTGGCGCGAATGCTAGCTAATTTTTTATTCCTGGAGCTTTTTAGCACACAAAAGGTAAAGTCACAGGTCAAGTACCGGGCCATTGGCACGTCAAAGCACTAGTGATTTTTACGTGTCAATGACCCAGCAACTAATAGGAGAGAGAGGGTAAGTTATTTCGTCCCCTCGTCCCCCCACCCACCCTTGTCCCCCCACTAGAAAATCTGGGGGGGATATGTCCCCCGTCCCCCACACTTCCTACGCCCATGGTTCCTGCGATGAACCTCAAAGACGATCTAATCCTGCCCGACCTTCTCCCCCCTCAGGGGCCTCTCCTTGTCTCTGCTCCGGCGGAGGCCTCCCCTCTGCACTTAGCCTCGACCTCATGACATCACAGTGCAGGGCCTGGCACGGCACAGGTGTTCCATCCATAGGATTCCCCTGCTGGTGCTAGCCTCGACCTCGTGACGTCACAGTGGAGGGCCTGGCGCATCACAGGTGTTCCATCCACAGGATTCCCCTGCTTGTGCTAGTGTGGATCTCGTGACATCACAGGGGAGGGCCTGGAACGGCACAGGTGTTCCAATCACAGGATTTCCCTCTTCTTTTAGCCTGGAGCTCGTGACATCACAGTGCAGGGCCTGGCACGTCACAGGTGTTCCATCCACAGGATTCCCCTGCTGGTGCTAGCCTGAACCTTGTGACATCACAGTGCAGGTCCTGGCAAGTCACAGGTGTTCCATCAACAGGATTCCCCTGCTGGTGCTAGCCTGGACCTCGTGACATCACAGTGCAGGGCTTGGCACGTCACAGGGGTTCCATCCACAGGATTCTGCTGCTGGGAAGGCGGGGCCCTAAGGCTGTCACAACTTGCACACACGCACATCCATACAAGCACGTGTGAAGACACTGACACCGGGGGGTCATACGCTACAATTTATTATGAACTTTAACAAGAGAGCCCAATTAGGGCCACTCTTCATTGGTCACAGTGAGATAACTTCGAACCAATCACACCCGGGAGCAGTTGTTGCGTCCCTGCTGATAGATGGGTCACCCCTCGTGGACGGTATATCATTCACAGCAGGAGCTCTCATTCTTCACCAGGCTCGTGACGGGGTCTCACGTGTTAATTTCTAGAACAATCTTTACTGTGTGTTGCTCCGGGGTGCTTCTACTTGTGAGTCTTATCATAGCTGCGAAGTTTCTGCGGCCGTTGTGTGAAGTGCGGTTCCAGTCCAGGTTTTTCCCTCTGAATTATGGGACATGTAGTCCTGTTTTATAATGGAATAAACAAGACTACAAGTCCCAGAATTCAAGGAAAAAACGTGGACTGGAGCAGCACACCACGGATGGACCTGAAAAACTTGGCAGCTCTGCAAAAAACCTGTGCTCAGGTCAGGAGAGCAACTAGACCCAATCTTTTTTTTGGGGGGGTGGGGGGGGGGGGGGGGTAGGGGGTAGGGGGGTTAGGGGGGGGGGCTAACACTTCCAGCAAGTGGTGCGGGCCAAGAATTTCAGGCAATGCGTGCAGAGCCACCTTGATAGCCAATATGAGGGAAAGAAGTGACACATTTAGCAGTTTAGACACACTTAAGATAACCCCTGCTTACCCCCTGGGTAGCTAGGCACGACAGACATCCCAAAGGCAAGTGTTTTCAGCATTGATGAATTCTTCTATGGTTAGGAAGGTTAAAGGTGATTAATTGTAGTTGCTTTCATGTTTTGTTTTCTGGTGAACTGGGCTGTGCTGCTAGAATTGTGGTTGAGCAGTGGGAAGGCAAGGAGGAAGACTGGCACAGGTGAGTGGGAATTATTTCAGGTGTGTCCTGCAGACCGCCAGGGTCAGGGGTGTGAAGGCCTTTTTAGTGTGTTGCGAAGGAACCAAGATGTCTTTAGATACTACCACTTCAGGTATTGCGGTTGAAGGAACCTTTCTGCTCTGAACTCTTCTAGAGGGGCTGTTGCTTGTGACTTACAGGCCCCTTGTCAGGTTTACAGGCCACTCAGCAGCTCTCTCTATTCAGATTTCCTTTCTTGTGTTCTGGGCTCTCGGCTGCTGTCCACTCTCCAAGCTGCAGCTCACCTCCCCAGGTCAAAGGGCAGGTCTCCTTGAAGCAAGGAAGTCCTCAGGTATCGCTTCTGCCAGCTTTCTTCACGACCTTCTTCAGAAGAAAATAACATAAAACATCCTCATTGTTTACCATTTACAGGCTAAAGAGCAGCTATTACCGCATGTGTGCATGGAAATAATGTATGTTTATACCAGTGACTATACACTGAGACACACATGTGCCCTTGTTTAGTATCCACAAAACATCAGATTTACACCTGCAGAGTGGAAAGACCATAAAGGAAGCCATATTAATTTAGGAAAACATAATACTGCCTGAACATGCTATTGGGATGGGAATATTCCCTGTGCGGTACAAGTCATGATGCCCTATCCTGAAAACTTGACTGTGAGTAGCTGGTAATCCAGAGATTATTTAATGTTGGCCCTAGCCTTGTGGTAATGTAGTGCATAGAGGCCTATGCTGTCGCTTGGCGTGATGAGGCCATGGACCTATCCTGTCACCTTGAGGGACATGTCAAGTATGCCCTCATTTTCCTGATGTTGGACGACCAGCCTGCCACAGGTTTAGCATGTAGATCGATGGCGCAGCATACCATGTTTTGTGTATACATAGTCATGATCAGGCCTTTTTATATGTCACTGGAGTAACCCTTGTGCTAACATTCCAAATATATGCTGTGTGTGTTTATGTTGTGTCTTTTATGGTCCATGCAATATGTACACAAGGGTGCCCGTGTAATGGATGCCCCTGGATTCCATTTTGGAAGCCCCAAATCTGCTCCTGCGCACAAGATGGAGGTGAGATTGTTTGCCCAGACAGTGGAAGTGTTTTGCTGACATTCCTAAAGCTGGAGGGAAGAGACGAAGACAACAAAGTGGGGACAGAGGAGACAAGACACCTTCAGAAAGTCACTGAAGCCCGTTTGCTGAGAGGAGCTGCTGATTAGTCTTCCTGTAGCACTGCCACTTGGAAGGTGGTGGTGGTGAAGGGTGAGGCTGAAGTCTCCTTTTCAGTGTGGAAAGGATCTTTTAGGTGAGCCAGCCTTTTGTATTTCCCCTGATCACTGCATGGTGTGGTTGTTGATACCCCAGGTATAGAAAGCTCACACCTCTTTGTGCCTCTGATGTGGTTACTCCTGGATGGAGACTACCGTACTACAGGGAGCATCACTCTGCTCTGCAGCAGACGCTGATGACTGCTGTGCACCCAGAGCTACAAAAACTGGAGGGGGGGGGGGATAGGCCCAAAGGACCAGAACCAGGTAGGGGTGTACTAAATTTAATACAAAAAGAGGAACCTGGCTCCGTTTGACATTATGCTCTTATTATTTTTGAGCAACAAACAGACCACTATCTTTTCTGTTTGAATGGAATTTTTATTAAACCATTCCTTTCTTTGCAATTGTTTATATTTACCTCTGAGTTGGCATCTGTCTTACAGTCAACATCCCAGATGACAGGGGTTATTCCCTGGACTCTTACCTTGCTGGAAGAGCTGTATCTCTTACCTTAAGTGCCTGGAAGCCAGCCGGCCTACTGAGAGAGGGAAATCTCCTGCCAACCCTGCAGGAGGTGTTGGAGTAACAGCCAGACCGAGTGCTGAGGGTCTAGCCAGGAGAATGGAGACGGCAAAGACTGATTGGTGAGCCCAATAGTATGGGCACAGTCTCTCCAGAAGTGAGGTGGCAAATGTAAATTGTGGATTGGCCGCTAACCTCTCAGCAGTGCAATAAGAACGATTGGGGGTGTCCTTGCTGGTAAAGTGAAACAACTGTGACCATGGATATCTTTGCCATCAAAGCTAAGACTTGTGCCTGTGACTGTCACCACTGCTGCGTTTACAAAGTGCTCACTGTGACTGCCAGCATGCCGCTGTGCCCCTGTCTAAATGGCTACCCATCTCGTGCTCAAGTGACCCAGAAGTGGGTCCAGTGCCTGCCCTGTGACCCCCCACCACCAGTATCTGCATTTGTCAAAGAACTCCAGGCTACCAATTGAGCTACCCATCCTGTTAACAGCTTACCAAGATCAACTGGCTCTTCTGCAACCACCACGTCTGATCCCAGAAGTGGGAGAGATTGGAGACACTTGTGTCAAAAGGACATGGAGGCTGTGTTGTGGTGAGACTGTGTCCAAGGAGACTGGATTGAACTGAGCTCAAACATTACTGAACTAGGGTGTCTGCGTCTGAGCCTTGAATAGTGTGGGGGCTTCATAACTGAACCCACACTGTTGACTCATCTGCCTAACGGGGGAGCTGCCGCAGCTGATTGCCACCACCACTGGGGACTCCAAGTCCCACATCCCAATGCTGGACCCTAACCTAATTTCTATTTTCCGCCCAAAATGTACTGTTGTTTGGTATATCTTCAACCCCTTGTTAAATCTAAGCATCTTAAGCTGTATGACTGGGTCAGTTTTCATTGATCTGATAAGTAAGCTTGTTGCCCTGATTGTTCTAGTCTACCTCACTGAAAATGTTGTAATCCACCATTTCATAGCTCTGCTTGCAGCTCTGGTATACGCCCGTGTCATTTACAAATGGGGAAAAGGAATGCCACTAAAGGGGATGGCTAAGGGGGTTGGTAAAAAGAAATTTGCAAAAACATGCTGGAGGCAATTGTGTGCTTGACCGCTATGACAATCTGTTGGTTGAATGTGGGAGATACTCCCTCCAGCCCCAGCTGCCTTGCTTCCTCACCCCATTCATTCCCCCCCATGCAGCACAAACAAGCAAAAGCAAATCCAGGGGATGTTTAAGGAACATACTCTTCAGGCCCAGGAGCAACATACTGTGGGTAAAGCACACTCACTGTTAACAACCGCACTAGTACACCCCGATTCTGGTCAGCAACTACAATCAACATTTGAGGATGCTTTACCTTGCAGTAAACGCTTTGCCCCATTGGCCAAGATGACAAACGACCAGGATGTTGCTAATAATTTGGTGCGTTCTTCCACGGCACCTGATGTTTCTGTTCCCATCTCCCCTGACCAGACCTCTTACACAGATTCTAGCTTAGATTTGTTTTTTTTGGGTGGCCAATACTTGTTTTAAAAATAAATATATTTTATTAACTTTTCTGATAACAATTTACATCCATATCTGTGAATTATATAATTTTGCTAACGTTTACGTTTGTCACAACATTATATATATATCTATTAACAATAAACGTGTTAAAAACTGTTAAAGGTTATTCACCACCCCCTCCTTGCTTTTATCTTAGATTTGAAAACTGAGGTGGGGGGGGGGGTCTAAAATCCATGATTACATTACTGACCAATTCTTTGAAACAGCTTCTAGCTCTTAGCAACAAGCATGCATTTATTGGGTAATTGATCTACCCCGGAACCATCTCCAGACCTTCTGCTGCTGTAACCAGATGGTGACTCCTGTGAATAAGGGTGCCGATCCCATATTCGATGATGTTCCCACTGCATGATCAGCATATTCCCAGTCATGTGCCTTTGTGGCTGCTTAACTACAACGGGGTAACTTCCAATACCTCGAGTACTCAAAGCTTAGGCGCTCATACTGGGCACTTGACTCTGGATAGTTTGCCCTTTTCTTCTTCCTTTGAGGCCTATCTCGGTCATAAACCTAACAACTCCCTGTGCCCCACTAAAAGTAGACCTGCCAGTGCTGATTCCATCATGATGATCGGTGTTCCTAAGCCCGGCTTCTCCAATGAGTAGCTCGTGAGCTACTGGCCGCACTCCAACCACCTGTAAGTAGCTCTCCTGTGTGCAGCCCAACCTACTAAATTAGACACTTTTGGTTAGTTGAATTAGTCGTGTTGACCAACATTTTAAAGTGTCTATTCAACACAAAAATACTTGTATTTTTAAACCTCATAATTTCGCAAACATATTTAAAGCTGATATTTCAGTGATAAATCAGGTGGCATTGGGGAGACGTAGTACTAATATTAATACCTTGGTGCCAGCTGCATTGCATCTACGGCTGTTATGTTTTATCCATGTAGAGCAGAGGTCTTCAAACATTTTCACTCTGAGCCCCACGTAAGCAAAATGTTTTGAGGTCAGGCCCCCCTTTAAAACATTGTGGCAAGGATTGGGTGAGCGGGAGGGACGTGGCTCGTGCAAGGAGCTGGGCTTATGAGACGTTTTCAAGAATACTTTTTCTATAGCTTATGAATCGCACTAAATATGAGACTTATAAGACAGCAAATGCATCATACAAAAACAGACATTATCCCAAACAAACTGCTCCCCATAGTTGGGGTGTTGTGAGCCTCTCATACTCTTTGACCCCAAAGCAACTATACCTGCTGCACTAATGATAACCGCAGTCCTGAGTAGCAGGCCATCTCCTCTGCATCTTTTACCTCTTCCCCACCATGATGGATCATCACCTCAGTCCTAATGATTGAAGGAAAATAAGTTCCAATGCCCCTTTTTTAAAGGTAGACAGTCATACCCTCAAATTCCTGGGCCGCAGTCCTGATGCATCTGCTTCCTTAATGATAACCAGCATTGTCTACTTACACACTTGGCAGCAGTACCAGCTTCACTAATGAATGTCCCTAAAAAACAAAACTCAAATTGCCCCCTTCTTTGGGGTATATCTCTGAAGAAGCTGTCTCTGGCCATTTGTAACATAAAAATAAGTCCCCATACAGTGCTCCCTATTCTGGGCCTTCTCTGTGACAAAATCTATGAATCTCGCTCCTTTCCTCTGTCTCCTAAACCATTACTGAGAGGCCCCAGGGATCGAGAGGATTAGAGCTCTGCATTTGAATGCAACCCTGCTTGCCTTCTACCTGCCACCCAATTGACTCAGCTTTCACAAAAAAAAACTGCCCCTGAATGGTTAATACTGACTTTGAGGTGCCTCTGCCTGAAAGCGAAGGGTGTGGTGGTAGTGCAGATAGTTTTAAAAAAACAGCCTTCTTACCAGCTATTAATTGATTGAGTCACTTAAAGCCAGGGCCACTGGAATTACGTGTTTCTGCATCAGAAGTGTTTTCCACATAATTATAGTTTTACTGCATTTGCTCCCTAATCTGCAGATTTGAACTAAAGAAACATGATTCTAGCTCAAACGGAACAAAAGTTATTAAAGCATGACAAAGTGTTCTGGAGAATTGGAAGGCCCTTTGCAAAGATTCACTGGTAGTCTTGTAGTTGCTTACTGCTGTATTTGGGTGTTAAACTGGTAAAAATGAGGTGAAATATTTCCCCTGACAGTGTTATCTTGAGTTAAAATTACAAAATAATGAAGTAATGCTAACCACAAAATGTGGCGCATTGTGCCGCATAATTTACCTTTTCATGCTGCATAATTTATTCAAACATGCCGCATAATGAGGTCCTCTTCTGCTGAATAATTTCAGTGGCTCTGCTTAAGGCGTCATGGTGGCAAAGATTTATTCTTTTTGAGATGTAATGTAAGGGTGTTATCAGCCGAGATCTGGAATAGGGGAGACACTTACAAAAATGTCTGTATTGGATACATATGCAGCAACCTAGCTTAGAGTATGTAAATATTGTTTTAAAATAATGACTTACATATTCACAGTGCTTTCTGCCACAGGCTGAGACCTCGTAGCACTAAAAAACAGGGGGCCACTGGAATTATTACGCAGGAGAAGGCCAAATTATGCAGCAGGGTTGACTAAATTCTGCAGCAAGTAAAGGCGAATTATGCTGCATAATGCTGCATATTTCGTCATTAGCATTACTGCATTATTTTGCAATTTGTACACTTGTTAACACTGCCCTGGGTTTTATTGTCCCTCATAAGTACCACATTAATACCCACATATAGCAATAAGCAACAGAAAGGAGATCAGTCAACCTTTAGAAAGGGCCTTCCACTGTGAGGTAATGTGTTGCTGTATTTTTAGTAACTTTTGAACCATTTGAGCTAGTAACAAGTTTTTTTTTTAAATCTGCAATTTATGTAGCAGACAATGGATTATGTGGCAAATGCGGGAAATCCATAACTATGCACAAAATGCCCAAACCGCACAATTGCATAATTCCAGTGGCCCTGACTATAAGTACAAAGGTCACTATTCCTCTGCACCAACTAGGGTTCAATTATGTGTTGCTTAGCTTTAACACACACAGACATCTGCAGTGATGGTAGTCACGAACTGAGGTTTCATATCCTAAAAGAGTGCAGTTATCACCAGTTAGTATAACTTGCATTTATTATCCAATTAAGTTGTTATTGCATTATTTTATACACACCTGCAAGACTGTGAAAACACATAATGCGTAGGCTTTTCATTTTATTTTTAGCAACCTCTTTGACCCTGCCAGCACACCAGGGTCGCAACTAGACCCGGACTTCGGGGGGCTAACACTCCCAGCCAGGGCTGGCCCTAGCACTGGCCGCACACAGTGTAACAGTCTTTTTTGGCGCCCCTCCCCCATTTTCCCCTTCATGAATTACCTCACTACTGCTCACCAGCGATGCACCTCATCTCTTTATAGCCCCTTTCAGAAAAACATTTCTGTTAGAAAGGCGACCCCGGGGGAGGCAGAAGATGTCTGACTGACCACCCCTAGGTCCACCTCTCCGTCAAGAAGTAGCCGAGCGTTACTGAGAGGCCTCCGGGGTGAGAGCCTTCTCCTAGGATCGCACAGCAGAGTAACCCCACACCACAAATGGACACCACACCAGAGGTCGAGTTCGTAAGTTTTATCAGGAAGTAAAGGCCGCTTGTTCCCAGCGATAGGTACAAGTAGACCGAGGGGTCTGTAAAGTCTCGGAAAAGGGGGGTTAGGGAAGCGGGACAGTCTCGGTTGGGGTGTAGGAAGGGATACCCTGCGCACAGCTCTCAATCCTCGAGCCGGGGGTTCCGAGAGGTTGAGCCGCGGCAGCGCCAGCAGGCTCTCAAGATGGTTCGGCAAAGGTGGGCCGCGGCAGCGCCAGCAGGCTCTCAAGATGGTTCGGCAAAGGTGGGCCGCGGCAGCGCCAGCAGGCTCTCAAGATGGTTCGGCAAAGGTGGGCCGCGGCAGCGCCAGCAGGCTCTCAAGATGGTTCGGCAAAGGTGGGCCGCGGCAGCGCCAGCAGGCTCTCAAGATGGTTCGGCGAAGGTGAGCCGCGGCAGCGCCAGCAGGCTCTCAAGCTCTCGTAAGGTTCCAGGAAAATGAGTTCTTCTGGGGTCCGCCGTGACAGCGTCAGCAGGGCTTTCCAGTCCAGGATACAACTGTCGTCCTAATCCAGGGCTGGCCCAGATATAGGACTGGAGTCCTTTGATGTCCGGACCCTCGCGCCTGGGGGTCAGAGGGGCCGGGATGATGGTGTCCAGACACCCAGCAGGGAGGTGGAGCCAGCGCCCAGGGAGGCCGGAGGGCGATCGACCCCAGGCGTCCGGGGACGGCTGGAGGGCCGTCGAAACACCCTTTTCTCCGGGATCTGTCGAGTGGCCACTCGACCACCTGGGTGGATCTTGGTGCCTCGATGTCTGGGCTGTGCTGAGGCCTGGGCCGGGGCCGAGGCCACGTGGTCGTGACGTGGTGGGCCCAAGATGGAGTCGGGCGCAGCCTCGTGCTTAGGTCGTGAGGGGCCGACGCTGGAGCCAGGTCGGTAGTGGGGGTCCGGGATGGTGGCCGGACCAGCAATGTTGGGGCGTGCAGTGTCGGGCAAAAGGGCTGCCCGATGCTGGGTGGAGGGCCGATGTCGTCCTGGACCCACCATGCGGGAGGGGTAGGACCACGCCATGAGGCCGGGTCCAACACGCGTCCCCCCCAGCTGAAGGCAGGGGAGAGTCACCCATCTTCTTGGGGATTCTCCTTGCCGAGGCGGAAGAATCTGGAGAGGCCGTCAGCATTGGCGTGGTCGTTGCCGGGGCGATGCTCCACAGTGAAGTCCATCCCTTGCAGGGAGATGGACCATCGCAACAGTTTCGGGTTCTCGCCCCGCATCTGCATCAACCACCGCAGGGGCCGGTGGTCGGTCTGGACCCGGAAGTGGGTGCCGAAGATGTAGGGCCGGAGCTTCTTTAGGGCCCACACGACGGCGAAGGCTTCTCTCTCGATGGTGCTCCAGCGCTGTTCCCTGGCTAGCAGCCGCCGGCTGATGAAGGCAACGGGAAGGTCGATTCCCTCAGAGTTCACTTGTGAGAGGACCGCCCCAATGCCGTGCTCCGAGGCGTCGGTTTGGACCACAAACTCTTGGCTGTAGTCGGGGGCCTGGAGCACAGGGGCGGTGCACATGGCAGTCTTTAGAGTCTCGAAGGCTGCTTGGCACTCGGGGGTCCAGCACACCTTCTGGGGTAGCTTCTTGGAGGTCAGTTCTGTGAGGGGCCCCACAATGCTTCCATAGTCTTTGATGAAGCGCCGATAGTATCCTGTGAGCCCCAGGAAGGCTTGTACGGCTGTTTGGGTGATTTGGGGCTCCCAGGCTCGGATGGCGTCAATCTTTGGCTGGAGGGGAGCCACCCGGCCGCTTCCCACCTGGTGGCCCAGATACGTCACGGACCCTTGGCCGATCTGGCACTTGCTGGCCTTTAGGGTTAGTCCGGCCCGTCGGAGGGCCGACAGGACCTCTCGGAGGTGGGTCAGGTGCTCACCCCAGTGGCGGCTGTACACAGCAATGTCGTCTAGATAGACGGCACTGAATTCTCCTAGTCCGGCCAGCACTCTATTCACGAGTCTCTGGAAGGTGGCCGGGGCGTTTTTCATGCCGAAGGGCATCACCTTGAAATGGTAGTGGCCATCAGGGGTCGAGAAGGCTGATCGTTCTTGCGCTCCAGGGGTGAGGCCGATCTGCCAGTACCCGGCCGTGAGATCGAAGGTGCTGAGATACTTCGCAGCCCCCAGGCGATCGATCAGTTCATCTGCCCGGGGGATGGGATGGGCGTCGGTCCTGGTGACGGCATTCAGCCCCCGGTAGTCAACACAGAACCGGAGCTCCGGGGCGTGCCGGGGGCGGTGGCTTTAGGGACCAGGACAACTGGGCTGGCCCACGGACTGTCGGAGGGTTCGACTACCCCCAGCGCTAGCATCTTGGCCACCTCGGACTGGATGCAGGCCCAAACTCGATCGGGCACTCGGAAAGCTCGGTGTCTTACAGGCGGGCTGTCTCCGGTGTCTACATCGTGGACACACCACCGGGTGACTCCAGGGGTGAGGGAAAACAGATCTGCAAACTGCCCCAGCAGCTGCCGGCAGTCATGGTGCTGCTCCGGGGTCAGGGTGGAGGAGAGCATGATCCCTTCGATGGAGCCGTCCTTCTCAGTGGTGCTCATGAGATCTGGCAAAGGTTCGGAGTCGTCTTCAGCTCCTTCATCGGTCGCTAACAGCAGGCTTAGTTCAGTGCGGGCAAAGTGCGGCTTGAGCCGGTTAGCGTGTAGAACCCGGAGGGGGTTCCTGGGGGACTCCATGTCCACCAGATAGGTGACGGGGCTCTTGCCCTCCACCACTCTGAAGGGCCCCGTCTACTTGTCTTGGAGGGCACAAGGTTCAACCGGGGACATGACCCAGACCTGCTGGCCCGGTTCGAATTCGATGGACGAGGCGTTCTGGTCATACCAGCGTTTCATCTCCTCCTGACTGGCTTCAAGGTTGGCTTCGGCAAGTTCCCGGAACTTCCGAGTCTGGTTGCGGAGGGTCAGGAGGTACTGGTAGACATCTGGTGGAGCACCTCGGCCAGCCGTCTCCCAGCCTTCTTTGACCAGGCCCCGGACCGGGTGCCCATACAATAGTTCGAAGGGGCTGAACCCCAGGGACTTCTGGGGTACTTCGCTGTACGCAAACAGGAGGCAAGGCAGCAGAACATCCCATTTGCGTCGTAGTGGCTCCTCGAGGCCCTTGATCATTCCCTTCAGTGTTCGGTTAAACCGCTCCACAAGTCCATTTCCTTGGGGGTGATACGGGGTGGTGAACTTATATGTGACCCCGCACTGTTGCCACAGGGATCGCATATACTTGGAAATAAAGTTTGTGCCCCGATCACTCACGACTTCTCGGGGGAAGCCGACTCTGGAGAAGATCCCCATTAGGGCTCGGCCTACTACTGGGGCCGTGATGGTTCGGAGGGGGATGGCTTCCGGATATCGGGTGGCATGGTCCACCAGCACGAGGATGAAGCGGTGCCCTTGAGGGGTGCGGGGGTCCAGGGGCCCCACGATGTCTATCCCCACTCGCTCGAAGGGGGTGGTGACCACGGGAAATGGCTGGAGCGGGGCTTTGACTTTCCCCCCGCTCTTCCCGCTGGCTTGACAGGTCGGGCAGGATCTGCAGTGATTGTGCACATTGTTGCGCATTTTCGGCCAGTAAAAATGAGTCACCAGGCGGCTGTAAGTTTTGTCCTGCCCCAGGTGCCCGGCGAGGGGCACATCATGTGCTAAGTTCAAGAGGAAGTCTCGAAATCGGAGGGGAACGACCAGCACCCGGCTGGCCCCTAGTTCGGCAATCTTCTGTTCACTGTAGAGAAGGTCGTTGTCCCAATAGACCCAGTGGGACCCCGCAGGGTCTCCAGGGGCTTGAGTGGCGGCTTGTCGTCGAATTCCCTCGAGGGAGGGACAGGTGCTCTGTTCTTGTCGGAATTGTTCGCGGGTGGGGCCACCTTCTTGGCGCCACTGGGCTAGTTCAGGCAGGTGTCTGAGCTCGGTGACTTCCTCATGGCTGGGCCCCGGGGGGCCGGGTTCAGGGTCGGTATCCTCAGGGACGGCGGGCGGTGGAGGTGCGGGCCACTCCGGCTCCTCGATCGGGGCTTCCTCCGTGGGGGGGGGAGGCCCGGGCGGACATGGAGCGGTGGTCGCACAAACCCACTCGGGAAGGCCTAGCATCCCCAGATGCTCTCTCCGCTCTACGCCGGCCCAGAGGGAGCTTTCCAGGTCGTTCCCGAGGAGGCAGTCCATGGGGGCATCGTCTCGGACAGTCACTTTCAGCATGCCGACACCCCTCCCCACTCGAAGGGGATGCGGGCCATCTGGCACAAACTTTCAGAGTTGTCAGCCGACCGCACCGGGCACAAGACGTTGGGGAGAATTTGTTCTGGGGTCACCAAGTGGCAGCGGACCGCCGTCACGCTGGCTCCAGTATCCCGGAGGGCTTCGGCCCGGCGTCCATTGATGGTGACCCATTGGCGGTATTTCTGGGTGTTACCTGGGATCGGCTCTCGGGGGATCATGTCTCGATCACCCAGGCATGCTGAGATCATGGCTGCGGGCTCCCACTCGGCCTGCTCGGTGTCGTCGCCCTCTTCTTCGCCTCCCTCTGCACTCAGGGCGGCGGCCGCGATCTGGCGGCTCGGGGGACCGGTGGCGCCGGGTCGCTGGTTCATCGGGCAGAGAGGGTCGTTCGCATAATGGCCCTGTCGCTGGCATCTGTGGCACGTGACATTCGGGCGGGGCCCGGGCCTGGCTGGGGGGCCTCCCTTCCAACCCAGGGATGGCGACGGGGAGGTAGGGGATGACCCCGCGGGGGTGTCTCGGCCCCTGCTCTGGCCTCCTCCGCCGCCTCGGGGTCGGTGGTTCCCCGGGGATCCCCGGCCGTAGTCTCCCATCGGACTCCGGGGAACTCGGTTGCTCACCCATCTATCCGCCTCGACAGCGAGTTTTCGTGGCTCTGTCAATTTGCTGTCGAGGAGGTGCTGCCGGAGTTCGACGAAGCAATTATTGGAAAGATTCTCCCATAGGATGAGGTCGACCAACTGCTGGTAGGTGGTGACCTGGCAGCCTCTGATTCACCCTTCGAAGGCTCTGCTTTTAAAAAGTTCACGTACTCCACCCAAGTGGTACCGGGGATTTTTTTACAGTCTCGAAATCGCTGCCGGTACATTTCGGGGGTGAGTCCGGAGCGAGTGAGGAGGGCGGTCTTCATGTGTTCGTACGAGGTCATCTCGGCGTCGGGGAGCTCTAGCAGGGCGTCTCTCCCCTCGTTGATGAACTTCCCCCATAAGCCGGCGCCCCAGTCTTTGAGGGGTACTCGATGGGCGGTCATGGCGACCTCGTAGGCCTTGAACCACTGTTGGATGTCGTCGTTCTTATAGTATTCTTTGACGACCTCCTTGGGTATGTGCACCTTCGTGTCCCCCGGCGGGGGTGAGGCCTTACCCCCGGCGGTGCCGGTTTCCGTTGTCTTGGCCTTGATTTCCAGTTCTTTGAGGCCGGGCTCATGCTCGAGCACGAGTTTCTTTTCTTCGAGGTCTCGTTGTCTTCTCCTTTCCTCTAGGTCTCCTTCCAGCCGTAGTTGCTCGAGGGCTAATTTCCTTTCTGCCAGCTGTATCTCTCCTTCTTGTCGGAGTCGGGCGAGCTCCAGCTCGTGGAGCCGGTTTCTCTCTGATTCTCGGGCGTCTCCGTGGGGTAGGCCCGTGTCTAGGTCTGCGGGTCTTTCCCCCGCTGGGTTCGCGTCGGTCTCCGGGCGTCCATTTGGGCCCGGGTTATCGTCATTCTGGGGCGGCGCGTTATCGGCGTCCGCCCAGGCTTGCAGGGCTGATTTAAAATCCTTTTTGGTGTTGAGGCCCGTGGTAGCGATGCCTAGGTCTTTGCAAAATTGTTTTAATTCCTTGTGGCTGTAATCTTCCATCTTTTCTTTCTGGAATTCCGCTGTCGGTCTGGTTTCCTGAGTAGTCATGGTCGCGGTGTGTTTTTCTCGGTAGTGAGTGAATTACTCTCTTGTACGATCTGCGTCGGCTCGGATCCCGTCGCCTGCCACCAATGTTAGAAAGGCGACCCCGGGGGAGGCAGAAGATGTCTGACTGACCACCCCTAGGTCCACCTCTCCGTCAAGAAGTAGCCGAGCGTTACTGAGAGGCCTCCTGGGTGAGGGCCTTCTCCTAGGATCGCACAGCAGAGTAACCCCACACCACAAATGGACACCACACCAGAGGTCGAGTTCGTAAGTTTTATCAGGAAGTAAAGGCCGCTGGTTCCCAGCGATAGGTACAAGTAGACCGAGGGGTCTGTAAAGTCTCGGAAAAGGGGGGTTAGGGAAGCGGGACAGTCTCGGTTGGGGTGTAGGAAGGGATACCCTGCGCACAGCTCTCAATCCTCGAGCCGGGGGTTCCGAGAGGTTGAGCCGCGGCAGCGCCAGCAGGCTCTCAAGATGGTTCGGCAAAGGTGGGCCGCGGCAGCGCCAGCAGGCTCTCAAGATGGTTCGGCAAAGGTGGGCCGCGGCAGCGCCAGCAGGCTCTCAAGATGGTTCGGCAAAGGTGGGCCGCGGCAGCGCCAGCAGTCTCTCAAGATGGTTCGGCAAAGGTGGGCCGCGGCAGCGCCAGCAGGCTCTCAAGATTGTTCGGCAAAGGTGGGCCGCGGCAGCGCCAGCAGGCTCTCAAGATGGTTCGGCGAAGGTGGGCCGCGGCAGCGCCAGCAGGCTCTCAAGCTCTTGTAAGGTTCCAGGAAAATGAGTTCTTCTGGGGTCCGCCGTGACAGCGTCAGCAGGGCTTTCCAGTCCAGGATACAACTGTCGTCCTAATCCAGGGCTGGCCCAGATATAGGACTGGAGTCCTTTGATGTCCGGACCCTCGCGCCTGGGGGTCAGAGGGGCCGGGATGATGGTGTCCAGACACCCAGCAGGGAGGTGGAGCCAGCGCCCAGGGAGGCCGGAGGGCGATCGACCCCAGGCGTCCGGGGACGGCTGGAGGGCCGTCGAAACACCCTTTTCTCCGGGATCTGTCGAGTGGCCACTCGACCACCTGGGTGGATCTTGGTGCCTCGATGTCTGGGCTGTGCTGAGGCCTGGGCCGGGGCCGAGGCCACGTGGTCGTGACGTGGTGGGCCCAAGGTGGAGTCGGGCGCAGCCTCGTGCTTAGGTTGTGAGGGGCCCACGCTGGAGCCAGGTCGGTAGTGGGGGTCCGGGATGGTGGCCGGACCAGCAATGTTGGGGCGTGCAGTGTCGGGCAAAAGGGCTGCCCGATGCTGGGTGGAGGGCCGATGTCGTCCTGGACCCACCATGCGGGAGGGGTAGGACCACGCCATGAGGCCGGGTCCAACAATTTCATTTTTTAATAGCGCTACTCATAGTTTACTCACACTCAGTTCTGTGATCCACATGGCACCCGTTCTTTGTAGCAGGCACATTAACCCTCTGCGCTGTGTGGGTGGTAGGAGTGCCTATGTGAGTGCACAGTGAGCGATGCGACAGTGAGAGAGTAGGGTAAAAGGAGTGACTGCTGGGTGAGTGAGGTGACCATATGATTTTGGGTGCGGATGTAAGTGCAGAGTGGGACGAATGAATGCATGGTTTGTGATGGGCTTGTTTGCGTGAGATTGCAGATTCTATGGCAGGACCGGAGGCTTCAGATTATGCTTCTCAATCTTTACTGCATAAAACACAGCAGCCAATGAAAATGTATATTTTCAGTAAACAATAACAATAAAACTTCATTACCCATGAACACCCATGAGTATAGGCACGCCCCCACAGTCCATAAGAACCCCTTGCGTGCTCCCATCATCCTCTTTCTTTGCTGCTCACAAGCCAGAGTTAAGTGTACCTTCCCTGTCCCCTCACTCTGCTTGTCGCTTTGGGGGTGTCTTGGGAGACGTGTATGTGTTGACTGACTGATGCGGGTGGTTCCGCTTATGGATTGAGGACTGGGGTGCTCTCTGGTGTGATTTTTATTTAATTTGTGTGCTTTAGCAGGTTCGAGCGCTCACCTTGCGCTCCCTCGATTGGGCCGTCTTTTCCCAGGGGCTGCTCCCGCGGTGGAGCGAGCGCCTGTCAGCGCGCGGCTTCCCTGGGGAGTGCGCGACTTTCAGCGCGTGTTTTCACGGTCTTTGACCGGCGAGGGGCATTCCGCTTACTCCACTGGGGCCCGGTACCGGCTGCCTGAGGGCGCGCGGAGGCTTCCCTAATGCGCCCTGCGTTCAGGCCGGGTGGCTCACGGCCGACGCGCGCGCCCAGAAACGCTGACCATTTGGGCTGGTTTTTAGTTGGATTTGGTCGCGTTTTGGGCGGCGCGCCTCGGCACGTCTCCCTGACTTTCTAGAACGCGCGTTTTGCGCGTTCTACACACCGGTTTGCCTCACGTTTGATCGCCTGTGCTGGGTGTATTATTTTGAGCGTCCAGAGTGAGCACACGCTCTCTAGATTAAGGACTTTGGCCACTGGCTGCATTGACTACAGCTTTGCTGAGGGGGTTTGGGTACAGGTGGTGATATTATCTAGTTGTGTGCAGTGGGCTGACCCCCCCCACCACCCCCATATACTGCCAGGGTTGTTCCCTGTTATCTTAATTTTCAACACCATGGAAGAATGGGTTCAGTACCCTGAAGATGGTGAGGCAGATGGGGAGGTAACTAATGAGGGGCAGCAGGAGGCTGTCCTCGAGGATAACATTGTAGAAGCCTTGGATGCCTCGGTCCAAGCTTCTGTGGATAAGGCCTTGGACCGGAAGGTCCCCCAGACTGTGCAGCAGGCACTGGCAGTGGCCCTACGCCCCATTCAAAAGCAATTGAAAGGCTTTGCTAAGCGCCATGGGTATGGGAAGCGCAAGCAGCAGAAACGCGATGTTCCCTCTACCTCGGCTTCAGTTCCTGAGGAGCGGCAGATGTGGCCGCATGCGCAGTCCTTAGCTGCCCTGCCGGTCAAAGATGTCCCTAGCCAGCCAAGTTCTGGAGGCAAGGCTACTAGTAAGCGCCGGGTAGTGGTGGACACGGATACCACCACCACCACGACTACAGGTACCGATACGGATACTGATACTTCGGAGGAGCAACCTCCGCCCCCTAAGAAGGCCAGACCGGCTCCCAAAGTGGTGGAGGATAAGACCCCTAAGGCTTTTCACTTCGATCCTTCGAATATTGTTCACCCTCGGTCTTCGGACTGGGTTCCTCCACCGGATGTGTCGGATTATATTCATGACCACCTCCGGAAGAGCTTCACCCGGGAGGTGCGCAACCGGCTGCGGTCGGAATGCCCGCGTCCTGATATTCCGGACTGCGTCGCTGACACGCCGGAAATTGACGCAAGTATGCTGACATTCCTTAAAAAATTTTCAAAGGATCCTAAAAGAGGGCTCGACAGGGCCTGGCGGGGCTGTCAGGACAAGATGCTCGATGTCATAGGGCCCCTAGCGAAGATCCTAGAAATGGCCTTGGCGGCCAAACAAGGGGCGGATCCAGTAGATCCTGACATCCTGGCGGAATGGACTCAGCGCGCCATTTGTTTCCTGGGCAATGCGAATTGCGCTGTTTCTTCGGAGCGGCGCAAGTCCTTGCTGATGCGCATGGATAGCAATTTAACGGAGCTGGCGGAGGCAGAACCGGGCCCTCTGGCGGGGGGGTGTCTCTTTGGAGACAGGTTCGTGAAGGATGTCACCAAATATGTAGGCACCTTCACCGCATTGGATAAGGCCCAGAGTGGTATTAAACGAGCTCTAACGCAGGGTGTTTTCAACCGGGCCGGGCGAGGCGGGGGTCGCTCGTCAGGCCGAGGGTTCCAGAGAGGCTCCCAGAGAGGTGATTTCGGCCGTGGCCGCGGCGAGTGGGACTCTACCCGCGGAGGAACCTTCTACCCATCGAGAAGAGGCTTCAACAAGGGCCGTTTCCAGTCGGGAAACAACAGGGCGAATTTCAAGGCCCATCAAAGTTCCGGTGAGTCTGACAAATGTGTCTTTCCTTCCTTTGGGGGGTCGCACGCAACATTGCCTGCCTCAGTGGCGAGTGTTGACCCAGGATGTTTGGGTCTTGCAGACTGTTCAGGGATTCAGGCTGGATTTCTACTCCCAGCCGGCGCAAGCGTTTCCCCCGCCACCTCTCCATTTTTCCCAACTAGATCACAGTTTTATAGAGGCAGAGGTGGCAGACTTGCTGAGGAAGGGCGCGATCGCTTTTTGTCAAAGAGGTCCTCGCGGCTTCGCCAGCAATGTCTTTCTGGTCCAAAAGAAGGGAGGTGGCAACAGGCTTGTACTCAACCTCAGAGACTTCAACCAGCATCTGGTGTACAACCATTTCAAAATGGAGGGTATCCACATGTTAGCGGATTTGTTACAAGAAGGAGATTGGTTAGTGCGATTAGATCTGAAAGATGCTTATCTTTCTATTCCTATTTTTCCTCCACACCGCAGATTCCTGCAGTTTCAGTGGAACGGCCGGTGGTACGAGTATTTAGCTCTTCCTTTCGGTCTCTCCTCGGCTCCCTGGTGTTTCACCAAGGTAATGAAGCCAGTGGTAGCTTTCCTCAGGGAGAGGGGAGTGCGCATGATCATTTACCTAGACGACATTCTGATCATGGCGCAGGACAGGTCAGTGTTGCAGCAACACTTGACCATGACTATATCCTTGTTACAAAGCCTGGGGTTTGTGATAAATCTAGCAAAGTCAGTGGTGACCCCGGCTCAGGTGATAGATTTTCTGGGGTTCACGGTCAATTCCCTCACGGCGCAGCTGCTTCTTCCGCAAGCGAAGTTGAGGGACCTGAAGAAGGAGATCAGGAAACTACTGGACAGTCAATTGGTCTCGCTCAGAACCCTGGCCAGGATTGTAGGAGTCCTGGCGTCATCTATCCAGGCGATATTTCCAGGTCCTTTGCACTACAGAGCCCTCCAACGTCTGAAGATCAGACATCTTCAGAAGGGTCTCTCGTATACGGACTCGGTTCCGCTTACGGACGAGGTTCGGCACGAACTCCAATGGTGGCTAGGCCACGTGGATGCCTGGAACGGCAGAGCGATCTTCGGGTCGCGACCAGATGTGGTAATCGAGTCGGACGCCAGCAGATGGGGCTGGGGCGCGCGCTGTGGAGAGGTTTCCACAGGCGGCAGATGGTCATCTCAGGATCTGGAACTCCACATAAACTGTTTGGAATTACTGGCAGGATCGTTCGCGGTCCGCACGTTATCCCCGAAGCAGACATCATGTTGCATCCTCCTGCGCCTGGACAATGTGTCCGCAGTGAGGTATATCAACAAGTTGGGCGGCACGAGGTCGTCTCTTCTGGTCCAGATAGCCAAAGAGTTTTGGCATTACTGTCTACGGAACCAGATATCAGTCATAGCAGAGTACATCCCGGGTCAGGCCAACCAAGTGGCGGATTGGCATTCCAGACACTTGAGGGATTACAGCGACTGGAAGCTGCTTCCCCAGGTCTTCCTCTGGTTGCAGGCAGTTTGGGGTCCGTTTCAGACGGACCTGTTCGCGTCCAGGTTGACATATCAACTTCCCCGGTTCTTCAGCTGGAGACCGGATCCGATGGCGGCAGCGACGGACGCGTTTCTCCAGGATTGGTCGGTGGGGATCCAATATGCGTTTCCCCCCTTCCTGTTGATTCCCAGAGTTATGACTCATGTGATACGGCAAGCGGCGGAGATTGTCATGGTGACTCCGTGGTGGACATCACAAGCGTGGTTTCCCAAGTTGTTGCAGTGGAGCTGCGACCGCCCCCGGCTGCTGCCGGATTTGAAGTGGTTGTTGCAGGGCCCTCGTCAGGAACAGCACCCATTGCTGTTGGAGGGCAGGTTATCCCTGATGGCATGGAGGCTTTCAGGGAACAGTGGCAAATGCCTGGAATTTCGGACAAGACTGCAGACTTTATCAAGCAGGCTTGGGCACCTTCCACCAGGAAGCGATACTCCGCTGCCTGGAAGAACTGGGTGGATTGGTGCGTGGGACGACATCTGGATCCCGTGGGGGCAGAGTTATCCCAAGTGTTGAACTTTTTATCCGAGAAGGCGACAGGTGGCCTAGCGTATCGTTCGGTCAACAACTTTCGCTCAGCCATCTCAGCGGGGCATGCCCTGGTGGATGGTAAACCGGTGGGCATGCATCCGGTAGTTTGTAAGTTGTTGAAAGGCATCAGGGTGGCTAACCCTCCCAAACCCAAGTATACGGGTTTGTGGGATGTCTCAGTTGTGATTTCTTTGCTCGACAGATGGCCGGTTAATTCTCTCCTGTCCAGGAAGCAATTGTGGGCTAAATTAGCCATGTTGCTTTGTCTATCCTCTTGCAGAAGATCTTCAGACGTCAGAGCGCTCGACGTAACAGGTAGAGTGTTTACCCCGGAAGGGGTCTCCTTTCATATTACAGGTCGTACTAAAACAATGTCTAGACATATATCTTATAATGCTTTTCCTGACAATGAAAAACTATGTGTGGTCCATTGTTTGAAGACCTACGAGGAATGTACAAAGGCCTTGCGGCCGCAGGGCTGTTCACAATTATTGATTGCTATTCAGAAGCCCTTTAAACCAGTGGCGGCTGCCACTATTGCTAGATGGCTTCGGTTCATTATGAAGGAAGCAGGTGTTGATACAAATGTTTTTGGTGCTCATTCAGTTAGAGGCGCGATGGCGTCCAAGTCATATGGTTTAGGATCCAGTATCCAAGATATTATGCATTGTGCAGATTGGTCCTCTGATTCAACGTTTAAGACGTTTTATTACAAGCCGGTGGGAGACATTACTTCTGTGGTATTTAATCAGCGTTAAACTAGCATAATCTGAAGCCTCCGGTCCTGCCATAGAATCACAAATTTGCTAGCATTCGCGACAAGAATTTGCAATTCTATTAAGGACACGGAGGCGAGGATTATCCCACCCGGCTTAATGTACTGTATGTATTAAGCTTACCCACCCTTTTATGCAAGGATTACGGTGGTGTTATTTCCTTTATTTCAGGTTCTGATAAGAAGTCGGACTAATCGACTCCGGAGGTCAGGATGTTCCGCCTGAAGCTGTTCTTCCACGTTGGAGGATTGTGATTGTTCAAGTTTTGTTGGACTTGTTTCGCCTCAAAGAAAGAGGATGATGGGAGCACGCAAGGGGTTCTTATGGACTGTGGGGGCGTGCCTATACTCATGGGTGTTCATGGGTAATGAAGTTTTATTGTTATTGTTTACTGAAAATATACATTTTCATTGGCTGCTGTGTTTTATGCAGTAAAGATTGAGAAGCATAATCCTCGCCTCCGTGTCCTTAATAGAATTGCAAATTCTTGTCGCGAATGCTAGCAAATTTGTGATTGAGCAGTGAGGGGGACAGGTGAGTGAAGCATCACATGAGCGAAAGGTGAGTAGTGTGCTCGTGTGACTGCAGGGTGAAATACAGGGTGAACAGCGCAAGTGCATTGTGAGTGCAGGGTTTTCACTGTGAGTGCAGGGGGAGCGGGTAAATAATGTGAGTGCATGGTGATCACTATGAGTGCATTGTGATCGCTGTGAGTGCAGGGTGAACGTGAAAGTAAAGGGCAAGAATGAGGAGTGAGTTGTATGAATGCAGGGTGCATTCCCAGACACTTGAAGTAACGCAGCATGTTATTGATGGCGGCATAGGGTTTCAGATATAAGTTAAACTATTGCTTTTATGGCATTATTGAGGGATCGAGGGTGGAGGAAACAAATGATGTGCTGATTCTGCAGCAAACTTCCAGTATTATGATTAGGGTTGCCAGCTCATTATTTTGATGTCGCAGACAGTAGAAAAACTAAACAGGTGCACACTTCGAACAGCACATATAAATAGAAAGCACTTTTAATTGTGTTCCTGGCGTGGCCTGAATGATTCCCGACTGATAATTAAAGGGAATAAAGACAGAAAAGTCACATTACAAATGAATACATACTTTTTATTTATAACCCTATTTAGTGTCAAGACGAGATCTTTGCAGGTCCTTTAAACAACATATGGCTGGCATTTATCTTTTGGCAACCCTACTTTATATTCCTTTTCATGAAATGCATGCTCACACTAGTAAATGTGAAATACAAATGTAAGGAATAGGGGGTTCTGGAACCAGAAAACTAACAGAGGCATACAACGGTATGTAAATATACAAATGGTCTTTAAAGACCTGTGAAAAACTCTGGTGTGCCAGAGATAAGACTCCAGACACTGCCCAGCCAAGCCGGCAGCACCACACTCACTGACATACGGCCCCACAGCACTCTGATCTCACTTCAAGGGTTTCAGAGTAAATGAAGACAGCCTGGAAATGTAGCAAATAAACATCGCTGCACTTCCAGGCCATCTTCATTTACATGTACCTGCAGAGGCATTTGCGCCCCTCTGGAAGGCACACTCCACAGTTTGAAGACCTCTGATGTAGAGGCATTCCGAACTGATAAAGGCTTATTAACATTATTGTGGCAAACCCTGACTGATGCACTGATGAGATCACTGTTAGTCATCTTGCATATGGAGACCACTAATGTAATCTTGTCTGATATGGTCACTATTATAACACTCGTACTATTATTAGCTCAGGATGACCTTCATTGAACATAAGTAGCTATTATTACTGAAAAGTTTGGAGGCCCCTGTCCTAAGCTGACCCATTAAATTGGCCATGAAGAGGAAATATATATAAAGAACAATGACACACTGGATATGTTACGTCAGGGCTTGTCATTCACTTATCCGAGATGACATTATCAGTGCCAAAACGATAGTCATCCCTGATTCCAACTTTGGCGCGATATTCTTAATTCTCATTTACAAAGCTATGGTTGAGAATTTGGTGGCCTTGATGTTAGGACAAGCACCCCATGTCATTCCAGTATGCAATTTAAGTATCCCAGGACAGTACAGTTCCCTGGCGAGAGATACCAGAGGGTGTCTTTCAATTCCATCTCACATCTTAGTGATAATGACTGACTCAGGGGGTGGCTGTTCCACCTTCTGACCCATCAATATTGCTTATATTCAATTCTGCTCTGCCTGGCTGTCCAATGGATGCTAGGGGGTCTGACCATCCAACACATTCCTGTTCCTCCGAGGTGTTGATCATGTCTAATACTAACTTTAATCCATTGCTTACTTGTGAATATTCCTCTAGTGGTCCTAACAATTAGGTCCCTTTTGTGTCCAATAGTGTCATCTCAGTTGAGATGTCTGAGAATGGTGCTCAGTGCCAGACTGGCCGGAGTAGTCACGGGGCATTTACCCAGTGGGCCGCCAGGGTGGGGACCCATTTTGGACCCCAGGGAGGCAGTTTTTGTTACCGGGGGTGGTTTTGCAACATAGCTGCAATATCGGCCCATTGTAAACTGCAGCAGTGAGATGGGAGTGGTGCTCTAAACTAGCATGCCCAGGGGCCGGCCGAGGTGTTTGCCAGGGCCGGTTTCAGTTCCCAGTCCAGCCGTGCTGGTGTTATACACAAGGGACCTCCATCTTCTAAGCCTAGCGAGCTGCTCTTTGTCTCCTGGAATGTGACAGAGCATAGATCCAAAGTAACCCTTCTAGACTGGAACCAATTCATGGACGATTTTGACAAATGTCTAGTACAAGACACCTGGCCTCTAGATTCAATCCACAGGTAGGATTATCTTAGTTTTTTCATTCTTGCAATTCCTAACCAGAGGGGGTCTAGTCATCTGGGTTAGAGCCTCACTAAACTGTTGAATACGTCAACTTAACATGAATTCTCCTGACATCTTGGGTATCTAGTTGAACACTAGAAATAACCACAGAATAACCATCTTTAATGTCTATGTAGGAGGGGTCAGGGACAGTATGGTTTCGCAAATGCTACAGGTTCTTGAAAACTTTCTTGAAAAGCGCTCTTACCAACACTGTCTTATTGTAGCGAGACTTTAACATAACATTCAAGCCACTCGACAATGATGACGTTTATTTAACCAGGTATGAAGATTATGCTTGGGCTATTCCTTTGTTAGATATTCCACCAATAAACAGATGGACAAAAGCCGCTCTCCAAATAAAGGCACTTACAGTGGAACATGGCCTCAGGGCCCTTAATGGTAGAAATAAATCTGATTTAAAAGGTGTCCACACTTACAACAAGCGGTACAAAAGGGGGTGGTGATGGACGGAGCATCTGAATCAATCAAACACTCACACCCAGTCAAAAGATCTGGGTTGAATCCATCACCGTTCTTTAGCCCACTCTGCCACCCCAGTTCAGACATGGCTATATGCAAATCAGTCTGACCCTGTGCCTCATGGGAACAGTACAGCCCGAACTGCCAAGCCATGTCTTCCCTGGACCGGAAACAAGCTTCCGAGGACCGGTTTCTGGCATTCCAGCCGTCTTCAGCCCGGCTTGCTTGAATCCAGTGGCAAAGTGAGCAAGGGACTCACGTCTGAGCATACCCTGCCACACTTATGGCGGCCAAAAGCGGTACAAAAGGGGGTGGTGACGGACGGAGCATCTGAATCAATCAAACACTCACACCCAGTCAAAAGATCTGGGTTGAATCCATCACCGTTCTTTAGCCCACTCTGCCACCCAAAAATCATGACAATCAATCATCACAGAAAACGGAATTTTACATGGCTATTGAATGGTCAGAAGCTAGAACAGGTAACCTCCTACAAATACTTAGGCGTCATACTAGACAGCAACGGCTCATTTAAACAACAATTAGAGGCTATCCGGCGGAAGGGCACGACATTCCACCTGTCGATAAAGCCGTTGCAGAAAGCTCTTCCTGACCGGACACTGGGCCCCCTCCTACAGGTAATAAGAGCTCGCCTACAGCCAATGCTCACCTACGGCAGCGAATCTATGCGTGGTAAAGACGCAACTACGCTAGACAACACCATCAGTCGAGCCTACAGGGCAATATTCCATCTGCCCACTTACACCTCGCCCGCCCAAATCCGCCTTGAATTTGGGCTGCAGAAACAATCGGTGGAGAGAAGAGGCGCATACATCAAAAGCTGGCGGAAAATCAGAGACGCAGAGAACAGATCCCTAAACTACCAGCTGTGGACGGAACTATCCATTAGAGAAAACTCACCAGCAAGAAAATATCTAATGGAATCATTGGAGACCCTAGGTCTAACAAGCTTATGGCAGTCAGCAACTGACCCAAAGACTTTTAAAAAAATGGTATTGAAGGTCACTAAGATGGTCTCATCCATTGAGGACAAAGCAACACTTGCTAGGAGAGCACATGGATGGGTGGTACTGGAAGGCTCGTAGCTCTTAAGCCACAACAGTATTTAACAACGGGTCTTACACAGACAACAAAAAATAAGTTCCTTAATATGCGCCTTGGCAATATACCCATAATGCCTCATCTAGCACCTTGGAAAAGAGAAAATGTAGCAAACAGCTGCCGACTTTGCTCTACTGGAAAAGAGGGCCGGACGCATATAATCTGTATTTGCCCAAAACGTCTGGATATAAGACGCTACCTTCTTCGGCCCTTATGGATTCAGAAGGGAATAACAAGCTGCAGGCAGGCTGTGATGCTCTGCTTTGACCCAGGAGAAACCCAGTTAAACTGTAGAACAACAAAATTCTTTGACATTGTGGCCAACCGACTAAAAGAAACAGCGGACGGGCCAACTGGAAGCACGGCATAAATTTTTTTTTCTTTCTTTAAACTGTTAGCATCCAGGTGCCCTAATGGACAGCAACAAACCAAAATGCGTTTTATTAATTAACAAGGAGAACTCACCTGTTATTTTAAAAACAAAATTTTTAAATTAGTGATTGTCTTATATGCTTGATTTAATAATTGTGAGTTTTTATTAACTGTGCAATAAATCTAAATCTTAAATCTTAAATCTCACTCTGCCACCCCAGTTCAGACATGGCTATATGCAAATCAGTCTGACCCTGTGCCTTATGGGAACAGTACAGCCCGAACTGCCAAGCCATGTCTTCCCTGGACCGGAAACAAGCTTCCGAGGACCGGTTTCTGGCATTCCAGCCGTCTTCAGCCCGGCTTGCTTGAATCCAGTGGCAAAGTGAGCAAGGGACTCACGTCTGAGCATACCCTGCCACACTTATGGCGGCCAAAAGCGGTACAAAAGGGGGTGGTGATGGACGGAGCATCTGAATCAATCAAACACTCACACCCAGTCAAAAGATCTGGGTTGAATCCATCACCGTTCTTTAGCCCACTCTGCCACCCCAGTTCAGACATGGCTATATGCAAATCAGTCTGACCCTGTGCCTCATGGGAACAGTACAGCCCGAACTGCCAAGCCATGTCTTCCCTGGACCGGAAACAAGCTTCCGAGGACCGGTTCCTGGCATTCCAGCCGTCTTCAGCCCGGCTTGCTTGAATCCAGTGGCAAAGTGAGCAAGGGACTCACGTCTGAGCATACCCTGCCACACTTATGGCGGCCAAAAGCGGTACAAAAGGGGGTGGTGATGGACAGAGCATCTGAATCAATCAAACACTCACACCCAGTCAAAAGATCTGGGTTGAATCCATCACCGTTCTTTAGCCCACTCTGCCACCCCAGTTCAGACATGGCTATATGCAAATCAGTCTGACCCTGTGCCTCATGGGAACAGTACAGCCCGAACTGCCAAGCCATGTCTTCCCTGGACCGGAAACAAGCTTCCGAGGACCGGTTTCTGGCATTCCAGCCGTCTTCAGCCCGGCTTGCTTACTTACAACAAGTCACATCACACAAGCCGAATTGATTATATATTGGTCCCCACTAGCGCTTCAAATTACTGCTCTTACCCTAAGGTTCGGAATCAGAGCCTGTAATGGGCGGATGAAATCCGATATTCCAAGTAAAACCACCTACAATAGACGGGGGAGAGAGTCGCGTTTGGACTATGTTATGGTCCAACTAACGAGGTGGGCTACAATCCGGGACTTTAGGGTGGTGGAAAGGAATGAGAGCGACCATAATGCCCTGGAGCTTGACCTGGTGCACCCAGGCCCTTTAGCCTTGGGGCCTACAGTAGAAGGGAATAAACCCGTGCTCCTCCTTGATAACAGTAGGAGAAGAATTAGGTGGGAAAATATGGTTGCAACCAAGGACAAACTTCCCCTACTATATGCTGAGATTGTCCCTATTCTGGAAGTCGTGGGGAGTTCAGACATTAAGGAAAATGATATAGACTCCCAGACCAGAGTATTCAAGGCCCATGAGGACCTTATAAAAATGGCGGCACTACACTTCACTAGTAGTCCACGTAAGACCAGAGCAAGGCCCAGAGGCAAAGCTTTGTGGTACAATCAAGCATGTAGACAGGCTAAATCAGAACTTCTCAAAGTAGTCAAGGAGGGGGTAGGAGGAGAATGCCTGAAACATAGCAGGCAAGCATATAAAAGGCTCCTTAACCAGGCTAAATTAGAATGGGAAGAAACTCAGTGGGAAGAGCTCACAAAGGCTTTGGCACTCCAAAACCAACGGTTGTTCTGGAGGGTAGTGAACGGGGGGTCAGGGAATTTACAATCGGCATTGGAGCCAAATATAGCGCCTGGGGTGTGTCAGGCCCATTTCCAGTCGCTCTATAGTTCTGAGCCAGGAGAACTCCCTGCATCTATCGAGGTGGAGGGGTCGGGCCACCAAGGGGAGGCAATTACGCTGGGAGAGGTCATTGCTGCTATCTCGGGCCTGGCTTCTGCAAAGGCGCCGGGACTAGATGGCCTACCGGGGGACCTGTTCAAACAGGAGCCCATCGTCTGGGCACCTTATTTTGTGGCCCTTTTCAACAGTGTTCTTGGTGGGATGGAAATCCCCGGCACTTGGCTGGGGGCAGAGGTGGTCCCTATCTTTAAAAAGGGATCCCCTCTTCTCCCAGCCAACTACAGGCCAATCAGCCTGATTGATGTTCCCCAGAAACTGTTTGGCAGGGTCTTGTTGAACAGGCTTCAGGACTGGATAGAGGAGGTGGGAGCCCTCAGTCCCTATCAGGCGGGGTTTAGGAAGGGGGTATCCACAGTGGACCAGGTATTTAGATTGAACTTAATCTATTGGAAGACAGCAAAGTTCGACGGCGGCAGTCTGTACACAATTTTTGTGGACTTACGGGCCGCTTTCGACCTGGTCCCCAGGGGGAAACTCTGGAGCGTCATGGCAGAGATGGGCGTCCCCCCAGACATCCTGTCAATCTTGCAGAGGCTCCATCACGGTAACTATGCCCGAGTGAGGTGCGGGAGGTCGGGGGAGCTGACTGATAGGTTCCCCGTTGGCCGAGGGGTAAGACAGGGCTGTGTGCTGGCGCCGACCCTGTTCTGCCTTTTTGTCAACGGGGTAATCGCCCATCTCAATGCCACTGATTACACCGACGCCCCTAAATTAAATGGCCGTAGGGTGCCCGCAATTATGTTTGCGGATGACACCCTGCTGCTTTCAAAAACCCCTATGGGTATCCAAAGGATACTTGACTCCTTCACTGCATTCTGCCTTGACAGAGGGTTAGAAATTAATGCCACTAAAACCAAATTTATGGTTCTAAACCCGAGCCATAAATTGCGCCAGAACCCTCAACTGGGAACTGCGCGGCTCGAGAGAGTGGCCACCTTTGAATATCTGGGTGTGACCCTCAACGAAACTATGACCTGGGGATCCCACCAGAGCAGGGCAAATCTTAAACTCGTGCAATCTACTGGAGGCATTGCACGAATAATGACTGGCTCGACATACCGGCCATTGGGCTCCTTAATTCAGATTTATAAGGCCCAGGCGAGGGGAGCAATTATGTACGGGGCCGAACTGTGGGGGCACACGCCTTGTCATAGCCTCTCTCTCACAGAAAATAAGTTCATAAGAAAGGTGGCTGCTCTTCCCCCGAGCACACCGCTTCTTCCATTGAGGCTTGATTTAGGATTACGACCATTAGCGGATGAGATAGGCCTGAGACCCATAGCCTTTTGGCGCAGGCTATGGAGCAGTACTGATCTCACGGACTACAGGGCAGAACTGGTCGAACTATTGAAACACCCGAAGGTGCTTAGTGTCCCTTGGGTTAAAAACATCCAAGCCACTTGCATGGACTTGGGGCTCCCTGACTTATGGACAGACCCGGCCACGGCAGCACTTAATATTTCTAAGAAGTCCCTGTCGATTTTATATTATGAACGCAAATTGGCAGGGGCCATAGCTGCCCAGTCAAATGGGTCCCTATCAGCTGTGTTCCTGCAAAGCAAGGACACCTATAGGCTTGAAAAGGCCCTGGATCCCATTTATCCCATACTTGCCAGAAAATTGTATCTCCAGTGGCGGTATGGCACATTACCCCTCCGGTCTTTCACCAGTCTGTGGTCGTCGGCTGCCCCTGTAAAGCATTGCCCTGTGTGCGAGGACCGGGAGGAAAATGATCTGCATGTTGTTTTTTTTTGCCCAGCCTATAGGGCAGCCAGAAAGTATTGGCTGCTTCCATTGATAAGGAACATGGGTGGCAGGGAATATGCACCAATGTACAGGATTTTAAAAACTGATGTTACTGGCCCAACTGTTTTCGCACTCTCTAAATTTTTTTCTAATGTGTGGTATACGCGAAACCGTCTTTTAAAAAATGTTGGGTAGTGTTTAAACATTTTTTAAATTCATTGTAAAGTTGTTTAACCCTGTACAGATCTTTTTATATGTATTTAATATTTTACCCGTAATGATATTTGTATAAGTGTATTGTGCATCTTTTATGACCAAATGGTCGAAATAAAGATTGGAAATGATTTTAAATGATTATATATTAGTCGACTTAAGGCTGTAGTCATCTGTAATCGATATGATTGTTTTAGAAAGATCAGAAAGCAATCACAACCCCCTCTCTTTGACCACCCATGCCTTTTGCGAGAGCATCCCTTCAGATCTTGATCTGCCCTTTACACCAGGGATATTACCTTGACTGCTGACAAGCGTTACCTGAAATGACATCAGGTAGCTGCTCTTCCTGATATATTATCTGTCATAGATATGGACCTTAAAACAGTCCTCCTCAAATTGAGATTGACCAGTTAGACACACCAGGCCAATTGATGGATATTCATAAGGCCCCCTTTGAGCGCATTTTAGGTAATTTCACCATCCCTGTTTCACGCAACGGGAAACTTACTGATAAGAATCGATCCTGGTTTAATAAAGAATGCCGCAAACTCAATCATTCCCTAGTTACAGCCATCACATCTAAGGATCTGTCCACATTCCCTTGTAGAGGAAGACCTACAAGATGGCCATTGCTAATGCTAAATGGGACTGGGATGAACAGAGGTGGACGGCCCTTTTGGATGTATGTTCAGCCACAGATTCTACCAAAATCTAGAAATTAGTCGCATGTGGTGGCTCTTCAGCCATATTGGAGCCATAAAATAAAGTTGATCCATCTGAATGGGTTGATTACTTTCACACTTTATATTCTCGTGACTCTAACACTCCAACACAGGCTACAACCGAAGTCCTTCCGCCTCCCTCCGGTGTTATGCCCATGTTTGCTATCACTGATATCATCGAGTCCCTAAACGCTGTCTCGCGGGCCAAGTCACAGTACCAGATGGTGTTCCAGCTGACACATTCTTATTTGATATGGAGGATTGTCCAGCTATATTTTAGCCATTGCTAATGCCATAAGTCAGAGGGGGCACCCATTCCTGATTCTTGGAAGGGCGCAATGGTTTTACCCATCCATAAAAATGGTGACCGATCTCAACTGAGCAATTGCAGACCAATAAGCTCAATAGACTGCCTCCAAAAAGTGGTTTTGCCTCTGTCTGCTGCCAAAAATCCATGATTGGATTGTGGAACAAGATGTCCTCAGTACAAATTTGCAGGAAGGTCTCAACCAGCGACCAGGTCTTCCATTTTTAAAATTCTATTGGGAGAACCGTTGTGATTGGCCAGTCCAACCTTTACATTGCCTTTGTCAATCTAAAATTGGCTTTTGACCTGATCCCCCGTCTGCCCTTTGGAAATCCCTTGCTGATCTGGCTATACCTCCTCACATTCTATCATTACTAATCTGTTTACATGAGGACCATTATGCGCATATTAGGTGGGGGGGTGGCGCAAAGTCAATTTAATGAAAGGTTAGCAGTTCACAAAGGTGTTTGCCAGAGTTGTGTTGTGGCCCCCACATTATTCTTGTTATTTATAATTGATATTGTTCACTTCCTGTCCCACTTTGATACAGATGCTCCCTCCTTGGCACAAATCATATCTCAGATTCTCCTCTTTGCAGACAACACTTTGTTGGGCTCAGACACGTTTGACTTGCTTCAACTAGTTTGCCTTGCTCTTGGCTTGGAGATCAGCACCTCTAAAAACCAAAGCGATGTTGTTTGATTCACATAAATCGTACAAGGGGAGTATAGTCCTGGGGGGGTGGGGGGGGGGAGTCCCCCTGGAGTGGGTTGATTCTTTTACCTATCTTGGGGTAACAATTTCTGGGGGTATGACTCCCACATCAATAAGGCATCCTTGAAACTTAAGCAGACCACCCTTCATCTCACTCCTCAGCCTCTACCCATCCCTTGACTCTCCCCGAGGTCTCCCTTCATCTCACTCCTCAGCCTCTAACCATCCCTTGACTCTCCCCGAGGTCTCCCTTCTTCTCACTCCTCAGCCTCTACCCATCCCTTGACTCTCCCCCGAAGTCTCCCTTCATCTCACTCCTCAGCCTCTACCCATCCCCTGACTCTCCCCGAGGTCTCCCTTCATCTCACTCCTCAGCCTCTACCCATCCCTTGACTCTCCCCGAGGTCTCCCTTCAGCTCACTCCCCAGCCTCTACCCATCCCTTGACTCTCCCCGAGGTCTCCCTTCATCTCACTCCCCAGCCTCTACCCATCCCTTGACTCTCCCTGAGGTCTCCCTTCATCTCACTCCCCAGCCTCTACCCATCCCTTGACTCTCCTCCGAGGTCTCCCTTCATTTCACTCCTCAGCTTCTACCCATCCCTTGACTCCCCCCGAGGTCTCCCTTCATCTCACTCCTCAGCCTCTACCCATCCCTTGACTCTACCCGAGGTCTCCCTTCATCTCACTCCCCAGCCTCTACCCATCCCTCGACTCTCCTTCCCGAGGTCTCCCTTCATCTCACTCCCCAGCCTCTACCCATCCCTTGATTCTCCCCGAGGCCTCCCTTCATCTCACTCCTCAGCCTCTACACATCCCTTGACTCTCCTTCCCGAGGTCTCCCTTCATCTCACTCCCCAGCCTCTACCCATCCCTTGACTCTCCCCGAGGTCTCCCTTCATCTCATTCCTCAGCCTCTACCCATCCCTTGACTCTCCTTCGCGAGGTCTCCCTTCATCTCACTCCCCAGCCTCTACCCATCCTTTGACTCTCCCCGAGGTCTACCTTCATCTCACTCCCCTGCCTCTACCCATCCCTTGACTCTCCCCGAGGTCTCCCTTCATCTCACTCCCCCGCCTCTACCCATCCCTTGACTCTCCCCCGAGGTCTACCTTCATCTCACTCCCCTGCCTCTACCCATCCCTTGACTCTCCCCGAGGTCTCCCTTCATCTCACTCCCCCGCCTCTACCCATCCCTTGACTCTCCCCTGAGGTCTCCCTTCATCTCACTCCCCAGCCTCTACCCATCCCTTGACTCTCCCCCGAGGTCTCCCTTCATCTCACTCCCCCGCCTCTACCCATCCCTTGACTCTCCCCCGAGGTCTCCCTTCATCTCACTCCCCCGCCTCTACCCATCCCTTAACTCTCCCCCGAGGTCTCCCTTCATCTCACTCCCCCACTCTATCCATCCCTTGACTCTCCCCCGAGGTCTCCCTTCATCTCACTCCCCCGCATCTACCCATCCCTTGACTCTCCCCCGAGGTCTCCCTTCATCTCACTCCCCCGCCTCTACCCATCCCTTGACTCTCCCCCGAGGTCTCCCTTCCTCTCACTCCCCTGCCTCTACCCATCCCTTGACTCTCCCCGAGGTCTCCCTTCATCTCACTCCTCAGCCTCTACCCAACCCTTGACTCTCCCCGAGGTCTCCCTTCATCTCACTCCCCCACTCTATCCATCCCTTGACTCTCCCCGAGGTCTCCCTTCATCTGACTCCCCTGCCTCTACCCATCCCTTGACTCTCCCCGAGGTCTCCCTTTATCCCACTCCCCAGCCTCTACCCATCCCTTGACTCACCTCCGAGGTCTCCCTTCATCTCACTCCCCAGCCTCTACCCACCCCTTGACTCTCCCCCGAGGTCTCCCTTCATCTCACTCCTCAGCCTCTACCCACCCCTTGACTCTCCCCGAGGTCTCCCTTCATCTCACTCCCCAGCCTCTACCCATCCCTTGACTCTCCCCGAGGTCTCCCTTCATCTCACTCCTCAGCCTCTACCCACCCCTTGACTCTCCCCGAGGTCTCCCTTCATCTCACTCCCCAGCCTCTACCCATCCCTTGACTCTCCCCGAGGTCTCCCTTCATCTCACTCCCCAGCCTCTACCCATCCCTTGACTCTCCCCGAGGTCTCCCTTCATCTCACTCCCCAGCCTCTACCCATCCCTTGACTCTCCCCCAAGGTCTCCCTTCATCTCACTCCCCAGCCTCTACCTATCTCAGATTCTCCTCTTTGCAGACAACACTTTGTTGGGCTCAGACACGTTTGACTTGCTTCAACTAGTTTGCCTTACTCTTGGCTTGGAGATCAGCACCTCTAAAAACCAAAGCGATGTTGTTTGATCCACATAAATCGTACAAGGGGAGTATAGTCCTGGGGGGGTGGGGGGGGAGTCCCCCTGGAGTGGGTTGATTCTTTTACCTATCTTGGGGTAACAATTTCTGGGGGTATGACTCCCACATCAATAAGGCATCCTTGAAACTTAAGCAGACCACTGGTGTGTACCTCAAGGAGTATTCAACTTCATACACCCAACCCATTACGCCAGCTTTTCAAGGCCAAAGCACTGGGTTCCACCCTATACAGGGCGGAACTATGGGGATTTTCCAACCATGTAGAATAAACCATAACTGAAAATAAATTCTTTAGAAATCTTGACTATCTTCCTCCTAGCACTCCACTCTGTTTGCTTTTAATGGACCTGGGAGTAAATAGGGTTCGGGTAAACTCCTTCTAAGCCCCCTATTTTATTGGAGATGCCTATGGACCACCCCTAAACTTGTCCACTATGTGATTTGTCTTAAGGATGTCATGAAGGCTGACCACTTCAGTACGGTCCCCTGGTTCACGAGAATCAAGGAGGCGTTACACAGACTTGGGATGCCTGAGTTGTGGGATCAGCCGGATTCCACTCATTTCCTGTCCAAAGATTTTCTGTAAAAGCATTACTGGGCAACACTAATGGGCAATACATCCAGAAAAGTTTCCTCCTCTAAGCTTACTAATGATTAGATTGATTTCAAGCCCACTTGTGGGTTTGAGCTCTTCTGGGATCAGGTGTCTGTTGTGCTGGACAGGAAGCTTTACTTCCAGGTCCGAGTGGGTACCCTCCCACTGAGAGTGTTCACTTCCAATTAGGCAGCTGGGGGAGCTTTGGCGTGCCCCGCTTAGATCTCTACAGTCAAGAGCATTCCGCATGTTTCTTTGTGTGTCCAGTAACCCTGGGCGGAGCTGGCAGAGCGGGACTACATGGAGGTCCACGGAGTTAGGAACAAATTCTGTGGAACTACGCTCCATCACCCACCTCCAATCCCCTAATAAGAATTAATTAAAAATTAATTAAAGGTAAAAGAAAAAAGACTTACCTTGACTGTGGCGACCCCGGGCTGCTGTCCTCCTCTTCCTCGCCGTCTCAGGGTGATCTGCGCATGCGAGCGCACCCGTGCATGTGCCTTTCTCGCAAGGACGCCCCTGGGCGCTGCAGTTAAGGTACGCTTTTTTTCTTTCACCTTTAATGTATTTTTAATTAATTCTTAATAGGCGGGGTGGAGGCGGGGGCTGGTCATCTCCGCTCCGCTGTGGAGTGTGCGGAGATTTGCCTTCTCCACATTCTCCGTGGAGTAGGTAAATCTCTGCACACTTCGTGGGCGGAGCAGAGCGATCCGCTAGCACTTGTGTCCAGCTTACGCCTCCCCTGCCGCACCTGGCTAGCTACTATATGTATGCTGCTAGACATACGTAATTATTCCGGACCCTTGACATTTTCAAGGTGGATAGCCGCCCGGTTGTTGCCATATCTGTTGCCAAATCCTTGGCTGGTATAAGGGGCCTTAGAAGGAAGGTACCCCTGTATTTGCCTGATATCACTTGGACTATTTATCCTGGGGAAATCCTGTTGTCGTATCTATGTGCACTTCTTATTTCAAATCCGTGATTAACATTGCACTTATGTAGGAGAGTAGGGTCTGCTATTCTATGGTCACCGCAATTTTTGCTTTTTGCTTCACTGGTTTTCGACTTAATGTGGCTGTGGGCCTGCTAATCAGACCCACAGCCTGCTGTTCTCTCTCTAAATTCACATACATGTACTATAGGTACATCACCAATTTGGTACTGGACACCTTGTCAGCCCCTGTACCATGCACTATAGGTGCTCAGGGCATAGGTGCATCCAAGGCCTACCAGGGGCTGCAGCATATCTTTTGCCACCCCTGGCTGGTACTTAAATCGACACAACTGGCTGATCACTCAGCTGGGGCAAGGTGGTGTATTCACCCCTTGCTTAGATATAGTATACCTATATCTAAACCTATATCTGGACACATATATACCTATAAGTCACTCCTATGGCATGCCTTAACAATCCTGGAGGCAGAGTGCTTGGTTTTATGTGAGATGGTGCTCTGGCATGAGCTGAGCCTGTCTGCAGCTTTCGGAACCATTTCCTTATAGCTGTTCCAGTGATACTGCCATACCATATACTCTTAAGTGCATTATAATCCTCGCGGTTAATGCTAACTTTGGTTTGGCTTTTTCAAAACATGTCCCTTCATCTCACTCCCCAGCCTCTACCCATCCCTTGACTCTCCTCCGAGGTCTCCCTTCATTTCACTCCTCAGCTTCTACCCATCCCTTGACTCCCCCAAGGTCTCCCTTCATCTCACTCCTCAGCCCCTACCCACCCTTTGACTCTCCCCGAGGTCTCCCTTCATCTCACTGCCCAGCCTCTACCCATCCCTTGACTCTCCTCCGAGGTCTCCCTCCTTCTCACTCCTCAGCCTCTACCCATCCCTTGACTCCCCCCGAGGTCTACCTTCATCTCACTCCCCTGCCTCTACCCACCCCTTGACTCTCCCCCGAGGTCTCCCTTTATCTCACTTCCCCACTCTACCCATTCCTTGACTCTCCCCCGAGGTGTCCTTTCATCTCACACCCCCACTCTATCCATCCCTTGACTCTCCCCCGAGGCCTCCCTTCATCTCACTCCTCAGCCTCTACCCATCCCTTGACTCTCCCCGAGGTCTCCCTTCATCTCACTCCCCAGCCTCTACCCATCCCTTGACTCTCCCCGAGGTCTCCCTTCATCTCACTCCTCAGCCTCTACCCATCCCTTGACTCTCCCCCGAGGTCTCCCTCCATCTCACTCCTCAGCCTCTACCCATCCATTGACTCTCCCCCGAGGACTCCCTTCATCTCACTCCCCCACTCTATCCAGCCCTTGACTCTCCGCCGAGGTCTCCCTTCATCTCACTCCCCCACTCTATCCCTCTATCCCTCCCTTGACTCTCCCCCAAGGTCTCCCTTCATCTCACTCCCCCACTCTATCCATCCCTTGACTCTCCCCCGAGGTCTCCCTTCATCTCACTCCCCCGCATCTACCCATCCCTTGACTCTCCCCCGAGGTCTCCCTTCATCTCACTCCCCCACTCTATCCATCCCTTGACTCTCCCCGAGGTCTCCCTTCATCTCACTCCCCCGCCTCTACCCATCCCTTGACTCTCCCCGAGGTCTCCCTTCATCCCACTCCCCAGCCTCTACCCATCCCTTGACTCTCCTCCGAGGTCTCCCTTCATTTCACTCCTCAGCTTCTACCCATCCCTTGACTCCCCCCCGAGGTCTTCCTTCATCTCACTCCTCAGCCTCTACCCATCCCTTGACTCTACCCGAGGTCTCCCTTCATCTCACTCCCCAGCCTCTACCCACCCCTTGACTCCCCCCGAGGTCTACCTTCATCTCACTCCCCTGCCTCTACCCATCCCTTGATTCTCCCCGAGGCCTCCCTTCATCTCACTCCTCAGCCTCTACCCATCCCGTGACTCTCCTTCCCGAGGTCTCCCTTCATCTCACTCCCCTGCCTCTACCCATCCCTTGATTCTCCCGAGGCCTCCCTTCATCTCACTCCTCAGCCTCTACCCATCCCTTGACTCTCCCCGAGGTCTCCCTTCATCTCACTCCTCAGCCTCTAACCATCCCTTGACTCTCCCCGAGGTCTCCCTTCTTCTCACTCCTCAGCCTCTACCCATCCCTTGACTCTCCCCCGAAGTCTCCCTTCATCTCACTCCTCAGCCTCTACCCATCCCCTGACTCTCCCCGAGGTCTCCCTTCATCTCACTCCTCAGCCTCTACCCATCCCTTGACTCTCCCCGAGGTCTCCCTTCAGCTCACTCCCCAGCCTCTACCCATCCCTTGACTCTCCCCGAGGTCTCCCTTCATCTCACTCCCCAGCCTCTACCCATCCCTTCACTCTCCCCGAGGTCTCCCTTCATCTCACTCCCCAGCCTCTACCCATCCCTTGACTCTCCTCCGAGGTCTCCCTTCATTTCACTCCTCAGCTTCTACCCATCCCTTGACTCCCCCCGAGGTCTCCCTTCATCTCACTCCTCAGCCTCTACCCATCCCTTGACTCTACCCGAGGTCTCCCTTCATCTCACTCCCCAGCCTCTACCCATCCCTCGACTCTCCTTCCCGAGGTCTCCCTTCATCTCACTCCCCAGCCTCTACCCATCCCTTGATTCTCCCTGAGGCCTCCCTTCATCTCACTCCTCAGCCTCTACACATCCCTTGACTCTCCTTCCCGAGGTCTCCCTTCATCTCACTCCCCAGCCTCTACCCATCCCTTGACTCTCCCCGAGGTCTCCCTTCATCTCATTCCTCAGCCTCTACCCATCCCTTGACTCTCCTTCCCGAGGTCTCCCTTCATCTCACTCCCCAGCCTCTACCCATCCTTTGACTCTCCCCGAGGTCTACCTTCATCTCACTCCCCTGCCTCTACCCATCCCTTGACTCTCCCCGAGGTCTCCCTTCATCTCACTCCCCCGCCTCTACCCATCCCTTGACTCTCCCCCGAGGTCTACCTTCATCTCACTCCCCTGCCTCTACCCATCCCTTGACTCTCCCCGAGGTCTCCCTTCATCTCACTCCCCCGCCTCTACCCATCCCTTGACTCTCCCCTGAGGTCTCCCTTCATCTCACTCCCCAGCCTCTACCCATCCCTTGACTCTCCCCCGAGGTCTCCCTTCATCTCACTCCCCCGCCTCTACCCATCCCTTGACTCTCCCCGAGGTCTCCCTTCATCCCACTCCCCAGCCTCTACCCATCCCTTGACTCTCCTCCGAGGTCTCCCTTCATTTCACTCCTCAGCTTCTACCCATCCCTTGACTCCCCCCCGAGGTCTTCCTTCATCTCACTCCTCAGCCTCTACCCATCCCTTGACTCTACCCGAGGTCTCCCTTCATCTCACTCCCCAGCCTCTACCCACCCCTTGACTCCCCCCGAGGTCTACCTTCATCTCACTCCCCTGCCTCTACCCATCCCTTGATTCTCCCCGAGGCCTCCCTTCATCTCACTCCTCAGCCTCTACCCATCCCTTGATTCTCCCGAGTCCTCCCTTCATCTCACTCCTCAGCCTCTACCCATCCCTTGACTCTCCTTCCCGAGGTCTCCCTTCATCTCACTCCTCAGCCTCTAACCATCCCTTGACTCTCCCCGAGGTCTCCCTTCTTCTCACTCCTCAGCCTCTACCCATCCCTTGACTCTCCTTCCCGAGGTCTCCCTTCATCTCACTCCCCTGCCTCTACCCATCCCTTGATTCTCCCGAGGCCTCCCTTCATCTCACTCCTCAGCCTCTACCCATCCCTTGACTCTCCTTCCCGAGGTCTCCCTTCATCTCACTCCTCAGCCTCTAACCATCCCTTGACTCTCCCCGAGGTCTCCCTTCTTCTCACTCCTCAGCCTCTACCCATCCCTTGACTCTCCCCCGAAGTCTCCCTTCATCTCACTCCTCAGCCTCTACTCATCCCCTGACTCTCCCCGAGGTCTCCCTTCATCTCACTCCTCAGCCTCTACCCATCCCTTGACTCTCCCCGAGGTCTCCCTTCAGCTCACTCCCCAGCCTCTACCCATCCCTTGACTCTCCCCGAGGTCTCCCTTCATCTCACTCCCCAGCCTCTACCCATCCCTTCACTCTCCCCGAGGTCTCCCTTCATCTCACTCCCCAGCCTCTACCCATCCCTTGACTCTCCTCCGAGGTCTCCCTTCATTTCACTCCTCAGCTTCTACCCATCCCTTGACTCCCCCCGAGGTCTCCCTTCATCTCACTCCTCAGCCTCTACCCATCCCTTGACTCTACCCGAGGTCTCCCTTCATCTCACTCCCCAGCCTCTACCCATCCCTCGACTCTCCTTCCCGAGGTCTCCCTTCATCTCACTCCCCAGCCTCTACCCATCCCTTGATTCTCCCCGAGGCCTCCCTTCATCTCACTCCTCAGCCTCTACACATCCCTTGACTCTCCTTCCCGAGGTCTCCCTTCATCTCACTCCCCAGCCTCTACCCATCCCTTGACTCTCCCCGAGGTCTCCCTTCATCTCATTCCTCAGCCTCTACCCATCCCTTGACTCTCCTTCCCGAGGTCTCCCTTCATCTCACTCCCCAGCCTCTACCCATCCTTTGACTCTCCCCGAGGTCTACCTTCATCTCACTCCCCTGCCTCTACCCATCCCTTGACTCTCCCCGAGGTCTCCCTTCATCTCACTTCCCCGCCTCTACCCATCCCTTGACTCTCCCCCGAGGTCTACCTTCATCTCACTCCCCTGCCTCTACCCATCCCTTGACTCTCCCCGAGGTCTCCCTTCATCTCACTCCCCCGCCTCTACCCATCCCTTGACTCTCCCCTGAGGTCTCCCTTCATCTCACTCCCCAGCCTCTACCCATCCCTTGACTCTCCCCCGAGGTCTCCCTTCATCTCACTCCCCCGCCTCTACCCATCCCTTGACTCTCCCCCGAGGTCTCCCTTCATCTCACTCCCCCGCCTCTACCCATCCCTTGACTCTCCCCCGAGGTCTCCCTTCATCTCACTCCCCCACTCTATCCATCCCTTGACTCTCCCCCGAGGTCTCCCTTCATCTCACTCCCCCGCATCTACCCATCCCTTGACTCTCCCCCGAGGTCTCCCTTCATCTCACTCCCCCGCCTCTACCCATCCCTTGACTATCCCCCGAGGTCTCCCTTCCTCTCACTCCCCTGCCTCTACCCATCCCTTGACTCTCCCCGAGGTCTCCCTTCATCTCACTCCTCAGCCTCTACCCAACCCTTGACTCTCCCCGAGGTCTCCCTTCATCTCACTCCCCCACTCTATCCATCCCTTGACTCTCCCCGAGGTCTCCCTTCATCTCACTCCCCTGCCTCTACCCATCCCTTGACTCTCCCCGAGGTCTCCCTTCATCCCACTCCCCAGCCTCTACCCATCCCTTGACTCTCCTCCGAGGTCTCCCTTCATCTCACTCCCCAGCCTCTACCCACCCCTTGACTCTCCCCCGAGGTCTCCCTTCATCTCACTCCTCAGCCTCTACCCACCCCTTGACTCTCCCCGAGGTCTCCCTTCATCTCACTCCCCAGCCTCTACCCATCCCTTGACTCTCCCCGAGGTCTCCCTTCATCTCACTCCTCAGCCTCTACCCACCCCTTGACTCTCCCCGATGTCTCCCTTCATCTCACTCCCCAGCCTCTACCCATCCCTTGACTCTCCCCGAGGTCTCCCTTCATCTCACTCCCCAGCCTCTACCCATCCCTTGACTCTCCCCGATGTCTCCCTTCATCTCACTCCCCAGCCTCTACCCATCCCTTGACTCTCCCCCAAGGTCTCCCTTCATCTCACTCCCAAGCCTCTACCCATCCCTTGACTCTCCTCCGAGGTCTCCCTTCATCTCACTCCTCAGCCTCTACCCACCCCTTGACTCTCCCCCGAGGTCTCCCTTCATCTCACTCCCCCGCCTCTACCCACCCCTTGACTCTCCTCCGAGGTCTCCCTTCATTTCACTCCTCAGCCTCTACCCACCCCTTGACTCTCCCCGAGGTCTCCCTTCATCTCACTCCCCAGCCTCTACCCATCCCTTGACTCTCCCCGAGGTCTCCCTTCATCTCACTCCCCAGCCTCTACCCATCCCTTGACTCTCCCCGAGGTCTCCCTTCATCTCACTCCCCAGCCTCTACCCATCCCTTGACTCTCCCCGAGGTCTCCCTTCATCTCACTCCCCAGCCTCTACCCATCCCTTGACTCTCCCCGAGGTCTCCCTTCATCTCACTCCCCCACATTATCCATCCCTTGACTCTCCCCCGAGGTCTCCCTTCATCTCACTCCCCCGCCTCTACCCATCCCTTGACTCCCCCCGAGGTCTCCCTTCATCTCACTCCTCAGCCTCTACCCATCCCTTGACTCTCCCCGAGGTCTCCCTTCATCTCACTCCCCATCCTCTACCCATCCCTTGACTCCCCCCCCCCCCAGGTCTCCCTTCATCTCACTCCTCAGCCCCTACCCATCCCTTGACTCTCCCCGAGGTCTCCCTTCATCTCACTCCTCAGCCCCTACCCACCCCTTGACTCTCCCCGAGGTCTCCCTTCATCTCACTCCTCAGCCTCTACCCATCCCTTGACTCTCCCCCAAGGTCTCCCTTCATCTCACTCCCCAGCCTCTACCTGTGGAAAAGTAAATTTTGCCATGTTCTGTGTCCCTACGCCTCATCCATCATATGTTATGTGTGCATGACCAATATGCATATGTTATTCCCCATGCCTGATTAATGACGCAATTACAGTTGTGTCCACCTCTGATATGTCAGTTTCCAGTCCTCGTGAATACTACGAATATCAGGCCTATGTAAAATAATGTTGCCACGTTTCCCAGTGTGCACGTTATTCCATTATAAAGTCCCCGTTTCCAGGCCTCAAAAGGGCCCAGACATCAGATTCAGCTCCTGTCTCCTGAAAGCCTCGCTGAGGAGCGATACAGCCCCCACCTGTATCCTCGACCCTTCACTTACTTCCTGCCTCGCAGTGCCCGGTGTAGCTTGGCTCTGCCTCTGAGTCTGCCAAAAGTATGTTATAGTTCCAGTTATCAGTTCAGTCCTCCTCTTCTGCATTCCTGAGCCACTGAACTGCATCAATAGTTTCCGTCATTGTCTAGCCTTCTCGTCTCCACGTTAGAGAAATACTGTATTTAATGGTCATTTAGGATTCTTCATCACGCACTACATGTAGAATAATGCATGGTCCAGTCTTAGAATCAAGTTAGCTTTCCCCTCATGACTTCTAGTTTATATCAACATGTTCCCTAAACATTAGATACCAGATAGGGTTTAGGTACATGTCGCTCCGACCCTCCAGACTCTAGTCTCTGCTCCTAGCACAGAGTTCATAGCCCCCAGCTTCTCCTAGTAACACGTCATTGCCAGCTTTCGCGCACCATCAGGTCAGAGGTCCCGGCTCCTTAGGTAGCCCCCTCCTATGTTTCCGCCCATTCATGACATATTCTGTTACGTTTGCATCACATGTCTATGTATACGCCCAGTTACACCTCTTTTTACTGTTATCTTTCGCGACTGCTACGCGTCACGCTTTCTGCTCCACCCACTGCTACGCCTACTGCAATGTAATGCTATGTGTTCGCGCTATGTATATATGCCTGTGTTTTGTTATTGAATGTTAGCGCGCTCATCCCAGACCTAGCCCCAGCAGCTGCTGGGCCTCTTTTCCCCTGTTGGGCCCCAGTTGTCCTGCTGAGGCCCTGTCATTCTGTTCCTATGCAGGTTGTCCTGATCCTGTCCTTATGCTGTAATAAACCTGCAGAAACTCCTACTACCTCGAATCTTGACTCTTATTTATTGAGCTATCTGTTATGCTATAAGTCTAGTCAAAAATAGGGTATTATTTATTTATTTACCACATAATGGCGCCCGAACAGGGACCTGCCCTTTCCCCACGCGTCGGTGAAGCCACGCCGACCCCCTGACCCTCTGCAGTCGTGACGGAACCATACCGTGCACTGGCAGATATTTCTGCTCCAAGTATCCCTCAGGCCCACGGAGGAGACGGAGGAGGCGGTCCAGCATCCAAACGAGACGGTGGAGGAACGCGGTGAGTCCCGACCAGAGCCCAAGCCGAGAGTCCAAGGTCCGAGGTATCCGGAGGCCCACCCGTAACTGAAGTCCGAAGTCCGTCGTCCGTCGTCGTAGCAGTCCAGTCCCGTCCGAGGCCTTCCGTTCCGTGCTGCCCGGTGAGTACCATTGCTGGGGTAGTATCTAGACAGGACCAATCTAAATTGACTCCTGGTCCGTGGGTTGGTGGTGCCCAGACTCACAAACGAAGTGTTCACCTAGGTGGATACGGGTCCTGATGCGTCCCTTTATGGGACCGGTATGTTCCGTACTGTTACAGCAGTGCATCCAGTAACTCTAGTCTGTTCCGTTCTCAAGAAAATCTGTTCTATTTCTGTTCTCAGTATTCCAGGTAATATTCTGTTCGAACTGTTATTTATAATGTTCTTCATGTAATTTACTGTTGTGGTATGAGTGCGATGTGATTTCGTGTTTTTATTGTGTATTGTATTGTGTCCAGATTACAGTTCAGTCATGCCTATACTTTCCAAGTTACGTCGGTTAAAAACCAGAAAGGGTCTGCTGGAAGCAGCAGTTCCTGTCCCGCCTAGGGACAGTCCAGGTCACTTTATGTATCAGAAACATGGCATAAACGCCATATTGTATCTAGATTTATGGGTAGAGTATACCAAACAGTTAGAAGAAAAGTATAGATGGCCCGTATCGGGTACATGGGATGCCGAATGTATCATGCGAGTAGAAGAAGCATTATGGAAAAAGAAAGCCAGACAGTCACAGAAAGATGCCATCGAGTTATGGCGTAAAGAAGCTCATAGAAGAACCGAAAAGGAAGTCAGAAAGTCAGAGTTAAGTAGAGAATCTCAAGAACGAGCCCAAGAAAGAGAATTAATCGAGATAGGTGAACAAGTCAAAACCGAACAATCAGACAGACAGAGGCATGCCCTTATTAAGGGTATGTATCCTCTTCTTGCCGAAGGTGTGCAAAAAGCGACCCCAGAGGCATCCAGTAATTTCCCGCCACCATTAATTCCGACCAAACTATGTCACAAACCGACCGCAGCTGATATTTTTATTTCGTCCTATCTGGACGACACAGTCCCCGAATATACAAATCATGTTCGCGCTCCGCCAGTCCCTGTAAATCAGGCACTTCCCGCTCCTCCAGACACCGGAGTACCTGTTACGGTACCCCCGGTCCAGCCTACAGTTCCATTTCCCACTCTGCCAGGACGTAGAGCCTCAGTAGACGACTCCAGTTTAGGGGCCGCAGGAGGAGCTACTCCTCAAACCCCGCCGCCACACAAGCGTTTATCAGCACTCGAATTACATGCTCAAGCATCACAGCGTACTCCTAAAAGTAATAAGTCTGTTACAGAAATCAGGCAAGCCCTTAACGAATGTGTTTATGATCTAGTTCCAGGCGAATATACTATGGTTTTATATTCCTTACGTGTAAGGAGAGTGACCGAGTATCTAGTCACCTTACCGAATATGAAAGAAGATCTAGACAGAATATATCGTTTCATCCGTACAGGGGATGATCCAGAAAGTATTGGCGAGATTATGTCTCAAAGGAAAGCCGAGATTCAGCTTATGATATTAAAGTTCCTGATCAATTGTCTAATAAGAGAACAAGATTACCCGTCTAAAGATCCCGCCGAAATGAGAATCCTGACAAGGTGGAGTGATAATATAGCCGAGGGTAAGCACAAGACCGTCAGTGCCATGGAGAGTATGTACAAGAAAATTCGTAAAGAAATAATAAGGTTACACGACCAGCGTAAAGCAGCACAAGTAAGTGAGAAAGAAAGTATCTCTGATCCTGAAGAGGAAGACGAGAATCCCGCCAGAATAGCGTATGTAGGAAAATCTAGATTTCCAGATCGCCATTTACGCCTAGAACACAAGTCTATTTTTCAACATCCAGCACCAGAACAAGGTTCTCTAGAACAAGTATTTCAAGCTACCGACCACATTCTGAAATCACGAGTCGGTTACAGTGAATTAAGTACTATGCATGAACAAGAACTAGCCCGATCAGCAGTCCGATGGATTACTGATTCTACCACTTTTCCAGACGAAATAGTGGCACAAATGTTTCTGAAATTGCCCCCAGCCGAGCAACGACTGGTGGGTATGTATATGATCCAGTACCTCATTACTCTGTATGAGGGTCAACACTCTGATCCAGGTCCGTTACATGATATCCTGAACGAGTTACTCCAGTATAGATGGAGAGGTCTAGGTACCGATTTAATTAGTGTCATTCTAGAACAGCGCCACAAATATAGAACGTTCCTGAACCCACATTTTGTTCATGTCTCACCCCCAGAAAGAAAATCATTCTACATAGACAGACAGAATCCGTTACGAGAAGTCCACCCAGTCCAAGGGGCGGGTGGCGTAATGCAACGAGTGTTTGTATACACTCCGATTTCAAAGATGGAACTTCTTGAAATGAAGAAACTAATTCCCTGTCATGACAAAGATCCAGCAGGGTTCCATAGAGAATTAAAAGACATGCTCCGTATGGGAGAATACACTTACCCAGATATTATTAAAATGTTAAAAGTCCTGTTACCCGCAGGGGTGTATGAAAAGTTAAAGGAAAAAGAATGGGAGGTGGGAGAGAAAAAGATCGATTGGGCAGCTCTAGAAGCTGAAGACAAGGCACGAGTACCAGGTACCGGTCTCGGAGATAAATGTAAAGAATTACCAGAATTATTGATTCAAGTTTTACCCAGATTATTGACAACTAGGAAGGAAGACTGGGATGCAATCTCAGCCTGTAAACAGAAACAAGATGAAGATATTAGTGATTTTTATTCTAGATTTGAAAAATGTTTCAGTATTAATAGTGGTCTCAAGACAAGTAGTGAGTCGTACCCTCATCTTTTCGTCACCAAATTAGTCGAGAATTCAAGTCCACAAATTAAAAATCGAGTTTTGAAAGTCGAAAGCACCTGGCAAGCAAATACTCCGTCCCAGATGCTCCAGATGCTCCAGTACCACCAGAATAGAATCAGAGAAGAGCAAGAACATGAAAGAAAACGTATGAAAGACACGAAAATGAAAGTGCTAGTTGCACAATCTGTTCCTCAAGACAGTCAGAAGAGGGGTCCAAATCAAGCCAATCGAGCCAGTCATCCTGCAGCTCCCGTTAAAGGGAACTGCAATTATTGTAAACAGCCAGGTCATTTTATAAACGAGTGTGCAGTTCTGAAACATAATATAGCTACTGGTAAGACTAAAGAAAGACCACGTCCGCCTAGACAAGAACAAGTTTCACAGATTCCTCAGTCACAGAATGCACAACAGACAGTTTCCGCACCGCAGCCTATAGCTGCAACACAGCACGTTACATCACAGATGTACCAGTATGCACAGTCTGAGTATCCAGAGTATCAGTCATATTCATGAAACAGCCTAGAGAGGGAGGTAGGCTTGCCTCTCATCGAGATACCTGTAGATCAAGAAGGTCCTTATGTTCACAGTCAAGTATTAGGGAAAGACAGAAAGTTCTTGATCGATACAGGGGCAAGTAGGACCACAATTAGTCATGCCGAAGTTCCAGGGGCTCCGCTCTCAGGCTCAAGAAATGTTTCCCTTGGATTTTCAGGAAAACCAATAGTTAATGAGATATCTAAGCCAGTCACTCTAGAGGTAGGTCCATTGTCCCGTACTACTGATCTGTTACTTACTAAGTCATGTCCAGAAAATCTATTAGGCATTAAGACACTGAAAGAATTAGGTGCAGTTATTTGCTGTTCCCCAGAGGGAATACGTCTGTTCCTACGTGACTTTAAGGGTCACTATGTATTACGAGATTTTGATTCAAGATTGTCTAATGTTCCGCAGCACTTATGGGCGCAAGGTCCAACTGATGTAGGTTACATGCAAATCACACCCCATCGTGTGACTCTCAAGCCAGGTGTAGTGTTACCCCGAATCAGACAGTACAGATTGCCACCTGAGGCTGTAGCAGCCTTATCCAAAATTATTGACGAGCTCATGGCTCAAGGAGTAGTTGTAGAAACTGACTCCAATGTATGCAATTCTCCGATCATTCCAGTCATGAAACGTACTGATCCGAATGCACCCCCAGTATATCGATTAGTGATTGATTTACGAGAGCTTAACAAATGTATTATTCCTCAGTACCCAGTTGTCCCAGACATTTCTTCCCTGTTAACAGCCATTGATTCCGAAGCCATGTTTTTCACTGTCATAGACCTCAAGAATGCATTTTTTAGTGTTCCAATTCATCCAGACAGCCAGTTTCTTTTCGGATTTTGTTTAAATGGAAGGAGCTATATGTTTACACGCGCTCCTCAAGGTTTCACAGAAAGTCCTAGTATTTATAGTCAAGCACTTAAGAGACAACTAGACAATATTCACATGCCAACTGACACTGCCCTGCTCCAGTATGTCGATGATCTACTGATCACAGCCCGTTCTGAACGTGACTGCGAACGAGCGTCACTTACAGTTTTGTATTACCTTGCCGAGATGGGGCACAAGGTGTCACCTTCGAAGCTTCAATTCTGTGTCCAGCAAGTGGTATACTTAGGACACTTGCTGTCCAAGAGGGGTAGGCAGTTGACACCAGACCGTATCCAGTTAATAGCGAGTCTTCCCCAGCCCAGAACCCAGAAGGAGGTACGTGCCTTTATCGGCCTTACTTCTTATTGTAGACAATGGATTCCCCAGTATGCATTTCTAGCCAAGCCACTGATACAGTTAACGACACAGGAGGCAGCCGTATCGACTGTCCTCCATTGGACATCTGAACATACACTTAGTTTCAACGAGTTAAAGAAAGCCCTATGTCAAGCTCCAGTTCTAGCTACACCGAACTACAGTAAGCCTTTTACACTTTTTGTTACTGAACGCGAAGGTACAGCATTATCTGTTCTCACACAAGATCAAGCAGGACAATACAAGCCCTGTGCTTATTTTTCGAGCACATTAGATCCAGTCGCCCAGGCGTTGCCTGCGTGCCTCAAGTCAGTTGCAGCCACAGCACTAGCTATCAGACAAAGTGATTCCATAGTTTTAGGACATTCTCTGACAGTACAAGTCCCACATTCCGTAGAAGTTCTTTTAAACCGAACACAAACTCAGCACTTGACAATTGCACGTTTAACGGGTTATGAATTAACACTGTTCCAGCCACACATAGACATTAGACGCTGCAACGTTCTGAATCCTGCTACACTGTTACCATCAGTTAATTCAAATTCTGACCCACATGATTGTGTGGAAGTAGTTAACATTACGACTAAGCCAAGACAAGACCTGACAGATATTCCGTTATCAGATCCTGACCTGACACTTTATGTGGATAGTTCATGTATGAGAACTAGTACAGGAGAACTAGTAGCCGCGTATGCAGTGACTACTGACACTGAAGTTATTGAAACACACCGTATTGACACCCTGTCCGCTCAAGCAGCAGAGCTAGTCGCTCTGACACAAGCCTGTATACATGCCAAGAACCTGAAAGTTAATGTTTACACAGATTCACGTTACGCATTCGGAGTTGTACACGACTTCGGAGTGCTCTGGCAGGAGAGAGGTTTCATGACTTCTCATGGAACCAAGATTCAGCATGGTCTCCTTATTCAAGCCCTGTTAGATGCCATACATTTACCGACATCTATTGCTATCATGAAATGCAAAGCACATACGAAAGTCACTGACATTATTTCCCAAGGTAATGATCTAGCAGACCGTACAGCCAAGCTTACAGCACAGACTCCAGACATTCCAGTTAATCAGACACATACTCCAGATCTGATTACATGCATGACAGTTAAGGACCCTACACAAGACGTCATAGATATCCAGTTACATGCTACTCCTGAAGAAATCAAGAAATGGTCTGAACAAGGAGGGGTCCAGACAGATCAAGGATGGTTAACGAAGGGTAGAGCCACATGGTTTCTCCCCGACTCTATGGTTCAAGTCATTATTAATACCGCACATAGTCCAGCACATTTAGGAGAAAAAGCTATGTTAGACAGTATCCAGTACATTTGGTTCAACAAGCATTTACGAGCTGCAGCCAAGCAGAAAGTCCGTACCTGTATGATATGTTGTCAGTTCAATCCAGGTAAAAGTGTCCCGGTGGAACAAGGTGGTTTCCAGCCCCCTGACCACCCTTTTGAGGTCCTCCAGATGGATTATATTCAAATGGAGCGATGTCGAGGTTTCAAGTATGTCCTTGTAGTTGTATGCGCTTTGTCCAGGTGGACAGAAGCATATCCAGTCCCAGATTACACAGCCGCGACCACTGCCAAGCAGTTGGTTCGTGAATTCTTCCCTAGATATGGACTCCCTAGAGTCGTATATTCTGATAACGGCCAGCCATTCTCATCTGAACTCATGAAACACGTTTCCCTTTTGTTAGGGTACCAGTGGAAGTTCCATTGTGTACGCCATCCTGAAGCAGCCGGTCTCGTAGAGAGACATAATCAGACCCTGAAAATCCGTATTGCCAAAGTCTGTAAAGAAAAAGGTGTGGACTGGCTAGTAGCTCTGCCAGTCGCTTTGTTTTATATGCGCATGGTCGCACATTCCAGATCAGGTCTGTCCCCGTATGAGGTCGTATTCGGCCGCCCCCCTAACATGTGGGGTACTCCTAGACCCCGAAGTATTACCGATGTTTCATGTAATATGCTGACAGATTACCTAGCTTCCTTGATGTCTGCCCTCAACTCATGTCGTTCACAGGTTGCCGCCGCATTTCCAGACAATACCGAGGTGGCACCGCACGAGATCGTTCCAGGCTCCCTTGTAATGGTCCGAAATTTTGACAGATCAAGTCCGCTGGAACCACGTTGGAAGGAGCCACGTCAGGTCCTCTTGACCACCCGTACTGCCGTCAAGTTGGAAGGCAGGAAGGGGTGGGTCCACCTTTCTCATGTAAAACTTTTCAATGGATTGAAATCAGTCTCCAAGAACATTTCCAAGGATTTCCAGGATTCGAAAGATTGCCAGAACATTGTTTTAAAGGACTGTCCCGCACAAGACATTATTACAACCCCTCCCTTGTTAGAGAAAACTCCGCAGCAGGAGTATAAGCTCAAATTAAGGTCTAGTAAAATAAGTCAGTCAGTTTGATTGTATAAGTCCTCCCCTAGGTGAAACGGTTAGACTGTTTCTGACATGTATAAAATAGACCCCCATAGTGAGAGAGTCAGTCGAAGTTCACTTCAATGTATCGTTTTTCTGAGTTTCATATTATTTCTCAGCATAATGATTTCCTGCACTAGTTACGCACTTTTCCTGTGTTTTCCAGTTCCTCATGTAAATATGTCTGCTAATGCTACAGTAGAGCACACGTTTAGTGATCTGCCTCCTCACGAATATTCTTACCGCCTCGCTATGCGCAACAACACATTCATCCGTATGTTACATTATTCACACCAGACCAGCAATGCCACTAATTGTTGGGTGTGTGGTCGACTCCCCCCTTTCCAGACACCGAAGGGAGTTCTGCCACTGTTTCCTTATCCATTCTCACATAATGGTTCGTGTGGAGCATGGTCCACGTTAACGTCATCCTCAACAGATATGTCTTTTCTTAACAGTACATGTTTTCCAGACAAGCAAGGTTTTCCCCACAGAACAGGTTTAGATCTAGAAAATGAAGTTTATAATTTAGGTAATTATTCGTCGAATTTCATGGTCCTGAATGTTCAGTCTGACACTACTCCAGACTTACCTGCTATTTCAGTACTACCAGTCAAAGGCGAATTATGTGTCCGTAGTTATGGTTCTGTACATATAGGTCATAGTGAATGTACTACTATTATCAAGTATAGTGACAGTGGGAAATCTATTTTCAAAGCTTCACGTCATTCTTATTTTATTTGTGGTCAAACTGCATATGTCCGTCTGCCTCTCGATTGGGAGGGAATCTGTTACATTGCTTTCCTACTGCCACCTGTTTTTCTAGCCCCATCTGATTATCACAGAAACACACATCTAGTACACATTAGACATAGAAGGGAGTCCCCAATTGTCGATTATACTGAAACTACTCTAGAACAGTATACAGATTTCAATAAAGGTTTCTTCTTCTTTGTAGGACCTGTCCAGAATAGTAAACTGATCCGTAGGTTAACAAGAACCCTTGAAGCTGTAGTTAATGAGACTGCCTCTGCTCTAGGTAACCTAACCGAAGAACAATCTGCTATGAGATTTGTCGTTTTGCAAAATCGTCTCGTCCTTGACGTCATACTGGCCGATAGGGGCGGGGCCTGTAGAGTCATCGGATCTAGTTGTTGCATTTTCATTCCAAATAACGCGCCGTCTGTTTATTCAGCTATAACCAGACTCCATAAAATTGCCCATCTGTTACATCAAGATCCAGGCACCTGGACATGGTCCGGTTGGTTCTGGAATATAATTTCCGCATGGGGATGGAAAGTCCTGTCCTTCCTAGGTATTGCAGTAGCGATCATATTTAGCTGCTGCCTCTGTATACAATGTGGCCCTGCGATTTGCAGCATGTGTGCTACCTCTTGTATTCCTAGTCCCAAGCCCCGTTCTAAATCCCGTTCCAAGACAATTCGAGACGAGCAAATGGTACTGTATGAAATGATAGATGGTATCATGAAAATTGATGTTTCCTGATGGAAACGTAGTGACAAGGAGGGAATGTGGAAAAGTAAATTTTGCCATGTTCTGTGTCCCTACGCCTCATCCATCATATGTTATGTGTGCATGACCAATATGCATATGTTATTCCCCATGCCTGATTAATGACGCAATTACAGTTGTGTCCACCTCTGATATGTCAGTTTCCAGTCCTCGTGAATACTACGAATATCAGGCCTATGTAAAATAATGTTGCCACGTTTCCCAGTGTGCACGTTATTCCATTATAAAGTCCCCGTTTCCAGGCCTCAAAAGGGCCCAGACATCAGATTCAGCTCCTGTCTCCTGAAAGCCTCGCTGAGGAGCGATACAGCCCCCACCTGTATCCTCGACCCTTCACTTACTTCCTGCCTCGCAGTGCCCGGTGTAGCTTGGCTCTGCCTCTGAGTCTGCCAAAAGTATGTTATAGTTCCAGTTATCAGTTCAGTCCTCCTCTTCTGCATTCCTGAGCCACTGAACTGCATCAATAGTTTCCGTCATTGTCTAGCCTTCTCGTCTCCACGTTAGAGAAATACTGTATTTAATGGTCATTTAGGATTCTTCATCACGCACTACATGTAGAATAATGCATGGTCCAGTCTTAGAATCAAGTTAGCTTTCCCCTCATGACTTCTAGTTTATATCAACATGTTCCCTAAACATTAGATACCAGATAGGGTTTAGGTACATGTCGCTCCGACCCTCCAGACTCTAGTCTCTGCTCCTAGCACAGAGTTCATAGCCCCCAGCTTCTCCTAGTAACACGTCATTGCCAGCTTTCGCGCACCATCAGGTCAGAGGTCCCGGCTCCTTAGGTAGCCCCCTCCTATGTTTCCGCCCATTCATGACATATTCTGTTACGTTTGCATCACATGTCTATGTATACGCCCAGTTACACCTCTTTTTACTGTTATCTTTCGCGACTGCTACGCGTCACGCTTTCTGCTCCACCCACTGCTACGCCTACTGCAATGTAATGCTATGTGTTCGCGCTATGTATATATGCCTGTGTTTTGTTATTGAATGTTAGCGCGCTCATCCCAGACCTAGCCCCAGCAGCTGCTGGGCCTCTTTTCCCCTGTTGGGCCCCAGTTGTCCTGCTGAGGCCCTGTCATTCTGTTCCTATGCAGGTTGTCCTGATCCTGTCCTTATGCTGTAATAAACCTGCAGAAACTCCTACTACCTCGAATCTTGACTCTTATTTATTGAGCTATCTGTTATGCTATAAGTCTAGTCAAAAATAGGGTATTATTTATTTATTTACCCATCCCTTGACTCTCCCCCAAGGTCTCCCTTCATCTCACTCCTCAGCCTCTACCCATCCCTTGACTCTCCCCCGAGGTCACCCTCCATCTCACTCCCCCGCCTCTACCCATCCCTTGACTCTCCCCCGAGGTCTCCCTTCATTGCGCACCTGGCGCAGAACAATGCAGCTAATGTCGAAAATATTTATTTTAAACGAAGAATACGAAAACTCCACATTTATAATTCATATAAAAGGCCCGTGCAATCCCAGCAGCAGAATCCTGTGAATGGAACACCTGTGACGTGCCAGGCCCGGCACTGTGACGTCACGAGGTCGAGGCTAGCAGCAGCAGGGGAATCCTGTGGATGGAACACCTGTGACGTGCCAGGTCCTCCCTCCCCTCTGACGTCACGAGGTCGAGGCTAGCAGCAGCAGGGGAATCCTGTGGATGGAACACCTGTGACGTGCTAGGCCCTCCATTGTGACGTCACGAGGTCGAGGCTAGCAGCAGCAGGGGATTCCTGTGGATGGAACACCTGTGACGTTCCAGGCCCTCCCTCCCCTGTGATGTCATGAGGTCGAGGCTAAGTGCAGAGGGGAGGCCTCCGCCGGAGCAGAGACAAGGAGAGGCCCCTGAGGGGGCAGAAGGTCGGGCAGGATTAGATCGTCTTTGAGGTTCATCGCAGGATCCTTTTGTGACTAAATAGATCTTTGCTTTTTTTTTAGGTAATTGAATTAAAACCGTGTCTCGGCTGTCCCCCCCCCCCCTTACACTGCAACACTTGTCATCGCCCATAAGCCGGTGATGCATGATGACAGGTTGAATGTCTATTGTGACGTGTCCGTGGTATACAAGGCTGGTAACCAGGCAGTCCCGGCATTGCACTCATGAGCACCGGACGGAGAGGACCACTGCTGGCGGCCGGAGCCGAGGCCCCCGAGAGGCCGAGGGGGCCGGGGCCTCACAGGCTCCAAAAAGAACTGGACGGGGCTGGGTGAAAGGGACAAGGTGAGTATAGAAACCAAATGAAAACCGAACTTGAACCAAACTGAAACCGAACTTGAATCCAAACTTTAAACTGACTTGATACTGGCTTGATACTGACTTGATACTGGCTTGATACTGACTTGATACTGGCTTGATACTGACTTGATACTGGCTTGAAACTTCCCTTCCCTCTTCCTTTCTCTTTCCCGTTTTTCCTTCTCTGCCTTACATTCCTATCTCTCCTCTCCTATCCCCTTCTCCCCCTTTCTTTTAAGTTCCCTTTTTCTCCATCACTCTTTAATCCTCTCCCCTTCTGTCAATCCACTCCCCTTCCCATTCAATCCATTCCGGTCCCATCCTGCACTCTCTTATCTCCTTTTCCATCTCCACTCCTCCCCTTCCCTTCTCTTCCCCTCTCATTCCCTCCCATTCACAGCCTCTTTCCCTTTCAATCTGTTCCCATCGCCTCTGCTCCTTTTCTGCTCCCCTTTCCCCTCACCCATCCCTTCTTCCATACCCTACCCTACCCCTCATTACCCTTCCCCTCACCTCCCTCTCTCTCATTTACCCTCTCCCCCTCCATTCTCAATTCCTTACAATGCCTTTCTCCTCCTTTCTCTTCTCCGCCTTCTTCCCCTCATTCTTCCTTTCCTTTCCTTTCAGTTCCATTCCCCAACCCATCCCTTCTTTCCCTTTACCCCACCCTCCAACTACCCCTCTCCCTCCATGTCCCCCCTCCCCCTTTATTTCCATTACTTTCTTATTTACCTCTTTAATCCTCTCCCCTTCTGTCACTCCCCCTTCCCTTACATCCCATTCACTGCCTCACCTCACCTCCCCTCCAATCCCATTCTGTTACCCCACACACAAAACCCCCCACACACACAACCCCACACACACAACCCCACACAACCCCCCACACACAACCCCACACACACAACCCCCCACACAACAACCCCACACACAACCCCCCACACACAACCCCCCACACACACAACTTCACACACACAACCCCACACTAACAACCACACATACACACAAGCCCCCCACACACAACCACAGCCCCCCACACACAACCCCACAAACACACTCCCCCACACACACCCACACATACAACCCCACAGATAAAACCACACCACACACAACCACACCACACACAATATCCCACGCACACACACAAAACCCCCCACACATAAATGACACACACACACAACCACAACCCCCACACACACAACCATAACCCCCTACACACACAACCCCACAAACACACACACCCACACATACAACCCCACACACACAACCACACCACACACAACCCACCACACACAACCCCCCACACAACATCCCACGCACACACACAAAACCCCCGACACATACATGACACAACCCCCCACACACAACCCCACACACACAACCACACACAACCACACTACCCCCCACACACACAACCCCACACACCGCACATAACCCCACACACCACCACACACACCCCCCCACAAACACACACAGCCCCACATACACACAACCCCACACACAAACACACAACCCCACACACACACACAACCCCCACACACACACAACCCCCACACCCCCACACACACACTCACTGTCACTCACACACTCACTGTCACTCACACTCACAATCACTGACACACTCACTGACACACTCACTGAAACTGACACACACACTGACACTCACACTGATGCTGACACTCTCACTGACACTGACACTCTTACTGACACTCTCACAGACACTCTCACTGACACTGATACTCTCACTGACACTCACACTCTCACTGACACTCACTGACACTCACACTCTCACTGACACTGACACTCTCACTGACACTGACACTCTCACTGACACTCAATGATACTCTCACCGACACGCTCACCGACACGCTCACTGACACACTCACTGACACCCTCACTGACACTCTCACTGACACCCTCACTGACACTCTCACTGACACTCACACTGACACTCACACTCTCACTCACACTCTCTGACACTCTCACTGACAGTGACACTCTCACTGACACTGACACTGAAACTCTCACTGACACTCACTGACACTCTCACTGACACACTCACTGACACACTCACTGACACTCTCACTGGCACTGACTCTGACACTCTCACTCACACTCTCACTCACCCTCACTGACACTCTCACTGACACTCTCACTGACACTCTCACTGACACATTGAAACTGACATCTCACTGACACTCACTGACACTCTCACTGACACACACTGACACTCTCACTGATGCTGACACTCTCACTGACACTGACACTCTCACTGACACTCACTGACACTGACACTCTCACTGACAATCTCATTGACACTCTTACTGACACTCACTGACACTGACACTCTTGCTGACACTGACACTCTCAATGACACTCACTCACACTCTCACTGACACTGACACTCTCACTGACACTCACTGACACTGACACTCTCACTGACCCTTTCTCTGACACACTCACTGACACCGACACTCTCACTGACACTCACTGACACTCACTGACACACTCACTGACACTCTCACTGATACTCTCACTGACACTGACACTCTCACGGACACTCTCGCTGACACTCTCACTGACACTGACACTCTCACTCACACTCTCACTCACACTCACTGACACTCTCACTGACACTCTCACTGATACTCTCACTGACACTCTCACTGACACTGACACTCTCACTGAAACTCTCACTGACACTGACACTCTCACTGACACTCACACTGAAACTCTCACTGACACTCACTGACACTCTCACTGACACTCTCACTGACACTGACACTCTCACTGACACTCTCACTGACACTCTCACTGACACTCTCACTAACACTCACTGGCACTGACTCTGACACTCTCACTCACCCTCACTGACACTCTCACTAACACTCTCACTGACACAGTGAAACTGACATCTCACTGACAACTCACTGACAACTCACTGACACTCTCACTGACACTCTCACTGACACTCACACTGACACTCTCACTGACACTCTCACTGACACTGACACTCTCACTGACAATCTCATCGACACTCTCACTGACACTGACACTCTCAATGACACTCACTGACACTCTCACTGACACTCACTGACACTCTCACTGACACTCACTGACACTCTCACTGACACTCTTACTGACACTTTCTCTGACACACTCACTGACACCGACACTCTCACTGACACGCACTGACACTCACTGACACTCACTGGCACACTCACTGACACTTTCACTGATACTCTCACTGACACTGACACTCTCACGGACACTCTCGCTGACACTCTCACTGACACTGACACTCTCACTCACACTCACTCACACTCACTGACACTCTCACTGACACTCTCACTGAAACTCTCACTGACACTCACTGACACCCTCACTGACACTCTCACTGAAACTCACTGACACTCTCACTGACACTGACACTCTCACTGACACTCTCACTGAAACTCACACTGACACTGACACTCTCACTGACACTCAATGACACTCTCACTGACACTCTCACTGACACTCTCACTGACACTCTCACTGACACTGATACTCTCACTGAAACTCACACTGACACTCACACTCTCAATGACACTCTCACTGACACTCACTGACACTCTTACTGACACTCTCACTGACACTCTCACTGACATTCACATTGAAACTAACACTCTCACTGACACTCTCACTGACAATGACACTCTTACTGACACTCACTGACACTCACTGACACTCACTGACACTCACTGACACTCCCACTGACACTCTCACTGACACTCCCACTGACACTCTCACTGACACTCTCACTGACACTCTCACGACACTCTCACTGACACTCTCACTGACACTCTCACTGACACTCTCACTGACACTCACTGACACTCTCACTGACACTCACTGACACTCTCACTGACACTACAATAAGAAAAATGTTCCCTCAATGGACAGTTTTTCAATACAGGAATACATCACATTCTTAGTATGACAAAGGTGACAGATTCACAACAAACTTTTTTTTAATTTTCTTCAGAAAAGATATGAAATAAATAAATTAGATCTACCGCTAACACTGCAGGAGCTGAAAATGGCAGTGAATAATTTACCAGGGGGTAAGGCTACAGGGCCAGATCAAATACCAGCTGAATTCTATAAAACATTTTGGGATAGCTCGGGAAAGATATGCTGGAGACTTTTCGACAGACACAGATGCAAAAATTAGCGCCACAGTCCTGGGACGATGCGAATATAATTGTGATACTGAAAAAAGACAAACCCCCATTAGATCCAGGGTCATATCGACCTATCACTCTCCTAAATGCGGATGCCAAAATGTATGCCAAAGCACTTGCACAAAGGCTGAGCAGAGTTATTGAGAAATTAGTAAGCAAGACACAGCATGGTTTTATTCCCGGGAAAGGGACCACTCAGCATACTAGACAGCTAATTACAATACTAGATGCTGCTGAGATCCTGTCGCAACCATATTCCTTGATGCTGAAAAAGCTTTTGACAGGGTCTCCTGGCAATTTCTGTGGAAGGTTATGGAGTGGTTTGACATAGGCAAAGGTTTTATTAGTGCTATACAGGTATTGTATATGCAACCAAAGGTCAGGGTGAAAATAAACAAGTCTTATACAAAAATGGTAAGGATTACACGAGGCACCAGACAGGGTTGCCCGGCATCACCCTTACTTTTTGCTTTATATTTGGATCCGTTACTTAGGAGATTGATAGGTAATATTAACATCTTGCCAGTTGTGATACAGGAGATAGAATACAAAGTATTCGCCTACGCAGATGACGTGGCACTGATAACTACGGAACCAGGAAGGGCTTTAAGGGAAATAGAGCAAGAGGCAGCAGCTTTCGGGGATTTATCAGGATACTCAATTAATAAGGGGAAAACCCAGATCATTACGAATGAATTTATACTTTACTCAGACCCCAGAGTGGTAAAGGAGGCGGTGTATCTAGGAGTTAGGGTGTCAGCAGACTTAGCGGAGTTAGTAAAGCTAAATATGGAACCACTATTAGCTAAGGTAAAAAGCAACACAGAAAGAATTCATAACCTACATCTGACGTTAATGGGACGCATAAACGTAATTAAAATGGTTACACTGCCGAAATTTCTTTACCTGTTTAGTGCCATACCTCTTCTCTTTGAACAATCTTGGTTTGCTAAGTTAGAAACAATTCTTAATAGGTTAGTGTGGGCACAAGGGAAAACTAGAAGGGCTTACAGACATATGACACTTACGCGTGAAAAAGGGGACTGGGGTGCACCGGATTTTATACTATACTATTGGGCCGCAGCTTTGCAGTACTTTCAGGGATTAATAGGTGGAGGATATGAATTCACAAATGTGTATAGAACTGTACTGGGTGAGGGTGCGGTGGATGGGCTTCTGAATACAATAGATTATGGACTTTTTAAGAACGCTAGGTTTAAAACTTTAAAAGCTGTTTATATAATTTGGAAAGGGGTGGGGAAAAAATGAGGAATCGGCAGATTTAGCAGATATACTAGATTGATAGCTAATGAAACCCTCCCGGGGGAGATATTCAGGGATGGAACAATGAGGATATGGAATGATAGGGGCATTAGGAAAATAGGAGATCTCCTGGACATAGAAGGGGGGATAATGCAATTTGAAGAGTTACAAAAAAGATTTGAAATACCCACTAACACTTTTTTTTAAATACTTACAGGTGAGGAGCTATCTGAGAGATAAAAGGGTGGACTGCTAGGATTTAAACACTGCAGGTTACTGGACTATTTAGAACAAAGTAAACAGTGTAAGATACGGCAGCTACATGCAGAATTGTATGCATACAAAATAGATGATAGAGAGAAATTTTCAAAAAAATTGATAGAAGAGGTGGGGACCTCCCCAGAAGGATTTCAGAAGTCTTTAGATCTAGGAAGATCAGCCTTATGCTCGGCAACACTGCAGTCACAGCATTATAAAACCTTATACTGCCTCTACCACACGCCAGCAAAAATAGCACAGTGGGGTGGGACGGAAGGTATAACCTGTCCTAGATGTAACGCAACAGAAGCCGATATAGTACATATGTTTGCACAATGCCCCCAATTGTATACCCTGAAAAGAGCCATAGAAGATTTTTTGGAGAAATCATTAGACATTAAGATTATATTAAATAACGAACTGCTATTGTTGGGGGTGAAGAGCGAGTATGGAAATGGCCCTACAGGGTTTCTGTTTATGGTAGCAGCTGTCTTTCGAATTAGTATAGCAAGGGCATGGCTAGACAAGACACCACCAACATTTCAAACTTGGTTAGCAGGATTGCTAGCCTCATACAATCTGGAGAAAGCTATCTATGAGAGGAAGGGCAGGAGAACAAAAGAACTGGGAGAGGAGCTATGGCAACCTATTACGAGGTGGAAGACTAAGCAAAACAGAGCTGGAGTTGGGTAATAGGCTTATATCTGTATTTGCTTTATGGTCTTCCCTTTTCTTTGCTCTGTATCCTATTTCTTTTAGCTTCTCCCGTATTAGTTTTGCACTCCTTCTACCCTCCTCCCATAAATTTCTGTAGAGTATTGTTGCAAGATTTGTATTATTTTTATTTTATATCATAATGGGATATATAACATATCTGCTCGGTGTTGTAAAGCTGATGACTGTAATAATTTGGAGGGGTGAAATTGTTGTAAAAAATTACAATAAAATATGTTTAAAAAAAAATATATGAAGCTTTTTATTTTCTATTAAGCATTGCTTTCAAGTTTTTGTATTTTTTCTCATAATATTTCAATTCATAAAAGACATTTAATCACATAGATTACATTTCATAAATAATTTCATGGTTCATACAATGAGAAAAATATATTATGACAATAACTATATACAAAAAAAACATTTATACAAATTCATGTACCCCTGATATCACACAATCAATCACAACATACTCTCACTGACACTCTCACTGACACTTCCACTGACACTCTCACTGACACTCTCACTGACACTCACTGACACTCTCACTGACACTCTCACTGACACTCTCACTGACACACTCACTGACACACTCACTGACACTCTCACTGACACTCTCACTGACACTCTCACTGACACCCTCACTGACACCCTCACTGACACTCTCACTGACCCTCACTGACACTCTCACTGACACCCTCACTGACACTCTCACTGACACTTTCACTGACACTCTCACTGACACGCTCACTGACACTGACACTCTCACTGACACTGACACTCTCACTGACACTCTCACTGACACTCTCACTGACACACTCACTGACACTCTCACTGACACTCTCACTGACACTCTCACTGACACTGAAACTCTCACTCACACTATCACACACTCACTGACACTCACTGACACTCACTGAAACTCTCACTGACACTCTCACTGAAACTCTCACTGACACTCAATGACACTCTCACTTACACTCTCACTAACACTGACACTCTCACTGCCACTCTCACTGACACCAACGCTGACTCTCACTGATGCTGACACTCTCACTGACACTCTCACTGGCACCAACGCTGACACTCTCACTGACACTCTCACTGACACTCTCACTGATACTCTCACTGACAATCTCATCGACACTCTCACTGACACTCTCTCTGACACTGACATTCTCACTGACACTGACACTCTCACTGACACTCTCACTGACACTCTCACTGACACTCTCACTGACACTCTCACTGACACTCACAGTGAAACTGACATCTCACTGACACTCACTGACACTCTCACTGACACTCTCACTGACACTCTCGCTGATGCTGACACTCTCACTGACACTGACACTCTAACTGACACTCTCACTGACACTCTCACTGACACTCTCACTGACAATCTCATCGACACTCTCACTGACACTCTCACTGACACTGACACTCTCACTGACACTCTCGCTGACACTGATACTCTCAATGACACTCACTGACACTCTCACTGACACTCACTGACACTCTCACTGACACTCACTGACACTGACACTCTCACTGACACTTTCTATGACACACTCACTGACACCGACACTCTCACTGACACTCACTGACACTCACTGACACTCACTGACACTCACTGACACACTCACTGACACACTCACTGATACTCTCACTGACACTGACATTCTCACGGACACTCTCACGGACACTGACACTATCACTCACACTCTCACTCACACTCACTGACACTCTCACTGACACTCTCACTGAAACTCTCACTGACACTCTCACTGACACTCTCACTGAAACTCTCACTGACACTCTCACTGACACCCTCACTCTCACTGATGCTGACACTCTCACTGACACTCTCACTGGCACCAACACTGACACTCTCACTGACACTCACTGATACTCTCACTGACAAAAAAAATATATGAAGCTTTTTATTTTCTATTAAGCATTGCTTTCAAGTTTTTGTATTTTTTCTCATAATATTTCAATTCATGAAAGACATTTAATCACATAGATTACATTTCATAAATAATTTCATGGTTCATACAATGAGAAAAATATATTATGACAATAACTATATACAAAAAAAAACATTTATACAAATTCATGTACCCCTGATATCACACAATCAATCACAACATACTCTCACTGACACTTCCACTGACACTCTCACTGACACTTTCACTTTCACTGACACTGACACTCTCACTGACACTCTCACTGACACTCTCACTGACACTCTCACTGACACACTCACTGACACACTCACTGACACTCTCACTGACACTCTCACTGACACTCTCACTGACACCCTCACTGACACCCTCACTGACACTCTCACTGACCCTCACTGACACTCTCACTGACACCCTCACTGACACTCTCACTGACACTTTCACTGACACTCTCACTGACACGCTCACTGACACTGACACTCTCACTGACACTGACACTCTCACTGACACTCTCACTGACACTCTCACTGACACACTCACTGACACTCTCACTGACACTCTCACTGACACTCTCACTGACACTGAAACTCTCACTCACACTATCACACACTCACTGACACTCACTGACACTCACTGAAACTCTCACTGACACTCTCACTGAAACTCTCACTGACACTCAATGACACTCTCACTTACACTCTCACTAACACTGACACTCTCACTGCCACTCTCACTGACACCCTCACTCTCACTGATGCTGACACTCTCACTGACACTCTCACTGGCACCAACGCTGACACTCTCACTGACACTCTCACTGACACTCTCACTGATACTCTCACTGACAATCTCATCGACACTCTCACTGACACTCTCTCTGACACTGACATTCTCACTGACACTGACACTCTCACTGACACTCTCACTGACACTCTCACTGACACTCTCACTGACACTCTCACTGACACTCACAGTGAAACTGACATCTCACTGACACTCACTGACACTCTCACTGACACTCTCACTGACACTCTCGCTGATGCTGACACTCTCACTGACACTGACACTCTAACTGACACTCTCACTGACACTCTCACTGACACTCTCACTGACAATCTCATCGACACTCTCACTGACACTCTCACTGACACTGACACTCTCACTGACACTCTCGCTGACACTGATACTCTCAATGACACTCACTGACACTCTCACTGACACTCACTGACACTCTCACTGACACTCACTGACACTGACACTCTCACTGACACTTTCTATGACACACTCACTGACACCGACACTCTCACTGACACTCACTGACACTCACTGACACTCACTGACACTCACTGACACACTCACTGACACACTCACTGATACTCTCACTGACACTGACATTCTCACGGACACTCTCACGGACACTGACACTATCACTCACACTCTCACTCACACTCACTGACACTCTCACTGACACTCTCACTGAAACTCTCACTGACACTCTCACTGACACTCTCACTGAAACTCTCACTGACACTCTCACTGACACCCTCACTGACACTCTCACTGAAACTCACTGACACTCTCACTGAAACTCACTGACACTCTCACTGACGCTTTCACTGACACTCTCACTGACACTCTCACTGACACTGACACTCTCACTGACACTGACACTGACACTCTCACTGACACTCTCACTGAAACTCTCACTGACACTCTCACTGACACTCTCACTGACACTCACTGACACTCTCACTGACACTCTCACTGACGCTCTCACTGACACTCTCACTGACACTCTCACTGACACTCTCGCTGACACTCTCGCTGACACTCTCACTGACACTCACACTGAAACTAACACTCTCACTGACACTCTCACTGACAATGACACTCTCACTGACACTCTCACTGACACTCTCACTGACACTCTCACTGACACTGACACTCTCCCTGACACTCTCGCTGACACTGACACTCTCACTGACACTCACTGACACTCTCACTGACACTCACTGACACTCTCACTGACACTGACACTCTCACTGACACTTTCTCTGACACACTCACTGACACCGACACTCTCACTGACACTCACTGACACTCACTGACACTCACTGACACTCACTGACACACTCACTGACACTCTCACTGACACTCTCACTGATACTCTCACTGACCCTGACACTCTCAAGGACACTCTCACTGACACTCTCACGGACACTGACACTATCACTCACACTCTCACTCACACTAACTGACACTCTCACTGACACTGACACTCTCACTGAAACTCTCACTGACACTCTCACTGACACCCTCACTGACACTCTCACTGAAACTCACTGACACTCTCACTGACACTTTCACTGACACTCTCACTGAAACTCTCACTGACACTGACACTCTCACTGACACTGACACTCTCACTGACACTGACACTGAAACTCTCACTGACACTGACACTCTCACTGACACTCTCACTGACACTCTCACTGACACTCTCACTGACACTCTCGCTGACACTCTCGCTGACACTCTCGCTGACACTCACACTGAAACTAACACTCTCACTGACACTCTCACTGACAATGACACTCTCACTGACACTCACTGACACTCACTGACACTCCCACTGACACTCCCACTGACACTCCCACTGACACTCCCACTGACACTCCCACTGACACTCCCACTGACACTCTCACTGACACTACAATAAGAACATGTTCCCTCAATGGCCACAGTTTTTCAATACAGGAATACATCACATTCTTAGTATGACAAAGGTGACAGATTCACAACAAACTTTTTTTTAATTTTCTTCAAAAAATATATGAAGCTTTTTATTTTCTATTAAGCATTGCTTTCAAGTTTTTGTATTTTTTCTCATAATATTTCAATTCATAAAAGACATTTAATCACATAGATTACATTTCATAAATAATTTCATGGTTCATACAATGAGAAAAATATATTATGACAATAACTATATACACAAAAAACCATTTATACAAATTCATGTACCCCTGATATCACACAATCAATCACAACATACTCTCACTGACACTCTCACTGACACTTCCACTGACACTCTCCCTGACACTTTCACTGACACTGACACTCTCACTGACACTCTCACTGACACACTCACTGACACACTCACTGACACACTCACTGACACTCTCACTGACACTCTCACTGACACTGACACTCTCACTATCACTCACACTCACTGACACTCTCACGGACCCTCACTGACACTCTCACTCTCACTGACACTCACTGACACTCTCACTGACACTCTCACTGACACTGACACTCTCACTGACACTCTCACTGACACTCTCACTCTCACTGGTGCTGACACTCTCACTGACACTCTCACTGGAACCAACACTGACACTCTCACTGACACTCTCACTGACAATCTCATCGACACTCTCACTGACACTCTCACTGACACTGACACTCTCACTCACACTCTCACTCACACTCTCACTCACCCTCACTGACACTCTCACTGACACTCTCACTGACACTCTCACTGACACTCACAGTGAAACTGACATCTCACTGACACTCACTGACACTCTCACTGACACTCACACTGACACTCCCACTGACACTCTCACTGACACTGACACTCTCACTGACACTCTCACTGACACTCTCACTGACACTCTCACTGACACTCTCGCTGACACTCTCGCTGACACTCTCGCTGACACTCACACTGAAACTAACACTCTCACTGACACTCTCACTGACAATGACACTCTCACTGACACTCACTGACACTCACTGACACTCCCACTGACACTCCCACTGACACTCCCACTGACACTCCCACTGACACTCCCACTGACACTCCCACTGACACTCTCACTGACACTACAATAAGAACATGTTCCCTCAATGGCCACAGTTTTTCAATACAGGAATACATCACATTCTTAGTATGACAAAGGTGACAGATTCACAACAAACTTTTTTTTAATTTTCTTCAAAAAATATATGAAGCTTTTTATTTTCTATTAAGCATTGCTTTCAAGTTTTTGTATTTTTTCTCATAATATTTCAATTCATAAAAGACATTTAATCACATAGATTACATTTCATAAATAATTTCATGGTTCATACAATGAGAAAAATATATTATGACAATAACTATATACACAAAAAACCATTTATACAAATTCATGTACCCCTGATATCACACAATCAATCACAACATACTCTCACTGACACTCTCACTGACACTTCCACTGACACTCTCCCTGACACTTTCACTGACACTGACACTCTCACTGACACTCTCACTGACACACTCACTGACACACTCACTGACACACTCACTGACACTCTCACTGACACTCTCACTGACACTGACACTCTCACTATCACTCACACTCACTGACACTCTCACGGACCCTCACTGACACTCTCACTCTCACTGACACTCACTGACACTCTCACTGACACTCTCACTGACACTGACACTCTCACTGACACTCTCACTGACACTCTCACTCTCACTGGTGCTGACACTCTCACTGACACTCTCACTGGAACCAACACTGACACTCTCACTGACACTCTCACTGACAATCTCATCGACACTCTCACTGACACTCTCACTGACACTGACACTCTCACTCACACTCTCACTCACACTCTCACTCACCCTCACTGACACTCTCACTGACACTCTCACTGACACTCTCACTGACACTCACAGTGAAACTGACATCTCACTGACACTCACTGACACTCTCACTGACACTCACACTGACACTCCCACTGACACTCTCACTGACACTGACACTCTCACTGACACTCTCACTGACACTGACACTCTCACTGACAATCTCATCGACACTCTCACTGACACTCTCACTGACACTCTCACTGACACTCTCGCTGACACTGACACTCTCAATGACACTCACTGACACTCTCACTGACACTCACTGACACCGACACTCTCACTGACACTTTCTCTGACACACTCACTGACACCGACACTCTCACTGACACTCACTGACACTCACTGACACTCACTGTCACACTCACTGACACTCTCACTGATACTCTCACTGACACTGACACTCTCACTGACACACTCACTGACACTTTCTCTGTCACACTCACTGACACCGACACTCTCACTGACACTCACTGACACTCACTGACACTCACTGTCACACTCACTGACACTCTCACTGATACTCTCACTGACACTGACACTCTCACGGACACTCTCACTCACACTCTCACTCACACTCACTGACACTCTCACTGACACTGACACTCTCACTGAAACTCTCACTGACACTCACTGACACTCTCACTGACACTCTCACTGAAACTCTCACTGACACTCACTGACACTCACTGACACTCTCACTGACACTTTCACTGACACTCTCACTGACACTCTCACTGACACTGACACTCTCACTGACACTGACACTCTCACTGACACTCTCACTGAGACTCTCACTGACACTGACACTCTCACTGACACTCCCACTGACACTCAATGACACTCTCACTGACACTCACTGACACTCTCACTGACACTCCCACTGACACTCCCACTGACACTCTCACTGACACTCTCACTGACACTCCCACTGACACTCTCACTGACACTCTCACTGACACTCACTGACACTCTCACTGACACTAAAATAAGAAAAATGTTCCCTCAATGGCCACAGTTTTTCAATACAGGAATACATCACATTATTAGTATGACAAAGGTGACAGATTCACAACAAACTTTTTTTAAATTTTCTTCAAAAAATATATGAAGCTTTTTATTTTCTATTAAGCATTGCTTTCAAGTTTTTGTATTTTTTCTCATAATATTTCAATTCATAAAAGACATTTAATCACATAGATTACATTGCATAAATAATTTCATGGTTCATACAATGAGAAAAATATATTATGACAATAACTATATACACAAAAAAACATTTATACAAATTCATGTACCCCTGATATCACACAATCAATCACAACATACTCTCACTGACAATCTCACTGACACTCTCACTGACACTCTCACTGACACTCTCACTGACACTTTCACTGACACTGACACTCTCACTGACACACTCACTGACACACTCACTGACACACTCACTGACACTCTCACTCACACTATCACTCACACTATCACTCACACTCACTGACACTCTCACTGACACTCACTGACACTCTCACTGACACTCACTGACACTCTCACTGACACGTTCAATGACACTCTCACTGACACACTCACTGACACTGACACTCTCACTGACACTCTCACTGACACTGACACTCTCACTGACACTCTCACTGACACTCTCACTGAAACTCTCACTGACACTCTCACTGACACTCTCACTGACACTCTCACTGACACTCTCACTCTCACTGACACTCTCACTGACACTCTCACTGATGCTGACACTCTCACTGACACTCTCACTGGCACCAACACTGACACTCTCACTGACACTATCACTGACACTCTCATCGACACTCTCACTGACACTCTCTCTGACACTGACACTCTCACTGACACTCTCACTGACACAGACACTCTCACTGACACTCACTGACACTCTCACTGCCACTGACACTCTCACTGACACACTCACTGACACTCACAGACACACTCACTGACACTCTCACTGACACTCTCACTGACACTGACACTCTCACTGACACACTCACTGACACTCTCACTGACACTGACACTCTCACTGACACTCTCACTGACACTGACACTCTCACTGATACTCTCACTAACACTGACACTCTCACTGACACTCACACTGACACTCACACTGACACTGATACTCTCACTGACACACTCACTGACACTCTCACTGACACTCACTGACACTCACTGACACTCTCACTGACACTCTCACTGACACTGACACACTCACTGACACTCTCACTGACACTGACACTCACTGACAATCTCACTGACACTGACACTCATTGACACTGACTCTCACTGACACACTCACTGACACTCTCACTGACACTCTCACTGACACTCTCACTGATACTCTCACTGACACTCTCACTGACACACTCACTGACACACTCACTGGCACTGACACTGGCACTGACACTCTCACTGGCACTGACACTCTCACTGGCACTCTTACAGACACTGACACTCTCACTGACACTGACACTCTCACTGACACTGACACTCTCACTGACACTCACACTGACACTCTCACCGACACTCACACTGACACTCTCACTGACACTCTTACTGACACTGACACTCTCACTGACACTCACTGACACTCTCACTGACACTCATTGACACACTCTCACTGACACTGACACTCTCACTGACACTCTCATCGACACTCACACTGACACTCTCACTGACACTGACACTCTCACTGACACTGACACTCTCACTGACACACTCACTGACACTCACAGACACACTCACTGACACTCTCACTGACACTCTCACTGACACTCTCACTGACACTCTCACTGACACTGACACTCTCACTGACACTCTCACTGACACTGACACTCTCACTGACACTCTCACTAACACTGACACTCTCACTGACACTCACTGACACTCACACTCTCACTGACACTGACACTCTCACTGACACTCTCACTAACACTGACACTCTCACTGACACTCACTGACACTCACACTCTCACTGACACTGACACTCTCACTGAAACTGACACACACACTGACACTCACACTGACACTCTCACTGATGCTGACACTCTCACTGACACTGACACTCTTACTGACACTCTCACAGACACTCTCACTGACACTGATACTCTCACTGACACTCACACTCTCACTGACACTCACACTCTCACTGACACTGACACTCTCACTGACACTGACACTCTCACTGACACTCAATGATACTCTCACCGACACGCTCACCGACACGCTCACTGACACACTCACTGACACACTCACTGACACCCTCACTGACACTCTCACTGACACCCTCACTGACACTCTCACTGACACTCACACTCTCACTCACACTCTCTGACACTCTCACTGACAGTGACACTCTCACTGACACTGACACTGAAACTCTCACGGACACTCACTGACACTCTCACTGACACACTCACTGACACACTCACTGACACTCTCACTGGCACTGACTCTGACACTCTCACTCACACTCTCACTCACCCTCACTGACACTCTCACTGACACTCTCACTGACACTCTCACTGACACATTGAAACTGACATCTCACTGACACTCACTGACACTCTCACTGACACACACTGACACTCTCACTGATGCTGACACTCTCACTGACACTGACACTCTCACTGACACTCACTGACACTGACAATCTCACTGACACTCTCACTGACAATCTCATTGACACTCTTACTGACACTCACTGACACTGACACTCTTGCTGACACTGACACTCTCAATGACACTCACTCACACTCTCACTGACACTCACTGACACTCTCACTGACACTCACTGACACTGACACTCTCACTGACCCTTTCTCTGACACACTCACTGACACCGACACTCTCACTGACACTCACTGACACTCACTGACACACTCACTGACACTCTCACTGATACTCTCACTGACACTGACACTCTCACGGACACTCTCGCTGACACTCTCACTGACACTGACACTCTCACTCACACTCTCACTCACACTCACTGACACTCTCACTGACACTCTCACTGATACTCTCACTGACACTCTCACTGACACTCTCACTGACACTCTCACTGACACTCTCACTGAAACTCTCACTGACACTGACACTCTCACTGACACTGACACTCTCACTGACACTCACACTGAAACTCTCACTGACACTCACTGACACTCTCACTGACACTCTCACTGACACTGACACTCTCACTGACACTCTCACTGACACACTCACTGACACTCTCACTGACACTCTCACTAACACTCTCACTGGCACTGACTCTGACACTCTCACTCACCCTCACTGACACTCTCACTAACACTCTCACTGACACAGTGAAACTGACATCTCACTGACAACTCACTGACACTCACTGACACTCTCACTGACACTCACACTGACACTCTCACTGACACTCTCACTGACACTCACACTCACACTGACAATCTCATCGACACTCTCACTGACACTGACACTCTCACTGACACTCACTGACCCTCTCAATGACACTCACTGACACTCTCACTGACACTCACTGACACTCTCACTGACACTCTTACTGACACTTTCTCTGACACACTCACTGACACCGACACTCTCACTGACACGCACTGACACTCACTGACACTCACTGGCACACTCACTGACACTTTCACTGATACTCTCACTGACACTGACACTCTCACGGACACTCTCGCTGACACTCTCACTGACACTGACACTCTCACTCACACTCTCACTCACACTCACTGACACTCTCACTGACACTCTCACTGAAACTCTCACTGACACTCACTGACACCCTCACTGACACTCTCACTGAAACTCACTGACACTCTCACTGACACTGACACTCTCACTGACACTGACACTCTCACTGACACTCTCACTGAAACTCACACTGACACTGACACTCTCACTGACACTCTCACTGACACTCAATGACACTCTCACTGACACTCTCACTGACACTCTCACTGACACTCTCACTGACACTGATACTCTCACTGAAACTCACACTGACACTGACATTCTCAATGACACTCTCACTGACACTCTCACTGACACTCACTGACACTCTTACTGACACTCTCACTGACACTCTCACTGACATTCACACTGAAACTAACACTCTCACTGACACTCTCACTGACAATGACACTCTTACTGACACTCACTGACACTCACTGACACTCACTGACACTCCCACTGACACTCTCACTGACACTCCCACTGACACTCCCACTGACACTCTCACTGACACTCTCACTGACACTCTCACGACACTCTCACTGACACTCTCACTGACACTCTCACTGACACTCTCACTGACACTCTCACTGACACTCTCACTGACACTCACTGACACTCTCACTGACACTCACTGACACTCTCACTGACACTACAATAAGAAAAATGTTCCCTCAATGGACAGTTTTTCAATACAGGAATACATCACATTCTTAGTATGACAAAGGTGACAGATTCACAACAAACTTTTTTTTTATTTTCTTCAGAAAAGATATGAAATAAATAAATTAGATCTACCGCTAACACTGCAGGAGCTGAAAATGGCAGTGAATAATTTACCAGGGGGTAAGGCTACAGGGCCAGATCAAATACCAGCTGAATTCTATAAAACATTTTGGGATAGCTCGGGAAAGATATGCTGGAGACTTTTCGACAGACACAGATGCAAAAATTAGCGCCACAGTCCTGGGACGATGCGAATATAATTGTGATACTGAAAAAAGACAAACCCCCATTAGATCCAGGGTCATATCGACCTATCACTCTCCTAAATGCGGATGCCAAAATGTATGCCAAAGCACTTGCACAAAGGCTGAGCAGAGTTATTGAGAAATTAGTAAGCAAGACACAGCATGGTTTTATTCCCGGGAAAGGGACCACTCAGCATACTAGACAGCTAATTACAATACTAGATGCTGCTGAGATCCTGTCGCAACCATATTCCTTGATGCTGAAAAAGCTTTTGACAGGGTCTCCTGGCAATTTCTGTGGAAGGTTATGGAGTGGTTTGACATAGGCAAAGGTTTTATTAGTGCTATACAGGTATTGTATATGCAACCAAAGGTCAGGGTGAAAATAAACAAGTCTTATACAAAAATGGTAAGGATTACACGAGGCACCAGACAGGGTTGCCCGGCATCACCCTTACTTTTTGCTTTATATTTGGATCCGTTACTTAGGAGATTGATAGGTAATATTAACATCTTGCCAGTTGTGATACAGGAGATAGAATACAAAGTATTCGCCTACGCAGATGACGTGGCACTGATAACTACGGAACCAGGAAGGGCTTTAAGGGAAATAGAGCAAGAGGCAGCAGCTTTCGGGGATTTATCAGGATACTCAATTAATAAGGGGAAAACCCAGATCATTACGAATGAATTTATACTTTACTCAGACCCCAGAGTGGTAAAGGAGGCGGTGTATCTAGGAGTTAGGGTGTCAGCAGACTTAGCGGAGTTAGTAAAGCTAAATATGGAACCACTATTAGCTAAGGTAAAAAGCAACACAGAAAGAATTCATAACCTACATCTGACGTTAATAGGACGCATAAACGTAATTAAAATGGTTACACTGCCGAAATTTCTTTACCTGTTTAGTGCCATACCTCTTCTCTTTGAACAATCTTGGTTTGCTAAGTTAGAAACAATTCTTAATAGGTTAGTGTGGGCACAAGGGAAAACTAGAAGGGCTTACAGACATATGACACTTACGCGTGAAAAAGGGGACTGGGGTGCACCGGATTTTATACTATACTATTGGGCCGCAGCTTTGCAGTACTTTCAGGGATTAATAGGTGGAGGATATGAATTCACAAATGTGTATAGAACTGTACTGGGTGAGGGTGCGGTGGATGGGCTTCTGAATACAATAGATTATGGACTTTTTAAGAACGCTAGGTTTAAAACTTTAAAAGCTGTTTATATAATTTGGAAAGGGGTGGGGAAAAAATGAGGAATCGGCAGATTTAGCAGATATACTAGATTGATAGCTAATGAAACCCTCCCGGGGGAGATATTCAGGGATGGAACAATGAGGATATGGAATGATAGGGGCATTAGGAAAATAGGAGATCTCCTGGACATAGAAGGGGGGATAATGCAATTTGAAGAGTTACAAAAAAGATTTGAAATACCCACTAACACTTTTTTTTAAATACTTACAGGTGAGGAGCTATCTGAGAGATAAAAGGGGTGGACTGCTAGGATTTAAACACTGCAGGTTACTGGACTATTTAGAACAAAGTAAACAGTGTAAGATACGGCAGCTACATGCAGAATTGTATGCATACAAAATAGATGATAGAGAGAAATTCTCAAAAAAATTGATAGAAGAGGTGGGGACCTCCCCAGAAGGATTTCAGAAGTCTTTAGATCTAGGAAGATCAGCCTTATGCTCGGCAACACTGTAGTCACAGCATTATAAAACCTTATACTGCCTCTACCACACGCCAGCAAAAATAGCACAGTGGGGTGGGACGGAAGGTATAACCTGTCCTAGATGTAACGCAACAGAAGCCGATATAGTACATATGTTTGCACAATGCCCCCAATTGTATACCCTGAAAAGAGCCATAGAAGATTTTTTGGAGAAATCATTAGACATTAAGATTATATTAAATAACGAACTGCTATTGTTGGGGGTGAAGAGCGAGTATGGAAATGGCCCTACAGGGTTTCTGTTTATGGTAGCAGCTGTCTTTCGAATTAGTATAGCAAGGGCATGGCTAGACAAGACACCACCAACATTTCAAACTTGGTTAGCAGGATTGCTAGCCTCATACAATCTGGAGAAAGCTATCTATGAGAGGAAGGGCAGGAGAACAAAAGAACTGGGAGAGGAGCTATGGCAACCTATTACGAGGTGGAAGACTAAGCAAAACAGAGCTGGAGTTGGGTAATAGGCTTATATCTGTATTTGCTTTATGGTCTTCCCTTTTCTTTGCTCTGTATCCTATTTCTTTTAGCTTCTCCCGTATTAGTTTTGCACTCCTTCTACCCTCCTCCCATAAATTTCTGTAGAGTATTGTTGCAAGATTTGTATTATTTTTATTTTATATCATAATGGGATATATAACATATCTGCTCGGTGTTGTAAAGCTGATGACTGTAATAATTTGGAGGGGTGAAATTGTTGTAAAAAATTACAATAAAATATGTTTAAAAAAAAATATATGAAGCTTTTTATTTTCTATTAAGCATTGCTTTCAAGTTTTTGTATTTTTTCTCATAATATTTCAATTCATAAAAGACATTTAATCACATAGATTACATTTCATAAATAATTTCATGGTTCATACAATGAGAAAAATATATTATGACAATAACTATATACAAAAAAAAAACATTTATACAAATTCATGTACCCCTGATATCACACAATCAATCACAACATACTCTCACTGACACTCTCACTGACACTTCCACTGACACTCTCACTGACACTCTCACTGACACTCACTGACACTCTCACTGACACTCTCACTGACACTCTCACTGACACTCTCACTGACACCCTCACTGACACTCTCACTGACACTCTCACTGACACTCACACTGACACTCTCACTGACACTCTCACTGACACCCTCACTGACACTCTCACTGACACCCTTACTGACACTCTCACTGAAACTCACTGACACTCTCACTGACACTTTCACTGACACTCTCACTGACACTCTCACTGACACTGACACTCTCACTGACACTCTCACTGACACTCTCACGGACACTCTCACTGACACTGACACTCTCACTCACACTATCACTCACACTCACTGACACTCTCACTGACACTCACTGACACTCTCACTGACACTCTCACTGACACTCAATGACACTCTCACTGACACTCTCACTAACACTGACACTCTCACTGCCACTCTCACTGACACCCTCACTCTCACTGATGCTGACACTCTCACTGACACTCTCACTGGCACCAACACTGACACTCTCACTGACACTCACTGATACTCTCACTGACAAAAAAAATATATGAAGCTTTTTATTTTCTATTAAGCATTGCTTTCAAGTTTTTGTATTTTTTCTCATAATATTTCAATTCATAAAAGACATTTAATCACATAGATTACATTTCATAAATAATTTCATGGTTCATACAATGAGAAAAATATATTATGACAATAACTATATACAAAAAAAAACATTTATACAAATTCATGTACCCCTGATATCACACAATCAATCACAACATACTCTCACTGACACTTCCACTGACACTCTCACTGACACTTTCACTTTCACTGACACTGACACTCTCACTGACACTCTCACTGACACTCTCACTGACACTCTCACTGACACACTCACTGACACACTCACTGACACACTCACTGACACACTCACTGACACTCTCACTGACACTCTCACTGACACTCTCACTGACACCCTCACTGACACCCTCACTGACACTCTCACTGACACCCTCACTGACACTCTCACTGACACCCTCACTGACACTCTCACTGACACTTTCACTGACACTCTCACTGACACGCTCACTGACACTGACACTCTCACTGACACTGACACTCTCACTGACACTCTCACTGACACTCTCACTGACACACTCACTGACACTCTCACTGACACTCTCACTGACACTCTCACTGACACTCTCACTGACACTGAAACTCTCACTCACACTATCACACACTCACTGACACTCACTGACACTCACTGAAACTCTCACTGACACTCTCACTGAAACTCTCACTGACACTCTCACTTACACTCTCACTAACACTGACACTCTCACTGCCACTCTCACTGACACCCTCACTCTCACTGATGCTGACACTCTCACTGACACTCTCACTGGCACCAACGCTGACACTCTCACTGACACTCTCACTGACACTCTCACTGATACTCTCACTGACAATCTCATCGACACTCTCACTGACACTCTCTCTGACACTGACATTCTCACTGACACTGACACTCTCACTGACACTCTCACTGACACTCTCACTGACACTCTCACTGACACTCTCACTGACACTCACAGTGAAACTGACATCTCACTGACACTCACTGACACTCTCACTGACACTCTCACTGACACTCTCGCTGATGCTGACACTCTCACTGACACTGACACTCTAACTGACACTCTCACTGACACTCTCACTGACACTCTCACTGACAATCTCATCGACACTCTCACTGACACTCTCACTGACACTGACACTCTCACTGACACTCTCGCTGACACTGATACTCTCAATGACACTCACTGACACTCTCACTGACACTCACTGACACTCTCACTGACACTCACTGACACTGACACTCTCACTGACACTTTCTATGACACACTCACTGACACCGACACTCTCACTGACACTCACTGACACTCACTGACACTCACTGACACTCACTGACACACTCACTGACACACTCACTGACACTCTCACTGACACTGACATTCTCACGGACACTCTCACTGACACTCTCACGGACACTGACACTATCACTCACACTCTCACTCACACTCACTGACACTCTCACTGACACTCTCACTGAAACTCTCACTGACACTCTCACTGACACTCTCACTGAAACTCTCACTGACACTCTCACTGACACCCTCACTGACACTCTCACTGAAACTCACTGACACTCTCACTGAAACTCACTGACACTCTCACTGACGCTTTCACTGACACTCTCACTGACACTCTCACTGACACTGACACTCTCACTGACACTGACACTCTCACTGACACTCTCACTGAAACTCTCACTGACACTCTCACTGACACTCTCACTGACACTCTCACTGACACTCTCACTGACACTCTCACTGACACTCTCACTGACGCTCTCACTGACACTCTCACTGACACTCTCACTGACACTCTCGCTGACACTCTCACTGACACTCACACTGAAACTAACACTCTCACTGACACTCTCACTGACAATGACACTCTCACTGACACTCTCACTGACACTCTCACTGACACTCTCACTGACACTGACACTCTCACTGACACTCTCGCTGACAGTGACACTCTCACTGACACTCACTGACACTCTCACTGACACTCACTGACACTCTCACTGACACTGACACTCTCACTTACACTTTCTCTGACACACTCACTGACACCGACACTCTCACTGACACTCACTGACACTCACTGACACTCACTGACACTCACTGACACACTCACTGACACTCTCACTGACACTCTCACTGACCCTGACACTCTCAAGGACACTCTCACTGACACTCTCACGCACACTGACACTATCACTCACACTCTCACTCACACTAACTGACACTCTCACTGACACTGACACTCTCACTGAAACTCTCACTGACACTCTCACTGACACCCTCACTCACACTCTCACTGAAACTCACTGACACTCTCACTGACACTTTCACTGACACTCTCACTGAAACTCTCACTGACACTGACACTCTCACTGACACTGACACTCTCACTGACACTGACACTGAAACTCTCACTGACACTGACACTCTCACTGACACTCTCACTGACACTCTCACTGACACTCTCACTGACACTCTCGCTGACACTCTCGCTTACACTCACACTGAAACTAACACTCTCACTGACACTCTCACTGACAATGACACTCTCACTGACACTCACTGCCACTCACTGACACTCCCACTGACACTCCCACTGACACTCCCACTGACACTCCCACTGACACTCCCACTGACACTCCCACTGACACTCCCACTGACACTCTCACTGACACTACAATAAGAACATGTTCCCTCAATGGCCACAGTTTTTCAATACAGGAATACATCACATTCTTAGTATGACAAAGGTGACAGATTCACAACAAACTTTTTTTTAATTTTCTTCAAAAAATATATGAAGCTTTTTATTTTCTATTAAGCATTGCTTTCAAGTTTTTGTATTTTTTCTCATAATATTTCAATTCATAAAAGACATTTAATCACATAGATTACATTTCATAAATAATTTCATGGTTCATACAATGAGAAAAATATATTATGACAATAACTATATACACAAAAAACCATTTATACAAATTCATGTACCCCTGATATCACACAATCAATCACAACATACTCTCACTGACACTCTCACTGACACTTCCACTGACACTCTCCCTGACACTTTCACTGACACTGACACTCTCACTGACACTCTCACTGACACACTCACTGACACACTCACTGACACACTCACTGACACTCTCACTGACACTCTCACTGACACTGACACTCTCACTATCACTCACACTCACTGACACTCTCACGGACCCTCACTGACACTCTCACTCTCACTGACACTCACTGACACTCTCACTGACACTCTCACTGACACTGACACTCTCACTGACACTCTCACTGACACTCTCACTCTCACTGGTGCTGACACTCTCACTGACACTCTCACTGGAACCAACACTGACACTCTCACTGACACTCTCACTGACAATCTCATCGACACTCTCACTGACACTCTCACTGACACTGACACTCTCACTCACACTCTCACTCACACTCTCACTCACCCTCACTGACACTCTCACTGACACTCTCACTGACCCTCTCACTGACACTCACAGTGAAACTGACATCTCACTGACACAAACTGACACTCTCACTGACACTCACACTGACACTCCCACTGACACTCTCACTGACACTGACACTCTCACTGACAATCTCATCGACACTCTCACTGACACTCTCACTGACACTGACACTCTCACTGACACTCTCACTGACACTGACACTCTCACTGACAATCTCATCGACACTCTCACTGACACTCTCACTGACACTCTCACTGACACTGACACTCTCACTGACACTCTCGCTGACACTGACACTCTCAATGACACTCACTGACACTCTCACTGACACTCACTGACACCGACACTCTCACTGACACTTTCTCTGACACACTCACTGACACCGACACTCTCACTGACACTCACTGACACTCACTGACACTCACTGTCACACTCACTGACACTCTCACTGATACTCTCACTGACACTGACACTCTCACTGACACACTCACTGACACTTTCTCTGTCACACTCACTGACACCGACACTCTCACTGACACTCTCGCTGACACTGACACTCTCACTGACACTCTCGCTGACACTGACACTCTCAATGACACTCACTGACACTCTCACTGACACTCACTGACACCGACACTCTCACTGACACTTTCTCTGACACACTCACTGACACCGACACTCTCACTGACACTCACTGACACTCACTGACACTCACTGTCACACTCACTGACACTCTCACTGATACTCTCACTGACACTGACACTCTCACTGACACACTCACTGACACTTTCTCTGTCACACTCACTGACACCGACACTCTCACTGACACTCACTGAAACTCACTGACACTCACTGTCACACTCACTGACACTCTCACTGATACTCTCACTGACACTGACACTCTCACGGACACTCTCACTCACACTCTCACTCACACTCACTGACACTCTCACTGACACTGACACTCTCACTGAAACTCTCACTGACACTCACTGACACTCTCACTGACACTGACACTCTCACTATCACTCACACTCTCACTGACACTCTCACTGAAACTCTCACTGACACTGACACTCTCACTGACACTCCCACTGACACTCAATGACACTCTCACTGACACTCACTGACACTCTCACTGACACTCCCACTGACACTCCCACTGACACTCTCACTGACACTCTCACTGACACTCCCACTGACACTCTCACTGACACTCTCACTGACACTCACTGACACTCTCACTGACACTAAAATAAGAAAAATGTTCCCTCAATGGCCACAGTTTTTCAATACAGGAATACATCACATTATTAGTATGACAAAGGTGACAGATTCACAACAAACTTTTTTTAAATTTTCTTCAAACAATATATGAAGCTTTTTATTTTCTATTAAGCATTGCTTTCAAGTTTTTGTATTTTTTCTCATAATATTTCAATTCATAAAAGACATTTAATCACATAGATTACATTGCATAAATAATTTCATGGTTCATACAATGAGAAAAATATATTATGACAATAACTATATACACAAAAAAACATTTATACAAATTCATGTACCCCTGATATCACACAATCAATCACAACATACTCTCACTGACAATCTCACTGACACTCTCACTGACACTCTCACTGACACTCTCACTGACACTTTCACTGACACTGACACTCTCACTGACACACTCACTGACACACTCACTGACACACTCACTGACACTCTCACTCACACTGACACTCTCACTCACACTATCACTCACACTCACTGACACTCTCACTGACACTCACTGACACTCTCACTGACACTCACTGACACTCTCACTGACACGTTCAATGACACTCTCACTGACACACTCACTGACACTGACACTCTCACTGACACTCTCACTGACACTGACACTCTCACTGACACTCTCACTGACACTCTCACTGAAACTCTCACTGACACTCTCACCGAAACTCTCACTGACACTCTCACTGACACTCTCACTCTCACTGACACTCTCACTGACACTCTCACTGATGCTGACACTCTCACTGACACTCTCACTGGCACCAACACTGACACTCTCACTGACACTATCACTGACACTCTCATCGACACTCTCACTGACACTCTCTCTGACACTGACACTCTCACTGACACTCTCACTGACACAGACACTCTCACTGACACTCACTGACACTCTCACTGCCACTGACACTCTCACTGACACACTCACTGACACTCACAGACACACTCACTGACACTCTCACTGACACTCTCACTGACACTGACACTCTCACTGACACACTCACTGACACTCTCACTGACACTGACACTCTCACTGACACTCTCACTGACACTCTCACTGACACTGACACTCTCACTGATACTCTCACTAACACTGACACTCTCACTGACACTCACACTGACACTCACACTGACACTGATACTCTCACTGACACACTCACTGACACTCTCACTGACACTCACTGACACTCACTGACACTCTCACTGACACTCTCACTGACACTGACACACTCACTGACACTCTCACTGACACTGACACTCACTGACAATCTCACTGACACTGACACTCATTGACACTGACTCTCACTGACACACTCACTGACACTCTCACTGACACTCTCACTGACACTCTCACTGACACTCTCACTGACACTCTCACTGACACACTCACTGACACACTCACTGGCACTGACACTGGCACTGACACTCTCACTGGCACTGACACTCTCACTGGCACTCTTACAGACACTGACACTCTCACTGACACTGACACTCTCACTGACACTGACACTCTCACTGACACTCACACTGACACTGACACTCTCACCGACACTCACACTGACACTCTCACTGACACTCTCACTGACACTGACACTCTCACTGACACTGACACTCTCACTGACACTCACTGACACTCTCACTGACACTCATTGACACACTCTCACTGACACTGACACTCTCACTGACACTCTCACCGACACTCACACTGACACTCTCACTGACACTGACACTCTCACTGACACTCTCACTGACACACTCACTGACACTCACAGACACACTCACTGACACTCTCACTGACACTCTCACTGACACTCTCACTGACACTCTCACTGACACTCTCACTGACACTGACACTCTCACTGACACTCTCACTGACACTGACACTCTCACTGACACTCTCACTAACACTGACACTCTCACTGACACTCACTGACACTCACACTCTCACTGACACTGACACTAACACTGACACTCTCACTGACACTCACTGACACTCTCACTGGCACTGACTCTGACACTCTCACTCACACTCTCACTCACCCTCACTGACACTCTCACTGACACTCTCACTGACACTCTCACTGACACATTGAAACTGACATCTCACTGACACTCACTGACACTCTCACTGACACACACTGACACTCTCACTGATGCTGACACTCTCACTGACACTGACACTCTCACTGACACTCACTGACACTGACAATCTCACTGACACTCTCACTGACAATCTCATTGACACTCTTACTGACACTCACTGACACTGACACTCTTGCTGACACTGACACTCTCAATGACACTCACTCACACTCTCACTGACACTCACTGACACTCTCACTGACACTCACTGACACTGACACTCTCACTGACCCTTTCTCTGACACACTCACTGACACCGACACTCTCACTGACACTCACTGACACTCACTGACACACTCACTGACACTCTCACTGATACTCTCACTGACACTGACACTCTCACGGACACTCTCGCTGACACTCTCACTGACACTGACACTCTCACTCACACTCTCACTCACACTCACTGACACTCTCACTGACACTGACACACTCACTGACACTCTCACTGACACTGACACTCACTGACAATCTCACTGACACTGACACTCATTGACACTGACTCTCACTGACACACTCACTGACACTCTCACTGACACTCTCACTGACACTCTCACTGACACTCTCCCTGACACTCTCACTGACACACTCACTGACACACTCACTGGCACTGACACTGGCACTGACACTCTCACTGGCACTGACACTCTCACTGGCACTCTTACAGACACTGACACTCTCACTGACACTGACACTCTCACTGACACTGACACTCTCACTGACACTCACACTGACACTGACACTCTCACCGACACTCACACTGACACTCTCACTGACACTCTCACTGACACTGACACTCTCACTGACACTGACACTCTCACTGACACTCACTGACACTCATTGACACACTCTCACTGACACTGACACTCTCACTGACACTCTCACCGACACTCACACTGACACTCTCACTGACACTGACACTCTCACTGACACTGACACTCTCACTGACACACTCACTGACACTCACAGACACACTCACTGACACTCTCACTGACACTCTCACTGACACTCTCACTGACACTCTCACTGACACTCTCACTGACACTGACACTCTCACTGACACTCTCACTGACACTGACACTCTCACTGACACTCTCACTAACACTGACACTCTCACTGACACTCACTGACACTCACACTCTCACTGACACTGACACTCTCACTGACACTCTCACTAACACTGACACTCTCACTGACACTCACTGACACTCACACTCTCACTGACACTGACACTCTCACTGAAACTGACACACACACTGACACTCACACTGACACTCTCACTGATGCTGACACTCTCACTGACACTGACACTCTTACTGACACTCTCACAGACACTCTCACTGACACTGATACTCTCACTGACACTCACACTCTCACTGACACTCACTGACACTCACACTCTCACTGACACTGACACTCTCACTGACACTGACACTCTCACTGACACTCAATGATACTCTCACCGACACGCTCACCGACACGCTCACTGACACACTCACTGACACACTCACTGACACCCTCACTGACACCCTCACTGACACTCTCACTGACACCCTCACTGACACTCTCACTGACACTCACACTGACACTCACACTCTCACTCACACTCTCTGACACTCTCACTGACAGTGACACTCTCACTGACACTGACACTGAAACTCTCACGGACACTCACTGACACTCTCACTGACACACTCACTGACACACTCACTGACACTCTCACTGGCACTGACTCTGACACTCTCACTCACACTCTCACTCACCCTCACTGACACTCTCACTGACACTCTCACTGACACTCTCACTGACACATTGAAACTGACATCTCACTGACACTCACTGACACTCTCACTGACACACACTGACACTCTCACTGATGCTGACACTCTCACTGACACTGACACTCTCACTGACACTCACTGACACTGACAATCTCACTGACACTCTCACTGACAATCTCATTGACACTCTTACTGACACTCACTGACACTGACACTCTTGCTGACACTGACACTCTCAATGACACTCACTCACACTCTCACTGACACTCACTGACACTCTCACTGACACTCACTGACACTGACACTCTCACTGACCCTTTCTCTGACACACTCACTGACACCGACACTCTCACTGACACTCACTGACACTCACTGACACACTCACTGACACTCTCACTGATACTCTCACTGACACTGACACTCTCACGGACACTCTCGCTGACACTCTCACTGACACTGACACTCTCACTCACACTCTCACTCACACTCACTGACACTCTCACTGACACTCTCACTGATACTCTCACTGACACTCTCACTGACACTCTCACTGACACTCTCACTGACACTGACACTCTCACTGAAACTCTCACTGACACTGACACTCTCACTGACACTGACACTCTCACTGACACTCACACTGAAACTCTCACTGACACTCACTGACACTCTCACTGACACTCTCACTGACACTGACACTCTCACTGACACTCTCACTGACACACTCACTGACACTCTCACTGACACTCTCACTAACACTCTCACTGGCACTGACTCTGACACTCTCACTCACCCTCACTGACACTCTCACTAACACTCTCACTGACACAGTGAAACTGACATCTCACTGACAACTCACTGACACTCACTGACACTCTCACTGACACTCACACTGACACTCTCACTGACACTCTCACTGACACTCACACTCACACTGACAATCTCATCGACACTCTCACTGACACTGACACTCTCACTGACACTCACTGACCCTCTCAATGACACTCACTGACACTCTCACTGACACTCACTGACACTCTCACTGACACTCTTACTGACACTTTCTCTGACACACTCACTGACACCGACACTCTCACTGACACGCACTGACACTCACTGACACTCACTGGCACACTCACTGACACTTTCACTGATACTCTCACTGACACTGACACTCTCACGGACACTCTCTCTGACACTCTCACTGACACTGACACTCTCACTCACACTCTCACTCACACTCACTGACACTCTCACTGACACTCTCACTGAAACTCTCACTGACACTCACTGACACCCTCACTGACACTCTCACTGAAACTCACTGACACTCTCACTGACACTGACACTCTCACTGACACTGACACTCTCACTGACACTCTCACTGAAACTCACACTGACACTGACACTCTCACTGACACTCTCACTGACACTCAATGACACTCTCACTGACACTCTCACTGACACTCTCACTGACTCTCTCACTGACACTGATACTCTCACTGAAACTCACACTGACACTGACACTCTCAATGACACTCTCACTGACACTCTCACTGACACTCACTGACACTCTTACTGACACTCTCACTGACACTCTCACTGACATTCACACTGAAACTAACACTCTCACTGACACTCTCACTGACAATGACACTCTTACTGACACTCACTGACACTCACTGACACTCACTGACACTCCCACTGACACTCTCACTGACACTCCCACTGACACTCCCACTGACACTCTCACTGACACTCTCACTGACACTCTCACGACACTCTCACTGACACTCTCACTGACACTCTCACTGACACTCTCACTGACACTCTCACTGACACTCACTGACAGTCTCACTGACACTCACTGACACTCTCACTGACACTACAATAAGAAAAATGTTCCCTCAATGGACAGTTTTTCAATACAGGAATACATCACATTCTTAGTATGACAAAGGTGACAGATTCACAACAAACTTTTTTTTAATTTTCTTCAGAAAAGATATGAAATAAATAAATTAGATCTACCGCTAACACTGCAGGAGCTGAAAATGGCAGTGAATAATTTACCAGGGGGTAAGGCTACAGGGCCAGATCAAATACCAGCTGAATTCTATAAAACATTTTGGGATAGCTCGGGAAAGATATGCTGGAGACTTTTCGACAGACACAGATGCAAAAATTAGCGCCACAGTCCTGGGACGATGCGAATATAATTGTGATACTGAAAAAAGACAAACCCCCATTAGATCCAGGGTCATATCGACCTATCACTCTCCTAAATGCGGATGCCAAAATGTATGCCAAAGCACTTGCACTAAGGCTGAGCAGAGTTATTGAGAAATTAGTAAGCAAGACACAGCATGGTTTTATTCCCGGGAAAGGGACCACTCAGCATACTAGACAGCTAATTACAATACTAGATGCTGCTGAGATCCTGTCGCAACCATATTCCTTGATGCTGAAAAAGCTTTTGACAGGGTCTCCTGGCAATTTCTGTGGAAGGTTATGGAGTGGTTTGACATAGGCAAAGGTTTTATTAGTGCTATACAGGTATTGTATATGCAACCAAAGGTCAGGGTGAAAATAAACAAGTCTTATACAAAAATGGTAAGGATTACACGAGGCACCAGACAGGGTTGCCCGGCATCACCCTTACTTTTTGCTTTATATTTGGATCCGTTACTTAGGAGATTGATAGGTAATATTAACATCTTGCCAGTTGTGATACAGGAGATAGAATACAAAGTATTCGCCTACGCAGATGACGTGGCACTGATAACTACGGAACCAGGAAGGGCTTTAAGGGAAATAGAGCAAGAGGCAGCAGCTTTCGGGGATTTATCAGGATACTCAATTAATAAGGGGAAAACCCAGATCATTACGAATGAATTTATACTTTACTCAGACCCCAGAGTGGTAAAGGAGGCGGTGTATCTAGGAGTTAGGGTGTCAGCAGACTTAGCGGAGTTAGTAAAGCTAAATATGGAACCACTATTAGCTAAGGTAAAAAGCAACACAGAAAGAATTCATAACCTACATCTGACGTTAATAGGACGCATAAACGTAATTAAAATGGTTACACTGCCGAAATTTCTTTACCTGTTTAGTGCCATACCTCTTCTCTTTGAACAATCTTGGTTTGCTAAGTTAGAAACAATTCTTAATAGGTTAGTGTGGGCACAAGGGAAAACTAGAAGGGCTTACAGACATATGACACTTACGCGTGAAAAAGGGGACTGGGGTGCACCGGATTTTATACTATACTATTGGGCCGCAGCTTTGCAGTACTTTCAGGGATTAATAGGTGGAGGATATGAATTCACAAATGTGTATAGAACTGTACTGGGTGAGGGTGCGGTGGATGGGCTTCTGAATACAATAGATTATGGACTTTTTAAGAACGCTAGGTTTAAAACTTTAAAAGCTGTTTATATAATTTGGAAAGGGGTGGGGAAAAAATGAGGAATCGGCAGATTTAGCAGATATACTAGATTGATAGCTAATGAAACCCTCCCGGGGGAGATATTCAGGGATGGAACAATGAGGATATGGAATGATAGGGGCATTAGGAAAATAGGAGATCTCCTGGACATAGAAGGGGGGATAATGCAATTTGAAGAGTTACAAAAAAGATTTGAAATACCCACTAACACTTTTTTTTAAATACTTACAGGTGAGGAGCTATCTGAGAGATAAAAGGGGTGGACTGCTAGGATTTAAACACTGCAGGTTACTGGACTATTTAGAACAAAGTAAACAGTGTAAGATACGGCAGCTACATGCAGAATTGTATGCATACAAAATAGATGATAGAGAGAAATTCTCAAAAAAATTGATAGAAGAGGTGGGGACCTCCCCAGAAGGATTTCAGAAGTCTTTAGATCTAGGAAGATCAGCCTTATGCTCGGCAACACTGCAGTCACAGCATTATAAAACCTTATACTGCCTCTACCACACGCCAGCAAAAGTAGCACAGTGGGGTGGGACGGAAGGTATAACCTGTCCTAGATGTAACGCAACAGAAGCCGATATAGTACATATGTTTGCACAATGCCCCCAATTGTATACCCTGAAAAGAGCCATAGAAGATTTTTTGGAGAAATCATTAGACATTAAGATTATATTAAATAACGAACTGCTATTGTTGGGGGTGAAGAGCGAGTATGGAAATGGCCCTACAGGGTTTCTGTTTATGGTAGCAGCTGTCTTTCGAATTAGTATAGCAAGGGCATGGCTAGACAAGACACCACCAACATTTCAAACTTGGTTAGCAGGATTGCTAGCCTCATACAATCTGGAGAAAGCTATCTATGAGAGGAAGGGCAGGAGAACAAAAGAACTGGGAGAGGAGCTATGGCAACCTATTACGAGGTGGAAGACTAAGCAAAACAGAGCTGGAGTTGGGTAATAGGCTTATATCTGTATTTGCTTTATGGTCTTCCCTTTTCTTTGCTCTGTATCCTATCTCTTTTAGCTTCTCCCGTATTAGTTTTGCACTCCTTCTACCCTCCTCCCATAAATTTCTGTAGAGTATTGTTGCAAGATTTGTATTATTTTTATTTTATATCATAATGGGATATATAACATATCTGCTCGGTGTTGTAAAGCTGATGACTGTAATAATTTGGAGGGGTGAAATTGTTGTAAAAAATTACAATAAAATATGTTTAAAAAAAAAAATATATGAAGCTTTTTATTTTCTATTAAGCATTGCTTTCAAGTTTTTGTATTTTTTCTCATAATATTTCAATTCATAAAAGACATTTAATCACATAGATTACATTTCATAAATAATTTCATGGTTCATACAATGAGAAAAATATATTATGACAATAACTATATACAAAAAAAAACATTTATACAAATTCATGTACCCCTGATATCACACAATCAATCACAACATACTCTCACTGACACTCTCACTGACACTTCCACTGACACTCTCACTGACACTCTCACTGACACTCACTGACACTCTCACTGACACTCTCACTGACACTCTCACTGACACTCTCACTGACACCCTCACTGACACTCTCACTGACACTCTCACTGACACTCTCACTGACACTCTCACTGACACTCTCACTGACACTCACTGACACTCTCACTGACACTCTCACTGACACCCTCACTGACACTCTCACTGACACCCTCACTGACACTCTCACTGAAACTCACTGACACTCTCACTGACACTTTCACTGACACTCTCACTGACACTCTCACTGACACTCTCACTGACACTGACACTCTCACTGACACTCTCACTGACACTCTCACGGACACTCTCACTGACACTGACACTCTCACTCACACTATCACTCACACTCACTGACACTCTCACTGACACTCACTGACACTCTCACTGACACTCTCACTGACACTCAATGACACTCTCACTGACACTCTCACTAACACTGACACTCTCACTGCCACTCTCACTGACACCCTCACTCTCACTGATGCTGACACTCTCACTGACACTCTCACTGGCACCAACACTGACACTCTCACTGACACTCACTGATACTCTCACTGACAAAAGAAAATATATGAAGCTTTTTATTTTCTATTAAGCATTGCTTTCAAGTTTTTGTATTTTTTCTCATAATATTTCAATTCATAAAAGACATTTAATCACATAGATTACATTTCATAAATAATTTCATGGTTCATACAATGAGAAAAATATATTATGACAATAACTATATACAAAAAAAACATTTATACAAATTCATGTACCCCTGATATCACACAATCAATCACAACATACTCTCACTGACACTCTCACTGACACTTCCACTGACACTCTCACTGACACTCTCACTGACACTCACTGACACTCTCACTGACACTCTCACTGACACTCTCACTGACACTCTCACTGACACCCTCACTGACACTCTCACTGACACTCTCACTGACACTCTCACTGACACTCTCACTGACACTCACTGACACTCTCACTGACACTCTCACTGACACCCTCACTGACACTCTCACTGACACCCTCACTGACACTCTCACTGAAACTCACTGACACTCTCACTGACACTTTCACTGACACTCTCACTGACACTCTCACTGACACTCTCACTGACACTGACACTCTCACTGACACTCTCACTGACACTCTCACGGACACTCTCACTGACACTGACACTCTCACTCACACTATCACTCACACTCACTGACACTCTCACTGACACTCACTGACACTCTCACTGACACTCTCACTGACACTCAATGACACTCTCACTGACACTCTCACTAACACTGACACTCTCACTGCCACTCTCACTGACACCCTCACTCTCACTGATGCTGACACTCTCACTGACACTCTCACTGGCACCAACACTGACACTCTCACTGACACTCACTGATACTCTCACTGACAAAAAAAATATATGAAGCTTTTTATTTTCTATTAAGCATTGCTTTCAAGTTTTTGTATTTTTTCTCATAATATTTCAATTCATAAAAGACATTTAATCACATAGATTACATTTCATAAATAATTTCATGGTTCATACAATGAGAAAAATATATTATGACAATAACTATATACAAAAAAAACATTTATACAAATTCATGTACCCCTGATATCACACAATCAATCACAACATACTCTCACTGACACTCTCACTGACACTTCCACTGACACTCTCACTGACACTTTCACTTTCACTGACACTGACACTCTCACTGACACTCTCACTGACACTCTCACTGACACTCTCACTGACACACTCACTGACACTCTCACTGACACTCTCACTGACACTCTCACTGACACCCTCACTGACACCCTCACTGACACTCTCACTGACACCCTCACTGACACTCTCACTGACACCCTCACTGACACTCACTGACACTCTCACTGACACTCTCACTGACATGCTCACTGACACTGACACTCTCACTGACACTGACACTCTCACTGACACTCTCACTGACACTCTCACTGACACACTCACTGACACTCTCACTGACACTCTCACTGACACTCTCACTGACACTCTCACTGACACTGAAACTCTCACTCACACTATCACACACTCACTGACACTCACTGACACTCACTGAAACTCTCACTGACACTCTCACTGAAACTCTCACTGACACTCAATGACACTCTCACTTACACTCTCACTAACACTGACACTCTCACTGCCACTCTCACTGACACCCTCACTCTCACTGATGCTGACACTCTCACTGACACTCTCACTGGCACCAACGCTGACACTCTCACTGACACTCTCACTGACACTCTCACTGATACTCTCACTGACAATCTCATCGACACTCTCACTGACACTCTCTCTGACACTGACATTCTCACTGACACTGACACTCTCACTGACACTCTCACTGACACTCTCACTGACACTCTCACTGACACTCTCACTGACACTCACAGTGAAACTGACATCTCACTGACACTCACTGACACTCTCACTGACACTCTCACTGACACTCTCGCTGATGCTGACACTCTCACTGACACTGACACTCTCACTGACACTGACACTCTCACTGACACTCTCACTGACACTCTCACTGACAATCTCATCGACACTCTCACTGACACTCTCACTGACACTGACACTCTCACTGACACTCTCGCTGACACTGATACTCTCAATGACACTCACTGACACTCTCACTGACACTCACTGACACTCTCACTGACACTCACTGACACTGACACTCTCACTGACACTTTCTATGACACACTCACTGACACTCACTGACACTCACTGACACTCACTGACACTCACTGACACACTCACTGACACACTCACTGATACTCTCACTGACACTGACATTCTCACGGACACTCTCACTGACATTCTCACGGACACTGACACTATCACTCACACTCTCACTCACACTCACTGACACTCTCACTGACACTCTCACTGAAACTCTCACTGACACTCTCACTGACACCCTCACTGACACTCTCACTGAAACTCACTGACACTCTCACTGAAACTCACTGACACTCTCACTGACGCTTTCACTGACACTCTCACTGACACTCTCACTGACACTGACACTCTCACTGACACTGACACTCTCACTGACACTCTCACTGAAACTCTCACTGACACTCTCACTGACACTCTCACTGACACTCTTACTGACACTCTCGCTGACACTCTCGCTGACACTCTCGCTGACACTCTCACTGACACTCACACTGAAACTAACACTCTCACTGACACTCTCACTGACAATGACACTCTCACTGACACTCTCACTGACACTCTCACTGACACTCTCACTGACACCCTCACTGACAATCTCATCGACACTCTCACTGACACTGACACTCTCACTGACACTCTCGCTGACACTGACACTCTCACTGACACTCACTGACACTCTCACTGACACTCACTGACACTCTCACTGACACTGACACTGATACTCTCACTGACACTTTCTCTGACACACTCACTGACACCGACACTCTCACTGGCACTCACTGACACTCACTGACACTCACTGACACTCACTGACACACTCACTGACACTCTCACTGACACTCTCACTGATACTCTCACTGACCCTGACACTCTCAAGGACACTCTCACTGACACTCTCACGGACACTGACACTATCACTCACACTCTCACTCACACTAACTGACACTCTCACTGACACTGACACTCTCACTGAAACTCTCACTGACACTCTCACTGACACCCTCACTGACACTCTCACTGAAACTCACTGACACTCTCACTGACACTTTCACTGACACTCTCACTGAAACTCTCACTGACACTGACACTCTCACTGACACTGACACTCTCACTGACACTGACACTGAAACTCTCACTGACACTGACACTCTCACTGACACTCTCACTGACACTCTCACTGACACTCTCGCTGACACTCTCGCTGACACTCTCGCTGACACTCTCACTGATACTCTCACTGACACTCACACTGAAACTAACACTCTCACTGACACTCTCACTGACAATGACACTCTCACTGACACTCACTGCCACTCACTGACACTCCCACTGACACTCCCACTGACACTCCCACTGACACTCCCACTGACACTCCCACTGACACTCCCACTGACACTCCCACTGACACTCTCACTGACACTACAATAAGAACATGTTCCCTCAATGGCCACAGTTTTTCAATACAGGAATACATCACATTCTTAGTATGACAAAGGTGACAGATTCACAACAAACTTTTTTTTAATTTTCTTCAAAAAATATATGAAGCTTTTTATTTTCTATTAAGCATTGCTTTCAAGTTTTTGTATTTTTTCTCATAATATTTCAATTCATAAAAGACATTTAATCACATAGATTACATTTCATAAATAATTTCATGGTTCATACAATGAGAAAAATATATTATGACAATAACTATATACACAAAAAACCATTTATACAAATTCATGTACCCCTGATATCACACAATCAATCACAACATACTCTCACTGACACTCTCACTGACACTTCCACTGACACTCTCCCTGACACTTTCACTGACACTGACACTCTCACTCTCACTGACACACTCACTGACACACTCACTGACACACTCACTGACACACTCACTGACACTCTCACTGACACTCTCACTGACACTGACACTCTCACTATCACTCACACTCACTGACACTCTCACGGACCCTCACTGACACTCACTGACACTCTCACTGACACTCTCACTGACACTCTCACTGACACTGACACTCTCACTGACACTCTCACTGACACTCTCACTCTCACTGGTGCTGACACTCTCACTGACACTCTCACTGGAACCAACACTGACACTCTCACTGACACTCTCACTGACACTCTCACTGACACTGACACTCTCACTCACACTCTCACTCACACTCTCACTCACCCTCACTGACACTCTCACTGACACTCTCACTGACACTCTCACTGACACTCACAGTGAAACTGACATCTCACTGACACTCACTGACACTCTCACTGACACTCACACTGACACTCTCACTAACACTCTCACTGACACTGACACTCTCACTGACACTCTCACTGACACTCTCACTGACACTGACACTCTCACTGACAATCTCATCGACACTCTCACTGACACTCTCACTGACACTCTCACTGACACTGACACTCTCACTGACACTCTCGCTGACACTGACACTCTCAATGACACTCACTGACACTCTCACTGACACTCACTGACACCGACACTCTCACTGACACTCACTGACACTCACTGACACTCACTGTCACACTCACTGACACTCTCACTGATACTCTCACTGACACTGACACTCTCACTGACACACTCACTGACACTTTCTCTGTCACACTCACTGACACCGACACTCTCACTGACACTCACTGACACTCACTGACACTCACTGTCACACTCACTGACACTCTCACTGATACTCTCACTGACACTGACACTCTCACGGACACTCTCACTCACACTCTCACTCACACTCACTGACACTCTCACTGACACTGACACTCTCACTGAAACTCTCACTGACACTCACTGACACTCTCACTGACACTCTCACTGAAACTCTCACTGAAACTCACTGACACTCTCACTGACACTCTCACTGACACTTTCACTGACACTCTCACTGACACTCTCACTGACACTGACACTCTCACTGACACTGACACTCTCACTGACACTCTCACTGAAACTCTCACTGACACTGACACTCTCACTGACACTCCCACTGACACTCAATGACACTCTCACTGACACTCACTGACACTCCCACTGACACTCCCACTGACACTCCCACTGACACTCTCACTGACACTCTCACTGACACTCCCACTGACACTCTCACTGACACTCTCACTGACACTCACTGACACTCTCACTGACACTAAAATAAGAAAAATGTTCCCTCAATGGCCACAGTTTTTCAATACAGGAATACATCACATTATTAGTATGACAAAGGTGACAGATTCACAACAAACTTTTTTTAAATTTTCTTCAAAAAATATATGAAGCTTTTTATTTTCTATTAAGCATTGCTTTCAAGTTTTTGTATTTTTTCTCATAATATTTCAATTCATTAAAGACATTTAATCACATAGATTACATTGCATAAATAATTTCATGGTTCATACAATGAGAAAAATATATTATGACAATAACTATATACACAAAAAAACATTTATACAAATTCATGTACCCCTGATATCACACAATCAATCACAACATATTCTCACTGACAATCTCACTGACACTCTCACTGACACTCTCACTGACACTCTCACTGACACTTTCACTGACACTGACACTCTCACTGACACACTCACTGACACACTCACTGACACACTCACTGACACTCTCACTCACACTATCACTCACACTATCACTCACACTCACTGACACTCTCACTGACACTCACTGACACTCTCACTGACACTCACTGACACTCTCACTGACACGTTCAATGACACTCTCACTGACACACTCACTGACACTGACACTCTCACTGACACTCTCACTGACACTGACACTCTCACTGACACTCTCACTGACACTCTCACTGAAACTCTCACTGACACTCTCACTGACACTCTCACTGACACTCTCACTGACACTCTCACTCTCACTGACACTCTCACTGACACTCTCACTGATGCTGACACTCTCACTGACACTCTCACTGGCACCAACACTGACACTCTCACTGACACTCTCACTGACACTATCACTGACACTCTCATCGACACTCTCACTGACACTCTCTCTGACACTGACACTCTCACTGACACTCTCACTGACACAGACACTCTCACTGACACTCACTGACACTCTCACTGCCACTGACACTCTCACTGACAAACTCACTGACACTCACAGACACACTCACTGACACTCTCACTGACACTCTCACTGACACTGACACTCTCACTGACACACTCACTGACACTCTCACTGACACTGACACTCTCACTGACACTCTCACTGACACTGACACTCTCACTGATACTCTCACTAACACTGACACTCTCACTGACACACTCACTGACACACTCACTGACACTCTCACTGACACTCTCACTGACACTCTCACTGACACCCTCACTGACACCCTCACTGACACTCTCACTGACACCCTCACTGACACTCTCACTGACACCCTCACTGACACTCACTGACACTCTCACTGACACTCTCACTGACACGCTCACTGACACTGACACTCTCACTGACACTGACACTCTCACTGACACTCTCACTGACACTCTCACTGACACACTCACTGACACTCTCACTGACACTCTCACTGACACTCTCACTGACACTCTCACTGACACTGAAACTCTCACTCACACTATCACACACTCACTGACACTCACTGACACTCACTGAAACTCTCACTGACACTCTCACTGAAACTCTCACTGACACTCAATGACACTCTCACTTACACTCTCACTAACACTGACACTCTCACTGCCACTCTCACTGACACCCTCACTCTCACTGATGCTGACACTCTCACTGACACTCTCACTGGCACCAACGCTGACACTCTCACTGACACTCTCACTGACACTCTCACTGATACTCTCACTGACAATCTCATCGACACTCTCACTGACACTCTCTCTGACACTGACATTCTCACTGACACTGACACTCTCACTGACACTCTCACTGACACTCTCACTGACACTCTCACTGACACTCTCACTGACACTCACAGTGAAACTGACATCTCACTGACACTCACTGACACTCTCACTGACACTCTCACTGACACTCTCGCTGATGCTGACACTCTCACTGACACTGACACTCTCACTGACACTGACACTCTCACTGACACTCTCACTGACACTCTCACTGACAATCTCATCGACACTCTCACTGACACTCTCACTGACACTGACACTCTCACTGACACTCTCGCTGACACTGATACTCTCAATGACACTCACTGACACTCTCACTGACACTCACTGACACTCTCACTGACACTCACTGACACTGACACTCTCACTGACACTTTCTATGACACACTCACTGACACTCACTGACACTCACTGACACTCACTGACACTCACTGACACACTCACTGACACACTCACTGATACTCTCACTGACACTGACATTCTCACGGACACTCTCACTGACACTCTCACGGACACTGACACTATCACTCACACTCTCACTCACACTCACTGACACTCTTACTGACACTCTCACTGAAACTCTCACTGACACTCTCACTGACACCCTCACTGACACTCTCACTGAAACTCACTGACACTCTCACTGAAACTCACTGACACTCTCACTGACGCTTTCACTGACACTCTCACTGACACTCTCACTGACACTGACACTCTCACTGACACTGACACTCTCACTGACACTCTCACTGAAACTCTCACTGACACTCTCACTGACACTCTCACTGACACTCTCACTGACACTCTCGCTGACACTCTCGCTGACACTCTCACTGACACTCACACTGAAACTAACACTCTCACTGACACTCTCACTGACAATGACACTCTCACTGACACTCTCACTGACACTCTCACTGACACTCTCACTGACACCCTCACTGACAATCTCATCGACACTCTCACTGACACTCTCACTGACACTCTCACTGACACTGACACTCTCACTGACACTCACTGACACTCTCACTGACACTCACTGACACTCTCACTGACACTGACACTCTCACTGACACTTTCTCTGACACACTCACTGACACCGACACTCTCACTGACACTCACTGACACTCACTGACACTCACTGACACTCACTGACACACTCACTGACACTCTCACTGACACTCTCACTGATACTCTCACTGACCCTGACACTCTCAAGGACACTCTCACTGACACTCTCACGGACACTGACACTATCACTCACACTCTCACTCACACTAACTGACACTCTCACTGACACTGACACTCTCACTGAAACTCTCACTGACACTCTCACTGACACCCTCACTGACACTCTCACTGAAACTCACTGACACTCTCACTGACACTTTCACTGACACTCTCACTGAAACTCTCACTGACACTGACACTCTCACTGACACTGACACTCTCACTGAAACTCTCACTGACACTCACTGACACTCTCACTGACACTCTCACTGAAACTCTCACTGAAACTCACTGACACACTCACTGACACTCTCACTGACACTTTCACTGACACTCTCACTGACACTCTCACTGACACTGACACTCTCACTGACACTGACACTCTCACTGACACTCTCACTGAAACTCTCACTGACACTGACACTCTCACTGACACTCCCACTGACACTCAATGACACTCTCACTGACACTCACTGACACTCCCACTGACACTCCCACTGACACTCCCACTGACACTCTCACTGACACTCTCACTGACACTCCCACTGACACTCTCACTGACACTCTCACTGACACTCACTGACACTCTCACTGACACTAAAATAAGAAAAATGTTCCCTCAATGGCCACAGTTTTTCAATACAGGAATACATCACATTATTAGTATGACAAAGGTGACAGATTCACAACAAACTTTTTTTAAATTTTCTTCAAAAAATATATGAAGCTTTTTATTTTCTATTAAGCATTGCTTTCAAGTTTTTGTATTTTTTCTCATAATATTTCAATTCATTAAAGACATTTAATCACATAGATTACATTGCATAAATAATTTCATGGTTCATACAATGAGAAAAATATATTATGACAATAACTATATACACAAAAAAACATTTATACAAATTCATGTACCCCTGATATCACACAATCAATCACAACATATTCTCACTGACAATCTCACTGACACTCTCACTGACACTCTCACTGACACTCTCACTGACACTTTCACTGACACTGACACTCTCACTGACACACTCACTGACACACTCACTGACACACTCACTGACACTCTCACTCACACTATCACTCACACTATCACTCACACTCACTGACACTCTCACTGACACTCACTGACACTCTCACTGACACTCACTGACACTCTCACTGACACGTTCAATGACACTCTCACTGACACACTCACTGACACTGACACTCTCACTGACACTCTCACTGACACTGACACTCTCACTGACACTCTCACTGACACTCTCACTGAAACTCTCACTGACACTCTCACTGACACTCTCACTGACACTCTCACTGACACTCTCACTCTCACTGACACTCTCACTGACACTCTCACTGATGCTGACACTCTCACTGACACTCTCACTGGCACCAACACTGACACTCTCACTGACACTCTCACTGACACTATCACTGACACTCTCATCGACACTCTCACTGACACTCTCTCTGACACTGACACTCTCACTGACACTCTCAATGACACAGACACTCTCACTGACACTCACTGACACTCTCACTGCCACTGACACTCTCACTGACAAACTCATTGACACTCACAGACACACTCACTGACACTCTCACTGACACTCTCACTGACACTGACACTCTCACTGACACACTCACTGACACTCTCACTGACACTGACACTCTCACTGACACTCTCACTGACACTGACACTCTCACTGATACTCTCACTAACACTGACACTCTCACTGACACACTCACTGACACACTCACTGACACTCTCACTGACACTCTCACTGACACTCTCACTGACACCCTCACTGACACCCTCACTGACACTCTCACTGACACCCTCACTGACACTCTCACTGACACCCTCACTGACACTCACTGACACTCTCACTGACACTCTCACTGACACGCTCACTGACACTGACACTCTCACTGACACTGACACTCTCACTGACACTCTCACTGACACTCTCACTGACACACTCACTGACACTCTCACTGACACTCTCACTGACACTCTCACTGACACTCTCACTGACACTGAAACTCTCACTCACACTATCACACACTCACTGACACTCACTGACACTCACTGAAACTCTCACTGACACTCTCACTGAAACTCTCACTGACACTCAATGACACTCTCACTTACACTCTCACTAACACTGACACTCTCACTGCCACTCTCACTGACACCCTCACTCTCACTGATGCTGACACTCTCACTGACACTCTCACTGGCACCAACGCTGACACTCTCACTGACACTCTCACTGACACTCTCACTGATACTCTCACTGACAATCTCATCGACACTCTCACTGACACTCTCTCTGACACTGACATTCTCACTGACACTGACACTCTCACTGACACTCTCACTGACACTCTCACTGACACTCTCACTGACACTCTCACTGACACTCACAGTGAAACTGACATCTCACTGACACTCACTGACACTCTCACTGACACTCTCACTGACACTCTCGCTGATGCTGACACTCTCACTGACACTGACACTCTCACTGACACTGACACTCTCACTGACACTCTCACTGACACTCTCACTGACAATCTCATCGACACTCTCACTGACACTCTCACTGACACTGACACTCTCACTGACACTCTCGCTGACACTGATACTCTCAATGACACTCACTGACACTCTCACTGACACTCACTGACACTCTCACTGACACTCACTGACACTGACACTCTCACTGACACTTTCTATGACACACTCACTGACACTCACTGACACTCACTGACACTCACTGACACTCACTGACACACTCACTGACACACTCACTGATACTCTCACTGACACTGACATTCTCACGGACACTCTCACTGACACTCTCACGGACACTGACACTATCACTCACACTCTCACTCACACTCACTGACACTCTCACTGACACTCTCACTGAAACTCTCACTGACACTCTCACTGACACCCTCACTGACACTCTCACTGAAACTCACTGACACTCTCACTGAAACTCACTGACACTCTCACTGACGCTTTCACTGACACTCTCACTGACACTCTCACTGACACTGACACTCTCACTGACACTGACACTCTCACTGACACTCTCACTGAAACTCTCACTGACACTCTCACTGACACTCTCACTGACACTCTCACTGACACTCTCGCTGACACTCTCGCTGACACTCTCACTGACACTCACACTGAAACTAACACTCTCACTGACACTCTCACTGACAATGACACTCTCACTGACACTCTCACTGACACTCTCACTGACACTCTCACTGACACCCTCACTGACAATCTCATCGACACTCTCACTGACACTCTCACTGACACTCTCACTGACACTGACACTCTCACTGACACTCACTGACACTCTCACTGACACTCACTGACACTCTCACTGACACTGACACTCTCACTGACACTTTCTCTGACACACTCACTGACACCGACACTCTCACTGACACTCACTGACACTCACTGACACTCACTGACACTCACTGACACACTCACTGACACTCTCACTGACACTCTCACTGATACTCTCACTGACCCTGACACTCTCAAGGACACTCTCACTGACACTCTCACGGACACTGACACTATCACTCACACTCTCACTCACACTAACTGACACTCTCACTGACACTGACACTCTCACTGAAACTCTCACTGACACTCTCACTGACACCCTCACTGACACTCTCACTGAAACTCACTGACACTCTCACTGACACTTTCACTGACACTCTCACTGAAACTCTCACTGACACTGACACTCTCACTGACACTGACACTCTCACTGAAACTCTCACTGACACTCACTGACACTCTCACTGACACTCTCACTGAAACTCTCACTGAAACTCACTGACACTCACTGACACTCTCACTGACACTTTCACTGACACTCTCACTGACACTCTCACTGACACTGACACTCTCACTGACACTGACACTCTCACTGACACTCTCACTGAAACTCTCACTGACACTGACACTCTCACTGACACTCCCACTGACACTCAATGACACTCTCACTGAAACTCACTGACACTCCCACTGACACTCCCACTGACACTCCCACTGACACTCTCACTGACACTCTCACTGACACTCCCACTGACACTCTCACTGACACTCTCACTGACACTCACTGACACTCTCACTGACACTAAAATAAGAAAAATGTTCCCTCAATGGCCACAGTTTTTCAATACAGGAATACATCACATTATTAGTATGACAAAGGTGACAGATTCACAACAAACTTTTTTTTAATTTTCTTCAAAAAATATATGAAGCTTTTTATTTTCTATTAAGCATTGCTTTCAAGTTTTTGTATTTTTTCTCATAATATTTCAATTCATTAAAGACATTTAATCACATAGATTACATTGCATAAATAATTTCATGGTTCATACAATGAGAAAAATATATTATGACAATAACTATATACACAAAAAAACATTTATACAAATTCATGTACCCCTGATATCACACAATCAATCACAACATATTCTCACTGACAATCTCACTGACACTCTCACTGACACTCTCACTGACACTCTCACTGACACTTTCACTGACACTGACACTCTCACTGACACACTCACTGACACACTCACTGACACACTCACTGACACTCTCACTCACACTATCACTCACACTATCACTCACACTCACTGACACTCTCACTGACACTCTCACTGACACTCACTGACACTCTCACTGACACGTTCAATGACACTCTCACTGACACACTCACTGACACTGACACTCTCACTGACACTCTCACTGACACTGACACTCTCACTGACACTCTCACTGACACTCTCACTGAAACTCTCACTGACACTCTCACTGACACTCTCACTGACACTCTCACTGACACTCTCACTCTCACTGACACTCTCACTGACACTCTCACTGATGCTGACACTCTCACTGACACTCTCACTGGCACCAACACTGACACTCTCACTGACACTCTCACTGACACTATCACTGACACTCTCATCGACACTCTCACTGACACTCTCTCTGACACTGACACTCTCACTGACACTCTCACTGACACAGACACTCTCACTGACACTCACTGACACTCTCACTGCCACTGACACTCTCACTGACAAACTCACTGACACTCACAGACACACTCACTGACACTCTCACTGACACTCTCACTGACACTGACACTCTCACTGACACACTCACTGACACTCTCACTGACACTGACACTCTCACTGACACTCTCACTGACACTGACACTCTCACTGATACTCTCACTAACACTGACACTCTCACTGACACACTCACTGACACACTCACTGACACTCTCACTGACACTCTCACTGACACTCTCACTGACACCCTCACTGACACCCTCACTGACACTCTCACTGACACCCTCACTGACACTCTCACTGACACCCTCACTGACACTCACTGACACTCTCACTGACACTCTCACTGACACGCTCACTGACACTGACACTCTCACTGACACTGACACTCTCACTGACACTCTCACTGACACTCTCACTGACACACTCACTGACACTCTCACTGACACTCTCACTGACACTCTCACTGACACTCTCACTGACACTGAAACTCTCACTCACACTATCACACACTCACTGACACTCACTGACACTCACTGAAACTCTCACTGACACTCTCACTGAAACTCTCACTGACACTCAATGACACTCTCACTTACACTCTCACTAACACTGACACTCTCACTGCCACTCTCACTGACACCCTCACTCTCACTGATGCTGACACTCTCACTGACACTCTCACTGGCACCAACGCTGACACTCTCACTGACACTCTCACTGACACTCTCACTGATACTCTCACTGACAATCTCATCGACACTCTCACTGACACTCTCTCTGACACTGACATTCTCACTGACACTGACACTCTCACTGACACTCTCACTGACACTCTCACTGACACTCTCACTGACACTCTCACTGACACTCACAGTGAAACTGACATCTCACTGACACTCACTGACACTCTCACTGACACTCTCACTGACACTCTCGCTGATGCTGACACTCTCACTGACACTGACACTCTCACTGACACTGACACTCTCACTGACACTCTCACTGACACTCTCACTGACAATCTCATCGACACTCTCACTGACACTCTCACTGACACTGACACTCTCACTGACACTCTCGCTGACACTGATACTCTCAATGACACTCACTGACACTCTCACTGACACTCACTGACACTCTCACTGACACTCACTGACACTGACACTCTCACTGACACTTTCTATGACACACTCACTGACACTCACTGACACTCACTGACACTCACTGACACTCACTGACACACTCACTGACACACTCACTGATACTCTCACTGACACTGACATTCTCACGGACACTCTCACTGACACTCTCACGGACACTGACACTATCACTCACACTCTCACTCACACTCACTGACACTCTCACTGACACTCTAACTGAAACTCTCACTGACACTCTCACTGACACCCTCACTGACACTCTCACTGAAACTCACTGACACTCTCACTGAAACTCACTGACACTCTCACTGACGCTTTCACTGACACTCTCACTGACACTCTCACTGACACTCTCACTGACACTGACACTCTCACTGACACTCTCACTGAAACTCTCACTGACACTCTCACTGACACTCTCACTGACACTCTCACTGACACTCTCGCTGACACTCTCGCTGACACTCTCACTGACACTCACACTGAAACTAACACTCTCACTGACACTCTCACTGACAATGACACTCTCACTGACACTCTCACTGACACTCTCACTGACACTCTCACTGACACCCTCACTGACAATCTCATCGACACTCTCACTGACACTCTCACTGACACTCTCACTGACACTGACACTCTCACTGACACTCACTGACACTCTCACTGACACTCACTGACACTCTCACTGACACTGACACTCTCACTGACACTTTCTCTGACACACTCACTGACACCGACACTCTCACTGACACTCACTGACACTCACTGACACTCACTGACACTCACTGACACACTCACTGACACTCTCACTGACACTCTCACTGATACTCTCACTGACCCTGACACTCTCAAGGACACTCTCACTGACACTCTCACGGACACTGACACTATCACTCACACTCTCACTCACACTAACTGACACTCTCACTGACACTGACACTCTCACTGAAACTCTCACTGACACTCTCACTGACACCCTCACTGACACTCTCACTGAAACTCACTGACACTCTCACTGACACTTTCACTGACACTCTCACTGAAACTCTCACTGACACTGACACTCTCACTGACACTGACACTCTCACTGACACTGACACTGAAACTCTCACTGACACTGACACTCTCACTGACACTCTCACTGACACTCTCACTGACACTCTCGCTGACACTCTCACTGACACTCACACTGAAACTAACACTCTCACTGACACTCTCACTGACAATGACACTCTCACTGACACTCACTGCCACTCACTGACACTCCCACTGACACTCCCACTGACACTCCCACTGACACTCCCACTGACACTCCCACTGACACTCTCACTGACACTACAATAAGAACATGTTCCCTCAATGGCCACAGTTTTTCAATACAGGAATACATCACATTCTTAGTATGACAAAGGTGACAGATTCACAACAAACTTTTTTTAAATTTTCTTCAAAAAATATATGAAGCTTTTTATTTTCTATTAAGCATTGCTTTCAAGTTTTTGTATTTTTTCTCATAATATTTCAATTCATAAAAGACATTTAATCACATAGATTACATTTCATAAATAATTTCATGGTTCATACAATGAGAAAAATATATTATGACAATAACTATATACACAAAAAACCATTTATACAAATTCATGTACCCCTGATATCACACAATCAATCACAACATACTCTCACTGACACTCTCACTGACACTTCCACTGACACTCTCCCTGACACTTTCACTGACACTGACACTCTCACTCTCACTGACACACTCACTGACACACTCACTGACACACTCACTGACACTCTCACTGACACTCTCACTGACACTGACACTCTCACTATCACTCACACTCACTGACACTCTCACGGACCCTCACTGACACTCACTGACACTCTCACTGACACTCTCACTGACACTCTCACTGACACTGACACTCTCACTGACACTCTCACTGACACTCTCACTCTCACTGGTACTGACACTCTCACTGACACTCTCACTGGAACCAACACTGACACTCTCACTGACACTCTCACTGACAATCTCATCGACACTCTCACTGACACTCTCACTGACACTGACACTCTCACTCACACTCTCACTCACACTCTCACTCACCCTCACTGACACTCTCACTGACACTCTCACTGACACTCTCACTGACACTCACAGTGAAACTGACATCTCACTGACACTCACTGACACTCTCACTGACACTCACACTGACACTCCCACTGACACTCTCACTGACACTGACACTCTCACTGACACTCTCACTGACACTGACACTCTCACTGACAATCTCATCGACACTCTCACTGACACTCTCACTGACACTCTCACTGACACTGACCATCTCACTGACACTCTCGCTGACACTGACACTCTCAATGACACTCACTGACACTCTCACTGACACTCACTGACACCGACACTCTCACTGACACTTTCTCTGACACACTCACTGACACCGACACTCTCACTGACACTCACTGACACTCACTGACACTCACTGACACTCACTGTCACACTCACTGACACTCTCACTGATACTCTCACTGACACTGACACTCTCACTGACACACTCACTGACACTTTCTCTGTCACACTCACTGACACCGACACTCTCACTGACACTCACTGACACTCACTGACACTCACTATCACACTCACTGACACTCTCACTGATACTCTCACTGACACTGACACTCTCACGGACACTCTCACTCACACTCTCACTCACACTCACTGACACTCTCACTGACACTGACACTCTCACTGAAACTCTCACTGACACTCACTGACACTCTCACTGACACTCTCACTGAAACTCTCACTGAAACTCACTGACACTCACTGACACTCTCACTGACACTTTCACTGACACTCTCACTGACACTCTCACTGACACTGACACTCTCACTGACACTGACACTCTCACTGACACTCTCACTGAAACTCTCACTGACACTGACACTCTCACTGACACTCCCACTGACACTCACTGACACTCTCACTGACACTCCCACTGACACTCCCACTGACACTCTCACTGACACTCTCACTGACACTCCCACTGACACTCTCACTGACACTCTCACTGACACTCACTGACACTCTCACTGACACTAAAATAGGAAAAATGTTCCCTCAATGGCCACAGTTTTTCAATACAGGAATACATCACATTATTAGTATGACAAAGGTGACAGATTCACAACAAACTTTTTTTAAATTTTCTTCAAAAAATATATGAAGCTTTTTATTTTCTATTAAGCATTGCTTTCAAGTTTTTGTATTTTTTCTCTTAATATTTCAATTCATTAAAGACATTTAATCACATAGATTACATTGCATAAATAATTTCATGGTTCATACTTTGAGAAAAATATATTATGACAATAACTATATACACAAAAAAACATTTATACAAATTCATGTACCCCTGATATCACACAATCAATCACAACATATTCTCACTGACAATCTCACTGACACTCTTACTGACACTCTCACTGACACTCTCACTGACACTTTCACTGACACTGACACTCTCACTGACACACTCACTGACACACTCACTGACACACTCACTGACACTCTCACTCACACTATCACTCACACTCACTGACACTCTCACTGACACTCACTGACACTCTCACTGACACTCACTGACACTCTCACTGACACGTTCAATGACACTCTCACTGACACACTCACTGACACTGACACTCTCACTGACACTCTCACTGACACTGACACTCTCACTGACACTCTCACTGACACTCTCACTGAAACTCTCACTGACACTCTCACTGACACTCTCACTGACACTCTCACTGACACTCTCACTCTCACTGACACTCTCACTGACACTCTCACTGATGCTGACACTCTCACTGACACTCTCACTGGCACCAACACTGACACTCTCACTGACACTCTCACTGACACTATCACTGACACTCTCATCGACACTCTCACTGACACTCTCTCTGACACTGACACTCTCACTGACACTCTCACTGACACAGACACTCTCACTGACACTCACTGACACTCTCACTGCCACTGACACTCTCACTGACACACTCACTGACACTCACAGACACACTCACTGACACTCTCACTGACACTCTCACTGACACTGACACTCTCACTGACACACTCACTGACACTCTCACTGACACTGACACTCTCACTGACACTCTCACTGACACTGACACTCTCACTGATACTCTCACTAACACTGACACTCTCACTGACACACTCACTGACACACTCACTGACACTCTCACTGACACTCTCACTGACACTCTCACTGACACCCTCACTGACACCCTCACTGACACTCTCACTGACACCCTCACTGACACTCTCACTGACACCCTCACTGACACTCTCACTGACACTCTCACTGACACTCTCACTGACACGCTCACTGACACTGACACTCTCACTGACACTGACACTCTCACTGACACTCACTGACACTCTCACTGACACACTCACTGACACTCTCACTGACACTCTCACTGACACTCTCACTGACACTCTCACTGACACTGAAACTCTCACTCACACTATCACACACTCACTGACACTCACTGACACTCACTGAAACTCTCACTGACACTCTCACTGAAACTCTCACTGACACTCAATGACACTCTCACTTACACTCTCACTAACACTGACACTCTCACTGCCACTCTCACTGACACCCTCACTCTCACTGATGCTGACACTCTCACTGACACTCTCACTGGCACCAACGCTGACACTCTCACTGACACTCTCACTGACACTCTCACTGATACTCTCACTGACAATCTCATCGACACTCTCACTGACACTCTCTCTGACACTGACATTCTCACTGACACTGACACTCTCACTGACACTCTCACTGACACTCTCACTGACACTCTCACTGACACTCACAGTGAAACTGACATCTCACTGACACTCACTGACACTCTCACTGACACTCTCACTGACACTCTCGCTGATGCTGACACTCTCACTGACACTGACACTCTCACTGACACTGACACTCTCACTGACACTCTCACTGACACTCTCACTGACAATCTCATCGACACTCTCACTGACACTCTCACTGACACTGACACTCTCACTGACACTCTCGCTGACACTGATACTCTCAATGACACTCACTGACACTCTCACTGACACTCACTGACACTCTCACTGACACTCACTGACACTGACACTCTCACTGACACTTTCTATGACACACTCACTGACACTCACTGACACTCACTGACACTCACTGACACACTCACTGACACACTCACTGATACTCTCACTGACACTGACATTCTCACGGACACTCTCACTGACACTCTCACGGACACTGACACTATCACTCACACTCTCACTCACACTCACTGACACTCTCACTGACACTCTCACTGAAACTCTCACTGACACTCTCACTGACACCCTCACTGACACTCTCACTGAAACTCACTGACACTCTCACTGAAACTCACTGACACTCTCACTGACGCTTTCACTGACACTCTCACTGACACTCTCACTGACACTGACACTCTCACTGACACTGACACTCTCACTGACACTCTCACTGAAACTCTCACTGACACTCTCACTGACACTCTCACTGACACTCTCACTGACACTCTCGCTGACACTCTCGCTGACACTCTCGCTGACACTCTCACTGACACTCACACTGACACTGACACTCTCACTGACACTCTCACTGACACAGACACTCTCACTGACACTCACTGACACTCTCACTGCCACTGACACTCTCACTGACACACTCACTGACACTCACAGACACACTCACTGACACTCTCACTGACACTCTCACTGACACTGACACTCTCACTGACACACTCACTGACACTCTCACTGACACTGACACTCTCACTGACACTCTCACTGACACTGACACTCTCACTGATACTCTCACTAACACTGACACTCTCACTGACACTCACACTGACACTCACACTGACACTGACACTCTCACTGACACACTCACTGACACTCTCACTGACACTCACTGACACTCACTGACACTCTCACTGACACTCTCACTGACACTCTCACTGACACTCTCACTGACACTGACACACTCACTGACACTCTCACTGACACTGACACTCACTGACAATCTCACTGACACTGACACTCATTGACACTGACTCTCACTGACACACTCACTGACACTCTCACTGACACTCTCACTGACACTCTCACTGACACACTCACTGGCACTGACACTGGCACTGACACTCTCACTGGCACTGACACTCTCACTGGCACTCTTACAGACACTGACACTCTCACTGACACTGACACTCTCACTGACACTGACACTGACACTGACACTCTCACCGACACTCACACCGACACTCTCACTGACACTCTCACTGACACTCTCACTGACACTGACACTCTCACTGACACTGACACTCTCACTGACACTCACTGACACTCTCACTGACACTCATTGACACACTCTCACTGACACTGACACTCTCACTGACACTCTCACCGACACTCACACTGACACTCTCACTGACACTGACACTCTCACTGACACTGACACTCTCACTGACACACTCACTGACACTCACAGACACACTCACTGACACTCTCACTGACACTCTCACTGACACTCTCACTGACACTCTCACTGACACTCTCACTGACACTGACACTCTCACTGACACTCTCACTGACACTGACACTCTCACTGACACTCTCACTAACACTGACACTCTCACTGACACTCACACTGACACTCACACTGACACTGACACTCTCACTGACACATTCACTGACACTCACTGACACTCTCACTGACACTCACTGACACTGACACACTCACTGACACTCTCACTGACACTGACACTCACTGACAATCTCACTGACACTGACACTCTCATTGACACTGACTCTCACTGACACACTCACTGACACTCTCACTGACACTGACACTCTCACTGACACTCTCACTGACACTCTCACTGACACTCTCACTGACACTCTCACTGACACTCACTGACACTCACTGACACTCTCACTGACACTCTCACTGACACTCTCACTGACACTCTCACTGACACTGTCACTGACACTCTCACTGGCACTGACACTCTCACTGGCACTCTTACAGACACTGACACTCTCACTGACACTCTCACTGACACTCTCACTGACACACTCACTGACACTCTCACTGACACTCTCACTGACACTCTCACTGACACTCTCACACTCACTGACACTCTCACTGACACTCTCACTGACACTCTCACTGACACTCTCACTGACACTGAAACTCTCACTCACACTATCACACACTCACTGACACTCACTGACACTCACTGAAACTCTCACTGACACTCTCACTGAAACTCTCACTGACACTCAATGACACTCTCACTTACACTCTCACTAACACTGACACTCTCACTGCCACTCTCACTGACACCCTCACTCTCACTGATGCTGACACTCTCACTGACACTCTCACTGGCACCAACGCTGACACTCTCACTGACACTCTCACTGACACTCTCACTGATACTCTCACTGACAATCTCATCGACACTCTCACTGACACTCTCTCTGACACTGACATTCTCACTGACACTGACACTCTCACTGACACTCTCACTGACACTCTCACTGACACTCTCACTGACACTCTCACTGACACTCACAGTGAAACTGACATCTCACTGACACTCACTGACACTCTCACTGACACTCTCACTGACACTCTCGCTGATGCTGACACTCTCACTGACACTGACACTCTCACTGACACTGACACTCTCACTGACACTCTCACTGACACTCTCACTGACAATCTCATCGACACTCTCACTGACACTCTCACTGACACTGACACTCTCACTGACACTCTCTCTGACACTGATACTCTCAATGACACTCACTGACACTCTCACTGACACTCACTGACACTCTCACTGACACTCACTGACACTGACACTCTCACTGACACTTTCTATGACACACTCACTGACACTCACTGACACTCACTGACACTCACTGACACTCACTGACACACTCACTGACACACTCACTGATACTCTCACTGACACTGACATTCTCACGGACACTCTCACTGACACTCTCACTGACACCCTCACTGACAATCTCATCGACACTCTCACTGACACTCTCACTGACACTCTCACTGACACTGACACTCTCACTGACACTCACTGACACTCTCACTGACACTCACTGACACTCTCACTGACACTGACACTCTCACTGACACTTTCTCTGACACACTCACTGACACCGACACTCTCACTGACACTCACTGACACTCACTGACACTCACTGACACTCACTGACACACTCACTGACACTCTCACTGACACTCTCACTGATACTCTCACTGACCCTGACACTCTCAAGGACACTCTCACTGACACTCTCACGGACACTGACACTATCACTCACACTCTCACTCACACTAACTGACACTCTCACTGACACTGACACTCTCACTGAAACTCTCACTGACACTCTCACTGACACCCTCACTGACACTCTCACTGAAACTCACTGACACTCTCACTGACACTTTCACTGACACTCTCACTGAAACTCTCACTGACACTGACACTCTCACTGACACTGACACTCTCACTGACACTGACACTGAAACTCTCACTGACACTGACACTCTCACTGACACTCTCACTGACACTCTCACTGACACTCTCGCTGACACTCTCACTGACACTCACACTGAAACTAACACTCTCACTGACACTCTCACTGACAATGACACTCTCACTGACACTCACTGACACTCCCACTGACACTCCCACTGACACTCCCACTGACACTCCCACTGACACTCTCACTGACACTACAATAAGAACATGTTCCCTCAATGGCCACAGTTTTTCAATACAGGAATACATCACATTCTTAGTATGACAAAGGTGACAGATTCACAACAAACTTTTTTTTAATTTTCTTCAAAAAATATATGAAGCTTTTTATTTTCTATTAAGCATTGCTTTCAAGTTTTTGTATTTTTTCTCATAATATTTCAATTCATAAAAGACATTTAATCACATAGATTACATTTCATAAATAATTTCATGGTTCATACAATGAGAAAAATATATTATGACAATAACTATATACACAAAAAACCATTTATACAAATTCATGTACCCCTGATATCACACAATCAATCACAACATACTCTCACTGACACTCTCACTGACACTTCCACTGACACTCTCCCTGACACTTTCACTGACACTGACACTCTCACTCTCACTGACACACTCACTGACACACTCACTGACACACTCACTGACACACTCACTGACACTCTCACTGACACTCTCACTGACACTGACACTCTCACTATCACTCACACTCACTGACACTCTCACGGACCCTCACTGACACTCACTGACACTCTCACTGACACTCTCACTGACACTCTCACTGACACTGACACTCTCACTGACACTCTCACTGACACTCTCACTCTCACTGGTACTGACACTCTCACTGACACTCTCACTGGAACCAACACTGACACTCTCACTGACACTCTCACTGACAATCTCATCGACACTCTCACTGACACTCTCACTGACACTGACACTCTCACTCACACTCTCACTCACACTCTCACTCACCCTCACTGACACTCTCACTGACACTCTCACTGACACTCTCACTGACACTCACAGTGAAACTGACATCTCACTGACACTCACTGACACTCTCACTGACACTCACACTGACACTCCCACTGACACTCTCACTGACACTGACACTCTCACTGACACTCTCACTGACACTGACACTCTCACTGACAATCTCATCGACACTCTCACTGACACTCTCACTGACACTCTCACTGACACTGACACTCTCACTGACACTCTCGCTGACACTGACACTCTCAATGACACTCACTGACACTCTCACTGACACTCACTGACACCGACACTCTCACTGACACTTTCTCTGACACACTCACTGACACCGACACTCTCACTGACACTCACTGACACTCACTGACACTCACTGACACTCACTGTCACACTCACTGACACTCTCACTGATACTCTCACTGACACTGACACTCTCACTGACACACTCACTGACACTTTCTCTGTCACACTCACTGACACCGACACTCTCACTGACACTCACTGACACTCACTGACACTCACTGTCACACTCACTGACACTCTCACTGATACTCTCACTGACACTGACACTCTCACGGACACTCTCACTCACACTCTCACTCACACTCACTGACACTCTCACTGACACTGACACTCTCACTGAAACTCTCACTGACACTCACTGACACTCTCACTGACACTCTCACTGAAACTCTCACTGAAACTCACTGACACTCACTGACACTCTCACTGACACTTTCACTGACACTCTCACTGACACTCTCTTTGACACTCTCACTGAAACTCTCACTGACACTGACACTCTCACTGACACTCCCACTGACACTCAATGACACTCTCACTGACACTCACTGACACTCTCACTGACACTCCCACTGACACTCCCACTGACACTCTCACTGACACTCTCACTGACACTCCCACTGACACTCTCACTGACACTCTCACTGACACTCACTGACACTCTCACTGACACTAAAATAAGAAAAATGTTCCCTCAATGGCCACAGTTTTTCAATACAGGAATACATCACATTATTAGTATGACAAAGGTGACAGATTCACAACAAACTTTTTTTAAATTTTCTTCAAAAAATATATGAAGCTTTTTATTTTCTATTAAGCATTGCTTTCAAGTTTTTGTATTTTTTCTCATAATATTTCAATTCATTAAAGACATTTAATCACATAGATTACATTGCATAAATAATTTCATGGTTCATACTTTGAGAAAAATATATTATGACAATAACTATATACACAAAAAAACATTTATACAAATTCATGTACCCCTGATATCACACAATCAATCACAACATATTCTCACTGACAATCTCACTGACACTCTTACTGACACTCTCACTGACACTCTCACTGACACTTTCACTGACACTGACACTCTCACTGACACACTCACTGACACACTCACTGACACACTCACTGACACTCTCACTCACACTATCACTCACACTCACTGACACTCACTGACACTCTCACTGACACTCACTGACACTCTCACTGACACGTTCAATGACACTCTCACTGACACACTCACTGACACTGACACTCTCACTGACACTCTCACTGACACTGACACTCTCACTGACACTCTCACTGACACTCTCACTGAAACTCTCACTGACACTCTCACTGACACTCTCACTGACACTCTCACTGACACTCTCACTCTCACTGACACTCTCACTGACACTCTCACTGATGCTGACACTCTCACTGACACTCTCACTGGCACCAACACTGACACTCTCACTGACACTCTCACTGACACTATCACTGACACTCTCATCGACACTCTCACTGACACTCTCTCTGACACTGACACTCTCACTGACACTCTCACTGACACAGACACTCTCACTGACACTCACTGACACTCTCACTGCCACTGACACTCTCACTGACACACTCACTGACACTCACAGACACACTCACTGACACTCTCACTGACACTCTCACTGACACTGACACTCTCACTGACACACTCACTGACACTCTCACTGACACTGACACTCTCACTGACACTCTCACTGACACTGACACTCTCACTGATACTCTCACTAACACTGACACTCTCACTGACACACTCACTGACACACTCACTGACACTCTCACTGACACTCTCACTGACACTCTCACTGACACCCTCACTGACACCCTCACTGACACTCTCACTGACACCCTCACTGACACTCTCACTGACACCCTCACTGACACTCTCACTGACACTCTCACTGACACTCTCACTGACACGCTCACTGACACTGACACTCTCACTGACACTGACACTCTCACTGACACTCACTGACACTCTCACTGACACACTCACTGACACTCTCACTGACACTCTCACTGACACTCTCACTGACACTCTCACTGACACTGAAACTCTCACTCACACTATCACACACTCACTGACACTCACTGACACTCACTGAAACTCTCACTGACACTCTCACTGAAACTCTCACTGACACTCAATGACACTCTCACTTACACTCTCACTAACACTGACACTCTCACTGCCACTCTCACTGACACCCTCACTCTCACTGATGCTGACACTCTCACTGACACTCTCACTGGCACCAACGCTGACACTCTCACTGACACTCTCACTGACACTCTCACTGATACTCTCACTGACAATCTCATCGACACTCTCACTGACACTCTCTCTGACACTGACATTCTCACTGACACTGACACTCTCACTGACACTCTCACTGACACTCTCACTGACACTCTCACTGACACTCTCACTGACACTCACAGTGAAACTGACATCTCACTGACACTCACTGACACTCTCACTGACACTCTCACTGACACTCTCGCTGATGCTGACACTCTCACTGACACTGACACTCTCACTGACACTGACACTCTCACTGACACTCTCACTGACACTCTCACTGACAATCTCATCGACACTCTCACTGACACTCTCACTGACACTGACACTCTCACTGACACTCTCGCTGACACTGATACTCTCAATGACACTCACTGACACTCTCACTGACACTCACTGACACTCTCACTGACACTCACTGACACTGACACTCTCACTGACACTTTCTATGACACACTCACTGACACTCACTGACACTCACTGACACTCACTGACACACTCACTGACACACTCACTGATACTCTCACTGACACTGACATTCTCACGGACACTCTCACTGACACTCTCACGGACACTGACACTATCACTCACACTCTCACTCACACTCACTGACACTCTCACTGACACTCTCACTGAAACTCTCACTGACACTCTCACTGACACCCTCACTGACACTCTCACTGAAACTCACTGACACTCTCACTGAAACTCACTGACACTCTCACTGACGCTTTCACTGACACTCTCACTGACACTCTCACTGACACTGACACTCTCACTGACACTGACACTCTCACTGACACTCTCACTGAAACTCTCACTGACACTCTCACTGACACTCTCACTGACACTCTCACTGACACTCTCGCTGACACTCTCGCTGACACTCTCGCTGACACTCTCACTGACACTCACACTGACACTGACACTCTCACTGACACTCTCACTGACACAGACACTCTCACTGACACTCACTGACACTCTCACTGCCACTGACACTCTCACTGACACACTCACTGACACTCACAGACACACTCACTGACACTCTCACTGACACTCTCACTGACACTGACACTCTCACTGACACACTCACTGAAACTCTCACTGACACTGACACTCTCACTGACACTCTCACTGACACTGACACTCTCACTGATACTCTCACTAACACTGACACTCTCACTGACACTCACACTGACACTCACACTGACACTGACACTCTCACTGACACACTCACTGACACTCTCACTGACACTCACTGACACTCACTGACACTCTCACTGACACTCTCACTGACACTCTCACTGACACTCTCACTGACACTGACACACTCACTGACACTCTCACTGACACTGACACTCACTGACAATCTCACTGACACTGACACTCATTGACACTGACTCTCACTGACACACTCACTGACACTCTCACTGACACTCTCACTGACACTCTCACTGACACACTCACTGACACACTCACTGGCACTGACACTGGCACTGACACTCTCACTGGCACTGACACTCTCACTGGCACTCTTACAGACACTGACACTCTCACTGACACTGACACTCTCACTGACACTGACACTGACACTGACACTCTCACCGACACTCACACCGACACTCTCACTGACACTCTCACTGACACTCTCACTGACACTGACACTCTCACTGACACTGACACTCTCACTGACACTCACTGACACTCTCACTGACACTCATTGACACACTCTCACTGACACTGACACTCTCACTGACACTCTCACCGACACTCACACTGACACTCTCACTGACACTGACACTCTCACTGACACTGACACTCTCACTGACACACTCACTGACACTCACAGACACACTCACTGACACTCTCACTGACACTCTCACTGACACTCTCACTGACACTCTCACTGACACTCTCACTGACACTGACACTCTCACTGACACTCTCACTCTCACTGACACTCTCACTAACACTGACACTCTCACTGACACTCACACTGACACTCACACTGACACTGACACTCTCACTGACACATTCACTGACACTCACTGACACTCTCACTGACACTCACTGACACTGACACACTCACTGACACTCTCACTGACACTGACACTCACTGACAATCTCACTGACACTGACACTCTCATTGACACTGACTCTCACTGACACACTCACTGACACTCTCACTGACACTGACACTCTCACTGACACTCTCACTGACACTCTCACTGACACTCTCACTGACACTCTCACTGACACTCACTGACACTCACTGACACTCTCACTGACACTCTCACTGACACTCTCACTGACACTCTCACTGACACTGTCACTGACACTCTCACTGGCACTGACACTCTCACTGGCACTCTTACAGACACTGACACTCTCACTGACACTGACACTCTCACTGACTCTGACACTCTCATTGACACTGACTCTCACTGACACACTCACTGACACTCTCACTGACACTGACACTCTCACTGACACTCTCACTGACACTCTCACTGACACTCTCACTGACACTCACTGACACTCTCACTGACACTCTCACTGACACTCTCACTGACACTCTCACTGACACTCTCACTGACACTGTCACTGACACTCTCACTGGCACTGACACTCTCACTGGCACTCTTACAGACACTGACACTCTCACTGACACTGACACTCTCACTGACACTGACACTCTCACTGACACTCACACTGACACTGACACTCTCACCGACACTCACACTGACACTCTTACTGACACTCTCACTGACACTGACACTCTCACTGACACTCACTGACACTCTCACTGACACTCATTGACACACTCTCACTGACACTGACACTCTCACTGACACTCATTGACACACTCTCACTGACACTGACACTCTCACTGACACTCTCACCGACACTCACACTGACACTCTCACTGACACTGACACTCTCACTGACACTGACACTCTCACTGACACTCACTGACACTCTCACTGACACTCATTGACACACTGACACTTTCACTGACACTCTCACTGACACTCTCACACTCTCACTGACACTGACACTCTCACTGACACTCTCACTGACACTCTCACTGACACTCTCACTGACACTTTCACTGACACTCTCACTGACACTCACTGACACTAACTGACACACTCACTGACACACTCACTGGCACTCTCACTGACACTCACTGACACTTACTGACACTGACACTCTCACTGGCACTCTTACTGACACTGACACTCTCACTGACACTCACACTGACACTGACACTCACTGACACTCACACTGACACTCTCACTGACACTGACACTCACTGACACTCACTGACACTCTCACTGACACTCACTGACACTCACTGACACTCTCACTGACACTCACTGACACTCTCACTGACACTCTCACTGACACTCTCACTGACACACTCACTGACACACTCACTGGCACTGACACTGGCACTGACACTCTCACTGGCACTGACACTCTCACTGGCACTCTTACAGACACTGACACTCTCACTGACACTGACACTCTCACTGACACTGACACTGACACTGACACTCTCACCGACACTCACACCGACACTCTCACTGACACTCTCACTGACACTCTCACTGACACTGACACTCTCACTGACACTGACACTCTCACTGACACTCACTGACACTCTCACTGACACTCATTGACACACTCTCACTGACACTGACACTCTCACTGACACTCTCACCGACACTCACACTGACACTCTCACTGACACTGACACTCTCACTGACACTGACACTCTCACTGACACACTCACTGACACTCCACTGACACTCTCACTGACACTCTCACTGACACTCTCACTGACACTCTCACTGACACTCTCACTGACACTGACACTCTCACTGACACTCTCACTGACACTGACACTCTCACTGACACTCTCACTAACACTGACACTCTCACTGACACTCACACTGACACTCACACTGACACTGACACTCTCACTGACACATTCACTGACACTCACTGACACTCTCACTGACACTCACTGACACTGACACACTCACTGACACTCTCACTGACACTGACACTCACTGACAATCTCACTGACACTGACACTCTCATTGACACTGACTCTCACTGACACACTCACTGACACTCTCACTGACACTGACACTCTCACTGACACTCTCACTGACACTCTCACTGACACTCTCACTGACACTCTCACTGACACTCACTGACACTCACTGACACTCTCACTGACACTCTCACTGACACTCTCACTGACACTCTCACTGACACTGTCACTGACACTCTCACTGGCACTGACACTCTCACTGGCACTCTTACAGACACTGACACTCTCACTGACACTGACACTCTCACTGACACTGACACTCTCATTGACACTGACTCTCACTGACACACTCACTGACACTCTCACTGACACTGACACTCTCACTGACACTCTCACTGACACTCTCACTGACACTCTCACTGACACTCACTGACACTCTCACTGACACTCTCACTGACACTCTCACTGACACTCTCACTGACACTCTCACTGACACTGTCACTGACACTCTCACTGGCACTGACACTCTCACTGGCACTCTTACAGACACTGACACTCTCACTGACACTGACACTCTCACTGACACTGACACTCTCACTGACACTCACACTGACACTGACACTCTCACCGACACTCACACTGACACTCTTACTGACACTCTCACTGACACTGACACTCTCACTGACACTGACACTCTCACTGACACTCACTGACACTCTCACTGACACTCATTGACACACTCTCACTGACACTGACACTCTCACTGACACTCATTGACACACTCTCACTGACACTGACACTCTCACTGACACTCTCACCGACACTCACACTGACACTCTCACTGACACTGACACTCTCACTGACACTGACACTCTCACTGACACTCACTGACACTCTCACTGACACTCATTGACACACTGACACTTTCACTGACACTCTCACTGACACTCTCACACTCTCACTGACACTGACACTCTCACTGACACTCTCACTGACACTCTCACTGACACTCTCACTGACACTTTCACTGACACTCTCACTGACACTCACTGACACTAACTGACACACTCACTGACACACTCACTGGCACTCTCACTGACACTCACTGACACTTACTGACACTGACACTCTCACTGGCACTCTTACTGACACTGACACTCTCACTGACACTCACACTGACACTGACACTCACTGACACTCACACTGACACTCTCACTGACACTGACACTCACTGACACTCACTGACACTCTCACTGACACTCACTGACACTCACTGACACTCTCACTGACACTCATTGACACACTCACTGACACTTTCAATGACACTCTCACTGACACACTCACTGACACTAAAACTCTCACTGACACTCTCACTGACACTGACACTCTCACTGACAATCTCATCGACACTCACTGACACTCACTGACACTCACTGACACTCTCACTGACACTCACTGACACTCACTGACACTCTCACTGACACTCATTGACACACTCACTGACACTTTCAATGACACTCTCACTGACACACTCACTGACACTAAAACTCTCACTGACACTCTCACTGTCACTGACACTCTCACCAACACTCTCACCGACACTCTCACTGTGGGGGGGGTAGTGTGTGTGGGGTTGTGTGTGTGTGGGGTTGTATGTGTATGGGGTTGTGTGTGTGTAGTCTGGGGTTGCATGTGTGCAGGTTTGTGTGTGGAGGGTTGTGTATGGGGTTCTCTGCGTGTGTTTTAGGGGTCTTGTGTGTGTGGGGTTGTCTGTGTGTGGGGTTGTGTGTGTGTGGGGTTGTGTGTGTGGGGGGGTTGGTTGTGTGTGTGAGGTTGTGCGTGTTGGTGGGTTTGTGTGTGTGGTTGCGTGTGTGTGGGTTTGTGTGTGTGGGGGATTGCGTGTGTGGGGTTGTGTGTGTGTGGGGTTGTGTGTGGGGCTGTGTGTGTTAGGGGTTGTGTGTGTGGGGTTGTGTGTTTGTGTTTGAGGGGGAGGTTGTGTGTGGGGGTTGTGCGTGGTGGGTTGTGTGTGTGTAGGGTGGTGTGTGTGGTGTGTGTGGTTGTGTGTGGTGTGTGGGGTTGTGTGTGGGGTGTGTGGTGTGTGGTGGAGTTGTATGTGTGTGTGGTAGCATGTGTGTGGGGTTGTGTGTGGTTGTGTGTGTGTGGTTGTGTGGGTTTCTGTGGGGTTGTATGGGGTTGTGGTGTTGTGTGTGTGGGGTTGTGGAGTGTGTGTGGGGTTGTGTGTGTGAGATTGTGTGTGTGTGGGGGGGAGGTTTTGTGGTTGTGTGGGGTTGTTTGTGTGGGGTTGTGGGTGTGGGTGTTTGTGGGGGGGGTTGTGTGGTTTTGTGTGGGGGGTTGTGTGTGGGAGGTTGTGGTTGTATGTGTCTGGGGGTTGTGGTTGTGTGTGTGGGGTTGTGTGTGTGGGGGGTTGTGTGTTTGTGTGGGGGGTTGTGTGTATGTGGGGTTGTGTGCTGATGTGGGGTTGTGCGCATTTGTGTGGGTGTGCGGTGTGTGGGGGGTAGTGTGGTTGTGTGTGGTTGTGGGGTTTTGTGTGGGGGGTTGTGTATGTGTGGGGGGTTTGTGTGTGGGGGGTTTGTTGGTGGGGTTGTGTGTGAAGGGGGTTGTGTGTGCTGTGGTTGTGTGTGGGGGTTGTATGTGTGGGTGTGTGTGGGGGATTGTGTTTGTGGGGTTGTGTGTGTGGGGGGTTGTGGTTGTGTGTGTGGGGGTTGTGGTTGTGTGTGTGGGGTTGTGTGTATGTGGGGTTGTGTGTATGGGGTTGTGTGTGTGAGGTTGTGTGTGGAAGGGGTTGTGTGTGGAAGGGGTTGTGTATGGGGTTTGTGTGTGGGGTTGTGTGTGGGGGTTTGTGTGTGGGGGTTTGTGTGTGGGGTAACAGAATGGGATGGGAGGGGAGGTAAGGCAGTGAATGGGATGGAAGGGAAGGGGGAGTGACAAGGGTAGAGGATTAAAGAGGTCAAGAAGAAAGTAATGGAAATAAAGGGAAGACATGGACGGAGAGGGGTAGTTGGAGGGTGGGGTAAAGGGAAAGAAGGGATGGGTTGGGGAATGGAATGGAATGGAAAGGAAAGGAAAGGAAAGGAATGAGAGGAAGAAGGCGGAGAAGAGAAAGGAGGAGAAAGGCAGGGAAAGGAAAGGAGAATGGAGGGGAGAGGGCAAATGAGAGAGAGGGAGGTGAGTGGAAGGGTAATGAGGGGAAGGGATGCGTGAGGGGAAAGGGGAGGGAATGGTGAAGAGGAAGGGAGGTGAAGGAAGGAAGAATAAGTAAAAAAGGATGGGTAAGTGGAAGGGGAGCAGAAAAGGAGCAGAGGTGATGGTTACAGATTGGAAGGGAAAGAGGCTGTGAATGGGAGGGAATGGAGGGGAAGAGAAGGGAAGGGGAGGAGTGGAGATGGAAAAGGAGATAAGAGAGTGCAGGATGGGACCGGAATGGATTGAATGGGAAGGGGAGGGGAGTGACAGAAGGGGAGAGGATTAAAGAGTGATGGAGAAAAATGGAACTTAAAAGAAAGGGGGAGAAGGGGACAGGAGAGGAGAGATAGGAATGTAAGGCAGATTAGGAAAAACGGAAAAGAGAAAGGAAGAGGGAAGGGAAGTTTCAAGCCAGTATCAAGTCAGTATCAAGTCAGTATCAAGCCAGTATCAAGTCAGTATCAAGCCAGTATCAAGTCAGTATCAAGTCAGTTTAAAGTTTGGATTCAAGTTCGGTTTCAGTTTGGTTTCAAGTTCGGTTTTCATTTGGTTTCTATACTCACCTTGTCCCTTTCACTCAGCCCCGTCCAGTTCTTTTTGGAGCCTGTGAGGCCCCGGCCCCCTCGGCCTCTCGGGGGCCTCGGCTCCGGCCGCCAGCAGTGGTCCTCTCCGTCCGGTGCTCATGAGTGCAATGCCGGGGCTGCCTGGTTACCAGCCTTGTATACCACGGACACGTCACAATAGACATTCAACCTGTCATCATGCATCACCGGCTTATGGGCGATGACAAGTGTTGCAGTGTAAGGGGGGGGGGGGGTGACAGCCGAGACACGGTTTTAATTCAATTACCTAACAAACAAGCATTGGAAATGCAATAGGTCTCGGATTTATTTGAGTTAGAGCTAATGGCATTGTAAATGGCAATGTCTTTTAGCCATGTGTTATGGAGTGTATGCATGTGGTGTGTAGTGGAATTATGTGGTTTGGATTGGAATTGTTCACCCTACACACTCACACACTGTTTACCCTGCACACTCACACACTGTTCACCCTGCACACTCACACACTGTTCACCCTGCACACACACACTGTTCACCCTGCAAACACACACTGTTCACCCTGCAAATACACACTGTTCACCCTGCAAACACACACTGTTCACCCTGCACACACACACTGTTCATCCTACACACACACACTGCTCACCCTACACACTCTCACACTGCTCACCCTGCACACTCACACACTGTCACCCTTCACACTCACACACTGCTCACCCTACACACTCACACACTGCTCACCCTACACACTCACACACTGCTCACACTCATACACTGCTCACCCTACACGCTCACACACTGCTCACCCTGCACGCTCACACAATGTTCACCCTGCACGCTCACACACTGTTAACCCTGTATACTCACACACAGCTCACCCTGCACGCTCATACACTGCTCACACTACACACTCACACACACTCTGCCCTCAACAGCACTCTGCCCTCAACTGCACTCTGCCCTCAACAGCACACAGCACTCTGCCCTCAACAGCACACAGCACTCTGCACTCAACAGCACACAGCACTCTGCACTCAAAAGCACACAGCACACTGCCCTCAACAGCACACGGCACTCTGCCCTCAACAGCACACAGCACTCTGCCCTCAACAGCACTCTGCACTCTGCCCTCAACAGCACTCTGCACTCACACAATGTTCACCCTGCACGCTTACACACTGTTAACCCTGCATACTCACACACTGCTCACCCTGCACGCTCATACACTGCTCACACGACACACTGCTCACCCTACGTAATGCGAAAAGACCTAGCTCTGCCCTTTGGCCTGTGTTGTAATCGTACAGTAGGTTGTGAGTAGTTGCGCTTGATTGGTTGAGGCGTCCCCTCCTTGCTGCTCCCCTCACAAAGGGCCGGCTGCCTCAATGAAGCTCCCAAGACACGTGCTCAGCTGTTCTTTGTTTGAGCTCCTGTGTGTCAGTGCACCGTGTAAGCGCACAAGCATACCCTGCTCTCTCTGGAACAGTCACTCTGCACTCTGCCCTCAACACTCTGCCCTCAACAGCACTCTGCCCTCAACAGCACTCTGCCCTCAACAGCACACAGCACTCTGCCCTCAACAGCACACAGCACTCTGCACTCAACATCACACAGCACTCTGCCCTCAACAGCACACAGCACTCTGCACTCAACAGCACACAGCACTCTGCACTCAACAGCACACAGCACTCTGCCCTCAATAGCACACACCACTCTGCCCTCAACAGCACTCTGCACTCTGCCCTCAACAGCATGCACTCAACAGCACACAACACTCTGCCCTCAACAGCACACAGCACTCTGCACTCAACAGCACACAGCACTCTGCACTCAACAGCACGCAGCACTCTGCCCTCAACAGCACTCTGCCCTCAACAGCACTCTGCACTCTGCCCTCAACAGCACTCTGCCCTCAACAGCACTCTGCACTCTGCCCTCAACAGCACTCTGCACGCAACAGCACTCTGTACTCAACAGCACACAACAATCTGCACTCAACTGCACACAGCACTCTGCCCTCAACAGCACTCTGCACTCTGCCCTCAACAGCACTCTGCACTCAACAGCAGTCTGCACTCAACAGCAGTCTGCACTCAACAGCACTCTACACTCAACAGCACACAGCACTCTGCACTCACCAGCACACAGCACTCAACAGCACACAGCACTCTGCACTCAACAGCACTCTGCACTCAACAGCACTCTGCACTCAACAGCACTCTGCACTCAACAGCATACAGCACGCAACAGCACTCTGCACTCAACAGCACACAACACTCTGCACTCAACAGCACTCTGCACTCAACAGCACTCAACACTCTGCACTCAACAGCACACAGCACTCAACAGCACTCTGCACTCAACAGCACACAGCACTCTGCACTCAACAGCACACAGCACTCTGCACTCAACAGCACACAGCACTCTGCACTCTACAGCACTCTGCCCTCAACAGCACTCTGCACTTAACAGCACTCTGCCCTCAACAGCACTCTGCCCTCACAGACTTTGCTCTACAGCACTCTGCCCTCTACAGCACTCTGCCCTCTACAGCACTCTGCCCTCTACAGCACTCTGCCCTCTACAGCACTCTGCCCTGTACAGCACTCTGCACTGTACAGCACACAGCACTCAACAGCACTCTGCACTCAACAGCACACATCACTCAAAAGCACTCTGCACTCAACAGCACACAGCACTCTGCCCTCAACAGCACTCTTCCCTCAACAGCACTCTGCCCTCAACAGCACTCTGCCCTCAGCAGCACTCTGCACAATACAGCACTCTGCACTCTAGAGCGCTCTGTACTCTCACTCCAGCACTCTGCACTCAACAGCACTCTGCACTCAACAGCACTCTGCCTCAACAGCACTCTGCCCTCAACAGCACTCTGCACTGAACAGCTCACAGCACTCTGCACCCAACAGCACACAGCACTCTGCACTCAACAGCACACAGCACTCTGCACTCAACAGCATACAGCACTCTTCACTCAACAGCACACAGCACTCTGCACTCAACAGCACCTAATGCTTATAGAGTGGTCTGTATTCCGGTTTGTACGGAGGACACATGGGTTGTCGACAAAGGGAAAGAAGGAATGGAAAGCAACAAAAGTGCCCAAACGCCTTGGATGGCATCCCTATGAGGCAAAAAGGGGCCTCGGAGAGGCTCTGTGGCACTGGCATACGTATAGTGTACAGGGGCCACTTTTTACAGACGCCTCACCTTGAATCCAACTGGTACAGAGTTTGAGGAGGATAGCATAACCTCACAGCGATCACACAACCAGGATTGAAACTGAACATGGGGCCAACACTGGGGTTTAAGATGCCAAGGAAAAAGGCACAGGTGGGATTAAATGCACAGAATGCTCGTACATTTATTGTTTAAGCGCTGAGGTATTTCACAGGTACGGAGTAAGTGTTAGGAGGCTCAGGCAGGAAGGGTAGGGTTCACTTCATCCAGTGGGTTCTCTACTGTGTAACCCAGACACCAGGCTAGAGGTAATTTGTTAAAGCTTTTGCAATAAATTATAAGAAACACACCTCTGAGAAGCACCAACATTTTTTTTTTCATTTGAAGCACTGATACCCAGTAAATACCCAATACAGGAGATAACAACAATATTGAAGTAAAGTAAAGGACTGGGATGCGGCCGTGCAGGAGGGACTAGCACAGAGTTCAGGTCTGGGAAGGTTATTGACGGAGGACGAGTGTCTGCTCACAATTTGGAAGGCGTGTGGGGCCCTTGGGTTTCTGTGGCTGAATACATGATTTTGTTTAGTTGTGTCTAAATATGTTTTCCTGTCCGTAGAGCCTCCCCCTGCACCCGAACAACGCACGCAGAATAAATTATTATCTTGAAATAATATCACTGTAAGTAATCTCTGTGACCCCCCCCATTTCTCACCTGTGGTCCTGTTTTAGATCTAAAATAACCTTTTTTTATGGATGTTACGTTAAAGCAAACATATTTCTCTGCAAATTGTCTGTAATCGACACTCACACACCACTCAGAAAATTAAATCAAAGGAAAACGCAATTGAAAACAATCTGTTTAAAGAATTTTTCTGGGGCATCAGGGCAAGGTCTCTGCAGAACAAAGCTGGGTGGAATCAGTGTGCGCAATATATAATTGTACTACTGTGACTGGTATGGTAGAATTGCTGCAGCTGATACAGTGGAATTCTTGATCCGGAGTTCGTCCGGCTTCTTGCCCCGTTCACCTTTTCAGCAGTGTTTAAAAAGCTCCATTTGTGCCCGTGCCGGGTGGCAGAGGGCATCTAAATACCACGCCTACTTGCCTCTGGCAGCTTTGCCGAGGGGGTTGTGTCTCCTCCCTGCTGCTTGTCGCTATCAGCTGCCATTTGTTGGAGGGCTGCCCACCCAGCTGTGCAGAACGGGATCTGACAAATTAGGCTTGGAAGGAGCCACTCATAGACGGCTGGGGGCTGCTTGCTGCTGGGCTCAGGCACACTGGGTGCGTCGGTGGGGCCGTGCAGGAGGGACTAGCACGGAGTTCAGGTCTGGGAGGGTTAGTGACGGAGGACGAGTGTCTGCTTACAGGTTTAAAGGCGCGTGGGGTTCTCTGCTTTCTGTGGCTGAATTGCAAGATTTTAAAACAACACAGTATGATAAAATGTAATCTTCAAAAAACCGATAAAATATAATCTCGAAAAACGGACATACATTAAGCAGCTGCTAATACAACAAGGAAGCTGCGCGCTGAGCGCTGCAGAATTGTGAACGCGCCCGTTCACTAACGGAGGCACCCTGACAGCTCCTAATTATAATTTATGTACTTCTTAGCGCGAGCACGCACGAAATATGCCCAAAATGGCGGAACTAAACTACATTTACCCTATCACTTCAAGCCTATTAAAACGAAAACACAAGGAAGACGAATCACTGACCAGATGACAGAAAACGCTAAGGAATGTCTGGAATTTCTCTCTCCAAGGCCCTAGGAGATACTTCTTCTTTTTTTTCTCCTTTAACATTAGTTCTCAAACTCCTCCCAGTTTCACTGGGAAGGAGTCCGAGCCCTAAAAAAGCAAAGATCTATTTAGTCACAAAAGGATCCTGCGATGAACCTCAAAGACGATCTAACCCTGCCCGACCTTCTGCCCCCTCAGGGGCCTCTCCTTGTCTCTGCTCCGGCGGAGGCCTCCCCTCTGCACTTAGCCTCGACCTCATGACATCACAGGGGAGGGAGGGCCTGGAACGTCACAGGTGTTCCATCCACAGGATTCCCCTGCAGCTGCTAGCCTCGACCTCGTGACGTCACAGTGGAGGGCCTAGCACGTCACAGGTGTTCCATCCACAGGATTCTGCTGCTGGGAATGCGGGGCCCTAAGGCTGTCACAACTTGCACACACACACACATCCATACAAGCACGTGCGAAGACACTCACACAGGGGGGTCATACACTACAATTTATTATGAACTTTAACAAGAGAGCCCAATTAGGGTCACACCCGGTGTTGTATCTCACTTATGCCTACCCCCGTGCCTGCGCTTGGTACCTTCCCCTCCCCTGCGCGTGAGCTCCCTCTGCATTCCTTTCCCCCTGATTGGTTCCCCAACATTCCATTCCTTCCCAGCTGACCCCCTGTGACAAGAACTGCGATAACTGATGTTCCTCTGACCCACGCACCCCCAATGGTGTGGGGCTGTTATTTAATAAACCTATTCTGATTTACTCTACTGAAAATGACTACTTTCTAACACCCGGGAGCAGTTGTTGCGTCCCTGCTGATAGATGGGTCACCCCTCGTGGACGGTATATCATTCACAGCAGGATCTCTCATTCTTCACCAGGCTCGTGACGGGGTCTCACTTGTGTGAATTTCTAGAACAATCTTTACTGTGTGTTGCTCCGGGGTGCTTCTACTTGTGAGTCTTCTCATAGCTGCCAAATTTCTGCGGCCGTTGTGTGAAGTGCAGCTCCAGTCCAGGTTTTTCCCTCTGAATTATGGGACATGTAGTCCTGTTTTATAATGAAATAAACAAGACTACAGGTCCCAGAATTCAAGGAAAAAAGTGGACTGGAGCAGCACACCATGGATGGACCTGAAAAACTTGGCAGCTCTGCAAAAAACCTGTGCTCAGGTCAGGAGAGCAACTAGACCCATCTTTTTTTTTGGGGGGGGGGGGGGTAGGGGAGGGGGGGGCTAACACTTCCAGCAAGTGGTGCGGGCCAAGAATTTCAGGCAATGCGTGCAGAGCCACCTTGATAGCCAATATGAGGGAAAGAAGTGACACATTTAGCAGTTTAGACACATTGGACAAACCCAATCTGATTATGATTGAAAGATTGGAGTCCATATTTACCCCTATATTCCTCCCTAGGGTTGAGTTATGTGGGGGGCTAGCTACTAAGGCCAAATTGTTCATAGCAGTGTTTGATCCTTTTGCTGCACATACATATTTTGATTTGTGACATGTTAATATATTGATAGAAATGGGATTCTCTACTTGGCAGAGGTAGGTCCCTTTGTCCAAATTGGGACCGTTGCTTCTAGTCAGGGTAAGGGGGATACACACTTAAGATAACCCCTGCTCACCCCCTGGGTAGCTAGGCACGACAGACATCCCAAAGGCAAGCGTTTTCAGCATTGATGAATTCTTCTATGGTTAGGAAGGTTAAAGGTGATTAATTGTAGTTGCTTTCATGTTTTGTTTTCTGGTGAACTGGGCTGTGCTGCTAGAATTGTGGTTGAGCAGTGGGAAGGCAAGGAGGAAGACTGGCACAGGTGAGTGGGAATTATTTCAGGTGTGTCCTGCAGACCGCCAGGGTCAGGGGTGTGAAGGCCTTTTTAGTGTGTTGGAAGGAACCAAGATGTCTTTAGATACTACCACTTCAGGTATTGCGGTTGAAGGAACCTTTCTGCTCTGAACTCTTCTAGAGGGGCTGTTGCTTGTGACTTACAGGCCCCTTGTCAGGTTTACAGGCCCCTCAGCAGCTCTCTCTATTCAGATTTCCTTTCTTGTGTTCTGGGCTCTCGGCTGCTGTCCACTCTCCAAGCTGCAGCTCACCTCCCCAGGTCAAAGGGCAGGTCTCCTTGAAGCAAGGAAGTCCTCAGGTATCGCTTCTGCCAGCTTTCTTCACGACCTTCTTCAGAAGAAAATAACATAAAACATCCTCATTGTTTACCATTTACAGGCTAAAGAGCAGCTATTACCACATGTGTGCATGGAAATAATGTATGTTTATACCAGTGACTATACACTGAGCCACACATGTGCCCTTGTTTAGTATCCACAAAACATCAGATTTACACCTGCAGAGTGGAAAGACCATAAAGGAAGCCATATTAATTTAGGAAAACATAATATTGCCTGAACATGCTATTGGGATGGGAATATTCCTGTGAGGTACAAGTCATGATGCCCTGTCCTGAAAACTTGACTGTGAGTAGCTGGTAATCCAGAGATTATTTAATTTTGGCCCTAGCCTTGTGGTAATGTAGTGCATAGAGGCCTATGCTGTCGCTTGACGTGATGAGGTCATGGACCTATCCTGTCACCTTGAGGGACATGTCAAGTATGCCCTCATTTTCCTGATATTGGACTACCAGCCTGCCACAGGTTTAGCATGTAGATCGATGGCGCAGCATACCATGTTTTGTGTATACATAGTCATGATCAGGCCTTTTTATATGTCACTGGAGTAACCCTTGTGCTAACATTCCAAATATATGCTGTGTGTGTTTATGTTGTGTCTTGTATGGTACATGCAATATGTACACAAGTGTGCCCGTGTAATGGAAGGCCCTGGATTCCATTTTGGAAGCCCCAAATCTGCTCCTGCGCCCAAGATGGAGGTGAGATTGTTTGCCCAGACAGTGGAAGTGTTTTGCTGACATTCCTAAAGCTGGAGGGAAGAGACGAAGACAACAAAGTGGGGACAGAGGAGACAAGACACCTTCAGAAAGTCACTGAAGCCCGTTTGCTGAGAGGAGCTGCTGATTAGTCTTCCTGTAGCACTGCCACTTGGAAGGTGGTGGTGGTGAAGGGTGAGGCTGAAGTCTCCTTTTCAGTGTGGAAAGGATCTTTTAGGTGAGCCAGCCTTTTGTATTTTCCCTGATCACTGCATGGTGTGGTTGTTGATACCCCCTGGTATAGAAAGCTCACACCTCTTTGTGCCTCTGATGTGGTTACTCCTGGATGGAGACTACCGTACTACAGGGGGCATCACTCTGCTCTGCAGCATACTCTGATGACTGCTGTGCACCCAGAGTTACAAAAACTGGAGGGGGGGGGATAGGCCCAAAGAACCAGAACCAGGTAGGGGTGTACTAAATTTAATACAAAAAGAGGAACCAGGTTCAGTTTGACATTATGCACTTATTATTTTTGAGCAACAAACAGACCACTATCTTTTCTGTTTGAATGGAATTTTTATTAAACCATTCCTTTCTTTGCAATTGTTTATATTTACCTCAGAGCTGGCATCTGTCTTACAGTCAACTTCCCAGATGACAGGGGTTATTCCCTGGACTCTTACCTTGCTGGAAGAGCTGTATCTCTGACCTTAAGTGCCTGGAAGCCAGCCGGCCTACTGAGAGAGGGAAATCTCCTGCCAACCCTGCAGGAGGTGTTGGAGTAACAGCCAGACCGAGTGCTGAGGGTCTAGCCAGGAGAATGGAGACGGCAAAGACTGATTGGTGGGCCCAATAGTATGGGCACAGTCTCTTCAGAAGTGAGGTGGCAAATGTAAATTGTGGATTGGCCGCTAACCTCTCAGCAGTGCAATAAGAACGATTGGAGGTGTCCTTGCTGGTAAAGTGAAACAACTGTGACCATGGATATCTTTGCCATCAAAGCTAAGACTTGTGCCTGTGACTGTCACCACTGCTGCGTTTACAAAGTGCTCACTGTGACTGCTAGCATGCCGCTGTGCCCCTGTCTAAATGGCTACCCATCTCGTGCTCAAGTGACCCAGAAGTGGGTCCAGTGCCTGCCCTGTGACTCCCCACCACCAGTATCTGCATTTGTCAAAGAACTCCAGGCTACCAATTGAGCTTCCCATCCTGTTAACAGCTTACCAAGATCAACTGGCTCTTCTGCAACCACCACGTCTCATCCCAGAAGTGGGAGAGATTGGAGACACTTGTGTCAAAAGGACATGGAGGCTGTGTTGTGGTGAGACTGTGTCCAAGGAGACTGGATTGAACTGAGCTCAAACATTACTGAACTAGGGTGTCTGCCTCTGAGCCTTGAATAGTGTGGGGGCTTCATAGCTGAACCCACGCTGTCGACTCATCTGTCTAACGGGGGAGCCGCCGCAGCTGATTGCCACCACCACTGGGGACACCAAGTCCCACATCCCAATGCTGGACCCTAACCTAATGTCTATTTTCCGCCCAATATGTACTGTCAACCCCTTGTTAAATCTAAGCATCTTAAGCTGTGTGACTGGGTCAGTTTGCATTGATCTGATAAGTAAGCTTGTTGCCCTGATTGTTCTAGTCTACCTCACTGAAAATGTTGTAATCCACCATTTCATAGCTCTGCTTGCAGCTCTGGTATACGCCCGTGTCATTTACAAATGGGGAAAAGGAATGCCACTAAAGGGGATGGGTAAGGGGGTTGGTAAAAAAAAATGTGCAAAAACATGCTGGAGGCAATTGTGTGCTTGACCGCTATGACAATCTGCTGGTTGAATGTGGGAGATACTCCCTCCAGCCCCAGCTGCCTTGCTCCCTCACCCCATTCATCCCCCCCCATGCAGCACAAACAAGCAAAAGCAAATCCAGGGGATGTTTAAGGAACATACTCTTCAGGCCCAGGAGCAACATACTGTGGGTAAAGCACACTCACTGTTAACAACCGCACTAGTACCCCCCGATTCTGGTCAGCAACTACAATCAACACTTGAGGATGCTTTACCTTGCAGTAAACGCTTTGCCCCATTGGCCAAGATGACAAACGACCAGGATGTTGCTAATAATTTGGAGCGTTCTTCCACGGCACCTGATGTTTCTGTTCCCATCTCCCCTGACCAGACCTCTTACACAGATTCTAGCTTAGATTTGTTTTTTTTTGGGTGGCCAATACTTGTTTTAAAAATAAATATATTTTATTAACTTTTCTGATAACAATTTACATCCATATCTGTGAATTATATAATTTTGCTAACGTTTACGTTTGTCACAACATTATATATATATCTATTAACAATAAACGTGTTAAAAACTGTTAAAGGTTATTCACCCCCCCCTCCTTGCTTTTATCTTAGATTTGAAAACTGAGGTGGGGGGTCTAAAATCCATGATTACATTACTGACCAATTCTTTGAAACAGCTTCTCGCTCTTAGCAACAAGCATGCATTTATTGGGTAATTGATCTACCCGAAACCATCTCCAGACCTTCTGCTGCTGTAACCAGATGGTGACTCCTGTGAATAAGGGTGCCGATCCCATATTCGATGATGTTCCCACTGCATGATCAGCAAATTCCCAGTCTTGTGCCTTTGTGGCCGCTTAACTACAACGGGGTAACTTCCAATACCTCGAGTACTCAAAGCTTAGGCGCTCCTACTGGGCACTTGACTCTGGATAGTTTTCCCTTTTCTTCTTCCTTTGAGGCCTATCTCGGTCATAAACCTAACAACTCCCTGTGCCCCACTAAAAGTAGACCTGCCAGTGCTGATTCCATCATGATGATCGGTGTTCCTAAGCCCAGTTTCTCCAATGAGTAGCTCGTGAGCTACTGGCTGCTCTCCAACCACCTGTAAGTAGCTCTCCTGTGTGCAGACCAACCTACTAAATTAGACACTTTTGGTTAGTTGAATTAGTCTTATAAGACAGCAAATGCATCATACAAAAACAGACATTATCCCAAACAAACTGCTCCCCATAGTTGGGGTGTTGTGAGCCTCTCATACTCTTTGACCCCAAAGCAACTATACCTGCTGCACTAATGATAACCGCAGTCCTGAGTAGCAGGCCATCTCCTCTGCATCTTTTACCTCTTCCCCACCATGATGGATCATCACCTCGGTCCTAATGATTGAAAGGAAAATAAGTTCCAATGCCCCTTTTTTAAAGGTAGACAGTCATACCCTCAAATTCCTGGGCCGCAGTCCTGATGTATCTGCTTCCTTAATGATAACCAGCATTGTCTACTTACATACTTGGCAGCAGTACCAGCTTCACTAATGAATGTCCCTAAAAAACAAAACTCATATTGCCCCCTTCTTTGGGGTATATCTCTGAAGAAGCTGTCTCTGGCCATTTGTAACATAAAAATAAGTCCCCATACAGTGCTCCCTATTCTGGGCCTTCTCTGTGACAAAATCTATGATTCTCGCTCCTTTCCTCTGTCTCCTAAACCATTACTGAGAGGCCCCAGGGAACGAGAGGATTAGAGCTCTGCATTTGAATGCAACCCTGCTTGCCTTCTACCTGCCACCCAATTGACTCAGCTTTCACACAAAAAACTGCCCCTGAATGGTTAATACTGACTTTGAGGTGCCTCTGCCTGAAAGCGAAGGGTGTGGTGGTAGTGCAGATAGTTTTAAAAAAACAGCCTTCTTACCAGCTATTAATTGATTGAGTCACTTAAAGCCAGGGCCACTGGAATTACGTGTTTCTGCATCAGCAGTGTTTTCCACATAATTATAGTTTTACTGCATTTGCTCCCTAATCTGCAGATTTGAACTAAAGAAACATGATTCTAGCTAAAACGGAACAAAAGTTATTAAAGCATGACAAAGTGTTCTGGAGAATTGGAAGGCCCTTTGCAAAGATTCACTGGTAGTCTTGTAGTTGCTTACTGCTGTATTTGGGTGTTAAACTGGTGATAATGAGGTGAAATATTTCCCCTGACAGCGTTACCTTGAGTTAAAATGACAAAATAATGAAGTAATGCTAACCACAAAATGTGGCGCATTGTGCCGCATAATTTACCTTTTCATGCTGCATAATTTAGTCAAACATGCCGCATAATGAGGTCCTCTTCTGCTGAATAATTCCAGTGGCTCTGCTTAAGGCGTCATGGTGGCAAAGATTTATTCTTTTTGAGATGTAATGTAAGGGTGTTATCAGCCGAGATCTGGAATAGGGGAGACACTTACAAAAATGTCTGTATTGGATACATATGCAGCAACCTAGCTTAGAGTATGTAAATATTGTTTCAAAATAATGACTTACATATTCACAGTGCTTTCTGCCACAGGCTGAGACCTCATAGCACTATAAACAGGGGGCCACTGGAATTATTACGCAGGAGAAGGCCAAATTATGCAGCAGGGTTGACTAAATTCTGCAGCAAGTAAAGGCGAATTATGCTGCATAATGCTGCATATTTCGTCATTAGCATTACTGCATTATTTTGCAATTTGTACACTTGTTAACACTGCCCTGGGTTTTATTGGCCCTCATAAGTACCACATTAATACCCACATATAGCAATAAGCAACAGAAAGGAGATCAGTCAACCTTTAGAAAGGGCCTTCCACTGTGAGGTAATGTGTTGCTGCATTTTTAGTAACTTTTGAACCATTTGAGCTAGTAACAAGTTTTTTTTTTTAAATCTGCAATTTATGTAGCAGACAATGGATTATGTGGCAAATGCGGGAAATCCATAACTATGCACAAAATGCCCAAACCGCACAATTGCATAATTCCAGTGGCCCTGACTATAAGTACAAAGGTCACTATTCCTCTGCACCAACTAGGGTTCAATTATGTGTTGCTTAGCTTTAACACACACAGACATCTGCAGTGATGGTAGTCACAAACTGAGGTTTCATATCCCAAAAGAGTGCAGTTATCACCAGTTAGTTTAACTTGCATTTATTATCCAATTAAGTTGTTATTGCATTATTTTATACACACCTGCGAGACTCTGAAAACATATAATTCGTAGGCTTTTCATTTTATTTTTAGCAACCTCTTTGACCCTGCCAGCACACCAGGGTCGCAACTAGACCCGTACTCCGGGGGGGCTAACACTCCCAGCCAGGGCTGGCCCTAGCACTGGCCGCACACAGTGTAAGTCTTTTTTGGCGCCCCTCCCCCATTTTCCCCTCCATGAATTACCTCACTACTGCTCACCAGCAATGCACCTCATCTCTTTATAGCCCCTTTCAGACAAACATTTCATTTTTTAATAGCGCTACTAATAGTTTACTCACACTCAGTTCTGTGATCCACATGGCACCCGTTCTTTGTAGCAGGCACATTAACCCTCTGCGCTGTGTGGGTGGTAGGAGTGCCTATGTGAGTGCACGGTGAGCGATGCGACAGTGAGAGAGTAGGGTAAAAGGAGTGACTGCTGGGTGAGTGAGGTGACCATATGATTTTGGGTGCGGATGTAAGTGCAGAGTGGGACGAATGAATGCATGGTTTGTGATGGGCTTGTTTGCATGAGATTGCAGATTGAGCAGTGAGGGGGACAGGTGAGTGAAGTATCACATGAGTGAAAGGTGAGTAGTGTGTTCGTGTGACTGCAGGGTGAAATACAGGGTGAACAGGGCAAGTGCATTGTGAGTGTAGGGTTTTCACTGTGAGTGCAGGGGGAGCGGGTAAATAATGTGAGTGCATGGTGATCACTGTGAGTGCATTGTGATCGCTGTGAGTGCAGGGTGAACGTGAAAGTAAAGGGCAAGAATGAGGAGTGAGTTGTCTGAATGCAGGGTGCATTCCCAGACACTTGAAGTAACGCAGCATGTTATTGATGGCGGCATAGGGTTTCAGATATAAGTTAAACTATTGCTTTTATGGCATTATTCAGGGATCGAGGGTGGAGGAAACAAATGATGTGCTGATTCTGCAGCAAACTTCCAGTATTATGATTAGGGTTTCCAGCTCATTATTTTGATGTCGCAGACAGTAGAAAAACTAAACAGGTGCACACTTCGAACAGCACATATAAATAGAAAGCACTTTTAATTGTGTTCCTGGCGTGGCCTGAATGATTCCCGACTGATAATTAAAGGGAATAAATACAGAAAAGTCACATTACAAATGAATACATACTTTTTATTTATAACCCTATTTAGTGTCAAGACGAGATCTTTGCAGGTCCTTTAAACAACATATGGCTGGCATTTATCTTTTGGCAACCCTACTTTATATTCCTTTTCATGAAATGCATGCTCACACTAGTAAATGTGAAATACAAATGTAAGGAATAGGGGGTTCTGGAACCAGAAAACTAACAGAGGCATACAACGGTATGTAAATATACAAATGGTCTTTAAAGACCTGTGAAAAACTCGGGTGTGCCAGAGATAAGACTCCAGACATTGCCCAGCCAAGCCGGCAGCACCACACTCACTGACATACTGATCACGGCACTCTGATCTCACTTCAAGGGTTTCAGAGTAAATGAAGACAGCCTGGAAATGCAGCAAATAAACATCGCTGAACTTCCAGGCCATCTTCATTTACATGTACTTGCAGAGACATTTGCGCCCCTCTGGGAGGCACACCCCACAGTTTGAAGACCTCTGATGTAGAGGCATTCCGAACTGATAAAGGCTTATTAACATTATTGCCGGCAATCCTGACTGATGCACTGATGAGATCACTGTTAGTCATCTTGCATATGGAGACCACTAATGTAATCTTGTCTGATATGGTCACTATTATAACACTCGTACTATTATTAGCTCAGGATGACCTTCATTGAACATAAGTAGCTATTATTACTGAAAAGTTTGGAGGCCCCTGTCCTAAGCAGACCCATTAAATGGATTGGTGTCACTACAACGCATGCTTTTACATCGCATGCCTTTACAACGCGGTTTTTACCACGCATACCATTACAACGCATAGCGCTTTGGGGTGCTGGATAGTGAATAGTTTAATTTACTATTCCAACTCCAGTCCCCGTGGACACTAGGGAAGGTTATTGGATAGTAAATTAACCTATTCCCTATCCTAGAGCGCCCCCCAGCGCAATGCGTTGTAATGGTTTGCGTGGTAAAAGTTGCGATGTAATGGTAGTGCGTTGTAAAAAATTCGTTGTAACCGTGCCACACCCCATTAAATTGGCCATGAAGAGGAAAAATATATAAAGAACAATGACACACTGGATATGTTACGTCAGGGCTTGTCATTCACTTATCCGAGATGACATTATCAGTGCCAAAACGATAGTCATCCCTGATTCCAACTTTGGCACGATATCCTTAATTCTGATTTACAAAGCTATGGTTGAGAATTTGGTGGCCTTGATGTTAGGACAAGCCCCCCCAGTCATTCCAGTATTCAATTTAAGTATCCCAGGACAGTACAGTTCCCTGGCGAGAGATACCAGAGGGTGTCTTTCAATTCCATCTCACATCTTAGTGATAATGACTGACTCAGGGGGTGGCTGTTCCACCTTCTGACCCATCAATATTGCTTATATTCAATTCTGCTCTGCCTGGCTGTCCAATGGATGCTAGGGGGTCTGACCATCCAACTCATTCCTGTTCCTCCGAGGTGTTGATCATGTCTAATACTAACTTTAATCCATTGCTTGCTTGTGAATATTCCTCTAGTGGTCCTAACAATTAGGTCCCTTTTGTGTCCAATAGTGTCATCTCAGTTGAGATGTCTGAGAATGGTGCTCAGTGCCAGACTGGCCGGAGTAGTCACTGGGCATTTACCCAGTGGGCCGCCAGGGTGGGGACCCATTTTGGACCCCAGGGAGGCAGTTTTTGTTACCGGGGGTGGTTTTGCAACATAGCTGCAATATCGGCCCATTGTAAACTGCAGCAGTGAGATGGGAGTGGTGCTCTGAACTAGCACGCCCAGGGGCCGGCCGAGGTGTTTGCCAGGGCCGGTTTCGGTTCCCAGTCCAGCCGTGATGGTGTTATACACAAGGGACCTCCATCTTCTAAGCCTAGCGAGCTGCTCTTTGTCTCCTGGAATGTGACAGAGCATAGATCCAAAGTAACCCTTCTAGACTGGAACCAATTTATGGAGGATTTTGATAAATGTCTAGTACAAGACACCTGGCCTCTAGATTCAATCCACAGGTAGGATTATCTTAGTTTTTTCATTCTTGCAATTCCTAACCAGAGGGGGTCTAGTCATCTGGGTTAGAGCCTCACTAAACTGTTGAATACGTCAACTTAACATGAATTCTCCTGACATCTTGGGTATCTAGTTGAACACTAGAAATAACCACGGAATAACCATCTTTAATGTCTATGTAGGAGGGATCAGGGACAGTATGGTTTCGCAAATGCTACAGGTTCTTGAAAACTTTCTTGAACAGCCCTCTTACCAACACTGTCTTATTGTAGTGAGACTTTAACATAACATTCGAGCCACTCGACAATGATGATGTTTATTTAACCAGGTATGAAGATTATGCTTGGGCTATTCCTTTGTTAGATATTCCACCAATAAACAGATGGACAAAAGCCACTCTACAAATAAAGGCACTTACAGTGGAACATGGCCTCAGGGCCCTTAATGGTAGAAATAAATCTGATTTAAAAGGTGTCCACACTTACAACAAGTCACATCACACAAGCCGAATTGATTATATATTAGTCGACTTAAGGCTGTAGTCATCTGTAATCGATATGATTGTTTTAGAAAGATCAGAAAGCAATCACAACCCCTTCTCTTTGACTACCCATGCCTTTTGCGAGAGCATCCCTTCAGATCTTGATCTGCCCCCTTACACCAGGGATATTACCTTGACTGCTGACAAGCGTTACCTGAAATGACATCAGGTAGCTGCTCTTCCTGATATATTATCTGTCATAGATATGGACCTTAAAACAGTCCTCCTCAAATTGAGATTGACCAGTTAGACACACCAGGCCAATTGATGGATATTCATAAGGCCCCCTTGGAGCGCATTTTAGGTAATTTCACCATCCCTGTTTCACACAACGGGAAACTTACTGATAAGAATCGATCCTGGTTTAATAAAGAATGCCGCAAACTAAATCATTCCCTAGTTACAGCCATCACATCTAAGGATCTGTCCACATTCCCTTGTAGAGGAAGACCTACAAGATGGCCATTGCTAATGCTAAATGGGACCGGGATGAACAGAGGTGGAGGGCCCTTTTGGATGTATGTTCAGCCACAGTTTCTACCAAATTCTAGAAATTAGTCGCATGTGGTGGCTCTTTAGCCATATTGGAGCCATTAAATAAAGTTGCTCCATCTGAATGGGTTGATTACTTTCACACTTTATATTCTCGTGACTCTAACACTCCAACACAGGCTACAACCGAAGTCCTTCAGCCTCCCTCCGGTGTTATGCCCATGTTTGCTATCACTGATATCATCGAGTCCCTAAACGCTGTCTCGCGGGGCCAAGTCGCAGTACCAGATGGTGTTCCAGCTGACACATTCTTATTTGATATGGAGGATTGTCCAGCTATATTTTAGCCATTGCTAATGCCATCAGTCAGAGGGGGCACCCATTCCTGAGTCTTGGAAGAGCGCAATGGTTTTACCCATCCATAAAAATGGTGACCGATCTCAACTGAGCAATTGCAGACCAATAAGCTCAATAGACTGCCTCCAAAAAGTGGTTTTGCCTCTGTCTGCTGCCAAAAATCCATGATTGGATTGTGGAACAAGATGTCCTCAGTACAAATTTGCAGGAAGGTCTCAACCAGCGACCAGGTCTTCCATTTTCAAAATTCTATTGGGAGAACCGTTGTGATTGGCCAGTCCAACCTTTACATTGCCTTTGTCAATCTAAAATTGGCTTTTGACCTGATCCCCCGTCTGCCCTTTGGAAATCCCTTGCTGATCTGGCTATACCTCCTCACATTCTATCATTACTAATCTGTTTACATGAGGACCATTATGCGCATATTAGGTGGGGGGGTATGGCAAAGTCAATTTACTGAAAGGTTAGCAGTTCGCAAAGGTGTTTGCCAGAGTTGTGTTGTGGCCCCCACATTATTCTTGTTATTTATAATTGATATTGTTCACTTCCTGTCCCACTTTGATACAGATGCTCCCTCCTTGGCACAAATCATATCTCAGATTCTCCTCTTTGCAGACAACACTTTGTTGGGCTCAGACACTTTTGACTTGCTTCAACTAGTTTGCCTTGCTCTTGGCTTGGAGATCAGCACCTCTAAAAACCAAAGCGATGTTGTTTGATCCACATAAATCGTACACGGGGAGTATAGTCCTGGGGGGGTGGGGGGGGAGTCCCCCTGGAGTGGGTTGGTTCTTTTACCTATCTTGGGGTAACAATTTCTGGGGGTATGACTCCCACATCAATAAGGCAGCCTTGAAACTTAAGCAGACCACTGGTGTGTACCTCAAGGAGTATTCAACTTCATACACCCAACCCATTACGCCAGCTTTACAAGGCCAAAGCACTGGGTTCCACCCTATACAGGGCGGAACTATGGGGATTTTCCAACCATGTAGAATTAACCATAATTGAAAATAAATTCTTTAGAAATCTTGACTATCTTCCTCCTAGCACTCCGCTCTGTTTGCTTTTAATGGACCTGGGAGTAAATAGGGTTCGGGTAAACTCCTTCTAAGCCCCCTATTTTATTGGAGATGCCTATGGACCACCCCTAAACTTGTCCACTATGTGATTTGTCTTAAGGATGTCATGAAGGCTGACCACTTCAGTAAGGTCCCCTGGTTCACGAGAATCAAGGAGGCGTTACACTGACTTGGGATGCCTGAGTTGTGGGATCAGCCGGATTCCACTCATTTCCTGTCCAAAGATTTTCTGTAAAAGCATTACTGGGCAACACTAATGGGCAATAAATCCAGAAAAGCTGCCTCCTCTAAGCTTACTAATGATTAGATTGAATTCAAGCCCACTTGTGGGTTTGAGCTCTTCTGGGATCAGGTGTCTGTTGTGCTGGACAGGAAGCTTTACTTCCAGGTCCGAGTGGGTACCCTCCCACTGAGAGTGTTCACTTCCAATTAGGCAGCTGGGGGAGCTTTGGCGTGCCCTGCTTAGATCTCTACAGTCAAGAGCATTCCGCATGTTTCTTTGTGTGTCCAGTAACCCTGGGCGGAGCTGGCAGAGCGGGACTACGTGGAGGTCCACGGAGTTAGGAACAAATTCTGTGGAACTCCGCTCCATCACCCGCCTCCAATCCCCTAATAAGAATTAGTTAAAAATTAAATAAAGGTAAAAGAAAAAAGACTTACCTTGACTGTGGCGACCCCGGGCTGCTGTCCTCCTCTTCCTCGCCGTCTCAGGGTGATCTGCGCGTGCGTGCGCACCCGTGCATGTGCCTTTCTCGCAAGGACGCCCCTGGGTGCTGCAGTCAAGGTACGCTTTTTTCTTTCACCTTTAATGGATTTTTAATTAATTCTTAATAGGCGGGGTGGAGGCGGGGGTTGGTCATCTCCGCTCCGCTGTGGAGTGTGCGGAGATTTGCCTTCTCCACATTCTCCGTGGAGTAGGCAAATCTCTGCAAACTCCGCGGGCGGAGCAGAGCGATCCGCTAGCACTTGTGTCCAGCTTACGCCTCCCCTGCCGCACCTGGCTAGCTACTATATGTATGCTGCTAGACATACGTAATTATTCCGCACCCTTGACATTTTCAGGGTGGATAGCCGCCCGGTTGTTGCCATATCTGTTGCCAAATCCTTGGCTGCTATAAGGGGCCTTAGAAGAAAGGTACCCCTGTATTTGCCTGATATCACTTGGACTATTTATCCTGGGGAAATCCTGTTGTCGTATCACATGTGCACTTCTTATTTCAAATCCGTGATTAACATTGCACTTATGTAGGAGAGTAGGGTCTGCTATTCTATGGTCACCCCAGTTTTTGCTTTTTGCTCCACTGGTTTTCGACTTAATGTGGCTGTGGGCCTGCTAATCAGACCCACAGCCTGCTGTTCACTCTCTAAATTCACATACATGTACTATAGGTACATCACCAATTTGGTACTGGACACCTTGTCAGCCCCTGTACCATGCACTATAGGTGCTCAGGGCATAGGTGCATCCAAGGCCTACCAGGGGCTGCAGCATATCTTTTGCCACCCCTGGCTGGTACTTAAATCGACACAACTGGCTGATCACTCAGCTGGGGCAAGGTAGTGTATTCACCCCTTGCTTAGATATAGTATACCTATATCTAAACCTATATCTGGACACATATATACCTATAAGTCACTCCTATGGCAGGCCTTAACAATCCTGGAGGCAGAGTGCTTGGTTTTATGTGAGATGGTGCTCTGGCATGAGCTGAGCCTGTCGATTTTGGAAAAGGGGGTGGTGATGGACAGAGTTTCTGAATGATGCAGAAAACTCTTACCAAGTCAAGAGATCATTGTTTTAATCCATCACCTGTTTTTTTAGCTCATTGCACCATCCCAGCTCAGAACCTGGCTATATGCAAAGGGAGATAGACCTGAAGTCTAAGGGCCCAGTTCACAAAGGGAAAGGTAGACCTGAAGTATGAGGGCTCAGTTCACAAAGGTAAAGTTAGACCTGAAGTCTAAGTTTAGACCTGAAGTCTAAGGGCCCAGTTCACAAAGGTAAAGTTAGACCTCAAGTCTAAGTCTACCTTTGTGAATTTGGCCCTTACACTTCAGGTCTGAATTTACCTTTGAGAATTGGGCCCTTACACTTCAGGTCTAAATGTACCCTTGAGAATTGGGCCTTTAGACCTCAAGTCTAAACTTAGACTCCAGGACTACGTTTACCTTTGTGAATTAGCTGCAGAGTGTTTTCTGCACTCCTATTGCTCCTTAGGGTTATTACCTTACCTAACATGACTGCCCCATAAAAATGTAATGACATAGTAGTGTGCAAGAGGAACACCACAAAATCATGGTGTGATAGTACTGGCTAACAGTATTGCTCTGTGAGCCGTTAGCAGTATGACTGGTAGAAGTATTGGTGAATAGAGCTTTCCGATAAGGTTTTGTCCCACATTAAAATGGTTGCTGCACAAATTGTGATGAAGTCTGAGCTTCTTTATGTTTTTTCTTCCCCATCTGCATTTATGAAGTCCAGAAAACACACCTACCCACCCTTTCCGGCAATCCAATTAATGTGCTGTGTGCTGCAGCCATAGCCTATGGGTGGCCATCCCAAAAAGCCTCCTACCAACACTCACTCCTCCCACACCAACTCACAGCCTCAGTTCACTCTCTCCAAATACACCAGCTCCTCAGTGCTTAATTTGAGCCAGTGGTTTCTGGTCCTCAGCACTGAAATGTAATCATCAACACCGGCTCAGTAGTTTCATGAGCGCCAGTAAAGGACACACTCATTTTTGGTAGGCACAGGAAGATTATGTGATTTGCCCTGAATCACAGGATGTTGATCTGATGTCGAAACCCGAACCTGGTTCCCCAGCTCTGAGGTCCGCAGCTTGGTCACAATGCCACACCCTTTCCCCACTGCCTAGTTAGTAGTTGGCTCTGTTTCAGGCAGTGTTACAGAAGAAATGGGCTAGTGCAGGCTGCCACCTGACGAGAGCCCCTACACGTATTTTTTTTTACAAATTAACCACTGCGGCTCCTCCATAACCATCTCCCCTGTCTCAAGCTAATCCCTACAGCCTCAGCTCAATCTTCCCTCCAGTAGCAGCCCCTGCAGTGCACTACCCCTATGCAGGCCAATGGGTACAGATGCTGGTCTACATTGTGGCTTCAGAAGCAGTGAAAACAAGTCTGGCCACTGGTACCCCTAACTCTTTCCTTCACAGCAGAAAGCATGAAGGGGGAGAGAATGTGGCCTATCGGCTAGGGCGGTCGACCTCGGAGCTGGGGACCCGGGTTCGAGTCTCAGCAGGGACGCTCAACATTCTGTGATTCTGGGCAAATCGCTTAATCTCCCCGTGCCTGTGTCCTTCTGTAACCTAACCAGTGCTCAGGTAAAGCGCTCTGATACCTTCGGGTCTAGTTTGCGCTATATAAAACTTCCCAAAAATATATATATATTGTTGGACTTGGCCCTTCTGGCAGGTTTTTTGGGTTCTGCGCACTTTCACTGTGTCCCAGTGGAAAGTGCGTGCGCACTCTGAGTGCGTGGAGTAAGGTTGGCCTGCCCTCCCATAGGAATGCATGGGGAATGTCTGTGTCCCTGGTAGTTCCTGATGCGTGGGGTGTACAGGCTCGAGTCTGGTATGTGCGGACTTGTGTGATTGAATGCTGCGAAATGATGTATGCGGCGTGTATGTGTCTAGTGTGGAAGTGCCACTTCTAGACATGGCTGTGCGTGTGCTGTAAAGGTGCTGGCGTGTGATTGGCTGGGGCTGGCTGGTGAGCCTGGCTCCAGGAGTCTGGATGGGTCTGCCCGGTGGTGAGTGTGGAGATTAGCATGCTGATGGCTGGGGAGGAGTGCACCCGGGTCCTGAATAGGGCTGGGCTTTCCCCACACAATGCTGGCTCCGCCCCCTGTGGTGCGTCTAATGACCCTAACCCTGCCAGTGAATAGAGTGAGGGGCTGAGCACATCAAGGGTGCTCCCAGACCAGCTGCAACTGGTTCTTCCCCCACCCTACCCACAGACAAAGTAATCTACAGTATAAGAAGGGGCTGTGTCCCCTTACAATTTGTTCTCTTCCAGGATCCTTTTGCTGAGGGGGGCTGTTGCTGTTGGGTGCCAGGAGGACCGCCACTTGGACTGCCTACCTGCCTGGAGGCCCAGTGAGCTGGCTCTGGGCCCAGCCTTGCCCCCCTGCCTGCCTCCAAAACTTTGCTGGACTTGTGGGCCTCTAAGCGCCTGTGAGCGCTTTATTTGTACCCTAGCGCTGGGGAGAGCTTTATTCTTGCTGCTAGCGCTTGGGAGCGCTTTATTTGCCTTCTGAGCGCCTGGGGGCCCTTTATTCACTTTGGCCGGTGCCCACCCAGCATTGGACCCGTTTTTGCAGATTTCGTACCCCTGGCAGGTGCCCACCCCGCCAGGGACCTGGTGCCGTTTTTTGGGGCCCCGATCGAGTGCCCACCTCGATTTAATATTTATGTAAAAGGAGCCGGTGCCCACCGGGCATTTGCCCTGGATCGTGCCACCAGCTGCTGTCCTCCCCGCCGGGCCTCCGCGCTGCCTGCGACGACCCGGAAGCCGAAGGGGCGACCCGGAAGTCCCGCCCCCGCAGCACGAGGAGAGGAGCAGGGCGGTGGAGAGAGCAGGCGGGGCTTCGGTGTCGCAGGAGAGCCCCGCGCCGCCACAAAGAAGAAACCGGTGTTTCCCCCCATCGGGGCTCCCGTGAAAGGAGGGAGAGCCCCGCAGCCCAGGAGCCAAGAGGAGACACCACCGAGGGGAGACGCCGCCTACTACCGGTGAGTGCGGGCATCCCCGCGGGTCCCTCCTCAGCCCCGTGAAAGGCTCTTGGGCCTTATGGTATACAGAGCCCTTGTCAGAGTCCCCAGGAGGGGGACTCCAACGACGGCGCATTGGTGCTGAGACCCACGAGAGGCTTACGGCGCCACATTTGTATTTACGAGCCTGCGCGGCTTGAGGCGGCATTTCTCTTGTCTTAGAGTCCCCAGGGGGGGACTCCAACGACGGCCCATTTGTTTAGTTAGAGCTTGAAGGGCTCTGGGGGCATTTGTTCAGAAGCCCACGAGGGCTCCTGGGGCCATTGTCGTTTTTGAGTCCCTAGGAGGGGGACTCCAGCCAAACAGGCAGCAGTTGTTTTCAGAGCCCAGAGAGGCTCGGGGCATTGCTTGTTTTTGAGCCCAGCAAGACTCTAACAACGGCCGCAGTTTGTGTTCGAGCCTGAAAGGCTCTTGGCGGCATTTCTTTACTTGGAGCCCAGAGAGGCTCCAGGCATTCCTTAAGTTGCAAGCCCAGAGAGGCTCGTGGGGGCATTTAATTCTTCAGAGCCTGAGAGGCTCAGGGGGCATTGTATTTGTTTAGGGCCACAAGGCTCCAGCGTTGGCCCCAGTGTCTCCACAGTTGCCCAGCACTTCGTGGGCAGCTGCTACGTTTAGGCTCCCCCTGATTTTGGGATACAGGGCGTCCTAGCCCCCACAAGGCCAGTTGGGCTATGGACAGTCACAGGTGGTGACTTATGTGAGTTTTGCGCAATTGTTCTTTCCCTGCACCTCTGAATGTGTTTTAATGCGTCATGTGCAATGTTCTTACACCGCTGAATATATGTTATGCATCATGTGTTTTCCTTCCCTACACCTCTGAATGTGTTGGGATGCATCATGCGTAATGTGCCTATGCCCCTACAGGTATTGTGATACTTAGGTAGTTGTTTTTTCTCCTAGTGCAGGTGTTGCTAGTGAGGTCCTGGTTCCCTGCGCAATATTCTCCTAAGGTGGTTAGGGTTGCGTAGGTGGTACTTACCTGTTACCAGTAGTTACTGGTTGTGAGCTACATTTTCTAATTTGTGCTACAGTGATTTTACATTCTATGTGCTATGTTCTAAGTGATATTCTAAGTGCTAGTTCTAAAAGTGCTGATTCCTGAGAGTGGTCCAGGTGGCCCTGTCTTGTACATATCCCCAGTAAATTCTGCCCGTGCCTGTTGGCACATTGTAAAGTGTGTGTTTTTATCTAATGTTTTTGGGTGTAATACAAAGGCTATTTTTATATATAACCTTGTGTGGAGTTTCCTTTGTGGTGGGCCTTGGGTGTTGTTGCTGGGGTGCGTGCGCAAACACTTAACTCACAATGCCTCCAAGTTTAGCCTTACTGCTCGTGCTACGTTACCAAGGGGGTGAGCAGGGGTTATCTTGGCGTGTAACTCCCTTGCCCTGACGTGGAAGTGGTGGTCTCTGACTGACTTTGGCGCAAGCCCTGGCCAGCCAGGGATCCCATTTCTAACATATATGAAGGCCAACAAGGCTCAAGTTCACTACCAACTAGTACATCTACAACCTGTGCCCACCCTCATCATATCTTAGCCTGCTACTCCCACTCAGCTCTCACACCAGCCCGCAGCCTCAGATGCAGTGCTTCACCCTTAGCCTGTGCTGCTTGCTCCCCATCCAGCAGCTTTCGCTTGCTTTCCCCTGCCAGACTACAGGACCACCCCCTGCTGGCTCACCCCCTCAGACTAAGACTGATCTCACCTCACACCAGCCCCCACAGCCTCACCCCAATCTCTCTTCCCATTCCACCCCACAGTCTCTGTACACTCTTCTCTCTGGCACCACCCTGTGGTTACAGATGGAACTGAAAGGCAACAAGTACAATGGGAAGAGCAGATACTCTGTGGGTGCATTTGTAGATATATGTGCATGTTTACAAGTGTTGAGTAATTTAATGTGTGCTGTGTGAAAGGTGTGCCCATGGGGTGACAGTGAGTGGTGTGAATGCGTGGTTAGCGTTGTGAGTGCGTTGTGGAAGGTGTGCCTAAATGAGTGCAAGGTAAGTGGGGTGCCCATGTGGCAGCAGGGTATCCAATATGTACATGGAAAGGGAGGGTGAGCTGTGTGAGTGATGGGTGAACGGAGTGCCCTGTGAGTTAGATGAGTGGTGAACCTGTGTAAGGTGAGAAGTGGGATTTCTGTGAATTCAGGATAGTGTATCCCTGGACGCTCTAAATAACTCACCATGTCATTGACGATTGGCAAGTGAAGTGTCAGGTGTAATTTAAACTAGGATTATTGTGACATCAATAAGTAACTTGAGTGGAAAAAATAAATCATCAGTTGATAATGCAACAAAATGCCACCAAACATGAGACACCACCCCAACAAACATAGGGTATCATCCCACTAAACATAGGGTATCATCCCACTAAACATGGGGCATCATCCCACCAAACATGGGGCATCATACCACCAAAGAAGAGACGTCATCCTACCAAACATGAGGCATCATTCCACCAAAGAAGAGACGTCATCCCACCAAACATGGGACATCATCCCACCACATCTTGAAGTGGCTGTGGAAAGATAGATGGTGGCTGTGTGCCCCTCTACTCCCAAAGTTCAGCCCAGATCACTTGGAAGCCTCCAAAAGGGAAAAAAATCAATCGAGTTTCAGATTGGAAAAGTGGTTGGATGTCAGAATATCAAAAATATTGTTTGCCATATTGTTGCTTAAACATCTTTAACAAAAATGTATTGCTGCACTGGGTGGTGATTTTTTATTATTTATTTATTTATTTAATTTTTTAGCTTGTAAAGCGCGTCAGCTACCCAAAAAGGGTTTCCCGGCGCTAAAATGAAGGCTGGCGTAGTGTACGGTAAGAGGAAAATTATTGGTTAAATAACCAAGTCTTAACTGCCTTCCGGAAACGGTTGAGACAGCGTTCTGCACGAATTACCAGAGGGAGGGAGTTCCAGAGCCTAGGGCCCATAAAGGCGAAGGCTCTATTAACTCTAAAGGGGCAATAGTATTTAAACAATATTTAGAGCATAATATTTTTATCAGTCGATATTTAGGCCATGTTATCCTGGCACTATACTTTATAAGGACAGAAGAAATAAAACGAACATAAATTGACAACCTTGAAGCATTTGACTGTAGATGGTTTCCCTGATAGAACAGGGAAACTAGTTTATGCCATAGCATTACTAGCACACAGACAAAATAAAACAATATATGTTTCTTTTCCTGGCTTCTTGATGGATTGAATAAGGAATTACAGATGCTAACAGTGTGGACCAAAACCTTTTGTTTTAACAAGTTCATGTTTCCGTGTCAGAACAAAGGGTACATTGTGCTATAAACTTGGTCTCTGGAATTATGAGATTGTGCTACTGCAGTGAATTTCGCATGATTATAGATTTGCCACATTTGCCACACAATCCATCATCTGCTGCATAATTTGCAGATTTTAACAACAACAAAAAAATATGTTTCTAGCTCAAACCATTTGCGGCCCATGCAGATAAGCACGTTGCAGCGGTAATTGGTTTTATTTATTTATTTATTTTATTTTCCCTACTCCGTCGTTTGTCACTTTCACTTCCGCCCACCCTGCCCCACCACACCATGCGTACCTGCATGGGCCGCGACTGGCTCAAATGGTTTAAAAGTTCATAAAAACGCAGCGGCATGTGTTGCAGTGCAGTCGAAGGCTCATTTGAAATGTTGACTCGTCACGTTTCTGTAGCTTATTTTTTTTTGGTGGGGGGTGTTAAACTGTGGATGTACGTTGTTACAACGCATGCTTTTACCACGCAGGTTTTTCAACGCAAGTCGTTACAACGACTTGCGTTGGGGGGTGCTGGATAGTGAATAGTTTAATTTACTATTCCAACTCCAGTCCCCGTGGATAGTAGGGAAGGTGTTGGATAGTAAATTAAACTATTACCTATCCTAGAGCGCCCCCCAGCGCAATTCGTTGTAATGACTTGCGTTGAAAAACCTGCGTTGTAAAGGCACTGCGTGGTAAAAGTTGCATCGTAAAGGATGTTTCCCTTAAACTGGTACTAATGACTTGCAATTAATGCACAGATAGTAATAATAAGTACAAAAATGACAAAATAATGAAGTATTACTCTCCCAAAATGTTCCGCATAATGCCTCATAATTTGTCTTTTCTCACCCAATTTACTCATCCCTGCTGCTTAATTCGGCCCTCCCCTGCCTCATAATTCCAGTGGTTCTGGCTATAAGGGGACGCTTCTTCATTGGGTTGAATCTGATACTGACATGCTCTGTATTTAAAATGCACTGTACATCACTAGCATGTTGAGACCACAAAGAGTAAGGGACTTGTACTAATGCGTCAGGAGTATTTAGTAGTGATATTGATACATCAATATTGATAAATTCGCAGACTGATCGTTTTCGCCCAAGGTAGTCACTTTAATTTTCAATTGGCACATCCAGACAGGCACTGTTACTACTACATTATACATGATAGTTCAGTTTATGCCAAAGGTCTCTCCCCAGAAGATTTGTGAAGAAAGCGGGATTCAAAAGGAAAGTAATTCATAAGTAAGAGGGTGAGGAACAAGTGCATTTGAAATGCCTACTCTATCACTAACTTTGCCTGAGAGTGGAATAGAGGAAGACTCTGGAGTTTCTGTGTGTGTTTATATATATATATAGATGTGATAAAAAAACGCAAAGCATTCAAATTTGAGCGTGACCGCCTTGACTATCTGAACGGCCACATTTTTACGTACGCAAAAAAGTACGAAAATGTGAAAGCTCGGGCAAGAAAAGTACGGCAGGCAAACGAGGGCAGTAAAACTATCTCAATTTCTTCAACGGACGCAAGCCTAACGTCTGGTAGTGAGGCGGAAAACGAGGTGGCAGGACCCTCCACGGTAGGGTTAACAAAACTGTCTCTGGCGCAGGAAGTGAGTTGTCTGTGTCAAGACCGGCGAGACACTTTAAGACCAAGAGGCCTAGGAAAGACACAGGCAAACAAAACCGGGCAAACCAAAAACGCTATGCAAGAAGGAAATGTCGCAAGCGCAAAGCAGCCCAATGCAAATCAGCCAGCTAGAGGCCGATGGAACAGATCGAAACGCAAAGAAAATCTGAATTGAGATCCAAATCCATCGTCAATCTCTCGAGCACCACTCTTTCTGCCAATGATGAAATGATACTGAATTTAGGATTATCTTACTGTCCACCATCGAACTTCAATTATGTGGACGTTAGAATGGACACGTACCGTTTCGTACGCAAATTAAAACTAAATAAATTGTTTGCTCTCCAACCAAAGAAAGGAAAAAAACAGGCAGAGACACAAAAAAGTCCCTCTTTATTGGAAGCCGGGGATCGTGGCACTTTCGATGAGATCTGGAGTTTACAACAGGAAGTTGAACCTTCACTGGATTTGCCTTTGGTGACCTCAAGGGAAGACCAGGGTATGAGTAATACTCCTTTCAAACCAAAGTCAACTTTCCAACCTGTGTTAACCCATGATAACATAGATGTTTATCATGACTTGGTTGTGAAGGAACTCAAACAGCTATATACATTGACCAACAAAAAATACAAAATGGCTAACAACAAGAACCAATGTTACCTAAGTCTAATCAAAAAATTGGAATTAGACAAAAATATAATCATCCGCCAAGCGGATAAAGGTGGGAACATTGTTTTATGGCCTCGCGATCTATATGTAGCGGAAGCAGAAAGTCAACTTTCCGATGGCACTTGCTACAAAAAGAGTAACTTGACAACTTTGAAAGCAACTTGGCAAGATCAAAACCAGAAACTCATGGCGTGGAGAAGTGCCAAACTAATTTCCAACGATGAATACAAATTCATGAAGAAAGATTTCCCGGTTATTCCAACATTTTATTTAATACCTAAAATACACAAAGATTTAAATAAACCACCGGGCCGGGCCGGCCGATTATATCGGCGATCAACAGTTCTACAGAGAACATTTCAAAATATATTGATTTTTTCCTCCAGGAGTGGTAAAAGGTCTTCCATCATTTGTGCAGGACACTTCTGATTTTATCAAAAAAGTGAATAATGCAGTTTGGAACACTGATTGTTTATTGATAACTCTAGATGTATCTTCCCTTTATACATCAATTAAACATGCTGATAGTATAAAGGCTGTGGAATTCTACTTAAATAAGAGACCTATGAACTTTTCTTCGCACAATAGAATGTTACTATCTATGATTCAAGTGTGCCTGGAACAAAACTATTTCCTCTTTAATAACCAGATTTACCAGCAGGTTAGAGGGGTAGCTATGGGGTCTTGCTTCTCCCCGAGTCTAGCATGTCTTCACATGGGACTCTGGGAGGAGCAGACCCTTGGAGGCATTCATGAGACAATAATGCAGGAACATGTTCCACTCTACCTGAGATATATCGATGATATATTTTTGGTGTGGCGAGGTACATCTTTAGAAGCCAACAACTTTGTGAATGCATTGAATGATGACAGCCTAAACTTGAGATTCACCTCACATATTGATGCCAGATCTGTGTTCTTTTTGGACACTGAAGTTTATGTTTCAGATTTGGGCCTACACACTAAACTACACAGAAAGCCCACGGCAGGAAACACGGTGCTGCATGCATCCAGCCAGCATCCTCAGCACCTTATCAACAGCATCCCCTTTGGGGAGATGCTGCGGATAAGGCGTATTTGCAGCAATGACCAAGATTGTCATAAGGCTCAGGAGGAGAGTAAAGCTCGTGTTCCGTCTCATGGATATTCTGCTAAGACTGTCCAGCGGGCAATTAACAGATCTTTGTCAGTAACAAGAGAGGAAAGTTTAGCAGGTAAAAACAAACCTAGATTTCCACCACTGGAGGACACTAAAATTCAACCCAGGATTATTACCACATACAATAAACAACACAAGGAAATTCGGCGGATTTTCTATAAAAATTGGAATTTAATTACCGGGGATCCGGTTATTGGGAAATTCATTTCCAACAAGCCTGACATCACATATAGGAAATCCCAATCTATGTCAAATCGACTAGTGAGCAATGTTTTAGAGAGACCGATTTCCGATACCTGGGGCGCTCTGAGCGGAGGCTTCAAGAAGTGTTCTGTCTGCAAAGCTTGCAGACATGGCTGCAATAAAACTCAGTATACTGTGCCTTTTAAAAGTTGTCCTGTCAAAATTAAAAAACGCATGTCGTGCAGGACTGAATTCGCAGTCTATGTGCTGCAGTGTCCGTGTGAACTCAGGTATGTGGGTAGCACCCGCTTGCCCGTCCACAAACGGATACTGCAGCACATTAGGGCCATCGTGGGAAAAGACCAAGCCTACCCGGTGGCCCGCCATTTTGAGACACAGCATAATAGTGATCTCTCAGTCCTGCAATATTATGCCATCGACTGCGTTCTGCCACTCAAAAGAGGAGGAGATAGAGATGCTAAGCTCCGGCTTTTAGAAACTAGATATATTATTGAATTGGACTGTAAGACACCGCGAGGTCTCAACGCGAGTGAAGATTTATATACCTGCCTGTAACATTATCATATCAAGGGTATCATTCTAGCAGTCATAATCTATCATGTTTACAGCTTATCTCTAGTTTCATGGATGCACAATGAACTTTATTTTGTTTTGCATCAAAATTTGAACGTAATGGCCTATATGAAGTTGGGTCGAGGGTGTAGATGAAATGAATTAACAACTGTAATACCTCCCTGCATATCCTTTCATGAGCTATAACAAAAGGTTTTAAGATGTATAGTACACATTTTTTGCACCATTTAAGCACTTTATTGGTAGGATTAAACATGAGGATGTATACTTATTTGGAGCTTAGATCATTTTTACCCTATATGAGTTCGTGTTTTCATATTGGTCTCCCCCCCTTGTTTTCTGATTTAGAACAAGATGTTTTTAATGACTATTTATTGAAACTTTTTGTACAGAACTGTATTGTTATTACAAAATTGATGTACAGTATATGTAAATAGAGAGGTTAGCCTTAGAAACAATCTCCCTCGAAGAGGAAGCAATGTTATCACAAAAAAAGACACCATGTCATTTACTTATGTGTTTTATGAAATCAGCAAATGTCAACACATTGCAGATCAGTAGAAACACGTTGCTCGTCTTTACGAACTGTAAGGTTGAGATTGAAGCTAACCTAACTTCTAGTATTTTTAATACTACTGTTGTGTATTTTGCACCATATATATTTTGTATTTAACTAAATGACCAATTGCTAACACTGGGCACCATGCCATCAAAGTTTGAAGCAAGTCGACAAATAGACTGACTATTAAAGGGTTAAGTGAGGGACGGCCAGAAACATCTAGCGCCACCCCTGGTTGTACAGGCTCAATAAGTACCCTCATCACTTTCATGCAATGTATCATGTGATCAAGCCTCTGGCTAGAGGCGAAACGCGTCATGCGGGCTTGCTGGGTGTTATTCTACTTGACGGAATAAACCACTGAATTTGCACGAAATCTGGGTCTGTCTTATCCGTTTTTGCAGTACAAGAGGTGTGACTGGGAGGCGACAGCGTCAACAGAGTATAAGCAATATATATATATATATGTACTCGAACAGTCAGTCCTGAACTTCCAGATAACTGGCGACCAGAGACTAGAGAGCAAACGAATCCCAAAGTTGAGGCAAAAAAGATTTATTCAGACAAATTCAGCAGCGCAGCGGACTGACGCGTTTCGGGAGGATGCCCTTGATCACAATAGAAATGTACCCAAAATTCCTTGTTTTTCAATGCGTTTGTGCACACCATGTGATGAATAAACATAAATGAAATACTACATGGTAAGTCCCAATGCAGAAGCGGGTTATTTTAAATTGAATATTACCAGTTGACAAAGTCATAAAGAAATTCAATATATATTCTGAATAAATTCTTAAACAGTTAGTAGTGTCCCTGCATAAATGCAAGCAAAATAATCAATTGAACATAGTCGGTACAGTACTCATAACAAGTGCATTGATGTAAACTGATACACATGTGCAATTTGTCGCAATATGTGCAATTGTCGCAATAGTAAACATTTAAGTAAGTGCAAAAGTCTATAAATTAAGTTAAAAGTAATAATGTATATACCTAAAACCATCAAATTGTTTAATCTAAAAACTGTCCGTTGGGAAGTGCTAATCTTACGCAATGTAAACATGACAATTGTGCAACATACGCAAATAAATAGAGTACTGATAAGACTAAGAACCTGCTGTTAATAAAAAACAACAAGTTAAAAAACCTGTATAATGATGCGGGGACATCAAACATTGATGGCAACCCCTCTTGCAGTATGAATGTTGGGCCTACCCTTGGCAAATACAAATGTAAAAAAAGTGCCCATAATAACCCTGTAGTGTGATGCATATTCCTGATATAGTGGGATTTAATAATCCATATCTACATCTAAAAAAGGTCAAATAAAATGTTGGGTGACGGAAAAGCCAACTCAAATGTCAAACATTCAAGTTGCAGAATCAAAGATCAGTACATTTCATTTCAGTGTGGGAGGGCGGCCTCAATTAGATCCTGTTCTCATCCAATATGATACATGTTAATGTGAAGCAGCAGGCAAACTGCTATAAAGTTGGAATAGGACCTTTATAAAAAATGATAAAGGTCTCCGTGGTATTTAAACCATTGGGTACCTTCGTGTCCAGTTCTAGAATCATTCTCGACTCTAATTGCCGTAGCATTTTGTCTCTATCTCCTCCCCTGCGTGGTTTGGGGACCGAGGTCAGGGTAGCTGTGACACTGTAAGTTGTTACTGTGTACACTTTTGAAGTGTCTCGCGACAGGATAAGAGCTGTCATTATTTACAATCGCACGAAGATGCTGCAATATTCTGGCATGCACCTGAAGCCTGGTGCTGCCAACATATCTCAGGCCGCAGGTGCACGCCAGAACATAAACAGCATACTCCGTCTTGCAACTGTAATTGCCCTTAATTGGCAATGGGACTGGACTGAAGGGAGTGGTATATGTGCTGGTATTCACCCCAAATCTACATGCCCTGCAACTTGTACACTTGAAGAACCCCCGCCGGGGTGGAAGCCAAGATTTCTTTTTTAGCAGTTCAGGGAAGGAATTGGATACATGGGTACGTAATGAGGGTCCCCTCTTAAATGTAATGTTGGGATTGTTAGGCAGTTGTGGAGCTAAAACCCCATCAGTCATCGGTATGGGCCAGCTTTTGGTCAAAATTGACCTGATTTTTCTGTCCTGGCAACTGTATGACGTAATGAACCTGACAATCGACTATATATATATTCCCCAAAAAAGCATCAGATGCGTTCCCCTGTTACCGGAGCTTCTGGCCCTTCAGGGTGGCCTCATAAACATGGGCACAGGGCAGCCCACCATCACCTTCCTGGCAAAACAAACAAGGTGAGGCCCAATACAGTAGAAACTGGATTTATTTCCAAAGTCTCAAAAGTGCCTGCTTCCATGCGTCTAACGTTTCGGCGTCATGCCTTGCTCACAGACTGGATCACAAGGACCCAGGTGCGCTCGAGCCGGATTTAACACGGTGCACCACATGACTGTAATGATGAACTACTGCTCCCAAAGTGCATTGTGTGTGATATATGTATTCGGAGCAGTGTAGGCAAGAAGTGACGCGTGATTATAAACGTTCTGCCAAAGTGGGCGTGTCATGTAGTGCATTCAGGTATTTAAAGTTCTGTTATTTCAATACCCTTCGTGGGTTACCTCCCATTGTGCTTCTGATACTTTCATCCTTTAGTAGGTTCACATAAACACTGGGTAAGTAAACTGCCTTCTGTTTCGCAACCAATAGTCCCACGTTGCTCTCCTGGCACTTACTTGGCTTGTCAGTGCCTGAGACTCACAGTTATCGGCGAGGGGGCTTTCCGTGACCCAGGCAGCCCACTTGGCTGGAGGATATTTCATGCGCTGCGAGTGCGGCGTAAGACTATTTCAGCTGTGCCTCATTTGATGCCAGAGATCAAGGGCACGATGGCCCGAAACATGTTTGGTGAACCTGGGGTGTGGAGGCAACGTCTGGTTCCCTGCTACTTACCGAATAAAGAAAGTGACAAACACGGCTGAGTGCGGCTTCTCAATTCAGGGTTCTTTGCGTTTGGATATTGTTGCGGCCCAGCCCGGGTCGCGAGAAGCCCCGCTGCGGAAGAGCAGCTCCATTAGTGCAATGACCTTTGAAGTGCTTAACGGAACAGCGTGAACCGGTTTTGGTGAGCGACACAAGCAGGGACCCAGCCGTGCTTTCTACATGCACAAACTACTTGAGTTTTCACACAAGGAGAGACATTGCTGCATTTCATTATGGCTGAAGAATTTTTAGAACTACAGAGACCAGAATGCAAATGTGACACGCCCACTGGGCCGGAGGATATTTCATGCGCTGCGAGTGAGGGTAAGACTATTGCAGCGGTGCCTCTTTTGATGCCAGAGATCAAGGGCATGATGGCCCGAAACATGTTTGGTGAACCTGGGGTGTGGAGGCAACGTCTGGTTCCCTGCTACTTACCAAATAAAGAAGGTGACAAACACAGCTGTGTACGGCTTCTCAATTCAGGGTTCTTTGTGTTTGGATATATATATATATATATATATATATATATATATATATATATATATATATATATATATATATATATATATATATATATAACACAGTGACGGTAGCCACTCTGCAGTTATAGTTAGGATTCCCAGAGGTAGGAATTCGTCAGATTTTTGCTTGCTAATAACTGTCACGGTTTGATGAATCTCCACGAAACTTAGCAGACCTATTCTTTTTTCTACATTGGCAGCCAACACAAAGTTTTGTGATGATTAGTTAAGACGGTGCAAAAAAAAAACGATGGGTCCCAAAACAGGTTTATCCACCTATGTTTTTTCCATAGACTTTTTAGACAGGGGTAGCGACAAAATGACTGAACAGATAAATCTGGCATGAATATAGATTATGGGGTGGGAAGGGTCTTTTTTGTTATGTGATCTGAATTTTTTCACTTGTTTTTCAGTAATAAGGCACAATAACTTAGTGATATATTGGGCCGCGGTATACTGTGGTACCTTGGCGGTATACCACGGTACATGTGAATGAAGACACCCAGTATTATTGGTTAATCTAACCCCTTGAAAAATAAAAAGGCAGCTATATTGGTTAGACCACACTGTGTTTGTACTGTGTTTCAATGGGAAATCTACTTCATTATTCTTTTTGGAATGTATAGGAAAAAAAAGATGAGTCAGTTTCAGGGGTGTGGACGTCTTTTAAAAATCTACTTGCCTAAAGGGCAACATTGTTCAGAAATCTGCTTGCCCTTCTAGAGAAATCCACTTGTCCTACTTAATAACTAAATCTTACATGAACCACAACAGACAAGTTCAAAACTTTTTATAGTAGCAAAAACATGTCAGTTCGGACAGATTGAGGTGATCTTGGGCGTGAAATGGTGCAATTTAGTATGTTTTAATATATTTGTTCAAGTTCTCTCATTTTAATCCCTATACCCTGATACAAAGCTCCTACTGCCAGTAAACTGCTGGAACGGAGCTACATTTTTAGAATTGGAATTTTTGATACAAAGGTAACACAGATATGTGCAGAATCTGAGTTTACCCACTTTCATAAAGGAGGAGGATCAGAACCTGGGACAAATAAATTACAAATAATCTCTGCATATGGTGCATTTACCCCCCCCCCCTTAAAAATCGCCACTCAACAGCAAATTACACCTATAACTCTTGCAAGGTCACAATCACGAGGCACCTAAATCACATTTTTAACACACACTTTTTGCAATTGATAGATAATGTTCCTTCTTTTCCCTTTCCTGCCCATATTCTCGAGTTCTGGCTCCCTCACTTACATACTAATTTTTTTCATATTTTTGCTGATATCTTCTGTCTACTTTATCTACCTTTTCATTTTTATCTCAGGTTTTTCCCTCCTCTGGTCTCTTCTTGCTTTTCCAGCTCTCTCAGCTTGTTCTCTCCTTCCTGTTGAAGTGATGATGGGATATGAATTCGATAATCACATATATTGGCCTAATATATACAATATAACCGTAGAACTGTATGATTAGCATTGTATCGTTTCGTTGTATTAGTGAAGTGTAAGATAATTCACGCTAGCTTACCCAGGCCTATTGATATGACCGAAACCCTTCTGTTTCGTTTCCCTATGTGGAGTAGTGTGGCTCACTGGTTAGAGGCGGCAGGCCCGAGAGCAAAAGTCGGCCCGGGACCAGGGTTCAATTCCCGACGCGGCAGGGTCGTGGACCTTGGTCAGCGGACTCGATAATTCTCGCATCGGTGCTTACTCTAATCAGGGGTTCCACTCGGCAACTCTGGGCATTAGCTTGCCTAATCTCCACAACGGCCCCACCAATTCCGGGGATGCCTGGCTCCACCTTGGGGACTCCCAGCAAGGGACCATCCCACAGGGAAAGCCAGGACGGGTTCCCCAGAGTTATACAGCGCCAGGAGACCTATGGACGGGTAGCAGTGCGCTTTACAAGCTCAAAAACATTTACATTTACATTTATGTGCAAATACTGTTTCCCTGAAATCACGTGATTAAGCTTTCTGCATGAAACCATGATGGCTGGCTTAGCTGTCTGCTTCACTTGCTAACTTGTAGATCAGGGAAACTCAAGGTCACACCTGCCCTTCTTGTGGGATGCGCACATTCTAGCAGAGCCCGTTCCTGTACTCCCTGGGCTACAGATAGACAGGGAGGCACCTTACTGACCTGCCCCCGGAATAGCTTAGGCCTAGGCTACTTGCAATCCATTGTGCCTTATATGGGTATTCGTGCTGGCTCACTGACAAGTTGTATCTTTCCTAGTAAGGCGACTTCGTGGAGTGTGTAAAACGTATATATGCCTTGTATCATCTGTATGTATTCAGTCTCCTCTGCGCACCTCCGAGGGTCGTGTAGACTGAGGCTCCCCTGTCAGGGCTTGTATTTGTTGAATAAACGATTGAACTTTCTCCATTGCCGACTGAATTCTTATTAACAATATTGGTAAATGGGCTTTGGTGAGTATGGTCCATTCGAATTATTTTGAATCCTTCAGTGGGCGACTCCGCCGGGACTCTGCGATAGGGTCGTCCCCTCCTGTAAACAGGAGTGAAGGGACAAGGAGGAGTTCTGGCCGAGTGGGTGGACGGAAAGAAGATCCTAATTTGAAACACCCGTTTGTGGTACGAAAACAAACAACTCCACTCTCGAGCCCAGTATCCCTCTCAGCTGCTGAAGACCCTACGTCGGAGTCCTACGGGCTTAACCCGAGAGAAGAACAGACTGTGTCGGCAGTGGAGAATTCGCAATCAACCTGAGTGCACCAGGTGAGTGACTTTGTGATTGGATTGGATAAGGAACACTCGGAGAAAGTGTTTTTCTTTGGTAACAGTTAACTGTTTTTGACGGTGGCCGGGGAAGCCGGACCACGAGGGAATCTGGGGGTCTGACGTTGCAGCGAAGTGGCTGTGCGGGTAGATACCTCACGGACTTGTTTTATGAAATTTTGAGACGACACCTGGTGCCTTAGCGGAGTACGGAGTTACTCGCTCGGCCGAATCCCCTTCGGGAAAGCCCTGGGTAAGCTAGGGTTCTGGCGCTGCGTGCCCAGATGCCCAGCCCAACCAGAACAGGACCATGGGATGGCCTGTAACGGGGTTCGCAGTTCGCCTGCCAGGTGATCGCAGAACAGTCTGGTGACTGTTCCTTTCGTTGTGGAATTTTGTTGGTCCGGAATTCTTTTGAATCGATTCCCCGAACAGGAGTCGACGGGCTCTGTTCGTTTCGTTTTGAAGACGTCATTTGTATTGACTGGGGGTTATTGCCTTGCACTGTTTTACAGCACTTTATGGTAACGATTGGAAGAAAGTGAGAGAAAATGAATATGAATGGGTTTTGATGTTTGTGAATAGAATTGTGTGATTATTATCATAATGTCTTGTTTTAGCAAAATATGTTTCGGGTGCTGCTGCCAGCGAGGTGCACGGCTGGAAGAAAGTCAGCCTGCCCCTCCCGAGGGCAGTCCCAGTTTTGATATGTACGTCAAACATGGTCTGCAGCCAATTTTATTTAATACCCTTTGGCACAAATATACCAAAGATAATTCTGATTTACAATGGCCTCTTACGGGGTCTTTTGATGAGAAAAAGATTAATTATATACAAAACAAATTGTTCATGAAGAAAAGCCGTCAGTCGATGTTTGATTCCTTGAACCTATGGTTGAAGGAAGCAAAAAGACGACGGATTAGAGAAGGGAAGTTGGGAAAGATTAAATCAGGACAGACAGACACTCAGAAGGCCGTGGCATGCGATGAGGGGAAGGTAGAAGAAAACATTGAACGGATGGATAGACAGTTTCGTTTAGAAATAGACAAAAGTTATGTGGCTCGACCAGAGACAGGAGACGAGTTAAAAGATTTATTGGAAGCCTGACCACCTCCCCCTTATGCCCCGCAGGGCTTGTATCCAGCTGTGCCCTTGGAACGAGCTGATCAATTGGGAGCTGCATCGGCCGTTAAAGCACCGGTAGGAACGGTCGCCACAGCCCCAACTGACGGATCAGGACATAATATTTTACTTTCCCCTCCCTCTCTTCGACAAACTACCTCACCCTTGACATCCCTTCAGCCGGACGCGGCTGTCCCTTCTCCTTTGCACCCTGTGTTTCTCTCCCCTCCGATACAGACTACTTTAGATCTCCGAAAAGCAGTTGGCTTAGATACCACGCCAAAACGACCTTTATCTGACTTGAGTGATCAACGAGAATATACTCGGTCGTTGTTGGGGACAGAAGAAAGGAGAGCCATAATAGTTCAGGCATCCCAGTGGATGTGGAACGCTATTTACACTTTGGAGGACATTTGGAGCACCATGAAAGATTTTGAACCAGTTGCACAACAGCTGGCTTTAGAGAGCATGGCGATCCGACTAATTTCACTATGGTAACAGTGCTTTGTGAAGGACTCCCTCCTCAAATACTGCGTGATATAAGGGATCGAGCTCATAAATTTCACTTACAAACTGATGAAGTGTATCAAAATGTAGTAACGCTTTTGCATTATCGGGAACGGATGCACCGAAAGAGCGCCGAGTGGGGAGCACAGCACCCCATGAGAGAGGTGCATCCTCTCTTTTTCCCTGAAGTACCTGAAATAAGGGATAACGGTGGCCAAGTAATTAGGGCCCGAGTGGACGCTAGGCTTCAGGAACAATGGGTCTATACCCCTTGGAAACGAAGCGAGGTCCTCACCTTAAAAGCTCAGCTCCCCGACCCCCGTAAAAATCCTACAGCTTAATTGACCGAGGCCGCCAATTCCGCTATTATGACCATAGCTGATATCGAGTTATTTTTTGGTCTCTTGATCCCAGTAGACATCTGGAGACAGATACATGATACGGACCATGTTCCCGAATTAGGAGGAACATGGGATCAATTAAAGAATTGGGATAAGGAACGGAAGCCTGGTGAGAAACCTAGGGATGAAGTTTTAGCAGTACCAGATAAAATTGTTACGTTCATGAAGACTCTTCTCCCTCCTAGAAAAGTCGATTGGGATAAATTAACAGCGTGTAAACAAAAGAAAGATGAAAGTGTGTCGGATTTCTTTACTAGGTTTGAAAAGGTTTTTATAGATTTTAGTGGACAGGACCTCTCCACGGAAGGGGGGATACGTTTATTTGTGAATAAATGTGTTACAAATTTGCTCCCTGAAGTTATGTCCCGTCTCCAATCGGCAGAGAGCACGTGGACTACCGCTGCCCCGTCTGTAATTCTCAGCATGGCCCAATATTATGAACATCGAGAAAATGAGAGCAAAGAAAAGTCGGAGAAGAAGACTAAGGACTTAAAAACTAGAGTGCTGTTGCAGCAAGTCAGTAGAGGACAAAATTCAGGATGAGGAGTGCGAGGCTCGTTTCAGAGGGGTACAGTAGCAGGAAGAGGTAGAGGAGGTCCCCCGAACATTGGGATAAATCAATGTTCTTATTATAAACAGGAAGGACATTGGAGGGCGGATTGCCCTCTGTTGCTGGGAAGGAATGGTCCTAGTAGAGGACGAGGAAGGGGTCGAAGAAATATCGACCGAAATAGTATGCGAAAAGAGGATTCGCAACATGAGGGTTCTCGAAAGAATTATTTTGATGACCCCCAGAATAGACAGTACTACAACGAGACTTATAGAGATGACGGGTATGATGGACAGGATTATGCATGAGACAGCCATGGACAGAGTGGGGGCCATATTACAGTACCAGTCGACCAGGAGGGACCTTATGTACAAGGAGAACTGTTGGGTACATCGGGAAAATTTCTAGTGAATACTGGGGCAATGAATAGTTCAGTTGCCCATACACTGGTCCCAAGGGCTGCTCTGTCTGGCCAAAATAATGTATCAGTAGGATTCTCTGGAATACCGGTGGTAAGCCCCGTTTCGAAACCTCTGTCTTTTACCATGGGCCCCATTTCCATGCATACGCCTTTTCTCCTAACTTCTAATTGTGGCGAAAACCTTTTGGGTTTAGATATTTTGAAGAAATTAAATGCACATATTTATTGTTCCCCTGATGGTGTTTTCTGACTATGCAGAAACCACCTGTAAAAATAGCTCAATACTTTGCTAAAAATGAAACCCTTCCCCCTGAGTTCTCTACAATTCCCCGGACACTGTGGGCTACAGGGGACACTGATGTTGGTCTGTTAAGAATAGCCCCCATGTCAATAACCTTGAAACCTAATGCTCAGCTGCCCCGCATTCCTCAGTATAAGATTTCACCGGAAGGTGAACAGGCCCTGTTGCACATTATTCGTGACCTCAATAAAAGAGGTGTAGTAGAAGAGACAGCTGCTAACGTTTGTAACAGCCCAATTTTACCGATTCTGAAGAAGACACCGATTGATGGTGCTCCTGATTATAAGAATACATATCGTTTTGTAATTGACCTCCGGGAGGTCAATAAAATAGTGGTCCCACAATACCCAGTGGTATCAGATATTACTGCAATTCTAACAATGATTTCCCCTACGGTGAAATATTTTTCAGTAATTGACCTAAAGAACGCTTTCTTTAGCATCCAGATTCATCCTGATAGTAGACATATCTTCGGATTCTCATTAGCTGGCCAAAGCTTTAGATTTACACGCACACCTCAAGGCTATACAGAAAGTCCTAGCATATATAGCCAGGCCTTGAAGGCAGTTCTAGACAAATTAATTTTGCCAGCAGGAAATGCAATCATCCAGTATGTGGATGACATTTTGGTGGCCTCCGATACAGAGAAAGGCTGTAAAGAAGCAACGGTAAAATTGTTGAAACATTTGGCTGATAAAGGGAATAAAGTCTCCCTTTCCAAATTCCAGTATTGTCGACAGGAAGTGACCTACCTTGGCCACTTACTGTCGAAAGCGGGGAGACGTTTGACTCCAGAACGAATATCTGTGATTACTAACATGTCTGTACCTCGTACTCAACGTGATGTTCTCTTGGCATAACCTCTTACTGTTGCCAGTGGATTCCTAACTATTCACTCCTCTCTAAACCTTTGTTGTATTTGACGACCAAAGATGTGCGTGAACCCCTACCCTGGACGGAGGAATGTCAAGAAGCCTTTGACTCTTTAAAATCTGCTCTCTGTTCTGCACCTGTCTTGGGTACTCCAGATTACCGGAAGCCTTTTTCACTCTATGTGCATGAGGTGGACGGTTGTTCGCTTTCAGTGTTAACACAGGGTTTCGGCAGAAAGCAGAGACCCTGTGCATTCTTTTCATCAGTTTTGGATATTGTTGCACGGGCTCTCCCGAGTTGTCTGAGGGCCACTGCTGCAGTAGCGGTGGCCATCCGACAATCAGAGGGGATAGTCCTGAACACGTACCTCACAGTCATGGTACCGCGTGCTGTGGATATTCTTTTAAATAGAACTAAGACCCAGCACCTTACAAGTGCTCGATTAACGGGATACGAGTTAACATATTACGATTAAAAGATGTGCTACTTTGAACCCAGCTACATTATTGCCTCTCCCTTCAAATGATGGAAAGGACGACACCCATGATTGTATTTTTAGAACTGAAGAAGAAACAAAAGGGCGTGTACGGGGGTGCGGTCAGCGGTTAACGGTCGGCGGTCAGTGCGGTCTGAAACCTGCATCGAGGGAAAAGGGGAAGGAAAAGCCGCAACCGCAGCCGTGTACGCCGAAGCCGCCTCCACGGAAAAAAAAAACCAGCTTCAAAGGCAGCACCCTGCGCGACGGCCCCGGAGCGAGGAGCGAGGAGCGCGGTAAAATACCGGGCTACAGCCGAGTCAAGCCAAGCTGAGAGCCGCGAGCTGACTACGGTGCCGAGAGACCTGCACGAGCCCCCACCCCGTTGCTGCTAAGAAACGGTGAGAGCTGCGGGGTAGGGGGGGACTCACAGAGCGGCACTGTTTTGGCTGTCCTGGTTAGCAGAGTGGTTAGCAGAGTGCCGCTGCAGCTGAGCTGAGTGGGAGAAGAAGAAGATTGTACCCACCACCTACGCCACCACCTACGCCAGCCAGACATTAGACATCATACATCGCCCCAAGATTAATTAAACCCTTAGGGGCGCTCTGGGGGCTCTTGGGGGGGTCCCCACCCAGTTGCACGAGGGGCCAGGGAATAGACTGAAGCAAGGGCTGATGCGGTGGCAGAAGCTGAGGCTGAGGACGGTCACTGAATATCGTCACAAGGAAGTGGAGAAGTGGAGAAGTAGAGCCCAGCCAAGCCTAACCACGCATGCTGCATTGTGCCCCCGCTGCGAAAGTCAACATTACAACATGCAACATACAACGAACAATAAACAATATACTAACTCTAACTAATCTAACTAAACAACAAACCCAAAAGTGACCCAGCTGCCTACGCTAGTGGGACTGAGCCCCATCCGAGCTCCATCGTATACCCAATTAAGCAGTCCTTCAGCAGCCATTACAATACAACAAGAGCTGTCACACAGACCCACAAATCGCCACGTTACCTCGACACCGACCTCCTCTCCCTCCCCGACGGCAGCTGTCCTTCCTGGGGCAGACAGGCTTGGGTGGGTGAGCGGGGAGCAAAGCCGTTGAGGAATAGACACTTGGAGCCACAGTGTTTAAGGGTTAATAGTGAAGTGGCTCCTCAAATCCTTGGCCACATCAGGGTTCATGTACTCTCTACTCTGAGGGGCGAGGATTTCGGCCCGAGAAGGTCTACACGAAGGAGAGCTTGAGAAAAGAGTCCATAGGAGAGGAGACCAGAGGAGGAGTCAAGTTGCACGCAGGTGTGAGCGTGAGTTTAGTGCTGCTAGAACAACACCGCCGCAGCCCATAGGACCCAAGCCCACAGCTTCAGAGAGAATCCACATATAAAAAAATTTTTTTTAAAAAGGGGTGAAAGTCGCAAGGTCTAGCTGAGATACAGCGTTGAGGAGCCGCTAGCATCAAGCCGTAACATGAGGTCCGGCAAAATTAGAAAAGCCCCTGGCGAGAAATCAACAACATTGAAGGGTACAGCGAAACGGAGAAAACTCGAAAGAACAACTGCAAATAAGGCTAATAATACCTTAAAAAAAACCTTAATTTCACCAATTGCAACGCTTTTTGAAAATTAATAGCGAACAAAAATTCTTTACAGGACTTACGTTTCCACTTCTTGAAAGACCCGGGCTCAGCACTGTTTTCCTCAACAGCTGATGTTGAGGGATTATTATCTCCACTGGCTCCAACTAAGGAATCTGAAGCTAACAATCAGACGGCAGACGTGAATTTACTTGCTCAAGCCAGCGAAGATAGCCCTGCCATAAAAGTTCAAGTTCATCAATTAAACGGAGCTCAAAAAAATAAAATTCCGCCTAACAGAAAAACAAGTTTAACCACAACAGCATTAATACACTCTTCCCGCCCGGATGACTTAGACTTAGATACCTGTAAACAAAAAAATCCTCAAGGTAATCAAATAAGAGAGTTTCCCAGCCTAAGTACGGTTATAACGGATACAACACCACAAAATCATACTTATCCATTCCACCCTAGCCATGACGAGCTATCACAACTACGGTCTGACACCAACAAATTGCACGAAAAATCTAAAGAGAGAGATCAACTGCCTGAAACAGGCCCTGACCAACGGTTGAATCAGGTAGTGCATATTGTAGAGCCTGTAGCACTCAAGGAGGACGTGGTATTACACTTACCAGCTCTGAGTAATAACAAACTCTCACACGGATTAACGGCCCCTGCCCTAGCAGAGAACACAAGGCGGCAAAATAAACCTTCAACAAATGAATCAGTCACTACCTCATGCAAAGACGAAGGTTCGCCAATCCTTGTAGCTCCCCTCCTGCATGCTCTACAAACAGCTACGGCAACGCTCATAATGCAATCCGACAAGCTGGACATCCAAATCGACTTAATGAATATAATTGCCTCCTATATAGCTGGGATAAATACTAAATTAGATCATCTTAACACCCTAATTAAAAGAGCCCAAGCAAACACCAACGATCTGACACCATCTTGCCCCTGCGGCCCAATCCTTGACAAAATAAGCACCTTACCAACGGTTCTAGAACAGATCATTAATCTAAACAAACAAGCTATTAACCGTGAAAGAGCCACAGATTGCCCGAATATCGCCATATCCGCCGAACATCAAACAGGCAGTAACAATTTCTGCTCGGAAAAAAAGATCGAAGACCTGACACCTAAGTACGCGAACAATATAAGTAGCGATGACACTTTGGACGACTTAACGATGGAACATACCACTGCGTTGCCAATAAAACAAATACTAACGAAAAGACAAAAGAAAAAAGAACGAAAAGCGAGAAACAAAAAAACTGAAAATGACACCCTCCTATGTCCCAGTATGTATCCGATATTCTCAAATCAACACACACAAAAAACTTTGGAGCCTGGCTCAAGGGGAATAAGTCAAGACCCAATAGCAGGAGCCAGTAGGCATCCTACTAATAATACGTCATCAATAAAGGATCCCAAGCCCCCATGTTTACCAAGAAGTCTGACTAACAGCCCCCAATTGCCAATACCCAGACAAAACGGCTGCTGTAAAACTGACCAGCCTGTTGGCAAAAGGGATAGAACACAAAACACCCACTACAAGGGATAACAACAATACTACCGATGAAGAGGCTACTGATCAGTCTAAGAACACCTTAAACGGGTTAAAATCCCAAGACCTGGGGCCAGTCCGGGTATCAAAAAACACAGAATGGCACAGTTATTCGATCAACACATCACCAAAATCAACTCCCGAAAATGCTCAATCGGGAGCACATCACAAGGAAAACAAAGATGCACATGAATGCGCTAGCAGCCAATTGCAAAAGCCCTCACAGAGCGAAGCGGAAAATCCGAGCTTGAAAGATAACAATCTAAAAACAGCTCCCAAAGGGGAATACAAGTCACTCCTCAAAACTCCAGGACGAAGAAGAGGTGTGGCGCCGCGGCCAGGGCGACTGACGCTGGAATCTGGGGATCAGGGTTCGATCCCCGGCTCCGGCGGCAGGTTAGCCCAGCACCATGTGACTCTGGGCAATAGCTCGCTTAATCTTCCCGACGGCCCCCCAGCGCCTAGAGACCCTTACGGGTGATTGTGCGCTTTACAAATGTGGACTTTAGGACAATTCCTCAAAACCCACCAACAGCCACACGGTGCCATCTGGTCCAGACAAAACTGAGCTTCTGCGTTGTTAATAACGAAAACACGCAATTAAACCATGAGGCGGCAACAAAGCCAACGTTAGACAGCCCTAAGCTAGAAGACGTCAGTTTCCAAATTATTTTCACCCCGGAGTACCAGACTCAAGGCCGACACGACATTCTAAATAGGAGTAATATCTTAAAATTGATGGCGGAAATTAAGGACCTGAGTGCCATCAAATCGTCCGACTTAGTTCAGGTTCAATTCCTAAGTAGCACTAATGAAAATGAGAACGAACAAACGATGACAACCTGGAAAACTGCCGCATTAGTGCAATCAATACTTGGGAAATCGGCCACATTTCAAAAGGGGGGTATTCAACTATCGCAGCCTATCTCCCCAAGATATCCGCTTCCTCTAAAGAAAAACACCCAGCCGCAACTCTCAAGGAGTTTGGTGGACCTTGCCCCGAAAAAAACAGTATATTCTATTTTACACAACGCCAAAGGCAGATGTGAGGCAGATATTACATGCAAAGTACCTGATACAGAGAGAGCGGGGGATTTGCTAACGCCACCTGATGCCTGGAAATGGCTTCCCAGCATGTTAAATAACTACCGGAAGAATTGACCGAACGACCCAGAAAGAAACAAAGCAGTCAATAAGAATATACATATAATTTCATTGAATATAGCTGGTGCAAAAAGATTGCTGGAGGATGGTCTCGCGCTGGACGATTGGGACAATGCCGACATAATTGCCCTACAGGAGACATGGCTGCAGGAAGACATCGCACTGGCCGGATTCATTCACTACACGGTACCTGCGAAAAAGTGTAAAACCTATGGTCGCGCTATAGGAGGTCTCTCAGTTTATGTGTCTGCCGCTCTAAAAATCGATACAGAACAACTCAAATCTCCAGATCCAAGCATCCAGCTAATTAAACTATCAGGACAAAACCCACACGACCATAAAACGATAATTCTGATTAATTACTATATTCAACCAAATCTTCAAGCGAAAAAGATAAAAAACGCTCTGTTATGCAAGGAAATATTACATCTACGAAGTACAGAACCAACATGGAATATTATATTAACTGGAGATCTCCACTCCAACCTGATATACACACCAGAGGAAGACGAGATATTAACCACAGAGAATACGCACTGGAACGTCCCTGAGCAGTCACATGGAGCGTCAAGAAGTCGAAAGGACATCTTAGCCATACACTTAGTAACGGAGCTAGAGTACCTAGGTATGAGAGTATTGAACGGCAGGACAGAGGAAGACAGACCACCGAAAAAAACTTACTATGGTCCTTACAATCATTCAATATTGGACTTTACCATTGTAAGCCTACCATTGATTCCACTATTACTCACTTTCTACATTGAATATACACCAATGAGTGATCACGGCATGCAACACCTTAAACTTAATTTTCTTGCAGAAACACTGCAACCTGCGTACTCCCTAGAGGGCCAACCAGGCACAACTAACCTAAAACGAATATACTGGAATAGCTCCAATAAAGAGAAGTGGATCTCAATAATAGAGGCCACACTGCAAGAATTGGGTAGTACAACAATGGATAAGACACAAGCCTGGTCCCTTTTTTTAGAGAAACTGAAGACAAAAATGAAACCATTCAAAACAACGGCTAATAGAAAGCACCCAACAAAGAAATTGCCCCTGGAGTTACAAGATCTAAGAAGGGTTTTACGCAGAAGTCAAAAAATCCTGCATCTAAAACCAAATGACCGGCGCCACTTGGATACCTTCCTTGTTCAAACAAAGTTATATAAAAAAAGGATTTGGGAACATAAAAAGAAGACGAATGATGAATGAATTCTGGATCAACCTGTTGGCGAGCTCTAAGCTCCAGGACTCAAGCAAATTTTGGAAAATAATAAACCAACTAATAAGACCGCGAAACGTACTAACATCGTTCATCCTAGAAAATGAATGGGCAACTTTTTTGTTGGCAAAGTTTAAAGACAATCCAAAGAAGGCTCTTGGGCAGCAATTCCCTCCAGCGGTTCCCCAAAAAAACAGCAACGAAGAACAGCATTGTAGCCACCTAACAACATTAGCCCCAAGGAATACTGCATACCTTAAAACCACAGACGGCTGCTACTCGGCTGAAGAGATAATCACCATCATTAGAAAGGGTAAAAGCAACGGAGCGCCGGGCCCGAACGGTATCCCGCAAATGGCATTCAAACACGCACCAGAATTTTGGGGCCCACCTCTCGAAAAACTTTTCGCAGATGTTCGAACCTGTAATCACATTCCCGAAAGTTGGAAAGGCTCTATTATTACGCCTATATATAAAGGAGGAGACAGAGCTAACCCTCTAAATTACCGTCTAATAACACTCCAGGACATAGAAGCTAAATATTTTGCTTCTCTCCTCCTAAAAGATCTGGTAAATTGGGCAGAAGACAAAGCACTCATTCCAATTAACCAAACTGGATTTAGACCTGGTATCGGAACAACGTCGAACATATTGTCAATAACCATGATAGCAGAGAAATGCCAGCGCGTTAAACAGGACTTGAACTTGTGCTTCATTGATCTGCAGGCGGCATTTGACAGTGTGGATCGCAAGATACTATGGGCAAAGCTGAACGCATGGGCCATACCAGAGAACATACTTAGGGGCCTACTCTTATTCTACTCAGACACCTGGACACAAATCAAGATAGGGGACGGCTCACATCTATCAAGAAAAGTATATACATTGATCGGACTAAAACAGGGTTGCGTTTTAGCACCATATTTATTTAACTTATTCATTTCTGATCTTTCGGGTAAGTTAAACGACTGCAATGCTCATGCACCGAAACTTGGCAACCTCTTACTTACTCACATGGCTTACGCTGATGACATTGTGCTTCTGAGTTTAACTAAAGAGGGCCTATCTAGACTATTAGCAGTAATGACAGAATTTCTGGCGACAAACAATCTTGCTCTAAATCAGTCCAAGACAAAAACAATGCTAATAACCAACCGTCGTTCGGCGCATCTTAAGATCACGCTTGAAGGAAAACAGCTGGAACGAGTATCAAATTATAAATATTTAGGATACTATATCGACGACAAACTCACCTTAAAAGCCCAAAAAAACTACTTGAAGCAAAGAGCTGGAGCCTTAACATTTGCGCTAAGTACACTGGCAAAAAAACTGGAAGGCCCCTCATTTAAACCCCTATTGACAGTGATGGCCACCAAAGTACTTCCTACCTTATCGTATGCTAGTATTGCAATGCAGGGCAAGGATGCAATCATGTTAAATAACCTCATTACAAAAATCTATAAGAAGGTTTTACAACTCCCGAGCTCATCTTCACCAGCGCAGATGCGACTAGAATTTGGTCTAACGAATGAGTTACTGGGAAGACTCTACACATGCATCAGAGTATGGTACCGAATTAAAATGAACTCCACAAACAATACTATAAACAGATTCTTATGGCAGGAACTAGAAAGCCAACAAAACTCAGTAGCCAAAAAATATCTGACTTGCGCTCTGGAGCAAACATGTACTGCCAACCTGTGGGAAAAAAACTTGCCATTCACTTCCTTTAAACAGACACTAAATAAGGCGGCCAAATTTCACTCGCTGATTACTGACAAAGCAATTTTTTCAAGCCGTTCCCACTCCTGGTCTGTGATTAACAGTTATAAAAAACTTGCCCCGGCTGCGTATTTTGACACAACATATTCGGTTTTTATTAAAAAAAGGCTGATGGCCCTGAGACTTGGTAAATCGCCAACTTTGGCAGACGAACCGACCTGGATACGTTCAGACTCATACGCTTGTCGGTTATGTGGCTCCTCAAAAGAGAACTTAATCCACATTATATGCCACTGTCAGTTTTTGAACCAGGAGCGCATGCACTTTTTAAAGAACTTTTTTAGGATTAAAAGACTACGTACCTGCAGGTCTGCTATTATCGGTGTTCTGGACCCAACAGCCCCTATAACCAACTGCAAGCTGATAAAGTTCTTGATAGCCTTTGAAAAGCGCTTGAAAGCAATATGAAATTTTAAAACAATAAGGTTTTCTATATTTGCCCGTTTGTTATGGTTTTAATTAACTAAACAATAAAGTTTTACTTACTTACAAAAGGGCGTGTAGATCTTACTGACACCCCTTTATCAGAACCCCAAGGAGAGCTGTATGTAGACAGTTCTTCTTTAAGTTGCCAGATGGTACTGCAACAGCTGAATATGCTGTTACGACATTAAATACGGTGGTGGAAACCGCAAGGATTTCTCATCACTAAGCTCAGGCAGCAGAACTAATAGCCTTGTTAAGAGCATGCGAGTTGAGTGAGGGGCTGAGGGTGAACATTTTTACAGACAGCCAGTACGCCTTTGGCGTGGCCCATAGCTTTGGGAGGCTGTGGAGGGAGAGGGGTTTCTTTACCACACATGGCCAGAAAATTCAACATGGCCCTTTAATTGATCGATTGTTATTTGCCTTGACACTGCCAGAAAAAGTAGCCATCATTAAATGCAGCGCCCATAAGAAAGTTGTGTATTCTACTGGAAAGGGAAATGCTTTTGCTGATTCAGTAGCTAAGGAAACGGCTCAAACTAGAATGACTCCCATGTTTCCTAGTGCTTCGGCTCGGTGGGTGGCGGAAACATCTTTGTTTGACAATACCATTGAAAGTGTAAGAAAACTACAAAAGGAAGCTACCATAGATGAGGCACAGAGATGGGAACAGGAAGTAGGAAAATTAGATAAAAATGAATGTTGGATAGATCGAACTGAGAAGCAGCGATGGTTACTTCCTAATGCATTGGTTTATGCTGTAGTGACCATGGCCCATGGCCCAGTCCACATAGGAGCGAAAGGTATTTGTGCCGTGTTGGGCCCAGTCTGGAATAACCCAAACATTCCCAAGACTGCAGCACACGTAGTTAAATATTGTCCTGTGTGTTTACGTTACAATCCCAGGGGTAGAGAATCTGTCCTGAGTGGAAATTTTGCACCACCATCTCTGCCTTTTGAGGTAATACAAATTGACTACATACAAATGGAAAGAGTGAATAATTTAAAATATGTGTTGGTGTCCACTTTGGAGCGGATGTTGTTACCTACGACAATGAGGGCAGACTCGGTGCTATGGGCAGCACGAAACCCGTGCTGGGAGATGTCAAGAAGCCCCATCGTCTCCAGATAGGTAGTGAGATGAGAATTGAGGTGGGCCTCCAGTATCTTTGCTGGGGCGGGAAGCAAAGATATTGGCCGGAAATCTTTTAGGATTTCAGGGTTTAGGGAAGGTTTCTTTAAAAGGGGCTTAACAACCGCTGATTTCCAGGGGGTTGGAAAGGATCCCTCATCTATGGCCATGTTCATAACTTGCAGGAGAGAAGGAAGAACTGTCTCTCTGCAGGACTTCATTATCTTTAAAGGACATGGATCAAGAGGCGAAGATGATTTGGTAGAATCAAGGAGGCGATTTAAATCGTCGTGTGTCAGACGTGGAAATTTAGAAAAATTAGACAGGGGGCCCAATTCAGGGGTTTCATTATGTGAGGAAGGAGAGGGAAGGGACAGGAGTGCACTATTGGCATCCAGTTCATTATTAAGGGAAGTTAAAGAGACATGAATATCAGAAATTTTGGTGAGGAAGAAGCTTGCGATGTTGTTGCAAAGCTCCTGGGACTCGTTCACTGATTCAATGGCTTTGGGTACTGAAAGAAAATCAATGACTTTAAAAAGCTCTCTGGATGATTTAAGTGAGGTGGTAATCTTGCTGAAGTAGTTCTTTTTTTCTTCAGCTATGGCCTTTTTATATTCTCTCAGGGCAGATTTATGTAGATTTTTCCCCGGAAGGTCAGGACATGCATACCAGGCTCTCTCCCTCGGTCTACATTTCTGCCGTAATGATGTAAGATGTTCTGAGAACCAAGGTGACGGGGGGTGTTTCTGAGCAGAATAATGTTTTTTAGAGGGTGTTAGCAGGTCCACAGCGTTAGAGAGAGTGGCCGACAGGCCTAGGGCAGCTTCGTTTGCATCAGGTAGAGAGAGAGGGTGAAAATCAGTCAGGAAAGGGGAGAGTGTAGTGTTAGAGATGTTATTGTACTTTCGTCTGTTCTCCCATCCTTTCCTATTGGCTTGGTCAGGACCAGAAGAGGTCGACTTGAGAAAGAGAGGAATTGCTCTATGGTCAGACCAGGAAAGGGGGATGGGGGTTCCGATCGTCAGTCTAAAGTCATTTGAAAATATACCATCCAAGGTATGTCCAGCAGTATGGGTAGGGCCTCCGACGAGTTGGTTTAGCCCACAGGAGGCAAGTCCCTCGAGAAGAGCTTTGGTATTATTATCCTCAAGTGATTCCAAATAAAAGTTGAAGTCACTGAGGAGAGTGATATTGGACCTACTAATGAACGGTTCTAACAGTGTGAATAAGTTATAACAAAAGTTATTCCTAGGGCCAGGGGGCCTATAACAGAGAATACCAACGAAGGAGGCAGAGGGATCTAACTGTGTGGTAAAGTGCAGTGCCTCATAGTTCTCCGTGGAGGATAAGAGGGGGTCGATACGGCAAGTAAAACCATCCCTACACAAAATTCCACATCCTCCGCCCCTGCACCTAGTACGGTCCATTCTGGTCAGGGCATATCCATCAGGAATAGCCTCGACCAGATCGGGCCAGATGAAACCGAGCCCCAGGTCTCTGTTATAAAAACCCAGGAAGGCTGCCTCTGTGTGACAAATTCATTGAATGCTGTCTTGTTTTTAATCAGCGATCTGGCATTGATGAGAAAGCCAGTAAAATTTGCCGGAGGTTCGGTGGACCTAGCCTTAGTCTGACGCTTCCTAGAAGATCTGGGATGTACAGATGGAGGGGAATAACAGCCACATTTGTGGAGCGGTATACCCTCTGGCGGGATGGTATGGTGACATAGCAAAGGAGGAGGTCGTTGTGAGAGCAGGGTGGTATATATATCGGACTCCTAAATAGTGAGTAAGTGGTGTAGACCGTCCTGCAGCCCGTCCTCAGCGCGGACGGGCGCAGACGGGCTGGACTCTGGCGTGACTCCGGCGGTGATCCGGCGCACCCGCAATGCGCGTCCGCTGCGCGGAGGCATTGCCGTTTCTTTTATGGGCTCGGCGACTAGAGCACTGCAGGGGGAATCCTCCCACCCACCTAAGATGGCCACCGCTAATCAGAAAGTTTGTGTGCCTCAGCCCTAAATCGGCTGGGCACCAGCAGTGAGGATCGATGGATTAGCGGTTTGGGGAGCTGGCAGGTCAATAACAGGACAGGTCGATAAGTAGCGTTCCGAAAACGTTTTTAAAGTCAATCTTAAAAACACAAACACTTTTAAAATATTGGCTTTCCTATCAGTTACATGAAAGAAAAAAGCCGAGAAGGCTCAGCATTCACCACACCACCTCCCGGCTTCCGCCTCAGGAGGGAACAAACACACAACTAGGCTTGCGTCTGTTTCTTGTGCTCTTTTATGGGCTCGGCGACTAGAGTGCTGCAGGGGGAATCCTCCCATCCACCTAAGATGGCCGCCGCTAATCAGAAAGTTTGTGTGCCTCAGCCCTAAATTGGCTGGGCACCAGCAGTGAGGATCGATGGATTAGCGGTTTGGGGAGCTGGCAGGTCAATAACAGGACAGGTCGATAAGTAGCGTTCCGAAAACGTTTTTAAAGTCAATCTTAAAAACACAAACACTTTTAAAATATTGGCTTTCCTATCAGTTACATGAAAGATAAAAGCCGAGAAGGCTCAGCATTCACCACACCACCTCCCGGCTTCCGCCTCAGGAGGGAACAAACACACAACTAGTATTCCCATTATGTAGCCAATCCTAAAATATATACTGAAAAGGATTATGAGGCGATTCTAAAGTACATAGAGCAGCATCAGGGATTTGATGCCGAAGGGAATGGAGGTGAGGGATCCTTAGACCCAAATGCATGTATGAATGTATATACTGAATATAAAAATATTTCCTGGTTGGAAGAAGAAATGCAGGATTTCGAACTTTTTAATTCCACCATGTATTTTCAACATTTTAAGGAACGAAACGTCACGAACGACAAAGCCTTGCCTATCCCCATTATAAACACTACTTCCCCCTTCTGCATCCAGGGACGTGGTCATGTTAAGGTAGGGAGCAGTAAATGTAACTATACCTACACCTTACAGACATATAGTACACCCCGGTGATCACTCCTCCTAATGTGTATTTTGTATGTGGGGAAAACGCATATACTTGGCTTCCCCGGGGTTTGGCAGGACGGTGTTACCTGTCATTCCTATATCTCCCAGTTTACATCGCCCCATCAGATTATCACAAGACCCGTCAGCTAGTTGATAGAGAGATAGAATCTAACCGAAGTATTCGAAGCTTTGATATTGATAGCACTGATCAAACTGATACTTCCTTACAGCAGTTTGAAGATTTTGCCAAAGGTCTTACCCCATTTTGGGGACCAATTTTTAATAGCCGAAGTATAAGACCCCTATCCAGAATAGTGGAAAATGTAGTTCAGACCACGACCGGGATTCTGACTAATCTTACTGTAGAGCTTCAGGCGACGAGGCTTGTTTCGCTTCAGAACCGGATGGTTCTTGACGTCATCCTCGCCGATAGGGGAGGAGCCTGTCGTGTGATCGGCAGCTCTTGTTGTGTTTATATTCCTGATTCGGCCCTACCATACATCTAGCCATTCAGAAATTACATCGGTTAGCTAGTGAAGCCCATGTCGATAATGGTACTTGGTCCCTTAGTGGATGGTTCTGGGGTCTTCTATCTACCTGGGGTTGGAAAATATTTATGGTGCTTGCGGGAGCCTTTGGAGTCATATTTACCTGTTGCCTGTGTCTCCAATGTGGCCCAGCTTGCTGTTCTTTCTGTGCAACAAGGATAACATCTGCTCTGAACTTTTCTCGTCAAACTAAGGTCGAAAAGCAAATGATTCAGAAGGAGGTTTCAGATCTTATGCAGATTGATGAGGGTGTATTCGTAGAATAAATCTAGTTATATTGGCTATAGTAGGCCAAAAGGGCCGTCTGATGGTATATGAATTCGATAATCACATATATTGGCCTAATATATACAATATAACCGTAGAACTGTATGATTAGCATTGTATCGTTTCGTTTTATTAATAAAGTGTAAGATAATTCATGCTAGCTTACCCAGGCCTATTGATATGACCGAAACCCTTCTGTTTCGTTTCCCTATGTGCAAATACTGTTTCCCTGAAATCACGTGATTAAGCTTTCTGCATGAAACCATGATGGCTTGCTTAGCTGTCTGCTTCACTTGCTAACTTGTAGATCAGGGAAACTCAAGGTCACACCTGCCCTTCTTGTGGGATGCGCACATTCTAGCAGAGCCTGTTCCTGTACTCCCCGGGCTACAGATAGACAGGGAGGCACCTTACTGACCTGCCCCCGGAATAGCTTAGGCCTAGGCTACTTGCAATCAATTGTGCCTTATATGGGTATTCCTGCTGGCTCACTGACAAGTTGTATCTTTCCTAGTAAGGCGACTTCGTGGGGTGTGTAAAACGTATATATGCCTTGTATCATCTGTATGTATTCAGTCTCCTCTGCGCATCTCCGAGGGTCGTGTAGACTGAGGCTCCCCTGTCAGGGCTTGTATTTGTTGAATAAACGATTGAACTTTCTCCATTGCCGACTGAATTCTTATTAACAATATTGGTATATGGGCTATTGGTGAGTATGGTCCATTAGAATTATTTTGAATCCTTCAGTGAGCAGAATTTCTTCAAGAGCTGCTAATTTTGAGCTACTGATCCTAAATATCTCTCCAGAGAGGAGAGTCCCAGAAGAGCGTCTGACAACCCCTGGAACATCTGCTAAGACAGGCACTCTGCAAAGCGGTAGGCCCAAAAAACACTGCAAACACGCCTCATACAGACACACACACTGAATTCATTTTGGTCACTCCCTCTCTCCTGCTTTGCTTCTCTGATCCTACCTCCCATCACACAAGATCTTGATTTTTTGCAACTATACCCACTACACTACACCTTGCCAACTAGATTAATTATCTTTATTTTCTCAAACACAAAAGATAGCTTCATTGACTGCACATGAGAACACCAAAGTCATATCCATCAATCAATCAGACGGTATTTGTATAGCGCTGCTTATCACCCTGGGGGTAGCCTGGCGCTGTATACAGTTGGCAAAGTGCTGCCAGCTCTACAGCTCTACCCAAGTAACACATCAACATATGCCTTGTAGGCATTCAGATAATCCTAACCTAAATCTACTACACACATTGCATCAGTAACTTTTACCAGATTAGTGATGCTGCCAGAAAACAATCCCCCTTGGCCGGGCCAATGGACAACTGACCACCCAGCTCAATAAAAAACACAAAAGTGCTTCAGCACACCACACACTCCGACCACTAAAAAGGCCTTTACTAGAATCAGCTCATGCTAGTTACATGTTAAGTAACAATAAACTTTACTAAACAAGACCTTTAAGGAATTACTACTAACCATCCCAATCAAACACAACCAAACAATTAACAATTGATTGAAGGAAATCTGCCAATGTATGAAAGGGCACAAATGTGAAAGCACTACAATACCACAGCTCCTTTGCTATGGCCGAGAAGTGTCGACGCCCCCTCCCCCCCACAGACCCCCTCACCCTGCCGGCTGTCTCAAAATGGCAGGAAAGGAATAGTAAAACGATAATAAATACTTGTTATTATTGTTTTATTTTTCCTTTACTGACCAGTCTTTGGGGGCGGGCAGGGGGGGTTACAGGCACTGAGGGGTAGTGGTGGGCCCTGCCTTCAGTGGGCAAGACGGTTTGGCCGGCCAAACCCACATGCGCACTGAAGCTGTCTCTATCCTGAGCTGCATTGCCGGGCTGGAGAAACCAGGCACAGGCTCCCAGTCTCACTGGGAGCGTAAGTTCATGGCGCTCAGGACAATCCTGACACTGCTTTCATGCTGCAACCAGCCACATGAGAGCAGTGTCCGGATTGGCCGCAGTCGAGTCTAGGAGCCTGTGCTTGGAGGAGAGGAGAGGAGAGGAGCAAAAGAGTGTGAAGCGGCAGGTCGAAGGTACATTTTTTTTTCCATCTCCCCACCCGCCATTCTTGGTCAACACCAACCGCTATTGCAATACCATACTCATGGTACAAGCCTAGCGAACAGATAACATGACAACATAACATTAGAAAACCAGATACCTACACATTACACACATTAACCCTTTGCTGCCAAGTCTAATGCCCCTTGACATACACTACTAACTCAGCATGGCACATATTCGCCGATTTTTCAGAACCCAATAGAAATGTACTCACTTGCCCCATTTCCACAATGTCACAACAATGCACATATTACCACAACATAGCACAATTCATTGACACACGGGCGGAGGAATGCACCCCATACCGAGAGGCTGGGGAATCCGCAGAATGGTAGATAGATGTGGTGGACAGGCAGAGGTTGTCAGGAAAAAGTTTGAGAAAATCAGCTTTCTGCTATGCAACACACATTGGGAATGGGCAGGCCCACTCCATGTGCTGGTACTTGTATGTGGGGGGGGGGGCTTGAACCCGGTTCCTCCCCATGCTAATCCTTCATTTACCACCAGACCTTACGACGACAACCAACAGTGGACAATGCAGTCAGTTAGAACTGGCCCACACTGGCTGTCAGTCTAGCACTGAGGGACAGCACTGGCCCTCTACTCCAGCCTCCAATTATTCTGCCCTTGCACCACAGCCTCCATTTATTTTCCCACTCATCAAACTGATGACATCTTCTGACTTCACTACCTCTCTAATCCCCCCAAAGCTAATACTCAACCCCAGTCAAACCCATGACCACATCGTCATTGTAGCAGCTCGTCCTTTGCTTGATAATCATGCCACAACTCTCTCTACCTAACCTCAGAACTCCTTCCTCTGACTCACCAAGCTCTACCCATCCCTTAACTCTCCCCGAGGTCTCCCTTTATCAGATTTCTCCAGCCTCTACGCACTCCTTGACTCTCCCCGAGGTCTCCCTTTATCTCACTCCCCAGCCTCTACCCATCCCTTGACTCTCCCTGAGGTCTCCCTTAATCTCACTCCCCAGCCTCTACCCACCCCTTGACTCTCCCCCGAGGTCTCCCTTCATCTCACTTCCCCGCCTCTACCCATCCCTTGACTCGCCCCCGAGGTCTCCCTTCATCTCACTCCCCAACCTCTATCCATCCCTTCACTCTCCCCGAGGTCTCCCTTCATCTCACTCCCCAGCCTCTACCCACCCCTTGACTCTCCCCCGAGGTCTCCCTTCATCTCACTTCCCCGCCTCTACCCATCCCTTGACTCGCCCCCGAGGTCTCCCTTCATCTCACTCCCCAACCTCTATCCATCCCTTCACTCTCCCCGAGGTCTCCCTTCATCTCACTCCTCAGCCTCTACCCATCCCTTGACTTTCCCCGAGGTCTCCCTTCATCTCACTCCCCAGCCTCTGCCCATCCCTCGACTCTCCTCTGAGGTCTCCCTTCATCTCACTCCTCAGCCTCTACCCATCCCTTGACTCTCCCCGAGGTCTCCCTTCATCTCACTCCTCAGCCTCTACCCATCCCTTGACTCTCCCCCGAGGTCTCCCTTCATCTCACTCCCCAGCCTCTACCCACCCCCTGACTCTCCCCGAGGTCTTCCTTCATCTCACTCCTCAGCCTCTACCCATCCCTTGACTCTTCCCCGAGGTTTCCCTTCATCTCACTCCTCAGCCTCTACCCATCCCTTGACTCTCCTCTGAGGTCTCCCTTCATCTCTCTCCAGCCTCTACCCATCCCTTGACTCTCCTCTGAGGTCTCCTTTCATCTCACTCCCCCGCCTCTACCCATCCCTTGACTCTCCCCTAGGTCTCCATTCATCCCAGTCCTCAGCCTCTACCCATCCCTTGACTCTCCTCTGAGGTCTCCCTTCATCTCACTCCCCAGCCTCTACCCACCCCTTGACTCTCCCTGAGGCCTCCCTTCATCTCACTCCCCAGCCTCTACCCATCCCTTGACTCTCCTCCGAGGTCTCCCTCCATCTCACTCCTCAGCCTCTACCCATCCCTTGACTCCCCCCGAGGTCTCCCTTCATCTCACTCCCGTGCCTCTACCCACCCCTTGACTCTCCCCCGAGGTCTCCCTTCATCTCACTCCCCCACTCTACCCATCCCTTGACTCTCCCCCGAGGCCTCCCTTCATCTCACTCCTCAGCCTCTACCCATCCCTTGACTCTCCCCGAGGTCTCCCTTCATCTCACTCCCCAGCCTCTACCCATCCCTTGACTATCCCCCGAGGTCTCCCTTCATCTCACTCCTCAGCCTCTACCCATCCCTTGACTCTCCCCCGAGGTCTCCCTTCATCTCACTCCTCAGCCTCCACCCATCCCTTGACTCTCCCCGAGGTCTCCCTTCATCTCACTCCCCAGCCTCTACCCATCCCTTGACTCTCCTCCGAGGTCTCCCTTCATCTCACTCCCCAGCCTCTACCCACCCCTTGACTCTCCCCCGAGGTCTCCCTTCATCTCACTCCCCCGCCTCTACCCATCCCTTGACTCTCCCCGAGGTCTCCCTTCATCTCACTCCCCAGCCTCTACCCATCCCTTGACTCTCCCCGAGGTCTCCCTTCATCTCACTCCCCAGCCTCTACCCATCCCTTGACTATCCCCCGAGGTCTCCCTTCATCTCACTCCTCAGCCTCTACCCATCCTTTGACTCTCCCCCTAGGTCTCCCTTCATCTCACTCCCCCGCCTCTACCCATCCCTTGACTCACCCCGAGGTCTCCCTTCATCTCACTCCCCCACTCTATCCATCCCTTCACTCTCCCCCGAGGTGTCCCTTCATCTCACTCCCCCACTCTATCCATCCCTTCACTCTCCCCCGAGGTGTCCCTTCATCTCACTCCCCCACTCTACCCATCCCTTGACTCTCCCCCGAGGTCTCCCTTCATCTCACTCCCCCACTCTACCCATCCCTTGACTCTCCCCGAGGTCTCCCTTCATCTCACTCCCCAGCCTCTACCCATCCCTTGACTCTCCCCAAGTCCTCCCTTCATCTCACTCCCCAGCCTCTACCCATCCCTTGACTCTCCCCGAGGTCACCCTCCATCTCACTCCCCCGCCTCTACCCATCCCTTGACTCTCCCCCGAGGTCTCCCTTCATTGCGCACCTGGTGCAGAACAATGCAGCTAATGTCGAAAATATTTATTTTAAACGAAGAATACGAAAACTCCACATTTAGAATTCATATAAAAGGCCCGTGCAATCCCAGCAGCAGAATCCTGTGAATGGAACACCTGTGACGTGCCAGGCCCGGCACTGTGATGCCACGAGGTCGAGGCTAGCATCAGCAGGGGAATCCTGTGGATGGAACACCTGTGACGTGCCAGGCCCTCCCTCCCTTCTGACGTCACGAGGTCGAGGCTAGCAGCAGCAGGGGAATCCTGTGGATGGAACACCTGTGACGTGCCAGGCCCTCCCTCCCCTCTGACGTCACGAGGTCGAGGCTAGCAGCAGCAGGGGAATCCTGTGGATGGAACACCTGTGACGTGCTAGGCCCTCCACTGTGACGTCACGAGGTCGAGGCTAGCAGCAGCAGGGGAATCCTGTGGATGGAACACCTGTGACGTTCCAGGCCCTCCCTCCCCTGTGATGTCACGAGGTCGATGCTAAGTGCAGAGGGGAGGCCTCCGCCGGAGCAGAGACAAGGAGAGGCCCCTGAGGGGGCAGAAGGTCGGGCAGGATTAGATCGTCAGGATCCTTTTGTGACTAAATAGATTTTTGCTGTTTTTTTAGGTAATTGAATTAATATCCGTGTCTCGGCTGTCCCCCGCCCCCCCTTACACTGCAACACTTGTCATCGCCCATAAGCCGGTGATGCATGATGACAGGTTGAATGTCTATTGTGACGTGTCCGTGGTATACAAGGCTGGTAACCAGGCAGCCCCGGCATTGCACTCATGAGCACCGGACGGAGAGGACCACTGCTGGCGGCCGGAGCCGAGGCCCCCGAGAGGACGAGGGGGCCGGGGCCTCACAGGCTCCAAAAAGAACTGGACGGGGCTGGGTGAAAGGGACAAGGTGAGTATAGAAACCAAGTGAAAACCGAACTTGAAACCAAACTGAAACCGAACTTGAATCCAAACTTTAAACTAACTTGATACTGACTTGATACTGGCTTGATACTGGCTTGAAACATCCCTTCCCTCTTCCTTTCTCTTTCCCGTTTTTCCTTCTCTGCCTTACATTCCTATCTCTCCTCTCCTATCCCCTTCTCCCCCTTTCTTTTAAGTTCCCTTTTTCTCCATCACTCTTTAATCCTCTCCCCTTCTGTCACTCCCCTCCCCTTCCCATTCAATCCATTCCGGTCCCATCCTGCACTCTCTTATCTCCTTTTCAATCTCCACCCCACCCCTTCCCTTCTCTTTCCCTCCATTCCCTCCCATTCACAGCCTCTTTCCCTTTCAATCTGTTCCCATCGCCTCTGCTCCTTTTCTGCTCCCCTTTCCCCTCACCCATCCCTTCTTCCATACCCTACCCTACCCCTCATTACCCTTCCCCTCACCTCCCTCTCTCTCATTTACCCTCTCCCCCTCCATTCTCAATTCCTTACAACGCCTTTCTTATCCTTTCTCATCCTTTCTCTTCTCCGCCTTCTTCCCCTCATTCTTCCTTTCCATTCCATTCCATTCCCCAACCCATCCCTTCTTTCCCTTTACCCCACCCTCCAACTACCCCTCTCCCTCCATGTCCCCCCTCCCCCTTTATTTCCATTACTTTCTTATTTACCTCTTTAATCCTCTCCCCTTCTGTCACTCCCCCTTCCCTTACATCCCATTCACTGCCTCACCTCCCCTCCCATCCCATTCTGTTACCCCACACACACAACCCCACACAACCCCCCCACACACACAACCCGACACACACAACCCCCCACACACAACCCCACACAAAAACCCCACACACAACCCCCCCCACACACAACCCCCCACACACAACCTCACAAACACAACCCCACACACAACCACACATACACACAAGCCCCCCACACACACAACCCTTCACACACAACCACATCCCCCCACACACAACCCCACAAACACACTCCCCTACACACACCCACACATACAACCCCACACACACAACCACACCACACACACAACCACACCACACACAACCCCCCACACAATATCCCACGCACACACACAAAACCCCCACACATACATAACACACACACACAACCACAACCCCTACACATACAACCCCACAAACACACACACCCACACATACAACCCCACACACACAACCACACCACACACAACCCACCACACACAACCCCCCACACAACATCCCACGCACACACACAAAACCCCCGACACATACATGACACAACCCCCCACACAACCCCCCACACACACAACCACACACAACCACACTACCCCCCACACACACAACCCCACACACCGCACACAGCCCAACACACCACCACACCACCACCCCCCCACAAACACACACAACCCCACATACACACAACCCCACACACAAACGCACAACCCCACACACACAACCCCCACACACACACTCACTGTCACTCACAATCACTGACACACTCACTGACACACTCACTGACACACTGACACACTCACTGAAACTGACACTCACACTGACACTCACACTGACACTCACACTGATGCTGACACTCTCACTGACACTGACACTCTCACTGACACTCACTGACACTCACTGACACTCTCACTGACACTGACACTCTCACTGACACTCACTGACACTGACACTCTCACTGACACTCTCACTGACACTCACTGATACTCTCACTGACACTCACTATCACTCCACTGACACTCTCATTGACACTCACTGACACTCTCACTGAAACTCACTGACACTTACTGACACTGACACTCTCACTGACACTCTCACTGACACTCACACTGAAACTAACTCTCACTGACACTCTCACTGACAATGACACTCTCACTGACACTCACTGACACTCACTGACACTCTCACTGACACTCTCACTGACACTCCCATTGACACTCTCACTGACACTACAATAAGAAAAATGTTCACTCAATGGCCACAGTTTTTCAATACAGGAATACATCACATTCTTAGTATGACAAAGTTGACAGATTCACAACAATTTATTTTTTAATTTTCTTCAAAAAATATATGAAGCTTTTTATTTTCTATTAAGCATTGCTTTCAAGTTTTTGTATTTTTTCTCATAATATTTCAATTCATAAAAGACATTTAATCACATAGATTACATTTCATAAATAATTTCATGGTTCATACAATGAGAAAAATATCCCATGACAATAACTATATACACAAAAAAAACCATTTATACAAATTCATGTACCCCTGATATCACACAATCACAACATACTCTCACTGGCACTTCCACTGACACTCTCACTGACACTTCCACTGACACTCTCACTGACACTGATACTCTCACTGACACTCACTGATACTCCCACTGACACTCTCACTGACACTCTCATTGACACTCACTGACACTCTCACTGAAACTCACTGACACTCTTACTGACACTGACACTGAAATGAAATAAAAAATTGCATTTGTATAGCGCATAACTGCCCTGAGGCCTCGCAGCGCTTGAAAATAAAATGGTTTAGCGCAGGCTCAGGGCAGATCAGCAGGATTTAGCAAACAAATGCGTTTTCAAGGCCTTTCTGAACGAGAGGAGGTTGCTATTTCCTCGGATGGCAAAGGGGAGGGCGTTCCAAAGTCTGGTCGCCGAATGGGAAAAAGAACGGCCACCCCAACGGGCTTTATTAATTTTAGAGGAGGTGGCCAACTGCAGAGTACCAGACCGAAGGGGGCGTCTAGGGACATAAGGCGTGACCAGAGGGTGCGGAATCGCTGGGCCTACACGATGAAAGGATTTGTGCATAATGCACAGAGCTTTAAACTGCACTCTGGCAGTCATTGGGAGCCAATGGAGGTCCCTCAGAGCCTTCCTCGCCGACTGCCGACGGGACAGATTGAACAGTAGGCGGGCCGCACTGTTTTGTGTGACCTGGAGCCTCTGAAGAACCGAAGCGGAACTCTCACTGAAACTCTCACTGACACTCTCACTGACACACTCACTGACACTCTCACTGACACTCTCACTCACACTATCACTCACACTCACTGACACTCTCACTGACACTCACTGACACTCTCACTGACACTTCCACTGACACTCTCACTGACACTTTTTCACTGACACTGACACTCTCACTGACACTCTCACTGACACTCTCACTGACACTTTCACTGACACACTCACGGACACTCTCACTGGCACTTCCACTGACACTCTCACTGACACTTCCACTGACACTCTCACTGACACTCTCACTGACACTTTCACTGACACTCTCACTGACACTCTCACTGACACTTTCACTGACACTGACACTCTCACTGACACACTCACTGACACTCTCACTGACACTCTCACTGACACTGACACTCTCACTCACACTATCACTCACACTCACTGACACACTCACTGACACTCTCACTGACACTCTCACTGACACTCTCACTGACACTCTCACTGACACTCACTGACACTCTCACTGACACTGACACTGACACTCTCACTGATGCTGACACTCTCACTGACACTCTCACTGGTACTCTCACTAACACTGACACTCTCACTGACACTCACTGACAATCTCATCGGAACTCTCACTGACACTCTCATCTCACTGACACTGACACTCTCACTGACACTGACACTCTCACTGACACTCACTGACACTCTCACTGACACTGACACTCTCACTGACACTCTCACTGACACTCTCACTGACACTCTCACTGACACTCTCACTAACACTGACACTCTCACTGACACTCTCACTGACACTCTCACTGACACTGACACTCACTGACAATCTCATCGACACTCTCACTGACATTCTCACTGACACTGACACTCTCACTGACATTCACTGACACTCTCACTGACACTCTCACTGACACTCTCACTGACGCTGACACTCTCACTGACGCTGACACTCTCACTGACACTCTCACTGACACCCACTGACACTGACACTCTCACTGACACTCTCACTGATGCTGACACTCTCACTGACACTGACACTCTCACTGACACTCTCACTGACACTGACACTCTCACTGACACTCTCACTGACACCGACACTGACACTCTCACTCACAATCTCATAGACACTCACACTGACACTCTCACTGACACTCTCACTGACACTCACTGACACTCTCACTGACACTCTCACTGACACTCTCACTGACACTGACACTCTCACTGACACTGACACTCTCACTGACACTGTCACTGACACTGACACTCTCACTGACACTCTCACTGACACTCTCACTGACACTCACTGATGCTGACACTCTCACTGACACTGACACTCTCACTGACACTCTCACTGACACTGACACTCTCACTGACACCGACACTGACACTCTCACTGACAATCTCATAGACACTCTCACTGACACTGACACTGTCACTGACACTGACACTCTCACTGACACTCTCACTGACACTCTCACTGACACTCACTGATGCTGACACTCTCACTGACACTGACACTCTCACTGACACTCTCACTGACACTGACACTCTCACTGACACTCTCACTGACACTCTCACTGACACCGACACTGACACTCTCACTGACAATCTCATAGACACTCTCACTGACACTCACTGACACTCTCACTGACACTCTTACTGACACTGACACTCTCACTGACACTCTCACTGACACTGACACTCTCACTGACACTCTCACTGACACTGACATTCTCACTGACACACTCACTGACACACTCACTGACACTCCCACTGACACTGGCACTCTCCCTGACACTTTCACTGACACTTTCACTGACACTTTTACTGACACTAACTGACACACTCACTGACACTCACTGACACACTCACTGACACTCTCACTGACACTGACACTCTCACTGACACACTCACTGACACTCACTGACACACTCACTGACACTCTCACTGACACTGACACTCTCACTGACACACTCACTGACACTCTCACTGACACTCTCACTGACACTCTCACTGACACTCTCACTGACACACTCACTGACACTCTCACTGACACTGACACTCTCACTCACACTATCACTCACACTCACTGACACTCACTGACACTCTCACTGACACTCTCACTGACACTCTCACTGACTTTCACTGACACTCTCACTGACACTCTCACTGACACTGACACTCTCACTCTCACTGATGCTGACACTCTCACTGACACTCTCACTGGCCCTCTCACTAACACTGACACTCTCACTGACACTCTCACTGACACTCTCACTGACAATCTCATCGACGCTCTCACTGACACTCTCACTGACACTGACACTCTCACTGACACTCACTGACACTCTCACTGACACTGACACTCTCACTGACACTCTCACTAACACTGACACTCTCACTGACACTCTCACTGACACTCACTGACACTCTCACTGACACTGACACTCTCACTGACATTCTCACTGACACTGACACTCTCACTGACATTCACTGACACTCTCACTGACACTCTCACTGACACTCTCACTGACACACTCTCACTGACGATGACACTCTCACTGACACTCACTGACACTCTCACTGACACCCACTGACACTGACACTCTCACTGACACCCTCACTGACACTCTCACTGACACTCTCACTGATGCTGACACTCTCACTGACACTGACACTCTCACTGACACTGACACTCTCACTGACACTGACACTCTCACTGACACTCTCACTGACACCGACACTGACACTCTCACTGACAATCTCATAGACACTCTCACTGACACTCTCACTGACACTCTCACTGACACTCACTGACACTCTCACTGACACTCACTGACACTCTCACTGACACTCTCACTGACACTGACAGTCTCAGTGACACTGACACTCTCACTGACACTGACACTCTCACTGACACTCTCACTGACACTCTCACTGACACTCACTGATGCTGACACTCTCACTGACACTGACACTCTCACTGACACTCTCACTGACACTGACACTCTCACTGACACTCTCACTGACACTCACTGACACTCTCACTGACACTCTCACTGACACTCACTGACACTCTCACTGACACTCTCACTGACACTGACAGTCTCACTGACACTGACACTCTCACTGACACTCTCACTGACACTGACACTCTCACTGACACTCACTGATGCTGACACTCTCACTGACACTGACACTCTCACTGACACTCTCACTGACACTGACACTCTCACTGACACTCTCACTGACACTCTCACTGACACTGACACTGACACTCTCACTGACACTGACATTCTCACTGACACACTCACTGACACACTCACTGACACTCCCACTGACACTGGCACTCTCACTGACACTTTCACTGACACTTTCACTGACACTTTTACTGACACTAACTGACACACTCACTGACACTCACTGACACACTCACTGACACTCTCACTGACACTGACACTCTCACTGACACACTCACTGACACTCACTGACACACTCACTGACACTCTCACTGACACTGACACTCTCACTGACACACTCACTGACACTCTCACTGACACTCTCACTGACACTCTCACTGACACTCTCACTGACACACTCACTGACACTCTCACTGACACTGACACTCTCACTCACACTATCACTCACACTCACTGACACTCACTGACACTCTCACTGACACTCTCACTGACACTCTCACTGACTTTCACTGACACTCTCACTGACACTCTCACTGACACTGACACTGACACTCTCACTCTCACTGATGCTGACACTCTCACTGACACTCTCACTGGCCCTCTCACTAACACTGACACTCTCACTGACACTCTCACTGACACTCTCACTGACAATCTCATCGACGCTCTCACTGACACTCTCACTGACACTGACACTCTCACTGACACTCACTGACACTCTCACTGACACTGACACTCTCACTGACACTCTCACTAACACTGACACTCTCACTGACACTCTCACTGACACTCACTGACACTCTCACTGACACTGACACTCTCACTGACATTCTCACTGACACTGACACTCTCACTGACATTCACTGACACTCTCACTGACACTCTCACTGACACTCTCACTGACACACTCTCACTGACGATGACACTCTCACTGACACTCACTGACACTCTCACTGACACCCACTGACACTGACACTCTCACTGACACCCTCACTGACACTCTCACTGACACTCTCACTGATGCTGACACTCTCACTGACACTGACACTCTCACTGACACTGACACTCTCACTGACACTGACACTCTCACTGACACTCTCACTGACACCGACACTGACACTCTCACTGACAATCTCATAGACACTCTCACTGACACTCTCACTTACACTCTCACTGACACTCACTGACACTCTCACTGACACTCACTGACACTCTCACTGACACTCTCACTGACACTGACAGTCTCAGTGACACTGACACTCTCACTGACACTGACACTCTCACTGACACTCTCACTGACACTCTCACTGACACTCACTGATGCTGACACTCTCACTGACACTGACACTCTCACTGACACTCTCACTGACACTGACACTCTGACACTCTCACTGACACTCTCACTGACACTCACTGACACTCTCACTGACACTCACTGACACTCTCACTGACACTCTCACTGACACTGACAGTCTCACTGACACTGACACTCTCACTGACACTCTCACTGACACTGACACTCTCACTGACACTCACTGATGCTGACACTCTCACTGACACTGACACTCTCACTGACACTCTCACTGACACTGACACTCTCACTGACACTCTCACTGACACTCTCACTGACACCGACACTGACACCGACACTGACAATCTCATAGACACTCTCACTGACACTCTCACTGACACTCACTGACACTCACTGACACTCACTGACACTCACTGACACTCACTGACACTCTCACTGACACTCTCACTGACACTCTCACTGACACTCTCACTGACACTGACACTGTCACTGACACTGACACTCTCACTGACACTCTCACTGACACACTCACTGACACTCCCACTGACACTGGCACTCTCACTGACACTTTCACTGACACTAACTGACACACTCACTGACACTCACTGACACACTCACTGACACTCTCACTGACACTGACACTCTCACTGACACACTCACTGACACTCACTGACACTCTCACTGACACTGACACTCTCACTGACACTCACTGACACTCTCACTGACTTTCACTGACACTCTCACTGACACTCTCACTGACACTCTCACTGACACTGACACTGACACTCTCACTCTCACTGATGCTGACACTCTCACTGACACGCTCACTGGCCCTCTCACTAACACTGACACTCTCACTGACACTCTCACTGACAATCTCATCGACGCTCTCACTGACACTCTCACTGACACTGACACTCTCACTGACACTCACTGACACTCTCACTGACACTGACACTATCACTGACACTCTCACTGACACTCTCACTAACACTGACACTCTCACTGACACTCTCACTGACACTCACTGACACTCTCACTGACACTCTCACTGACACTGACACTCTCACTGACATTCTCACTGACACTGACACTCTCACTGACATTCACTGACACTCTCACTGACACTCTCACTGACACTCACTGACGATGACACTCTCACTGACACTCACTGACACTCTCACTGACACTGACACTCTCACTGACACTCTCACTGACACTCTCACTGACACTCTCACTGATTGCTGACACTCTCACTGACACTGACACTCTCACTGACACTGACACTGACACTCTCACTGACACTGACACTGACACTCTCACTGACACTGACACTCTCACTGACACTCTCACTGACACCGACACTGACACTCTCACAGACAATCTCATAGACACTCTCACTGACACTCTCACTGACACTCTCACTGACACTCACTGACACTCTCACTGACACTCACTGACACTCTCACTGACACTCTCACTGACACTGACAGTCTCAGTGACACTGACACTCTCACTGACACTCTCACTGACACTGACACTCTCACTGACACTCTCACTGACACTCTCACTGACACTCACTGATGCTGACACTCTCACTGACACTGACACTCTCACTGACACTGACACTCTCACTGACACTCTCACTGACACCGACACTGACACTCACTGACACTCTCACTGACACTCACTGACACTCTCACTGACACTCTCACTGACACTGACAGTCTCACTGACACTGACACTCTCACTGACACTGACACTCTCACTGACACTCACTGATGCTGACACTCTCACTGACACTGACACTCTCACTGACACTCTCACTGACACTGACACTCTCACTGACACTCTCACTGACACTCTCACTGACACCGACACTGACACCGACACTGACAATCTCATAGACACTCTCACTGACACTCACTGACACTCACTGACACTCACTGACACTCACTGACACTCACTGACACTCTCACTGACACGCTCACTGACACTCTCACTGACACTGACACTCTCACTGACACTCTCACTGACACTCTCACTGACACTGACACTGTCACTGACACTGACACTCTCACTGACACTCTCACTGACACACTCACTGACACTCCCACTGACACTGGCACTCTCACTGACACTTTCACTGACACTTTCACTGACACTAACTGACACACTCACTGACACTCACTGACACACTCACTGACACTCTCACTGACACTGACCCTCTCACTGACACTGACACTCACTGACACTCTCACTGACACTGACACTCTCACTGACACTGACACTCTCACTGACACTCTCACTGACACACTCACTGACACTGACACTCTCACTGACACCTTCACTGACACTCTCACTGACACTCACTGACACTCTCACTGACACTGACACTCTCACTGACACTGACACTCTCACCGACACTCTCACTGACACACTCACTGACACTGACACTCTCCCTGACACTGACACTCTCACTGACATTCACTGACACTCTCACTGACACTCTCACTGACACTCTCACTGACACTCTCACTGACACTGACACTGACACTGAACTCTCACTGACACTCTCACTGACACTGACACTCTCACTGACACACTCACTGACTCTCACTGACACTCACTGACACTCTCACTGACACTGACACTCTCACTGACACTGACACTCTCACTGACACTCACTGACACTGACCCTCTCACTGACACTGACACTCACTGACACTCTCACTGACACTGACACTCTCACTGACACTGACACTCTCACTGACACTGACACTCTCACTGACACTCTCACTCTCACTGACACTGACACTCACACTGACACTCTCACTGACACTGACACTCTCACTGACACTGACACTCTCACTGACACTCACTGACACTGACCCTCTCACTGACACTGACACTCACTGACACTCTCACTGACACTGACACTCTCACTGACACTGACACTCTCACTGACACACTCACTGACACTGACACTCTCACTGACACTCTCACTCTCACTGACACTGACACTCACACTGACACTCTCACAGACACTTTCACTGACACTCTCACTGACACTGACACTCTCACTGACACTCTCCCTGACACTCTCACTGACATTCACTGACACTCTCACTGACACTCTCACTGACACTCTCACTGACACTCTCACTGACACTCTCACTGACACTCACACTCTCACTAACGCTGACACTCACTGACACTCACACTGACACTCACTGACACTCTCACTGACACCCACTGACACTGACACTCTCACTGACACTCTCACTGACACTCTCACTGATGCTGACACTCTCACTGACACTGACACTCTCACTGACACTCTCACTGACACTCTCACTGACACCGACACTGACACTCTCACTGACAATCTCATAGACACTCTCACTGACACTCACGGACACTCACTGACACTCTCACTGACACTCTTACTGACACTGACAGTCCCACTGACACTGACACTGACAGTCTCAGTGACACTGACACTCTCACTGACACTCTCACTGACACTCTCACTGACACTGACACTGACACTCACACTGACACTCTCACGGACACTCTCACTGACACTTTCACTGACACTCTCACTGACACTGACACTCTCACTGACACTCTCACTGGCACTCTCACTAACACCGACACTCTCACTGACACTCTCACTGACACTGACACTCTCACTGACACTCACTGACACTCTCACTGACACTGACACTCTCACTGACACTCTCACTGACACTCTCACTGACACTCTCACTGACACTCTCACTAACACTGACACTCTCACTGACACTCTAACTGACACTCTCACTGACAATCTCATCGACACTCTCACTGACATTCTCACTAACACTGACACTCTCACTGACATTCACTGACACTCTCACTGACACTCTCACTGACACTCTCACTCTCACTGACGCTGACACTCTCACTGACACTCACTGACACTCACTGACACTCTCACTGACACCCACTGACACTGACACTCTCACTGACACTCTCACTGACACTCTCACTGATGCTGACACTCTCACTGACACTGACACTCTCACTGACACTCTCACTGACACTGACACTCTCACTGACACTCTCACTGACACCGACACTGACACCGACACTGACACTCTCACTGACAATCTCATAGACACTCTCACTGACACTCTCACTGACACTCTCACTGACACTCACTGACACTCACTGACACTCTCACTGACACTCTCACTGACACTGACAGTCTCACTGACACTGACACTCTCACTGACACTCTCACTGACACTCTCACCGACACTCTCACTGACACTCTCACTGACACTCACTGACACTCTCACTGACACTCACTGACACTCTCACTGACACTCTCACTGACACTCTCACTGACACTCACTGACACTCTCACTGACACTCTCACTGACACTGACAGTCTCACTGACACTGACACTCTCACTGACACTCTCACTGACACTCTCACCGACACTCTCACTGACACTGACACTGTCACTGACACTGACACTCACTGACACTCACTGATGCTGACACTCACTGACACTGACACTCTCATTGACACTCTCACTGACACTGACACTCTCACTGACACTCTCACTGACACTCTCACTGACACCGACACTGACACTCACTGACAATCTCATAGACACTCTCACTGACACTCTCACTGACACTCTCACTGACACTCACTGACACTCTCACTGACACTCACACTCTCACTGACACTCTCACTGACACTGACACTGTCACTGACACTCTCACTGACACTGACACTCTCACTGACACACTCACTGACACTCTCACTGACACTGGCACTCTCACTGACACTTTCACTGACACTAACTGACACACTCACTGACACTCACTGACACACTCACTGACACTCTCACTGACACTGACACTCTCACTGACACACTCACTGACACTCTCACTGACACTGACACTCTCACTGACACTGACACTCTCACTGACACTGACACTCTCACTGACACACTCACTGACACTCACTGACACTCACTGACACTCACTGACACACTCACTGACACTGACACACTCACTGACACTCTCACTGACACTCTCACTGACACTGACCCTCTCACTGACACTGACACTCACTGACACTCTCACTGACACTGACACTCTCACTGACACTCTCACTCTCACTGACACTCTCACTCTCACTGACACTCTCACTCACTGACACTCACTGATGCTGACACTCACTGACACTGACACTCTCATTGACACTCTCACTGACACTGACACTCTCACTGACACTCTCACTGACACCGACACTGACACCGACACTGACACTCACTGACAATCTCATAGACACTCTCACTGACACTCTCACTGACACTCACTGACACTCTCACTGACACTCACACTCTCACTGACACTCTCACTGACACTCTCACTGACACTGACACTGTCACTGACACTCTCACTGACACTGACACTCTCACTGACACTGACACTCTCACTGACACACTCACTGACACTCTCACTGACACTGGCACTCTCACTGACACTTTCACTGACACTAACTGACACACTCACTGACACTCACTGACACACTCACTGACACTCTCACTGACACTGACACTCTCACTGACACTCACTGACACTCTCACTGACACTGACACTCTCACTGACACTGACACTCTCACTGACACTGACACTCTCACTGACACACTCACTGACACTCACTGACACTCACTGACACTCTCACTGACACTCACTGACACTCTCACTGACACACTCACTGACACTCTCACTGACACTCTCACTGACACTGACCCTCTCACTGACACTGACACTCACTGACACTCTCACTGACACTCTCACTGACACTGACACTCTCACTGACACTCTCACTCTCACTGACACCGACACTCTCACTGACACTCTCACTGACACTCTCACTGACACTTACACTCTCACTGACACTCTCCCTGACACTGACACTCTCACGGACACTCACTGACACTCTCACTGACACTCTCACTGACACTCTCACTGACACTCTCACTGACACTAACTGACACACTCACTGACACACTCACTGACAAACTCACTGACACTGTCACTGACACTCATACTGACACTGACACTCTCACTGGCACTCTTACTGACACTGACACTCTCACTGACACTCTCACTGACACTAACACTCTCACCGACACTCACACTGACACTGACACTCACTGACACTGATCACTGACACTGACACTGACACTCTCACTGACACTCTCACTGACACTCACTGACACACTCACTGACACTTTCAATGACACTCTCACTGACACACTCACGGACACTGACACTCTCACTGACACTCTCACTGACACTCTCACTGACAATCTCATCACTGACACTCACTGACACTCTCACTGACACTTTCACTGACACTCACCAACACTCTCACTGTCACTGACTCTCACTGTGGGGGGGTAGTGTGTGGGGGTTGTGTGTGTGTGGGGTTGTATGTGTGTGGGGTTGTATGTGTATGGGGTTGTGTGTGTACGGTTGTGCGTGTGGGGTTGTGCGTGTGTGGTGTGGGGTTGCATGTGTGCAGGTTTGTGCGTGGAGGGTTATGTGTGGGGTTCCGTGCGTGTGAGAGTTGTGTGTTTTAGGGGTCTTATGTGTGGGGGTTGTCTGTGTGTGGGGTTGTGTGTGTGGGGGGTTGTGTGTGTGGGGGGGTTGGTTGTGTGTGTGTGGGGTTGTGCGTGTTGGTGGGTGTGTGTGTGTGTGGTTGCGTGTGGGTGGGTTTGTGTGTGTGGGGGGGGATTGTGTGCGTGGGGTTGTGTGTGTGGGAGGTTGTGTGTGTGGGGCTGTGTGTGTTAGGGGTTGTGTGTGTGGGGTTGTGTGTTTGTGTTTGAGGAGGAGGTTGTGTGTGGGGGTTGTGTGTGTGGTGGGTTGTGTGTGTGTAGGGTGGTGTGTGTGGTCTGTGTGGTTGTGTGTGGTGTGTGGGGTTGTGTGTGGGGTGTGTGGTGTGTGGGGTGTGGTGGAGTTGTATGTGTGTGTGATAGCATGTGTGTGGGGTTGTGTGTGGTTGTGTGTGTGTGGTTGTGTGGGTTTTTGTGTGGTTGTGGGGTTGTGGTGTTGTGTGTGTGGGGTTGTGGAGTGTGTGTGGGGTTGTGTGTGGGGGATTGTGTGTGTGTGGGGGACGTTTTGTGGTTGTGTGGGGTTGTTTGTGTGTGGGTGTGGGTGTTTGTGGGGAGGGTTTGTGTGGTTTTGTGTGTGGGGGGTTGTGTGTGTGGGAGGTTGTGGTTGTATGTGTCTGGGGGTTGTGGTTGTGTGTGTGGGGGGGTTGTGTGTGGGGGGTTGTGTGTGGGGGGTTGTGTGTTTGTGTATGTGGTTGTGTGCATGTGGGGTTGTGTGTGTTTGTGTGGGTGTGTGGTTGTGTGTGGTGTGTGGGCTTGTGTGCGGTGTGTGGGGGGTAGTGTGGTTGTGTGTGGTTGTGGGGTTTTGTGTCGGGGGTTGTGTTGTGTATGTGTGGAGGGTTTTGTGTGTGGGGGGTTTGTTTGTGGGGTTGTGTGTGAAGGGGGATGTGTGTGCTGTGGTTGTGTGTGTGGGGTTGTATGTGAGGGTGTGTGTGGGGGATTGTGTTTGTGGGGTTGTGTGTGTGGGGATTATGGTTGTGTGTGGGGGTTGTGGTTGTGTGTGGGGGGGTTGTGTGTGTGGGGGTTGTGTTTATGTGGGGTTGTGTGTATGGGGTTGTGTGTGTGAGGTTGTGCGTGTGGAAGGGGTTGTGTGTGGGGGGTTGTGTGTGGGGTTGTGTGTGGGGGTTTGTGTGTGGGGTTGTGTGTGTGGGGTTTGTGTTTATGTGGGGTTGTGTGTATGGGGTTGTGTGTGTGAGGTTGTGCGTGTGGAAGGGGTTGTGTGTGGGGGTTTGTGTGTGGGGTTTGTGTGTGGGGTTTGTGTGTGGGGTTGTGTGTGGGGGTTTGTGTGTGGGGTTGTGTGTGTGGGGTAACAGAATGGGATGGTAGGGGAGGTAAGGCAGTGAATGGGATGGAAGGGAAGGGGGAGTGACAAGGGTGGAGGATTAAAGAGGTCAAGAAGTAAGTAATGGAAATAAAGGGGGGACATGGACTGAGAGGGGTAGTTGGAGGGTGGGGTTAAAGGGAAAGAAGGGATGGGTTGGGGAATGGAATGGAAAGGAAAGGAAAGGAATGAGAGGAAGAAGGCGGAGAAGAGAAAGGAGGAGAAAGGCAGGGAAAGGAAGGGAGAATGGAGGGGAGAGGGCAAATGAGAGAGAGGGAGGTGAGGGGAAGGGTAATGAGGGGAAGGGATGCGTGAGGGGAAAGGGGAGGGAATGGCGAAGAGGAAGGGAGGTGAAGGAAGGAAGAATAAGTAAAAAAGGAAGGGTAAGTGGAAGGGGAGCAGAAAAGGAGCAGAGGTGATGGTTACAGATTGGAAGGGAAAGAGGCTGTGAATGGGAGGGAATGGAGGGGAAGAGAAGGGAAGGGGAGGAGTGGAGATGGAAAAGGAGATAAGAGAGTGCAGGATGGGACCGGAATGGATTGAATGGGAAGGGGAGTGGATTGACAGAAGGGGAGAGGATTAAAGAGTGGAGAAAAATGGAACAAAAGAAGGGGGGAGAAGTGGATAGGAGAAGAGAGATAGGAATGTAAGGCAGAGAAGGAAAAACGGGAAAGAGAAAGGAAGAGGGGAGGGAAGTTTCAAGCCAGTATCAAGCCAGTATCAAGTCAGTATCAAGTCAGTATCAAGCCAGTATCAAGTCAATATCAAGTCAGTATCAAGCCAGTATCAAGTCAGTATCAAGCCAGTATCAAGCCAGTATCAAGCCAGTTTAAAGTTTGGATTCAAGTTCGGTTTCAGTTTGGTTTCAAGTTCGGTTTTCACTTGGTTTCTATACTCACCTTGTCCCTTTCACCCAGCCCCGTCCAGTTCTTTTTGGAGCCTGTGAGGCCCCGGCCCCCTCGGCCTCTCGGGGGCCTCGGCTCCGGCCGCCAGCAGTGGTCCTCTCCGTCCGGTGCTCATGAGTGCAATGCCGGGACTGCCTGGTTACCAGCCTTGTATACCACGGACACGTCACAATAGACATTCAACCTGTCATCATGCATCACCGGCTTATGGGCGATGACAAGTGTTGCAGTGTAAGGGGGGGGGGGAGACAGCCGAGACATGGATATGAATTCAATTACCTAAAAAAAAAAGCAAAAATCTATTTAGTCACAAAAGGATCCTGCGATGAACCTCAAAGACGATCTAATCCTGCCCGACCTTCTGCCCCCTCAGGGGCCTCTCCTTGTCTCTGCTCCGGCGGAGGCCTCCCCTCTGCACTTAGCCTCGACCTCATGCCATCACAGGGGAGGGAGGGCCTGGAACGTCACAGGTGTTCCATCCACAGGATTCCCCTGCTGCTGCTAGCCTCGACCTCGTGACGTCACAGTGGAGCGCCTAGCACGTCACAGGTGTTCCATCCACAGGATTCCCCTGCTGCTGCTAGCCTCGACCTCGTGACGTCAGAGGGGAGGGAGGGCCTGGCACGTCACAGGTGTTCCATCCACAGGATTCCCCTGCTGGTGCTAGCCTGGACCTCGTGACATCACAGTGCAGGTCCTGGCAAGTCACAGGTGTTCCATCCACAGGATTCCCCTGCTGGTGCTAACCTGGAACTCGTGACATCACAGTGCAGGACCTGGCACGTCACAGGTGTTCCATCCACAGGATTCTGCTGCTGGGAAGGCGGGGCCCTAAGGCTGTCACAACTTGCACACACACACACATCTATACAAGCACGTGCGAAGACACTCACACAGGGGGGTCATACGCTACAATTTATTATGAACTTTAACAAGAGAGCCCAATTAGGGTCACTCTTCATTGGTCATAGTGAGATAACTTCGAACCAATCACACCCGGGAGCAGTTGTTGCGTCCCTGCTGATAGATGGGTCACCCCTCGTGGACGATATATCATTCACAGCAGGAGCTCTCATTCTTCACCAGGCTCGTGACGGGGTCTCACTTGTGTGAATTTCTAGAACAATCTTTACTGTGTGTTGCTCCGGGGTGCTTCTACTTGTGAGTCTTATCATAGCTGCCAAGTTTCTGCGGCCAGTGTGTGAAGTGCGGCTCCAGTCCAGGTTTTTCCCTCTGAATTATGGGACATGTAGTCCTGTTTTATAATGAAATAAACAAGACTACAATTCCCAGAATTCAAGGAAAAAACGTGGACTGGAGCAGCACACCACGGATGGACCTGAAAAACTTGGCAGCTCTGCAAAAAACCTGTGCTCAGGTCAGGAGAGCAACTAGACCCATCTTTTTTGTGGGGGGGGGGGGGGGGGGGGGGGGGAAGGGGGGGTAGGGGAGGGGGGGCTAACACTTCCAGCAAGTGGTGCGGGCCAAGAATTTCAGGCAATGCGTGCAGAGCCACCTTGATAGCGAATATGAGGGAAAGAAGTGACACATTTAGCAGTTTAGACACATTGGACAAACCCAATCTGATTATGATTGAAAGATTGGAGTCCATGTTTACCCCTATATTCCTCCCTAGGGTTGAGTTATGTGTGGGGCTAGCCACTAAGGCCAAATTGTTCATAGCAGTGTTTGATCCTTTTGCTGCACATACATATTTTGATTTGTGACATGTTAATTTATTGTTAGAAATGGGGTTCTCTACTTGGCAGAGGTAGGTCCCTTTGTCCAAATTGGGACCGTTGCTTCTAGTCAGGGTAAGGGGGATACACACTTAAGATAACCCCTGCTCACCCCCTGGGTAGCTAGGCACGACAGACATCCCAAAGGCAAGCGTTTTCAGCATTGATGAATTCTTCTATGGTTAGGAAGGTTAAAGGTGATTAATTGTAGTTGCTTTCATGTTTTGTTTTCTGGTGAACTGGGCTGTGCTGCTAGAATTGTGGTTGAGCAGTGGGAAGGCAAGGAGGAAGACTGGCACAGGTGAGTGGGAATTATTTCAGGTGTGTCCTGCAGACCGCCAGGGTCAGGGGTGTGAAGGCCTTTTTAGTGTGTTGCGAAGGAACCAAGATGTCTTTAGATACTACCACTTCAGGTATTGCGGTTGAAGGAACCTTTCTGCTCTGAACTCTTCTAGAGGGGCTGTTGCTTGTGACTTACAGGCCCCTTGTCAGGTTTACAGGCCCCTCAGCAGCTCTCTCTATTCAGATTTCCTTTCTTGTGTTCTGGGCTCTCGGCTGCTGTCCACTCTCCAAGCTGCAGCTCACCTCCCCAGGTCAAAGGGCAGGTCTCCTTGAAGCAAGGAAGTCCTCAGGTATCGCTTCTGCCAGCTTTCTTCACGACCTTCTTCAGAAGAAAATAACATAAAACATCCTCATTGTTTACCATTTACAGGCTAAAGAGCAGCTATTACCGCATGTGTGCATGGAAATAATGTATGTGTATACCAGTGACTATACACTGAGCCACACATGTGCCCTTGTTTAGTATCCACAAAACATCAGATTTACACCTGCAGAGTGGAAAGACCATAAAGGAAGCCATATTAATTTAGGAAAACATAATATTGCCTGAACATGCTATTGGGATGGGAATATTCCTGTGAGGTACAAGTCATGATGCCCTATCCTGAAAACTTGACTGTGAGTAGCTGGTAATCCAGAGATTATTTAATGTTGGCCCTAGCCTTGTGGTAATGTAGTGCATAGAGGCCTATGCTGTCGCTTGACGTGATGAGGTCATGGACCTATCCTGTCACCTTGAGGGACATGTCAAGTATGCACTCATTTTCCTGATATTGGACTACCAGCCTGCCACAGGTTTAGCATGTAGATCGATGGCGCAGCATACCATGTTTTGTGTATACATAGTCATGATCAGGCCTTTTTATATGTCACTGGAGTAACCCTTGTGCTAACATTCCAAATATATGCTGTGTGTGTTTATGTTGTGTCTTGTATGGTACATGCAATATGTACACAAGTGTGGCCGTGTAATGGATGCCCCTGGATTCCATTTTGGAAGCCCCAAATCTGCTCCTGCGCACAAGATGGAGGTGAGATTGTTTGCCCAGACAGTGTATATGTTTTTAAGCTGACATTCCTAAAGTGGGGACAGAGGAGACAAGACACCTTCAGAAAGTCACTGAAGCCCGTTTGCTGAGAGGAGCTGCTGATGAGTCTTCCTGTAGCACTGCCACTTGGAAGGTGGTGGTGGTGAAGGGTGAGGCTGAAGTCTCCTTTTCAGTGTGGAAAGGATCTTTTAGGTGAGCCAACCTTTTGTATTTTCCCTGATCACTGCATGGTGTGGTTGTTGATACCCCCTGGTATAGAAAGCTCACACCTCTTTGTGCCTCTGATGTGGTTACTCCTGGATGGAGACTACCGTACTACAGGGAGCATCACTCTGCTCTGCAGCATACGCTGATGACTGCTGTGCAGCCAGAGTTACAAAAACTGGAGGGGGGGGGATAGGCCCAAAGGACCAGAACCAGGTAGGGGTGTACTCAATTTAATACAAAAAGAGGAACCAGGTTCAGTTTGACATTATGCTCTTATTATTTTTGAGCAACAAACAGACTACTATCTTTTCTGTTTGAATGGAATTTTTATTAAACCATTCCTTTCTTTGCAATTGTTTATATTTACCTCAGAGCTGGCACCTGTCTTACAGTCAACTTCCCAGATGACAGGGGTTATTCCCTGGACTCTTACCTTGCTGGAAGAGCTGTATCTCTGACCTTAAGTGCCTGGAAGCCAGCCGGCCTACTGAGAGAGGGAAATCTCCTGCCAACCCTGCAGGAGGTGTTGGAGTAACAGCCAGACCGAGTGCTGAGGGTCTAGCCAGGAGAATGGAGATGGCAAAGACTGATTGGTGAGCCCTATAGTATGGGCACAGTCTCTCCAGAAGTGAGGTGGCAAATGTAAATTGTGGATTGGCCGCTAACCTCTCAGCAGTGCAATAAGAACGATTGGGGGTGTCCTTGCTGGTAAAGTGAAACAATTGTGACCATGGATATCTTTGCCATCAAAGCTAAGACTTGTGCCTGTGACTGTCACCACTGCTGCGTTTACAAAGTGCTCACTGTGACTGCTAGCATGCCGCTGTGCCCCTGTCTAAATGGCTACCCATCTCGTGCTCAAGTGACCCAGAAGTGGGTCCAGTGCCTGCCCTGTGACTCCCCACCACCAGTATCTGCATTTGTCAAAGAACTCCAGGCTACCAATTGAGCTACCCATCCTGTTAACAGCTTACCAAGATCAACTGCCTCTTCTGCAACCACCACGTCTCATCCCAGAAGTGGGAGAGATTGGAGACACTTGTGTCAAAAGGACATGGAGGCTGTGTTGTGGTGAGACTGTGTCCAAGGAGACTGGATTGAACTGAGCTCAAACATTACTGAACTAGTGTGTCTGCGTCTGAGCCTTGAATAGTGTTACACAAAACTATCTAAGCCAAGGGGGACATGTTGGGCGTAGTTTGCAGAGTTTTGAAAAACTCAGTAAGTTCCACGAGTGGTGGAGTGCAGTGCGATCTGCAGTTTGTGCTGGTATTTCTGCTACTCGGGTAAAAATTGTGCCCGAGCGGCAGCTCACGCTCGCAAACTTACTGTTCGCAATCACAAGCGGGGAAAAAACTCCACTGCACATTGAAAGCGGAGTTTTCAGCACTCTGCGAGCTCCGCAGAGTGCGGAAAACCCCTGAAAACCCCGCAAAACTCCGCGAACGGAGTGAAGTTCAACGCCCAGGCCTAGTCCAGATACGCAAGAGGAGGGAGCATTGCTGTTCACTTAGGGACCATTTGTGCTTGTTGGGGGTGGTGCACAGACCTTCCTGAAGCCCTGCTAAGTGGGGGCTTCATAACTGAACCCACACTGTCGACACATCTGCCTAACGGGGGAGCCGCCGCAGCTGATTGCCACCACCACTGGGGACTCCAAGTCCCACATCCCAATGCTGGACCCTAACCTAATTTCTATTTTCCGCCCAAAATGTACTGTTGTTTGGTATATCTTCAACCCCTTGTTAAATCTAAGCATCTTAAGCTGTATGACTGGGTCAGTTTGCATTGATCTGATAAGTAAGCTTGTTGCCCTGATTGTTCTAGTCTACCTCACTGAAAATGTTGTAATCCACCATTTCATAGCTCTGCTTGCAGCTCTGGTATACGCCCGTGTCATTTACAAATGGGGAAAAGGAATGCCTCTAAAGGGGATGGGTAAGGGGGTTGGTAAAAAAAAAAATGTGCAAAAACATGCTGGAGGCAATTGTGTGCTTGACCGCCATGACAATCTGTTGGTTGAATGTGGGAGATACTCCCTCCAGCCCCAGCTGCCTTGCTTCCTCACCCCATTCTTCCCCCTCCCATGCAGCACAAACACGCAAAAGCAAATCCAGGGGATGTTTAAGGAACATACTCTTCAGGCCCAGGAGCAACATACTGTGGGTAAAGCACACCCACTGTTAACAACCGCACTAGTACCCCCCGATTCTGGTCAGCGACTACAATCAACACTTGAGGATGCTTTACCTTGCAGTAAACGCTTTGCCCCATTGGCCAAGATGACAAACGACCAGGATGTTGCTAATAATTTGGAGCGTTCTTCCACGGCACCTGATGTTTCTGTTCCCATCTCCCTTGACCAGACCTCTTACACAGATTCTAGCTTAGATTTGTTTTTTTTGGGTGGCCAATACTTGTTTTAAAAATAAATATATTTTATTAACTTTTCTGATAACAATTTACATCCATATCTGTGAATTATATAATTTTGCTAACGTTTACGTTTGTCACAACATTATATATATCTATTAACAATAAACGTGTTAAAAACTGTTAAAGGTTATTCACCACCCCCCTCCTTGCTTTTATCTTAGATTTGAAAACTGAGGTGGGGGGTCTAAAATCCATGATTACATTACTGACCAATTCTTTGAAACAGCTTCTAGCTCTTAGCAACAAGCATGCATTTATTGGGTAATTGATCTACCCGGAACCATCTCCAGACCATCTGCTGCTGTAACCAGATGGTGACTCCTGTGAATAAGGGTGCCGATCCTATATTCGATGATGTTCCCACTGCTAATCATGATCAGCAAATTCCCAGTCATGTGCCTTTGTGGCCGCTTAACTACAACGGGGTAACTTCCAATACCTCGAGTACTCAAAGCTTAGGCGCTCATACTGGGCACTTGACTCTGGATAGTTTTCCCTTTTCTTCTTCCTTTGAGGCCTATCTCGGTCATAAACCTAACAACTCCCTGTGCCCCACTAAAAGTAGACCTGCCAGTGCTGATTCCATCATGATGATCGGTGTTCCTAAGCCCGGTTTCTCCAATAAGTAGCTCGTGAGATACTGGCCACACTCCAACCACCTGTAAGTAGCTCTCCTGTGTGCAGCCCAACCTACTAAATTAGACACTTTTGGTTAGTTGAATTAGTCGCGTTGACCAAAATTTTAAAGGGTCTATTCAACACAAAAATACTTGTATTTTTAAACCTCATAATATCGCAAACATATTTAAAGCTGATATTTGAGTGATAAATCAGGTGGCATTGGGGAGACGTAGTACTAATATTAATACCTTGGTGCCAGCTGCATTGAATCTACGGCTGTTATGTTTTATCCATGTAGAGCAGAGGTCTTCAAACACTTTCACTCTGAGCCCCACGTAAGCAAAATGTTTTGAGGTCAGGCCCCCCTTTAAAACATTGTGGCAAGGATTGGGGGAGCGAGAGGGACATGGCTCGTGCAAGGAGCTGGGCTTATGAGACGTTTTCAAGAATACTTTTTCTATAGCTTATGAACCGCACTAAATATGAGACTTATAAGACAGCAAATGCATCATACAAAAACAGACATTATCCCAAACAAACTGCTCCCCATAGTTGGGGTGTTGTGAGCCTCTCATACTCTTTGACCCCAAAGCAACTATACCTGCTGCACTAATGATAACCGCAGTCCTGAGTAGTGTTTTCCACATAATTATAGTTTTACTGCATTTGCTCCCTAATCTGCAGATTTGAACTAAAGAAACATGATTCTAGCTCAAACGGAACAATAGTTATTAAAGCATGACAAAGTGTTCTGGAGAATTGGAAGGCCCTTTGCAAAGATTCACTGGTAGTCTTGTAGTTGCTTACTGCTGTATTTGGGTGTTAAACTGGTAATAATGAGGTGAAATATTTCCCCTGACAGCGTTACCTTGAGTTAAAATGACAAAATAATGAAGTAATGCTAACCACAAAATGTGGCGCATTGTGCCGCATAATTTACCGTTTCATGCTGCATAATTTAGTCAAACATGCCGCATAATGAGGTCCTCTTCTGCTGAATAAGTCCAGTGGCTCTGCTTAAGGCTTCATGGTGGCAAAGATTTATTCTTTTTGAGATGTAATGTAAGGGTGTTATCAGCCGAGATCTGGAATAGGGGAGACACTTACAAAAATGTCTGTATTGGATACATATGCAGCAACCTAGCTTAGAGTATGTAAATATTGTTTTAAAATAATGACTTACATATTCACAGTGCTTTCTGCCCCAGGCTGAGACCTCGTAGCACTAAAAAACAGGGGGCCACTGGAATTATTACGCAAGAGAAGGCCAAATTATGCAGCAGGGTTGACTAAATTCTGCAGCAAGTAAAGGCGAATTATGCTGCATAATGCTGCATATTTCGTCATTAGCATTACTGCATTATTTTGCAATTTGTACACTTGTTAACACTGCCCTGGGTTTTATTGGCCCTCATAAGTACCACATTAATACCCACATATAGCAATAAGCAACAGAAAGGAGATCAGTCAACCTTTAGAAAGGGCCTTCCACTGTGAGGTAATGTGTTGCTGCATTTTTAGTAACTTTTGAACCATTTGACCTAGTAACAAGTTTTTTTTTAAATCTGCAATTTATGTAGCAGACAATGGATTATGTGGCAAATGCGGGAAATCCATAACTATGCACAAAATGCCCAAACCGCACAATTGCATAATTCCAGTGGCCCTGACTATAAGTACAAAGGTCACTATTCCTCTGCACCAACTAGGGTTCAATTATGTGTTGCTTAGCTTTAACACACACAGACATCTGCAGTGATGGTAGTCACGAACTGAGGTTTCATATCCTAAAAGAGTGCAGTTATCACCAGTTAGTTTAACTTGCATTTATTATCCAATTAAGTTGTTATTGCATTATTTTATACACACCTGCAAGACTGTGAAAACACATAATGCGTAGGCTTTTCATTTTATTTTTAGCAACCTCTTTGACCCTGCCAGCACACCAGGGTCGCAACTAGACCCGGACTTCGGGGGGCTAACACTCCCAGCCAGGGCTGGCCCTAGCACTGGCCGCACACAGTGTAACAGTCTTTTTTAGCGCCCCTCCCCCATTTTCCCCTCCATGAATTACCTCACTACTGCTCACCAGCAATGCACCTCATCTCTTTATAGCCCCTTTCAGACAAACATTTCATTTTTTAATAGCGCTACTCATAGTTTATTCACACTCAGTTCTGTGATCCACATGGCACCCGTTCTTTGTAGCAGGCACATTAACCCTCTGCGCTGTGTGGGTGGTAGGAGTGCCTATGTGAGTGCACGGTGAGCGATGCGACAGTGAGAGAGTAGGGTAAAAGGAGTGACTGCTGGGTGAGTGAGGTGACCATATGATTTTGGGTGCGGATGTAAGTGCAGAGTGGGACGAATGAATGCATGGTTTGTGATGGGCTTGTTTGCGTGAGATTGCAGATTGAGCAGTGAGGGGGACAGGTGAGTGAAGCATCACATGAGTGAAAGGTGAGTAGTGTGTTCGTGTGACTGCAGGGTGAAATACAGGGTGAACAGGGCAAGTGCATTGTGAGTGTAGGGTTTTCACTGTGAGTGCAGGGGGAGCGGGTAAATAATGTGAGTGCATGGTGATCACTGTGAGTGCATTGTGATCGCTGTGAGTGCAGGGTGAACGTGAAAGTAAAGGGCAAGAATGAGGAGTGAGTTGTCTGAATGCAGGGTGCATTCCCAGACACTTGAAGTAACGCAGCATGTTATTGATGGCGGCATAGGGTTTCAGATATAAGTTAAACTATTGCTTTTATGGCATTATTCAGGGATCGAGGGTGGAGGAAACAAATGATGTGCTGATTCTGCAGCAAACTTCCAGTATTATGATTAGGGTTTCCAGCTCATTATTTTGATGTCGCAGACAGTAGAAAAACTAAACAGGTGCACACTTCGAACAGCACATATAAATAGAAAGCACTTTTAATTGTGTTCCTGGCGTGGCCTGAATGATTCCCGACTGATAATTAAAGGGAATAAATACAGAAAAGTCACATTACAAATGAATACATACTTTTTATTTATAACCCTATTTAGTGTCAAGACGAGATCTTTGCAGGTCCTTTAAACAACATATGGCTGGCATTTATCTTTTGGCAACCCTACTTTATATTCCTTTTCATGAAATGCATGCTCACACTAGTAAATGTGAAATACAAATGTAAGGAATAGGGGGTTCTGGAACCAGAAAACTAACAGAGGCATACAACGGTATGTAAATATACAAATGGTCTTTAAAGACCTGTGAAAAACTCGGGTGTGCCAGAGATAAGACTCCAGACATTGCCCAGCCAAGCCGGCAGCACCACACTCACTGACATACTGATCACGGCACTCTGATCTCACTTCAAGGGTTTCAGAGTAAATGAAGACAGCCTGGAAATGCAGCAAATAAACATCGCTGAACTTCCAGGCCATCTTCATTTACATGTACTTGCAGAGACATTTGCGCCCCTCTGGGAGGCACACCCCACAGTTTGAAGACCTCTGATGTAGAGGCATTCCGAACTGATAAAGGCTTATTAACATTATTGCCGGCAATCCTGACTGATGCACTGATGAGATCACTGTTAGTCATCTTGCATATGGAGACCACTAATGTAATCTTGTCTGATATGGTCACTATTATAACACTCGTACTATTATTAGCTCAGGATGACCTTCATTGAACATAAGTAGCTATTATTACTGAAAAGTTTGGAGGCCCCTGTCCTAAGCAGACCCATTAAATGGATTGGTGTCACTACAACGCATGCTTTTACATCGCATGCCTTTACAACGCGGTTTTTACCACGCATACCATTACAACGCATAGCGCTTTGGGGTGCTGGATAGTGAATAGTTTAATTTACTATTCCAACTCCAGTCCCCGTGGACACTAGGGAAGGTTATTGGATAGTAAATTAACCTATTCCCTATCCTAGAGCGCCCCCCAGCGCAATGCGTTGTAATGGTTTGCGTGGTAAAAGTTGCGATGTAATGGTAGTGCGTTGTAAAAAATTCGTTGTAACCGTGCCACACCCCATTAAATTGGCCATGAAGAGGAAAAATATATAAAGAACAATGACACACTGGATATGTTACGTCAGGGCTTGTCATTCACTTATCCGAGATGACATTATCAGTGCCAAAACGATAGTCATCCCTGATTCCAACTTTGGCACGATATCCTTAATTCTGATTTACAAAGCTATGGTTGAGAATTTGGTGGCCTTGATGTTAGGACAAGCCCCCCCAGTCATTCCAGTATTCAATTTAAGTATCCCAGGACAGTACAGTTCCCTGGCGAGAGATACCAGAGGGTGTCTTTCAATTCCATCTCACATCTTAGTGATAATGACTGACTCAGGGGGTGGCTGTTCCACCTTCTGACCCATCAATATTGCTTATATTCAATTCTGCTCTGCCTGGCTGTCCAATGGATGCTAGGGGGTCTGACCATCCAACTCATTCCTGTTCCTCCGAGGTGTTGATCATGTCTAATACTAACTTTAATCCATTGCTTGCTTGTGAATATTCCTCTAGTGGTCCTAACAATTAGGTCCCTTTTGTGTCCAATAGTGTCATCTCAGTTGAGATGTCTGAGAATGGTGCTCAGTGCCAGACTGGCCGGAGTAGTCACTGGGCATTTACCCAGTGGGCCGCCAGGGTGGGGACCCATTTTGGACCCCAGGGAGGCAGTTTTTGTTACCGGGGGTGGTTTTGCAACATAGCTGCAATATCGGCCCATTGTAAACTGCAGCAGTGAGATGGGAGTGGTGCTCTGAACTAGCACGCCCAGGGGCCGGCCGAGGTGTTTGCCAGGGCCGGTTTCGGTTCCCAGTCCAGCCGTGATGGTGTTATACACAAGGGACCTCCATCTTCTAAGCCTAGCGAGCTGCTCTTTGTCTCCTGGAATGTGACAGAGCATAGATCCAAAGTAACCCTTCTAGACTGGAACCAATTTATGGAGGATTTTGATAAATGTCTAGTACAAGACACCTGGCCTCTAGATTCAATCCACAGGTAGGATTATCTTAGTTTTTTCATTCTTGCAATTCCTAACCAGAGGGGGTCTAGTCATCTGGGTTAGAGCCTCACTAAACTGTTGAATACGTCAACTTAACATGAATTCTCCTGACATCTTGGGTATCTAGTTGAACACTAGAAATAACCACGGAATAACCATCTTTAATGTCTATGTAGGAGGGATCAGGGACAGTATGGTTTCGCAAATGCTACAGGTTCTTGAAAACTTTCTTGAACAGCCCTCTTACCAACACTGTCTTATTGTAGTGAGACTTTAACATAACATTCGAGCCACTCGACAATGATGATGTTTATTTAACCAGGTATGAAGATTATGCTTGGGCTATTCCTTTGTTAGATATTCCACCAATAAACAGATGGACAAAAGCCACTCTACAAATAAAGGCACTTACAGTGGAACATGGCCTCAGGGCCCTTAATGGTAGAAATAAATCTGATTTAAAAGGTGTCCACACTTACAACAAGTCACATCACACAAGCCGAATTGATTATATATTAGTCGACTTAAGGCTGTAGTCATCTGTAATCGATATGATTGTTTTAGAAAGATCAGAAAGCAATCACAACCCCTTCTCTTTGACTACCCATGCCTTTTGCGAGAGCATCCCTTCAGATCTTGATCTGCCCCCTTACACCAGGGATATTACCTTGACTGCTGACAAGCGTTACCTGAAATGACATCAGGTAGCTGCTCTTCCTGATATATTATCTGTCATAGATATGGACCTTAAAACAGTCCTCCTCAAATTGAGATTGACCAGTTAGACACACCAGGCCAATTGATGGATATTCATAAGGCCCCCTTGGAGCGCATTTTAGGTAATTTCACCATCCCTGTTTCACACAACGGGAAACTTACTGATAAGAATCGATCCTGGTTTAATAAAGAATGCCGCAAACTAAATCATTCCCTAGTTACAGCCATCACATCTAAGGATCTGTCCACATTCCCTTGTAGAGGAAGACCTACAAGATGGCCATTGCTAATGCTAAATGGGACCGGGATGAACAGAGGTGGAGGGCCCTTTTGGATGTATGTTCAGCCACAGTTTCTACCAAATTCTAGAAATTAGTCGCATGTGGTGGCTCTTTAGCCATATTGGAGCCATTAAATAAAGTTGCTCCATCTGAATGGGTTGATTACTTTCACACTTTATATTCTCGTGACTCTAACACTCCAACACAGGCTACAACCGAAGTCCTTCAGCCTCCCTCCGGTGTTATGCCCATGTTTGCTATCACTGATATCATCGAGTCCCTAAACGCTGTCTCGCGGGGCCAAGTCGCAGTACCAGATGGTGTTCCAGCTGACACATTCTTATTTGATATGGAGGATTGTCCAGCTATATTTTAGCCATTGCTAATGCCATCAGTCAGAGGGGGCACCCATTCCTGAGTCTTGGAAGAGCGCAATGGTTTTACCCATCCATAAAAATGGTGACCGATCTCAACTGAGCAATTGCAGACCAATAAGCTCAATAGACTGCCTCCAAAAAGTGGTTTTGCCTCTGTCTGCTGCCAAAAATCCATGATTGGATTGTGGAACAAGATGTCCTCAGTACAAATTTGCAGGAAGGTCTCAACCAGCGACCAGGTCTTCCATTTTCAAAATTCTATTGGGAGAACCGTTGTGATTGGCCAGTCCAACCTTTACATTGCCTTTGTCAATCTAAAATTGGCTTTTGACCTGATCCCCCGTCTGCCCTTTGGAAATCCCTTGCTGATCTGGCTATACCTCCTCACATTCTATCATTACTAATCTGTTTACATGAGGACCATTATGCGCATATTAGGTGGGGGGGTATGGCAAAGTCAATTTACTGAAAGGTTAGCAGTTCGCAAAGGTGTTTGCCAGAGTTGTGTTGTGGCCCCCACATTATTCTTGTTATTTATAATTGATATTGTTCACTTCCTGTCCCACTTTGATACAGATGCTCCCTCCTTGGCACAAATCATATCTCAGATTCTCCTCTTTGCAGACAACACTTTGTTGGGCTCAGACACTTTTGACTTGCTTCAACTAGTTTGCCTTGCTCTTGGCTTGGAGATCAGCACCTCTAAAAACCAAAGCGATGTTGTTTGATCCACATAAATCGTACACGGGGAGTATAGTCCTGGGGGGGTGGGGGGGGAGTCCCCCTGGAGTGGGTTGGTTCTTTTACCTATCTTGGGGTAACAATTTCTGGGGGTATGACTCCCACATCAATAAGGCAGCCTTGAAACTTAAGCAGACCACTGGTGTGTACCTCAAGGAGTATTCAACTTCATACACCCAACCCATTACGCCAGCTTTACAAGGCCAAAGCACTGGGTTCCACCCTATACAGGGCGGAACTATGGGGATTTTCCAACCATGTAGAATTAACCATAATTGAAAATAAATTCTTTAGAAATCTTGACTATCTTCCTCCTAGCACTCCGCTCTGTTTGCTTTTAATGGACCTGGGAGTAAATAGGGTTCGGGTAAACTCCTTCTAAGCCCCCTATTTTATTGGAGATGCCTATGGACCACCCCTAAACTTGTCCACTATGTGATTTGTCTTAAGGATGTCATGAAGGCTGACCACTTCAGTAAGGTCCCCTGGTTCACGAGAATCAAGGAGGCGTTACACTGACTTGGGATGCCTGAGTTGTGGGATCAGCCGGATTCCACTCATTTCCTGTCCAAAGATTTTCTGTAAAAGCATTACTGGGCAACACTAATGGGCAATAAATCCAGAAAAGCTGCCTCCTCTAAGCTTACTAATGATTAGATTGAATTCAAGCCCACTTGTGGGTTTGAGCTCTTCTGGGATCAGGTGTCTGTTGTGCTGGACAGGAAGCTTTACTTCCAGGTCCGAGTGGGTACCCTCCCACTGAGAGTGTTCACTTCCAATTAGGCAGCTGGGGGAGCTTTGGCGTGCCCTGCTTAGATCTCTACAGTCAAGAGCATTCCGCATGTTTCTTTGTGTGTCCAGTAACCCTGGGCGGAGCTGGCAGAGCGGGACTACGTGGAGGTCCACGGAGTTAGGAACAAATTCTGTGGAACTCCGCTCCATCACCCGCCTCCAATCCCCTAATAAGAATTAGTTAAAAATTAAATAAAGGTAAAAGAAAAAAGACTTACCTTGACTGTGGCGACCCCGGGCTGCTGTCCTCCTCTTCCTCGCCGTCTCAGGGTGATCTGCGCGTGCGTGCGCACCCGTGCATGTGCCTTTCTCGCAAGGACGCCCCTGGGTGCTGCAGTCAAGGTACGCTTTTTTCTTTCACCTTTAATGTATTTTTAATTAATTCTTAATAGGCGGGGTGGAGGCGGGGGTTGGTCATCTCCGCTCCGCTGTGGAGTGTGCGGAGATTTGCCTTCTCCACATTCTCCGTGGAGTAGGCAAATCTCTGCAAACTCCGCGGGCGGAGCAGAGCGATCCGCTAGCACTTGTGTCCAGCTTACGCCTCCCCTGCCGCACCTGGCTAGCTACTATATGTATGCTGCTAGACATACGTAATTATTCCGCACCCTTGACATTTTCAGGGTGGATAGCCGCCCGGTTGTTGCCATATCTGTTGCCAAATCCTTGGCTGCTATAAGGGGCCTTAGAAGAAAGGTACCCCTGTATTTGCCTGATATCACTTGGACTATTTATCCTGGGGAAATCCTGTTGTCGTATCACATGTGCACTTCTTATTTCAAATCCGTGATTAACATTGCACTTATGTAGGAGAGTAGGGTCTGCTATTCTATGGTCACCCCAGTTTTTGCTTTTTGCTCCACTGGTTTTCGACTTAATGTGGCTGTGGGCCTGCTAATCAGACCCACAGCCTGCTGTTCACTCTCTAAATTCACATACATGTACTATAGGTACATCACCAATTTGGTACTGGACACCTTGTCAGCCCCTGTACCATGCACTATAGGTGCTCAGGGCATAGGTGCATCCAAGGCCTACCAGGGGCTGCAGCATATCTTTTGCCACCCCTGGCTGGTACTTAAATCGACACAACTGGCTGATCACTCAGCTGGGGCAAGGTAGTGTATTCACCCCTTGCTTAGATATAGTATACCTATATCTAAACCTATATCTGGACACATATATACCTATAAGTCACTCCTATGGCAGGCCTTAACAATCCTGGAGGCAGAGTGCTTGGTTTTATGTGAGATGGTGCTCTGGCATGAGCTGAGCCTGTCGATTTTGGAAAAGGGGGTGGTGATGGACAGAGTTTCTGAATGATGCAGAAAACTCTTACCAAGTCAAGAGATCATTGTTTTAATCCATCACCTGTTTTTTTAGCTCATTGCACCATCCCAGCTCAGAACCTGGCTATATGCAAAGGGAGATAGACCTGAAGTCTAAGGGCCCAGTTCACAAAGGGAAAGGTAGACCTGAAGTATGAGGGCTCAGTTCACAAAGGTAAAGTTAGACCTGAAGTCTAAGTTTAGACCTGAAGTCTAAGGGCCCAGTTCACAAAGGTAAAGTTAGACCTCAAGTCTAAGTCTACCTTTGTGAATTTGGCCCTTACACTTCAGGTCTGAATTTACCTTTGAGAATTGGGCCCTTACACTTCAGGTCTAAATGTACCCTTGAGAATTGGGCCTTTAGACCTCAAGTCTAAACTTAGACTCCAGGACTACGTTTACCTTTGTGAATTAGCTGCAGAGTGTTTTCTGCACTCCTATTGCTCCTTAGGGTTATTACCTTACCTAACATGACTGCCCCATAAAAATGTAATGACATAGTAGTGTGCAAGAGGAACACCACAAAATCATGGTGTGATAGTACTGGCTAACAGTATTGCTCTGTGAGCCGTTAGCAGTATGACTGGTAGAAGTATTGGTGAATAGAGCTTTCCGATAAGGTTTTGTCCCACATTAAAATGGTTGCTGCACAAATTGTGATGAAGTCTGAGCTTCTTTATGTTTTTTCTTCCCCATCTGCATTTATGAAGTCCAGAAAACACACCTACCCACCCTTTCCGGCAATCCAATTAATGTGCTGTGTGCTGCAGCCATAGCCTATGGGTGGCCATCCCAAAAAGCCTCCTACCAACACTCACTCCTCCCACACCAACTCACAGCCTCAGTTCACTCTCTCCAAATACACCAGCTCCTCAGTGCTTAATTTGAGCCAGTGGTTTCTGGTCCTCAGCACTGAAATGTAATCATCAACACCGGCTCAGTAGTTTCATGAGCGCCAGTAAAGGACACACTCATTTTTGGTAGGCACAGGAAGATTATGTGATTTGCCCTGAATCACAGGATGTTGATCTGATGTCGAAACCCGAACCTGGTTCCCCAGCTCTGAGGTCCGCAGCTTGGTCACAATGCCACACCCTTTCCCCACTGCCTAGTTAGTAGTTGGCTCTGTTTCAGGCAGTGTTACAGAAGAAATGGGCTAGTGCAGGCTGCCACCTGACGAGAGCCCCTACACGTATTTTTTTTTACAAATTAACCACTGCGGCTCCTCCATAACCATCTCCCCTGTCTCAAGCTAATCCCTACAGCCTCAGCTCAATCTTCCCTCCAGTAGCAGCCCCTGCAGTGCACTACCCCTATGCAGGCCAATGGGTACAGATGCTGGTCTACATTGTGGCTTCAGAAGCAGTGAAAACAAGTCTGGCCACTGGTACCCCTAACTCTTTCCTTCACAGCAGAAAGCATGAAGGGGGAGAGAATGTGGCCTATCGGCTAGGGCGGTCGACCTCGGAGCTGGGGACCCGGGTTCGAGTCTCAGCAGGGACGCTCAACATTCTGTGATTCTGGGCAAATCGCTTAATCTCCCCGTGCCTGTGTCCTTCTGTAACCTAACCAGTGCTCAGGTAAAGCGCTCTGATACCTTCGGGTCTAGTTTGCGCTATATAAAACTTCCCAAAAATATATATATATTGTTGGACTTGGCCCTTCTGGCAGGTTTTTTGGGTTCTGCGCACTTTCACTGTGTCCCAGTGGAAAGTGCGTGCGCACTCTGAGTGCGTGGAGTAAGGTTGGCCTGCCCTCCCATAGGAATGCATGGGGAATGTCTGTGTCCCTGGTAGTTCCTGATGCGTGGGGTGTACAGGCTCGAGTCTGGTATGTGCGGACTTGTGTGATTGAATGCTGCGAAATGATGTATGCGGCGTGTATGTGTCTAGTGTGGAAGTGCCACTTCTAGACATGGCTGTGCGTGTGCTGTAAAGGTGCTGGCGTGTGATTGGCTGGGGCTGGCTGGTGAGCCTGGCTCCAGGAGTCTGGATGGGTCTGCCCGGTGGTGAGTGTGGAGATTAGCATGCTGATGGCTGGGGAGGAGTGCACCCGGGTCCTGAATAGGGCTGGGCTTTCCCCACACAATGCTGGCTCCGCCCCCTGTGGTGCGTCTAATGACCCTAACCCTGCCAGTGAATAGAGTGAGGGGCTGAGCACATCAAGGGTGCTCCCAGACCAGCTGCAACTGGTTCTTCCCCCACCCTACCCACAGACAAAGTAATCTACAGTATAAGAAGGGGCTGTGTCCCCTTACAATTTGTTCTCTTCCAGGATCCTTTTGCTGAGGGGGGCTGTTGCTGTTGGGTGCCAGGAGGACCGCCACTTGGACTGCCTACCTGCCTGGAGGCCCAGTGAGCTGGCTCTGGGCCCAGCCTTGCCCCCCTGCCTGCCTCCAAAACTTTGCTGGACTTGTGGGCCTCTAAGCGCCTGTGAGCGCTTTATTTGTACCCTAGCGCTGGGGAGAGCTTTATTCTTGCTGCTAGCGCTTGGGAGCGCTTTATTTGCCTTCTGAGCGCCTGGGGGCCCTTTATTCACTTTGGCCGGTGCCCACCCAGCATTGGACCCGTTTTTGCAGATTTCGTACCCCTGGCAGGTGCCCAACCCGCCAGGGACCTGGTGCCGTTTTTTGGGGCCCCGATCGAGTGCCCACCTCGATTTAATATTTATGTAAAAGGAGCCGGTGCCCACCGGGCATTTGCCCTGGATCGTGCCACCAGCTGCTGTCCTCCCCGCCGGGCCTCCGCGCTGCCTGCGACGACCCGGAAGCCGAAGGGGCGACCCGGAAGTCCCGCCCCCGCAGCACGAGGAGAGGAGCAGGGCGGTGGAGAGAGCAGGAGGGGCTTCGGTGTCGCAGGAGAGCCCCGCGCCGCCACAAAGAAGAAACCGGTGTTTCCCCCCATCGGGGCTCCCGTGAAAGGAGGGAGAGCCCCGCAGCCCAGGAGCCAAGAGGAGACACCACCGAGGGGAGACGCCGCCTACTACCGGTGAGTGCGGGCATCCCCGCGGGTCCCTCCTCAGCCCCGTGAAAGGCTCTTGGGCCTTATGGTATACAGAGCCCTTGTCAGAGTCCCCAGGAGGGGGACTCCAACGACGGCGCATTGGTGCTGAGACCCACGAGAGGCTTACGGCGCCACATTTGTATTTACGAGCCTGCGCGGCTTGAGGCGGCATTTCTCTTGTCTTAGAGTCCCCAGGGGGGGACTCCAACGACGGCCCATTTGTTTAGTTAGAGCTTGAAGGGCTCTGGGGGCATTTGTTCAGAAGCCCACGAGGGCTCCTGGGGCCATTGTCGTTTTTGAGTCCCTAGGAGGGGGACTCCAGCCAAACAGGCAGCAGTTGTTTTCAGAGCCCAGAGAGGCTCGGGGCATTGCTTGTTTTTGAGCCCAGCAAGACTCTAACAACGGCCGCAGTTTGTGTTCGAGCCTGAAAGGCTCTTGGCGGCATTTCTTTACTTGGAGCCCAGAGAGGCTCCAGGCATTCCTTAAGTTGCAAGCCCAGAGAGGCTCGTGGGGGCATTTAATTCTTCAGAGCCTGAGAGGCTCAGGGGGCATTGTATTTGTTTAGGGCCACAAGGCTCCAGCGTTGGCCCCAGTGTCTCCACAGTTGCCCAGCACTTCGTGGGCAGCTGCTACGTTTAGGCTCCCCCTGATTTTGGGATACAGGGCGTCCTAGCCCCCACAAGGCCAGTTGGGCTATGGACAGTCACAGGTGGTGACTTATGTGAGTTTGGCGCAATTGTTCTTTCCCTGCACCTCTGAATGTGTTTTAATGCGTCATGTGCAATGTTCTTACACCGCTGAATATATGTTATGCATCATGTGTTTTCCTTCCCTACACCTCTGAATGTGTTGGGATGCATCATGCGTAATGTGCCTATGCCCCTACAGGTATTGTGATACTTAGGTAGTTGTTTTTTCTCCTAGTGCAGGTGTTGCTAGTGAGGTCCTGGTTCCCTGCGCAATATTCTCCTAAGGTGGTTAGGGTTGCGTAGGTGGTACTTACCTGTTACCAGTAGTTACTGGTTGTGAGCTACATTTTCTAATTTGTGCTACAGTGATTTTACATTCTATGTGCTATGTTCTAAGTGATATTCTAAGTGCTAGTTCTAAAAGTGCTGATTCCTGAGAGTGGTCCAGGTGGCCCTGTCTTGTACATATCCCCAGTAAATTCTGCCCGTGCCTGTTGGCACATTGTAAAGTGTGTGTTTTTATCTAATGTTTTTGGGTGTAATACAAAGGCTATTTTTATATATAACCTTGTGTGGAGTTTCCTTTGTGGTGGGCCTTGGGTGTTGTTGCTGGGGTGCGTGCGCAAACACTTAACTCACAATGCCTCCAAGTTTAGCCTTACTGCTCGTGCTACGTTACCAAGGGGGTGAGCAGGGGTTATCTTGGCGTGTAACTCCCTTGCCCTGACGTGGAAGTGGTGGTCTCTGACTGACTTTGGCGCAAGCCCTGGCCAGCCAGGGATCCCATTTCTAACATATATGAAGGCCAACAAGGCTCAAGTTCACTACCAACTAGTACATCTACAACCTGTGCCCACCCTCATCATATCTTAGCCTGCTACTCCCACTCAGCTCTCACACCAGCCCGCAGCCTCAGATGCAGTGCTTCACCCTTAGCCTGTGCTGCTTGCTCCCCATCCAGCAGCTTTCGCTTGCTTTCCCCTGCCAGACTACAGGACCACCCCCTGCTGGCTCACCCCCTCAGACTAAGACTGATCTCACCTCACACCAGCCCCCACAGCCTCACCCCAATCTCTCTTCCCATTCCACCCCACAGTCTCTGTACACTCTTCTCTCTGGCACCACCCTGTGGTTACAGATGGAACTGAAAGGCAACAAGTACAATGGGAAGAGCAGATACTCTGTGGGTGCATTTGTAGATATATGTGCATGTTTACAAGTGTTGAGTAATTTAATGTGTGCTGTGTGAAAGGTGTGCCCATGGGGTGACAGTGAGTGGTGTGAATGCGTGGTTAGCGTTGTGAGTGCGTTGTGGAAGGTGTGCCTAAATGAGTGCAAGGTAAGTGGGGTGCCCATGTGGCAGCAGGGTATCCAATATGTACATGGAAAGGGAGGGTGAGCTGTGTGAGTGATGGGTGAACGGAGTGCCCTGTGAGTTAGATGAGTGGTGAACCTGTGTAAGGTGAGAAGTGGGATTTCTGTGAATTCAGGATAGTGTATCCCTGGACGCTCTAAATAACTCACCATGTCATTGACGATTGGCAAGTGAAGTGTCAGGTGTAATTTAAACTAGGATTATTGTGACATCAATAAGTAACTTGAGTGGAAAAAATAAATCATCAGTTGATAATGCAACAAAATGCCACCAAACATGAGACACCACCCCAACAAACATAGGGTATCATCCCACTAAACATAGGGTATCATCCCACTAAACATGGGGCATCATCCCACCAAACATGGGGCATCATACCACCAAAGAAGAGACGTCATCCCACCAAACATGGGACATCATCCCACCACATCTTGAAGTGGCTGTGGAAAGATAGATGGTGGCTGTGTGCCCCTCTACTCCCAAAGTTCAGCCCAGATCACTTGGAAGCCTCCAAAAGGGAAAAAAATCAATCGAGTTTCAGATTGGAAAAGTGGTTGGATGTCAGAATATCAAAAATATTGTTTGCCATATTGTTGCTTAAACATCTTTAACAAAAATGTATTGCTGCACTGGGTGGTGATTTTTTATTATTTATTTATTTATTTAATTTTTTAGCTTGTAAAGCGCGTCAGCTACCCAAAAAGGGTTTCCCGGCGCTAAAATGAAGGCTGGCGTAGTGTACGGTAAGAGGAAAATTATTGGTTAAATAACCAAGTCTTAACTGCCTTCCGGAAACGGTTGAGACAGCGTTCTGCACGAATTACCAGAGGGAGGGAGTTCCAGAGCCTAGGGCCCATAAAGGCGAAGGCTCTATTAACTCTAAAGGGGCAATAGTATTTAAACAATATTTAGAGCATAATATTTTTATCAGTCGATATTTAGGCCATGTTATCCTGGCACTATACTTTATAAGGACAGAAGAAATAAAACGAACATAAATTGACAACCTTGAAGCATTTGACTGTAGATGGTTTCCCTGATAGAACAGGGAAACTAGTTTATGCCATAGCATTACTAGCACACAGACAAAATAAAACAATATATGTTTCTTTTCCTGGCTTCTTGATGGATTGAATAAGGAATTACAGATGCTAACAGTGTGGACCAAAACCTTTTGTTTTAACAAGTTCATGTTTCCGTGTCAGAACAAAGGGTACATTGTGCTATAAACTTGGTCTCTGGAATTATGAGATTGTGCTACTGCAGTGAATTTCGCATGATTATAGATTTGCCACATTTGCCACACAATCCATCATCTGCTGCATAATTTGCAGATTTTAACAACAACAAAAAAATATGTTTCTAGCTCAAACCATTTGCGGCCCATGCAGATAAGCACGTTGCAGCGGTAATTGGTTTTATTTATTTATTTATTTTATTTTCCCTACTCCGTCGTTTGTCACTTTCACTTCCGCCCACCCTGCCCCACCACACCATGCGTACCTGCATGGGCCGCGACTGGCTCAAATGGTTTAAAAGTTCATAAAAACGCAGCGGCATGTGTTGCAGTGCAGTCGAAGGCTCATTTGAAATGTTGACTCGTCACGTTTCTGTAGCTTATTTTTTTTTGGTGGGGGGTGTTAAACTGTGGATGTACGTTGTTACAACGCATGCTTTTACCACGCAGGTTTTTCAACGCAAGTCGTTACAACGACTTGCGTTGGGGGGTGCTGGATAGTGAATAGTTTAATTTACTATTCCAACTCCAGTCCCCGTGGATAGTAGGGAAGGTGTTGGATAGTAAATTAAACTATTACCTATCCTAGAGCGCCCCCCAGCGCAATTCGTTGTAATGACTTGCGTTGAAAAACCTGCGTTGTAAAGGCACTGCGTGGTAAAAGTTGCATCGTAAAGGATGTTTCCCTTAAACTGGTACTAATGACTTGCAATTAATGCACAGATAGTAATAATAAGTACAAAAATGACAAAATAATGAAGTATTACTCTCCCAAAATGTTCCGCATAATGCCTCATAATTTGTCTTTTCTCACCCAATTTACTCATCCCTGCTGCTTAATTCGGCCCTCCCCTGCCTCATAATTCCAGTGGTTCTGGCTATAAGGGGACACTTCTTCATTGGGTTGAATCTGATACTGACATGCTCTGTATTTAAAATGCACCGTACATCACTAGCATGTTGAGACCACAAAGAGTAAGGGACTTGTACTAATGCGTCAGGAGTATTTAGTAGTGATATTGATACATCAATATTGATAAATTCGCAGACTGATCGTTTTCGCCCAAGGTAGTCACTTTAATTTTCAATTGGCACATCCAGACAGGCACTGTTACTACTACATTATACATGATAGTTCAGTTTATGCCAAAGGTCTCTCCCCAGAAGATTTGTGAAGAAAGCGGGATTCAAAAGGAAAGTAATTCATAAGTAAGAGGGTGAGGAACAAGTGCATTTGAAATGCCTACTCTATCACTAACTTTGCCTGAGAGTGGAATAGAGGAAGACTCTGGAGTTTCTGTGTGTGTTTATATATATATATAGATGTGATAAAAAAACGCAAAGCATTCAAATTTGAGCGTGACCGCCTTGACTATCTGAACGGCCACATTTTTACGTACGCAAAAAAGTACGAAAATGTGAAAGCTCGGGCAAGAAAAGTACGGCAGGCAAACGAGGGCAGTAAAACTATCTCAATTTCTTCAACGGACGCAAGCCTAACGTCTGGTAGTGAGGCGGAAAACGAGGTGGCAGGACCCTCCACGGTAGGGTTAACAAAACTGTCTCTGGCGCAGGAAGTGAGTTGTCTGTGTCAAGACCGGCGAGACACTTTAAGACCAAGAGGCCTAGGAAAGACACAGGCAAACAAAACCGGGCAAACCAAAAACGCTATGCAAGAAGGAAATGTCGCAAGCGCAAAGCAGCCCAATGCAAATCAGCCAGCTAGAGGCCGATGGAACAGATCGAAACGCAAAGAAAATCTGAATTGAGATCCAAATCCATCGTCAATCTCTCGAGCACCACTCTTTCTGCCAATGATGAAATGATACTGAATTTAGGATTATCTTACTGTCCACCATCGAACTTCAATTATGTGGACGTTAGAATGGACACGTACCGTTTCGTACGCAAATTAAAACTAAATAAATTGTTTGCTCTCCAACCAAAGAAAGGAAAAAAACAGGCAGAGACACAAAAAAGTCCCTCTTTATTGGAAGCCGGGGATCGTGGCACTTTCGATGAGATCTGGAGTTTACAACAGGAAGTTGAACCTTCACTGGATTTGCCTTTGGTGACCTCAAGGGAAGACCAGGGTATGAGTAATACTCCTTTCAAACCAAAGTCAACTTTCCAACCTGTGTTAACCCATGATAACATAGATGTTTATCATGACTTGGTTGTGAAGGAACTCAAACAGCTATATACATTGACCAACAAAAAACACAAAATGGCTAACAACAAGAACCAATGTTACCTAAGTCTAATCAAAAAATTGGAATTAGACAAAAATATAATCATCCGCCAAGCGGATAAAGGTGGGAACATTGTTTTATGGCCTCGCGATCTATATGTAGCGGAAGCAGAAAGTCAACTTTCCGATGGCACTTGCTACAAAAAGAGTAACTTGACAACTTTGAAAGCAACTTGGCAAGATCAAAACCAGAAACTCATGGCGTGGAGAAGTGCCAAACTAATTTCCAACGATGAATACAAATTCATGAAGAAAGATTTCCCGGTTATTCCAACATTTTATTTAATACCTAAAATACACAAAGATTTAAATAAACCACCGGGCCGGGCCGGCCGATTATATCGGCGATCAACAGTTCTACAGAGAACATTTCAAAATATATTGATTTTTTCCTCCAGGAGTGGTAAAAGGTCTTCCATCATTTGTGCAGGACACTTCTGATTTTATCAAAAAAGTGAATAATGCAGTTTGGAACACTGATTGTTTATTGATAACTCTAGATGTATCTTCCCTTTATACATCAATTAAACATGCTGATAGTATAAAGGCTGTGGAATTCTACTTAAATAAGAGACCTATGAACTTTTCTTCGCACAATAGAATGTTACTATCTATGATTCAAGTGTGCCTGGAACAAAACTATTTCCTCTTTAATAACCAGATTTACCAGCAGGTTAGAGGGGTAGCTATGGGGTCTTGCTTCTCCCCGAGTCTAGCATGTCTTCACATGGGACTCTGGGAGGAGCAGACCCTTGGAGGCATTCATGAGACAATAATGCAGGAACATGTTCCACTCTACCTGAGATATATCGATGATATATTTTTGGTGTGGCGAGGTACATCTTTAGAAGCCAACAACTTTGTGAATGCATTGAATGATGACAGCCTAAACTTGAGATTCACCTCACATATTGATGCCAGATCTGTGTTCTTTTTGGACACTGAAGTTTATGTTTCAGATTTGGGCCTACACACTAAACTACACAGAAAGCCCACGGCAGGAAACACGGTGCTGCATGCATCCAGCCAGCATCCTCAGCACCTTATCAACAGCATCCCCTTTGGGGAGATGCTGCGGATAAGGCGTATTTGCAGCAATGACCAAGATTGTCATAAGGCTCAGGAGGAGAGTAAAGCTCGTGTTCCGTCTCATGGATATTCTGCTAAGACTGTCCAGCGGGCAATTAACAGATCTTTGTCAGTAACAAGAGAGGAAAGTTTAGCAGGTAAAAACAAACCTAGATTTCCACCACTGGAGGACACTAAAATTCAACCCAGGATTATTACCACATACAATAAACAACACAAGGAAATTCGGCGGATTTTCTATAAAAATTGGAATTTAATTACCGGGGATCCGGTTATTGGGAAATTCATTTCCAACAAGCCTGACATCACATATAGGAAATCCCAATCTATGTCAAATCGACTAGTGAGCAATGTTTTAGAGAGACCGATTTCCGATACCTGGGGCGCTCTGAGCGGAGGCTTCAAGAAGTGTTCTGTCTGCAAAGCTTGCAGACATGGCTGCAATAAAACTCAGTATACTGTGCCTTTTAAAAGTTGTCCTGTCAAAATTAAAAAACGCATGTCGTGCAGGACTGAATTCGCAGTCTATGTGCTGCAGTGTCCGTGTGAACTCAGGTATGTGGGTAGCACCCGCTTGCCCGTCCACAAACGGATACTGCAGCACATTAGGGCCATCGTGGGAAAAGACCAAGCCTACCCGGTGGCCCGCCATTTTGAGACACAGCATAATAGTGATCTCTCAGTCCTGCAATATTATGCCATCGACTGCGTTCTGCCACTCAAAAGAGGAGGAGATAGAGATGCTAAGCTCCGGCTTTTAGAAACTAGATATATTATTGAATTGGACTGTAAGACACCGCGAGGTCTCAACGCGAGTGAAGATTTATATACCTGCCTGTAACATTATCATATCAAGGGTATCATTCTAGCAGTCATAATCTATCATGTTTACAGCTTATCTCTAGTTTCATGGATGCACAATGAACTTTATTTTGTTTTGCATCAAAATTTGAACGTAATGGCCTATATGAAGTTGGGTCGAGGGTGTAGATGAAATGAATTAACAACTGTAATACCTCCCTGCATATCCTTTCATGAGCTATAACAAAAGGTTTTAAGATGTATAGTACACATTTTTTGCACCATTTAAGCACTTTATTGGTAGGATTAAACATGAGGATGTATACTTATTTGGAGCTTAGATCATTTTTACCCTATATGAGTTCGTGTTTTCATATTGGTCTCCCCCCCTTGTTTTCTGATTTAGAACAAGATGTTTTTAATGACTATTTATTGAAACTTTTTGTACAGAACTGTATTGTTATTACAAAATTGATGTACAGTATATGTAAATAGAGAGGTTAGCCTTAGAAACAATCTCCCTCGAAGAGGAAGCAATGTTATCACAAAAAAAGACACCATGTCATTTACTTATGTGTTTTATGAAATCAGCAAATGTCAACACATTGCAGATCAGTAGAAACACGTTGCTCGTCTTTACGAACTGTAAGGTTGAGATTGAAGCTAACCTAACTTCTAGTATTTTTAATACTACTGTTGTGTATTTTGCACCATATATATTTTGTATTTAACTAAATGACCAATTGCTAACACTGGGCACCATGCCATCAAAGTTTGAAGCAAGTCGACAAATAGACTGACTATTAAAGGGTTAAGTGAGGGACGGCCAGAAACATCTAGCGCCACCCCTGGTTGTACAGGCTCAATAAGTACCCTCATCACTTTCATGCAATGTATCATGTGATCAAGCCTCTGGCTAGAGGCGAAACGCGTCATGCGGGCTTGCTGGGTGTTATTCTACTTGACGGAATAAACCACTGAATTTGCACGAAATCTGGGTCTGTCTTATCCGTTTTTGCAGTACAAGAGGTGTGACTGGGAGGCGACAGCGTCAACAGAGTATAAGCAATATATATATATATATGTACTCGAACAGTCAGTCCTGAACTTCCAGATAACTGGCGACCAGAGACTAGAGAGCAAACGAATCCCAAAGTTGAGGCAAAAAAGATTTATTCAGACAAATTCAGCAGCGCAGCGGACTGACGCGTTTCGGGAGGATGCCCTTGATCACAATAGAAATGTACCCAAAATTCCTTGTTTTTCAATGCGTTTGTGCACACCATGTGATGAATAAACATAAATGAAATACTACATGGTAAGTCCCAATGCAGAAGCGGGTTATTTTAAATTGAATATTACCAGTTGACAAAGTCATAAAGAAATTCAATATATATTCTGAATAAATTCTTAAACAGTTAGTAGTGTCCCTGCATAAATGCAAGCAAAATAATCAATTGAACATAGTCGGTACAGTACTCATAACAAGTGCATTGATGTAAACTGATACACATGTGCAATTTGTCGCAATATGTGCAATTGTCGCAATAGTAAACATTTAAGTAAGTGCAAAAGTCTATAAATTAAGTTAAAAGTAATAATGTATATACCTAAAACCATCAAATTGTTTAATCTAAAAACTGTCCGTTGGGAAGTGCTAATCTTACGCAATGTAAACATGACAATTGTGCAACATACGCAAATAAATAGAGTACTGATAAGACTAAGAACCTGCTGTTAATAAAAAACAACAAGTTAAAAAACCTGTATAATGATGCGGGGACATCAAACATTGATGGCAACCCCTCTTGCAGTATGAATGTTGGGCCTACCCTTGGCAAATACAAATGTAAAAAAAGTGCCCATAATAACCCTGTAGTGTGATGCATATTCCTGATATAGTGGGATTTAATAATCCATATCTACATCTAAAAAAGGTCAAATAAAATGTTGGGTGACGGAAAAGCCAACTCAAATGTCAAACATTCAAGTTGCAGAATCAAAGATCAGTACATTTCATTTCAGTGTGGGAGGGCGGCCTCAATTAGATCCTGTTCTCATCCAATATGATACATGTTAATGTGAAGCAGCAGGCAAACTGCTATAAAGTTGGAATAGGACCTTTATAAAAAATGATAAAGGTCTCCGTGGTATTTAAACCATTGGGTACCTTCGTGTCCAGTTCTAGAATCATTCTCGACTCTAATTGCCGTAGCATTTTGTCTCTATCTCCTCCCCTGCGTGGTTTGGGGACCGAGGTCAGGGTAGCTGTGACACTGTAAGTTGTTACTGTGTACACTTTTGAAGTGTCTCGCGACAGGATAAGAGCTGTCATTATTTACAATCGCACGAAGATGCTGCAATATTCTGGCATGCACCTGAAGCCTGGTGCTGCCAACATATCTCAGGCCGCAGGTGCACGCCAGAACATAAACAGCATACTCCGTCTTGCAACTGTAATTGCCCTTAATTGGCAATGGGACTGGACTGAAGGGAGTGGTATATGTGCTGGTATTCACCCCAAATCTACATGCCCTGCAACTTGTACACTTGAAGAACCCCCGCCGGGGTGGAAGCCAAGATTTCTTTTTTAGCAGTTCAGGGAAGGAATTGGATACATGGGTACGTAATGAGGGTCCCCTCTTAAACGTAATGTTGGGATTGTTAGGCAGTTGTGGAGCTAAAACCCCATCAGTCATCGGTATGGGCCAGCTTTTGGTCAAAATTGACCTGATTTTTCTGTCCTGGCAACTGTATGACGTAATGAACCTGACAATCGACTATATATATATTCCCCAAAAAAGCATCAGATGCGTTCCCCTGTTACCGGAGCTTCTGGCCCTTCAGGGTGGCCTCATAAACATGGGCACAGGGCAGCCCACCATCAACTTCCTGGCAAAACAAACAAGGTGAGGCCCAATACAGTAGAAACTGGATTTATTTCCAAAGTCTCAAAAGTGCCTGCTTCCATGCGTCTAACGTTTCGGCGTCATGCCTTGCTCACAGACTGGATCACAAGGACCCAGGTGCGCTCGAGCCGGATTTAACACGGTGCACCACATGACTGTAATGATGAACTACTGCTCCCAAAGTGCATTGTGTGTGATATATGTATTCGGAGCAGTGTAGGCAAGAAGTGACGCGTGATTATAAACGTTCTGCCAAAGTGGGCGTGTCATGTAGTGCATTCAGGTATTTAAAGTTCTGTTATTTCAATACCCTTCGTGGGTTACCTCCCATTGTGCTTCTGATACTTTCATCCTTTAGTAGGTTCACATAAACACTGGGTAAGTAAACTGCCTTCTGTTTCGCAACCAATAGTCCCACGTTGCTCTCCTGGCACTTACTTGGCTTGTCAGTGCCTGAGACTCACAGTTATCGGCGAGGGGGCTTTCCGTGACCCAGGCAGCCCACTTGGCTGGAGGATATTTCATGCGCTGCGAGTGCGGCGTAAGACTATTTCAGCTGTGCCTCATTTGATGCCAGAGATCAAGGGCACGATGGCCCGAAACATGTTTGGTGAACCTGGGGTGTGGAGGCAACGTCTGGTTCCCTGCTACTTACCGAATAAAGAAAGTGACAAACACGGCTGAGTGCGGCTTCTCAATTCAGGGTTCTTTGCGTTTGGATATTGTTGCGGCCCAGCCCGGGTCGCGAGAAGCCCCGCTGCGGAAGAGCAGCTCCATTAGTGCAATGACCTTTGAAGTGCTTAACGGAACAGCGTGAACCGGTTTTGGTGAGCGACACAAGCAGGGACCCAGCCGTGCTTTCTACATGCACAAACTACTTGAGTTTTCACACAAGGAGAGACATTGCTGCATTTCATTATGGCTGAAGAATTTTTAGAACTACAGAGACCAGAATGCAAATGTGACACGCCCACTGGGCCGGAGGATATTTCATGCGCTGCGAGTGAGGGTAAGACTATTGCAGCGGTGCCTCTTTTGATGCCAGAGATCAAGGGCATGATGGCCCGAAACATGTTTGGTGAACCTGGGGTGTGGAGGCAACGTCTGGTTCCCTGCTACTTACCAAATAAAGAAGGTGACAAACACAGCTGTGTACGGCTTCTCAATTCAGGGTTCTTTGTGTTTGGTATATATATATATATATATATATATATATATATATATATATATATATATATATATATATAACACAGTGACGGTAGCCACTCTGCAGTTATAGTTAGGATTCCCAGAGGTAGGAATTCGTCAGATTTTTGCTTGCTAATAACTGTCACGGTTTGATGAATCTCCACGAAACTTAGCAGACCTATTCTTTTTTCTACATTGGCAGCCAACACAAAGTTTTGTGATGATTAGTTAAGACGGTGCAAAAAAAAAAACGATGGGTCCCAAAACAGGTTTATCCACCTATGTTTTTTCCATAGACTTTTTAGACAGGGGTAGCGACAAAATGACTGAACAGATAAATCTGGCATGAATATAGATTATGGGGTGGGAAGGGTCTTTTTTGTTATGTGATCTGAATTTTTTCACTTGTTTTTCAGTAATAAGGCACAATAACTTAGTGATATATTGGGCCGCGGTATACTGTGGTACCTTGGCGGTATACCACGGTACATGTGAATGAAGACACCCAGTATTATTGGTTAATCTAACCCCTTGAAAAATAAAAAGGCAGCTATATTGGTTAGACCACACTGTGTTTGTACTGTGTTTCAATGGGAAATCTACTTCATTATTCTTTTTGGAATGTATAGGAAAAAAAAGATGAGTCAGTTTCAGGGGGTGGACGTCTTTTAAAAATCTACTTGCCTAAAGGGCAACATTGTTCAGAAATCTGCTTGCCCTTCTAGAGAAATCCACTTGTCCTACTTAATAACTAAATCTTACATGAACCACAACAGACAAGTTCAAAACTTTTTATAGTAGCAAAAACATGTCAGTTCGGACAGATTGAGGTGATCTTGGGCGTGAAATGGTGCAATTTAGTATGTTTTAATATATTTGTTCAAGTTCTCTCATTTTAATCCCTATACCCTGATACAAAGCTCCTACTGCCAGTAAACTGCTGGAACGGAGCTACATTTTTAGAATTGGAATTTTTGATACAAAGGTAACACAGATATGTGCAGAATCTGAGTTTACCCACTTTCATAAAGGAGGAGGATCAGAACCTGGGACAAATAAATTACAAATAATCTCTGCATATGGTGCATTTACCCCCCCCCCCTTAAAAATCGCCACTCAACAGCAAATTACACCTATAACTCTTGCAAGGTCACAATCACGAGGCACCTAAATCACATTTTTAACACACACTTTTTGCAATTGATAGATAATGTTCCTTCTTTTCCCTTTCCTGCCCATATTCTCGAGTTCTGGCTCCCTCACTTACATACTAATTTTTTTCATATTTTTGCTGATATCTTCTGTCTACTTTATCTACCTTTTCATTTTTATCTCAGGTTTTTCCCTCCTCTGGTCTCTTCTTGCTTTTCCAGCTCTCTCAGCTTGTTCTCTCCTTCCTGTTGAAGTGATGATGGGATATGAATTCGATAATCACATATATTGGCCTAATATATACAATATAACCGTAGAACTGTATGATTAGCATTGTATCGTTTCGTTGTATTAGTGAAGTGTAAGATAATTCACGCTAGCTTACCCAGGCCTATTGATATGACCGAAACCCTTCTGTTTCGTTTCCCTATGTGGAGTAGTGTGGCTCACTGGTTAGAGGCGGCAGGCCCGAGAGCAAAAGTCGGCCCGGGACCAGGGTTCAATTCCCGACGCGGCAGGGTCGTGGACCTTGGTCAGCGGACTCGATAATTCTCGCATCGGTGCTTACTCTAATCAGGGGTTCCACTCGGCAACTCTGGGCATTAGCTTGCCTAATCTCCACAACGGCCCCACCAATTCCGGGGATGCCTGGCTCCACCTTGGGGACTCCCAGCAAGGGACCATCCCACAGGGAAAGCCAGGACGGGTTCCCCAGAGTTATACAGCGCCAGGAGACCTATGGACGGGTAGCAGTGCGCTTTACAAGCTCAAAAACATTTACATTTACATTTATGTGCAAATACTGTTTCCCTGAAATCACGTGATTAAGCTTTCTGCATGAAACCATGATGGCTGGCTTAGCTGTCTGCTTCACTTGCTAACTTGTAGATCAGGGAAACTCAAGGTCACACCTGCCCTTCTTGTGGGATGCGCACATTCTAGCAGAGCCCGTTCCTGTACTCCCTGGGCTACAGATAGACAGGGAGGCACCTTACTGACCTGCCCCCGGAATAGCTTAGGCCTAGGCTACTTGCAATCCATTGTGCCTTATATGGGTATTCGTGCTGGCTCACTGACAAGTTGTATCTTTCCTAGTAAGGCGACTTCGTGGAGTGTGTAAAACGTATATATGCCTTGTATCATCTGTATGTATTCAGTCTCCTCTGCGCACCTCCGAGGGTCGTGTAGACTGAGGCTCCCCTGTCAGGGCTTGTATTTGTTGAATAAACGATTGAACTTTCTCCATTGCCGACTGAATTCTTATTAACAATATTGGTAAATGGGCTTTGGTGAGTATGGTCCATTCGAATTATTTTGAATCCTTCAGTGGGCGACTCCGCCGGGACTCTGCGATAGGGTCGTCCCCTCCTGTAAACAGGAGTGAAGGGACAAGGAGGAGTTCTGGCCGAGTGGGTGGACGGAAAGAAGATCCTAATTTGAAACACCCGTTTGTGGTACGAAAACAAACAACTCCACTCTCGAGCCCAGTATCCCTCTCAGCTGCTGAAGACCCTACGTCGGAGTCCTACGGGCTTAACCCGAGAGAAGAACAGACTGTGTCGGCAGTGGAGAATTCGCAATCAACCTGAGTGCACCAGGTGAGTGACTTTGTGATTGGATTGGATAAGGAACACTCGGAGAAAGTGTTTTTCTTTGGTAACAGTTAACTGTTTTTGACGGTGGCCGGGGAAGCCGGACCACGAGGGAATCTGGGGGTCTGACGTTGCAGCGAAGTGGCTGTGCGGGTAGATACCTCACGGACTTGTTTTATGAAATTTTGAGACGACACCTGGTGCCTTAGCGGAGTACGGAGTTACTCGCTCGGCCGAATCCCCTTCGGGAAAGCCCTGGGTAAGCTAGGGTTCTGGCGCTGCGTGCCCAGATGCCCAGCCCAACCAGAACAGGACCATGGGATGGCCTGTAACGGGGTTCGCAGTTCGCCTGCCAGGTGATCGCAGAACAGTCTGGTGACTGTTCCTTTCGTTGTGGAATTTTGTTGGTCCGGAATTCTTTTGAATCGATTCCCCGAACAGGAGTCGACGGGCTCTGTTCGTTTCGTTTTGAAGACGTCATTTGTATTGACTGGGGGTTATTGCCTTGCACTGTTTTACAGCACTTTATGGTAACGATTGGAAGAAAGTGAGAGAAAATGAATATGAATGGGTTTTGATGTTTGTGAATAGAATTGTGTGATTATTATCATAATGTCTTGTTTTAGCAAAATATGTTTCGGGTGCTGCTGCCAGCGAGGTGCACGGCTGGAAGAAAGTCAGCCTGCCCCTCCCGAGGGCAGTCCCAGTTTTGATATGTACGTCAAACATGGTCTGCAGCCAATTTTATTTAATACCCTTTGGCACAAATATACCAAAGATAATTCTGATTTACAATGGCCTCTTACGGGGTCTTTTGATGAGAAAAAGATTAATTATATACAAAACAAATTGTTCATGAAGAAAAGCCGTCAGTCGATGTTTGATTCCTTGAACCTATGGTTGAAGGAAGCAAAAAGACGACGGATTAGAGAAGGGAAGTTGGGAAAGATTAAATCAGGACAGACAGACACTCAGAAGGCCGTGGCATGCGATGAGGGGAAGGTAGAAGAAAACATTGAACGGATGGATAGACAGTTTCGTTTAGAAATAGACAAAAGTTATGTGGCTCGACCAGAGACAGGAGACGAGTTAAAAGATTTATTGGAAGCCTGACCACCTCCCCCTTATGCCCCGCAGGGCTTGTATCCAGCTGTGCCCTTGGAACGAGCTGATCAATTGGGAGCTGCATCGGCCGTTAAAGCACCGGTAGGAACGGTCGCCACAGCCCCAACTGACGGATCAGGACATAATATTTTACTTTCCCCTCCCTCTCTTCGACAAACTACCTCACCCTTGACATCCCTTCAGCCGGACGCGGCTGTCCCTTCTCCTTTGCACCCTGTGTTTCTCTCCCCTCCGATACAGACTACTTTAGATCTCCGAAAAGCAGTTGGCTTAGATACCACGCCAAAACGACCTTTATCTGACTTGAGTGATCAACGAGAATATACTCGGTCGTTGTTGGGGACAGAAGAAAGGAGAGCCATAATAGTTCAGGCATCCCAGTGGATGTGGAACGCTATTTACACTTTGGAGGACATTTGGAGCACCATGAAAGATTTTGAACCAGTTGCACAACAGCTGGCTTTAGAGAGCATGGCGATCCGACTAATTTCACTATGGTAACAGTGCTTTGTGAAGGACTCCCTCCTCAAATACTGCGTGATATAAGGGATCGAGCTCATAAATTTCACTTACAAACTGATGAAGTGTATCAAAATGTAGTAACGCTTTTGCATTATCGGGAACGGATGCACCGAAAGAGCGCCGAGTGGGGAGCACAGCACCCCATGAGAGAGGTGCATCCTCTCTTTTTCCCTGAAGTACCTGAAATAAGGGATAACGGTGGCCAAGTAATTAGGGCCCGAGTGGACGCTAGGCTTCAGGAACAATGGGTCTATACCCCTTGGAAACGAAGCGAGGTCCTCACCTTAAAAGCTCAGCTCCCCGACCCCCGTAAAAATCCTACAGCTTAATTGACCGAGGCCGCCAATTCCGCTATTATGACCATAGCTGATATCGAGTTATTTTTTGGTCTCTTGATCCCAGTAGACATCTGGAGACAGATACATGATACGGACCATGTTCCCGAATTAGGAGGAACATGGGATCAATTAAAGAATTGGGATAAGGAACGGAAGCCTGGTGAGAAACCTAGGGATGAAGTTTTAGCAGTACCAGATAAAATTGTTACGTTCATGAAGACTCTTCTCCCTCCTAGAAAAGTCGATTGGGATAAATTAACAGCGTGTAAACAAAAGAAAGATGAAAGTGTGTCGGATTTCTTTACTAGGTTTGAAAAGGTTTTTATAGATTTTAGTGGACAGGACCTCTCCACGGAAGGGGGGATACGTTTATTTGTGAATAAATGTGTTACAAATTTGCTCCCTGAAGTTATGTCCCGTCTCCAATCGGCAGAGAGCACGTGGACTACCGCTGCCCCGTCTGTAATTCTCAGCATGGCCCAATATTATGAACATCGAGAAAATGAGAGCAAAGAAAAGTCGGAGAAGAAGACTAAGGACTTAAAAACTAGAGTGCTGTTGCAGCAAGTCAGTAGAGGACAAAATTCAGGATGAGGAGTGCGAGGCTCGTTTCAGAGGGGTACAGTAGCAGGAAGAGGTAGAGGAGGTCCCCCGAACATTGGGATAAATCAATGTTCTTATTATAAACAGGAAGGACATTGGAGGGCGGATTGCCCTCTGTTGCTGGGAAGGAATGGTCCTAGTAGAGGACGAGGAAGGGGTCGAAGAAATATCGACCGAAATAGTATGCGAAAAGAGGATTCGCAACATGAGGGTTCTCGAAAGAATTATTTTGATGACCCCCAGAATAGACAGTACTACAACGAGACTTATAGAGATGACGGGTATGATGGACAGGATTATGCATGAGACAGCCATGGACAGAGTGGGGGCCATATTACAGTACCAGTCGACCAGGAGGGACCTTATGTACAAGGAGAACTGTTGGGTACATCGGGAAAATTTCTAGTGAATACTGGGGCAATGAATAGTTCAGTTGCCCATACACTGGTCCCAAGGGCTGCTCTGTCTGGCCAAAATAATGTATCAGTAGGATTCTCTGGAATACCGGTGGTAAGCCCCGTTTCGAAACCTCTGTCTTTTACCATGGGCCCCATTTCCATGCATACGCCTTTTCTCCTAACTTCTAATTGTGGCGAAAACCTTTTGGGTTTAGATATTTTGAAGAAATTAAATGCACATATTTATTGTTCCCCTGATGGTGTTTTCTGACTATGCAGAAACCACCTGTAAAAATAGCTCAATACTTTGCTAAAAATGAAACCCTTCCCCCTGAGTTCTCTACAATTCCCCGGACACTGTGGGCTACAGGGGACACTGATGTTGGTCTGTTAAGAATAGCCCCCATGTCAATAACCTTGAAACCTAATGCTCAGCTGCCCCGCATTCCTCAGTATAAGATTTCACCGGAAGGTGAACAGGCCCTGTTGCACATTATTCGTGACCTCAATAAAAGAGGTGTAGTAGAAGAGACAGCTGCTAACGTTTGTAACAGCCCAATTTTACCGATTCTGAAGAAGACACCGATTGATGGTGCTCCTGATTATAAGAATACATATCGTTTTGTAATTGACCTCCGGGAGGTCAATAAAATAGTGGTCCCACAATACCCAGTGGTATCAGATATTACTGCAATTCTAACAATGATTTCCCCTACGGTGAAATATTTTTCAGTAATTGACCTAAAGAACGCTTTCTTTAGCATCCAGATTCATCCTGATAGTAGACATATCTTCGGATTCTCATTAGCTGGCCAAAGCTTTAGATTTACACGCACACCTCAAGGCTATACAGAAAGTCCTAGCATATATAGCCAGGCCTTGAAGGCAGTTCTAGACAAATTAATTTTGCCAGCAGGAAATGCAATCATCCAGTATGTGGATGACATTTTGGTGGCCTCCGATACAGAGAAAGGCTGTAAAGAAGCAACGGTAAAATTGTTGAAACATTTGGCTGATAAAGGGAATAAAGTCTCCCTTTCCAAATTCCAGTATTGTCGACAGGAAGTGACCTACCTTGGCCACTTACTGTCGAAAGCGGGGAGACGTTTGACTCCAGAACGAATATCTGTGATTACTAACATGTCTGTACCTCGTACTCAACGTGATGTTCTCTTGGCATAACCTCTTACTGTTGCCAGTGGATTCCTAACTATTCACTCCTCTCTAAACCTTTGTTGTATTTGACGACCAAAGATGTGCGTGAACCCCTACCCTGGACGGAGGAATGTCAAGAAGCCTTTGACTCTTTAAAATCTGCTCTCTGTTCTGCACCTGTCTTGGGTACTCCAGATTACCGGAAGCCTTTTTCACTCTATGTGCATGAGGTGGACGGTTGTTCGCTTTCAGTGTTAACACAGGGTTTCGGCAGAAAGCAGAGACCCTGTGCATTCTTTTCATCAGTTTTGGATATTGTTGCACGGGCTCTCCCGAGTTGTCTGAGGGCCACTGCTGCAGTAGCGGTGGCCATCCGACAATCAGAGGGGATAGTCCTGAACACGTACCTCACAGTCATGGTACCGCGTGCTGTGGATATTCTTTTAAATAGAACTAAGACCCAGCACCTTACAAGTGCTCGATTAACGGGATACGAGTTAACATATTACGATTAAAAGATGTGCTACTTTGAACCCAGCTACATTATTGCCTCTCCCTTCAAATGATGGAAAGGACGACACCCATGATTGTATTTTTAGAACTGAAGAAGAAACAAAAGGGCGTGTACGGGGGTGCGGTCAGCGGTTAACGGTCGGCGGTCAGTGCGGTCTGAAACCTGCATCGAGGGAAAAGGGGAAGGAAAAGCCGCAACCGCAGCCGTGTACGCCGAAGCCGCCTCCACGGAAAAAAAAAAACAGCTTCAAAGGCAGCACCCTGCGCGACGGCCCCGGAGCGAGGAGCGAGGAGCGCGGTAAAATACCGGGCTACAGCCGAGTCAAGCCAAGCTGAGAGCCGCGAGCTGACTACGGTGCCGAGAGACCTGCACGAGCCCCCACCCCGTTGCTGCTAAGAAACGGTGAGAGCTGCGGGGTAGGGGGGGACTCACAGAGCGGCACTGTTTTGGCTGTCCTGGTTAGCAGAGTGGTTAGCAGAGTGCCGCTGCAGCTGAGCTGAGTGGGAGAAGAAGAAGATTGTACCCACCACCTACGCCACCACCTACGCCAGCCAGACATTAGACATCATACATCGCCCCAAGATTAATTAAACCCTTAGGGGCGCTCTGGGGGCTCTTGGGGGGGTCCCCACCCAGTTGCACGAGGGGCCAGGGAATAGACTGAAGCAAGGGCTGATGCGGTGGCAGAAGCTGAGGCTGAGGACGGTCACTGAATATCGTCACAAGGAAGTGGAGAAGTGGAGAAGTAGAGCCCAGCCAAGCCTAACCACGCATGCTGCATTGTGCCCCCGCTGCGAAAGTCAACATTACAACATGCAACATACAACGAACAATAAACAATATACTAACTCTAACTAATCTAACTAAACAACAAACCCAAAAGTGACCCAGCTGCCTACGCTAGTGGGACTGAGCCCCATCCGAGCTCCATCGTATACCCAATTAAGCAGTCCTTCAGCAGCCATTACAATACAACAAGAGCTGTCACACAGACCCACAAATCGCCACGTTACCTCGACACCGACCTCCTCTCCCTCCCCGACGGCAGCTGTCCTTCCTGGGGCAGACAGGCTTGGGTGGGTGAGCGGGGAGCAAAGCCGTTGAGGAATAGACACTTGGAGCCACAGTGTTTAAGGGTTAATAGTGAAGTGGCTCCTCAAATCCTTGGCCACATCAGGGTTCATGTACTCTCTACTCTGAGGGGCGAGGATTTCGGCCCGAGAAGGTCTACACGAAGGAGAGCTTGAGAAAAGAGTCCATAGGAGAGGAGACCAGAGGAGGAGTCAAGTTGCACGCAGGTGTGAGCGTGAGTTCAGTGCTGCTAGAACAACACCGCCGCAGCCCATAGGACCCAAGCCCACAGCTTCAGAGAGAATCCACATATAAAAAAAAATTTTTTAAAAAGGGGTGAAAGTCGCAAGGTCTAGCTGAGATACAGCGTTGAGGAGCCGCTAGCATCAAGCCGTAACATGAGGTCCGGCAAAATTAGAAAAGCCCCTGGCGAGAAATCAACAACATTGAAGGGTACAGCGAAACGGAGAAAACTCGAAAGAACAACTGCAAATAAGGCTAATAATACCTTAAAAAAAAACTTAATTTCACCAATTGCAACGCTTTTTGAAAATTAATAGCGAACAAAAATTCTTTACAGGACTTACGTTTCCACTTCTTGAAAGACCCGGGCTCAGCACTGTTTTCCTCAACAGCTGATGTTGAGGGATTATTATCTCCACTGGCTCCAACTAAGGAATCTGAAGCTAACAATCAGACGGCAGACGTGAATTTACTTGCTCAAGCCAGCGAAGATAGCCCTGCCATAAAAGTTCAAGTTCATCAATTAAACGGAGCTCAAAAAAATAAAATTCCGCCTAACAGAAAAACAAGTTTCACCACAACAGCATTAATACACTCTTCCCGCCCGGATGACTTAGACTTAGATACCTGTAAACAAAAAAATCCTCAAGGTAATCAAATAAGAGAGTTTCCCAGCCTAAGTACGGTTATAACGGATACAACACCACAAAATCATACTTATCCATTCCACCCTAGCCATGACGAGCTATCACAACTACGGTCTGACACCAACAAATTGCACGAAAAATCTAAAGAGAGAGATCAACTGCCTGAAACAGGCCCTGACCAACGGTTGAATCAGGTAGTGCATATTGTAGAGCCTGTAGCACTCAAGGAGGACGTGGTATTACACTTACCAGCTCTGAGTAATAACAAACTCTCACACGGATTAACGGCCCCTGCCCTAGCAGAGAACACAAGGCGGCAAAATAAACCTTCAACAAATGAATCAGTCACTACCTCATGCAAAGACGAAGGTTCGCCAATCCTTGTAGCTCCCCTCCTGCATGCTCTACAAACAGCTACGGCAACGCTCATAATGCAATCCGACAAGCTGGACATCCAAATCGACTTAATGAATATAATTGCCTCCTATATAGCTGGGATAAATACTAAATTAGATCATCTTAACACCCTAATTAAAAGAGCCCAAGCAAACACCAACGATCTGACACCATCTTGCCCCTGCGGCCCAATCCTTGACAAAATAAGCACCTTACCAACGGTTCTAGAACAGATCATTAATCTAAACAAACAAGCTATTAACCGTGAAAGAGCCACAGATTGCCCGAATATCGCCATATCCGCCGAACATCAAACAGGCAGTAACAATTTCTGCTCGGAAAAAAAGATCGAAGACCTGACACCTAAGTACGCGAACAATATAAGTAGCGATGACACTTTGGACGACTTAACGATGGAACATACCACTGCGTTGCCAATAAAACAAATACTAACGAAAAGACAAAAGAAAAAAGAACGAAAAGCGAGAAACAAAAAAACTGAAAATGACACCCTCCTATGTCCCAGTATGTATCCGATATTCTCAAATCAACACACACAAAAAACTTTGGAGCCTGGCTCAAGGGGAATAAGTCAAGACCCAATAGCAGGAGCCAGTAGGCATCCTACTAATAATACGTCATCAATAAAGGATCCCAAGCCCCCATGTTTACCAAGAAGTCTGACTAACAGCCCCCAATTGCCAATACCCAGACAAAACGGCTGCTGTAAAACTGACCAGCCTGTTGGCAAAAGGGATAGAACACAAAACACCCACTACAAGGGATAACAACAATACTACCGATGAAGAGGCTACTGATCAGTCTAAGAACACCTTAAACGGGTTAAAATCCCAAGACCTGGGGCCAGTCCGGGTATCAAAAAACACAGAATGGCACAGTTATTCGATCAACACATCACCAAAATCAACTCCCGAAAATGCTCAATCGGGAGCACATCACAAGGAAAACAAAGATGCACATGAATGCGCTAGCAGCCAATTGCAAAAGCCCTCACAGAGCGAAGCGGAAAATCCGAGCTTGAAAGATAACAATCTAAAAACAGCTCCCAAAGGGGAATACAAGTCACTCCTCAAAACTCCAGGACGAAGAAGAGGTGTGGCGCCGCGGCCAGGGCGACTGACGCTGGAATCTGGGGATCAGGGTTCGATCCCCGGCTCCGGCGGCAGGTTAGCCCAGCACCATGTGACTCTGGGCAATAGCTCGCTTAATCTTCCCGACGGCCCCCCAGCGCCTAGAGACCCTTACGGGTGATTGTGCGCTTTACAAATGTGGACTTTAGGACAATTCCTCAAAACCCACCAACAGCCACACGGTGCCATCTGGTCCAGACAAAACTGAGCTTCTGCGTTGTTAATAACGAAAACACGCAATTAAACCATGAGGCGGCAACAAAGCCAACGTTAGACAGCCCTAAGCTAGAAGACGTCAGTTTCCAAATTATTTTCACCCCGGAGTACCAGACTCAAGGCCGACACGACATTCTAAATAGGAGTAATATCTTAAAATTGATGGCGGAAATTAAGGACCTGAGTGCCATCAAATCGTCCGACTTAGTTCAGGTTCAATTCCTAAGTAGCACTAATGAAAATGAGAACGAACAAACGATGACAACCTGGAAAACTGCCGCATTAGTGCAATCAATACTTGGGAAATCGGCCACATTTCAAAAGGGGGGTATTCAACTATCGCAGCCTATCTCCCCAAGATATCCGCTTCCTCTAAAGAAAAACACCCAGCCGCAACTCTCAAGGAGTTTGGTGGACCTTGCCCCGAAAAAAACAGTATATTCTATTTTACACAACGCCAAAGGCAGATGTGAGGCAGATATTACATGCAAAGTACCTGATACAGAGAGAGCGGGGGATTTGCTAACGCCACCTGATGCCTGGAAATGGCTTCCCAGCATGTTAAATAACTACCGGAAGAATTGACCGAACGACCCAGAAAGAAACAAAGCAGTCAATAAGAATATACATATAATTTCATTGAATATAGCTGGTGCAAAAAGATTGCTGGAGGATGGTCTCGCGCTGGACGATTGGGACAATGCCGACATAATTGCCCTACAGGAGACATGGCTGCAGGAAGACATCGCACTGGCCGGATTCATTCACTACACGGTACCTGCGAAAAAGTGTAAAACCTATGGTCGCGCTATAGGAGGTCTCTCAGTTTATGTGTCTGCCGCTCTAAAAATCGATACAGAACAACTCAAATCTCCAGATCCAAGCATCCAGCTAATTAAACTATCAGGACAAAACCCACACGACCATAAAACGATAATTCTGATTAATTACTATATTCAACCAAATCTTCAAGCGAAAAAGATAAAAAACGCTCTGTTATGCAAGGAAATATTACATCTACGAAGTACAGAACCAACATGGAATATTATATTAACTGGAGATCTCCACTCCAACCTGATATACACACCAGAGGAAGACGAGATATTAACCACAGAGAATACGCACTGGAACGTCCCTGAGCAGTCACATGGAGCGTCAAGAAGTCGAAAGGACATCTTAGCCATACACTTAGTAACGGAGCTAGAGTACCTAGGTATGAGAGTATTGAACGGCAGGACAGAGGAAGACAGACCACCGAAAAAAACTTACTATGGTCCTTACAATCATTCAATATTGGACTTTACCATTGTAAGCCTACCATTGATTCCACTATTACTCACTTTCTACATTGAATATACACCAATGAGTGATCACGGCATGCAACACCTTAAACTTAATTTTCTTGCAGAAACACTGCAACCTGCGTACTCCCTAGAGGGCCAACCAGGCACAACTAACCTAAAACGAATATACTGGAATAGCTCCAATAAAGAGAAGTGGATCTCAATAATAGAGGCCACACTGCAAGAATTGGGTAGTACAACAATGGATAAGACACAAGCCTGGTCCCTTTTTTTAGAGAAACTGAAGACAAAAATGAAACCATTCAAAACAACGGCTAATAGAAAGCACCCAACAAAGAAATTGCCCCTGGAGTTACAAGATCTAAGAAGGGTTTTACGCAGAAGTCAAAAAATCCTGCATCTAAAACCAAATGACCGGCGCCACTTGGATACCTTCCTTGTTCAAACAAAGTTATATAAAAAAAGGATTTGGGAACATAAAAAGAAGACGAATGATGAATGAATTCTGGATCAACCTGTTGGCGAGCTCTAAGCTCCAGGACTCAAGCAAATTTTGGAAAATAATAAACCAACTAATAAGACCGCGAAACGTACTAACATCGTTCATCCTAGAAAATGAATGGGCAACTTTTTTGTTGGCAAAGTTTAAAGACAATCCAAAGAAGGCTCTTGGGCAGCAATTCCCTCCAGCGGTTCCCCAAAAAAACAGCAACGAAGAACAGCATTGTAGCCACCTAACAACATTAGCCCCAAGGAATACTGCATACCTTAAAACCACAGACGGCTGCTACTCGGCTGAAGAGATAATCACCATCATTAGAAAGGGTAAAAGCAACGGAGCGCCGGGCCCGAACGGTATCCCGCAAATGGCATTCAAACACGCACCAGAATTTTGGGGCCCACCTCTCGAAAAACTTTTCGCAGATGTTCGAACCTGTAATCACATTCCCGAAAGTTGGAAAGGCTCTATTATTACGCCTATATATAAAGGAGGAGACAGAGCTAACCCTCTAAATTACCGTCTAATAACACTCCAGGACATAGAAGCTAAATATTTTGCTTCTCTCCTCCTAAAAGATCTGGTAAATTGGGCAGAAGACAAAGCACTCATTCCAATTAACCAAACTGGATTTAGACCTGGTATCGGAACAACGTCGAACATATTGTCAATAACCATGATAGCAGAGAAATGCCAGCGCGTTAAACAGGACTTGAACTTGTGCTTCATTGATCTGCAGGCGGCATTTGACAGTGTGGATCGCAAGATACTATGGGCAAAGCTGAACGCATGGGCCATACCAGAGAACATACTTAGGGGCCTACTCTTATTCTACTCAGACACCTGGACACAAATCAAGATAGGGGACGGCTCACATCTATCAAGAAAAGTATATACATTGATCGGACTAAAACAGGGTTGCGTTTTAGCACCATATTTATTTAACTTATTCATTTCTGATCTTTCGGGTAAGTTAAACGACTGCAATGCTCATGCACCGAAACTTGGCAACCTCTTACTTACTCACATGGCTTACGCTGATGACATTGTGCTTCTGAGTTTAACTAAAGAGGGCCTATCTAGACTATTAGCAGTAATGACAGAATTTCTGGCGACAAACAATCTTGCTCTAAATCAGTCCAAGACAAAAACAATGCTAATAACCAACCGTCGTTCGGCGCATCTTAAGATCACGCTTGAAGGAAAACAGCTGGAACGAGTATCAAATTATAAATATTTAGGATACTATATCGACGACAAACTCACCTTAAAAGCCCAAAAAAACTACTTGAAGCAAAGAGCTGGAGCCTTAACATTTGCGCTAAGTACACTGGCAAAAAAACTGGAAGGCCCCTCATTTAAACCCCTATTGACAGTGATGGCCACCAAAGTACTTCCTACCTTATCGTATGCTAGTATTGCAATGCAGGGCAAGGATGCAATCATGTTAAATAACCTCATTACAAAAATCTATAAGAAGGTTTTACAACTCCCGAGCTCATCTTCACCAGCGCAGATGCGACTAGAATTTGGTCTAACGAATGAGTTACTGGGAAGACTCTACACATGCATCAGAGTATGGTACCGAATTAAAATGAACTCCACAAACAATACTATAAACAGATTCTTATGGCAGGAACTAGAAAGCCAACAAAACTCAGTAGCCAAAAAATATCTGACTTGCGCTCTGGAGCAAACATGTACTGCCAACCTGTGGGAAAAAAACTTGCCATTCACTTCCTTTAAACAGACACTAAATAAGGCGGCCAAATTTCACTCGCTGATTACTGACAAAGCAATTTTTTCAAGCCGTTCCCACTCCTGGTCTGTGATTAACAGTTATAAAAAACTTGCCCCGGCTGCGTATTTTGACACAACATATTCGGTTTTTATTAAAAAAAGGCTGATGGCCCTGAGACTTGGTAAATCGCCAACTTTGGCAGACGAACCGACCTGGATACGTTCAGACTCATACGCTTGTCGGTTATGTGGCTCCTCAAAAGAGAACTTAATCCACATTATATGCCACTGTCAGTTTTTGAACCAGGAGCGCATGCACTTTTTAAAGAACTTTTTTAGGATTAAAAGACTACGTACCTGCAGGTCTGCTATTATCGGTGTTCTGGACCCAACAGCCCCTATAACCAACTGCAAGCTGATAAAGTTCTTGATAGCCTTTGAAAAGCGCTTGAAAGCAATATGAAATTTTAAAACAATAAGGTTTTCTATATTTGCCCGTTTGTTATGGTTTTAATTAACTAAACAATAAAGTTTTACTTACTTACAAAAGGGCGTGTAGATCTTACTGACACCCCTTTATCAGAACCCCAAGGAGAGCTGTATGTAGACAGTTCTTCTTTAAGTTGCCAGATGGTACTGCAACAGCTGAATATGCTGTTACGACATTAAATACGGTGGTGGAAACCGCAAGGATTTCTCATCACTAAGCTCAGGCAGCAGAACTAATAGCCTTGTTAAGAGCATGCGAGTTGAGTGAGGGGCTGAGGGTGAACATTTTTACAGACAGCCAGTACGCCTTTGGCGTGGCCCATAGCTTTGGGAGGCTGTGGAGGGAGAGGGGTTTCTTTACCACACATGGCCAGAAAATTCAACATGGCCCTTTAATTGATCGATTGTTATTTGCCTTGACACTGCCAGAAAAAGTAGCCATCATTAAATGCAGCGCCCATAAGAAAGTTGTGTATTCTACTGGAAAGGGAAATGCTTTTGCTGATTCAGTAGCTAAGGAAACGGCTCAAACTAGAATGACTCCCATGTTTCCTAGTGCTTCGGCTCGGTGGGTGGCGGAAACATCTTTGTTTGACAATACCATTGAAAGTGTAAGAAAACTACAAAAGGAAGCTACCATAGATGAGGCACAGAGATGGGAACAGGAAGTAGGAAAATTAGATAAAAATGAATGTTGGATAGATCGAACTGAGAAGCAGCGATGGTTACTTCCTAATGCATTGGTTTATGCTGTAGTGACCATGGCCCATGGCCCAGTCCACATAGGAGCGAAAGGTATTTGTGCCGTGTTGGGCCCAGTCTGGAATAACCCAAACATTCCCAAGACTGCAGCACACGTAGTTAAATATTGTCCTGTGTGTTTACGTTACAATCCCAGGGGTAGAGAATCTGTCCTGAGTGGAAATTTTGCACCACCATCTCTGCCTTTTGAGGTAATACAAATTGACTACATACAAATGGAAAGAGTGAATAATTTAAAATATGTGTTGGTGTCCACTTTGGAGCGGATGTTGTTACCTACGACAATGAGGGCAGACTCGGTGCTATGGGCAGCACGAAACCCGTGCTGGGAGATGTCAAGAAGCCCCATCGTCTCCAGATAGGTAGTGAGATGAGAATTGAGGTGGGCCTCCAGTATCTTTGCTGGGGCGGGAAGCAAAGATATTGGCCGGAAATCTTTTAGGATTTCAGGGTTTAGGGAAGGTTTCTTTAAAAGGGGCTTAACAACCGCTGATTTCCAGGGGGTTGGAAAGGATCCCTCATCTATGGCCATGTTCATAACTTGCAGGAGAGAAGGAAGAACTGTCTCTCTGCAGGACTTCATTATCTTTAAAGGACATGGATCAAGAGGCGAAGATGATTTGGTAGAATCAAGGAGGCGATTTAAATCGTCGTGTGTCAGACGTGGAAATTTAGAAAAATTAGACAGGGGGCCCAATTCAGGGGTTTCATTATGTGAGGAAGGAGAGGGAAGGGACAGGAGTGCACTATTGGCATCCAGTTCATTATTAAGGGAAGTTAAAGAGACATGAATATCAGAAATTTTGGTGAGGAAGAAGCTTGCGATGTTGTTGCAAAGCTCCTGGGACTCGTTCACTGATTCAATGGCTTTGGGTACTGAAAGAAAATCAATGACTTTAAAAAGCTCTCTGGATGATTTAAGTGAGGTGGTAATCTTGCTGAAGTAGTTCTTTTTTTCTTCAGCTATGGCCTTTTTATATTCTCTCAGGGCAGATTTATGTAGATTTTTCCCCGGAAGGTCAGGACATGCATACCAGGCTCTCTCCCTCGGTCTACATTTCTGCCGTAATGATGTAAGATGTTCTGAGAACCAAGGTGACGGGGGGTGTTTCTGAGCAGAATAATGTTTTTTAGAGGGTGTTAGCAGGTCCACAGCGTTAGAGAGAGTGGCCGACAGGCCTAGGGCAGCTTCGTTTGCATCAGGTAGAGAGAGAGGGTGAAAATCAGTCAGGAAAGGGGAGAGTGTAGTGTTAGAGATGTTATTGTACTTTCGTCTGTTCTCCCATCCTTTCCTATTGGCTTGGTCAGGACCAGAAGAGGTCGACTTGAGAAAGAGAGGAATTGCTCTATGGTCAGACCAGGAAAGGGGGATGGGGGTTCCGATCGTCAGTCTAAAGTCATTTGAAAATATACCATCCAAGGTATGTCCAGCAGTATGGGTAGGGCCTCCGACGAGTTGGTTTAGCCCACAGGAGGCAAGTCCCTCGAGAAGAGCTTTGGTATTATTATCCTCAAGTGATTCCAAATAAAAGTTGAAGTCACTGAGGAGAGTGATATTGGACCTACTAATGAACGGTTCTAACAGTGTGAATAAGTTATAACAAAAGTTATTCCTAGGGCCAGGGGGCCTATAACAGAGAATACCAACGAAGGAGGCAGAGGGATCTAACTGTGTGGTAAAGTGCAGTGCCTCATAGTTCTCCGTGGAGGATAAGAGGGGGTCGATACGGCAAGTAAAACCATCCCTACACAAAATTCCACATCCTCCGCCCCTGCACCTAGTACGGTCCATTCTGGTCAGGGCATATCCATCAGGAATAGCCTCGACCAGATCGGGCCAGATGAAACCGAGCCCCAGGTCTCTGTTATAAAAACCCAGGAAGGCTGCCTCTGTGTGACAAATTCATTGAATGCTGTCTTGTTTTTAATCAGCGATCTGGCATTGATGAGAAAGCCAGTAAAATTTGCCGGAGGTTCGGTGGACCTAGCCTTAGTCTGACGCTTCCTAGAAGATCTGGGATGTACAGATGGAGGGGAATAACAGCCACATTTGTGGAGCGGTATACCCTCTGGCGGGATGGTATGGTGACATAGCAAAGGAGGAGGTCGTTGTGAGAGCAGGGTGGTATATATATCGGACTCCTAAATAGTGAGTAAGTGGTGTAGACCGTCCTGCAGCCCGTCCTCAGCGCGGACGGGCGCAGACGGGCTGGACTCTGGCGTGACTCCGGCGGTGATCCGGCGCACCCGCAATGCGCGTCCGCTGCGCGGAGGCATTGCCGTTTCTTTTATGGGCTCGGCGACTAGAGCACTGCAGGGGGAATCCTCCCACCCACCTAAGATGGCCACCGCTAATCAGAAAGTTTGTGTGCCTCAGCCCTAAATCGGCTGGGCACCAGCAGTGAGGATCGATGGATTAGCGGTTTGGGGAGCTGGCAGGTCAATAACAGGACAGGTCGATAAGTAGCGTTCCGAAAACGTTTTTAAAGTCAATCTTAAAAACACAAACACTTTTAAAATATTGGCTTTCCTATCAGTTACATGAAAGAAAAAAGCCGAGAAGGCTCAGCATTCACCACACCACCTCCCGGCTTCCGCCTCAGGAGGGAACAAACACACAACTAGGCTTGCGTCTGTTTCTTGTGCTCTTTTATGGGCTCGGCGACTAGAGTGCTGCAGGGGGAATCCTCCCATCCACCTAAGATGGCCGCCGCTAATCAGAAAGTTTGTGTGCCTCAGCCCTAAATTGGCTGGGCACCAGCAGTGAGGATCGATGGATTAGCGGTTTGGGGAGCTGGCAGGTCAATAACAGGACAGGTCGATAAGTAGCGTTCCGAAAACGTTTTTAAAGTCAATCTTAAAAACACAAACACTTTTAAAATATTGGCTTTCCTATCAGTTACATGAAAGATAAAAGCCGAGAAGGCTCAGCATTCACCACACCACCTCCCGGCTTCCGCCTCAGGAGGGAACAAACACACAACTAGTATTCCCATTATGTAGCCAATCCTAAAATATATACTGAAAAGGATTATGAGGCGATTCTAAAGTACATAGAGCAGCATCAGGGATTTGATGCCGAAGGGAATGGAGGTGAGGGATCCTTAGACCCAAATGCATGTATGAATGTATATACTGAATATAAAAATATTTCCTGGTTGGAAGAAGAAATGCAGGATTTCGAACTTTTTAATTCCACCATGTATTTTCAACATTTTAAGGAACGAAACGTCACGAACGACAAAGCCTTGCCTATCCCCATTATAAACACTACTTCCCCCTTCTGCATCCAGGGACGTGGTCATGTTAAGGTAGGGAGCAGTAAATGTAACTATACCTACACCTTACAGACATATAGTACACCCCGGTGATCACTCCTCCTAATGTGTATTTTGTATGTGGGGAAAACGCATATACTTGGCTTCCCCGGGGTTTGGCAGGACGGTGTTACCTGTCATTCCTATATCTCCCAGTTTACATCGCCCCATCAGATTATCACAAGACCCGTCAGCTAGTTGATAGAGAGATAGAATCTAACCGAAGTATTCGAAGCTTTGATATTGATAGCACTGATCAAACTGATACTTCCTTACAGCAGTTTGAAGATTTTGCCAAAGGTCTTACCCCATTTTGGGGACCAATTTTTAATAGCCGAAGTATAAGACCCCTATCCAGAATAGTGGAAAATGTAGTTCAGACCACGACCGGGATTCTGACTAATCTTACTGTAGAGCTTCAGGCGACGAGGCTTGTTTCGCTTCAGAACCGGATGGTTCTTGACGTCATCCTCGCCGATAGGGGAGGAGCCTGTCGTGTGATCGGCAGCTCTTGTTGTGTTTATATTCCTGATTCGGCCCTACCATACATCTAGCCATTCAGAAATTACATCGGTTAGCTAGTGAAGCCCATGTCGATAATGGTACTTGGTCCCTTAGTGGATGGTTCTGGGGTCTTCTATCTACCTGGGGTTGGAAAATATTTATGGTGCTTGCGGGAGCCTTTGGAGTCATATTTACCTGTTGCCTGTGTCTCCAATGTGGCCCAGCTTGCTGTTCTTTCTGTGCAACAAGGATAACATCTGCTCTGAACTTTTCTCGTCAAACTAAGGTCGAAAAGCAAATGATTCAGAAGGAGGTTTCAGATCTTATGCAGATTGATGAGGGTGTATTCGTAGAATAAATCTAGTTATATTGGCTATAGTAGGCCAAAAGGGCCGTCTGATGGTATATGAATTCGATAATCACATATATTGGCCTAATATATACAATATAACCGTAGAACTGTATGATTAGCATTGTATCGTTTCGTTTTATTAATAAAGTGTAAGATAATTCATGCTAGCTTACCCAGGCCTATTGATATGACCGAAACCCTTCTGTTTCGTTTCCCTATGTGCAAATACTGTTTCCCTGAAATCACGTGATTAAGCTTTCTGCATGAAACCATGATGGCTTGCTTAGCTGTCTGCTTCACTTGCTAACTTGTAGATCAGGGAAACTCAAGGTCACACCTGCCCTTCTTGTGGGATGCGCACATTCTAGCAGAGCCTGTTCCTGTACTCCCCGGGCTACAGATAGACAGGGAGGCACCTTACTGACCTGCCCCCGGAATAGCTTAGGCCTAGGCTACTTGCAATCAATTGTGCCTTATATGGGTATTCCTGCTGGCTCACTGACAAGTTGTATCTTTCCTAGTAAGGCGACTTCGTGGGGTGTGTAAAACGTATATATGCCTTGTATCATCTGTATGTATTCAGTCTCCTCTGCGCATCTCCGAGGGTCGTGTAGACTGAGGCTCCCCTGTCAGGGCTTGTATTTGTTGAATAAACGATTGAACTTTCTCCATTGCCGACTGAATTCTTATTAACAATATTGGTATATGGGCTATTGGTGAGTATGGTCCATTAGAATTATTTTGAATCCTTCAGTGAGCAGAATTTCTTCAAGAGCTGCTAATTTTGAGCTACTGATCCTAAATATCTCTCCAGAGAGGAGAGTCCCAGAAGAGCGTCTGACAACCCCTGGAACATCTGCTAAGACAGGCACTCTGCAAAGCGGTAGGCCCAAAAAACACTGCAAACACGCCTCATACAGACACACACACTGAATTCATTTTGGTCACTCCCTCTCTCCTGCTTTGCTTCTCTGATCCTACCTCCCATCACACAAGATCTTGATTTTTTGCAACTATACCCACTACACTACACCTTGCCAACTAGATTAATTATCTTTATTTTCTCAAACACAAAAGATAGCTTCATTGACTGCACATGAGAACACCAAAGTCATATCCATCAATCAATCAGACGGTATTTGTATAGCGCTGCTTATCACCCTGGGGGTAGCCTGGCGCTGTATACAGTTGGCAAAGTGCTGCCAGCTCTACAGCTCTACCCAAGTAACACATCAACATATGCCTTGTAGGCATTCAGATAATCTTAACCTAAATCTACTACACACATTGCATCAGTAACTTTTACCAGATTAGTGATGCTGCCAGAAAACAATCCCCCTTGGCCGGGCCAATGGACAACTGACCACCCAGCTCAATAAAAAACACAAAAGTGCTTCAGCACACCACACACTCCGACCACTAAAAAGGCCTTTACTAGAATCAGCTCATGCTAGTTACATGTTAAGTAACAATAAACTTTACTAAACAAGACCTTTAAGGAATTACTACTAACCATCCCAATCAAACACAACCAAACAATTAACAATTGATTGAAGGAAATCTGCCAATGTATGAAAGGGCACAAATGTGAAAGCACTACAATACCACAGCTCCTTTGCTATGGCCGAGAAGTGTCGACGCCCCCTCCCCCCCACAGACCCCCTCACCCTGCCGGCTGTCTCAAAATGGCAGGAAAGGAATAGTAAAACGATAATAAATACTTGTTATTATTGTTTTATTTTTCCTTTACTGACCAGTCTTTGGGGGCGGGCAGGGGGGGTTACAGGCACTGAGGGGTAGTGGTGGGCCCTGCCTTCAGTGGGCAAGACGGTTTGGCCGGCCAAACCCACATGCGCACTGAAGCTGTCTCTATCCTGAGCTGCATTGCCGGGCTGGAGAAACCAGGCACAGGCTCCCAGTCTCACTGGGAGCGTAAGTTCATGGCGCTCAGGACAATCCTGACACTGCTTTCATGCTGCAACCAGCCACATGAGAGCAGTGTCCGGATTGGCCGCAGTCGAGTCTAGGAGCCTGTGCTTGGAGGAGAGGAGAGGAGAGGAGCAAAAGAGTGTGAAGCGGCAGGTCGAAGGTACATTTTTTTTTCCATCTCCCCACCCGCCATTCTTGGTCAACACCAACCGCTATTGCAATACCATACTCATGGTACAAGCCTAGCGAACAGATAACATGACAACATAACATTAGAAAACCAGATACCTACACATTACACACATTAACCCTTTGCTGCCAAGTCTAATGCCCCTTGACATACACTACTAACTCAGCATGGCACATATTCGCCGATTTTTCAGAACCCAATAGAAATGTACTCACTTGCCCCATTTCCACAATGTCACAACAATGCACATATTACCACAACATAGCACAATTCATTGACACACGGGCGGAGGAATGCACCCCATACCGAGAGGCTGGGGAATCCGCAGAATGGTAGATAGATGTGGTGGACAGGCAGAGGTTGTCAGGAAAAAGTTTGAGAAAATCAGCTTTCTGCTATGCAACACACATTGGGAATGGGCAGGCCCACTCCATGTGCTGGTACTTGTATGTGGGGGGGGGGCTTGAACCCGGTTCCTCCCCATGCTAATCCTTCATTTACCACCAGACCTTACGACGACAACCAACAGTGGACAATGCAGTCAGTTAGAACTGGCCCACACTGGCTGTCAGTCTAGCACTGAGGGACAGCACTGGCCCTCTACTCCAGCCTCCAATTATTCTGCCCTTGCACCACAGCCTCCATTTATTTTCCCACTCATCAAACTGATGACATCTTCTGACTTCACTACCTCTCTAATCCCCCCAAAGCTAATACTCAACCCCAGTCAAACCCATGACCACATCGTCATTGTAGCAGCTCGTCCTTTGCTTGATAATCATGCCACAACTCTCTCTACCTAACCTCAGAACTCCTTCCTCTGACTCACCAAGCTCTACCCATCCCTTAACTCTCCCCGAGGTCTCCCTTTATCAGATTTCTCCAGCCTCTACGCACTCCTTGACTCTCCCCGAGGTCTCCCTTTATCTCACTCCCCAGCCTCTACCCATCCCTTGACTCTCCCTGAGGTCTCCCTTAATCTCACTCCCCAGCCTCTACCCACCCCTTGACTCTCCCCCGAGGTCTCCCTTCATCTCACTTCCCCGCCTCTACCCATCCCTTGACTCGCCCCCGAGGTCTCCCTTCATCTCACTCCCCAACCTCTATCCATCCCTTCACTCTCCCCGAGGTCTCCCTTCATCTCACTCCCCAGCCTCTACCCATCCCTTGACTTTCCCCGAGGTCTCCCTTCATCTCACTCCCCAGCCTCTGCCCATCCCTCGACTCTCCTCTGAGGTCTCCCTTCATCTCACTCCTCAGCCTCTACCCATCCCTTGACTCTCCCCGAGGTCTCCCTTCATCTCACTCCTCAGCCTCTACCCATCCCTTGACTCTCCCCCGAGGTCTCCCTTCATCTCACTCCCCAGCCTCTACCCACCCCCTGACTCTCCCCGAGGTCTTCCTTCATCTCACTCCTCAGCCTCTACCCATCCCTTGACTCTTCCCCGAGGTTTCCCTTCATCTCACTCCTCAGCCTCTACCCATCCCTTGACTCTCCTCTGAGGTCTCCCTTCATCTCTCTCCAGCCTCTACCCATCCCTTGACTCTCCTCTGAGGTCTCCTTTCATCTCACTCCCCCGCCTCTACCCATCCCTTGACTCTCCCCTAGGTCTCCATTCATCCCAGTCCTCAGCCTCTACCCATCCCTTGACTCTCCTCTGAGGTCTCCCTTCATCTCACTCCCCAGCCTCTACCCACCCCTTGACTCTCCCTGAGGCCTCCCTTCATCTCACTCCCCAGCCTCTACCCATCCCTTGACTCTCCTCCGAGGTCTCCCTCCATCTCACTCCTCAGCCTCTACCCATCCCTTGACTCCCCCCGAGGTCTCCCTTCATCTCACTCCCGTGCCTCTACCCACCCCTTGACTCTCCCCCGAGGTCTCCCTTCATCTCACTCCCCCACTCTACCCATCCCTTGACTCTCCCCCGAGGCCTCCCTTCATCTCACTCCTCAGCCTCTACCCATCCCTTGACTCTCCCCGAGGTCTCCCTTCATCTCACTCCCCAGCCTCTACCCATCCCTTGACTATCCCCCGAGGTCTCCCTTCATCTCACTCCTCAGCCTCTACCCATCCCTTGACTCTCCCCCGAGGTCTCCCTTCATCTCACTCCTCAGCCTCCACCCATCCCTTGACTCTCCCCGAGGTCTCCCTTCATCTCACTCCCCAGCCTCTACCCATCCCTTGACTCTCCTCCGAGGTCTCCCTTCATCTCACTCCCCAGCCTCTACCCACCCCTTGACTCTCCCCCGAGGTCTCCCTTCATCTCACTCCCCCGCCTCTACCCATCCCTTGACTCTCCCCGAGGTCTCCCTTCATCTCACTCCCCAGCCTCTACCCATCCCTTGACTCTCCCCGAGGTCTCCCTTCATCTCACTCCCCAGCCTCTACCCATCCCTTGACTATCCCCCGAGGTCTCCCTTCATCTCACTCCTCAGCCTCTACCCATCCTTTGACTCTCCCCCTAGGTCTCCCTTCATCTCACTCCCCCGCCTCTACCCATCCCTTGACTCACCCCGAGGTCTCCCTTCATCTCACTCCCCCACTCTATCCATCCCTTCACTCTCCCCCGAGGTGTCCCTTCATCTCACTCCCCCACTCTATCCATCCCTTCACTCTCCCCCGAGGTGTCCCTTCATCTCACTCCCCCACTCTACCCATCCCTTGACTCTCCCCCGAGGTCTCCCTTCATCTCACTCCCCCACTCTACCCATCCCTTGACTCTCCCCGAGGTCTCCCTTCATCTCACTCCCCAGCCTCTACCCATCCCTTGACTCTCCCCAAGTCCTCCCTTCATCTCACTCCCCAGCCTCTACCCATCCCTTGACTCTCCCCGAGGTCACCCTCCATCTCACTCCCCCGCCTCTACCCATCCCTTGACTCTCCCCCGAGGTCTCCCTTCATTGCGCACCTGGTGCAGAACAATGCAGCTAATGTCGAAAATATTTATTTTAAACGAAGAATACGAAAACTCCACATTTAGAATTCATATAAAAGGCCCGTGCAATCCCAGCAGCAGAATCCTGTGAATGGAACACCTGTGACGTGCCAGGCCCGGCACTGTGATGCCACGAGGTCGAGGCTAGCATCAGCAGGGGAATCCTGTGGATGGAACACCTGTGACGTGCCAGGCCCTCCCTCCCTTCTGACGTCACGAGGTCGAGGCTAGCAGCAGCAGGGGAATCCTGTGGATGGAACACCTGTGACGTGCCAGGCCCTCCCTCCCCTCTGACGTCACGAGGTCGAGGCTAGCAGCAGCAGGGGAATCCTGTGGATGGAACACCTGTGACGTGCTAGGCCCTCCACTGTGACGTCACGAGGTCGAGGCTAGCAGCAGCAGGGGAATCCTGTGGATGGAACACCTGTGACGTTCCAGGCCCTCCCTCCCCTGTGATGTCACGAGGTCGATGCTAAGTGCAGAGGGGAGGCCTCCGCCGGAGCAGAGACAAGGAGAGGCCCCTGAGGGGGCAGAAGGTCGGGCAGGATTAGATCGTCAGGATCCTTTTGTGACTAAATAGATTTTTGCTGTTTTTTTAGGTAATTGAATTAATATCCGTGTCTCGGCTGTCCCCCGCCCCCCCTTACACTGCAACACTTGTCATCGCCCATAAGCCGGTGATGCATGATGACAGGTTGAATGTCTATTGTGACGTGTCCGTGGTATACAAGGCTGGTAACCAGGCAGTCCCGGCATTGCACTCATGAGCACCGGACGGAGAGGACCACTGCTGGCGGCCGGAGCCGAGGCCCCCGAGAGGACGAGGGGGCCGGGGCCTCACAGGCTCCAAAAAGAACTGGACGGGGCTGGGTGAAAGGGACAAGGTGAGTATAGAAACCAAATGAAAACCGAACTTGAAACCAAACTGAAACCGAACTTGAATCCAAACTTTAAACTAACTTGATACTGACTTGATACTGGCTTGATACTGGCTTGAAACATCCCTTCCCTCTTCCTTTCTCTTTCCCGTTTTTCCTTCTCTGCCTTACATTCCTATCTCTCCTCTCCTATCCCCTTCTCCCCCTTTCTTTTAAGTTCCCTTTTTCTCCATCACTCTTTAATCCTCTCCCCTTCTGTCACTCCCCTCCCCTTCCCATTCAATCCATTCCGGTCCCATCCTGCACTCTCTTATCTCCTTTTCAATCTCCACCCCACCCCTTCCCTTCTCTTTCCCTCCATTCCCTCCCATTCACAGCCTCTTTCCCTTTCAATCTGTTCCCATCGCCTCTGCTCCTTTTCTGCTCCCCTTTCCCCTCACCCATCCCTTCTTCCATACCCTACCCTACCCCTCATTACCCTTCCCCTCACCTCCCTCTCTCTCATTTACCCTCTCCCCCTCCATTCTCAATTCCTTACAACGCCTTTCTTATCCTTTCTCATCCTTTCTCTTCTCCGCCTTCTTCCCCTCATTCTTCCTTTCCATTCCATTCCATTCCCCAACCCATCCCTTCTTTCCCTTTACCCCACCCTCCAACTACCCCTCTCCCTCCATGTCCCCCCTCCCCCTTTATTTCCATTACTTTCTTATTTACCTCTTTAATCCTCTCCCCTTCTGTCACTCCCCCTTCCCTTACATCCCATTCACTGCCTCACCTCCCCTCCCATCCCATTCTGTTACCCCACACACACAACCCCACACAACCCCCCCACACACACAACCCGACACACACAACCCCCCACACACAACCCCACACAAAAACCCCACACACAACCCCCCACACACACAACCCCCCACACACAACCTCACAAACACAACCCCACACACAACCACACATACACACAAGCCCCCCACACACACAACCCTTCACACACAACCACATCCCCCCACACACAACCCCACAAACACACTCCCCTACACACACCCACACATACAACCCCACACACACAACCACACCACACACACAACCACACCACACACAACCCCCCACACAATATCCCACGCACACACACAAAACCCCCACACATACATGACACACACACACAACCACAACCCCTACACATACAACCCCACAAACACACACACCCACACATACAACCCCACACACACAACCACACCACACACAACCCACCACACACAACCCCCCACACAACATCCCACGCACACACACAAAACCCCCGACACATACATGACACAACCCCCCACACAACCCCCCACACACACAACCACACACAACCACACTACCCCCCACACACACAACCCCACACACCGCACACAGCCCAACACACCACCACACCACCACCCCCCCACAAACACACACAACCCCACATACACACAACCCCACACACAAACGCACAACCCCACACACACAACCCCCACACACACACTCACTGTCACTCACAATCACTGACACACTCACTGACACACTCACTGACACACTGACACACTCACTGAAACTGACACTCACACTGACACTCACACTGACACTCACACTGATGCTGACACTCTCACTGACACTGACACTCTCACTGACACTCTCACTGACACTCACTGACACTCACTGACACTCTCACTGACACTGACACTCTCACTGACACTCACTGACACTGACACTCTCACTGACACTCTCACTGACACTCACTGATACTCTCACTGACACTCACTATCACTCTCACTGACACTCTCATTGACACTCACTGACACTCTCACTGAAACTCACTGACACTTACTGACACTGACACTCTCACTGACACTCTCACTGACACTCACACTGAAACTAACTCTCACTGACACTCTCACTGACAATGACACTCTCACTGACACTCACTGACACTCACTGACACTCACTGACACTCTCACTGACACTCCCATTGACACTCTCACTGACACTACAATAAGAAAAATGTTCACTCAATGGCCACAGTTTTTCAATACAGGAATACATCACATTCTTAGTATGACAAAGTTGACAGATTCACAACAATTTTTTTTTTAATTTTCTTCAAAAAATATATGAAGCTTTTTATTTTCTATTAAGCATTGCTTTCAAGTTTTTGTATTTTTTCTCATAATATTTCAATTCATAAAAGACATTTAATCACATAGATTACATTTCATAAATAATTTCATGGTTCATACAATGAGAAAAATATCCCATGACAATAACTATATACACAAAAAAAACCATTTATACAAATTCATGTACCCCTGATATCACACAATCACAACATACTCTCACTGGCACTTCCACTGACACTCTCACTGACACTTCCACTGACACTCTCACTGACACTGATACTCTCACTGACACTCACTGACACTCTCACTGATACTCCCACTGACACTCTCACTGACACTCTCATTGACACTCACTGACACTCTCACTGAAACTCACTGACACTCTTACTGACACTGACACTGAAATGAAATGAAAAATTGCATTTGTATAGCGCATAACTGCCCTGAGGCCTCGCAGCGCTTGAAGATAAAATGGTTTAGCGCAGGCTCAGGGCAGATCAGCAGGATTTAGCAAACAAATGCGTTTTCAAGGCCTTTCTGAACGAGAGGAGGTTGCTATTTCCTCGGATGGCAAAGGGGAGGGCGTTCCAAAGTCTGGTCGCCGAATGGGAAAAAGAACGGCCACCCCAACGGGCTTTATTAATTTTAGAGGAGGTGGCCAACTGCAGAGTACCAGACCGAAGGGGGCGTCTAGGGACATAAGGCGTGACCAGAGGGTGCGGAATCGCTGGGCCTACACGATGAAAGGATTTGTGCATAATGCACAGAGCTTTAAACTGCACTCTGGCAGTCATTGGGAGCCAATGGAGGTCCCTCAGAGCCTTCCTCGCCGACTGCCGACGGGACAGATTGAACAGTAGGCGGGCCGCACTGTTTTGTGTGACCTGGAGCCTCTGAAGAACCGAAGCGGAACTCTCACTGAAACTCTCACTGACACTCTCACTGACACACTCACTGACACTCTCACTGACACTCTCACTCACACTATCACTCACACTCACTGACACTCTCACTGACACTCACTGACACTCTCACTGACACTTCCACTGACACTCTCACTGACACTTTTTCACTGACACTGACACTCTCACTGACACTCTCACTGACACTTTCACTGACACACTCACGGACACTCTCACTGGCACTTCCACTGACACTCTCACTGACACTTCCACTGACACTCTCACTGACACTCTCACTGACACTTTCACTGACACTCTCACTGACACTCTCACTGACACTTTCACTGACACTGACACTCTCACTGACACACTCACTGACACTCTCACTGACACTCTCACTGACACTGACACTCTCACTCACACTATCACTCACACTCACTGACACTCTCACTAACACTCACTGACACTCTCACTGACACTCTCACTGACACTCTCACTGACACTCACTGACACTCTCACTGACACTGACACTGACACTCTCACTGATGCTGACACTCTCACTGACACTCTCACTGGTACTCTCACTAACACTGACACTCTCACTGACACTCACTGACAATCTCATCGAAACTCTCACTGACACTCTCATCTCACTGACACTGACACTCTCACTGACACTGACACTCTCACTGACACTCACTGACACTCTCACTGACACTGACACTCTCACTGACACTCTCACTGACACTCTCACTGACACTCTCACTGACACTCTCACTAACACTGACACTCTCACTGACACTCTCACTGACACTCTCACTGACACTCTCACTGACACTGACACTCACTGACAATCTCATCGACACTCTCACTGACATTCTCACTGACACTGACACTCTCACTGACATTCACTGACACTCTCACTGACACTCTCACTGACACTCTCACTGACGCTGACACTCACTGACGCTGACACTCTCACTGACACTCTCACTGACACCCACTGACACTGACACTCTCACTGACACTCTCACTGATGCTGACACTCTCACTGACACTCTCACTGACACTGACACTCTCACTGACACTCTCACTGACACCGACACTGACACTCTCACTCACAATCTCATAGACACTCACACTGACACTCTCACTGACACTCTCACTGACACTCACTGACACTCTCACTGACACTCTCACTGACACTCTCACTGACACTGACACTCTCACTGACACTGACACTCTCACTGACACTGTCACTGACACTGACACTCTCACTGACACTCTCACTGACACTCTCACTGACACTCACTGATGCTGACACTCTCACTGACACTGACACTCTCACTGACACTCTCACTGACACTGACACTCTCACTGACACCGACACTGACACTCTCACTGACAATCTCATAGACACTCTCACTGACACTGACACTGTCACTGACACTGACACTCTCACTGACACTCTCACTGACACTCTCACTGACACTCACTGATGCTGACACTCTCACTGACACTGACACTCTCACTGACACTCTCACTGACACTGACACTCTCACTGACACTCTCACTGACACTCTCACTGACACCGACACTGACACTCTCACTGACAATCTCATAGACACTCTCACTGACACTCACTGACACTCTCACTGACACTCTTACTGACACTGACACTCTCACTGACACTCTCACTGACACTGACACTCTCACTGACACTCTCACTGACACTGACATTCTCACTGACACACTCACTGACACACTCACTGACACTCCCACTGACACTGGCACTCTCCCTGACACTTTCACTGACACTTTCACTGACACTTTTACTGACACTAACTGACACACTCACTGACACTCACTGACACACTCACTGACACTCTCACTGACACTGACACTCTCACTGACACACTCACTGACACTCACTGACACACTCACTGACACTCTCACTGACACTGACACTCTCACTGACACACTCACTGACACTCTCACTGACACTCTCACTGACACTCTCACTGACACTCTCACTGACACACTCACTGACACTCTCACTGACACTGACACTCTCACTCACACTATCACTCACACTCACTGACACTCACTGACACTCACTGACACTCTCACTGACACTCTCACTGACTTTCACTGACACTCTCACTGACACTCTCACTGACACTGACACTGACACTCTCACTCTCACTGATGCTGACACTCTCACTGACACTCTCACTGGCCCTCTCACTAACACTGACACTCTCACTGACACTCTCACTGACACTCTCACTGACAATCTCATCGACGCTCTCACTGACACTCTCACTGACACTGACACTCTCACTGACACTCACTGACACTCTCACTGACACTGACACTCTCACTGACACTCTCACTAACACTGACACTCTCACTGACACTCTCACTGACACTCACTGACACTCTCACTGACACTGACACTCTCACTGACATTCTCACTGACACTGACACTCTCACTGACATTCACTGACACTCTCACTGACACTCTCACTGACACTCTCACTGACACACTCTCACTGACGATGACACTCTCACTGACACTCACTGACACTCTCACTGACACCCACTGACACTGACACTCTCACTGACACCCTCACTGACACTCTCACTGACACTCTCACTGATGCTGACACTCTCACTGACACTGACACTCTCACTGACACTGACACTCTCACTGACACTGACACTCTCACTGACACTCTCACTGACACCGACACTGACACTCTCACTGACAATCTCATAGACACTCTCACTGACACTCTCACTGACACTCTCACTGACACTCACTGACACTCTCACTGACACTCACTGACACTCTCACTGACACTCTCACTGACACTGACAGTCTCAGTGACACTGACACTCTCACTGACACTGACACTCTCACTGACACTCTCACTGACACTCTCACTGACACTCACTGATGCTGACACTCTCACTGACACTGACACTCTCACTGACACTCTCACTGACACTGACACTCTCACTGACACTCTCACTGACACTCACTGACACTCTCACTGACACTCTCACTGACACTCACTGACACTCTCACTGACACTCTCACTGACACTGACAGTCTCACTGACACTGACACTCTCACTGACACTCTCACTGACACTGACACTCTCACTGACACTCACTGATGCTGACACTCTCACTGACACTGACACTCTCACTGACACTCTCACTGACACTGACACTCTCACTGACACTCTCACTGACACTCTCACTGACACTGACACTGACACTCTCACTGACACTGACATTCTCACTGACACACTCACTGACACACTCACTGACACTCCCACTGACACTGGCACTCTCACTGACACTTTCACTGACACTTTCACTGACACTTTTACTGACACTAACTGACACACTCACTGACACTCACTGACACACTCACTGACACTCTCACTGACACTGACACTCTCACTGACACACTCACTGACACTCACTGACACACTCACTGACACTCTCACTGACACTGACACTCTCACTGACACACTCACTGACACTCTCACTGACACTCTCACTGACACTCTCACTGACACTCTCACTGACACACTCACTGACACTCTCACTGACACTGACACTCTCACTCACACTATCACTCACACTCACTGACACTCACTGACACTCTCACTGACACTCTCACTGACACTCTCACTGACTTTCACTGACACTCTCACTGACACTCTCACTGACACTGACACTGACACTCTCACTCTCACTGATGCTGACACTCTCACTGACACTCTCACTGGCCCTCTCACTAACACTGACACTCTCACTGACACTCTCACTGACACTCTCACTGACAATCTCATCGACGCTCTCACTGACACTCTCACTGACACTGACACTCTCACTGACACTCACTGACACTCTCACTGACACTGACACTCTCACTGACACTCTCACTGACACTCACTGACACTCTCACTGACACTGACACTCTCACTGACATTCTCACTGACACTGACACTCTCACTGACATTCACTGACACTCTCACTGACACTCTCACTGACACTCTCACTGACACACTCTCACTGACGATGACACTCTCACTGACACTCACTGACACTCTCACTGACACCCACTGACACTGACACTCTCACTGACACCCTCACTGACACTCTCACTGACACTCTCACTGATGCTGACACTCTCACTGACACTGACACTCTCACTGACACTGACACTCTCACTGACACTGACACTCTCACTGACACTCTCACTGACACCGACACTGACACTCTCACTGACAATCTCATAGACACTCTCACTGACACTCTCACTTACACTCTCACTGACACTCACTGACACTCTCACTGACACTCACTGACACTCTCACTGACACTCTCACTGACACTGACAGTCTCAGTGACACTGACACTCTCACTGACACTGACACTCTCACTGACACTCTCACTGACACTCTCACTGACACTCACTGATGCTGACACTCTCACTGACACTGACACTCTCACTGACACTGACACTCTCACTGACACTGACACTCTGACACTCTCACTGACACTCTCACTGACACTCACTGACACTCTCACTGACACTCACTGACACTCTCACTGACACTCTCACTGACACTGACAGTCTCACTGACACTGACACTCTCACTGACACTGACACTCTCACTGACACTCTCACTGACACTGACACTCTCACTGACACTCACTGATGCTGACACTCTCACTGACACTGACACTCTCACTGACACTCTCACTGACACTGACACTCTCACTGACACTCTCACTGACACTCTCACTGACACCGACACTGACACCGACACTGACAATCTCATAGACACTCTCACTGACACTCTCACTGACACTCACTGACACTCACTGACACTCACTGACACTCACTGACACTCACTGACACTCTCACTGACACTCTCACTGACACTCTCACTGACACTGACACTCTCACTGACACTCTCACTGACACTGACACTGTCACTGACACTGACACTCTCACTGACACTCTCACTGACACACTCACTGACACTCCCACTGACACTGGCACTCTCACTGACACTTTCACTGACACTTTCACTGACACTAACTGACACACTCACTGACACTCACTGACACACTCACTGACACTCTCACTGACACTGACACTCTCACTGACACACTCACTGACACTCACTGACACTCTCACTGACACTGACACTCTCACTGACACTCACTGACACTCTCACTGACTTTCACTGACACTCTCACTGACACTCTCACTGACACTCTCACTGACACTGACACTGACACTCTCACTCTCACTGATGCTGACACTCTCACTGACACGCTCACTGGCCCTCTCACTAACACTGACACTCTCACTGACAATCTCATCGACGCTCTCACTGACACTCTCACTGACACTGACACTCTCACTGACACTCACTGACACTCTCACTGACACTGACACTCTCACTGACACTCTCACTGACACTCTCACTGACACTCTCACTAACACTGACACTCTCACTGACACTCTCACTGACACTCACTGACACTCTCACTGACACTGACACTCTCACTGACATTCTCACTGACACTGACACTCTCACTGACATTCACTGACACTCTCACTGACACTCTCACTGACACTCACTGACGATGACACTCTCACTGACACTCACTGACACTCTCACTGACACTGACACTCTCACTGACACTCTCACTGACACTCTCACTGACACTCTCACTGATGCTGACACTCTCACTGACACTGACACTCTCACTGACACTGACACTGACACTCTCACTGACACTGACACTGACACTCTCACTGACACTCTCACTGACACCGACACTGACAATCTCATAGACACTCTCACTGACACTCTCACTGACACTCTCACTGACACTCTCACTGACACTCACTGACACTCTCACTGACACTCACTGACACTCTCACTGACACTCTCACTGACACTGACAGTCTCAGTGACACTGACACTCTCACTGACACTCTCACTGACACTGACACTCTCACTGACACTCTCACTGACACTCTCACTGACACTCACTGATGCTGACACTCTCACTGACACTGACACTCTCACTGACACTGACACTCTCACTGACACTCTCACTGACACCGACACTGACACTCACTGACACTCTCACTGACACTCACTGACACTCTCACTGACACTCTCACTGACACTGACAGTCTCACTGACACTGACACTCTCACTGACACTGACACTCTCACTGACACTCACTGATGCTGACACTCTCACTGACACTGACACTCTCACTGACACTCTCACTGACACTGACACTCTCACTGACACTCTCACTGACACTCTCACTGACACCGACACTGACACCGACACTGACAATCTCATAGACACTCTCACTGACACTCACTGACACTCACTGACACTCACTGACACTCACTGACACTCACTGACACTCTCACTGACACGCTCACTGACACTCTCACTGACACTGACACTCTCACTGACACTCTCACTGACACTGACACTGTCACTGACACTGACACTCTCACTGACACTCTCACTGACACACTCACTGACACTCCCACTGACACTGGCACTCTCACTGACACTTTCACTGACACTTTCACTGACACTAACTGACACACTCACTGACACTCACTGACACACTCACTGACACTCTCACTGACACTGACCCTCTCACTGACACTGACACTCACTGACACTCTCACTGACACTGACACTCTCACTGACACTCTCACTGACACACTCACTGACACTGACACTCTCACTGACACCTTCACTGACACTCTCACTGACACTCACTGACACTCTCACTGACACTGACACTCTCACTGACACTGACACTCTCACCGACACTCTCACTGACACACTCACTGACACTGACACTCTCCCTGACACTGACACTCTCACTGACATTCACTGACACTCTCACTGACACTCTCACTGACACTGACACAGACACTGAACTCTCACTGACACTCTCACTGACACTGACACTCTCACTGACACACTCACTGACTCTCACTGACACTCACTGACACTCTCACTGACACTGACACTCTCACTGACACTGACACTCTCACTGACACTCACTGACACTGACCCTCTCACTGACACTGACACTCACTGACACTCTCACTGACACTGACACTCTCACTGACACTGACACTCTCACTGACACACTCACTGACACTGACACTCTCACTGACACTCTCACTCTCACTGACACTGACACTCACACTGACACTCTCACAGACACTTTCACTGACACTCTCACTGACACTGACACTCTCACTGACACTCTCCCTGACACTCTCACTGACATTCACTGACACTCTCACTGACACTCTCACTGACACTCTCACTGACACTCTCACTGACACTCTCACTGACACTCACACTCTCACTAACGCTGACACTCACTGACACTCACACTGACACTCACTGACACTCTCACTGACACCCACTGACACTGACACTCTCACTGACACTCTCACTGACACTCTCACTGATGCTGACACTCTCACTGACACTGACACTCTCACTGACACTCTCACTGACACTGACACTCTCACTGACACTCTCACTGACACCGACACTGACACTCTCACTGACAATCTCATAGACACTCTCACTGACACTCACGGACACTCACTGACACTCTCACTGACACTCTTACTGACACTGACAGTCCCACTGACACTGACACTGACAGTCTCAGTGACACTGACACTCTCACTGACACTCTCACTGACACTCTCACTGACACTGACACTGACACTGACACTGACACTCTCACGGACACTCTCACTGACACTTTCACTGACACTCTCACTGACACTGACACTCTCACTGACACTCTCACTGGCACTCTCACTAACACCGACACTCTCACTGACACTCTCACTGACACTGACACTCTCACTGACACTCACTGACACTCTCACTGACACTGACACTCTCACTGACACTCTCACTGACACTCTCACTGACACTCTCACTGACACTCTCACTAACACTGACACTCTCACTGACACTCTCACTGACACTCTCACTGACAATCTCATCGACACTCTCACTGACATTCTCACTAACACTGACACTCTCACTGACATTCACTGACACTCTCACTGACACTCTCACTGACACTCTCACTCTCACTGACGCTGACACTCTCACTGACACTCACTGACACTCACTGACACTCTCACTGACACCCACTGACACTGACACTCTCACTGACACTCTCACTGACACTCTCACTGATGCTGACACTCTCACTGACACTGACACTCTCACTGACACTCTCACTGACACTGACACTCTCACTGACACTCTCACTGACACCGACACTGACACCGACACTGACACTCTCACTGACAATCTCATAGACACTCTCACTGACACTCTCACTGACACTCTCACTGACACTCACTGACACTCACTGACACTCTCACTGACACTCTCACTGACACTGACAGTCTCACTGACACTGACACTCTCACTGACACTCTCACTGACACTCTCACCGACACTCTCACTGACACTCTCACTGACACTCACTGACACTCTCACTGACACTCACTGACACTCTCACTGACACTCTCACTGACACTCTCACTGACACTCACTGACACTCTCACTGACACTCTCACTGACACTGACAGTCTCACTGACACTGACACTCTCACTGACACTCTCACTGACACTCTCACCGACACTCTCACTGACACTGACACTGTCACTGACACTGACACTCACTGACACTCACTGATGCTGACACTCACTGACACTGACACTCTCATTGACACTCTCACTGACACTGACACTCTCACTGACACTCTCACTGACACTCTCACTGACACCGACACTGACACTCACTGACAATCTCATAGACACTCTCACTGACACTCTCACTGACACTCTCACTGACACTCACTGACACTCTCACTGACACTCACACTCTCACTGACACTCTCACTGACACTGACACTGTCACTGACACTCTCACTGACACTGACACTCTCACTGACACACTCACTGACACTCTCACTGACACTGGCACTCTCACTGACACTTTCACTGACACTAACTGACACACTCACTGACACTCACTGACACACTCACTGACACTCTCACTGACACTGACACTCTCACTGACACACTCACTGACACTCTCACTGACACTGACACTCTCACTGACACTGACACTCTCACTGACACTGACACTCTCACTGACACACTCACTGACACTCACTGACACTCACTGACACACTCACTGACACTGACACACTCACTGACACTCTCACTGACACTCTCACTGACACTGACCCTCTCACTGACACTGACACTCACTGACACTCTCACTGACACTGACACTCTCACTGACACTCTCACTCTCACTGACACTCTCACTCTCACTGACACTCTCACTCACTGACACTCACTGATGCTGACACTCACTGACACTGACACTCTCATTGACACTCTCACTGACACTGACACTCTCACTGACACTCTCACTGACACCGACACTGACACCGACACTGACACTCACTGACAATCTCATAGACACTCTCACTGACACTCTCACTGACACTCTCACTGACACTCACTGACACTCTCACTGACACTCACACTCTCACTGACACTCTCACTGACACTCTCACTGACACTGACACTGTCACTGACACTCTCACTGACACTGACACTCTCACTGACACTGACACTCTCACTGACACACTCACTGACACTCTCACTGACACTGGCACTCTCACTGACACTTTCACTGACACTAACTGACACACTCACTGACACTCACTGACACACTCACTGACACTCTCACTGACACTGACACTCTCACTGACACTCACTGACACTCTCACTGACACTGACACTCTCACTGACACTGACACTCTCACTGACACTGACACTCTCACTGACACACTCACTGACACTCACTGACACTCACTGACACTCTCACTGACACTCACTGACACTCTCACTGACACTGACACACTCACTGACACTCTCACTGACACTCTCACTGACACTGACCCTCTCACTGACACTGACACTCACTGACACTCTCACTGACACTCTCACTGACACTGACACTCTCACTGACACTCTCACTCTCACTGACACCGACACTCTCACTGACACTCTCACTGACACTCTCACTGACACTTACACTCTCACTGACACTCTCCCTGACACTGACACTCTCACGGACACTCACTGACACTCTCACTGACACTCTCACTGACACTCTCACTGACACTCTCACTGACACTAACTGACACACTCACTGACACACTCACTGACAAACTCACTGACACTGTCACTGACACTCATACTGACACTGACACTCTCACTGGCACTCTTACTGACACTGACACTCTCACTGACACTCTCACTGACACTAACACTCTCACCGACACTCACACTGACACTGACACTCACTGACACTGATCACTGACACTGACACTGACACTCTCACTGACACTCTCACTGACACTCACTGACACACTCACTGACACTTTCAATGACACTCTCACTGACACACTCACGGACACTGACACTCTCACTGACACTCTCACTGACACTCTCACTGACAATCTCATCACTGACACTCACTGACACTCTCACTGACACTTTCACTGACACTCACCAACACTCTCACTGTCACTGACTCTCACTGTGGGGGGGTAGTGTGTGGGGGTTGTGTGTGTGTGGGGTTGTATGTGTGTGGGGTTGTATGTGTATGGGGTTGTGTGTGTACGGTTGTGCGTGTGGGGTTGTGCGTGTGTGGTGTGGGGTTGCATGTGTGCAGGTTTGTGCGTGGAGGGTTATGTGTGGGGTTCCGTGCGTGTGAGAGTTGTGTGTTTTAGGGGTCTTATGTGTGGGGGTTGTCTGTGTGTGGGGTTGTGTGTGTGGGGGGTTGTGTGTGTGGGGGGGTTGGTTGTGTGTGTGTGGGGTTGTGCGTGTTGGTGGGTGTGTGTGTGTGTGGTTGCGTGTGGGTGGGTTTGTGTGTGTGGGGGGGGATTGTGTGCGTGGGGTTGTGTGTGTGGGAGGTTGTGTGTGTGGGGCTGTGTGTGTTAGGGGTTGTGTGTGTGGGGTTGTGTGTTTGTGTTTGAGGAGGAGGTTGTGTGTGGGGGTTGTGTGTGTGGTGGGTTGTGTGTGTGTGTAGGGTGGTGTGTGTGGTCTGTGTGGTTGTGTGTGGTGTGTGGGGTTGTGTGTGGGGTGTGTGGTGTGTGGGGTGTGGTGGAGTTGTATGTGTGTGTGATAGCATGTGTGTGGGGTTGTGTGTGGTTGTGTGTGTGTGGTTGTGTGGGTTTTTGTGTGGTTGTGGGGTTGTGGTGTTGTGTGTGTGGGGTTGTGGAGTGTGTGTGGGGTTGTGTGTGGGGGATTGTGTGTGTGTGGGGGACGTTTTGTGGTTGTGTGGGGTTGTTTGTGTGTGGGTGTGGGTGTTTGTGGGGAGGGTTTGTGTGGTTTTGTGTGTGGGGGGTTGTGTGTGTGGGAGGTTGTGGTTGTATGTGTCTGGGGGTTGTGGTTGTGTGTGTGGGGGGGTTGTGTGTGGGGGGTTGTGTGTGGGGGGTTGTGTGTTTGTGTATGGGGTTGTGTGCATGTGGGGTTGTGTGTGTTTGTGTGGGTGTGTGGTTGTGTGTGGTGTGTGGGCTTGTGTGCGGTGTGTGGGGGGTAGTGTGGTTGTGTGTGGTTGTGGGGTTTTGTGTCGGGGGTTGTGTTGTGTATGTGTGGAGGGTTTTGTGTGTGGGGGGTTTGTTTGTGGGGTTGTGTGTGAAGGGGGATGTGTGTGCTGTGGTTGTGTGTGTGGGGTTGTATGTGAGGGTGTGTGTGGGGGATTGTGTTTGTGGGGTTGTGTGTGTGGGGATTATGGTTGTGTGTGGGGGTTGTGGTTGTGTGTGGGGGGGTTGTGTGTGTGGGGGTTGTGTTTATGTGGGGTTGTGTGTATGGGGTTGTGTGTGTGAGGTTGTGCGTGTGGAAGGGGTTGTGTGTGGGGGGTTGTGTGTGGGGTTGTGTGTGGGGGTTTGTGTGTGGGGTTGTGTGTGTGGGGTTTGTGTTTATGTGGGGTTGTGTGTATGGGGTTGTGTGTGTGTGGTTGTGCGTGTGGAAGGGGTTGTGTGTGGGGGTTTGTGTGTGGGGTTTGTGTGTGGGGTTTGTGTGTGGGGTTGTGTGTGGGGGTTTGTGTGTGGGGTTGTGTGTGTGGGGTAACAGAATGGGATGGTAGGGGAGGTAAGGCAGTGAATGGGATGGAAGGGAAGGGGGAGTGACAAGGGTGGAGGATTAAAGAGGTCAAGAAGTAAGTAATGGAAATAAAGGGGGGACATGGACTGAGAGGGGTAGTTGGAGGGTGGGGTTAAAGGGAAAGAAGGGATGGGTTGGGGAATGGAATGGAAAGGAAAGGAAAGGAATGAGAGGAAGAAGGCGGAGAAGAGAAAGGAGGAGAAAGGCAGGGAAAGGAAGGGAGAATGGAGGGGAGAGGGCAAATGAGAGAGAGGGAGGTGAGGGGAAGGGTAATGAGGGGAAGGGATGCGTGAGGGGAAAGGGGAGGGAATGGCGAAGAGGAAGGGAGGTGAAGGAAGGAAGAATAAGTAAAAAAGGAAGGGTAAGTGGAAGGGGAGCAGAAAAGGAGCAGAGGTGATGGTTACAGATTGGAAGGGAAAGAGGCTGTGAATGGGAGGGAATGGAGGGGAAGAGAAGGGAAGGGGAGGAGTGGAGATGGAAAAGGACATAAGAGAGTGCAGGATGGGACCGGAATGGATTGAATGGGAAGGGGAGTGGATTGACAGAAGGGGAGAGGATTAAAGAGTGGAGAAAAATGGAACAAAAGAAGGGGGGAGAAGTGGATAGGAGAAGAGAGATAGGAATGTAAGGCAGAGAAGGAAAAACGGGAAAGAGAAAGGAAGAGGGGAGGGAAGTTTCAAGCCAGTATCAAGCCAGTATCAAGTCAGTATCAAGTCAGTATCAAGCCAGTATCAAGTCAATATCAAGTCAGTATCAAGCCAGTATCAAGTCAGTATCAAGCCAGTATCAAGCCAGTTTAAAGTTTGGATTCAAGTTCGGTTTCAGTTTGGTTTCAAGTTCGGTTTTCACTTGGTTTCTATACTCACCTTGTCCCTTTCACCCAGCCCCGTCCAGTTCTTTTTGGAGCCTGTGAGGCCCCGGCCCCCTCGGCCTCTCGGGGGCCTCGGCTCCGGCCGCCAGCAGTGGTCCTCTCCGTCCGGTGCTCATGAGTGCAATGCCGGGACTGCCTGGTTACCAGCCTTGTATACCACGGACACGTCACAATAGACATTCAACCTGTCATCATGCATCACCGGCTTATGGGCGATGACAAGTGTTGCAGTGTAAGGGGGGGGGGGGAGACAGCCGAGACATGGATATGAATTCAATTACCTAAAAAAAAAAGCAAAAATCTATTTAGTCACAAAAGGATCCTGCGATGAACCTCAAAGACGATCTAATCCTGCCCGACCTTCTGCCCCCTCAGGGGCCTCTCCTTGTCTCTGCTCCGGCGGAGGCCTCCCCTCTGCACTTAGCCTCGACCTCATGCCATCACAGGGGAGGGAGGGCCTGGAACGTCACAGGTGTTCCATCCACAGGATTCCCCTGCTGCTGCTAGCCTCGACCTCGTGACGTCACAGTGGAGCGCCTAGCACGTCACAGGTGTTCCATCCACAGGATTCCCCTGCTGCTGCTAGCCTCGACCTCGTGACGTCAGAGGGGAGGGAGGGCCTGGCACGTCACAGGTGTTCCATCCACAGGATTCCCCTGCTGGTGCTAGCCTGGACCTCGTGACATCACAGTGCAGGTCCTGGCAAGTCACAGGTGTTCCATCCACAGGATTCCCCTGCTGGTGCTAACCTGGAACTCGTGACATCACAGTGCAGGACCTGGCACGTCACAGGTGTTCCATCCACAGGATTCTGCTGCTGGGAAGGCGGGGCCCTAAGGCTGTCACAACTTGCACACACACACACATCTATACAAGCACGTGCGAAGACACTCACACAGGGGGGTCATACGCTACAATTTATTATGAACTTTAACAAGAGAGCCCAATTAGGGTCACTCTTCATTGGTCATAGTGAGATAACTTCGAACCAATCACACCCGGGAGCAGTTGTTGCGTCCCTGCTGATAGATGGGTCACCCCTCGTGGACGATATATCATTCACAGCAGGAGCTCTCATTCTTCACCAGGCTCGTGACGGGGTCTCACTTGTGTGAATTTCTAGAACAATCTTTACTGTGTGTTGCTCCGGGGTGCTTCTACTTGTGAGTCTTATCATAGCTGCCAAGTTTCTGCGGCCAGTGTGTGAAGTGCGGCTCCAGTCCAGGTTTTTCCCTCTGAATTATGGGACATGTAGTCCTGTTTTATAATGAAATAAACAAGACTACAATTCCCAGAATTCAAGGAAAAAACGTGGACTGGAGCAGCACACCACGGATGGACCTGAAAAACTTGGCAGCTCTGCAAAAAACCTGTGCTCAGGTCAGGAGAGCAACTAGACCCATCTTTTTTTGGGGGGGGGGGGGGGGGAAGGGGGGGGTAGGGGAGGGGGGGCTAACACTTCCAGCAAGTGGTGCGGGCCAAGAATTTCAGGCAATGCGTGCAGAGCCACCTTGATAGCGAATATGAGGGAAAGAAGTGACACATTTAGCAGTTTAGACACATTGGACAAACCCAATCTGATTATGATTGAAAGATTGGAGTCCATGTTTACCCCTATATTCCTCCCTAGGGTTGAGTTATGTGTGGGGCTAGCCACTAAGGCCAAATTGTTCATAGCAGTGTTTGATCCTTTTGCTGCACATACATATTTTGATTTGTGACATGTTAATTTATTGTTAGAAATGGGGTTCTCTACTTGGCAGAGGTAGGTCCCTTTGTCCAAATTGGGACCGTTGCTTCTAGTCAGGGTAAGGGGGATACACACTTAAGATAACCCCTGCTCACCCCCTGGGTAGCTAGGCACGACAGACATCCCAAAGGCAAGCGTTTTCAGCATTGATGAATTCTTCTATGGTTAGGAAGGTTAAAGGTGATTAATTGTAGTTGCTTTCATGTTTTGTTTTCTGGTGAACTGGGCTGTGCTGCTAGAATTGTGGTTGAGCAGTGGGAAGGCAAGGAGGAAGACTGGCACAGGTGAGTGGGAATTATTTCAGGTGTGTCCTGCAGACCGCCAGGGTCAGGGGTGTGAAGGCCTTTTTAGTGTGTTGCGAAGGAACCAAGATGTCTTTAGATACTACCACTTCAGGTATTGCGGTTGAAGGAACCTTTCTGCTCTGAACTCTTCTAGAGGGGCTGTTGCTTGTGACTTACAGGCCCCTTGTCAGGTTTACAGGCCCCTCAGCAGCTCTCTCTATTCAGATTTCCTTTCTTGTGTTCTGGGCTCTCGGCTGCTGTCCACTCTCCAAGCTGCAGCTCACCTCCCCAGGTCAAAGGGCAGGTCTCCTTGAAGCAAGGAAGTCCTCAGGTATCGCTTCTGCCAGCTTTCTTCACGACCTTCTTCAGAAGAAAATAACATAAAACATCCTCATTGTTTACCATTTACAGGCTAAAGAGCAGCTATTACCGCATGTGTGCATGGAAATAATGTATGTGTATACCAGTGACTATACACTGAGCCACACATGTGCCCTTGTTTAGTATCCACAAAACATCAGATTTACACCTGCAGAGTGGAAAGACCATAAAGGAAGCCATATTAATTTAGGAAAACATAATATTGCCTGAACATGCTATTGGGATGGGAATATTCCTGTGAGGTACAAGTCATGATGCCCTATCCTGAAAACTTGACTGTGAGTAGCTGGTAATCCAGAGATTATTTAATGTTGGCCCTAGCCTTGTGGTAATGTAGTGCATAGAGGCCTATGCTGTCGCTTGACGTGATGAGGTCATGGACCTATCCTGTCACCTTGAGGGACATGTCAAGTATGCACTCATTTTCCTGATATTGGACTACCAGCCTGCCACAGGTTTAGCATGTAGATCGATGGCGCAGCATACCATGTTTTGTGTATACATAGTCATGATCAGGCCTTTTTATATGTCACTGGAGTAACCCTTGTGCTAACATTCCAAATATATGCTGTGTGTGTTTATGTTGTGTCTTGTATGGTACATGCAATATGTACACAAGTGTGGCCGTGTAATGGATGCCCCTGGATTCCATTTTGGAAGCCCCAAATCTGCTCCTGCGCACAAGATGGAGGTGAGATTGTTTGCCCAGACAGTGTATATGTTTTTAAGCTGACATTCCTAAAGTGGGGACAGAGGAGACAAGACACCTTCAGAAAGTCACTGAAGCCCGTTTGCTGAGAGGAGCTGCTGATGAGTCTTCCTGTAGCACTGCCACTTGGAAGGTGGTGGTGGTGAAGGGTGAGGCTGAAGTCTCCTTTTCAGTGTGGAAAGGATCTTTTAGGTGAGCCAACCTTTTGTATTTTCCCTGATCACTGCATGGTGTGGTTGTTGATACCCCCTGGTATAGAAAGCTCACACCTCTTTGTGCCTCTGATGTGGTTACTCCTGGATGGAGACTACCGTACTACAGGGAGCATCACTCTGCTCTGCAGCATACGCTGATGACTGCTGTGCAGCCAGAGTTACAAAAACTGGAGGGGGGGGGATAGGCCCAAAGGACCAGAACCAGGTAGGGGTGTACTCAATTTAATACAAAAAGAGGAACCAGGTTCAGTTTGACATTATGCTCTTATTATTTTTGAGCAACAAACAGACTACTATCTTTTCTGTTTGAATGGAATTTTTATTAAACCATTCCTTTCTTTGCAATTGTTTATATTTACCTCAGAGCTGGCACCTGTCTTACAGTCAACTTCCCAGATGACAGGGGTTATTCCCTGGACTCTTACCTTGCTGGAAGAGCTGTATCTCTGACCTTAAGTGCCTGGAAGCCAGCCGGCCTACTGAGAGAGGGAAATCTCCTGCCAACCCTGCAGGAGGTGTTGGAGTAACAGCCAGACCGAGTGCTGAGGGTCTAGCCAGGAGAATGGAGATGGCAAAGACTGATTGGTGAGCCCTATAGTATGGGCACAGTCTCTCCAGAAGTGAGGTGGCAAATGTAAATTGTGGATTGGCCGCTAACCTCTCAGCAGTGCAATAAGAACGATTGGGGGTGTCCTTGCTGGTAAAGTGAAACAATTGTGACCATGGATATCTTTGCCATCAAAGCTAAGACTTGTGCCTGTGACTGTCACCACTGCTGCGTTTACAAAGTGCTCACTGTGACTGCTAGCATGCCGCTGTGCCCCTGTCTAAATGGCTACCCATCTCGTGCTCAAGTGACCCAGAAGTGGGTCCAGTGCCTGCCCTGTGACTCCCCACCACCAGTATCTGCATTTGTCAAAGAACTCCAGGCTACCAATTGAGCTACCCATCCTGTTAACAGCTTACCAAGATCAACTGCCTCTTCTGCAACCACCACGTCTCATCCCAGAAGTGGGAGAGATTGGAGACACTTGTGTCAAAAGGACATGGAGGCTGTGTTGTGGTGAGACTGTGTCCAAGGAGACTGGATTGAACTGAGCTCAAACATTACTGAACTAGTGTGTCTGCGTCTGAGCCTTGAATAGTGTTACACAAAACTATCTAAGCCAAGGGGGACATGTTGGGCGTAGTTTGCAGAGTTTTGAAAAACTCAGTAAGTTCCACGAGTGGTGGAGTGCAGTGCGATCTGCAGTTTGTGCTGGTATTTCTGCTACTCGGGTAAAAATTGTGCCCGAGCGGCAGCTCACGCTCGCAAACTTACTGTTCGCAATCACAAGCGGGGAAAAAACTCCACTGCACATTGAAAGCGGAGTTTTCAGCACTCTGCGAGCTCCGCAGAGTGCGGAAAACCCCTGAAAACCCCGCAAAACTCCGCGAACGGAGTGAAGTTCAACGCCCAGGCCTAGTCCAGATACGCAAGAGGAGGGAGCATTGCTGTTCACTTAGGGACCATTTGTGCTTGTTGGGGGTGGTGCACAGACCTTCCTGAAGCCCTGCTAAGTGGGGGCTTCATAACTGAACCCACACTGTCGACACATCTGCCTAACGGGGGAGCCGCCGCAGCTGATTGCCACCACCACTGGGGACTCCAAGTCCCACATCCCAATGCTGGACCCTAACCTAATTTCTATTTTCCGCCCAAAATGTACTGTTGTTTGGTATATCTTCAACCCCTTGTTAAATCTAAGCATCTTAAGCTGTATGACTGGGTCAGTTTGCATTGATCTGATAAGTAAGCTTGTTGCCCTGATTGTTCTAGTCTACCTCACTGAAAATGTTGTAATCCACCATTTCATAGCTCTGCTTGCAGCTCTGGTATACGCCCGTGTCATTTACAAATGGGGAAAAGGAATGCCTCTAAAGGGGATGGGTAAGGGGGTTGGTAAAAAAAAAAATGTGCAAAAACATGCTGGAGGCAATTGTGTGCTTGACCGCCATGACAATCTGTTGGTTGAATGTGGGAGATACTCCCTCCAGCCCCAGCTGCCTTGCTTCCTCACCCCATTCTTCCCCCTCCCATGCAGCACAAACACGCAAAAGCAAATCCAGGGGATGTTTAAGGAACATACTCTTCAGGCCCAGGAGCAACATACTGTGGGTAAAGCACACCCACTGTTAACAACCGCACTAGTACCCCCCGATTCTGGTCAGCGACTACAATCAACACTTGAGGATGCTTTACCTTGCAGTAAACGCTTTGCCCCATTGGCCAAGATGACAAACGACCAGGATGTTGCTAATAATTTGGAGCGTTCTTCCACGGCACCTGATGTTTCTGTTCCCATCTCCCTTGACCAGACCTCTTACACAGATTCTAGCTTAGATTTGTTTTTTTTGGGTGGCCAATACTTGTTTTAAAAATAAATATATTTTATTAACTTTTCTGATAACAATTTACATCCATATCTGTGAATTATATAATTTTGCTAACGTTTACGTTTGTCACAACATTATATATATCTATTAACAATAAACGTGTTAAAAACTGTTAAAGGTTATTCACCACCCCCCTCCTTGCTTTTATCTTAGATTTGAAAACTGAGGTGGGGGGTCTAAAATCCATGATTACATTACTGACCAATTCTTTGAAACAGCTTCTAGCTCTTAGCAACAAGCATGCATTTATTGGGTAATTGATCTACCCGGAACCATCTCCAGACCATCTGCTGCTGTAACCAGATGGTGACTCCTGTGAATAAGGGTGCCGATCCTATATTCGATGATGTTCCCACTGCTAATCATGATCAGCAAATTCCCAGTCATGTGCCTTTGTGGCCGCTTAACTACAACGGGGTAACTTCCAATACCTCGAGTACTCAAAGCTTAGGCGCTCATACTGGGCACTTGACTCTGGATAGTTTTCCCTTTTCTTCTTCCTTTGAGGCCTATCTCGGTCATAAACCTAACAACTCCCTGTGCCCCACTAAAAGTAGACCTGCCAGTGCTGATTCCATCATGATGATCGGTGTTCCTAAGCCCGGTTTCTCCAATAAGTAGCTCGTGAGATACTGGCCACACTCCAACCACCTGTAAGTAGCTCTCCTGTGTGCAGCCCAACCTACTAAATTAGACACTTTTGGTTAGTTGAATTAGTCGCGTTGACCAAAATTTTAAAGGGTCTATTCAACACAAAAATACTTGTATTTTTAAACCTCATAATATCGCAAACATATTTAAAGCTGATATTTGAGTGATAAATCAGGTGGCATTGGGGAGACGTAGTACTAATATTAATACCTTGGTGCCAGCTGCATTGAATCTACGGCTGTTATGTTTTATCCATGTAGAGCAGAGGTCTTCAAACACTTTCACTCTGAGCCCCACGTAAGCAAAATGTTTTGAGGTCAGGCCCCCCTTTAAAACATTGTGGCAAGGATTGGGGGAGCGAGAGGGACATGGCTCGTGCAAGGAGCTGGGCTTATGAGACGTTTTCAAGAATACTTTTTCTATAGCTTATGAACCGCACTAAATATGAGACTTATAAGACAGCAAATGCATCATACAAAAACAGACATTATCCCAAACAAACTGCTCCCCATAGTTGGGGTGTTGTGAGCCTCTCATACTCTTTGACCCCAAAGCAACTATACCTGCTGCACTAATGATAACCGCAGTCCTGAGTAGTGTTTTCCACATAATTATAGTTTTACTGCATTTGCTCCCTAATCTGCAGATTTGAACTAAAGAAACATGATTCTAGCTCAAACGGAACAATAGTTATTAAAGCATGACAAAGTGTTCTGGAGAATTGGAAGGCCCTTTGCAAAGATTCACTGGTAGTCTTGTAGTTGCTTACTGCTGTATTTGGGTGTTAAACTGGTAATAATGAGGTGAAATATTTCCCCTGACAGCGTTACCTTGAGTTAAAATGACAAAATAATGAAGTAATGCTAACCACAAAATGTGGCGCATTGTGCCGCATAATTTACCGTTTCATGCTGCATAATTTAGTCAAACATGCCGCATAATGAGGTCCTCTTCTGCTGAATAAGTCCAGTGGCTCTGCTTAAGGCTTCATGGTGGCAAAGATTTATTCTTTTTGAGATGTAATGTAAGGGTGTTATCAGCCGAGATCTGGAATAGGGGAGACACTTACAAAAATGTCTGTATTGGATACATATGCAGCAACCTAGCTTAGAGTATGTAAATATTGTTTTAAAATAATGACTTACATATTCACAGTGCTTTCTGCCCCAGGCTGAGACCTCGTAGCACTAAAAAACAGGGGGCCACTGGAATTATTACGCAAGAGAAGGCCAAATTATGCAGCAGGGTTGACTAAATTCTGCAGCAAGTAAAGGCGAATTATGCTGCATAATGCTGCATATTTCGTCATTAGCATTACTGCATTATTTTGCAATTTGTACACTTGTTAACACTGCCCTGGGTTTTATTGGCCCTCATAAGTACCACATTAATACCCACATATAGCAATAAGCAACAGAAAGGAGATCAGTCAACCTTTAGAAAGGGCCTTCCACTGTGAGGTAATGTGTTGCTGCATTTTTAGTAACTTTTGAACCATTTGACCTAGTAACAAGTTTTTTTTAAAATCTGCAATTTATGTAGCAGACAATGGATTATGTGGCAAATGCGGGAAATCCATAACTATGCACAAAATGCCCAAACCGCACAATTGCATAATTCCAGTGGCCCTGACTATAAGTACAAAGGTCACTATTCCTCTGCACCAACTAGGGTTCAATTATGTGTTGCTTAGCTTTAACACACACAGACATCTGCAGTGATGGTAGTCACAAACTGAGGTTTCATATCCCAAAAGAGTGCAGTTATCACCAGTTAGTTTAACTTGCATTTATTATCCAATTAAGTTGTTATTGCATTATTTTATACACACCTGCAAGACTGTGAAAACATATAATTCGTAGGCTTTTCATTTTATTTTTAGCAACCTCTTTGACCCTGCCAGCACACCAGGGTCGCAACTAGACCCGGACTTCGGGGGGCTAACACTCCCAGCCAGGGCTGGCCCTAGCACTGGCCGCACACAGTGTAACAGTCTTTTTTAGCGCCCCTCCCCCATTTTCCCCTCCATGAATTACCTCACTACTGCTCACCAGCAATGCACCTCATCTCTTTATAGCCCCTTTCAGACAAACATTTCATTTTTTAATAGCGCTACTCATAGTTTATTCACACTCAGTTCTGTGATCCACATGGCACCCGTTCTTTGTAGCAGGCACATTAACCCTCTGCGCTGTGTGGGTGGTAGGAGTGCCTATGTGAGTGCACGGTGAGCGATGCGACAGTGAGAGAGTAGGGTAAAAGGAGTGACTGCTGGGTGAGTGAGGTGACCATATGATTTTGGGTGCGGATGTAAGTGCAGAGTGGGACGAATGAATGCATGGTTTGTGATGGGCTTGTTTGCGTGAGATTGCAGATTGAGCAGTGAGGGGGACAGGTGAGTGAAGCATCACATGAGTGAAAGGTGAGTAGTGTGTTCGTGTGACTGCAGGGTGAAATACAGGGTGAACAGGGCAAGTGCATTGTGAGTGTAGGGTTTTCACTGTGAGTGCAGGGGGAGCGGGTAAATAATGTGAGTGCATGGTGATCACTGTGAGTGCATTGTGATCGCTGTGAGTGCAGGGTGAACGTGAAAGTAAAGGGCAAGAATGAGGAGTGAGTTGTATGAATGCAGGGTGCATTCCCAGACACTTGAAGTAACGCAGCATGTTATTGATGGCGGCATAGGGTTTCAGATATAAGTTAAACTATTGCTTTTATGGCATTATTGAGGGATCGAGGGTGGAGGAAACAAATGATGTGCTGATTCTGCAGCAAACTTCCAGTATTATGATTAGGGTTTCCAGTTCATTATTTTGATGTCGCAGACAGTAGAAAAACTAAACAGGTGCACACTTCGAACAGCAGATATAAATAGAAAGCACTTTTAATTGTGTTCCTGGCGTGGCCTGAATGATTCCCGACTGATAATTAAAGGGAATAAAGACAGAAAAGTCACATTACAAATGATTACATACTTTTTATTTATAACCCTATTTAGTGTCAAGACGAGATCTTTGCAGGTCCTTTAAACAACATATGGCTGGCAATTATCTTTTGGCAACCCTAATTTATATTCCTTTTCATGAAATGTATGCTCACACTAGTGAATGTGAAATACAAATGTAAGGAATAGGGGGTTCTGGAACCAGAAAACTAACAGAGGCATACAACGGTATGTAAATATACAAATGGTCTTTAAAGACCTGTGAAAAACTCGGGTGTGCCAGAGATAAGACTCCAGACACTGCCCAGCCAAGCCAGCAGCACAACACTCACTGACATACGGCCCCACGGCACTCTGATCTCACTTCAAGGGTTTCAGAGTAAATGAAGACAGCCTGGAAATGCAGCAAATAAACATCGCTGCACTTCCAGGACATCTTCATTTACATGTACCTGCAGAGACATTTGCGCCCCTCTGGGAGGCACACCCCACAGTTTGAAGACCTCTGATGTAGAGGCATTCCGAACTGATAAAGGCTTATTAACATTATTGCCGGCAATCCTGACTGATGCACTGATGAGATCACTGTTAGTCATCTTGCATATGGAGACCACTCATGTAATCTTGTCTGATATGGCCACTATTATAACACTCGTACTATTATTAGCTCAGAATGACCTTCATTGAACAGAAGTAGCTATTATTACTGAAAAGTTTGGAGGCCCCTGTCCTAAGCTGACCCATTAAATTGGCCATGAAGAGGAAAAATATATAAAGAACAATGACACACTGGATATGTTACGTCAGGGATTGTCATTCACTTATCCGAGATGACATTATCAGTGCCAAAACGATAGTCATCCCTGATTCCAACTTTGGCGCGATATACCTAATTCTCATTTACAAAGCTATGGTTGAGAATTTGGTGGCCCTAGATGTTAGGACAAGCCCCCCTAGTCATTCCAGTATGCAATTTAGGTATCCCAGGACAGTACAGTTCCCTGGCGAGAGATACCAGAGGGTGTCTTTCAATTCCATCTCACATCTTGACTGACTCAGAGGGTGGCTGTTCCACCTTCTGACCCATTAATATTGCTTGTATTCAATTCTGCTCTGCCTGGCTGTCCAATGGATGCTAGGGGGTCTGACCATCCAACTCATTCCTGTTCCTCCGAGGTGGGGAACATGTCTAATACTAACTTTAATCCATCGCTTGCTTGTGAATATTCCTCTAGTGGTCCTAACAATTACGTCCCTTTTGTGTCCAATAGTGTTATCTCAGTTGAGATGTCTGAGAATGGTGCTCAGTGCCAGACTGGCCGGAGTAGTCACCGGGCATTTACCCAGTGGGCCGCCAGGGTGGGGACCCATTTTGGACCCCAGGGAGGCCGTTTTTGTTACCGGGGGTGGTTTTGCAACATAGCTGCAATATCGGCCCATTGTAAACTGCAGCGGTGAGATGGGAGTGGTGCTCTAAACTAGCACGCCCAGGGGCCGGCCGAGGTGTTTGCAGGGCCGGTTTCGGTTCCCAGTCCAGCCGTGATAGTGTTATACACAAGGGACCTCCATCTTCTAAGCCCAGTGAGCTGCTCTTTGTCTCCTGGAATGTGACGGAGTATAGATCCAAAGTAACCCTTCTAGACTGGAACCAATTTATGGACAATTTTGATAAATGTCTAGTACAAGAAACCTGGCCTCTAGATTCAATCCACAGGTAGGGTTATCTTAGTTTTTTCATTTTTGCAATTCCTAACCAGAGGGGCTCTAGTCATCTGGGTTAGAGCCTCACTAAACTGTTGAATACATCAACTTAATATGAATTCTCCTGACATCTTGGGTATCTAGTTGAACACTAGAAATAACCACGGAATAACCATCTTTAATGTCTATGTAGGAGGGGTCAGTGACAGTATGGTTTCGCAAATGCTACAGGTTCTTGAAAACTTTCTTGAACAGCCCTCTTACCAACACTGTCTTATTGTAGCTAGTGACTTTAACATAACATTCGAGCCACTCGACAATGATGACGTTTATTTAACCAGGTATGAAGATTATGCTTGGGCTATTCCTTTGTTAGATATTCCACCAATAAACAGATGGACAAAAGCCGCTCTCCAATTAAAGGCACTTACAGTGGAACATGGCCTCAGGGCCCTTAATGGTAGAAATAAATCTGATTTAAAAGGTGTCCACACTTGCAACAAGTCACATCACACAAGCCGAATTGATTATATATTAGTCGACTTAAGGCTGTAGTCATCTGTAATCGATATGATTGTTTTAGAAAGATCAGAGAGCAATCACAACCCCCTCTCTTTGACCACCCATGCCTTTTGTGAGAGCATCCCTTCAGATCTTGATCTGCCCTCTTACACCAGGGATATTACCTTGACTGCTGACAAGCGTTACCTGAAATGACATCAGGTAGCTGCTCTTCCTGATATATTATCTGTCATAGATATGGACCTTAAAACAGTCCGGCTCAAATTGAGATTGACCAGTTAGACACACCAGGCCAATTGATGGATATTCATAAGGCCCCCTTTGAGCGCATTTTAGGTAATTTCACCATCCCTGTTTCACGCAACGGGAAACTTACTGATAAGAATCGATCCTGGTTTAATAAAGAATGCTGCAAACTCGAACATTCCCTAGTTACAGCCATCACATCTAAGGATCTGTCCACATTCCCTTGTAGCGGAAGACCTACAAGATGGCCATTGCTAATGCTAAGTGGGACTGGGATGAACAGAGGTGGAGGGCCCTTTTGGATGTATGTTCAGCCACAGATTCTACCAAATTCTAGAAATTAGTCGCATGTGGTGGCTCTTCAGCCATATTGGAGCCATAAAATAAAGTTGCTCCATCTGAATGGGTTGATTACTTTCACACTTTACATTCTTGTGACTCTAACACTCCAACACAGGCTACAACCAAAGTCCTTCCGCCTCCCTCCCATGTTATGCCCATGTTTGCTATCACTGATATCATCGAACCCCTAAACGCTGTCTCGCGGGGCCAAGCCGCAGTACCAGATGGTGTTCCAGCGGACACATTCTTATTTGATATGGAGGATTGTCCAGCTATATTTTAGCCATTGCTAATGCCATCAGTCAGAGGGGCACCCATTCCTGATTCTTGGAAGGGCGCAATGGTTTTACCAATCCATAAAAATGGTGACCGATCTCAACTGAGCAATTGCAGACCAATAAGCTCAATAGACTGCCTCCAAAAAGTGGTTTTGCCTCTGTCTGCTGCCAAAAATCCATGATTGGATTGTGGAACAAGATGTCCTCAGTACAAATTCGCAGGAAGGTCTCAACCAGCGACCAGGTCTTCCATTTTTAAAAATCTATTGGGAGAACCGTTGTGATTGGCCAGTCCAACCTTTACATTGCCTTTGTCAATCTAAAATTGGCTTTTGACCTGATCCCCCGTCTGCCCTTTGGAAATCCCTTGCTGATCTGGCTATACCTCCTCACATTCTATCATTACTAATCTGTTTACATGAGAACCATTGTGCGCATATTAGGTGGGGCGCAAAGTCAATTTACCAAAAGGTTAGCAGTTCGCAAAGGTGTTTGCCAGAGTTGTGTTGTGGCCCCCACATTATTCTTGTTATTTATAATTGATATTGTTCACTTCCTGTCCCACTTTGATACAGATGCTCCCTCCTTGGCACAAATCATATCTCAGATTCTCCTCTTTGCAGACAACACTTTGTTGGGCTCAGAAACTTTTGACTTGCTTTAACTAGTTTGCCTTGCTCTTGGCTTGGAGATCAGCACCTCTAAAGCCAAAGCGATGTTGTTTGATCCACATAAATCGTTTAAGGGGAGTATAGTCCTGGGGGGGGGGGGGGGGGTAGTCCCCCTGGAGTGGGTTGATTCTTTTACCTATCTTGGGGTAACAATTTCTGGGGGTATGACTCCCACATCAATAAGGCAGCCTTGAAACTTAAGCAGACCACTGGTGTGTACCTCAAGGAGTATTCAACTTCATACACCCAACCCATTACGCCAGCTTTACAAGGCCAAAGCACTGGGTTCCACCCTATACAGGGCGGAACTATGGGGATTTTCCAACCATGTAGATTAAACCATAACTGAAAATAAATTCTTTAGAAATCTTGACTATCTTCCTCCTAGCACTCCACTCTGTTTGCTTTTAATGGACCTGGGAGTAAATAGGGTTCGGGTAAACTCCTTCTAAGCCCCCTATTTTATTGGAGATGCCTATGGACCACCCCTAAACTTGTCCACTATGTGATTTGTCTTAAGGATGTCATGAAGGCTGACCACTTCAGTAAGGTCCCCTGGTTCACGAGAATCAAGGAGGCGTTACACTGACTTGGGATGCCTGAGTTGTGGGATCAGCCAGATTCCACTCATTTCCTGACCAAAGATTTTCTGTAAAAGCATTACTGGGCAACACTAATGGGCAATAAATCCAGAAAAGCTGCCTCCTCTAAGCTTACTAATGATTAGATTGATTTCAAGCCCACTGGTGGGTTTGAGCTCTTCTGGGATCAGGTGTCTGTTGTGCTGGACAGGAAGATTTACTTCCAGGTCCGAGTGGGTACCCTCCCACTGAGAGTGTTCACTTCCAATTAGGCAGCTGGGGGAGCTTTGGCGTGCCCTGCTTAGATCTCTACAGTGAAGAGCATTCCGCATGTTTCTTTGTGTGTCCAGTAACCCTGGGCGGAGCTGGCAGAGCTGGACTACGTGGAGGTCCACGGAGTTAGGAACAAATTCTGTGGAACTCCGCTCCGTCACCCGCCTCCAATCCCCTAATAAGAATTAATTGAAAATTAATTAAAGGTAAAAGAAAAAACACTTACCTTGACTGTGGCGACCCCGGGCTGCTGTCCTCCTCTTTCTCGCCGTCTCAGGGTGATCTGCGCATGCGTGCGCACCCGTGCATGTGCCTTTCTCGCAAGGACGCCCCTGGGCGCTGCAGCCAAGGTACGCTTTTTTTCTTTCACGTTTAATGTATTTTTAATTAATTCTTAATAGGCGGGGTGGAGGCGGGGGCTGGTCATCTCCGCTCCGCTGTGGAGTGTGCGGAGATTTGCCTTCTCCATGTTCTCCGTGGAGTAGGCAAATCTCTGCACACTCCGCGGGCGGAGCAGAGCAATCCGCTAGCACTTGTGTCCAGCTTACGCCTCTCCTGCCGCACCTGGCTAGCTACTATATGTATGCTGCTAGACATATGTAATTATTCCGCAACCTTGACATTTTCAGGGTGGATAGCCGCCCAGTTGTTGCCATATCTGTTGCCAAATCCTTGGCTGCTATAAGGGGCCTTAGAAGGAAGGTACCCCTGTATTTGCCTGATATCACTTGGACTATTTATCCTGGGGAAATCCTGTTGTCGTATCTATGTGCACTTCTTCTTTCAAATCCGTGATTAACATTGTACTTAGCTTTTATTTTTTAGGTCTCGCCTGTCCATCCCAAAGGAAAGATAGGCGAGATTTATAGTAAGCAGACCTAAAAGGTCTACCCACTGCGGATCGTGTACAGTTTATGTGAGCCAGGCGCGTGCACAGCAATTCGCTCTCCCTACCCCTCCCACAAAGCAAGACAAGACAAGAACATCAAAGCGACCGCGGCTGCTCTGATTCCATTTGCCAACACTTTATCCCATGGGGTGGCTACACACCCTCACCTCCACTTCCTCACTTCCACCCTCCCAAGTTTCAGAGGCAGCCTGCCAGGCTTGCGACGAGTGATGGCGCTCTTGCTCTTCTCTGGTACCAGCTCTGCACTGACAAGTGGGGTTGCCGTCGGCCGAGCGCTTTACGTCTCACAATGAGTTTGGTAAGCAACCAAGCGCTATATGAATTCAAGCAAAGTACAAAACACGTGTTCGGGCAATCGGATCTCTTTTGCTGCCTCACTGAAAGCTACCTCACAATCCATTATAAAGGTGACAATGAACACACTGAGAGGACTGTGCATGTAACCTGCACGCTGTGACAAATCTTGTTACACTTCCGGTGTTTGGTCCTATATTTCAAGTTTGTTTTCCACTTAATGGCACCTTTCTTTTGCTCTCTTGATGAACGGGTGCACGCATGTGCTTGCTTAGGGCAGGTCTCGGGTGTTTGCCCTGGCTCGACATTCGCCAGCATCTTTCATCACTGCAGTCATCTGCCTCCTGAGTTAAGCCTTTGTAACTTGCACACATGTTACTTTTCCTCCTGTAATGCACCGTTTGCTAACTCTTGTATTTTGTTTGCTCACAATTGTCACTTTTACCTCATGTAACCCGCCCCCGCCACATCAATGCCGAGAGCTTGGTTTTCTTTGGATCCATTTCATGAGGCGGTGCATGTTGCCTTCCTCCTCTCCCGGATAAAACTACTGCTGCATGCTGCTTACGTCTCACTCCTGCGGATTCGGCAGAAATTAACCTAACACTACACAGGGGTGACAAGGCACAACTTTTCCGCCAAATAAACAGAATTTACATTTCAGAATGTTATCTCCCTACTTGTTTAACGCACTATCATCGTGATGCATTTGTGACCCGCCAGTGCCCCTCCCCCTGTTATTTATCACGTGCAAGAAACAAACTACAGAAACTGCATCTTTTTCCAGTACAAACTGGGCGCAACCACTTTACCTCATGGGGTGGTTACACACCCCCGCCTCCACTTCCTCACTTCCACCCTCCCAAGTTTCAGAAGCAGCCTGCCAGGCTTGCGACGAGTGATGGCGCTCTTGCGCTTCTCTGGTAGCAGCTCTGCACTGACAAGCGGGGTTGTCGTCGGCCGGGCGCATTACGTCTCACAATGAGTTTGGTAAGCAAGCTATATGAATTCAAGCAAAGTACAAAACATGTGCTCGGGCAATCGGATATGTGTTTCTGCCTCACTGAAAGCTATCTCACAATCCATTATTAAGGTGACAATGAACACACTGAGAGGACTGTGCATGTAACCTGCACGCTGTGACAAATCTTGTTACACTTCGGTGTTTGATCCTATATTTCAGGTTCATTTTCCACTTAATTGCACCTTTCTTTGGCTCTCTTGATGAATGGGTGCACGCATGTGCTTGCTTAGGGCAGGTCACAGGAACACAGGACAGCTCTCCAACAAATGTCTGTCCAGGCCCAGCACCACTCACGGTGAATCTGCAAATGACATGCCTCTGCCCTGGAAGAGTGGACTTGGTTCTTACTTCTTATAAAAAATAACTTTTTGTGTTTTATATCTTGAAACACCAGAACATTTGTCTATTCCGATGTACTTTCAAGCAAAATATGGGCAGCTGAGCAGTCACAGTTCACAGCTGTACTATTTGAAACTAACTGTAGACGTGCTCTCCGTCGCTCCCTCTTCTAATATTTCACTACTCCCTCCCTATTCGACCTTTTTTACTGTCTATTCTGCATTTCTCATCTCTTTTATTACCTCCTTTTCTCCTCCACTATCTTCACTTCTGTCTTTTTCTGCTCTCAAATCTCGTTTAGTCCTTTCAGTTTATTCTCTCCTGTTTTCCATCCTCCATCTATGTATAGGCCAGTCGCCTGCTTCACCTCTCTGCTATTTTCTTTTCTCTCTCACGCTCTTTCCTACACCTCTGTTTCGTTACCTCCAAAATGTGCCCACTTTATTTTCTTTCTCTAATCTTCTCTTTTATTTAATTGCTCATAACATGTCCACCTGCTTTTCTCCCTGTTTCAACCCTGCCTTTGCTATACCGTCTGCCTTTAACAATTTATTTTTCCTTTGAATATCTACATTTAATGGTATCTATCTTTGTAACTCTCTCCAGACTGCCAGCCGCTAGTTCTTTCTGGCTCACTCCCCACTCAACCACACACACAACCACACACACAACCACAACCACACACACAAACACACACAGACACAACCACACACACACACACACAACCACACACAACAACCACACACACAACCACATATACAACCATACATACAACCATACATACAACCACACACACAACCACACACACAGAACCACACACAGAACCACACACTCAACCACACCATCAGTGCACACTTTCACCAGGCACAGACACCATCAGTCGTCAGTGCAGACTTTCAACGGGCACAAACACCACCAGCCGTCAGTACACGCTTTCACTGGGCACAAACACCACCAGCCGTCAGTGCACGCTTCCACCAGGCACACACCACCAGACATCCGTGCACGCTTTCAGGCACACACACAACACCAGCCGTCCGTGCACGCTTTTACCAGGCACACACACACCACCAGACATCAGTGCACACTTTCACCAGCGACACACACACCACCAGCTGTAAGTGCACGCTTTCACCAGGCACACACCACCTGCCAGCAGTGCACACTTCCAACAGGCACACACACCACTATCCATCAGTGCACAATTTCTACAGGCACACCCACCACCAGCCATCAGTGCACACATCAATTGTTTACGCATTCACAATTAACTATTGTAGCAATCGCAGTATGTCACACTTTACTAAACATATTCATCTAAAGCGCAGAATGCCACCATTGCTAAAAAAATAGATACACATTTTTTTGTCCTACAATTTATAGACTTTTTTTGCAATTGGTGTTGCAATATTTAGCAATGCCAATAGCTCAAACTTAATTAATGCGAGACCTATTGCATTGCAAATACTTGTTTAATGTAGCTCTGGTCTGTAACTATGTTTTTATGAATTATGTTATCTATTTATTGTTGCTTTAACTTGTTTGTACTTTTATGGCCATGGTGGCCAAAAAATAAAGTGATTTGAGTGGCTGACTGACACAAGAGGAGTGACTTTGGGGAAACGGGGAAAAAAGGGCATTATCCCAAAGCACAGTAGTTCATGCTGCAATGTATATTATTGCACCTGCTACTAATACCTATGTAACATCCCATTTATAGTGAGTTCTCAATGTATCCAATTTAAGCCCTGTACTGGGCAAACAAATTGTTCTGCTGGGTGGTTAAGTTCTGAGTTTGTACACCCCACACTACCTCCCTGAGAAGCCTGTGACTGTTTCCCAAGGATACCACTGAAGTGCGGCAGAGGATGTATTTGACCCCGTTTTTACAGCCTTAATAGGATGGCTTTCTGGACATCAGAGTCAAACAACTCCAGCCCTAAAAGTGAGGTCTAAGTAGCCCATGCTTACACCACTCCCCCTGAAAGGGTCTGACACATGTCCTCTAATAGAAAGAGTATGTACTCAAACTGACCAACTATGCACTGTGTGACTCCTAACTCTATATAGTCACTACGATTCACTCAATACTACATTGCCAATAGTAGTCAAGGGCACAATGGCTGCAGAAAGAAATGGTGCAAATTTCTTGACACTAAAGACTTAAATCAAAGGAGTGAGAACAGGGGGATTTTAAATTAAACTAATACTGTTATTTGTAATACTTTACTGATGTTCACCAGTACTCCCCGCCACATGATATAACTCCATGCTTAATTGTCGAAGAGTTAATGCACTTGAATAGTGCTTTAGATTGTTTTTCAGCACCTTCGTGGGTGTATTGCAGTACTTCAGAGACTTTCTTTTTAGGTCGAGGTAATATCCGGTCTGCCGAAGGCAGAACCGGAAGTACCGAGATTTAATGTTGCTTAGTGTGGACTATTTGTCCCGCCTCTGTTTTTGCCCCTCTCCCATTGGCTGGCTTCCTAAATGGAGGCCAGCCATTGGAGAAGAGAGCTGTCCCTCCGAATAGGCTCCGTCTTTTTCGGATTTGGGGGCGTACATTTTGCTGTTCTTTCGCCAGTGACGTCACCCGTCACTCAGAACAACAAAACACACGCCCCCAAATGCGAAAATTACCATGCTTTCTCCGAGGCATTTCTGATTTGCCTCGGAGAAAGACGGTGGTGGTTTCCAGAGCTGCTCTGCTCGTCCCCCCTCCCTCCGCAGCTCTCCTCTGTCCCGCTCCCCCCCTCCCTCCGCAGCTCTCTGTCCGCCCCCGCCCTCCCTCCGCCCGCAGCTCTCCTCCGTCCCGCTCCCCCCTCCCTCCGCCCGCAGCTCTCCTCTGTCGCGCTCCCCCCCCCTCCCTCAGCCCGCAGCTCTCCTCCGTCCCGCTCCCCCCCCTCCTCTTTGATTTGATGGTGGCTTAATAATAATAATAATACAGCATTTTCTAAAGCGCGAACAGCTACCTCACACGGAGGTGTCCCGGCGCTAGAAGAGCAGGCATGGCCACAAGGACCAGAATTGAGCGCCTAGCGCGGTTGGGTGAAGAGCCAGGTCTTCAACATCTGCTTAAAGCAGGACTCGGAGGGGACCTGCTGAAGCGCTGGGGGCAGGGTATTCCATAGTGCCACCACATTGGCCGAGAAGGTTCGTCCTCCCAACCGAGCCTTTTTTGCTCGTGGAACTGCAAGCTGAACGCGGCAGTGTGAGCGGAGGGAGCGGGCCTGGGTGTATCTCGGCAACCGAGCTCTCAGGTAATTTGGGCAGGTGCCATACAGAGATCTAAAGGCCAGCGTGAGTGCCTTAAATTTGATCCTGCTGGCTACTGGTAGCCAGTGAAGTGAAAGAAGGTGCGGAGAGACCGAATGCTTAAAAGGAATACGCATTAACAGTCTCGCAGCCGCATTCTGGACCAGTTGCAACCACTGAGTTAGGTACTTTGGTAAGCCCAGGTAGAGGCCGTTTGCGTAATCTAGCCTTGATGTCACTGTGGCATGGATTACTGTTTTTCGGCAGCCCTCTGGTAGGAGTCGTAGAATCTTCCGTAGATTCCTCAGCTTACACAGACAGCACCCAACTACTTGCTGGATGTGCGAGGCAAAGGACAAACTGTCGTCCCACCGCACCCCCAGATTTTTTGCCGTTTGGCTAGGCGACGGGGCCGGTCCCATCGCCGCCGGCCGCCAAAGCTCCGAGGGTGGAGGGGAACCTTTGCCAAAGAAGATCACTTCCGTCTTGTTTGCATTAAGTTTTAATTTGTTTGTGTTGATCCAGCACGCGACGTCTTGGAGACAGCCCTTGAAGCTCGAAAAGGCCGCCTCCGAGCATGGATACTTAACGTGAACACCCTGCCTGTTTTCACTTACGCCTTTTCAAGAACAAGCTGGAAAGTGATACCCTGCGAGGTCAGAGCAAGCCGAGGGAACAATGGAGAGGCAGGTTTAATGCATTAGGCACGGATTGTGAGAATGTTTCTCTGCGATTCCCTCTCAGAAACCATTGAAGGTCCGCAGGGGCGAGTGCCGGGGGCACAGAGACGGTAGCGTGGGGCTGTGCCAGCGCCACAGGCTTCTAAGGCTTCTAAGCGCAGGCATACGCCAGCATCTTCTGCCAGATCCACCTCGCTGGTGTTCGGAAATCGGACTTCATTCAACTCTAGCAAAGACAGGCATTTCATTGAATATTGGGAAGGTTGTCGGGGTCCTTCGACCAAGACTGCTTTCAAGGATGCCAGGAACACGTTTGGCTTTTGCAACAGCACCACACTGCGGCAGAAACACGAAGTGGACGATAGCCCGCAGTGTGATTGTATGAGCATGCATTTTTCTAAGCCATCGTTTCCACTATATTTTATGCCCTCTACAAGTCCCCAAGACAAACCCGTCGAGTAATTTCGAGAGGTTCTTCCGCACGAGCACGCTCCTCGTCTGATGGGTTCTGCGAATTTAACGTTGTGCCTAGGTGCCTGGCATCCCGCTGAAGGCCGGCAGGGGCATAATGCAAGTCCCACACCTTCTGCGGAGCAGTGGCCCCCAAAGTTTCAGGGGCTCCCAACTTTTATGTGGGGGTGGGGGGAGGCGCATTCAGCCTAGGGTCAATACATATTTGTGAGATGTGGGAGACTACAGAGCCCCTCTTTACATTCTATAGATGACCCTTTAAGTTAGTGTAACGCCACTGAAGGCTGACCTCGAACACTATATGCGCCTAGAATGGAGCACGAACACACTCATTTGAGCCGGGCGCACTTGTCTCTGTCCAGCCGCGTCCAGGGCAGCGGTTTCCCCTCCTGCTGCTCGCCGCGCTACCGACGGCTCTCATATTCGCTATCCTAACATCCCAGCAATAATGCGCATTTCAGCTTCAGTGTGAGCTCAAACAATCCTGAACCAGGAGTTGAAAGAATCACCCTGTGCACAAGAGCACAGGTGAGTCCGCACGTGGAATGGGGTGCATGGGAAAATGCGATATAACCAGACCCGCCGCAGCACCAGCCTTGTCCATGGCCCCTCCGGGACTGCACAGGTGCGAGGAGGGTACTGGAGGACACAGGGTATATACCCCCTCCGAAGTCTGCATGTGGGGTGGGAGACAGGTTGTCCTAAAATATTATGATATAGCGGCCGAGGGTGAGGAGCGTCAGCCTGGGCAGTTATATCATAATAATTTAAGAGAGCCCCCCTGCCATTAAAGCCAGCAAACCAAGGACCCCAGCAGCTCCCCCCCATCCTCCGACGCCCCCCTGCAACGTCAATGGTCGGCTGATATTGCGGGCAGTTACCAACAACTTTCCTTTCCCCTTCCGCCACATCCTTTAGCTATCCCACCAACTCTTAACCTTTACTCGCATTGCCCCTCTATGCGCGTCCCTTCCCTCTCCTTGTTCCTCTGACCCATTGCCGAGCAGGACCCAAACTGATCTCCAGATGGTGACCCTCCCTCCCCTTGCGCATCAGAACACCTCTGCCCACTGTGCACGAGCGGGACACGGAAAATGTGAGTATTCTGTGGGGAACTTGTTATTAGTGAGCCATCCGTCCTTGAAAATAGCTTGGGTGACTTAGGATATGGTATATTTAGATTAGTAGCGCTCTAACGAGGCTGTTCTGGAAATTCTGGCATAGTTTGAGCTGCATTTAATCAGCGCTGGACGTGAAGAACGTTTTGTAGTTTCCTGCTTGAATTGGTTATGTTATTTATTGATTGCACATGAGTATCTGTCAATTGAAATGATCATTTGATAGCAGTCCTCCTGAGTGCCTTAAATGACCTGAGCCAGTGCACTTCCATCTTTTGTAACCTGAGCATGCCGCTGTTTTGTGTATACACCCTCCAGTGTAACCTGAGCAAGCCATGACACAGTGTATGTCTAACCTATACTTCCTGGGTCTGAGTATGATTATTTCTTTTTAAGCTAAGTTGTCCTGATCTTGCATGCGTGCAGTGTGCACTCTACTCTCCTGTGTATTGTGATCAAGTTTGTCTTGTCCATGCATCTTACTGTTATGTATAAGTTGCATGGAAAAGTAAGTCTGTCCTATCGTTCTAGCATGCTCAGTAGTATGCCTCAATATCTGGGAGGCTGTCCCCCTGGCTGTGCTTGCTCTCCTGCCCCCTGGCTGTGCTTGCTCCCCTGCCCCCTGGCTGTGCTTGCTCCCCTGCCCCCTGGCTGTGCATGCTCCCCTGCCCCCTGGCTGTGCTTGCTTCCCTGCCCCCTGGCTGTGCTTGCTCCCCTGCCCCCTGGCTGTGCTTGCTCCCCTGCCCCCTGGCTGTGCTTGCTCCCCTGCCCCCTGGCTGTGCTTGCTTCCCTGCCCCCTGGCTGTGCTTTCTCCCCTAGCTGTGCTTGCTCCCCTGCCCCCTCGCTGTGCTTGCTTCCTTGCACCCTCGCTGTGCTTGCTCCCCTGCCCCCTGGCTGTGCTTGCTCTCCTGCCCCCTGGCTGTGCTTGCTTCTCTGCCCCCTCGCTGTGCTTGCTCTCCTGTGTGTGTGTGTGGCTCTGTGTGGGGGTAAATGCAATATCAAGCAAAGGCAGACTCGGCTGTTCCTATAGGTTAGAAGGTAGGAAAAGATAAAGAGACGGTCACAAGAAGGGATAAGGTAGTGCTCGGTGGAGGGCTACCCTGGGTATCCAATATGTTGGTATTAATGGCCTCACACGCCCTTTTGAGTGTCATGCTTCATCATTGGCGGTTGCTCCTCATTGGGCAGGCGGTGCAATGCCCAACGGGCTCACCTCAAAGAGGGGCTCTTTGGCGGAGATCTTTTTACCAACTGCCTAAGGGTGAAGTGCGAGTGAGGGGCCAGAGAAGAACGGATAGTGTAAATACGTGGGTTAAAATGTGGCACAAGGTACCGGAGATCAATTTATTCTGGTGGTCCCCTGCCACAAGTAAAAACAGTGAGTAGCCTATGACCGCTGGAAATTAGGATTCCACGTAACGATCCAGGACTACAATACATATCGTGAGGTCAACATATTTCTCGCCTATGCACACTGGCAGCGATTCTTCAGGACCTAATGGTTACATCTATCTATAGTGAGACATGACCTAGTTAAGTGTCAGTTCAAAATAGTTGTACTACCTGTATGGGACAGCTCTTGCCTAGGGAGACAAAAGAGATCATTACCATGGTTTAGTGACAACAATTCCCTTATCGTGACCGTGAACACGCCGTGCTGTGGTGGATGCAGTGACATAAAGATAGTGACATACCAGTGATAAATTGGTGACCAGTATGTATTGACTCCATATCACACTGCTACTTTACACAGCACTACTAGGTTAAACCCAAAGGTAAAATTTAAAGTTTAAAAACAGCAGCAATTACTATACAGACTTCTGTCCACAACCTATAGTGAGGGTAACGTGTTTACTCACCTATAGGTCAAGGTGTCTAGGTGTCAACAGTACCCGGTAGGAATTACATCAAGGGGAAAGAACCATAGGGTTTAAGACTAAAAAAGGGGGGGGGGAGGGGAAACAAGCACAACAGCACACGGTATGAAACACTTTCATGAATTCTATTTTCACACAGTTGCCTTATGGTGTTAGGAGGGGCAGGTGAAATTTATTGGTCAGCTATGACCCAGCAGCACTATTAGATCGCTGTGTGTGGCTTTATTTCGAAGCTACATATCGGGTAAGATATTTCCAATTAGATCTTAGACACATACAAGATTAGGCTATGCACTACAACTGTTGTACGGTGGTAGATTACAAAAATGCATTCCCTTCTTGTGTCTATTTTCGGGGCATATCATATCAAAACATATCTTGGCAGCACCTGTTAGAAAGGGTGCATTGTTGGCTCCTTATCGCCACCCATCGTGTGTGGCTCTCTCAGTGCCCCAATGAACAGTTTGTCAAAATAATAATAACGTTAGTAACGTTTAGGGCGGACTCAGGCCAATTAGTCTATCCTCATCTGGCCCGTTAGGTGTGCTTTATTCTTATTATATCCCGCTCGGATGTGCCAACATGCGGGGAGAAACGAGTGATTCGTATTTCCTGAGAAATGGGGAATACGTGGAGGGGCTCGAGGAGTGCCCTCGTTATAATGCAGCGTGTTAAATAGTCGGACGCGTTGCCGAACTATTGTTAGGCGGGTTGCCGGGCGCGCTCTCACACGCTGGTCTGGGCGTGTCAGCGTCTAAAAGGTCGCAAACATTACGTGCTGGGTTTGTAAGCGCGATGCTCAATATAGCTTATCCATAAGCGCGGGGCTCAAATTAGCTTAACCATAAGCGCGGGGGGGTTGCTGCAAGGGGAAACCACTTACTTCTTAATGCCTTGGTCAGCGCGTGGTCTGCCTACCCATCTTTACCGGGATCCGGATAGTACCGAGTCCTCGGATAGGAATCTAGTTAAGAGGTTTGCTGGGGGCGTGGTCAGGGTAGACTCTCCCTAAAGGTCATGTGGGAACACGAGTTACCACCGGGGCCATCTTGGAAGGGACCCATCCTCAATGAAATTAGTGCAGTATCAGGGTGGTGGAGCTATAAATAAATCAATATAAAGGTATATTTACATGTATGTGTTGTCAATGTTACATATATTTCAACATATGCACACTCATATGGGCAAATTACTAATGATGTGTTTGGCTGATGTAGTAGTAATTATCATAGTGCGCTCCACGGAATGTCTTCGTTGAGTCCTCGCCTGTCTGAGGATAGCCTATGTATCCACCTCTGTTCCTTCTGGAATAAGTTCTGTTTGGATTTGTTACTTGGTATCTCTAAGATGAGCCATCTCAGTGAGTCAGCAGTATGGTTTTGGTCTACAAAGTGCCTACACATCTTCGTATTAGTTTTTTTGCAACGGAAATTGCTTCTGTGTTCCGAGATGCGGATCTTAATAGGGCGAGTGGTCATGCACACATATTGAAGATCACAAGGGCATCTGAGCAAATAGATGCAATTGGGGGTATTGCAATTGGTGTGGCAACGGAGTTCCCACAGGAATGTCTCAGTTAGTTGAATAGACTTAGTGATACTGGTAAAGGGGCATACACTACAAGAACCGCAGGGGTAGTGGCCTTTCACTGGTGGAAGTAGCCAGAGTGTGTTTTGTCTGTGGGTTTCCACTTGTTTAGGTCTGGTGTGAACTAAGATGTCTTTGACATTTTTAGACCTTTTAAAGGCAAACCTGGGGGTCGAAAGGTTAAGATCTCCTGTGTTGAGAATCTGCCAGTGTCTCTTTATTATTTTCTTGATTCCAGTAGAAGCTGGGGAGAAAGTTAATACACAGGTCAAAAGATCTTTGTCTCGTGGAGTTGGAGTATTATGTTCCAAGAGAGCCCGTCTGTGGTTGTTCTGGGCCCGTTGTTGTGCTTTATAGACCTCCCTAGCTGGGTAACCTCTCTCTCTCAAATTCCGAGATAGTATTTTGGACTCATTTTGTAGACCAAAACCATACTGCTGACTCACTGAGATTGCTCATCTTAGAGATACCAAGTAACAAATCCAAACAGAACCTATTCCAGAAGGAACAGAGGTGGATACATAGGCTATCCTCAGACAGGCGGGGACTCAACGAAGACATTCCGTGGAGCGCACTATGATAATTACTACTACATCAGCCAAACACATCATTAGTAATTTGCCCATATGAGTGTGCATATGTTGAAATATATGTAACATTGACAACACATACATGTAAATATACCTTTATATTGATTTATTTATAGCTCCACCACCCTGATACTGCACTAATTTCATTGAGGATGGGTCCCTTCCAAGATGGCCCCCGTGGTAACTCGTGTTCCCACATGACCTTTAGGGAGAGTCTACCCTGACCATGCCCCCAGCAAACCTCTTAACTAGATTCCTATCCGAGGACTCGGTACTATCCGGATCCCGGTAGAGATGGGTAGGCAGACCACGCGCTGACCAAGGCATTAAGAAGTAAGTGGTTTCCCCTTGCAGCAACCCCCCCCCCGCGCTTATGGATAAGCTAATTTGAGCCCCGCGCTTATGGATAAGCTATATTGAGCATCGCGCTTACAAACCCAGCGCCTAATGTTTGCGACCTTTTAGACGCTGACACGCCCAGACCAGCGTGTGAGAGCGCGCCCGGCAACCCGCCTAACAATAGTTCGGCAACGCGTCCGACTATTTAACATGCTGCATTGTAACGAGGGCACTCCTCGAGCCCCTCCACGTATTCCCCATATCTCAGGAAATACGAATCACTCGTTTCTCCCCGCATGTTGGCACATCCGAGCGGGATATAATAAGAATAAAGCACACCTAACGGGCCAGATGAGGATAGACTAATTGGCCTGAGTCCGCTCTAAACGTTACTAACGTTATTATTATTTTGACAAACTGTTCGTTGGGGCACTGAGAGAGCCACACACGATGGGTGGTGATAAGGAGCCAACAATGCACCCTTTCTAACAGGTGCTGCCAAGATATGTTTTGATATGATATGCCCCGAAAATAGACACAAGAAGGGAATGCATTTTTGTAATCTACCACCGTACAACAGTTGTAGTGCATAGCCTAATCTTGTATGTGTCTAAGATCTAATTGGAAATATCTTACCCGATATGTAGCTTCGAAATAAAGCCACACACAGCGATCTAATAGTGCTGCTGGGTCATAGCTGACCAATAAATTTCACCTGCCCCTCCTAACACCATAAGGCAACTGTGTGAAAATAGAATTCATGAAAGTGTTTCATACCGTGTGCTGTTGTGCTTGTTTCCCCTCCCCCCCCCTTTTTTAGTCTTAAACCCTATGGTTCTTTCCCCTTGATGTAATTCCTACCGGGTACTGTTGACACCTAGACACCTTGACCTATAGGTGAGTAAACACGTTACCCTCACTATAGGTTGTGGACAGAAGTCTGTATAGTAATTGCTGCTGTTTTTAAACTTTAAATTTTACCTTTGGGTTTAACCTAGTAGTGCTGTGTAAAGTAGCAGTGTGATATGGAGTCAATACATACTGGTCACCAATTTATCACTGGTATGTCACTATCTTTATGTCACTGCATCCACCACAGCACGGCGTGTTCACGGTCACGATAAGGGAATTGTTGTCACTAAACCATGGTAATGATCTCTTTTGTCTCCCTAGGCAAGAGCTGTCCCATACAGGTAGTACAACTATTTTGAGCTGACACTTAACTAGGTCATGTCTCACTATAGATAGATGTAACCATTAGGTCCTGAAGAATCGCTGCCAGTGTGCATAGGTGAGAAACATGTTGACCTCACGATATGTATTGTAGTCCTGGATCGTTACGTGGAATCCTAATTTCCAGCGGTCATAGGCTACTCACTGTTTTTACTTGTGGCAGGGGACCACCAGAATAAATTGATCTCCGGTACCTTGTGCCACATTTTAACCCACGTATTTACACTATCCGTTCTTCTCTGGCCCCTCACTCGCACTTCACCCTTAGGCAGTTGGTAAAAAGATCTCCGCCAAAGAGCCCCTCTTTGAGGTGAGCCCGTTGGGCATTGCACCGCCTGCCCAACGAGGAGCAACCGCCAATGATGAAGCATGACACTCGCAAGGGTGTGTGAGGCCATTAATACCAACATATTGGATACCCAGGGTAGCCCTCCACCGAGCACTACCTTATCCCTTCTTGTGACCGTCTCTTTATCTTTTCCTACCTTCTAACCTATAGGAACAGCCGAGTCTGCCTTTGCTTGACATTGTCCCTTTGGGCTCTGACTGTGGCTGGACCTTCCATTCTGAGGTTCTCTCGAATGGTAATTTGAGCCCTTGGATCTTGAAGTGATCCACCTCCCCTCCTGTTTGATACACAGGTAAATGCAATATGTCATGCATTTGCGAGCGATTAAGCTATTGGCATTGTAAATGACAATGCCATTTGGTTATGATTTAAAAAAAAAAAAATGTCATGAGCAATGCCAATAGCTCTACCTTTAATAATGCCGAGACCATTGCATTGTAAATGCTTGTTTAGATTTGGCTTGATAGTGCAGCTGCCGCCAGTACTTGTGTGATCAACAGAAAAGGACCTATGAAGGGCACAACTAAGAGAAGGTGTTGGCTCAACCCATGTTGGTTACCTTGAGTAAAGCACGTGATTGGGCAAGTATTATATGCTGCTGCAGAGAAAGAGGCCCCAATTCACAATGGTAAAGAAGTCCAAGTTTAGACCCGAAGTCTAAAAGCCCAATTTACAAAGGTAAAGTTAGACCTGAAGTCTAAGTTTAGACCTGAAGTCTAAGGGCCCAGTTCACAAAGGGAAAGGTAGACCTGAAGTCTAAGTTTAGACCTGAAGTCTAAGGGCTGAGTTCACAAAGGTAAAGTTAGACCTGAAGTCTAAGTTTAGACCTGAAGTCTTAGGGCCAAGATCACAAAGGTAAAGTTAGACCTGAAGTCTAAGTTTAGACCTGAAGTCTAAGGGCCCAGTTCACAAAGGGAAAGGTAGACCTGAAGTCTAAGTTTAGACCTGAAGTCTAAGGGCTGAGTTCACAAAGGTCAAGTTAGACCTGAAGTCTAAGTTTAGACCTGAAGTCTAAGTTTAGACCTGAAGTCTAAGGGCTGAGTTCACAAAGGTAAAGTTAGACCTGAAGTCTAAGTTCAGACCTGAAGTCTAAGGGCTGAGTTCACAAAGGTAAAGTTAGACCTGAAGTCTAAGTTTAGACCTGAAGTCTAAGTTTAGACCTGAAGTCTAAGGGCTGAGTTCACAAAGGTAAAGTTAGACCTGAAGTCTAAGTTTAGACCTGAAGTCTTAGGGCCAAGATCACAAAGGTAAAGTTAGACCTGAAGTCTAAGTTTAGACCTGAAGTCTCAGTTTAGACCTGAAGTCTAAGGGCTGAGTTCACAAAGGTAAAGTTAGATCTGAAGTCTAAGTTTAGACCTGAAGTCTTAGGGCCAAGATCACAAAGGTAAAGTTAGACCTGAAGTCTACGTTTAGACCTGAAGTCTAACTTTAGACCTGAAGTCTAAGGGTCCAGTTCACAAAGGTAAAGTTAGACCTGAAGTCTAAGTTTAGACCTGAAGTCTAAGGGCTGAGTTCACAAGGGAAAGTTAGACCTGAAGTCTAAGTTTAGTCCTGAAGTCTAAAGGCCCAGTTAACAAAGGTAAAGTTAGACCTGAAGTCCAAGTTTAGACCTGAAGTCTAAGGGCCAAGTTCACAAAGGTAAAGTTAGACCTCAAGTCTAAGTCTACCTTTGTAAATTTGGCCCTTACACTTCAGTTCTGAATTTACCTTTGAGAATTGGGCCCTTACACTTCAGGTCTAAATGTACCCTTGAGAATTGGGCCTTTAGACCTCAAGTCTAAACTTAGACTCCAGGACTACGTTTACCTTTGTGAATTAGCTGCAGAGTGTTTTCTGCAATCCTATTGCTCCTTAGGGTTATTACTTTACCTAACATGACTGTCCCATACAAATGTAATGACATGGTAGTGTGCAAGAGGAACACCACAAAATCATGGTGTGATAGTACTGGCTAACAGTATTGCTCTGTGAGCCGTTAGCAGTATGACTGGTAGAAGTATTGGTGAATAGAGCTTTCCGATAAGGTTTTGTCCCACATTAAAATGGTTGCTGCACACATTGTGATGAAGTCTGAGCTTCTTTATGTTTTTTCTTCCCCATCTGCATTTATGAAGTCCAGAAAACACACCTACCCACCCTTTCCGGCAATCCAATTAATGTGCTGTTTGCTGCAGCCATAGCCTATGGGTGGCCATCCCAAAAAGCCTCCGACAAACACTCACTCCTCCCAAACCAACTCACAGCCCCAGTTCACTCTCTCCAAATACACCAGCTCCTCAGTGCTTAATTTGAGCCAGTGGTTTCTGGTCCTCAGCACTGAAATGTAATCATCAACACCGGCTCAGTAGTTTCATGAGCGCCAGTAAAGGACACACTCATTTTTGGTAAGCACAGGAAGATTACGTGATTTGCCCTGAATCACAGGATGTTGAGCTGATGTCGAAACCCGAACCTGGTTCCCCAGCTCCGAGGTCCGCAGCTCTGGTCACTATGCCACACCCTTTCCCCACTGCCTAGTTAGTAGTTGGCTCTGTTTCAGGCAGTGTTACAGAAGAAATGGGCTGGTGCAGGCTGCCACCTGACGAGAGCCCCTGCACGTATTTTTTTTTACAAATTAACCACTGCGGCTCCTCCATAACCATCTCCCCAGTCTCACGCTAATCCCTACAGCCTCAGCTCAATCTTCCCTCCAGTAGCAGCCCCTGCAGTGCACTACCCCTATGCAGGGCAATGGGTACAGATGCTGGTCTACATTGTGGCTTCAGAAGCAGTGAAAACAAGTGTGGCCAAAGGTACCCCTAACTCTTTCCTTCACAGCAGAAAGCATGAAGGGGGAGAGAATGTGGCCTAACGGCTAGGGCGGTCGACCTCGGAGCTGGGGACCCGGGTTCGAGTCTCAGCAGGGATGCTCAACATTCTGTGATTCTGGGCAAATCGCTTAATCTCCCCGTGCCTAACAAAAATGTATGTGTCCTTCTGTAACCTAACTAGTGCTCAGGTAAAGCGCTCTGATACCTTCGGGTCCAGTTTGCGCTATATAAAACTTTCCAAAAATATATATATATATATTGTTTGACTTGGCCCTTCTGGCAGGTACACCCCTAAACTTTTTGCTTTTAATGGTAACCTGGTGATGGTGATTTTTGGGTTCTGCGCACTTTCACTGTGTCCCAGTGGAAAGTGCGTGTGCACTCTGAGTGCGTGGAGTAAGGTTGGCCTGCCCTCCCATAGGAATGCATGGGGAATGTCTGTGTCCCTGGTAGTTCCTGATGCGTGGGGTGTACAGGTTTGAGTCTGGTATGTGCGGACTCGTGTGATTGAATGCTGCGAAATGATGTATGCGGCGTGTATGTGTCTAGTGTGGAAGTGCCACTTCTAGACATGGCTGTGCGTGTGCTGTAAAAGTGCTGGCGTGTGATTGGCTGGGGCTGGCTGGTGAGCCTGGCTCCTGGAGTCTGGATGGGTCTGCCCGGTGGTGAGTGTGGAGATTAGCATGCTGATGGCTGGGGAGGAGTGCACCTGGGTCCTGAATAGGGCTGGGCTTTCCCCACACAATGCTGGTTCCGCCCCCTGTGGTTCGTCTAATGACCCTAACCCTGCCAGTGAATAGAGTGAGGGGTTGAGCACATCAAGGGTTCTCCCAAACCAGCTGCAACTGGTTCTTCCCCCACCCTACCCACAGACAAAGGAATTTACAGTATAAGAAGGGGCTGTGTCCCCTTACAATTTGTTCTCTTCCAGTATCCCTTTGCTGAGGGGGGCTGTTGCTGTTGGGCGCCAGGAGGACCGCCACTTGGACTGCCTCCCTGCCTGGAGGCCCAGTGAGCTGGCTCTGGGCCCAGCCTTGCCCCCCTGCCTGCCTCCAAAACTTTGCTGGACTTGTGGGCCTCTAAGCGCCTGTGAGCGCTTTATTTGTACTCTAGCGCCGGGGAGCGCCTTATCCTTGCTGCTAGCGCTTGGGAGCGCTTTAAGTGCCTTCTGAGCGCCTGGGGCGCTTTATTCACTTGTCTTAGAGTCCCCAGGAGGGGGACTCAAACGACGGCCCATTTGTTTAGTTAGAGCTTGAAGGGATCTGGGGGCATTTGTTCAGAAGCCCACGAGGGCTCCGGGGGCCATTGTCATTTTTGAGTCCCCAGGAGGGAGACTTCAGCCAAACAGGCAGCAGTTGTTTTCAGAGCCAAGAGAGGCTTGGGGGCATTGCTTGTTTTTGAGCCCAGCAAGACTCCAACAACGGCCGCAGTTTGTGTTTGAGCCTGAAAGGCTCTCGGTGGCATTTCTTTACTTGGAGCACAGAGGGGCCCCAGGCATTCCTTAAATTGCGAGCCCAGAGAGGCTCGTGGGGGCATTTCGTTCTTCAGAGCCTGAGAAGCTCAGGGGGCATTGTATTTGTTTAGGGCCACAAGGCTCCAGCGTTGGCCCCAGTGTCTCCACAGCTGCCCAGCACTTCATGGGCAGCTGCTACGTTTAGGATCCCCCTGACTTTGGGACACAGGGCGTCCTAGCCCCCACAAGGCCAGTTGGCCTATGGACAGTCACAGGTGGTGACTTATGTGAGTTTGGCGCAATTGTTCTTTCCCTGCACCTCTGCATGTGTTTTAATGCGTCATGTGCCATGTTCTTACACCGCTGAATGTATGTTATGCATCATGTGTTTTCCTTCCCTACACCTCTGAATGTGTTGTGATGCATCATGCGTAATGTGCCTATGCCCCTACAGGTATTGTGATACTTAGGTGGTTGTTTTTCTCCTAGTGCAGGTGTTGCTAGTGAGGTCCTGGTTCCCTGCGCAATATTCTCCTAAGGTGGTTAGGGTTGCGTAGGTGGTACTTACCTGTTACCAGTAGTTACTGGTTGTGTGCTACATTTTCTAATTTGTGCTACAGTGATTTTACATTCTATGTGCTATGTTCTAAGTGATATTCTAAGTGCTAGTTCTAAAAGTGCTGATTCCTGACAGTGGTCCAGGTGGCCCTGTCTTGTACATATCCCCTGTGAAATTTTCTACGTGCCTGTTGGCACACTGTAAAGTGTGTGTTTTTATCTAATGTGTTTTGGTGTAATACAAAGGCTATTTTTATATATAACCTTGTGTGGAGTTTCCTTTGTGGTGGGCCTTGGGTGTTGTTGCTGGGGTGCGTGCGCAAACACTTAACTCACATTGCCTCCAAGTTTAGCCTTACTGCTCGTGCTACGTTACCAAGGGGGTGAGTAGGGGTTATCTTGGCGTGTTACTCCCTTGCCCTGACGTGGAAGTTGTGGTCTCTGACTGACTTTGGCGCAAGCCCTGGCCAGCCAGGGATCCCATTTCTAACATATATGAAGGCCAACAAGGCTCAAGTTCACTACCAACTAGTACATCTACAACCTGTGCCCACCCTCATCATATCTTAGCCTGCTACTCCCACTCAGCTCTCACACCAGTCCACAGCCTCAGCTGCAGTGCTTCACCCTTAGCCTGTGCTGCTTGCTCCCCATCCAGCAGCTTTCGCCTGCTTTCCCCTGCCAAACCACAGGACAACTTCCTGCTGGCTCACCCCCTCAGACTAAGACTGATCTCGCCTCACACCAGCCCCCACAGCCTCAGCCCAATCTCTCTTCCCATTCCACCCCACAGTCTCTGTAAACTCTTCTCTCTGGCACCACCCTGTGGTTACAGATGGAACTGAAAGGCAACGAGTACTATGGGAAGAGCAGATACTCTGTGGGTGCATTTGTAGATATATGTGCATGTTTACAAGTGTTGAGTAATTTAATGTGTGCTGTGTGAAAGGTGTGCCCATGGGGTGACAGTGAGTGGTGTGAATGCGTGGTTAGCGTTGTGAGTGCGTTGTGGAAGGTGTGCCTAAATGAGTGCAAGGTAAGTGGGGTGCCCATGTGGCAGCAGGGTGTCCAATATGTTCATGGAAAGGGAGGGTGAGCTGTGTGAGTGATGGGTGAACGGAGTGCCCTGTGAGTTAGATGAGTGGTGAACCTGTGTAAGGTGAGAAGTGGGATTTGTGTGAATTCAGGATAGTGTATCCCTGGACGCTCTAAATAACTCACCATGTCATTGACGATTGGCAAGTGAAGTGTCAGGTGTAATTTAAACTAGGATTATTGTGACATCAATAAGTAACTTGAGTGGAAAAAATAAATCATCAGTTGATAATGCAACAAAATGCCACCAAACATGAGACACCACCTCAACAAACATAGGGTATCATCCCACTAAACATGGGGCATCATCCCACCAAACATGGGGCATCATAGGCACCCCACGCATACCAACAGAGGCTCTGTCCCCAACACCTCACTAAAGTACCCCTCACTCAAGACCAACCACCCACCCTCTGCACCCCCAAGCTCAAATGCACACTTCTCAACTGTAGATCGGCCCAAAGACACGCCTCGGAGGTCGCTGATCTCATCATCTCTCTGAACCTTGACCTAGCCATCCTAACTGAAACATGGTTAACTGAATGCTCCACTCCTCTCATGGATATCCTAGTCCCCCCCAACTACTGCATCATTAGACTTGACAGACCCAGGAAGGCAGGCGGTGGAATTGCATGCATTTACAAGAGCAACCTTGCAATTATTAAAGTCTCCGCCCCCTCACTTACCTCATGTGAATACTTCTGCCTTGATGTCATCAGTGAAAACAAACCTGTTTGTTCACTACACATCATATACCACCCTCCGGGGGACAACCTCACCTTCTCCCAATAACTCATGGACATTATCTCAATCAACTCAGGACGGCATAACACACAAATCTACCTTGGAGACTACAATCTTCACTGGAATGATGGTAGCGACGCAGTGGTCAATAGCCTCAAAGACTACCTTAGCGCCTCTGACCTCACCCAAATTTGCAACAGCCCGACCCATGACAAAGGCTCTATCCTCGACCTCATCATCTCCAAAGAAGGCACTATTCAACTTGATTCAATCCAACCCTGTGACTGGTCAGATCACCATACTGTCACCTTCTACATTAACGAAAAAGTTAAACGGATGCCAGTCCAATCCTCCAAGCCCAAAGTTTGGAAAAGAGACTTGAAGAAACTCAAGCCAAACTTAGTACCCCCTAACAGCTGCAATCTCCTACTTCCCCCGTCCGACGTTACGGACGTTCAGTGCCTAACCGACCAATATCTCAACGCTATGACCTCATTAATCAATGAGGCTGCACCGATGCAACTGAAAAGAGACACCACCAAAGTCTCTAACCCTTGGTACGACGGGAGCCTCAATGAAGACAGACGGGCCATGCGAATGGCAGAGCGCACATGGAGATCTGTTCCCTCGGCACAGCACCTAAAAACTCTGAAGAAAAAGAGAAACGCATACTTCAGGAAAATAAAGCGCTCAAAGTCAGACTTCTTCAGACTCCAGCTTGACCAAGCAAAAAATTGTCCAAGTAAATTGTTCGAACTAATCCGATCCCAATGTAAGGAACAACACCAAGCAGTCGACACGATGGGCAATGCACCTTCCTGTGAAGATTTCTCTGCTTTCTTCAAACAAAAAACTGACAACATAAGGAGCGATCTCCTCATTGACGCAAACCTCTACTCCAAACACCACGGCATAACACCCAATGAACCAAAAAACAACGCGACATGGTCAACCTTTGACACGTACTCTGAAGAAGAAATTAACAGTCTACTCAGCACCCTGAAACCATCCAATCACCTCAGTGACCCTCTCCCCGCTAACGCTGTAAAAGACTTCGCCCCGTTGATCCTGCCACTCTGGACTAAAATTATCAATAGCTCACTTCAGCAAGGAATGATTCCTGACTCCCTCAAAGTTGGACAAGTTACACCTTTACTGAAGAAACCAACAGCAGACCCCACTGATCTAAACAACTACCGCCCTATCACCAACATTCCCACTCTTGCCAAACTGTTGGAAAAATGCGTTCAACTACAATTGACAAAGCACATAGAACAGTTTGAACTCCTCAACCCTCATCAATCAGGCTTCAGAGCAGGGCATAGCACCGAAACGGCTATGACGCACATAATTGACGATGCCCTCCAAATCCTAGATCACAATGACTCCTGCCTCCTTATCCTTCTTGATCTCTCGTCGGCATTCGACACTGTGAAACATGAGAACCTACTCGAACTTTTAGAGACAAGAATGGGTCTCTCAGGGACTGTTCTTCAGTGGTTCACCTCATTTCTTCACAACAGATCCCAGAAATTCAAGAGCAACAACTTGATGTCCTCTCCAGTGCATGTATCATTGGGTGTACCTCAAGGATCCTGCCTATCCCCTACTTTGTTCAACCTAGTTATGGAACCTCTCACCTCCTTGCTACAAGCATCCAATGTACACTTCCACATGTACGCCGACGACACTCAACTGTATCTCAAACTACAATCCCCCAAAGACATTATGCATTTGAATGCAACGATCAGAAACACCCAATCCTGGCTGGCCGATAACCACCTCAAGCTCAATGCTATGAAAACTGAGTTCCTTCTGATATCACCCCCGCGAAAATCTCTACCACTCAAACATGGCTTAAACACCTAACTGCACTCAATGTCCAGCCGACCATCGTGGACTCTGCAAAATCTCTAGGCATAACACTTGACGCCAATCTCAACATGCAACAGCATATCAGCAAGGCAACTAAGGGAGCGAACTTCCAAATAAATACCTTGAGGAAACTCAAACCCTTCCTCCCAGCCAAAGACTTCCAAACTGCAGTACAAGCGCTAATCATCCCTCGCATAGACTACGGCAGCATCGCCCTCTGCGGCCTCCCCCTAACTACAACTGCACCCCTGAGAGCCTCACTAAATGCGGCAGCGAGACTCATCACGGGATCAAAAAAATATACACATATCTCCCCTGACTTCAAATCCCTGAACTGGCTACCTTTTGAAGCCAGAATACATCTGAAAATTGCCTGCTTGACTCACACGGCTCTACACTTGAACTCACCCAGCTACCTCACTCAGAAGCTGACAATCTCAGGCGGATCGAGATCCACCAGAAGCTCAAAGAATCTGCTGCTGAAACCTCGAAGATTTCGGAAGGAAAGAACTTACAAACGCTCCTTCTCAGGAATGGCGCCTAGGATCTGGAACTCACTCCCTCCGGAAACCAGGCTCATCCCCTCCACTTTTCTCTTTAAGAAAGAAGTTAAAGCTATCCTCATGGCTAAATACACCTGAACTGCCACCCCTGATCTTTTAAGACTCTGCGTCGATATGTACTCATGCTTGATCCATTTGCACAGCTGTTATTTACCTGTATTACCGACCCTTCCCTACTTTTATTACTCCCTCCTATATGTATTTTATGCTCCCTCGTGTACCCACCCTCCCTACATATGTAAAGCGCTCTGTTATCTGCAAAGATCTTGTTCGCGTTATATAAAACTTTCAAAATAAATAAATAAAGAAGAGACGTCATCCCACCAAACATGAGGCATCATTCCACCAAAGAAGAGACGTCATCCCACCAAACATGGGACATCATCCCACCACATCTTGAAGTGGCTGTGGAAAGATAGATGGTGGATGTGTGCCCCTCTACTCCTAAAGTTCAGCCCAGATCACTAGGAAGCCTCCAAAAGAGAAAAAAATCAATCGAGTTTCAGATTGGAAAAGTGGTTGGATGTCAGAATATCAAAAATATTGTTTGCCATATTGTTGCTTAAACATCTTTAACAAAAATATATTGCTGCACTGGGTGGTGTTTTTTATTATTAACTCTAAAGGGGCATTAGTATTTAAACAATATTAAGAGCATAATAATTTTATCTGTCGATATTTAGGCCATGTTATCCTGGCACTATACTTTATAAGGACAGAAGAAAAAAAACGAACATAAATTGACAACCTTGAAGCATTTGACTGTAGATGGTTTCCCTGATAGAACAGGGAAACTAGTTTATGCCATAGCATTACTAGCACACAGACAAAATAAAACAATATATGTTTCTTTTCCTGGCTTCTTGATGGATTGAATAAGGAATTACAGATGCTAACAGTGTGGACCAAAACCTTTTGTTTTAACAAGTTCATGTTTCCGTGTCAGAACAAAGGGTACATAGTGCTATAAACAGGGTCTCTGGAATTATGCGATTGTGCTACTGCAGTGAATTTCGCATTATTATAGATTTGCCGCATTTGCCACACAATCCATCATCTGCTGCATAATTTGCAGATTTTAACAACAACAAAAAAATATGTTTCTAGCTCAAACCATTTGCGGCCCATGCAGATAAGCACGTTGCAGCGGTAATTGGTTTTATTTATTTATTTATTTTATTTTCCCTACTCCGTCGTTTGTCACTTTCACTTCAGCCCACCCTGCCCCACCCTACCATGCGTACCTGCATGGGCCGCGACTGGCTCAAATGGTTTAAAAGTTCATAAAAACGCAGCGACATGTGTTGCAGTGCAGTCGAAGGCTCATTTGAAATGTTGACTCGTCACGTTTCTGTAGCTTATTTTTTTAGGGGGGAGGTGTTAAACTGGGGATGTACGTTGTTACAACGCATGCTTTTACAACGCAGGTTTTTCAATGCAAGTCGTTACAACGACTTGCGTTGGGGGGTGCTGGATAGTGAATAGTTTAATTTACTATTCCAACTCCAGTCCCCGTGGATAGTAGGGAAGGTGTTGGATAGTAAATTAAACTATTACCTATCCTAGAGCGCCCCCCAGCGCAATTCGTTGTAATGACTTGCGTTGAAAAACCTGCGTTGTAAAGGCACTGCGTGGTAAAAGTTGCGTCGTAAAGGATGTTTCCCTTAAACTGGTACTAATGACTTACAATTAATGCACAGAGAGTGATAATAAGTTTAAAAATTACAAAATAATGAAGTATTACTCTCCCAAAATGTGCCGCATAATGCCTCATAATTTGTCTTTTCTCACCCAATTTACTCATCCCTGCTGCATAATTCGGCCCTCCCCTGCCTCATAATTCCAGTGGTTCTGGCTATAAGGGGACGCTTCTTCATTGGGTTGAATCTGATACTGACATGCTCTGTAGTTAAAATGCACCGTACATCACTAGCATGTTGAGACTACAAAGAGTAAGGGACTTGTACTAATGCGTCAGGAGTATTTAGTAGTGATATTGATACATCATTATTGATAAATTCGCAGACTGATCGTTTTCGCCCAGGGTAGTCACTTTAATTTTCAATTGGCACATCCAGACAGGCACTGTTACTACTACATTACACATGATAGTTCAGTTTATGCCAAAGGTCTCTCCCCAGAAGATTTGTGGAGAAAGTGGGATTCAAAAGGAAAGCCGCAGGTGTGTTATTGAAACCAGGGAAAGATACATGGGATAAGTAAGAGGGTGAGGAACAAGTGCACTTGAAATGTCTACTCTATCACTAACTTTTCCTGAGAGTGGAATAGAGGAATATATATATATTCCCCAAAAAAGCATCAGATGCGTTCCCCTGTTACCGGAGTTTCTGGCCCTTCAGGGTGGCCTCATAAACATGGGCACAGGGCAGCCCACCATCACCTTCCTGGCAAAACAAACAAGGTGAGGCCCAATACAGTAGAAACTGGCTTTATTTCCAAAGTCTCAAAAGTGCCTGCTTCCATGCGTCTAACGTTTCGGTGTCATGCCTTGCTCACAGACTGGATCACAAGGACCCAGGTGCGCTCGAGCCTGATTTAACACGGTGCACCACATGACTGTAATGATGAACTACTGCTCCCAAAGTGCATTGTGCGTGATATATGTATTCGGAGCAGTGTAGGCAAAAAGTGACGCGTGATTATAAACGTTCTGCCAAAGTGGGCGTGTCATGTAGTGCATTCTGGTATTTAAAGTTCCGTTATTTCAATACCCTTCGTGGGTTACCTCCCATTGTGCTTCTGATACTTTCATCCTTTAGTAGGTTCACATGAACACTGGGTAAGTAAACTGCCTTCTGTTTCGCAACCAATAGTCCCACGTTGCTCTCCTGGCACTTACTTGGCTTGTCAGTGCCTAAGACTCACAGTTATCGGCGAGGGGGCTTTCCATGACCCAGGCAGGCCACAATATATTCCAAATGCGAACACCCAAACAATTGGAAAGCCTCACGCAGCGTGCTGTCTCATACTTTATTGGCAGCTTGCAGGATTCAAACACAGGATTCAGGCACAGTGTGTCCCATTTGCCATAGGCGTTTCAAGACATCCGTCCGTTTCTCACTGGCTGGGCAATTCGGAGCAGTGTAGGCAAGAAGTGACGCTGCACTCGCAGCGTGATTATAAACGTTCTGCCAAAGTGGGCGTGCCATGTAGTGCATTCTGGTATTTAAAGTTCCGGTATTTCAATACCCTTCGTGGGTTACCTCCCATTGTGCTTCTGATACTTTCATCCTTTAGTAGGTTCACATAAACACTAGGTAAGTAAACTGCCTTCTGTTTCGCAACCAATAGTCTCACGTTGCTCTCCTGGCACTTACTTGGCTTGTCAGTGCCTGAGACTCACAGTTATCGGCGAGGGGGCTTTCCATGACCCAGGCAGGCCACAATATATTCCAAATGCGAACACCCAAACAATTGGAAAGCCTCACGCAGCGTGCTGTCTCATACTTTATTGGCAGCTTGCAGGATTCAAACACAGGATTCAGGCACAGTGTGTCCCATTTGCCATAGGCGTTTCAAGACATCCGTCCGTTTCTCACTGGCTGGGCAATTCGGAGCAGTGTAGGCAAGAAGTGACGCTGCACTCGCAGCGTGATTATAAACGTTCTGCCAAAGTGGGCGTGTCATGTAGTGCATTCAGGTATTTAAAGTTCTGTTATTTCAATACCCTTCGTGGGTTACCTCCCATTGTGCTTCTGATACTTTCATCCTTTAGTAGGTTCACATAAACACTAGGTAAGTAAACTGCCTTCTGTTTCGCAACCAATAGTCCCACGTTGCTCTCCTGGCACTTACTTGGCTTGTCAGTGCCTGAGACTCACAGTTATCGGCGAGGGGGCTTTCCGTGACCCAGGCAGCCCACTTGGCTGGAGGATATTTCATGCGCTGCGAGTGCGGCGTAAGACTATTTGAGCTGTGCCTCATTTGATGCCAGAGATCAAGGGCACGATGGCCCGAAACATGTTTGGTGAACCTGGGGTGTGGAGGCAACGTCTGGTTCCCTGCTACTTACCGAATAAAGAAGGTAACAAACACGGCTGTGTACGGCTTCTCAATTCAGGGTTCTTTGCGTTTGGATATTGTTGCGGCCTGGCCCGGGTTGCGAGAATCCCCGCTGCGGAAGAGCGGCTCCATTAGTGCAATGAACTTTGAAGTGCTTAACGGAACAGCGTGAACCGGTTTTGGTGAGCGACACAAGCAGGGACCCAGCCATGCTTTCTACATGCACAAACTCCTTGAGTTTTCACACAAGGAGAGACATTGCTGCATTTCATTATGGCTGATGAATTTTTAGAACTACAGAGAGCAGAATGCAAATGTGACACGCCCACTGGACCGGAGGATATTTCATGTGCTGCGAGTGAGGGTAAGACTATTGCAGCGGTGCCTCATTTGATGCCAGAGATCAAGGGCATGATGGCCCGAAACATGTTTGGTGAACCTGGGGTGTGGAGGCAACGTCTGGTTCCCTGCTACTTACCAAATAAAGAAGGTAACAAACACGGCTGTGTACGGCTTCTCAATTCAGGGTTCTTTGCGTTTGGATATATATATATATTCACTGAAAACACCATAGGTTTCACACCAGTTATAGTTAGCTGAACATTTTACTCATACAAAACCATTGAAATTCCCACGTTATAGTTAGTTGGACTCACTATAACTTGCGCGCCCGCAATCCACTGCTGATGATGTCACATATTACATCATTCATGACATGGTCAGTGACATCACTGATGACATCTCAAATGACATCACTGATGACATCACTGATGATATCATCCAGTGAATGTGTGTTCCTGTAAAGTTAAAATATGTTTTACATATTGAAGAATGAGTGTATGCATGAGTGTCTGCATGAAGGATTTAGTAGGTGCGTAACTGACTGTATGAGTGAATGATTAAATGTGTCTTACTGAATGCATAAGTTAGTGAGTAAACTGTCTGAATGTGTGCATCATTATGTCTGTTGTTGTGTAAGCTGCTGCATGTGTTGATTAGTAGCTATATGACTGGCTATATGGGTTATTGATTGGTTGCCCAAGTATTTGTATGTGAGGGTGAGTGTGTGTGGGAGTGGCTGGGAGGTATGTGACTGTGCATAGATGTGTGAGCAGTTGATTCACTTGGTGTTTGGGTTCAAGAGTACATGTGGAAACAGCTGTATGTGCGGTTGACTGTGTGCATGGGTGTGTTGGTGAGTGAATGGATTTCTCAGTGCTACATGTCCAAGTAAGTACATATGTAAAAAACAGTGCATGTGACAGTTGGCATATATCAATGACTATACATGAGAACCTGTGATTGCGTAAGTGACTGTATGGATCAATGTGTACTTGTATCAGTGATTGTAAAAGAGAGTAAGTATGTGTTAGTATATGTTTGAATAAGTAAGGTTATGTGTGTATAACTGTATAGATGAGGAAATGGGAGTGTGATTGATTCTTTTCATTACTGAGTAGATTAGAGAGTAACTCCATGGATGAGTGGCACTGTGTGAATGTCTGTATAGGTGTATGAGTGCATATGATAGCGTTGTATTGATGAGTGACTGTATGTATGAGTGATTGTATGGGTGAATGAGTGGATGTGTGTGTAGACTTATGAATCAGTGAGTGTGTATGTAGTAAGTGGTATTACTGTGTCAATGGTTTCAGGAATGGTAGTCTGTATTGAACACTGGATGTATAAAAGGTTAGATTAGAGTGTGAGGAGGTGCATCGTATTATCACATGGATGATGTCATCAGTGATGTCATCAGTGATGTCATTTGAGATGTCATCAGTGATGTCACTGACCATGTCATGAATGATGTAATATGTGACATCATCAGCAGTGGATTGCGGGTGCGCGAGTTATAGTGAGTCCAACTAACTATAACGTGGGAATTTCAATGGTTTTGTATGAGTAAAATGTTCAGCTAACTATAACTGGTGTGAAACCTATGGTTTTTTCAGTGAATTTCAAAGGTTTTTTAAATGCTAATTCCTAACTATAACGATTGTGAAACCTATGGTGTTTTTAGTGAATTTCAAAGGTTTTTTAAATGCTAATTCCTAACTATAACGATTGTGAAACCTATGTTTTTTTCAGTGAATTTCAAAGGTTTTTTAAATGCTAATTCCTAACTGTAACGTTTGTGAAACCTGTTTTTTTCAGTGAATTTCATAGTTTTTTTAAAAGTTAATTCCTTTGTATATCGACTTTGTTACCTACGTTTTTTTTTTTATTATTAGCTGTTTTTTATAACTATTAATTATAATTATTATTTTTTTTTTTTATTACTTGTTCACTGTATCTTTCTTTTTTTATCATTTTCTCCTGGTTACGAAGAAGAAGAAGAATTCTTTATTGCTCAGTTAATTAAAACCATTGCAATCAGCATATTTACATGTAGGTGAACTTAAAATAAAACTTTTGTTTAGTAAAATGTTACTATCAGACATTTCAGTTAAATAAACTTTAAAATGTTCTAAGAACTTACTTGAGCAAAAAAGAAATACATAAATAAAGTATATGTTAGAGGGCGATTAGGCTTTCGATTATCTAAATGCTTAGTCATTATGTGAACAGGAAGAAAATGAAAGAATAAAAGGCAAGCTCTCAGGCTCCCTGCGGCCTTTACAGATTCTTTGGAGTTCGTAATCTGTCCATGGTGATTGTGGCTTGAGTTTGTGGTAGAGGCTTGCTAGGGCAGTAGTGGAGTTAAGTGTTATGTGGGTTAGTGTCTTCCGGGCTCTCCCTTCTGTCGTTCTGCTTCTTACCAGCTTTTTCCAGGAATTTCACCAGATGACTTGCTAGTTGGATGTTTTTTCCATCGAAGCATGCTTTGACTGCCTGCCGGCATGTCCTTATTCCCAGTTTCTTTAGGGTTGGCTTTAGATGTTGTCGGCGCTCCTTGTCCAGACCTTTGCAGATGCATATTAAGTGAAGGATGTCCTCTTTTGTGTTCCCACATAATCGGCAACTGATGGCATTTTTGGCCGTTTCCACGGGGGAAGATGGATTTGAGATGGGAGGATGCCCAGCCTTAGTTGTATAAGTTTTTCCTTTGTAGACCGTGTAAAACCAACTCCTAAGTAGCTTTGGCATGAGCTGCTGGTGTAGTTTTGGATGACGGTCCAACCATGTGCCCTTTTCCTTAACGCGGCTTTGTCCTCTATTAGAGACATGGTCCTTACAGATTTATTTGCTATTTGTTTGAACAAATTGTGTGAGGTATTGCTCTTCCAGGCTTCTTATAGCTCCAAAGTTTCTATGGAGTGCTTTAGATAAGTCGCGGTGGCACTCGTGTTTCTCCCTGATAGCTCATTCCAGAGATGATAATCCATGGATGAGGCATCGGCTCCTCGTATTTTGTGCCAACTTTTGGCGTAGGCCCCCATTCTTTCTGTTACTTGGTTTCTCAGGCCAAATTCAAGTCTTATCTGTGCTTGAGAGGTGTATTTGGGCAGATTACATAGCATGCGAATTGCCCTGGCTGTTGTGTTGTTCAGTATCTGTGTGTCCCTTCCTCTGAGACATTCGCTTCCATAGGTGATAGCCGGTGTTAATTTTGCCTGAATTATTTGGAGGAGTGGAGTGAAACTGCGACCTGATACTTTCTTTTTAAGGTTTCTCAGTGCGACTGATATTATGGTACCTCTCCTTGATATTGCTTCCTTCTGAGGGAGGAATGTCCCTTTTCTGTCAACAATTACACCCAGATATTTGTACTCGTCCACGGTTTCAACTGTTAGGCCTCCCAGTTGCCAGTGCCAGTGAAATTTAGATGTGGCCGACTTCTCATTTACTCTCATGGCTTTTGTTTTGGAGAGGTTTATGCTGAGGCCGTTCGTGGCTGCGTGGGTGTAAGTTGTGTTGATTAGGCGTTGTAGCCCTATCGGTGTCCGGCTTATGAGCACGATGTCATCGGCGTACATCAAGTTTGAGACTATATGTCCTCCTAGTTTTGGGGCGTGAGGATTGCATTCGTCTAGCATTGGAGAAAGATCTGACATAAAAATATTAAAAAGGGTCGGGGCTAGAACGCACCCTTGTTTGAGGCCCTTGGTCGTCTGTACTTTTCTTGACAGGCAGTCTCCTGAACCTAGCTTGATTTGTACCCATGTGTCCGTATGTAATAGCACCAGTTGTGATAGTAAAGTTGTCGGCATTTTCTTGTTGGCAAGCTTCTCCCATAGTAAGTTTCTATTGATGTTGTCGAAAGCCGATGTGAAATCAATGAAGCATATATAGAGAGGAGATATGGTTTTTTCAGTGAATTTCAAAGGTTTTTTAAATGCTAATTCCTAACTATAACGTTTGTGAAACCTGTTTTTTTCAGTGAATTTCATAGTTTTTTTAAAAGTTAATTCCTTTGTATATCGACTTTGTTACCTACGATTTTTGTTTTATTATTAGCTGTTTTTTATAACTATTAATTATAATAATTTTTTTTTTTTTTATTATTTGTTCACTGTATCTTTTTATCATTTTCTCCTGGTGCGCTCAGGGTGCGCGCACCGGTAAGCTTACCCGTATAATTTTGACTTGGAGCGCTCAGGGTGCGCGCACCTGTAAGCTCTCCCGAGAGCGCAGCGAGAGCGCTATTTCTGCGTTCGTAAAAAAAAATATGTATGAAAACTAAATAATAATGCAAGACATTCAGTACCATGCTTATAAAAGTAGTATTTTTGATTTTCCGAATGAAAATGATTTTGCAATTCCGTAAAGCTACCAAAACGTCACTCAGGTGCGCCGCGTAAGCGCCCCCGGAAGCGCCTACGTTCGCACCACGTAAGCGCCCCCGGAAGCGTTCCGGTGCGCGCAGCGTAAGCGCGTCAAGTCATGTGACCTTAAAATAACACTTTTCATTGGTTGCTAACAGTTTCTTTTACAAATAATGAAATCCCCACCCATTTCCTTCACTTCTTCTTTCACTTTTGTGACTGCAAGACCTGTATTTTTCCTGCTTAATCTTTTTTGATTATCATGGCTGCTAGACCCACTAGTAGCAGTCAGGACTCAGATGGGTTCATAGAGGAAGAGGCTCCTCAGCCTAGAGCAAAGGAGCATTTCATATGGAAATTTTTTTCAATACCTGCAGACCAAAAAAAAGTAAATGCTCCAAAGGTGGAGTGCCGAATTTGTCACATGGGAATGGGAAGAGAGAGGAAGGGAAGTAAAGGAGAAGGTTTAAAAGAAGGTGACTGTGGGAGTATGGCTGAGTTATAGGTGAGGGTGACACAAGAGGAGTGAGAGACTAAAGGGACGGAGAGAATGAGGCTAACAGAGAGGGAATGAGGGAAGGGGAGTGTAGAAGTAAGAGGACAGAGGGAGTAAGAGAAGGAATTAGTGAAGTGGAGTAAGGAGAGTAAGGGAAGGGCAAACAGTGAAGGAGTGAAGGAAGGGAAGAGAGAGGAAGGAAAGTAAAGGAGAAAGTCTGAAAGAAGGTGAGTGTGGGAGTATGGCTCAGTTATAGGGAGTGAGCGTGATAGAAGAGGAGTGAGAGACTAAGAGGACGGAGAGAATGGGGGTAACAGAGAGAGAGTGAGAGAAGGGGAGTGAGTAAGTTAGAGGACAGAGGGAGTAAGAGAAGGAGTTACTGAAGTGGAGTAAGGAAAGTAAGGAAAGGGAAAAGAGTGAAGGAGCGAAGGAAGGGAAGAGAGAGGAAGGAAAGTAATGGAGGTTTGAAAGAAGGTGACTGTGGGAGTATGGCTGAGTTATAGGGAGTGAGCGTGACACAACAGGAGTGAGAGACTAAAGGGACGGAGTGAATGAGGCTAACAGAGAGAGAATGAGAGAAGGGGAGTGTAGAAGTAAGAGGACAGAAGGAGTAAGAGAAGGAATTAGTGAAGTGGAGTAAGGAGAGTAAGGGAAGGGAAAACCGTGAAGGAGTGAAGGAAGGGAAGAGAGAGGAAAGAAAGTAAAGGAGAACGTCTGAAAGAAGGTGAGTGTGGGAGTATGGCTCAGTTATAGGGAGTGAGTGTGATAGAAGAGGAGTGAGAGACTAAGAGGACGGAGAGAATGGGGGTAAAAGAGAGAGAGTGAGAGAAGGGGAGTGAGTAAGTTAGAGGACAGAGGGAGTAAGAGAAGGAGTTACTGAAGTGGAGTAAGGGTAGTAGGGGAAGGGAAAAGAGTGAAGGAGCGAAGGATGGGAAGAGAGAGGAAGGAAAGTAAAGGAAAAGGTCTGAAAGAAGGTGAGTGTAGGAGTATGGCTGAGTTATAGGCAGTGAGCGTGACAGAAGAGGAGTGAGAGACTAAGGGACGGAGAGAATAAGACTAACAGAGAGAGATTGAGGGAAGGGGAGTGTAGAACAAAGAGGACAGAGGAAGAAAGAGAAGGAGTTAATGAAGTGGAGTAAGAAACTGCACATTTTAATTGGTTGTACTTTTGAACACTTTGAAAGTCACATAACATTCACCCATCCCCCCAGTGCTCATTCACCTGTTACCATGGTAACTCCCTCCTCACCCAGCACACAGTTCAGAAGTTCATCATACTATGTTGCAAAAAAATGCAACAAGAGTGTTTGACCACTCAATGTACCAGCTAATCATGTGCAATGTTTCTTGAAATGTCTTTTCCTCAACCATTGAAATGACTTCTTTAAAAAAAAGCATGCACCCTAATTTTCAGTGCTGAATTTTTAGAAAGCACCAATCATTTTTTGTTTTTCAAGTGCACTGAATCTCAACCACTTTTTTACATAACTCCTACTTTCAAACTGCCATTTCATTTCCACAACTCATCTGAATACAAGCACATCTACCTTCAAGATGCCAAAAGTCTGGTTTGTGGGTCATAGCTTTGTCCACTGGAGTCAAACATACGCAGCTAACAGAGGTATTTACAACCTTGATTTACCAAATGTGGACATTGTATGGATTGGACAGAGAGGATTGAGAAGTCACCAATTGATACCATTGGTAAAATCCTTTATGCATCTACCACACCCTGACCTCATAATTGTGCACTGGGGTGGCAATGACCTGGGCGCTTTGACTGGGGTAGGTCTGGAAATGCTTTTAAAGGACATCTTTGGGCAATTGATGTCACTTTTTCCAAAAACTGCCTTGGTATTTTCCAATATATGCCAAAGGCAAAAATGGAACTGGTCCAACCAATTTTGTCCACAGATTGAGAAAGCAAGGAAACATGTGAATACATCTGTTTCTGCTTTCCTCAGAGTCTATGGTATGGGTTCCATTTACCACAACAACTTGCGTTACAACATGCAAGACATCTATAGGAGAGATGGTGTGCATTTTACAGATGAGGGGAATAGAGTTTTCCTCTTGAATATAAGACTCTGCATTGGTACCTACTTGTAGGTACAAAAAACACCCACATAACACAACAGCTCTTTTCAGAGCTACCCTACCTCTAAGCACTCTAAATTATTTTTTTACTATCATTTTTTACACTGTTTTTCCCTGTGGTGCGCTCAGGGTGCGCGTACCGGAACGTGCACCTGGGAACGCACCCAGCGCTTACACCGCGAAAATTAAAAAAAAAAAGTTTTTTTGCCCTTCAGGGTCCTTCTAGACCCCCCTCAGAAAACCTAGGGGGTCAGGGGGTGTCTACTCTGCCCCCTTTTAATTATTTCCCCCTTTCTTTTTCACCTCTTGTGTCTCAATTCAACCGAGACACAAGATGGCGGACTCTCCGGACTGTTTAGAATGTTGATAGACAACCGACAGCCAATCAGCTTTCCGCTCGCGCACTCCCGTAGCGCGCCGGGTGCGCTCCCCGGTACGCGCACCCGTAAGCGCTCTGAGAGCGCCTATAGATATATATGTGTTTTTGAAGTTAATTTTCAAAAAAAACACTGGAGCAAATTTCACCAAATATAGCAAAGGCACATCTGCGTACCAGTCCCTACAATTTTGCCAAGTTTGGTGTAATTCCGTTCAGCGGTTCGAACTGTAGACTTGTCAGACCGTCCTATGGAAATGAACATGGGGAAAACACGTTTTGGGACACCGCTTTTTTCTCAGCCCCCACTTCACGAATCCCCCGGAAACTTCCAGGGAAGGAGCGGAGCGGAGCTGGCCAAAATTTGGGAAAATTACACACAAATTCCTCAACCGGCGCCAGAGTTATTCCCAATAGAATGTTACGGATTTCCTATGGTAGCCAATCCTAACTATAACTACCAGTAGGTAATATACACATACATATATAACACAGTGACGGTAGCCACTCTGCAGTTATAGTTAGGATTCCCAGAGGTAGGAATTTGTCAGATTTTTGCTTGCTAATAACTGTCACGGTTTGATGAATCTCCACGAAACTTAGCAGACCTATTCTTTTTTTCTACATTGGCAGCCAACACAAAGTTTTGTGATGATTAGTTAAGACGGTGCAAATAAAAAACGATGGGTCCCAAAACAGGTTTATCCACCTATGTTTTTTCCATAGACTTTTTAGACAGGGGTAGCGACAAAATGACTGAACAGATGTACATGAAATCTGGCATGAATATAGATTATGGGGTGGGAAGGGTCTTTTTTGTTAAGTGATCTGAATTTTTTCACTTGTTTTTCAGTAATAAGGCACAATAACTTAGTGATATATTGGTCCGCGGTATACTGTGGTACCTTGGCGGTATACCACGGTACAAGTGAATGAAGACACCCAGTATTATTGGTTAATCTAACCCCTTGAAAAATAAAAAGGCAGCTATATTGGTTAGACCACACTGTGTTTGTACTGTGTTTCAATGGGAAATCTACTTCATTATTCTTTTTTGAATGTATAGGAAAAAAAAGATGAGTCAGTTTCAGGGGTTTGGACGTCTTTTAAAAATCTACTTGCCTAAAGGTCAAAATTATTCAGAAATCTGCTTGCCCTTCTAGAGAAATCCACTTGTCCTACTTAATAACTAAATCTTACATGAACCACAACAGACAAGTTCAAAACTTTTTATTGTAGCAAAAACATGTCAGTTCGGACAGATTGAGGTGATCTTGGGCGTGAAATGGTGCATTTTAGTATGTTTTAATATATTTGTTCAAGTTCTCTCATTTTAATCCCTATACCCTGATACAAAGCTCCTACTGCCAGTAAACTGCTGGAATGGAGCTACGTTTTTAGAATTGGAATTTTTGATACAAAGGTAACACAGATATGTGCAGAATCTGAGTTTACCCACTTTCATAAAGGAGGAGGATCAGAACCTGGGACAAATAAATTACAAATAATCTCTGCATATGGTGCATTTACCCCCCCCCCCCCTTAAAAATCGCCACTGAACAGCAAATTACACCTATAACTCTTTAAAGGTCACAATCACGAGGCACCTGAATCACATTTTTAACACACACTTTTTGCGATTCGGACCCCCACCGACAGCGGAACCATGTGCTACTTATCAGGTAGTCTTTATAAAGGCCAAGGAAGAGGCACTCACGATAAGCAACAAAACTCCCTTGACCAATGCAAGAAGCAGGGAATGCACGGATACCGCTGAAAGTTATCTGTGGCCTAGAAATATCAAGAAATAAAAAGATTTTAACTGTTTCCAATTCTCCTAACTTGGGATACCTATATGAAGTGGGACTAACACAAGCTGTACACAGCAAAATTGGTTTGACAACTGGCAACATCAACTTATCAAGTCCCCAGTTGAAGTCCATATTTGGATCAGGAACAGATTTTTGACCATAAGAAACGGTCCTCATCAGGAACCTAGGGGCAATTTGCTATACCCCCTGATTGTGACAAAAAATTATATGTCTTGATAAAGGTGGTTATTATAAGGAGAACCCACCGAAATGCGTCGACGCAACGACTGGTATAATTCAAGTCTCCAACACCAAAGTTGATATACTGATGTCATAGAAATACAATACCGGTGTAACTACAACGGAGCCAGAATATACAATTCGTACTCAACGATTTCATGTTGTACTTGTTCTGTGTAGGAAGGTTGACCCCTGACTATGGTTGCCCCCAACTTTTTGCCTGGTGTTTTGCTGGTTTTCTGACTTAGTTGACCTGAGGCCCTGCTATTCAGGACCTCAGGCCCACTGCTCTCTCTGTAAAATGGATTCCATGTACCTTAGGTACATATCTAAATGGGATACTGAGCCACCTTATCAGTCCCTGTACAGTGTACCCTAGGTACCCAGGGCATAGGTGTACCCAGGGCCTACCAGGGGCTGCAGCATGTATTATGCCACCCCTGGCTGGCCATCCAAATCTGACACAACTGGCTGCTTGACAGCTGGGGCAAGGTGGTGTAATCACCCTTTGCTTTAGATATAGTATACCTATATCTAACCCTAAAAATGGACACACAGATCTCCTATCAGTCACTCCTATAGCAGGCCTTAACAATCCTGAAGGCAGAGTGCTTGGAATCGTGCGAGATGGTGCTCTAGCATGAGCTGAGCCTGTCTGCGGCTTTCGGGATCCATCCCTTAGCCGTTTCCATGATATCGCATACCATATACTCTTAAGTGCATTATAATCCTCGCGGTTATGTGCCAACTCTGGTATCGCTTTATCAAAACATGTCGAGTAAGGTGTCATACGAATTGGAATACTAACCCCTCGCCAATTCTGGCGACGGGGTTAGCATTCCACCCTTCTAGAGGGACACGACATGCCTGTAACCTATAACCCGGTTAAAAGTCAGACAGAGCCTTAGCATCCACAAAATGGATGCTGCCACCGAGACACAAGTCTGCCCTCCTGCTGCTGGGAGTCCTCCCAGAGCAGGAGATAAGGACAAAGGGTTTCCTGCCAGGGGCGGTGCCAGCACCGTCCCAGACAGGGTTTTGTGTATTGTAGGTAGGCAGGGCTTTAGAGGAAGGTGACTGCAAGTAGCACCCCGGTGCTCACTGTGCATAGGCCGGCTTGAACCAGTTCCAGGGTCACTCCAGACCCTGTGCTGGGGAAAAGCCCGCCAAGGAAGTGGGTGTAACCACCCCCCTCCTAGTCCCACCCATAGGGCAGGACTTAGTCGCGTGCCAGCCCCTTTTTACAGGATAAAGGTAGAGACTGGCCCCCTTCCAAATCAGATCATCTTTGAATCCTGAAACTACTTTCTGCGAAAGGAACTCAAGACTTCTTCCTAAGATTTCTCCCTTGTGACTAAGGAGTAGTCACCCTGCATCCGCAGGCACCATCTAAGAACACTGCGGTCTGCTGTAAGTCCTTCCTCCGGAATCCGACTGCCCAGCTCGACGAGAACCGGCTTCCCTGGCACCTCTGACCTCTACCCACCTCTACAGCCCAGCTGAGAACCGTGGGTGCGACGAGACCTCAAGGGACCGGCCATCTGCAAGACTGCACGACTTCTTTCCAGCAAGCCCGCCGAGTGAATTCCTGGTGAGTGCTTTGGGGTCCGAGAAGCCCCCACCCTGAGCAGCTCCAGCACCGAAGAGCAGCCCCCCAGCATCTCCACGATCTGCGTGGGGCCCTTCTGCTTTCCGCTGCTCACCGCGTTGTTTGGCTACTAGCCCGTTGGCTTGTGGCCTCCCTGACGACGCCCGACGACATTTCTGCTGCTGGTCTGGTTGCTCCAGACTGGCCCTTGCTCCCTCCCAGAAGAGGAGCACCCCGGACCCTCCTGGTCCACTCAAGACGCCATTTTGAGTCCACCGCGTGGGCTTGAATTAGCCAAGGCTTGTTGCCCAATCCTGGGTAACTTCGACGCCAACGACTTCATCCTCCGTGGGACAGCTCGCCCCTCCATCCTGGTCGCCGACAACGCCTCCTGGTCCGAGAGACTGCAGAGCCCAGCAGCGCCCACTCACCTGACTGCGGTGACTTCGCCCGGTGCCATCCTGGTGCCCACTTAATCACTGGCTAGTGATTCAAGAACTTGGTCCCCTCTGCTTTCAGGTTTCTTCTTCCTTGATCCAGGCTTGGATCCATCGAACTTTCCTTCACTGGTCGCCTGCCAGCAACTTCTTCCTTCCAGGCTCCTGGTCCGGCAACGAGATCCCCGACGTCTTTTCAGACCTATGCAGCTGCAGCCCCTGGGCTAGGTAACTTCGGCACTTCGGTGTCCCAGCATAGCCTCACTATCCTAGGGTCAGGATCCACTGTCGTTTTCTTCCTACCAGGTCGGGTTCGCCCGTGAACACTAACTTTGCCTTTTCTAGCTTCCATAGACTTTGTCCCGCATCCCGCGTGAGAGTGCACACTCTGCACCCGAGTTCCCTAGGCCTCCTGCTAGTAATCTAAAGGTTCAGTAGTCCAGTCCTAGCGATCCCAAAGCCTCTGAGAATCGTTACTTACCTGCTAGTAATTCGCATTCCACTTTGAAAGTATATGGTTTTTCGTGCCCCTCGGGCATTTGTGTAACGTGCTAACTTAAAAGTATTTTCGTAAGAGTTTTGTTGTGTGCTTAGCACCCTGTCCTCATAAAGAGTACAGGGTTGTTGTGATTCTAATAAATACATTGTTTATTTTCATAACACTTGTGTGGTGTCCTTTCACTGGGTGTTCAAGGGGTAATGTGATGGTAAAACAGCTGGCTTAACACGCCCTCTAGAGTCTTAGCCTTAGACTGCTCGTATCCATGCTACTAGGATAGCTGGTCTATAAGGTTGACTTACAACCAATCATCAATAAGGGTTGTTTGGACTGATATATAGTGATCACTAGAATAGTGAGCACTGCACATCAGGCCAACTTCTCACATTCTGTCTCTCTTCAATTGCGCAGGTCGCAATAGGGTGTACTGTTTTAACTGTGTTTTAAGATTAGGGATCTAGATTAGTCAGCCCTACAATTGTGTCTTTTAAAGCTTATTCAAAATAAATGAACTTTTAACTTTCAATATGTCTTTGTTGTATGTACTTGTGACATTGTAAGGTGTGGTATAGTAAACCTGTATTTAGTTCTGTTTCAAGGGAATTTTTATACTTTGGTTGGATAACCCCATTTCCCTTGGTCTATTCAAGGGGTACCTCTCTACTTTACACACTCTCACTTACACTTACACTTACACTCACTGACACTCCCACTGACACTCCTACTGACACTGACACTCTCACTGACACTGACACTCTCACTGACACTCTCACTGACACTGACACTCTCACTGACACTCTCACTGACACTCTCACTGACACTTTCAATGACACTTTCAATGACACTGTCACTGACACTGACACTCTCACTGACACACTCACTGACACTCACTGACACTCTCACTGACACTCTCACTGACACACTCACTGACACTCTCACTCACACTCTCACTGACACTCACACTGAAACGGACACTCTCACTGACACTGACACTCTCACTGACACTGACTGACACTCTCACTGACACTCACTGACACTCACTGACACTCACTGACACTCTCACTGACACTCTCACTGACACTTTCACTGACACTCTCACTGACACTCTCACTGACACTCTCACTGACACTCTCACTGACACTGACACTCTCACTGACACACTCACTGACACTCTGACTGACACTGACACTCTCACTGACACTGACACTGACACTCTCACTGACACTCTCACTGACACTCTCACTGACACTCTCACTGACACTCTCACTGACACTCTCACTGACACTCACTGACACTCTCACTGACTCTCTCACTGACACTTTCAATGACACTTTCAATGACACTGTCACTGACATTCTCACTGACACTCTCACTGACTCTCTCACTGACACTTTCAATGACACTTTCAATGACACTGTCACTGACATTCTCACTGACACACTCACTGACACTCACTGACACTCTCACTGACACACTCACTCACACTCTCGCTGACACTCTCCCTGACACTCACTGACACACTCACTGACACACTCACTGACACTCTCACTGACACTCTCACTGACACTCACTGACACTCTCACTGACACTGACACTCTCACTGACACTCTCACTGACAATCTCACTGACACTCACACTGAAACAGACACTCTCACTGACACTCTCACTGACTCTGACTGACACTCTCACTGACACTCACTGACACTCACTGACACTCACTGACACTATCACTGACATTCACTGACACTCTCACTGACACTCTCACTGACACTCTCACTGACACTCTCACTGACACTCTCATTGACAACCTCGCACTGACACTTTCACTGACACTCACTGACACTGACACTCTCACTGACACTCTCACTGACACTGATACTCTCACTGACACTCTCACTGACAATGGCACTCTCACTGACACTCTCACTGACACTCTCACTGACACTGACACTCTCACTGACACTCACGGACAGTCACTGACACTCTCACGGACACTCTCACTGACACTCTCACTGACACTGACACTCTCACTGACACTCTCACTGACACTGACACTCTCACTGACACTCTCACTGACACTGACACTCTCACTGACACTCTCACTGACACTCTCCCTGACACTCACTGACACACTCACTGACACACTCACTGACACTCTCACTGACACTCTCACTGACACTGACACTCTCACTGACACTCTCACTGACAATCTCACTGACACTCTCACTGACACTGACATTCTCACTGACACTCTCACTGACACTGACACTCTCACTGACACTCTCACTGACACTGACACTCTCACTGACACTGACACTCTCACTGACACTCTCACTGACACTGACACTCTCACTGACGCTCACACTGACACTCACACTGACACTCACACTGACACTCTCACTGACACTGACACTCTCACTGACACTCTCACTGACACTCACTGACACTCTCACTGACACTCTCACTGACACTGACACTCTCACTGACACTCTCACTGACACTGACAATCTCATTGACACTCTCACTGACACTGACATTCTCACTGACACTCTCACTGACACTGACACTCTCACTGACACTGACACTGACACTCTCACTGACGCTCACACTGACACTGACACTCTCACTGACACTCTCACTGACACTGACACTGACACTCTCACTGACACTGACACTCTCACTGACACTCACTGACACTCTCACTGACACACTCACTGACACTCACTGACACTCTCACTGACACTTTCACTGACACTCTCATTGACACTCTCACTGACACTCTCACTGACACTTTCACTGACACTCTCACTGACACACTCACTGACACACTCACTGACACTCTCACTGACACTCTCACTGACACTCTCACAGACACTCTCACTGACACTGACATTCTCACTGACAATCTCATCAACACTCTCACTGACACTCACTGACACTCTCACTGACACTCATTGACACTCACTGACACTCTCACTGACACTTTCACTGACACTCTCACTGACACTCTCACTGACACTGACACTCTCACTGACACTCTCACTGTGGGGGTGTGGTGTGTGGGGGGGGGTGTGGGGGGGGGTTGTGTGTGGGGTTGTGTGTGTGTGTGTGTGGGGTTGTATGTGAATGGAGTTGTGTGTTTGTGGGGGTTGTGTGTGTGGGGTTGTGTGTGTGGGGTTGTGCGTGTGGGGTTGTGTGTGTGTGGTTGCATGTGTGCAGGTTTGTGTGTGGAGGGTTGTGTGTGGGGTTCTGTGCGTGTGAGGGTTGTGTGTGTTATGGGTCTTGTGTGTGGGGAGTTGTCTGTGTGTGGGGTTGTGTGTGTGTGGGGGGGTTGGTTGTATGTGCGTGGGGCTGTGTGTGTGGGGGGGTTTGTGTGTGGGTGGGTGAGCGTGTGTGTGTGTATATATATATATATATATATATATATATATATATGAAAAAAATTAGATAAAAACATAAAACATACCATTTTAAATGAACAAAACCACTGAAATTCACCCAGTTATAGTTCTCAAGCAACTATAACTCGTTACCTAAAGTAACTATAACTTGAGTCCCGCCATGCACAGTGTTGATATCAATGACGTAATTTTAGATGTTGCAGTGATGTTGGCAATCATGTCAAAGAACATGTCATGAGTGTTGTAGTATATGAGGTAATTAGCAGAATAAAAGACTAACTCGGGCGAGTTACACAACCCAATATTGTACATAAATTTTGAAGAGTTGCAGGAAGAACTGAAGCGCGGCAAGCTTTTCCCTTGTGAAATCTAAGCATTTTTAACCATTTTAAGATTGGACAGTGTAGTGCTGTAAATTGCATTGCCAAATCACTGAATCTGTATCCTCTGCAACACACTGGACATTGCCCATCTCCGCTCCTGCTACTTCTGCTCGCCAATGATCACCAGTCATTCTTGTTGTTCTTTGAAAGTGGCGGGGTACAATACCTAGTCTGGATTCCAGTGAGCGAAGAAAATGAACCTGACTTCTTCTAGGAGGATTCAAGGATTCTCCCCCAAAATTTGTTTTTGAAATGGAGGTCATGTGCTACATTTTAAAGCACAATTTTTATATGAATGTGCTAACGGGCTATACGCTCTGAAAGGGCACTCATGTAATATTCCTGTAGTTTCACAGTGTGCCAAGCAAGCCTGACCCTCGCCAGGAACTGAGATTATTTTTTTGCCATTGGGGTCACCATGTATATTAGGGTTTTCCTCCTGTATGCCAGGCTCAGAATTTTGAAGTGAATGCCCTCACATATGCCAAGAATTCACATACAATATACCAGTATTTTGGCATTGGATGCATTCTATTTAACATGGGTGCCTCCATATGTCAAAAAATTCCTCAAGTAGGCAAGGACCAGTATTTTGCTATGTGTACCCTCTCTTTTACCAAGGATTTCCAGCATTATCCCTGTACCAATATTTTACCATGAGGGCCCCCACATGTTGTTAACTACGGCCAGTATGCCAGGGCCATCATTTTCCAATACGTTGCACTCCCTGATAGATATGCCTTGGATTCCCTCCCCCAAAAGCCTATAATTAGTTCACATTAATGATAGAGGCCGGTAAGTAAAGGAAGCTGGCTCTGTATATACTTTACCAAAATAAGGTAATAAGGTATAGTGTGCACAAAGTCCTGTGGATCCCCAGAGGTATAGCAGAGGATAATGTAGATAATACCTTACTCTCAAGTTAATTGTAGCTAGGCTGAGCAGTCAGCTTATCAGAGGGTAGGGGTAAGCATGTATTGCACACACTCATACAAGAAATGATGTCACACACTTAAAAACTAAATCCAGACCAATTGTTTGTATAAAAAGTGATTACTTTGTTGTTTTATTACTGGAACCAAGAATCACTTAGTGCAGATAAGTTAAACAGTTTGATAAAACTAGCAATACTTTTCAGAATACAGTATGGTGTGGTAAATGCAGTAAATACATTACAGTTTTAAAACAGTTTTCTGTAAATGTCAATCTAATACCGTTTTAGGCTTTGCAATGCTGAAGATATGCAGTGCAATGTAATAGTACAGTTCAATTTATTCCTGTGGAGGAAAACAGGGTTAGTGACTTACAGGTAAGTACTCAGCTTTGTAGTTCAGTCTCAAGCTGGTAGCACTTGAACAGAGCAGGGGTCAGGTAGGTAAAGAGAGTGTACCCTCAGTGGCAAAGGGGCGGGTGGATGCAGAGGTCAAAGGAGAGGTTGAGCCCAATGTAGTGCTATGTAGACAACGGGTATTAGGAAGAGCACCAGTCACAGGTAGGTACCTGAAGGTTTTGGGTCAGGGTTGAGGGATTAAAGGTAGGCACAAAGGGAGCCACAAGTAGGCACCAAACGTGCACCTGCATTGGCACTTGGAAGGCAGGGTGCAGAGTAGGCGTCGCACTCTCAATGCAAACCAATGGCGAACGTTGGTTGTAAAGAAACGCTGCAGGCTCAGCACAGGAGGCTTGGAGGAGGAACCCAGTGACTGGAAGGTGAAGCTAGAGTGTTGCTGGACACAAGGACACCATCAGTAGGGCACCCCAAAGTCAGGGGGCTGTGGGTGCAGGGGTGTTCTTTCGTACCTGGGTTTTTTCTCAAATCCCGTGGCGTTCGGGAGGACCCTTCAAGATGAGGCTGCAGGCATTGCATTGGAGGTCGTCCAATGCTGGATCTCGGGTCAGGATCGCCAGGGCGACCTTGCTGGGGTGTTGGGCCAATCGGACTCGGTCCATGGGTGTCGTGTGCAGAGTGGTGCGGACACGCGGTTCCGTCTGGATCTGGTGTCTGAGCTGGAGTTGGTTGATGGATAAATCTGGTGGCCACAGGAGATCAGAGTCTTTTCTTGAAGCCAGGGCAGGTCCCAAGGGTTCTTGGAGGCTCCTGGCTGCAGGACATGCCAGTTTCAGCTTGCAGGGATTCCAAAGCAGGGCACAGGCCAGTAGTGCTGGGACCAAAGCAGTTGTCATCATCCTCTTCTCTGCAGCACAGCTCTTCGGTCCATCTTCTTCTTGTCCTGTCAAATCTAAGGAGTAAGGTTCAGGGGAGCCCCTAAATACTAGAATTAGGGGCATTACAGGGGTGTGCAGGTTGGAATCAATGGGTCCCTTCCCAGGGATGTCTATACCCCCACCCATTATGCCATCCTCCAGTGGGAGGAGGGCATATGCCTCGTCCTGGCTGAGGGAGTCCCCTCATCTTCAAGATGGAGGGGACTGAGATGTGTGCTTCACTTTGCCTCCCCCACCTGAGGGGTGGGTTTGGCAAAGGTGGGCACATCTCCCTTTCTCATTAGGTTTTCCCACTGATTCTCACACTCAAAGTGGTGGTCAGTACCGGTAGGAGCCAGCTCCTGATAGCAGCAGAAGCTGGGGGTAGCTAACAAAGTTGGCACGCCTTTGAAGCTTCCCCTTCGTGGACCCTGCCCATCCTGGGGGAGGAGGCATGACACCTCTGCTCAGGATGTGCTTTGTTTCAGGACCCAGAGAGTGGGGGATTCTCTGCCCAGGGGTCCAGAACCATGTTTGGTAGTGACAGATGGCTGGCAGCCTGTCAGGAACCACACCAGTGCTGGTCATTTTTCAGGGGGCATCTCTAAGATGCCCTCTAAGTGCATTTTACATTAAATCCACCACTGGCATCAGTGTGGGTTTAATGTGCTGAGAAGGTTGTCACCAAAGTTCTCAGTAAGCCATCATGGAGCAGTGGAGTTTGTGCTGACCAACTCCTAGCCCATGTACTCAAAATGGCTCCACTGCACTTACAATGCCTGTGAATGGCACAGACACTGTATATGCATATTGCTCAGGCAGCTATGCCCTCATCTGTGGTATAGTGCACCCTGCCTGTAAGGCTGTAAGGCCTACTAGAGAGATGACTTGCCCATGCCACAGGCAGGGTTGGTGGGCATGGAACACAGGGATGGGTGCCATGTTGACTCTTCAGTTTGGTCTGCAACAAAACACGCAGCCTGCAATGGTAGTGTGTGGGTGTTGATGTGAGGGGTTTCTGAGGGTGGCATAATACATACTTCAGCCCTCAGAGGCCCTCTCTGGTCACCAGGCCCTTGGTACCAGGGGTGCCTTTTACAAGGGACTTACATGTGGCCCAGGGGTGTGCCAATTATTGAGACAAAGGTACAGTTTTGGGAAAGAACACAGGCCCTGGGAACCTGATTGGCAGGGACCCATGGCACACTCAGTCAAGTTGCCATCATATATCTGGCAGAAAGTTAGGGCGTAACAGTGCATAAAGGGGCACTTTTCTATAGTGAGCCAACAAATGTACAGGGAAAGCTGAGCCAAGGGCTGGTGCACGAAACAAGACTTGAAAATATGTGGCATGTAAATCATGCAACAAACAACATATACAAATCTGATAAAGCCTCTTTAAAATGTTTAAAAGCGTACCCCTTTAACATACAAAAGGGTTCACCTTATCACATCAGATAATATCAGTGAATTGAGAGGCTTTTATTAGAAGTGATAAATATCTACTTAGAAACATTCATGACGTCCCCCAAAGACAATGCCATTAGTGAACTAAGAGGCATCAGTTGTCAAAGGCACCTGATATGTGGCCAAGATTCTTGTAATACCTGGAGGTAAATTATAATCCATTAAATCAACCACTAGAGGTTTTTGTTTAGCACACATTGTGAACTCACATGTTTGAAGGTGTTCTCATGTGTGACAATGAAGAAAATTGAGGCTCGTGAAATTATTTCTTTTTCCCTAGGATGACACAATCGGGTCAAGGTAGGAACTCATGATTGATTCCACGTTTTTTGGTTTTACATTATGCGATTTAGACACTAGGGGCCAGATGTAGGTGAGGGACATTTGCCGATTCTAAAATACAGAATTTTACCGATTCGGTATTTTAGAATCGGTAAATGCTATGTAGAGAAAAAATCGGTAAGTATTACTGAATCATTAAGATTCGGTATTTACCGAATCGGTATTTACCGATTCGGTATTTCCCATTCATTCCTATGGGCCTGTAGGCCCATAGGAATGAATGGGAATTACCGAATCGGTAAATACCGATTCGGTAAAAGGGGGAAAACATTGGAGGGTGGCAGGGTGTCACTTTGACACCCTGTTGCACCCCTCAATTGTGTATGGGTGCACATGTGGCACACATACATGCCCCAAGGGCATGTATGTCTGCCACATGGCACTGAAATAATTTGCATGAAATTGCTTTTTTGGGGTTTTTCGTTATTTACCACCAACTTGTAGTTGGTGGTAAATAACGAATCCTAACATGGGAAAAGCACTCATTTAAGTGCTCCCTACATTAGGAATTCGGTAATTTACTGAATCGGTATTTAAGAATTCGGTAATTTACCGATTCCTTAAATTACCTTTTCGGTATATTATCGAATCCTTAATTCTGTAATTTCGGCCGTTACCGACCGGTATTAGGCTTCCTACATCGGATGTGTATCTCTTTCTCTCCTTTTTTTAACATCAAACGTTTATGCTTTTTTTTTTCTTGTTGCATGAGCTTACACGGGTGGCAGGCAGAGCCACATGAAAGCTTGGCCCATGGTGGGCTTGCGTTGAGTCCAATAGGACCTCAAGCAGATCCAGAGCCAAGCATCTGGTTTAAGCCCGGCTCAAGCTTTCAGTGGCTCGACCACCTCTAACTCACGCACCCTCTCACACAAACATTCACACTCACACCCTCCTCCATACAAATACATATGATGACTCGCACTTCCATTTTGCCAATCGATTTGTGTTGTGTTAGAATAGCATGTACTGCTGCTGCCTCTGCTAAATCTGTCTTGCCCTTTTTGGAAGCTTGGTAAAACACTTCCTCTATGCAATATTAAAAATTCTAAAGAAATTGCATTTTCAATGTTTGCTATCATGCATGCAGCAAAAAGTATTGCACTTCCGTATAATCATTAAGCAAGATATTTGGTTTTACAAGCAGTAACAGTTTTGGAAATGTAGCAGACCACTTTCAAAAAATTGAAAACAGAATCCGAGTTATCTTATGTCATCATCTTATCGTAGTCCTTGCTCTTTTGCCAGCAACGCTTTGCATGTTGGCATTTTCATTCTACCTACAAATTAAAAAAATTACTATGAGTCACAGGATGAAGCATTGTGGTGCCTGAAAACCAAGGGCCTTATTTATGAGCCCGTGCGTCACTTTTACGCCGCCGGTGCATCACTTTTTGTGACGCACCAGCAGCGTGAAAAAATGTGCCTTGTTGCACCATATTTACAAAGTGACGCATCTAGTTAGATGCGTCACTTTGTAAACCCCTGCGCTACATTATACCTATGCCAGGTATAATGTATGCAGGGGGGGGGGCGTTCTGACGCAAGACAGGGTCATAGAAGTGACGCTGTGAAATCTATAAGATTTCACTGCGCCACTTCTAGGACACAAATGCGTCAATTTCTTACGCCTGCCTCACTGCAGGCATAAGACTGACACAGGCCCTTGAAAGGACACATTGCTGGAGTTGCGTCACTTTTGTGACATACTCCAGCAATGTGTCACTTTTGCGCCATACAGATACGTCAGAAATACTGATGTATCTGTAACTCCTTGCGCCATGATGCGTTATACTGTAAATATGACGCATCATTGGTCTCGCGAGGAGGGCGCAGTAAAAAGTGACGCATCGTTGTTTTCACGCAGCGATGCGTCACTTTTCATAAATGAGGCCCCAAGATTGGATGAGGGTTTCACGTGAGATAATGGCAACCATGTAAAAAGTTTCAAATTCACGTTTTCACTAGTGATTTTCAACCTTTAGTCTTAGAAGCAATCAAAGGTTAATCAGCAAAGTGGCAAAAAAAGACGAAGATTGCAATTCACATGCAGATACCAGATTTGCAGGGAATGGATAAATATTCACACTTCTCTAAAACAATGGAGCTTGTTAAAACCCTATTGCTCACCACTATGGGAGCCCCATGGGCTGTGGGCTCTTTTCATAGCATCACCTGCAGCCGCCACTCTACTGTAGTCAAGCTGTGCATTTAATCAGCGAAGCAAGGTACAGTTCTGAAATGTCTTTTCCCAGGCAGACCTCATGCTTTGATGTGCTTTCACAAGCCCAACAGATGAAATATTGCTGGGGCTTGAGTCCCAGATCCCCACAGACGTTGATGCCCCTGATATTGCGTGCATTGTTGAGGTGGGGGCGGGGAAATAAACAAAGCTCAAACATTTCAGGAGGTGTGAGCAATGGTTTGGAATGCGCACCCGAATGAAGGGTCCACATTTTATTAAATCGTTCAATGTTCATCAGGCAAGAAGATCTATGCCGTGCATATAAATGCAGCCGAGCTTCAAATGACAAAACTGCTTAGAACTTTATGTCATAAATAGCTCTCCCGGTTTTATGGTATTTATATTTTTGTCATTTCCGTCTGTATTTATCCATGTTTATTTTTGGATTTTTTTTAAAAATGACGCTGAAATGTGAACATTTCTGCATTTATTTAACCAGTTAATGTACACTCGTGCCTGAACGCCTAACAGGTTTCAATGATATATACACACTCAGATGGTAAAATATGCACTTGTAAGAAAATATGTAAATTTTAGTATCAAGGTTGTGGAAATCTACTGCTGTTTAAGGCTCTTTACTAAAATCCCTATCTTTTTTTAATCCCCTTGCCTGTCAATCTGCACAGCTGTTGGCCTGGCAGTCATGATTGACAGCATTTAGAATCATTAAAAAACCCAATTTCCTTTTGTATCCACATTTAAAAATAAATATAGAAAGGAAAATAAATGGTTTTCTGTCTGTATTTATCTGTAAAAACGGAAAACAGGAAACCTTAGTTATAACATAGCTTCCAAACAGTAACAAGAGAGTTATGACGGAAAGTCCTGGGGCCAGATGTAGGTCGCCCGAAATTTCGGTAACGGCCGAAATTACCGAATTTCGGCCGTTACCGACCGGTATTGGGCTTTTTGGATGTAGGTGCCATTTTTTTAGGATTCGTAATTTAAGGATTCGATAAAATACCGAATTCTTTACATACCGATTTGGTAAATTAGTGAATCCAGGATGTAGGGAGCACTCAAGTTGGTGCATTCCTCAGTTAAGGATTCGTTATTTACCACCAACTACAAGTTGGTGGTAAACAATGAAAACCTTTGAAAAAGCATTTTTTTTGCTTTTCCAACAGTGCGATGTGACAGTATGTGTGCCACATGTTCACCCATACACGATTGAGGGGTGCAACAGGGTGTCAAAGTGACACCCTGCCATCCTTCAATGTTTTCCTCCTTTTACCGAATCGGTATTTACCGATTCGGTAATTGCCATTCATTCTTATGGGCCAAATTACCGAATCGGTAAATACCGATTCGGTAATTACCGAAACTTACAGATTCGGTAATTTTTAACGAAAAATTACCTACATCCCATTTACCTATTCTTAAATACCGAATCGGTATGATCCGGTATTTAAGAATAGGTAAATTGAGATTACGTACATCTGGCCCCTGGTGTGGTGTAGAGTTGTAAAAGAATATGCTTCTTTAACCTTTTCGATGCTGATGACGGAACTGCTCCGTCATCAGCCGCGGTGGCGCTGTGCTGATGACAGAGCGGTTCCGTCATGGCCCGCCTGCGCAGCGCTGATTTTGAGCGGGCGGGGCCATGACGGAACTGCTCCGTCATGAGCACAGCTCAACCGAGGCTGGTGACAGAGCGGTTCCGTCACCAGCATGGGCGCGCCGTGCGGCCCCCCCGCCCCCTTAGCGCTGCGGCGAAATAGCCGCCGTAGCGAAGGTGTTAAAGAGCTAGTGTTGACATGTAATATGTGAAGGATACTCTGATGAAGTACTTTCCGCCCCAGAAGTATGTGGACTATGTGTAAGAAAGTGAATTTTTGATTGGGGTGGATGATAGGCCACCTCAAGTAATACAATCACTAACCAATTCGGTCCAGCCAAAGGTTTCAGTGATTTAAAACTGAGTTCACCTCCTGGTAGCTATGACAAGCAGACCGTCTTAACTTTGAGAAAATATGTAAAGCATTTAGAAGTAACAAAACTTATAAAATTCAAAAACATGAGCGAGGCAAGAAGGCGTCTGATTAGAAACAACACTTACCTCTCTCCCCTTCGTCTGGATAAATATCCCATGTCGCGGTCGCAGGTGTGCGTGAGGAATTGGCGCTGTGAGAAGTTGGCCTGATATGCAGTGCTCACTATTCTAGTGATCACTATGTATCAGTCCAGACAACCCTTATTGATGATTGGTTGTAAGTCAACCTTATAGACCAGCTATCCTAGTAGCATGGATACGAGCAGTCTAAGGCTAAGACTCTAGAGGGCGTGTTAAGCCAGCTGTTTTACCATCACATATACCCCTTGAACACCAAGTGAAAGGACACCACACAAGTTGTTATGAAAATAAACGTAGATTTATTTCTAACAAGACTACCCTGGCTCTTTATGAGGCAGGGAGCTAAGCACACAACAAAACTCTTACGAAAATACTTAAAGTCGCACAATTTACACAAATGCCCGAGGGGCACGAAAAACTATATACACAAGAAGTGGAATGCGAAATTACTAGTAGGTAAGTACTATTCTCATAGGCTTTAGAATCGCTAGGACTGGACTACTGAACCTTTAGATTACAAGCAGGAGGCCTAGGGACGTCGTGTGCAGAGTGGGAACTCTCACGCGTAAGGCGGGAAAAAGTCTATGGAGGCTAGTAAAGACAAAGTTACTGTTCTCGGGCGAACCCGACTAGGTAGGTCAAAAAGCGAAAGTGGATCCGGACACTTAGAGTGTTGGACTACGCTGCAGCACCGGAGTACTCGGTTTACCTAGCCCAGGGGCTGCGGCTGCATAGGGTTCAAGTGGCGTCGGAAACCCTCGTTGACGAACCAGGAGCCTGAAGAAAGAAGTTGCTGGCAGGCGGCCAGTGAAGAAGTTCGTGGTGATCCAAGCCTCGATCGGGGAAGAAGAAGACCTGTAAGCAGAGGGGACCAAGTTCTGAATCACTAGCCAGTGATTTAGGTGGGCACCAGGATGGCACCGGACAAAGTCACCTCGACCAGGTGAGTGGGCGCTGCTGGGCTCTGCAGTCTCTCGGACCAGGAGGCGTTGTCCGCGACCAGGATGGAGGTGCGAGCTGTCCCACGAAGGTGTCTGCTGTCGACGTCGCTGGACCCAGGATTGGGGCAACAAGTCTTGGCAAATGCAAGCCCACGCGGTGGACTTAAAATGGAGTCTGGAGTGGACCAGGAGGGTCCAAGGTGCTCCTCTGTGGGAGGGGAGCAAGGGCTAGTCTGGAGCAACCAGACCAGCGGTGTTTTTGATTTGGTTGAGGAACAATGACTTCTCAAGGGCATGTACATATAGGATGGCAAAATTTGGGGCAAGCAAAGCAAGCGCCCATCGCTACTCCCTTGATTTGCAGATAGTAGGTATTCTTGTACATAAAGTAATTGTTTTGTAGTGCCACTCTTAAAAGGTCCATGATGAAATCAGTAGGAATCTTGGATGGTTGTGGTCTGGTGCTCAACAGATTTTTGATTACCTCGAGTCCTTCACAGTGGGGAATGTTCGTGTAGAGGGACTCGATGTCCAGACTCGCCATGATTTGATTGTCCATATCGAAAGGTTGATCTTCAATCGTGTTAATTAGATCCATAGTGTCACGGACATAGGTGTCTGTGATGGGTACAAACTCTTTAATCATCGAATCCACATATTTACCAAGGGGTTCCAAGATCTATACAACACAAAAGCAGAATTAACTGCAAGGTACTTACAGCACCCCTGGTCTCACACTTCATTGAGCACTCTCACACGGACTCGGATCTCAGATGGCAGGTCATAGAGAAACCCACCTTACCCCTCAGAGGAGGTAACTTGACTGCCCTGCTCAACAGAGCCGAATGCAAATGGATTGCCAGGGTTGACTCGGTCAATCATGGGCTCAACACCCTTGACGAATGGACTAGTACTATTTCCATTTAAATTAAATTCCTTGTCCGGTTCTCCATTTCCTGCATTCACGCCCCACTGCCAACACGAATGGTCTAATATAATACCAGTACTGTGCCAAAACCTTCTGCTCCACCAATGTTCTAGAATCCATAACAAAGTGCCTTTTCTCTAATTGGCTCCCAACACGTAATGTAACTCTGTAATTAACCGCCCGGTTTTATACCCTGACCGAGTTTATGTTAACCAATTGCTCAACTGTGATCTGCTGCCGCCCAGCACTGTATTTGCAATACTTTTAATTTGTAGTGCTGATTTTGCACCACGCGATCCTTAATTGTTCCTTTATGCGCCAGCTGTATTCTGCTTCCTCTCAGTAATATACGATTATTATTATTGTGTAAATGCCTGTATTTTGTAATGCTTACATTGCACCCTACGAACTCCAACTTGGTCGTCTTTGCGTTTCCTCGAATATGTGACACACGCACTTGTCTCCAACCCCTTGGACCCGTTACGACGCGCTCTCTCCAACGCGTCCGCCCGGGTTCTGAGACTTCCTGTTTACTCTGGTCTCCTTAGGAACCCGCCACCTCCCTCTCCTTACCCCGCCCCCCGCTCATACCCACACCAATGGCCTCGCGACACCTCTGCATTCACTCACAGATCCCGCCCCTGGCACACGCCCCCTTCCCCGCCTCCACCTTGCGGTAACCTGTATATTTCCCAGGACACAGGGAAGACGCGGTCTGTTATTGCATTTATTGCTGAATAGCCACGCCAGATGAGCTCTTGCCTTCTGCGCCCCTCATTTCTTCAGGTAAGAGTTTCTCCCTCGGTCAGAGGCTGCGCGCCTAGATCGCGCTCCTAAAGTGCTCGCCTGCTCCACCACGGTGGCATTTTCCCTGACTGACCGCGCGCTCTCTGTCTCCCTCATCTAGACGCTGCCCAACTACGTGAGCAGTCCCAGGACAAGTCGCTACCAGGTATTGATACCCCCAGCGCCAGTCTTGATATCACCAGTCACCCATGCGTCTTAAAACTAATAATTCCTTTTCCTCCAGCAACCGGCGCACAGTTCCCCCGAATGCCACAAGCCACGCATCCCTGCTTGGCTTCCTGTAAGTGTTCTTCCAATTCGCTTGTGTGGAACACGACCCCACTTTGACAACTGACCTACCCTCCACACTAGGCACCCCAAACATCACTCTTCTTCCCTTTCCGGCCACCACCACCTCCACCCCTCCTTAAACACAGTAAACCTTTGCGAATTAGTCCCCTTGAGTGCTCCTTCACTCACCCCTCACCCCCCCACCCCCCTCCTCGCCCTCTCGACCTGCCACGCTCATTACTACCCTTCCTTTATTTACAGCACTGTACTTATCGACAACCCCGTCCTGATGACGATCCCGACCAAAGGGGATCGAAACGCCGTCGACCACACAGCCTGAATTAAATGACGCATATGACACTTTAAGCTCTTACAAGAAAATAACCTTTTTCCAAGTGATTGTAACTTGTTTTGTAATTGAAGCTGTAATTGATGTATATAATATATTCTATGCGCCACCAATGCTGTTTTTAAAGCACTTGCACTTTCACTTCACTTTAACTGTATATAGCACCTTGCACCAAGTGCCACTGGGTTGTCACAAGATCTAATCTTTACAGTGCTGTCTCAAACTGTAAATGTACATTGAATGCCCCTTGTCCTTGGTGAATAATACCACCTCTCTTCAAAATCCATTTGACTCCTTATTTCTGTTCTTAGTAATGCCTAAAGGCATGCACAATTGAAACTGTCTCTTAATAATACCTGTTGGGAATTGTTTTTTGCTTACATTTTGGGTTTAGACATAGGAATACTATATCTAAAGCAAAGGGTGAGTACACCACTTTGCCCCAGCTGTCAAGCAGCCAGTTGTGTCTGTTTAGTTAGTCAGCCCAGGGGTGGCATAATACATGCTGCAGCCCCTGGGAGACTTCTGGGTGCACCTCAGCCCTGGGTACAGGGACTCAGAGAGGGCCCAGTGCCAATTGGATATGTACCTAGGGCACATGGAATCCATTTTAACAGAGAGAGCAGTGGGCCTGGGGTCCTGAATAGCAGGGCCCCAGGTCAACTAAGTCAGAGAACCAGCAAAACACCAGGCAAAAAGTTGGTGGGTAACCATAGTCAGGGATCTACCTTCCTACAGGCGCAACCAGCAATGTTCATGGTGTCCTGTCTCGTTTGACACCCTTTCAACCTGCACAATATGTAGAGGGGCCCCCTCCGGGCTGAATCATGAGCTCTCTGGCCAGAGTGCAGTGCCGAGGGTGCCCCTTGGAGCTTGAGGCCCCCCCGCATAGCGTGGGCTGCGGGGGCCTGTGTTACGCCCCACAGAGCATACATCCGCAGAGGCTCCTGCGGACGCTGGGAAGCTGTAGCGCGGCTTCTCCTGACTGCGGTGGCTGGGACCGAGCACGCCTGCGTCCCGTGGCGGTTGCCTGGAGACGGCAACGCGTTCCCGGAAGAGTCTCTGTCAGAATGGGCAGCATTGGCAGCACGGGGGACAGGAAAACAGCGAGTAACAACATCCATGGCCTCATCACAATAAGAGGGGTCTGATCCCAAAAGTGATACTATGAAGGGAGACCCGCGGTCCAATAAAAGTGAAAAACAAGGGAAATTTGAATCAGAGGGAAAGAATGAGCCTCCAGTAAAAAAAATACTCAGCTAGTAAAACCAGTTACCGAAACTAAGAAATTACAACCCTCCATTTCAAGCATTTTTTCACCCTTGTTACCAGGGGCGAAGGGGGCCCCAAGACAGGAGACCTGAAAAAAACAAGCAATGACATTAATAATGGCAAAACGGGCAGGGCAGTGAATAATCTAATCTTGGAGGTAGTACAGGGGGAAACATCCATTGACAAAAACAAACAGGCAGAAATCCCCGATGGGGGAAATGTGTCTCCCGTCTTGAGCAGCTCGGGTAATGCTTCTGAAGAGGCACTGGAACATATGCCACCTTTCAATTTCAATCTTTATTTCGGTTTAGTTTAAACCATAAAAGATACACAGTAACAAATAACACACTATAATAATAAAAACATATGAATGAATTATGCCTGCCAGAAATACCGCTTTAGACAATTTTAAAATATCATAAATACATAAAAAATGCTAGGCATAGTTAAGTTTATAAAAGCATTTGAGGAATATATAAATCAAATAACATCAGAAATAGCCAAGGGCTGCGGGTGGTTGTCTATACATCCTTAAGTGCAGCTTCCCGCTAGGAATCTAATCAAAGGTGCAGATGCTTTAAGTGCAACAAATATAAGTAACAGGACATTCCTCATAGTCTATCATTGATTTATAAAGTGCAAGAATAATTGACAACATAATTCCAAGTACACATGTACATAGGGTCACTAAAATGTCAAGCCTACCTTAACTCTTATTATACCCACATCAAACAGGTATCTGCTGACACTGAATTATTTTTTGGAGAGGTGTCAGTTTTCAATATTCTTTCTGCCGCAAAACAAGAACTAATGCCCATATTTTGGCAAATGGGTTTGATCCATTTCTTCCTAGGTTTAGTATAAGCAGGGAAAAAGAATAATATATGTAGGTCATTTTCTTGATTATCTGATTGGCATAATACGCAGCACTCAGAAATGTCATGTATAGTGATTTTGCTAACTGTGGCTGCACTTCATCCAGAAATGGCTCAAAATTTGCAGTTGGCTTTATAGGAAGAAACTGAGTTGTTAGTGTACTGATAGCAGAATTATGGGACACACTATTTTGGATGTACGCCCAAAAAGTAGAATTTAATATTTTCTTACAAGACAATATCAGTTGAGCGGGTTCTTCCCAAAAATGCTTCAGCCCTAGTTTGCAAAACCAACAGAAAACATGCTTGAGCCACTGGAGACTCATACTTCAGTCAATCCATAAAATTTATTCTTGGCCATCCTTGTAGTGGGCAAGTTCTGTTGTAGACCTCAGTCGCACTCAAAACATTAATGGTCTCAGTATGGCTTGATGATCTCTACGTTTAATGTTTGGGTCCATAACAATAGGGATTAGAGGTGTGCGCACTGGAAGACTCCTATTTTCTCCTACCGCAAAAATATTCTTACATGAGAGCCCCCATATTTGCGCCACCTTTCAGCCAAGGAGGGAAAGCACAAATGGAGGACGGAGGGGTACCTGTAGCGGATACATATATGTCATGTCTGGCAAACAATGACGAAAATAACGGATCATCAGAGACAGCAACTAACGTATTATCCCCCCAAAGGGCAGGTGTAAAAGGAGCTATGGAAGCAGTGCTTCCTGTCCCCAGATGGGCCAGGGGAAAAATTATTTTCTCTGATGGAAGAGTCAGAAGTGTCAGATACCAGTCTGCTTATTAGCTGTGAGGAGGATGCTGGCTCATCCTCGGGCAATAGTAGCCCAGCAGAGAAAGTTATCACTGCCAGAAAAAGAACCAAACGAGCGCCAGGGAGAAAGACGTGCCAGAAGACTTCAGAGGAGCAAGAATTGGTGGAGGAGCTGGGTTGGGATTACTCAGCGAACCAAATGCTTTCCCCAGGGGCAATAAATTAAGATGTGAAGCAACTTGTGGCTGATGTCGGTGGGGGCCTGGATCATGTAAAAGAAGGGAATTCAGCTGAACCATTGTTAACCCTGATCCTGCAATCTCCAAGAGCCTTTCAAGATGATGTCAAATCTGACAATCGACACACAAGGCTAGCTACCAAGAAACTTCAAGGCTCTGTACGGAAAGTGGGGAAAATCTGTTCTGACATTGCAGAGCGAATGAATATGGTAGAGTCACGCACAAAAGTACTGTTGAAACTTTGAAGGCACAATCTACTTCTCAAGATAAGACTCCCAAGAATGTCATGTGGAAGCCTGAGGACTATGAGAACCGGCAGTGCTGGAACAATCTGAGGCTGCTGGGGTACCGGAAACTGTGAGGGGAATGATGTGAGTAAGTTTGTCATAAATATGTTTTTCCCAATCCAACTGGGATTGGGATAAAGAAGTTCAAAGGGCTCACCAGTTCCCACTATCTCCATCCAAACACTCCTCCAGAGGAAAAGCACTCCCCGTGCCATATTGATCTATTTTTGCAATTTTTTACTTCGGCAGGCTGTGTAGGATCTAGCTAGACCCAATACTAAAAGACATTTTGAAGGATTCTCCTTTTTTGCCAACCCTGACTTTGCGAATGCCACAGGGGAAAGGAGATGGCGGCTCAGGCAACTGATGACCCAGGGCCATTTCAAGCGGCCGGATCCCTGGTATTGCTACACAATCCAGCCAGACTAAAAGTGATATATAAAGGCCAGAATTTCAGTTTTACCTCAGAGGTTCAATCCCAGAATCTGTTGGATGATATTATATTAGTGACTATGGGTGTCAAAGTTTGAAAAAAAACTAGATGGAACATAACAAAGGGCTAGCTCAAGGCAGGTTACAGGTCTAACACTGGATGGGGTACACAATAAGGTGCAGTTGATGAAAGGGAAGAGGGGACGGGAGAGGTGGAATGATACAGGCTCCTGGTTGAGCCTGGCTGCCTAATTATTGGTGGCGGAGGGGGATTGTAGAGGGAGGGTGGGCTTTTCAGACAGGTGACAAGAGGGGTTAAATTAAATTCACATAACCATTTAGATGATTTTGACATTGGTGTAATATCTCTAGCGAAAAGAGCAGAGATGTATGGTGGACAAAGTACGTTTTATTGTAATGGGGTATCTGTATTCGGCATATCTCGCAAAATCGTATGGGGTATTGAGAGTTGCATCTATTAATATATGTGGTCTAAATTATGTGAAAAAAAGACAGAAAGTTGTGGTTGGGTCACAATTGATGGGTGCTAATATCATCTGTCTTCAAGAGACACATATAGATGGAGCACAATTGCATATCTTGAAAATACTGGGTTTTAGGGTGATAAGTGCAACAAAAAAGGGGGCTAGGGTCCAGGGGGTGGCAATGTTGGCCAAGGGAGGTGAGATGCTATTTAATAGATCATGCTCAGATAAATATGGTTGTTGGGTGATCACAGAATGTCAGTACGGTGTGGGGCAGAAATTAACGCTATGTACATTTTATGGCTGTAACAGTAACAGTGATGATCCTGCGGTGCTAGATACTTTATCAAGCAAAATTGCCAATTGGGTTATCCCACTGATCGTCTGTGGTGATTTTAATAGCAACCTGCCCAGTGATTGGTCTATGGAGGAAGGGTGGCAATATATGGGTAGGAAACCAAAGGTGTTTAGGCGCTAAACATTTTTTTGTCAGAATTATGTGCTAGTCGATTGTTGGCAGTCATTAAAATCAATTGATCCAGGGTATACTTACTTCTCTAACCCACACTTGACTCATGCCAGAGTAGATTGCGTGTTTATTTCTAAATCTCTAAACTCAGAGTGCTAAATAGAAAAACTACCCCAGGTCCCGTCGGATCATAATCTACTAGTATTTAAGCTAGAAACAGAAATAGCCAATTCTGATGTAAGATCCTGGACATTTGAACAATACTTGCTATCAGACATGGGATACTGTGCACACATGAGGCACTGGATTCCAAGGTTTTTGGAAGATAACCTAGGGAGTGCATCAATTGCAATAGTGTGGAATGCCATGAAGGCAGGAATTAGGGGAGAGACACTATGGTATTCCTTAAACCTTAATAAACAGGCCAAGCAATAAATGAAGACGCTGCAGGATAATCTGAGGGTGGCAGAAGAAGGGTTGGTGAGAGCTGTTAGAGATAAACAGGATTTAGAGGCTGTACAGCAGCAAGTGGCAATTGCGAAGACTGCGATTACTAATGAGTTTATAGACAAAGCTGTGAGTAAATCTGTATCTCAGAAAGAATTGGCCTATGAGCTTAACGAACAATAAGCTATCAACTGGCCGTACGCACTAGACAGGAAATCTCATCCAATATAATTCAAGAGATCATCGACCTGGAGATAGGCCAGACTACTAACCCAGAATTAATATGGGAGGTTTTCGAGAGGTTTTACCGTTCTTTATATACTACAAATGATGAGAGTATGCAGGGGGACATTGAAGGGTATCTAGACCTCGTATCACACAAACAATTCGAGGAAGAAGACCGAGAAAGCCTAGACTGTTCCCCCAACTCGGCTGAAATATTATTGACCATAAATAGTCTGGCAAGGGGGAAAGCAGCGGGAACAGACTGTATTTCAACTGAATTTTACGTTACTTTTGCAAGTCAGTTGAAAAACATTCTCACTGACCTAATGGTCTTTATATTTAATGGGAAATGACCGCCTGGATCATGGTCAAGGGCAAAAATTGTAATCTTTAAATAAAATAAAAATATCCCCAGTACAATTGAGTTCATACCGCCTTATCACATTAATTAACAGCGACTCAAAAATTTAATTGAAATTACTAGCCAGCAGATTAGCGCCCATAATACATAAAGTCATCTTTGAGCGCCAGCATGGGTTTATTCCCGGAAGATCCACAATAGACCACATTCGGAGAGTCACTGCACTGTTCGACATTACCAGTGTTACAGGAGATCCTATGACTCTGGCTTTGCTGGACGCAGAAAAAGCCTTTGATAGGGTATCCTGGCAATATTTATGGGCTATAGTGTCTAGGATTGGGATAGGGAATGGCTTCATTCAAGCAGTCAAAAAATTATATGTCGAATCACAGCGGCTGTGATGGTAAATGGCATACTGTCAAAGGAGTTTTTAATCTCCCGGGGTACAAGGCAGGGATGTCCCTGCTCCTCGCTTTTGTTTGCAATCTATATTGATCCGTTCATCCGTAGACTAGAAAACAATAGTCAAATACCTGCAATATGGTCTCAGAACTGGGCGACTAAGACTCTGGCCTATGCAGATGATATTGCTTTGGTGACGGCAAACCCAAACTCCGCCACAACAGTATTGAAGAAGAGGCTCAACGCTTTGGACAAATCTCTGGTTGTGCACTTAATTAAGATAAGACTCAGGTTGTCCTTAACAACAAGGTTAAGATGAATGACACATGGGTTGTAGGAAAAGCCACATACCTTGGTATCTGTATGTCTTCTAGGTTAGATAAGGTGATTAAGGAAAATGTGAAACCCCTAATTGATACTATGCAAAAAGATCTCCAAAGGCTTAATAACTTACACTTATCCATTGGAGGAAGGTGCAATGTTATTAAAATGATGTTCTTTCCAAAGATCCTATATTTTTTTAGAGCCATCGGTCTGGAATTCACACCATAGTAGAGCTATAGAGCAAATACTCTCCCGATTAATTTGGGCTTATTCACGACCACGACGGGCGCTTACATTTCTTACTTTACCTGGAGATGGGGGAGGGGGGCGGGCACTTTGTAACTTAAAATTATGTTATTGGGCAACCACATTAACTTGTTGTCGAGAGTAATTTCAGATTAAAACGGATAACATGTGAACAGATAAAACACCATCTACGTTTGAACTTTTGCTGGGGAAAGAGGCCAGTGGATGTTTGCGGCGTCAACTACATGATAGCTATTACAAAAAAGTCCAGTTTAAAACTCTCTTTAGTGTTTTTAAAGTATGGGGCGCCATACGGAGAGTATTTGGAATAGGTAGATTATCTTTTTATGCATCGTTAGATAATAACCATACTTTTCCAGAGATTTTGAGAGAGTCATGTATGGGGAAATGGAAGAGAGCCGGAATTGATCGGATTAGTTGCTTCTTTTCTCCTGCTGGCTTTCGATCCTTTGAAGACCTGCAAAAAGATTTTACTTTAGACTAGCAGGATTTCATTAAGTATCTCAAGATTAGAGATTTTCTGTTATGGAAAGGCGGGGGACGGGCCAAATTTGAGAACGTTGAAATCATTGAAAAGATAATATACGCGCTTTTAAATGCTGCCTTGCCTGATTACCTAGATAAATACTCGCAGAAGTGGCAAGTGAAAGTAGGGGTATCAGATGGGACCTTTATGTATGCATATAAGATGTCACAATCTATTCTGATGTCTACTAGGCTACAGGCACACTTTTACAAAACCTGTTTCTTTTTCTATTAAACACCCGATAAAATTGCCAAATGGGGGAGTGGAAAGGGAACATTCTGTCCTCGATGTCCACTCTATAATGCAGATATTATTCATATATTCGCATCATGCAATGGGTTAAAAAAGTTTTTTAAAGATATTGCAGAATTTTTAACCAAAGTATTGAAAACTGAAGTAATATTGACTGATGATGTAATTCTGCTAGGGACAATGAAACTATCTTGTAAGAGTGGGACATGAATTGATTTTTATTGCTATGGCAGTTTTAAGAATGTGTATTGCATCTGCCTGACTGGATTCTAACGCATGGGGTTTTCAGCAATGGCTTGCTAGGTTGCTAGCTATGTATAGCTTGGAAATAGCCATTTATAAATGAAAAGGAAGTAACCTGCGTAGAAAAGGTTTGAACATTTGGAATCCCCTACTTACGTGCATTCAAACCCAAAGGGGTGATTAATGCAATAAGAACACGTAACCCACCATGTGGGTTTTTAAAAAAGGCAGAAAGAACATACATTGTATTACTATAAGGGAAAGATGCAGCCTGTGTCACTTTAGTAAAGATTTTTTTATTGGTGGTACAGCAGCTGTTGACTGTCATTTGGACCACACGTACTTAGGTAATAGTTGACAGGATAAACCTACTGTACATCATGAAATACTGTATTGAATTTTTGTGATTTAGCTGTGTAATATAATTATACCTGTCTGAAGTGGGAAGGGAGATGGGAAGGGTTTGTGAGGGTTGTAATTGTAAAATAAATAAAGATTGTTTAAAAAAAAAACACAACACAATAAAATTCCTCCACCACTTTATAAGAATAGATAAACCTTTAATAAATAAAATGACACCAAATGATAAAAATTGAATGAGCAGTACTGAAACTGGAGATATTAATTTAAAAAAATGTACAAGAAGAAGTGCCAAGAAAAAGTAAAGTGTCAATCAGTAGTCATTGTTTTCAGGAGACTGGGACCTAGTCGTGATTACAGACTGACCACAATAGATCATGGATTTGATACTACAAGCAGGGTTGTCTCTGTCAAAGATGTTACATTAAGACTCTGGAAGGGAAGTCGAAATCCTTCTGTGGGGCAAGATTCCACGCTGAATCTGAAGAAGTTCTCTTGAAGCGGATAGGAAGTTCTGCTAAAGCTTTTGGTTTTAATTGGAAAAACTTGGAGCAGCAAATGTCAATTTTCATGCTCAGGGAATTTTTCTGTTCGGCAGGATACTTTTAGCACCTTCACCTGGTTAAACTTTCTACCTTTGGACTTAGTCTCAGGTTTTCCTTTTGTGTAAAGCACTCCATTAGAGTGTGTGCTTGCATCACACTTGTATAAATCTCTCCCTCTGGACTCAGTATTTCTCTCTGTTGCGCAACTGGTTGCGCAACTGCTTCCCCATGCCCTCCTCCCTCATGCGCCCGTCCGTGTGCTAGTACCCATTTCTTACCCCCATCAACACCCTCCATATAGCCCTCCTCGTTGCTTTCACATCCCCTCCAGCCCTCTGCCCTATTGCTTTTATGTTCCCTCCTATGCTGCTTTGGTGTCACCCCAAAGTGTCCTGCGTTGCTTTGCCGTTTGCCCTACACCATTTCCAAGTTGCTTCACCATCCCCCCGCCCCGACTGTACCATGTGGCTTCCACTTCTCCCATCCTCACACTTTCAAAACATAAAAACTATTTGGCACACTTTTATTTTTTTCCAGTTGGCGATCTGACTCTAGTTGGTAACTAAAAAGGAAAAAAATCACCTGCGTAATTTTGTAGCCTAACACATACCTACAAAATGACACGAGTGGCTGCATTACAGGTTTTTTCTTTTTTTTAACAAACTTTAGCCACGCTCCACAGCATCTGAGATGATGTGCAGGGCGGCTAAAAACCACTGGCAAAGCCAATAGGTCACAAAGGCGAGACCATGATTTCTGGCAGGTGTGAGTAGGCGCAGTGCTGTCTTAACGCATTGGCACGTGGGCTGTTGCCCCGGGGCCCCACGAGCATAGGAGCCCCATGCAGACCAAAATTTAATCCTAATTTTCGATTAAACATTTTTATTCCTGTGAGTGGTTGTGTAAGCAGGGCCCCGTGCGCTGCTTTGCCCAGGGGCCTATAATGCTGTTAAGATGGCCCTGAGTAGGCTAGCCACCATGTCAAGGATTTGGCCTGAGACTCCTTCCATGCCTGATCAAGAGCTTCCTACAATTGCTCCATAAGCATATTCAAGTAAAAGATCATCTTTATATAGGTGTACATCTCCATCCATAGGGCGCAGCCTAGTCTCTGAATGGGGTAAGCGCAGCGTACTCACCGTGCAACCTCCTTATCCTCAGTGTTCAGCAGTCTTGCAGCTTGCTTACACGCTTGACACCATCTGGAGAAGAAACCTACTGCCCTCCAACGGTAAGAAGACGCCACAGTTACTTATAAGAACCCGTGCCTAGTTCTGAGTGCCGTTAAACAAACCAGCCCCACATTTGTAGGAAGGACCAAATAGCTTGGAGGGAAGAAATGTTGAAAGTGGACTGCAAACAGCAGAGAAATCCATTCATGTCTGAATCAAGGTAAAGAAAATTGAGCAGGCAGGATTCGAAACAGTGTCCCATAAATGTAGAAAGTTCACTGGGTTAATACCCTTGGTGACGAAACCAGTGTCGTATCTAAAGGCGACAGCCAGGTAACATTGTGGGATATACACTTAGGGGCAGATTTACAAGCCCCTTGCGTCACTTTTGCGTCACTTTTACCACTGAGGCACTATCAACTCATATTTACGGCGCATGGACACACAAGTGGCCGGGCCTTCAAACACTACATACAAAAGTTACCCTAGTGGTTATAAAATGGATAACAGTCCCTCCTCTCCCACCAGCCTGCAGCTGCAATACTCAGTTGGCTTAAATATGAAGCTCTATCATAATTATTAGTTTTCACGTCACCAGGGGAATTCAGATGGCTCTCCTCCAACGTACCCTCCGCAGCAGTTTCCATGGCAACGATAAACCCAATTTAAGGCTGCCTCCGCAGGCTGATGCGCTAATTACCTGGGATGTCTGATAAGCACTGAAGAGAGCACAGTATCTGGGCTTCCAGTCACTCTCCTCGTTGAGAACCGGACAGAAGACCCCGAGAGCGGAAAACATGGAAAACTAAAATATCTCATTTTGCTCAGGGTTCCTTGATCCCACCAAAATAATAAAGCACGGCACGGCTCAGTCACAACTTGCAGAGGAGGACATATTGCTCGCTAGAGACAACACGCAGCGCCGTAAGAGACGCTAACCGCCCTCTTATGAGTATGTCCCTGTCACGAATTGAGAGCTGAAATAAATAACGCATAAATCGGTTCTTCCTACAGGGAAAATCCCCACATTTTGCTAGAGGTGTTTTTTTTTCCGCAGGGTACTTTAGCAGATGTTTTTAAAAATGTCGCTTGGACTTCTGGAGCATCCGCATTCGGCTACATGGTACAATTCACAGGGTTTCTCTCTCATGTTTTTTAGTTATTTTTTAAATTTTCTTTTATAGTATTACTGAATGCGAAATTGGTCCATGGGCATTGGAGGCTTTCAGGAGAGCCAAACAATTTACGCGGACCCAACGTTACACATTGTAAACAATTGGATTATAATTTGGGGGAGGGGTGAATTCCCACCTCAAGTTAAAATCACAACCCTAGTCAGGAGCAACCCTCGAAGTCACTAAGTTAACCTGAGCACATCCGCCTGGCACAGAGCAGACAGGCTTAATTTAGGGAAATATGTAAAGTGTTTGTGCACTACCAAAACAGTTATAAAGTTGAAATCCCAAGTAATAAAAATCCCAAACTGAATTAGAAAAAATGCAGTAAAATGTAATAAACAAAATAACACCAAATGAGAAAAATGCAATAAGGGAACAAAATATTTCATTTTTTAAAGTTTTATTTAGGAATAACCAGTAGCAGCTGGCAGGGAACTGGGATTGAGGGGCGGGGGGTTGGTATGGGGCTGGGGAAAAAAAAAACCCTCCTCACCGTCGTGTCTCCTTCTTCGGGCGAGTCCTGGAAATAGGAAGCACCCAGGCTCCCCTAAACCAATCACAACGCTACAATGCAGCACTGTGATTGGTCTGAGCGCTGTGCTTCGGCGCCCAGGCGTGAAATGGGAGCTTGTGCATGTTCCACGCCACGCTGTGTATAACAGCCTGGTGAGGAACATGCAAAGTGCGCATGACTGTTTGGCCGGCCCGAGACGGCCGGCCAAACCGTCATGAGTACCTGGAGTATGCAAACCACTCCTCCTGTGCCATCAGCCCAGCTCCGAACCAGCCCGGAATCTAAGACAAATAAAATGATAATAACTACATTATTATGACTTTATTTTTCCTGCTCTGAGGGCAGTGGGGTGACGCTCTACCGCCTTAGTGGAGTAGTCGCCCCTGATAATAACGCCAAGAAGCATAACATGCCTGTGATAGTCAATGGTCATGGTAGAGTGGGACCTAGGCGCAGTTTGACGCTGACCACAATGGAGCCTGAGTTGGATACATAAACCAGTTTTGTCCTGGTCAAATATTTCACCTTCTGACTTTTGTCCTTTAAGTCCCAGTCCCAGAACACTTCTAATTCCCCACCCTTCAGGACGTTTAGGGAGGCACTTAGGGACTCACAGGGTGTCAGGTAGAGGTCAACAGCAGGGTCCAGTTGCCACTGATCAGCAAAGCTTGTTGTATCCCTGTAGCTTGACCAGGAAGTCAGCCTTATGACCCTTGGAGACCACTTCTTTGTCCTGGGTATAAGCGGGAGAAGGTCCAGTCCTTCAGGGCTCCCCTCAGGCTATAGACAGCTGGTCCAGACCTCTTCTGTTCTTCCTCAGGTCCATGAGTGTTCTGAATAGGGTGCAAAGAGATTTCCATTTATGCCTGGCACGTGATAGTGGATGAGAAGGACTCCTAGACACACCCTAACCAATGGGGTAAAAGTTCCAAAGCCAACTCCACCCACTTTGGGCATTTTCAAGATGGCAAAAGTGTTCAGCCACACTAAAGTTGGGCTGTGAGGGCTGGAGGTGTGTGGAAAGTGCACTATGGTAATCATCGTGTCCTCCCATACCTAACACTAAAATCCAATTTGAGGCAGCCACTGTACCCACAATAAAGCCAGAGACAGAAGTCTGATAGACTAAAACTATGGTTTTCCAGCAACCAACAGTGGATCCCCAAGAATAGCTTTGGCATCCTGATTCCTTTCAAGTGTGCCCCTGTGTTATATTTAAAAACCAGAAACCGAAGTCTTGTGGGGCAAAGCAGGTCCTTCAGCAACCAAACAGTAGATACACAAGAATTTCCTTGCTATCCTGTTCTCTGCCTTTCAAGTGCACCACAAGGTGTTCTATAATTGTAATTGCATTTTTATAGTGCTTACTACTCCTGACAAAACATTGAAGCACTTTACATCGGGCAGCACACTGATCCGGAACCGAGGGTTAATGGTTAATGCAGTGTTATTGGTTATTGATATTTATTAGGATTAGGATTGTGCGCTCAAGCAAACCACTCCATGTGGAAACCCAGCAAACCTGTCAAACAGGATTTGACACCCAAGCAGATTTAACACTGTAATGTCAAAAACGATGCTCACAGCCCCTCCCCCCGCTTACTGTGCGATGTTCAGAAGAGTCATGTCTGCCCAATCAGGTCAGCCTATTGTTTGATTCTGGGAGGCATTTCGCACCTTGGCTTTTTCCCACTTATTCAAATGCTAATTAATGGCTGGCCGAAATGGGAGAGTAAATGCAAAGGTATCTTCCTGGGCTTGTAGGCAAGGAAAGGTACCATTCTAAAAGTTACTTTTCCTTAATATATATATTAACAATTTAAATCACCATTGAATTGGATTTTTATTGACTATTAAAATAGTTTTAAAATTATTTTTCTAGCTAGTCCCATTCCCAAGATACAGTATTAGGATGTTAATATATACTTGTGTTTTCTACATAGAACAGGGAGGCCTGCTTGTCACCGTGAAAATTATGTGTGCTTGTCACTGTAAAGACATGTTAACATTAGATGTCTACATGTCCTTCTTTTAAATACCATGCACCTTGCCTTGTGGACTACAAGGCTTACATAGCACCAAGTTATTAATATTTAAAAGGGAGTTTTTGAACTGTTGAAATGGTTTATTATGACTGTCACAGTAGCGGCTGGTACAATATGTGCTGCAGTCCACTAGTGACATCGAACTTATAGGCCTTGGTACATGTTGTACCATCTACTAAGGAATTATAGGTAATTTAAGTACACCAATTAGGAATATGTCAATTCAATCAAGTTTAAAAGAGGAGTACTTTACCACTGGTTATCGGGCTACAGTGCACATACATCTAATGCCAGCAAAGTGTGAAAAGGTGGATTTTCTATGGAGGCTGCCCCCATCCAAGAGCAAGGGTAGACTAATCAGTCCCTCGATAGTCTTCTCTGCCCAGGCAATAGAACATGGGCAATCCTCTGCCTCTGCATCTCTATTCAATGCCCTTTTCAACCTACCTGTGCCCCTCTGTCAACATATATCTCAGCTAACCTTGTTCTTGAGGAATCCTTTTCCTCGCCTGCAGGTGCCACGTGTGAAGTGACTAAACCTAGCTTGCTCGCAGGTGCACCCCAATAGGAGGACAGTAACACCATAACAAACAAAGTTATGTCGGCTATTCTTCCCCCAGATCAGACTTCTGAAACCAACCCAGGACAAGTTCTGCCCAAAAGGCTAAACACCAACAGAGGGCACTGACAGCTGTCACTGTTGGGAACCAGGCCCTGGCCATTCATTGGAAGGTAGAGGTTGCAATCTCAGGCCTTGGGTAGGTCTCACTACTATCCCTGGGGAAGGCAAGGAGTCCCCCCACTTGAAGCAGAGGTATCTCTGGCCTTTTAGGTTTCTCAGATTCAAGACACCCTCCTCCCACTCTTTCTTCTGTCATCTTGGGGGTGTCATTCTGTGGATGGCCTTTCAGTTTAGGGTCTTTACGCTGAGACTGAATAGGTGCCTGGCATTCCAGGACTTCCAGGGGGGACACATCGATCCTATCAAGATTGACGCCCTCGGTCTCTGTCATGCACGGGTATGCCAGGCACAGGTCTCTTGTCCTCTGTCTCTGTGGCAGCAGGCAGTGTCCTCAGCACGGTCCGTCTTGGGGTACTCTTCTCTCAGAGCAGGTAACAACTAACCCATTGCTCCTCACAAGGTGGATGGCATCCAACTCGTATCCCTTACTATTTGTCTGTGCCACCGTACACCCCATTTAGGGACAGTACCCCCAAAAATCTGTGCTATAGGGGTGCACTGTCGACCGCCCCTCCCAGCTCTTTTCTCACTGGTGGGAACTCATTTCCTTGGATGCAGTGAATGGGCATCTGGAGACTGACACATACCTTTCTCTGGACAAGTATCCCCTCCAGTGCTTAATTTGAGCCGGTGGCTGCCAGTGGGGGGGCACCAGCACTTATTTTGGGGGCCCGGCACTTATATTTCTGCATTCGGCATTTACTGGGAGCAAAAGATTGATATCGGAAAGACGGCGGAAGAGAAAGACGGAAAAGCATCACAAAGGGAGAAAGGAGAAGGCTGCAAGAGTGAGCTGAAGGGGCATGGAGTGGCTGTAAATGGATTAAAGAGGCCCAATATGGCTTTAGGATTAGATTTCCTTAGTATTCTGTGTTTGCTCATTTAATTGCAGCAGCCAAGTGTTTGTTTTTATTTACAAATTAAGCACTGAATTCCCCTCGCATTCTAGGGCTACCAGGATAATAGAGTGGAAAAATGCTGCCCCAGGGCCTGTGTTACCCTACAGACCTGTCCTGGCAGATACTGTTCAGGAGAAACCAGTCTTGCTAATACCACGGACTGGCTGGCACAGGTATCCCTCAGAGCACTGACAAGAACCCCATTCCCTCTGACTTCCTGGAGGAGATGTCTCCTACCCTCAGGGATCACCAGCTTACCTTCTCGGTCCACCTCCTGAACAAGGGATACAAGAGCATGCTCTGCTAGCTTCTGGTAATAACCTCCACCTAAGGCCACACTGGCTACCCCTGTGCAGTGCCCATTTGGGGGTGGCTTCCTGGGGCACACAGATTTCCCTCTTTTTTGTCTAGAATTGAAACAGTCATAACACGAGGGTGGGTCAAAAGGCACTTTGGGTTTCTGCCCATAAAAACATCCCCTCCTGTACTCTAAAAAGGAATGAGAATCCTTTCCCTCCAAACTCTTTTGGGGCTCTTTGAGGATCTTCTCAGTATTATTCTGGCCTTCCCGTTCCTCTTCAAAGGGGAACGCGACCCACCTTTCCTGTGGTCACTACTCGATGCCTTCTCTGACACACTGATGCTGATATAGGGGTCAGCTTACTTCCCAAGCTCTCTGGGCAGTGAGAGCCTGATATCAATCAGGTGCGGACACAGCACTGTTTAATTACTTAATATGTGCTCCTTCATAACCAAATTCTACAGCCCACCATACTTATAAAATTTGCTGTGCTTCACCACAAAATCTACCCATGACTGGTTTGACTGTTTCTGGCTATCCCTGAACTTCCGGTGACACTTGTCAAGGACCATACCAAACTTGGTGATTAGGGCTTTCTTCTAGGAGGCATACTTCATCTGGTCAGCTATTTCTGACATATTTAAGACATCCCTCTGTGCAATGGTCATATGCCACCACAGACTGCCCCCTTCAATCCCTTTCTGGGACTCCATGCATACATAGGGTCACCTCGTATGCTGCAAATCACTTATCTATGTCATCCCCAGCCATATAACTAGGCACTAGGTTGCTGCTGCTGTTACCTTTTTCTGATCAGCAATCAAGGACAACTTTTTCTCCTCAAGGGAAAGGTTAGCCAGCTGCAATTTCAGTGCTCTCTCTGCCTGCCTATCCTCCAGCTCCGATGCAGACAAACCATGGGAGGACACACTGCTCACTGCTCCCTACTCTGGAAAATGTGGGTTATGCTGCTGTCTGAGGGACGTCATCCTCTGGCACTGGAACCTCTGAAATGTCATCTTTTTTTCCTCCCCCCATTTCCTCCACCTCCTCATGCACTTACTTCTGTGGGGCAGACTGACGTAACCATACTTCCTCCCACACTCTGAGATTAATCTCGTAGTCCCCCTGCTTGGACTCCTTCACTAGATCGGTCATGCCGAGGCACTAAATGCTGGGCAGATCCACTTTCATTGTTTCAAAAACCAGATGCAAAATGGGGGGTTGGAATGCAATTTAAGAAAAATTAAAAAATGAGACCTTAAGAATCAGAAGTCACTTTAAAAATAAAAAGGCAACTTTTATGTGAAACTACAAAGCGATTTTTGGTTTTATAGAAGTCCTAAATCCCACCATTGAACACCAATGAATGAAAATTGATAATTATTTGGGTTGGGTGACCACCCACTTCAAGGAATAATCACAACTCTTGTCAATGTGAACCCGCAAAGTCACAAAATTAACATGAACTCGAAACCCCTGGTAGCTTTAGCGCAGAGCAGAAGAACTTGGTCAATATGTAAAATATTTATGCAGTACTAAAACAGTAATAAAGTCAAATTGAAAAACAAGATCCCAAACCAAAGTAGAAACAGAGTGAAATGTAATAAACAAAATGACATAAAAATGACAAAAATGAAAGATGGGGAACCAGAGATATGAATTTTTAAAATTTTAAATAAGAATAATACCAAGAAGCATATTGTGTCGCTGTTGAATCCAGAGGTGAAAATTCTTGCGAAATAGCTGGCGCAGCAACTTCTCTCCACTGCATCTGGCTTTGGTACACCCCGATCAAGCCGAATTTATGACAGGGTGTAACACCGCCATAAACATAAGGCTCCTACATGGGGTGATGGGTCGTGCTCACAAAATCCAAGAAGACACTGCGATCCTATCATTAGATGCATGGATGGCCTTCAACACCGTCGACTGGCCGTACTTGAGGGCGGTGCTCAAGCGAATGGGCTTCGGACCAAGAATTTTTATCATGGCTCATCCTTTTATATACAGCACCTCAGGCGCAGGTGATGGTCACGGGGAAAAATCCTGGATATTCCCATTGCGGCGCAGCACTAGGCAGGGTTATCCCCTGTCCCCTTTTGTCTTCGCGTTGATTCTTGAAACAGTGGCGGCATGGATCCGGAAAGATCCGATAATACATGGCCTACGGTGGTCAGTGGGCTGGGAGATCTCGCTCTATGCTGATGATATCCTGCTCTATGTTGCTTTCCCCGGGCCTCCATAGCAAAAATATGAAATATTTATGCAACGTTTGGCAGATACTCAGGCTATATCATCAACTGGGCCAAGTCTGTGATTTGTGTCCTTAGAGACTGAAGATACTGATGGACTGTGAGGCACGGGTGACTACAGGGGGATTCCGATATTTAGGTATATTTATAACAGCAGACCAGGCGGATTTCCGGGCCCCAAACCTACAACCCCCTCGATCGCCTCAAAAGCGATGTCCACCACTTGCGAGCCCTACCTCTTTCGCTTCTTGGTGGAGCAGCATTGTTTAAAATGATGGCCCTGTCTAGATTTTAATACTAATACAAAACACGCCCTTCCCGGTCCCAGACTCATATTGTAATTCAATAGATAACGTGTGGTGCTCCCGCCTGTGGAAGGGAGGCTCCCCCAGGATTGCGCTCATTACACAGACCCATAGCTGGTACGTTGGAGGGATCGCGCTGCCGCATATCTAAACTTATTATAGGGCTGCACAACTGGTAACGGTAAATCAATGGGCTCATCAGCCGCAAACAGAGCTGGCGTATCAAAGGGATAGGCTGGTACTGCAGCCAAGAGACTATCTTCATGCGCTTTATACTGAACCACGTTGGCTCCAGCTGGAGGGCCCCACAGCGGTGACGGTTCCGCCAGTGGCACTCGGCGCTCTCCCCATTGGGGTGGAAAAAAGAAGCTCACCAAGGCCACACCGCTCTGGGAATCCCAACAGCTAGGTATAGCGGGCATAAAGAAAAGTTACCAAATTTACCAGACAACCTTACAGCTCTGAAAGCTCCCTTGGGAACTAGACATTCCAAACTTGCAAAATGAAGATTGGCTTGACGCCCTGGCTTCCCCCGGGAAGTGGCCATTAGGGCCCGTTTCTGGCTAGTCCAACTTAAAATACTACACAGAGCGTACATCAAATACACAACACTTCTAAAAATGGGCCGTAGGGCTGACGCAACTTGTAATAGGCAATGTGGAGAAGAGGGCTCATTTTATCATATAATATGGACATGCCAGGTGATTCAGAATTATTGGCAACCAATAGTATCATGCATGTCGGGGGTGGTGGGAGAGGTGCTTGGACTTTCACCTAAATGGTGCCTATTAAACGTGTGGGAAGATGCAAACCAGGGTCGAGCGATCAAACCTGGGTAACCCTGGGTCTCAGGCTAGCAAAGAGTAACATTGCTCGTCACTGGGGGGGGCACCCCCCGCACCCACTCTGCGATATTGGAAGAGAGGTATAGAATGGTGTATGTTAGCGGGAAAAGAGGGTGCCCAAAAAAGTGGGGGGAAATCTGGAATAAATGGAACGAATACAAAGGGAACAAATGTACGCCTCCAGTGGTTCAGTCAGCATGTTTTGTCATCTTTTGCAGAACTTGCGAAAGTGATATTCATGCCTGAACAACGTTTAGCTTGAATAGTTACAATATCAGACGGCAGAGTCTAGTACATCCTCTCAATGTCTACATTTTTAGGTTTTAGAAGCAGACATGTAGAATAAACATTAGTTAAAGATGACACAAGTGCTTAGGGGCCTTTCATATAGCCAACATTGTTTGTTTTCCATTTGTTTAGTCCTGTTAGATCTAGTGTCTTAAATCCCGATTTTATTCTGAAAACATAAGAAGAGAATCAGTGGTCCTGACCCTATATAAACCCTGAGAACCGACCGCTGATTTGAGAGAGAAACTTCACCCAGGGAGTAGACCGAGATGGTGTGGCACCAGATTCAATCTGAAATGAAGAAGGTTACAGTGACGCTCCTCCGAGGCTCAGGCTGCCCTGAATGGTGCAAGGGCAATGTTTGTCCCTGAACAAACAATGTGTTTGCCCTCAAAATAACTGGCACGCTATTCCAGACAGAAAACAAATCTTGTTGTCCCAGCTATGCACACCACCTCAGAAACTAGATAAATAGACACATTATTTGTTTATTCTGCTAGAACTAGCATAGTGCAGAGAGAGGACATTGGGTGTTAGGGCTATAAATTCAGATAATTTTTCCCAGTTGTTTTCACTGTTCATCCAACACTTAGCTGCTTCCAATTTTTATCTTTCTTTGAGGTTACCATACGATATTGTATGCACTAGATTTAGTCATTTTAAAATAACTATTTTAGAGTAAGTACGTCAAAATGCATATCCCTTTCTAGTGAATGTTTAATTGTGTAACCTGTTAATGAAAGGTCATTTGGATTGCCACAGTGTGTCCCTGAACCTTTATGGAACTGTTAGTAACCCAGAAAACCCAAACACCACCCTCGCAGGAATGCTCAGTGTATTGTGTGGGGCTGCTGTTTAAATGGTATTTGTTCCTCATCGTGATGTATTGAAGAAGGAGCTACTTACCTTCGGTAACGCTCTTTCTGGTAGAGACTCTACCTATCTGCAGATTCCTCACCTTTTGAATATTTCCCAGCAGTTAGACAGCATCAGTAAACTTTTGAGCAGTAGTTCTGCGTGCTGGTAGGTGGTGCTGCGCGGTCCTGGACTGATGCCATTCCACTCCAAAAATGACACACTGAGCCTATATATGCACCACTATTCCACACCAAAAGCGTGTACATATTGATCCTTTCCTTCTGGTGAAATGCGTTGAAGGCACAGCTATGGCCTCCTTCAGCACCAAAAAGTAGCAGGAATAACACCCACAACCTGCTTCTGTTGCAGGCACCATCTCAATAGCCCCTTTGGCCAAAAGTGATTGCACTTCCTGCCCTAAGATGGACAGATGGCCCTCTGTCAGTCGCTGTGGGGATGGTGGAAGGTGCGGCAGAGTGGCAACGTGAACCTCCCCGAAGTATATGAAGGACCCACCTATCTGATATGTTGGTCTGTCAACCCGGTAAGAATTGTCAGATCCTACCTCCAACCGGGTGGCTGTGCTCCACTAAGGGCATGCTAAAGGGGATTGGCAGGTGGGGCGGCAGGGGGAGTGGACTGAGTGGCTTGCAGGCCCTGATCGCAAAGGCAGAGGGCACCTCAGTGGTAAAACTGCTAAGCATCTTGCTGGTGCTGAATTGGCGGACGGTATAGGGTGCCCCTGAGAAAGGAACGGTAGGGCTGATTCAGTTGGTGAAGCGGGGAAGATAAGCCCAAGGAACATGCTGTGGCCTTGCTCTCCCTGAACCGCTGCAGAGCAGAATCTGCCTTGTCCCCAGACAGGTGAGTCACATCAAAGGGCAATTGGACATGGCCTGAAAACCCAGTTGAGCACAGCCAGGATTGGTGGTGATTAGCAAAACTAGTGACGATAGTCCGCCAACTGGAATTGGTGGTGTCCAAGCTACAACAAATTGTGAGCTTGCAGCTTCACAGCCTTCCTGGATTGGTTGGATTAGGATAGGCTGGATATTTTTTTAGGAGGCCTGGGAGGACTTCATTCACAGAATCCTAAAGAGCATGGGAATAGTGGCCCAGGAGACAGCTGGTATTCACAGACCTGAAGGCCAGGCTAGTGGAAGAAAATACCATCTTCCCAAAGGTCCCACATGTTTGGACTCCCTATCTGGGGCCTTAGTTGTCAGGATGGTATTCAGGTTCATCTAACTTGTAGAATGCCAGAACCACCAAGCTTTCAGGAGAGGGGTGCTTAGATAAACATGCAGGGTCACCCGGTTCAGAGCGATGGTGTCTTGCAATCTGGCAACTGACCAGGGGGCCAGAGTAAGGTTTGGCCAAAGACCACAAAAGGGAGTCTGTAACTGCAGCATTGAAGGGTAAGGAGGGGCTCACTGGATGTTTGCCCCGACTGGAGTAGTTCCATCAAGTCGTTGATTTTGACTTCTAAGATCTTCGCTGCCCTACCCATGCCTATTGTATAAGGAGCTGTAGGAAAGAGCCCTTTATGTATGGTCACCCACCACTTTTTGCTTCAATGCGGATAGTTATGACTCAAAGTGTACTGGAGCTTGCTACCCAGGCCCCAGTGCCAGTGCACTCTCCCTAAAACTGATATGTGTGAATTGGTAACCGTAATTGGCAAAGTCCCTAGTAGATTGTACCAGTGGTACCTAGGGCATGGGTGTTAAAGAGGTCACATGGGCCTGAAGCACGTTTGTGCCACCCTGAGTGACCAACGTTATGTTATTTGCACTTGTAGCGCGCACAGATACTCTGAGGAGTGTCCCGGCGCGAGCCTGGAGAAAGGGAAAGTAAGCACAGACGCCTGAAGATACGTTTAAGTAAAAAGATAAGTCATCAGTTTTTTTTTTAAATAGACCGAAGTCTTGCATACTGCGGAGAGCCAGAGGGAGTGCGGTCCAGGCTGTGGTAGCTCTGACAAGTGCCAGGTAAACTACTGACAGCTGGCCTGCAATTGCAGACCGCAGGAGCAGTGTAAACTGCTCAAACTCAACTTTGCACTCACCATGTGTGGCAAAGTCAATGCACTATTTTTAATATATGCCAGACACCCCTGGGGAAAGCCTCCTAAAGTCCAGAAGGCAGGGTGCCTTATATTAAAGGTGTGGACATGTAAGTGCAAGCTTATATGTCCCTTTCAGTGGCCTTTACCATTAAAGGACACTATAAGTGATAGATGGTCCATAGGATAACATGGGCTGGCACCTGGCAAACCTGAGATTCGTAGCTCCATTACAGTACCACTTAAATATGGCATGTTTGGTATCAAACAACGTGTCACATCACCCCCGATGACATGCACCCAAGCTGGTACCCTTGAGGTCCACCTGGTTGCCCTATCCTTTCCTGTGCTCCGGCTGACAGTCCGCGCTTGCTGCCACCAAGATAAGAATCTGACGCCCTACCAGGAGGTGTGAACTCTCCCAGGAGTCCGAAACAATGGCCTAGACAGGAAGTAAGTCACATCTACCTCCCTGACAGGCTGGCTAGTGAAATGGCACATCAAGGCAGTGCGCTTCAAAGGCTACACCGCATGTGTCAACCAGGCTGCCTCCCAACAGCCCTCCGCCTACCCCCAAGCACATTTGCACCCAGGCAGGTGGGAAAATTAGGTACTGAGGAGGTGTACACCCACAGAAGGCTAGCCACAGCTCTAGGGTGGACTACCCGGTCTGTACAGCTAAGGAAGACTTCTGCTATTTAAAATAGATGGTAAACTAGTGGTTCCTGGGAAGAAGAAAAAAATGACCCACAACCCTGGATGTGGTCACCTCAGGGGCGGATTAGCTCTGGGGCTAGTAGCCAATTGGCTACTTGCAAGTACACCCCTAAATCTAGGATTTAAGGGCTACCCCTGACACCAGAACCTGAGTTCTGAACCAACCTGCATCAAAGAGGAGACCAGAGTCTGCAACTACAGGACAGGCACAAATCCAAAGAGGGATACTCCACATCTATGGCAACACTTCTGGAACTGCCCAATTGAGACTCGTCCTAGGTTAAAGCTCAGTTACCCTAGTCAGAGGAACCCCAGTCAGAGCCAGAAGCAACCTCAGACTCCCCTGGACTAGTAGCACTAACACTGCAAACTGCAGGTAAAACAACACTCTGGATCGAAGAATCAGTGGCGGTTAGGCCCGCTGAGGGATCACCCAAATCCAGATGGTCTAGTGCACTGTGGGAACGGTAGCCCTGCCCTCCACAAAGTTTCAGGCAGCTATCGGTGTTCCAGGAACCTTTGGACATCGAAGTACCCATTGGCTGTACTAACTCCTGCCAAGGCTTGTTGGTCGCCAAGCCGGCAACTGAGCCTTTCTCTAGACGTTGTATCTAGAGGGAACTCCATACAACTTTCATCCGACGTTAGCAGCGGCCAGGTTGTTGAGATTTTACACCCTGTTCCCCTGCAGCACCATGTAAGCGGTAAAAGCAGCTCTCCTGTGGCTCTTGTTCAGCAACAGTGATAGCCAGGACAACTCTGCACTTGGGCTCTAAGGGCCAGGTAAAATTTAACTGAATCTCGTGGCTTGATTCTGGGACCAGCATCACCTTTACCCTCCTTGGGTTCCAGGAAACTCAACCTGCAAATGAACGATTGTCACTACCACTTTTTCCTATTGATCGCAATGCAAAAAGTCTGCAGTATTGAATTGCTGTGATTTATGCTTTATGCTAAAATCCAAATTTATTTGTATCTGATCACGTTCCATTTTGGTGTAAAAAATAAAGCAGGTTTTTATATTAATGTAATGAATTTGTGGCAGATTTCTTTTGAATATATTTTTAAATACCAATTTAACAGGGAAAGAAAACTATGGAATAAAGAGACATGTTTTCAGTAAGGCTGCACAGCTTAATGCTAGACAGGCTTTTAATGTGCTGATATGACGACCATGGGTAATTGCTCTTTGGTAGGCAGTTCTTACCCGCTCTAATTTGGTTCTTAGTACATTAGAGATTTTGTGTTAGGTTCACAATGCATGTATTTCAAAATCTACAACAATACGAAACAATTCACGTGCAATAACCCCAAGACAGTTCGCTTTTTAGGGTGATGAAACATCAATGAGTGGCCTTTAACAGAGTTGGCACCTGTGGAACATCTCCTTGTAGCAGCTCTTCTGGCATAAAGACAGCCTTGTATTTCTCATCGAACAGTTTCTCATTTTCCTCCGAATGCAAATCCTTGGCTGAGATAGTCTGAAGGTGGGTAGGGAGGTACTTGAACTCGTCATCGTTGACATCAAATTCTTTCATTTTGGAATCCAACACCCACCAGCGTCCCAAAAAGCCCACATCACACACCCGGCTGGGGAAGTCTAGCAGCCGGGGAGCGAGGTGCTTGCACTGGGACTCATAGAGGTTACAGTCCTGGTCATAGGGGACCTCGTACATGAGAGCAAAGAAGACCAGGCTCTGATAGCGCAGGCGGCCCTGGTTACGTAAAGTTACTAACCGCTGTACGTGGCCTTCAGAGCTCCCGTTCCGGGTCCAGGGGGAGAGGAGCAAGAGGGTACCCACAGCATCCAGGAGACTAGACTGAAAAGACATTTCACACGGTGTCTTGTGGTTACAAATGCCTGCTCCGGTAAGGAGGGAGAGATAGACTGCGGCTTTACCAGGACGCTCTTTCATGCCCACTCCAATATCCCGACATGCCTCTGCATAATCGTGCATAAGGCTTTTAATCCAAATACCTGTGCGGGAGGAAGAAGAAAAAAAATCTTTTGAGCAAGATAAACACGCATAATAAGCAGGAGTTTAATCAATAAGCGACAATCTGTTGCAAGTTATATATTGTACTAAAAAAATGAATATTATAATAATACATACACAAATCCTTAACTTTACATTGGGCCAGGAGCCAGTCGCCCTATTAAGAATTTGAAAGCCAGCCCAGCCAAGACCCACCAGGCTTCGTCATTCTCCATTTTAGCAAGGAGATGAAAACATCTCTTTACGCAACAACTAGTCTAAGAGGTAACATTTGAGTATTTATTTTCTATCGACCCCTCACAGACACAGGCTTACATACAAGATCACATAGAACCTCTCCCTAAACACATTCTCGAAAACAGTTTGACAATTATCATACTGCAGTGAGAACATGGCCCTCCACAGAGCATTTTCCCCTTCCCTGTACAAAGCAGCTCTGCCAGGGTCTGACCCCTCCTATCTGTTTTTTGGATGCTTGTGACCTTTTCATGATCCAGCCGCCCACCCAGCAATGCGTGTTTTTATGTACCCTCCTTGCACAGCTACTGCATACTTTCTCCCACCCACCCTGACCACAAACTAGTCACTCCGATCCCTCACGATCCCTTGACGCTTTTCGTGCATCCTGTAATCCAACATACCAACCCTGCCATAATGTGGGCGCTAACCCCTGTGACCTCCCCTGACCTTTCAAATGGGACTAGCACCATTGCTACTAAGTCTTATGCTAACCCCAACACCAGCAGACGCTCACGTTACCAGCTTCCAGACGTTTTTGTGTGATTGTAGCAAAGTCCCTGACGTGTGACCCTCTAATCTGCCTCTAGTCTAAACCCATCATATTGCCTAATCGATGTTGTCGACCCAGTGTCCTCGAACTCTGTACTACACCCACCAGGCTGAAACCCTTTAAACTTCCCCACTAGTCTCTTCAATGCCAAGGCATCACCAGCCTCGGGACCCTAAGCCATTGACCTACAATAGCAGCTTGATCCCGTCCATTAAATGTTGCCACTCTGACTCTCTCTCTCCCTCCCCCTGTGACCTCACCAGCGTTTAACCATTGCCTATAACCTTACAAGCATCAGACTCTTCCAATTTTAATCCCACTAAATAACAGTGAATACTCCCGTGACCCCAGGTGTCTCGGGCTCTTCTCCTTAGAGCCACATTGACATCAGAATCTTTCCTTACTGTGACGGCACTGATCTATGAACAGAACCATGAGAGCCCCCTTTCTGCCTTTTCCCTAGAGATGGGGAGTCAACAAATTAAACGGGAGAGCCAAGCCATGGATCTGGCTTGGCTCCAAGAGCCTGTTGAGCCAAGCCCTGAAAAATGTGTGCTATATAAATTGGCCAACAAACATTTTAAAACTATGATAAAGTCTCTTATAAATAGTTTTCTTTTCGTAGGATGCAGCAGTGTTTCTCCTTAGCCTGTTAGACGATATCACTGCAGTGAGAGGCAATGATAGCTTTTAAAAAAAGAACTTGGAAATAGCCATGCCACCACACCAGCCCTGAAGGCAATGCCATTAGTGAAATAAAAGGCAAGTCTATCATCATGTGTACCCTATATGACACCTAAATTTTTATTGTAAGGCAAGCAACAGTATAGTGTTTTAAATCAAATAAGAGGTTTTTATACAGCACACACCCTAAGCTCACTTATTTTAAGGTGCTCTCTGATGTGATAATGAAACAAGCATTTACAATGCAACGATTTCGCCTTTGTAAAAGTTAGAGCTATTGGGATTGTAAATGGCAAATTTTTTATTTATGTGTTGGTTTTGAAAACATATAAATAAATGGCATTGTCATTTACAATGCCAATAGCTGGAAACAATTGTTTGTTAAATCTTGCCAATTATCAAGCCGATAATGTGTGGGCATCCCAAGGCATCTTCACCATCAATCAACCAGGATCAAATAAACATCTGCAAACAGTTGAGAACCTTCAATACATATACACAGGGTGTGATGTTTTACCTGGAGAGTTTGGCTGCTGAAAATAACTAGATTCTCTGGATGAAACTATGAGAAAAACATTTGGGGAATCGATGCAGAAAACACTTATTACACGTATCTGGAATATTTCCTACCCCTAGAGTTACCAACGTCCAACATATAGGTAGCTCCACGGCAGGGGGAAATATTAGGCTGAAAACCACCCAACTGGGATTCCCGCATTAAGTTACATTCCAGAACTTCTTCTATTCAGAAAAATTGTGTCATACTGGTTATTTAAAAAACAGTTGCTTGCAGTGTTTAATTTTTGACAGGTTTAATTAGTTCTCCAAAATTTTTGAAATTTTGATTTTTCTAAATACGATTTGTTGTCCTATTTCTCTAGCTTTGAATTCGTCTAGCTGTGCCCCGCAATGTGTCGAGTATAATAAATTCTAAAGCAAACAGTGTCAAGTAATTACAACAATGGAAAGGTATCGAGTGCAAGAGCCAATATATAAAGCGGTGCTTTTTTGAGCAGGGGGTGTGGGTTGAGAATACGCGTCAGACTTTGAACTATGAAAGCTCTTAACATGTCAAGCTCAGGAATTGTACAACCAGCTCTCAAGCGCTTGTCTTTTCTGAGAAACTGGCACTCATAAGACACTATACGGATTTACAGACCGAGAAAGAAAGAGAAATAAATTAAATACTCTTAAAGGGGTAATGCCTTGAGGTTCAACTGGGAGTTATCCTGCCACTGTGCCACTGTTGCTGGTGAGGTAGCTCAGAGGATTGAGCACTTCCTGCAAATATCTGTGTGAAATCTACAAATCCAATATTCGAAGCTCAGCCTTTCATCCTTTGGAGACTGAAGGAGCAATGAGCACTGTTTAGGGAGGGGATAATGGCATGTGCTTAAACCCGCAGGGGTAGCACGCTTATGACTTCACAACAATGGCGTGTTTCTAGCACTTAAAGCCGCAGGGGCACTGCCATGACGTAACAACAATGGCGTGTTTCTAGCACTTAAACCCGCAGAGGTACTGCGGGTTTAAGTGCTAGAAACACGCAACGGGCACACGGACAGCGGGAGGGGGGCGGGTTAACGGGCACACGGACAGCGGGAGGGGAACGGGCTCACGGACAGCGGGAGGGGAGGCGGGAACGGGATAAAAAAAGTATTAAAATAGATGCGTTTTATTCATATTGCCAGCTTAAGATATTTAGAATACCGATGCCATCAGTTACACTTTTCCCCAGAAAAAATAGCGTCGGCGACGCTAACAAAACATCCCTGTTCATCCCGTTTTTTTGCTGTTGGTAATGAAGAGCCAGCGCCACTTACAAAAACAATATCACAACGCAATAACCACTTATGCTACTATACAGGTCTACTAGGATTTCGGTGCCCTGAAGAACAAAACACGATTGTTAATAGTACAAAACGAACAAAGAACAGCAGAGCAGCGTCGCCGGCAGATTTGAGCAATGCCTTCCACTACCAGAACATTACCCAAACAAGAAGCACGTGCACACGGACAGCGGGAGGGGGGACGGGCTCACGGACAGCGGGAGGGGGGACGGGCTCACGGACAGCGGGAGGGGGGACGGGATCACGGGCAGCGGGAGGGGGGACGGGCTCACGGACAGCGGGATGGGGGACGGGCTCACGGACAGCGGGAGGGGGGACGGGCTCACGGACAGCGGAGGGGGGGGGACGGGCTCACGGACAGCGGAGGGGGGGGGACGGGCTCACGGACAGCGGAGGGGGGGGGACGGGCTCACGGACAGCGGAGGGGGGGGACGGGCTCACGGACAGCGGGGTGGGTGAGTTAACGGGCACACGGACAGCGGGAGGGGGGGCGGGTTAACGGGCACAAGGACAGCGGGATGGGGGCGGGTTAACGGGCTCACGGACAGCGGGAGGGGGGCGGGTTAACGGGCTCACGGACAGCGGGAGGGGGGGCGGGAACGGGATAAAAAAAAAGTATTAAAATATGCCGCTTACCTGCTAGCAACTCAAGGAAAGTGAAATTGCGCAGCCCACCCCTGCAAAGCACTCGTTGGAAATGAAACAAACATGCGAGACAAAAAAACCCCAAAAAAAACGCCCACCGCCGCATGACGCACAAAAAGGGGCGGGATGACTAAAAATCGCCGGAATGCCCACGAATCTGCTCGGGAATGAGTGACGCATCTCTGTTCCAATGGCTAGCCTCCATTTATGGAGCTAGCCAATGGAACAGAGAGGCGGGACAAAGCCCCAGACTGTTCTCAAAAGATTTCGCCTTCACGAACGCTGCTGCGCAGCGGATCGCCAGGCGAAACCTAAAAAGGAGGCTCAGAGAAATAAAATATTCACAAAATCAAGCTGGAAAGCCAGACTGATACCAAGTTTTCTAATTTCACATTGTGCATTCATTTTAGCCGCTAGATGGCTCTCTTGTTCACCTGTATTACATCAAAAATGAATGTTTTTTCTTTCATTCTTCGTGCTTGAAGTGAGTGACAGACAGAAACCACATGAAAACTGGGCCTGATTTGGGTTTGAAGGTCCAAGAGGACATTGACTTGAGAAAGGAATCTGGCTTGGGCTTTGAGTTGGTCGCCCACTTCTTCTTTCGCCCACGAGTGCTATTCAATCTAGCCACCTCTGTGTCTGCTTACAGGCCTCTGACCCCTCGCCTACCCGAGGCTGTGTCCCCACAGACCCACTCACCACCAGCTTCCAAACATGTTCCAAGGCTGTTGAGAAACCCCATCTTAAGAAGGCAACTTTCAGCCAGCCATCGTTTTTTTCAACAAACACAACTTTTCTAAAAATACACTTTATTTAGATTGTTTTAGAACATAAACGGTACATGCAGAGCCATTATACCATTATATAAAGAGACATTTACTGTAGTCTCTCAAAAACACCTCGTCTTAAAAGTCGCTCCTCATAAAAGTGTTCAGTTTTTGGCAGCCTGACTGTATTTGAATCTACTATGTTGTTGATAAGATATGTGACACCTATTGCGATCTTCCTTATCAGGCCATCCATTTTACATGTGCAACTCTATTTATGGTTTTTGGGATGTTTATGTAATGAAGTGGCCTAGTAACATCAAGAGTCTAATGCCATCAGCTGTGAGCACTATGATGATGGCCCAGTCACTTACCGGTAATCGTTGTAACGCCACGTCCAGATCTATCCTGGTCAGAGTTCTTAAGTCATGAATGAATGCTCCTGTGGACAGAAAACTCACCAAGCCAAAAAAATGACCACTTGTTTCTCGTCTCTTCAATATGGCCAACTTCCTTTGACTATCACACGATTTACATAACAAGCTTTGGCAAAGGCAATAGGTCTTGGCAATCAGAACGCTAATGGCGTTGTCAATGACAAAGTATTTCAGCCAAATGTTGTGGAGTTGAATTATGTAGGTTAGATTGGAATTGTTTGTTGTAGAATTGTGTGGTGTTAAGTGGAATTATGCCTAGTGGAATTATGTGGAATGGTGTGTAGTGGAAATATGTGACCAGCAATTATGCAGTATTGAGTGTACTGGAATTACTTGGAGTGGTATTGTGTGTTGTGGAATGGCATGTAGGGGAGTGGAATTATGTGATGTAGAGTGGAATGGTTTGGTGAATTTTGTGGCATGATGTAGAATTCTGTGGTGCGGATTGGATATAGGAGTTGTGTAGTTGAATTACGGAGTGGAATTGCGTGGTTTGTTGTGGAATTACGTGGTGTGGAATGGAAATGTGTAGAGTTGAACTGTGTGGCTTGGAACTACGTTGCACTGAGTGAAATAATGTGGCATGGTGTGGAGTGTTTTTATGTGGATTGTTGCCATGTGGCATAGAGTCGATTTAAGTTGGGTGTATTTATGTGGTATTGAGTATAGTGTAATTAGATGGAGTTGAAAAACATTTAAAAGGGCTATAAATTCCATAAAATGAACCACTGGTGTTCAAATCTTCTACGCTTGTTACTGGAATTCCTTGCAGGCGCAATTTAAAATTATTATAATTTTTTTTTATTTTTTTAACTAGAGCATTTTTTAAACTTCCTATACACACTTTCATATCATTTTGCAGAATATCGAGACTAGTTGTAGAATGGTGTGCTGCACAAGAATGGCGCCTGCCCTCCTCAATCTTTGTGACACTGCCCTGTAAAGGGGGCGAATGCGGAGCTGTACCTCTGGAGACCAATGTAACGCCTTGTTGTAAAAGGCGCGGACGTTTCTTTCTGGTCTGGGGAGGCTCAGTGCCACTTGCGGCTGTAGAACCCTCATGGCCAGTGTTTTGATTGTGAGCTTGGCTTTACATGGAATGCTGGAGAGCAATTATGGCCTACTTTCGTTGACTACAAACCCTTGCCTACAGCCCGTAACAAATATGGCACAATAGGGAAGAAGCGCGTGTTCAGATGGAGGGAAGGTTGAAATGTGTTTCACGGACAGCAGTTCATGAGGTAGATTATTAAAACAAAACTGGAACTGCGTCACCACAGTTGATCGACAATCAGGCAATTAGGGAAAAAATGGCTAATTGCAGGTTTAAACAAGACGACAGGAATGGCTCATTTATTTTTGAGCTCTGAAGCTACTGAAGTGCTTTACAAGAGCACAAACAAAGCCCAAAACTTCAGAGTGTGTCAAGTTTCACAAAGACAGGCTTAGGCATAGCTTGGCAGTCCTTAGAGCAGCCCATCTAGAGAAGGTGGTGGGTTGGATTAACCAGCTCAGTGTCAACACTTGATATAGCACGTAATCCAGCTGATTCCGGTAGTCAAATAAATAAATAAGGCTCATATCAATAACATCAGCCCATGTAATAGGCAGGCCGGCTGGCGCCTTCGCTGCATGATGGTAAATATAACACGAGGGAAAAGAATTCTTTAAATTCTTGCATAATAATGCTCTACGTCGCAGTTAATTATTCGTGCCGAAACCCAACTCCCAGCTCAGATCAAGTGGCTAACCATTCTGGATCACACCTGTACTGGCGTACCTAGTGGGCAAAAACAGCTGTCCAGTATGATGCTTCTGTTGGCCCAGCAAAGACCAGTTACTGCAGAGATAGGGGCTCTAAACAGAAGGAGCTGCAGCTCTCATGTTTAGACAAGGGCAAGCAAACAGGCTGCGCAAAGCTTTAAAAATGTTTGCAAAACACGTAAAATATGTTAGGGTTTATAAAATACTCTGAGTGTATTTCTTCAACAAGTTGAAACTTCCATATTAATATGCACATTATGGCATGCTACACGCTTGCGTTGACGCGCGCAGCCGCCATCTGTCTCCTCCGTCACGGGTCAGTAAGTTGCTTGTTTTTATTTCCCGTGCTTTCCCCTCTGCCTCCGTCCGATCACTTCAGTTTGAATCCAAATGTAAATTACCATGGTGTGCAAACTTTTTCGAGTTGCATCAAAACAATCTAATTAGTCTTATGAATGAACTTATTGGTCTCAAACTTTGTAGTCTCTTCCGTGCACGACCACGTATTTACTCTGCTCGTCAGTGCCTACCAACTATAAAAATTGGTATCGGGCCTAATTTAATTGCTCCCAACACGCAACTTTCATGGATTACAGTACGAACACCCACCCAACCACACCCGCCCACCCACAACCACACACACAACTAAACCCACCCGCAACCACACCCACACACAGCCCCATACACACGCCCAACCACACACAACCACGCCCAACCACACCCACCAACACACAGCCCCATACACACGCCCAACCACACACACACAACCACGCCCAACCACACACACACAACTACACAGACACAACCACACACAGACACAACCACGCCCAACCACACACACCAACCAAACACACCCAACCACACCCACAAACACAGAACCACACACAACCACAAACCACACACACAACCACGTCCAACCACGCACACAACCAACCACACACACAACCACACCCAACCACCCAAACACACAACCACGCCCAACCACACGCACAACCATGCACACATCCACACACACACAACTACGCCCGCCCACACACACAACTACAACCACACACACACAACTACAACCACACACACAACCACGCCCCCACAACCACAACCACACACTCAAAACCAACCACACCACCAATACTAAACACACACACCCAACCAACCACACACACAACCACACACACACACAGCCACAACCACCCACAACCACCACTACACACACAACCGCAACAAAAAGTTTTATGAAAAATGGACTCTTTTAAAAATTCTGATCCCACAGAATCAGAGTCCTCCAGAACACCCTGTTTTTTTGGCTGTCAGCTGTGAAAAGGAGACCAAAATTGCCCCCATTTTTATTATTCTGTATCCTCCAATTCTGGGGTGCTTTTTTAACTTGTCTCTAGTTCATTGCGAATCTTACCATTACTAATTCAAATTGTGTTAGCTTTGGCTTATTTGCAATGCAAACTTTATCTCAATAAGTTGCTGTAACAAGCTGCAAGTCCGCTACGGAAGCCCATTCATTTGCTAATTATTTTCCACATATGGTTGCAAGACCATAAAGTGGAGTATTCAGGATTTTGAATAGTTTCTTGTTTTAAGATGTTACTCTCTCCTGCGCACCCCACTCCTGTACTAAGGTTACGAGTGACGTGGCACCCGCCTTTCAGAGGTTCTTGCATCCACCCAAGTCTGGCCTGGCACTGGTGCGTCCCAGCCTGGCACACACCGGTGATGATCTCGCACCTCCTTCTAGACCCCAGCTCACTACTGTTTGCAGTCGGTCACTCACCCCTGACCTCCATGGAACTCACCCTTCACCCCTCAGGTCTGGTAATGTTTGCATGATTTTTCGAGGCTTAGCATTTAACCCCTTCGGGGCTAATGGCGAGCTGGGCTCGTCATGACGCTTACCTGTCGTGCGCTGTTGACAAGGCCAGCTCATCATCAGCCCCACCCTCGGGGGAAGCGCTGGCGCTCCCCCCCGAGGGTCTCCGATCGTGGTTGTTATGCTGGGGGCGGCAGCGGAAGAGCTTCCGCTGCCGTCCCCGCCTCCCCCATGGGAATCCCTGATGACGTCAGCGCGCACAGCGCGCGCTGACCTCATCAGGGATTCCCAGCGCTCGGGAAGCCATTTGCTTCCTGCGCGCTTCGGAAGAAGGTAGGTTTTGGGACTCCGGCGGGGGTTTGGGGCAGCGAAGAGGCATCAGGGGAGAGGAAAGAGATTTTCCTCTCCCCTGATGTCTCTTTGCAGGGCATTTCTGCCTCACGATTGCGCACAGCGTCGCGATTGTGCGGCGGAAATGCCCCCACTAGCACCACGGATGTAATTTTAGATTATAGGAAGCGACCCCTTGGGCAAGGGTCGCTTCCAGGCGGGGTCTCATAATGTTTTCGTTTTTCTGCCCCCCCTGGGGGCAAATCGGCCCGTTTTTTCGGCCGTTTTACCCCCAGGGGGGGCAGAAATTCCCCACTAGCACCAGGGTTGTTTTTTGGAGCCAAGATGGCGGCCATATTTTTTGTTTACGTTTTTCTGTCCCCCCTGGGGGCAAATCGGCCCGTTTTTTTGCCGTTTTGCCCCCAGGGGGGACAGAAAATGCCCACTAGCACCAGGGATTTTGTTTTTAGCTTTTAGGAAGCGACCCCTTGGGCAAGGGTCGCTTCCAGGTGGCCTCACACTGAACTTTTTGTTTTCCTGCCCCCCCCCCTGGGGGCAAATCGGCCTGTTTTTCGGCCGTTTTGCCCCCAGGGGGGGTAGAAATTTCCCACTAGCACCAGGGAATTTTGTTGGGGCAATGTGTTTGTTTTGGGAAGCGACCCCTTGGGTAAGGGTCGCTTCCAGGTGGCCATGATTGTGTTTTTGTTTTTCTGTCCACCCTGGGGGCAAATCGGCCTTTCTTTTGTGCCATTTTGCCCCCGGGGGGGGCAGAAAATGCCCACTAGCACCAGGGAATTTAAATTTAGTTTTTAGGAAGCGACCCCTTGGGCAAGGAGTAGTGCTTGGCTGGTGGTGTGTGTGGAGTGGCGCTTGGCTTGCAGTGTGCGTGGAGTGGTGTTTGGCTGGCGGTGTGTGTGGAGTGGCGCTTGGCTGGATGGTGTGCGTGCAGTGGTACTTGGCTGTCTGTGCACGGAGTGCTGCTTTGCTGGTGGTGTGTGTGGAGTGGTGCTTGGCTGGATGGTGTGCGTGGAGTGGTACTTGGTTGTCTGTGCACGGAGTGGTGTTTGGCTGGTGGTGTGTGCGGAGTGGTGTTTGGCTGGCGGTGTGTGTGGAGTGGTACTTGGCTGGATGGTGTGCGTGGAGCGGTGCTTGGCTGGCGGTGGGTGGCGCTTGGCTTGCGGTGTGCGTGGAGTGGTGCTTGGCAGGCAGCGTGTGTGGAGTGTTACTTGGCTGTCGGTGTGCGCTGAGTGGTGTTTGGCTGGCGGTGTGCGTGGAGGGGTACTTGGCTATCTATGCACGGAGTGGTGCTTGGCTGGCGGTGTGTGTGGAGTGGCGCTTGGCTGGTGGTGTGTGTGGAGTGGTACTTGGATGTCTGTGCACGGAGTGGTGCTTGGCTGGTGGTGTTTGTGGAGTGGCGCTTGGCTGGTGGTGTGCGTGGAGTGCTACTTTGCTGTCTGTGCACGTAGTGGTGCTTGGCTGGCGGTGTGCGTGGAGTGGCGCTTGGCTGGTGGTGTGCGTGGAGTGGTACTTGGTTGTCTGTGCACGGAGTGGTGTTTGGCTGGTGGTGTGTGTGGAGTGGTATTTGGCTGGCGGTGTGTATGGAGTGGTGTTTGGCTGGCGGTGAGTGGCGCTTGGCTTGCGGTGTGCGTGGAGTGGTGCTTGGCTGGCGGTGTGTGTGGAGTGGTACTTGGCTGTCGGTGTGCGCTGAGTGGTGTTTGGCTGGAGGTGTGCGTGGAGGGGTACTTGGCTATCTATGCACGGAGTGGTGCTTGGCTGGCGGTGTGTGTGGAGTGGCGCTTGGCTGGTGGTGTGTGTGGAGTGGTCATTTGCTGTCTGTGCACGGAGTGCTGCTTGGCTGGCGGTGTGTGTGGAGTGGCGCTTGGCTGGTGGTGTGCGTGGAGTGGTGTTTGGCTGGCGGTGTGCATGGTCTGGTGCTTGGATGGTGGTGTGGGTGGACTGGCACTCGGCTGGCGCTGTGTGAGTAGTTACCTTCTGTTGGTCACTACACACACTGCTAGTTGAGTGACACTCTACGCAGTCCATCATTTTCTGTAGTTGCTGTGTCAGATATGTAGGCGTGTGAAAGTGATGGGCCCTTGAATGGCGCTGGCGGCTGGCGGTGTGACTGTTTTGTATGTGTCACACGTACAAAAGGTGTATGAATGTCCTTACTGCCCCTGTGTGATGGGGGTACTGGTAGGAGCAAAAGACTGACTGGCACCAAAGGGGTCAGGCGGTTCAAAAAATTCAAAAAATTAACCAGTGTCTTGATGTTAAACCTCATCTAATCCCAATTGGTCTAAGCCCTATTTGATGGCCCATCTGGCCGAATTTAAATTTGGGGGGCAAATTTGTGTGTTGTTGTTTTAATTGTTGTATTGTTTGTGAAATGTGGTAGTAATTTTTTTTTTCTCCATTTTTGTCTTGTTCCAGGCTTTTGCTTTTGGATTGTTGTAGGTTGCGTGTCTGTTTGCAGCTTGTGTAGTTGCTTGTGCTTGGTAAGTGAATGTATTTTGTACTACTTTCCCTTGATGTTTGTCTTTTTGAAAAAGGTTGTACTTTTAGCAGTTTGTGTGGCTCTGTGTTTTTCTTTTTTCAGCATTAGTGTTTGATGTGTACATTTATTTTCTAATCTGTCATTTCTTTTTTTCTTTCTAGTGGGATATCATTTCTTTTTGCTGTGTCTCAAAAGAGTAGGTGCTGGTGAGTGTAGCTATATTTGATAAGAGTGAAATTGTTTTGGATTGTATTTATCTTTTTGTGAAAGCCTTACCTTGTTTACTTCTTACTTTGCACAGTGTAGGTTGTTGTTCACTTGTGTGTGCAGTCTTCTTGCTTTGTAAGGATAATGGCTAGTCGCAGGATTACTGCTCAGCAGGTTCTTGGTTTGCTTTTTGAGTCTTCCTCTGACCATGGTTCAGAGACTGAGTCAGATTCGGACTCCCAGGTGGCGGCAGAAGATTCTGGCAGTGAGTTTTCTCTTCGCATGGAATCATCATCATCGGATGATGAATCTTCTTCTAGTGCTGATGAAGGGACTATGGTAGAGGAGGACACTGAGGTGCCGGTAGTGGGCCAAGAGGCACCTGTGCTGCTGCCTAGGGCCGCAAGGTTTCCTTTCTTTTTACGTCGGCAAGAGGCATGTGGGCTGGAGCCTGCGCCCAAAAGGCTTCACATTGCTGTGGTGCGCAAAGAGGCATCTGGTGCTTTTCGTCTTCCTGCTGGTGTAGTGCAGCAAGAGGCATCTGGGGCTGTTAGGCTTCCCATTGGTGTAGAGCGGCAAGAGGCATCTGGGCCTGCTTGGTTTCCCGGTGGTGTAGTGTAGCAAGAAGCATCTCAGGCTGCTGGGCTTCCTGTTGGTGTAGTGCAGGAAGAGCCCTCTGGGATGCTATGTCTTCTGTTGGTGTTGTGCAGCCAGAAGTATCTGTGGCTGTTAGGCTTCCCGTTGGTGAACAGCAGCAAGAGGCTTCTGGGCTGCAGGCTGGGGTGGCTGCTCCCCCCGTTGATAGGGATGGCCTCTGGGTTCCCCCTGGCTTGGTGCAGCCGGCATTGCCAGAGTTCACTGGTGTTCCTGGGTGTAGAGTGAATACTGAGAATTTTCTGCCAATACATTTTTTTCAGTTGTTTTTTTGACGGTGTGTTTTTGCAAGAGATTGTTGAGCAAACCAATTTGTATGCAGAACAATTTTTGAGGGCCAACAGTGCCAGCCTTAAGCCCTATTCTAGAGCAATCCGGTGGACTCCCACAAATGTTGAAGAGATGAAGAAGTTTTTGGGATTAACTTTTTTGATGGGCTTGCTAAGGAAGCCATCAATTACTTCATATTGGACCACTAGTCCCTTGATGGCAACAGCTATATTTCCAGCAGTCATAAGTCGTGATCAGTATATGCTTCTTCTTCGGATGATGCATTTTGTTGATAATAGTTTAGCGTTGTCACGCGATCACCCTGATTGTGACCGTTTGTTTAAAATTCGGCCTGTCCTTGATCACTTTGTTGATCGTTTTTCTGATATCTTTGTCCCTGGTAAAGAAATTGCAGTGGATGAGTCTTTGGTGTTGTTCAAGGGCCGCTTGGTTTTTAGGCAATACATTCCTAGTAAGAGGGCACGCTATGGAATCAAACTGTATATGCTGTGTGACAGTGAGACTGGATATGTCTACAATTTCAGGGTGTACACTGGTAAGGAGTCCAGCATTAACCCTCCTGGTTGTCCTTCTACTTTTGGAGTGACTGAGAAAATTGTGTGGGAACTAGGTAGAGGATTATTTAACAAAGGCCATCATTTATATGTAGATAACTTCTACACTGGTGTGCGGTTGTTCAAGGAGTTGGCCAAAGTGGGCACTGTTGCTTGTGGCACAATGCGCAGTAACCGTAAAGGTTTCCCAAAGGAACTTGTTTGCAAAAGGCTTGTGCGGGGACAGTCTACGGCATTGCGATGTGGGGAGCTTCTAGCTGTGAAGTTTTCAGACAAGAGAGATGTGTACATGCTGACTACTATCCACGATGAAAGTACAGAACCTGTGCCTGTTTGGGGTCAGGGTGCTGAAGTGCGCAAACCTGTGTGCATTTTAGCTTACAATAAGTTCATGGGTGGTGTTGACAGAGTAGAGCAGAGGTTGGAACCTTATGCTGCTCTTCGAAAGGCTTACGTTTGGTACAAGAAGTTGGCTATCCATCTGTTCCACTTGGCATCCATTAATGCTTTTGTTGTGTACCAGAAGTCTTGTCCTGAGAAGAAGATGCCTTTTGTTAAGTTTCAGGAGTCTATAATAGGCAGCCTTGTACTTGTGGAGCAGGCAAGTGTTCCTAGATTTGGAGTGGTGGAGGAAGTGGCTAGATTGAAAGATCGCCACTTTCCTGAATCTATTCCTTCCACTACCGCAAGAGACTTTCTGACTAGAAGATGCAGAGTCTGTTGGCGAAGAGGCATGCGGAGGGAGTCTCGTATATACTGTGCTGACTGTCCTTCTAAGCCTGCATTGTGTCTGTCAGCTTGTTTTAAATCGTACCACACGCAAAAGAAGTTTTGGGAGTTTTAATGAGCTGTAAAGTGAATTGCCTGGTCTGCATTCTGTAAAAAAAATTTAGTTTGTTTCAAGGATTGGCATTAGTGCAAAGTGTTTAGTTTAAGAATTTGTGTTAGCTGATTTGTAGGTATTTCCATTTGTTTAGTGTTATTTTCAAAAAAAGAATTCTAAATGTGTGTGGTGTGTGCCGGCTGGTGCTTGGCTGGCGGTGTGTGTGGAGTTGCGCTTGGCTGGTGGTGTGCGTGGAGTGGTACTTGGCTGTCTGTGCACGGAGTGGTGCTTGGCTGGTGGTGTGTGTGGAGTGGTGCTTGGCTGGCGGTGTGTGTGGAGTTGCGCTTGGCTGGTGGTGTTTGTGGAGTAGTACTTGGCTGTCTGTGCACGGAGTGGTGCTTGGCTGGCGGTGTGTGTGGAGTGGCGCTTGGCTGGTGGTGTTTGTGGAGTGGTACTTGGCTGTCTGTGCATGGACTGGTGTTTGGCTGGTGGTGTGTGTGGAGTGGTGTTTGGCTGGCGGTGTGTGTGGAGTGGTACTTGGCTGGATGGTGTGCGTGGAGCGGTGCTTAGCTGTCTGTGCACGGAGTGGTGCTTGGCTGGTGGTGTGTGTGGAGTGGCGCTTGGCTGGTGGTGTGTGTGGAGTGGTACTTGGCTGTCTGTGCACGGAGTTGTGCTTGGCTGTCGGTGTGAGCTGAGTGGTGTTTGGCTGGCGGTGTGCATGGTCTGGTGCTTGGATGGTGGTGTGGGTGGACTGGCGCTCGGCTGGTGGTGTGCGAGTAGTTACTTTCTGTTGGTCACTACACACACTGCTAGTCGAGTGACAGTCCACGCAGTCCATCATTTTGTGTAGTTGCAGTGTCAGAAATGTGGGCGTGTGAAAGTGATGGGCCCTTGAATGGCGCTGTTTGCTGGTGTGAGTGTTGAAATGTGATGGGTCCGCGGCTGGCGGTGTGAATGTTTTGAATGTGTCACACGTACGAAAGGTGTATGAATGGCCTGTAAAGAGGTTGGTGCCTTGACGTGGCTTTACAGCTCACGAGCTGTGAGTCAGTGGTTCAGTTAATCATACTCAATTATACGCAGTGTATTTCATTTTTTGTGAAATTACTTGCGAATACAATTGTATGTACTGAATCAACACTCACCCTCGTGCCAAATCCAACCAGTATGTGTGTGTGCTTGCGGATTAGATGGCTGTGCAGTTCATTTTTTTTTTCTCTTTCTGCAGTAGGGTGTACCTTGTCCCTTATTGTGATTGTTGTAATGTGTTGCTTTTCCTTCCAGATGGTGTCAGTGGTCTGGTTTGTATCGGGTATGAAAGGTGCGTGAATGGCCTGTAAAACGGTTGGTGCCTTGTCGTGGCTTTACAGCTTACAAGTTGCGAGTCACTGGTTCGGTTTTTATGCATTTATTTATTAACAGAGCATTTCATTTTTTTGAAATATCAGGTTAATAAAATTTTATGTACTGAACCATCACTCGCCCTCGTGCCAAATCCAACCTGTATGTGTGTGTCTTTGAGGAATAGATAGCCGTGCTTGATTCTTTGTCTTTTGAGTAACTCAGTTATGGTGTATATTATAGCTATAAATAACTTTCAGAATTTAGATATTATTGGTAATTCATGGTAGTATATGGTCATGTCTTTCTGGTGAATTCTATTGTTTTTTTTCACAATCTCTTGCAAACTTGAAATTGTCTGTCACAATTGTCATGCGATATTGTCCCCTGAATCGCACGTTCTCCATCTGAAAACTTAATTCATTCAAAACAATTTGGTTTTGCAAGGGGGTTCCCATGAGTTTTTGGCCCGGGGCTAGGCGTGCATCTTTGGAAACTGCCAAACCCAAACAGTTCTGAGAACTAGACACCCGGGGGAGTCCAGGGAGGTATGGCATGCGTGGGTCCCCCAATGTTTTCCTTACCAGAAACCCCTGCAAACCTTAAATTTAGGTTAAAAAACCCACTTTTCCGTACTTTTTTGGGTGAGATCTCGCTGCCGGCACAAATGTCCTACCACCCAGCGTTCCCCTTGTTCTCCAGAGTAAAATGATACCTCACTTGTGTGGGTGGGCCAAAGGCCTGTGACTAAGGTAGGGGGGCTTAATTTGTACATCTTAAATACTACTTTTTTCAACATTCATTTTTGGCCTGTTCTGCTTTGGGGCACCCACACAAGTGAGGTATCCTTTTACTCGGGAGAACAAGGGGAACGCTGGGTGGTAGGACAGTTTTGCCAGCACGGAGATCCCACGCAAAAAAGTTTGGAAAAGTGATATTTTTACCTAATTTTAAGGTTTGCAAGGAGTTCTGGGTAGGAAAGCATTGGGGGACCCACACATGCCATACCTCCCTGGACTCCCCCGGGTGTCTAGTTTTCAGAACTGTTTGGGTTTGGTAGTTTTCAAAGATGGCCACCGAGCCCCGGGCCAAAAACTCAGGCCCTCCCCCCCCCAAAAATCAAGGTTATTTTGCTTCAGGGTATTTTAAATTCACCACTGTACGTTTTGGACCTTTTCCTGTTGCAGCCACTATGCCTACCCACGTGAGTGAGGTACCGTTTTTATCGGGAGACCTGGGGGAACGCTGGGTGGGAGGTAATTTGTGTGAGCCCAGTGATGCCACGCTTTCCCACACAAAAAAGTGTGAAAAAACTGATTTTTTTCAGCTAAAATTGAGGTTTGCAAGGGATTCTGGGTAAAGGAACGTTGGAGGATCCACGCAAGCCATACATCCTTGGAAGCCCCCGGGTGTCTACTTTTCAGAAATGTGTGGGTTTGGTAGGTTTCCCTAGATGGCCGTCTAGCACGGGGCCAAAATCCCAGGCAACCCCTCTTGCAAAAGCTGGTGGACTTGACATTGTCACCATTGTCAAATCCACCAGCTTTTGCAAGAGGGGTTACTTGGGTTTTTGGCCCCGTGCTAGACGGCCATCTAGGGAAACCTACCAAACCCACACATTTCTGAAAAGTAGACACCCGGGGGCTTCCAAGGAGGTATGGCTTGCGTGGATCCTCCAACGTTTCTTTACCCAGAATCCCTTGCAAACCTCAATTTTAGCTGGAAAAAATCAGTTTTTTCACACTTTTTTGTGTGGGAAAGCGTGGCATCACTGGGCTCACACAAATTACCTCCCACCCAGCGTTCCCCCAGGTCTCCCGATAAAAATGGTACCTCACTTGCGTGGGTAGGCATAGTGGCTGCAACAGGAAAAGGCCCAATTCGTACGGTGGAGACCTAAAAATTACCTTTAGCAAAACTATCTTATTTTTTGAGGGGCTCACCTGAGCTTTTGGCCCGGGGCTTGGCGGGCATCTTTGGAAACTACCAAACCCAAACAGTTCTGAAAACTAGACACCCGGGGGAGTCCAGGGAGGTATGGCATGCGTGGGTCCCCCAATGTTTTCCTACCCAGAAACCCCTGCAAACCTTAAATTTTGGTTAAAAAACCCACTTTTCTGTCCTTTTTTGGGTGGGATCTCGCTGCCAGCACAAATGTCCTACCACCCAGCGATCCCCTTGTTCTCCCGAGTAAAATGATACCTCACTTGTGTGGGTGGGCCAAAGGCCTGTGACTAAGGTAGGGGGGCTTAATTTGTAAAACTTAAATACTACTTTTTTCAAAATTCATTTTTGGCCTGTTCTGCTTTGGGGCACCCACACAAGTGAGGTATCCTTTTACTCGGGGGAACAAGGGGAACGCTGGGTGGTAGGACATTTTTGCCGGCACGGAGATCCCACGCAAAAAAGTTTGGAAAAGTGATAGTTTTACCTAATTTTAAGGTTTGCAAGGAGTTCTGGGTAGGAAAACATTGGGGGACCCACGCATGCCATACCTCCCTGGACTCCCCCGGGTGTCTAGTTTTCAAAACTGTTTGGGTTTGGTAGTTTCCAAAGATGGCCACCGAGCCCCGGGCCAAACACTCAGGTGCCCCCCCCCCCCCCCCCCAAATCAAGGTAGTTTTGCAATAGGGTATTGTAAATTCACCACCGTACAATTTGAACCGTTTCCTGTTGCAGCCACTATGTCTATCCACGCAAGTGAGGTACCGTTTTTTTTCGGGAGACCTGGGGGAACGCTGGGTGGGTGGAAATTTGTTGATCCACGCAGATTCCAGAACTTTCCACCACAGAAATGTGCGGAAAATGTGTTTTTGTTTGTCAAATTTTTAGGTTTGCAAGGGATTCTGGGTAACAAAACCTGGGGTAGGCAGACGAGTCACCCCATCCTGAATTCCCCTGGGTGTCTAGTTTTAAAAAATGTATAGGTTTGCTAGGTTTCCCTAGGTGCTGGCAGAGCTAGGGCGCAAAAACAAAAGGTAGTCTTTTTGTCCGAAAAGTGCAATATTTCACTGGGAAATTGAGCTGCGACCATGTTGCGTTTTGCGCTGTTTCATGTCGCAGCCACTATGCCTACCCACGCAAGTGAGGTACCATTTTTTTCGGGAGACCTGGGGGAACGCTGGGTGGGTGGAAATTTGTTGATCCACGCAGATTCCAGAACTTTCCACCACAGAAATGTGAGGAAAATGTGGTTTTTATGTCAAATTTTTAGGTTTGCAAGGGATTCTGGGTAACAAAACCTGGGGGTAGGCAGACTAGTCACCCCATCCTGAATTCCCCTGGGCGTCTAGTTTTTAAAAATGTATAGGTTTGCTAGGATTCCCAAGGTGCTGGCAGAGCTAGGGCGCAAAAACAAAAGGTAGTCTTTTTGTCCAAAAAGTGCAAGATTTCACTGGGAAATTGAGGTGCGACCATGTTGTGTTTTGAGCTGTTTCGTGTCGCAGCCACTATGCCTACCCACGCAAGTGAGGTACCATTTTTTTCGGGAGACCTGGGGGACCGCTGGGTGGGTGGAAATTTGTTGACCCACGCAGATTCCAGAACTTTCCACCACAGAAATGTGAGGAAAATGTGGTTTTTTGTCAAATTTTTAGGTTTGCAAGGAATTCTGGGTAACAAAACCTGGGGGTAGGCAGACGAGTCACCCCATCCTGAATTCCCCTGGGTGTCTAGTTTTCAAAAATGTATAGGTTTGCTAGGTTTCCCTAGGTGCTGGCAGAGCTACGGCGCAAAAACAAAAGGTTGTCTTTATGTCCAAAAAGTGCTAGATTTCACTGGGAAATTGAGGTGCGACCATGTTGCGTTTTGCTCTGTTTCGTGTCGCAGGTACAAGGCCGACCCACGCAAGTGAGGTACCGTTTTTATTGGGAGACCTGGGGGAACGCTGGGTGGGTGGAAATTTGTTGATCCACGCAGATTCCAGAACTTTCCACCACAGAAATGTGAGGAAAATGTGTTTTTTTTTTGTCAAAATCTTAGCTTTGCAAGGGATTCTGGGTAACAAAACCTGGTGGTAGGCAGTCGAGTCACCCCACCCTGAATTCCCCTGGGTGTCTACTTTTCACAAATGTATAGGTTTGCTAGGTTTCCCTAGGTGCCGGCAGAGCTAGGGTGCAAAAACTACAGGTAGGCACTTTGCCAAAAAAGGGTCAATTTGTAACTGCAAAATTTAGGTGTGACCACGTTGCATTTTGCGCCGTTTCCTGTCGCAGGCACAAGGCCGACCCACACAAGTGAGGTACCGTTTTTATCGGGAGACTTGGGGTAATTCAGATTTGTAAATCAACTGTTATTACCAATTGAGCTTTCATGCATTTCTCCCTTTCAATGAAAGACATTGTGTAAAAAAAAAATCTTTTTGAAAAATGACCAATAATTCTCATGCTAGTATGAGTATTCCCAATTTTGAAAATGTGCAAATATATACTGTTTCTGAACTCTATAATTTGTACCCAATTCAGAAATACATAGGTGTCTTTCATACAGATTTTTCCATGTATACATTTTCCAAGACAAAGTGCTCTATACCCAGTAAATGAAAAAATACCATTGCAAGTTGCTGCTCAGTTTTTGGATCTGGGTTCGTCGGGTTCTTGGTGAAGCTACAAGTCCTATATATCCCCACAACCAGGAAGGTCTAACGGATGTAACGGTATATTGCTTTCCAAGAGCTGTCAAAATTAGAAAAAGTTATAGGTGAAAACGTTGAGACAAAAGGCTGTTTTTTTCAACAAATTTTCAATTATTCCAATATTTAACTGTTAGTTTCTATAAAGAAACCTTCATGGATTTAGACAAATGACCCCTTTCTGAATTCAGAATGTTGTCTACTTTTCGGAAATGTACAGCTTTCCAGGATCCATTATTGCTTTCAAACTCATTTCTACCATTAACTGGAAGGAGGTGGAAAGCTCTAAAAATAGCAAAAATAGGCTATGTCCCAGAAAAATGCCAAAACTGTGTGAAAAATGTCGGTTCTCTGACAAAAGACTGTCATTCCCTAAAAGCTGAGAAAATGGAGATTTCAGCCCCACAAACCCTTTTTTGATAACATTTTCAGGGAAAAACCCAGAGGCTTTTATTTGCAGCCCGTTTTTCCCATTTTTCTGAAAAAAACAAAAATTTCACTATATTTTGGTTAATTTCTGGGACCCCTCCAAGGGAATCCACAAACCCTGGGAGCCTTTAGAATCCACATGATGTTGGAAGAAAAGGACGCAAATTTGGCGTGGATACCTTATGTGGTCAAAAAGTTACAAGGGCCTAAATGCGCACTACCCCAAAACGCCAAAAAAAGCCTTAGCACAGGAGGGGAAAAGGCCTAGCAGCGAAGGGGTTAAATAGGTGTGAGATAATATTTTGCTCCTAGGAGCTAGTTTACAAGCTGACCTAACTGGGCAAAGAAGACCTCTGTGAACGTGACAGAATACGCAAGAGGCTGGGGAGAGGGGGATACTTTATGAGTTTAAAGTATCATGTCCTTCTTAAATGTTACATCCTGCTTGAAAGGTTAGCTGGGACTTGTCACAGGCAAATGTTATTTGACACTTAAGCAGGGCCCTTCTTTGTCTTTCCAGCCAGTCAGCTCCAATCACAGAGGGCCTCTAACACCATTACAGTTCACAGCCCGTTTGACATGTCTGCTAGGTTTATAGCATCAATATAGAGGGCCACCTATACTATTGCACTAAATTTGACATTACCAAGGAACAAGTTTTAGTTACTAAATGTCGCATTCAAACAGCCATGTTGACAGCTGTAGTCAAGATAACACTGGCAGTAGGAGGTGAGATCACTGGGAATAGAACTAATGGGATTACCAAACTAGGCAGAACTGCTAACTGTAAGAGCAGTGGAAACCAGGGATGTTGCTTAAGTAAGGAACTACCAATACAAATTTAGCTTAGTCACCTCTATTCTTCTGTGACATACTCTGGATCATAGAAATTGGATGAAAGGAATATACCAGCTCTGAGGAACACTTGAATGACATGCCTCCGAGGAGGGAGAAATTGTGCAGAAGCAAGGCAGCAGAGTATTCGGCTTTAACACAAAGTGGTCTACCGCCTGCAGACAAAACTTCTTCACTAACTGCTGGAGCACACACTACATCAATAAAAAATTCATCTGAGGCAAAACTGATCAGTCAGTCTGCTGTCCTATTCTCATTCCCTGGCAAAAAACACTGCCCTTACAGATTTGAAATTGAGCTACATACACAGGTAGTCTCATGTGCCAAAACAGTAAGTGGCTGCAAATTGACAACAGCCTTGATGAATGATGTTACTGATGTAACTCATCACTACGCTTTTGTCTTTTCTGAATATAAGGATTTAGTAGCTGTGGGGTAAATTTCAAGAGTTACTAAATTACAAAAATGTCTAGGTCCTTGGCACACCTTGTTATCTCTCTTTATAACTATTTTAATTATTGTTGGTCAATTTGTTCCAACTATTGCGTGCAATCAGGATTCATGGGGCTGCCTGTCCCCTGTCCATAATTAACTTCAAAAACCGGGTAGTGTACAAAAGTCACTCCCTAACCTGATGCACAGCTATTCTGCGTTTAGCTACTATTCTTAAATGACATCCAAATTACTGCTTAAATTTGTGCATTTATCATGGTTTTATTCACCAATTTTCTTTTTTAGATCATTTATGTTTTTCTCGTATCCATATTCAGTTCATTCATATATGTAAAAAACAAAACAATTTATACATTAAATCTTTGGTGTGATTAAATTCACACTTTAACACAGCCCATAAATATTTGTTGATGTGATACACCAACAGTTGAAGTTTTAGCAGGCCCGATGCATTTCGGGACCCAGTCCCTTCTTCGGGGGCCTTCCTTCTCAGACGGAGAGAGAGAAAACCATGATAAATGCACAAATTTAAGCAGTAATTTGGATGTCATTTAAGAATAGAAGCTAAACGCAGAATAGCTGTGCATCAGGTTAGGGAGTGACTTTTGTACACTACCCGGTTTTTGAAGTAAATTTCAAGAGTGCCAGATGGATGGCGTTTAGTTGCTTCCAACTGGATAAATCTGCTTTGTGACCTGACCAATTTCTCCGTATGGAGGTTTATTCCGGAAGGGCACCCCACCCCAACCTGCCAGCATCTATAGTGACTATTCTTGTTAGGACCACATAAGAGAGATCCATTGCGATAGGTTTACTTCGTTCAATCACCACTCCCTACCTGTTTCCTTCATCTCTGAATCAGTATCTGGCGCCTTGATGCTCCTTGGAGTGACTGCAGCGCGGTACAAATGCTATGTTACATTACATTACATTACATAGTGTCTGCTCTATCTTTAGATTTACTGGCACCTCCTGCTCATACTTATCATCCCTCGGTCCCAAGTGGCTTACCAGGGCATACATTGTGTACCCTTCACCAGGGCATACATTGTGTACCATGCACCAGGGCAAAATTGTTGTCGATTTCATTAGTCCCTGTGCCCTCAACGATTCCTTTGCTGACAGAGCTTTGCAAGCCAGCAGGGATGATATTTCCTTGATCAAATTATGTTCTCGTTTGTGGTAGAAACAACTGTCCCTCAACTATCTTGAAACTGGTTCCAGTGAATTGAAGATCGTGAGTTAGATGGGTTTTTATATCGGTTTTTGTATGGCTTAACAATAATCTGTGTGGTTTACCCAGATTTCATACTTCTTCCACGTGCTGTTGAGCCTTGAGAAAAAAACTACAACAAATGAGCCAGTCATCCAAATAAGGAAGAAAGTGAATTCTCCTGGAATATGCTACCCATTTGAAAAGGAGCTAATCCTTTATGAATACCCTTGGAGAAAATATAAGGCCAAACAGAAGTACCTGAAAGTGAAAATGTTCTCTCTGGAAACAAAAGCGCGGATATCTTTGAGATGCTGGATGAATTGACACATGAAGATCGTGTTGAGTAAATCCAAGGATGGTAGAAAAGCTCCCTTCTTATAAACTTCAGAATTGCTTGAAGCATCAGAATCTTGAACTTCACCTTTGGAATGTACAGATTTACTGTCTTTGGATTTACTACTGGTCTGAAATCCCCAGTCGTTTCTAACCCCTCTACACTCTTTGATGGAAGGACAGGTACTATTGCTTTACTCTGGAGTAACTTTAGGATACCATCTAGTAAAGCCTGCCTTTTCAGAGAATTGGCTAGGAGAGGAGTACACTTAAAACAACCTGAGTGTACAGTTTGGAAAACTATTTGGCATCCCTTCTGAATGATCTGCAATACCCATTGATCTGTGATTGAATTTTCCTGCTGATCACCAAATCAGTTGAGTCTGCCCCACACTGGATCCTATTTTGATGTTGTAGCATAATGATGCTTTGATGATGATTATCACTGACCTGTTGAGACTGGCTTTATCTAAAGGAGGGAAGCCCAGGCCACATCCCCTTCCTCATAAGGCCTGGATTATAGTTCTGGACTGAAAGGTGGGCCAAACACACTGCAGTTTCCAAAAACCTTCCTCTCATTGGCACCATACCACAGTTCTGTACTCAAATTAGAGTGTTGATCTGTGACCTTGCATTGCTCAAAATAGTTCACATGCATCCACTAAAGCAGGATCTCTTATGCTATTGTATTGGTTAAGGCATCGCTAAAGCACATTCTCTTGCCAACTATAAATATAACCAATAGCATTACTTACCTGATGACATACCTGCTCGAGAACAAAAGAACAGGAATTGAGGCGAACTGACTTTATGATAATCATCTAATATTTACAATAAATCAGCCATATATTGGAAGAGTGGGAAGCAAGTGTTTTTTGACTTTGTGAATTTTTTTAGTCACAGGAGCAGTTACTCATGACGCAAGGACTGTGGCCAGGAAGATGGATGAAGAGGCAATATTGCGGCTCCTTTAAAGTCAATTCCAATAATAACCCCAGATTCTGTCGAAAAATAAATGTTTACCCTTCAAATTGCTCAATTATTGTTTCAAATCATATATATTCTACTTTCTCTGTGCTACAGATGGAGGTTCTTATTGTTTCCAGTTAATCGTTAGGGTCATTTTCAATGCAACAAACACTTTCAGATAACATCACTAGCCCTCTTATTGACTGCTTGAAGTCTCGACATGCTCGGCCCTATCATAATCGCTGGCTTCTCCTGTATGGTAAGTCCAGCAATGCTCTAATCGCATCAAGGACCTATTTACAGAAAAAAAAGCGGGTAGTGTAGAGAATAGACAAACTTGTAGCAAGTCACCTCAACAATTACATCCATGTTAAGCAGCCCGCACCTGATCTCCACTATGCTGGCCCTGGTGGTGGCAAAGAGGGACGTGGCGAGGGGGTGGGGAGCGCTGTCACCGCCCCTGGTGGAGGAATGGAGGAGGGTATGGATCTGTATATGGCGGCGGAAAGGGTCACCTATAAGGCAAGGGGTTGTCCAAGAAAATTCTAAAGAGTATGGGGAAAGTGGAGGAGTTATCATGGCCTTGATGGGAGGCTGGGCTCTGATTGATGTACTAAGGGTCCCGCTGGAGTGGGCCGGGTTCTGGGCTGTTGAGAGGTGGCCCGGAGCCCCGGACTTGCAGGGGGCTGAAGACTGTTTAATGGACCATACGAACAGATGTGCGGTGGGTGGGTGCTGGGTCCTGAGATGCTGTTGATTATGGTATTGTTATTATGATGGGTGGGGGGACGGGGGAGCGCAGAGTATGGTTAATCGCTGATGATGTGCCAAATATGTTTGTGTTGATTAAAAATGCAAATAAAATATATATATATAAAAATACAATTACATCCAGGAATCTGAACTAATTGTATGAAGCATGTGGTGTAATTTTGATAGGCTGTAATGGTACTCATACATTAGCTTATAATGGTCTTCTCGGTTATGAATACAGTAAGTTCTCTCTCAATTTCCACTTGATATCACACTAAATAGGAAGAAAGCAAAGCAAAGCCCATTGGATTATGTGATTTCACGTTGTGGGTTCCAGTATGTTAAGTGCTGGAAGCCCAGGTTAACTTAAATTCACCTTCACAACATAAGGCGTGGGACAACAGGCATGTTCATGTCACTTGTTCTGACCGATCTTGTTGCTTGCTACGGGAACGCGACCCAATCAGCTCTAAAAATCCGTAATAAAGAAGTCCCTGCTTTCAACTGAGTTCAGTACCAGTAGAGCTCTCAATGTTTACATGTCCATGTGTCAGAAGCGCATCCTGTCCAGTTATTTTGTTGTTAACGATCTGGCATTTGTACTCTATATTCCGTTATGAAGCCAGAACTACAGGTCCTGGAATGCAAAGAAAAAAGCTGGACCTGATAAGGTGCTCAAGCATTGACCATGGCAAATTGAAGGATCTGTACAATTACCCCCTGATGCTGCCCGTATGCATGCGCTAATCGTCGACCTATCTCCCATGCGACTTTCTGAACGTCTCACTCCTGATATGAGCTCTGATTAGATTTTGAACAATACCCCTTTGTCTCACCAATCCTCTCCAACCTCTTCGTTTTGGGCGGCGCTGCAACCTCTCCTGCTCCGGGCTCGGTCGCAACCTTGGCGGCACTGGAACATGCTCTGCGACCGGCAAACCGCAGCCACAGGAAACCCGCCATGATCTGGAAGGACAGGGAGCGCCGCTTAGTGCCTGACTTCCGGTTCACAACTCCCGAGACACAGCCTTATTTCCGGACTACAAATCCTCTTTCTTGCAGCGTTCGACTATAATAAAACCTTTTAGAACCTTCCGAGCCACCGTCCTTGTATTCGGACGGAAAAGCTGCTATACTCTCTCCGACTCCTGGACGATACCATATGACCGGGGGAGGAGTCTGACATCGGCCATGCCCCCTAATATAATTCTGTGCGCAGGTGACTGACGTGACGTGGCGCGTGAAAGGCGAGAGCAGGTAAGGCACTGAGGGTGGTCATTAATTGGGGGCTTTCCGTAGGAAAAGTCTTTACAAGGCGATAGTGGGAGAGATATTAATATGGACGGTACAACCACTTCTTGGTTAAGGCGTTTTAAGTGTAGAAGCGCCAACCAAATATGTATAATATTATACTTTTCTCCCAGAATTAACGTTTTCTGGAGCAGACCATCTATGAGCCGTTTAGGTATCATCCCCTACGTTCCTGGTAAAGTTTTTAGACGGCTCTGAATCTCTAGGTACATATCTTTTCCTGCTTGGGGTTGGGCACAACAGAATGCATTTTGGGAGTTGTGTGTTCATTTCAAAAGAACCAATCGGACTAAAGCGCAATGACATTGTGAAAGGAAACCACATCCTTGTGATACGGAGTCATCTAATAACTTTAATAGGGTTGCCAGATTTCTCGTAGAAAGTCCATCCATGTGTTCATATTTTGTACTTCTGGAAGGTCCAGAAGTACATGAATATGATTTTGAATACCACCCCCCAACATAATAGTCATTTATTGATTTAGATCTCAACTGAGATTGACAATGTTTACAAAAAGAACTTAAAAAACCTGTTAATATACAATTCACAGCTCTACAATTACTCCGTTCTCCCCCCAAAAAAAGATTTGGAAGAATGTAAAAATGTTATAAGACACAAATTAATTTGGAGGGGACTTTCCCAATGTCAACAGTTCATAAAGTTTAGACATTTTGTATTGGTCATACAAGGGTTTAAAAAACGGTGTCTGGCATCGACCACTGTCTGGCGCGGACACAAGCTCCCACGCTGTTTTAGAACTTGTCAATTCTGTCTTTTGTTTTACTAAATGTTTAGGGATGGATTGGACATCTTTAAACATGCTTTTTGAAGTGATTTATTTAAGTATTTGTTGGATGATCACGAAGCCAGCCTCACCACCCTGCCTGGGTGCCATAAAGGGGTGGGGTGGGATGCTGGCACTTCTGGCTCCTCCGGGTTTTGTTTCCTGCACTTGGATGAAGACAAAGGGGGGGGGGGGGGTGAAGGCAGGGGGGTGAAGGCAGTTGTTTAGGCTTAGCAAGAATTTTCAATTCTATTGAGGACACAGAAGCGAGGATTATTGCTTCTCTTTCTTTACTGTAAACTCACAGCAGCCAATGAAAAACGTTCTACACATAAACTACAGTTCCAGTGATGCTCTTGCATCCCATCATATCCTGTCAGACCCTATAAGAGTCACCATTTCTGTCCCATGAGCCTCTTTCTTTGCTCGAGTCCATAGTCCAATTGCGAACAAATTTGAAATCGAACGAAAACATCCTCCAATGTGGAAGAACTATAACCAAATCTGGAACATCATACATCCGTTTCAACCAGAATAATACTTATTCAATCTTCTTTTCAGAACCTGAAATAAATGAAACGAAAGAAAACCCGTAGTTTTTTAAACGTTATTACAATACATTGAAATATAACCTGGTGGGATAATCCTTGCCTCCGTGTCCGTAATAGAATTGAAAATTGTCTGTGCGAATGCTAGCAAATTTTGTATTCTATTACAGGACCGGAGGCTTCAGATAATTGCTCGTTTAACGCTTATCAAAAACTACCGTAGTTATATCAACCACTGGTTTATAATAAAAATTGCTTAAACGTAGATTCTGATGACCAATCAGCAGATCTCATTATATCTTGAACAGTAGAACCCAACATAAATGACATGGATGCCATGGCACCACAAACAGAATGTTGTGCACCAGATATCTGGGTATCAGCACCAGCCTCTTGCATGATTGATTTCAACCATCTAGCTATCGTAGCTGCTGATACCAGTTTAAACTGTTTTTGCAATGCAATGCAATTAATAATTGCGTTGAACCCTCTGGTCGCAAGGACTGTGTGCACTCTTCATAGACTTTAAGACATTGCACCACACATAACTTTGCATGACTGGGAAAAGCATTATATTCAATATTACATGGTAACGTCTTCGTCCTACCAGTAATATTAAAATAAACACCTTCTGGATTAAATACTCTACCTGTGATTTCCAGAGCTCTCACATCTGAAGATCGTCTACAGGCAAATAGACACAATAGCATAGCAAGTTTAGCTGACAACTGTTTCCTAGATAACAAATGATTAGCTGGCTATTTGGCAAAAAGAGATGGAACCAGTGAAACATCACACAGAGAGGAATACTTTGGCTTGGGAGGATTAGCTACTCTGATTCCTTTGAATAATTTACTCACTACTGGGTGCATACCCACCGGCTTACCGTCAGCCTGAGTATGGCCTGCCGATATGGCTGATCTGAAGTTATTGACTGAACAATACGCTAAACCTTCAGAAGCCTTGTCTGACAAGAAATTCACAACATGGGATATGTCTGCCCCCACGGGATCCACATGCCGTTCCAAGCACCAACATACCCAGCTTTTCCAAGCTGAAGAATATATTTTCCTTGTAGAAGGGGACCAGGCTTGTTTAATGAATGCGCAATCCTTTTCCGAGAAACCTGGCATTTTCCATTGTTGTCGGAGAGCCTCCATGCCATCAGGGACAGCTGCCCCGATGTCACAGTCGGTTGCAGTTCTCCGTGAGGGCCCTGGAGCATCGTCTGAGACCATGGAAGTAACCTGGGAAGATCGCAACTCTTCTCTAGAAGTATTGGGAACCAGGGCTGCGCCTCCCACAGGGGGGTCACCAACATCACTTCCGCCTGCTGTCAGAGTATCTGGGTCATCACTCAGGGAATCAAGGTGAACAGGGGAAAGGCATAGTTCATATTTGTCGACCAATCCTGGGAGAATGCGTCTGTCTCTCTCGCTAGAGGGTCCGGTCTCTAGCTGAAGAACGTTTGCAATTGTCTGTTCTGTCTGGATGCAAAAAGATCTATTTTGCAAGGGCCCCAAACTGCCTGTAACCTTTGGAATATCTGGGGGTAGAGCTGCCAGTCACTGTAATCCTTCAGATACCGTGAATTCCAGTCCACCACAATATTCGATTGTCCCGGAATGTATTCGGCTATGACCGATATCTGAAGGTTTAGGCAGTAGTGTCAAAAATCCTTCGCTATCTCCACTAGTAGAGACAACCTTGTACCTCCCAACTTGTTGATATATCTCACTGCCGAGATATGGTCCATCCTTAGAAGGATCCAACAAGAGACTAGTTTGGGAGAGAGCGTCCGAATCGCAAACAACCCGCTAACAATTCCAGGCAATTGATATGGACATTTAGTTCTTGAAGGGACCACCTTCCTCCCATGCAGATATCTCCACAAACGTGCTCCCCAGCCCAAACGGCTGGCGTCTGACTATATGATAACCTCTGGTTGGGAGCCGAAGATAGCTCTGCCGTCCACGCTTCCACATGGCCCAACCACCACTGCATTTCGTCTTGCACATCTTGCGACAAAGAGACTAGATCTGTATAACACAGACCCTTCCAAAGGAGTTGTATTTTTAGTCTCTGAAGGGCTCAGTATTGAAGGGGGCATGGAAAGATCACCTGTATGAAAAACGCTAGTAGCCCCACTATTCTGTCAATTGTCCGAAGGGATACAGTTTGTTTGGTCAGTATCGAGGTGATCTCCTTCTTAATGTCTCATAACTTTGATCGGGGAAGGCTCAACTGAGCTGTTTGTGAGTCTATGACGAATCCCAGAAAGTCCACTGTCTGAGAGGGACAGAGTGACGATTTGGGTTTGTTGATCACAAACCCCAAGTTCTGCAGAAAAGACATGGTCATTTGTAAATGTTGAATGGCTAGATCCAGAGTCTGGGCCATGATAAGAATATCGTCCAGATACCCTATCATGTGTATGCCCTGCTCCCGTAGGTGAGCTATCACCGGCTTCAGTACCTTGGTGAAGCACCATGGAGCTGAGGAAAGCCCGAAAGGATGGACCAAATACTCCAACCAGCGGTTGCGCCATCGAAATTGCAGGAATCATCGGTATGGAGGGAAAATTGGAATCGTCAGATAGGCATCTTTCAAGTCTAATCTGACCATCCAATCTCCTTTCTTTAGTAAGTCCGCTAAAAGATGGATACCCTCCATCTTGAATTGTTTGTAGGTCATAAACTGGTTGAACTCTCTCAGGTTTAACACTAACCTGTGACCCCCACCTTTCTTCTGCACCAAGAAGACATTGCAGCAGTAAGCAATCGCTTGTTTCTGCAGAATTTCTTCTATTTCTGCATCTATAAAAGCACACTCTTGTTGGGAAAAACTGAGTTGTCTCGGTTGAGTGTCTTGGAATGGTGTTTGGTAAAATTCTAGGTGGAACCCCCGAATAGTCTGTAAAATCCAGGCATCGTGTGATAACATTCCCCAATTGTGGCTGACGAATTGAGTGTGGCCCCCGAAAGGTAAATGAGAACTGTCGATAACTCTTACCTGCAGAATTCTGGGCTTGTAACCCAGCTCGGTTTCTACCTCTGTGGATGCGGCGCTTGTTGATCCTTTGTCTTGTTGTATAGAAGGTTCCGCCTCGGGTAGAGTCCCAGTCACCTCTACCTCGTCCATAATCTCCTCTATGAGGACCTTGGTACTACTGGCGGCCTGGCGAGCATCCTCTGCTTTGTTCTGTTAAAAAGGCTCGCCTGAAACACCCTTTTTATTCCGGATTGGGCTTTGTCAACGATGTAAAGGTGCCCACATATTTTGAAACGTCTTTTTCGAATTGTTTTCCAAAGAGGTTGCCCTCGGCTAATGGACCAGGCTCAGCCGAAGCCAATTCAGTCAGGTTTGAGTCCATCCGCATTAGTAGGGACGTACGCCGCTCCGTAAAGATGGCGCAATTTGCGTCTCCTAAAATGCATATTGCCCTCTGTGCCCAGCCTGCTAAGATATCTGGATCCACAGGCTTGGCAGACTTTTGCCACAAGGGCCATTTCCAGAATTTTGCCTCAGGGCCCCGCTACATCCAAGAGTTTGTCCTGGCAGCCCCGCCAGGCACGATCAATCCCGTCATGGGACCTTTTGTGGACTTGTGAGAAAGTGTCATCTTTCTTGCCTTGGTATGCCCCCCCCTTTTTTCTGAACTGCTGATGTACTTTGACTGAGTGTGCCCTGGGTCCCTGCCAACCAGGTACCCAGGGCCTGTGTTCCTTCCCTACAAAGAAAAGCTATGCTGAAACAAAACACCCAATTAGCATCTCTGGCCACCTGTCAGCCCCTAGTAAATGGTACCCTAGGTACCCAGGTCATGGTGACCACAGAAGACCTTTGAGGGCTGCAGCACTTACTGTGCCACCCTCAGGGACCCTGTACCCTGGCACCCACACACTGCCTTTGCAGGCTGAGTGCCTAAGTACAGAACTAAAGCAAGAGTCAACATGGCACACATCCCTGCATGCCATGCCCACAGAACCCACTGCCCTGGCATACTTCAGTCACCCCTTTAGCTGGGTGCCCTATGCCAGAGGTGAAGGCACCGGGGCATGAGCCCTGTGCCCCTACAGTACCCAGGGTAATTCCTGGGCACTGTAAGTGCAGTGATGCCATTTAAGAGTATATGGTGCTGGGAGGTCGTCATTACGAACTCCACAGCACCATAATGGCTACACTGAAGACTGACAAGTTTGGTTCAAACTTCTCAGCACATTAAACCCGCACTGATGCCAGTGTGGGATTTAATGTAAAATGTACGAGAGGGCATCTTAGAGCTGCCCTCCAAAACCCGAACCTACAATCCACGTCTGGGCTGAGTGGCTGCAGAGGCTGCCACACAGCAGACATGTTGCTGGACCCCTGGGTGGAGAGCCCCCCGCTCTCCTGGGCCTGCAATGGTGCACATCCTGGGTGAGGTGATATGTCTCCTCCCCCAGGATGGACAGGGGGAAGCTTCAAAGGCATACCGCCTCTGAGAGCTTCTCCAGACCATTTGCTGTATCCAGCAACCAGCCCCCCACCAGGCCTACCCCCACCCTGGCGGGAAAAACTACGTCAGGAAGGGGGGGGTGCCAACCTGTGCCAACTCCACCCCTCAGGTGGAGAAGGCGAGGTGAAGCCCGACCCCGGACCCCGGCCATCTTGTAGATGGGGAGTCCTGCCCAATCCCAGCTAGGCTCCTGCCCCCCTCCCACAGGAGAGGAGCAGGCTAGGGGGTGTACTCACCCCAGGACAGGGACCCATTGGTCTTTGCCCTACCTGTAACGCCCCTAAATTCAGTATTTAGGGGCTCCCTGAACCTTCCTTCCTTAGATCCCGATACCAACTAGAAGAAAGAAAATCAAGAAGAAGAAGACCCGCCGTGCAGCTGCTAACAGGACAACAACAACTGACTTGGCCCCAGCCCTACCGGCCTGTTGATCCTGGAACCTGCTCCTGCCTAATTCCGGCGACCTCCGCGGACAGCATCGTTGGGACACCCAGAGGACCTGCCTGCCTTGACCCTCTCGAGGATTGGGACTCCCATCAGCAGAGGCTCTGCTGCAACAACCCACCTGGTGCCCACCAGGAAGCTCCGGACCAGCCCACTCTGCACCAGCCGAGCCCAGGACAGGCCTACCCGAACCAAGACCACGAGGACGTCCCCCCAGCGACTGGGACCCGAAGTCCAGTGCCCAAAGACCCTCCTCGACGAACCAGCCGATGCCTGCAGACTCAGAACCAGCGGCCACCCCAACCGTGACCAGTGAGGGTAAGCTTTTCCGACACCCAAAGACACCCCTGCACCCGGCGCCCTGCAGCCCCCTGTGCCTCCCTTTGGGGTACCTACCTGTGCTCCAACATCCCAACTTACCCCTCGAAGTGCTGGTCGCCCCCAGAGAGTCACCGTCCCCGAGCCTGCAGCCTTTGTTCCTTTGTCAAGATCCTCATTGGATAACATTGAGCGCCCGACGGCTCAAAAGCCCCCTGCACCCAGCCGCCCGAGTGCCGCTGGCTGTGACCTCTGTCCTAATTTACTTCCCCCTTGCCCATAGCAAGTGGCCAGGAGCCCAGCTCCCACAGTCGCGTGGCCTGCTAGCCAGCCGCCACCAACCGAAGGCCCCCTGCCTCTCATTGACTAACATTGGGCCTAACTACCTCTGCACCCGGCCGCCCCAGTGCAGCTAAGGGTGTACTAACTGTACCTACCTGATCCTGGGGGACCCCTGAGTCTGTGCCCAGAACCTTACCTTCACCAACCAAGTACTCACCTGGAGGCCGGTAATTCACTTACCTGCCATTGGATAACATTGACCCATTTTGACTCAAAAATTTTCTGTGTGTGAAGTTTTGAAAACTGAACCTATTCCTATAAAATCAGCCAAAGTCCGAATTCGAACATACTCACCTGTGATCAGGAGAGAAGCCAGTACTGTACCTTTCAGCCCAGCACTGAACTGCCAAAGTAATCCCTAGAGGGTTTACTAGTAACCTGTATTTTTCTCCATAGGAACCCATTGTCTGCTTTTCTATGAAATTTCTTCTAAGAGTCTACTTTTGAAAACTGCAAATATTCTTCAAAAATCGTACGAAATACTGAAACGCAATTACCTACCTGTTTTAAGTTAAGCTCCCAGTGCTGGCCCTAGGAGACTAGTGCTGGGTTACAAAAGTAACGCAATCGTACTTTATCTGTAACCTGAATTTCCTCCCATTGGATAACATTGTCAGAATCATCTTAAAACGTTTCTAAGTGTGAACTTTTAAAACAGCTTTATATTCAGGAAAATCCAACACAGTAACTAAAACTTTTTTGCTAATCTGGTTTCCGTTTAGACCCCAGGACTGAATCTACGACCTAGTCCTGGAACTACCAAAGTAATCCATAAAGTAATCAACTGTACTCTCCTATGAAAAACCCATTGAGCTCAATGCTAGAGTGTGTTTCAGAACTGATTGCTTATTAGCTATCCTGTAATTATTGTGTGTACAAACTTATTGCTCCTCTGCAAAGTATTTACCTGAGAGTACTCGTATCTCGAAAAGTATATTTTTATAACTGTCGGTTCTAAAAATAAAACAACTATATCTAAGGATATAATAACAATTGGCCTGGAGTTCAGTTCTTGAGTGTGTGAAACCTTTTGCTGACTGAGTGTGTACAACAAATGCTTTACACTGTCCTCTGGTACTGCCTTACTGCTCTACCAAGCTACCACTTTGGAGAGTAAGGTCAGTTCTGACTTTAACCTCTGTTAAACCTTTGGGGTTTGTGGACTCTATACACACTGTATTGCCTTATTGTCCAGTATATATAGAGCCACCTTCTCACAGAACTTTTTAAGGAAGCTAAGTAAACTGGCATCAATATCCGGTGTTTCTGCCACCTTGTCCGTGATATCGGGCCGAGGGCACTCTGAGCGCAATCTGTTGCGTACTTCCTTATTGAATCCCTTTCTAAGGTTATCATGTAGGTAGTCTGCCACCTCCGGAGCTGGGGCTCAATCAGACGATCGGGGATGCACAATGTCTGATGGGGTGAAGGGGGTGTTAGGATTTTGTGGCGTCATATCGGAATTCAAATTGAGTCTTCCTATATTTCTTCTTAGGAGGGGCCTCCTCATCAGTCGTGTCCGTACCAGTGGTGTCGGTATCTAGGTAAACTCTTTGCTTGCGTTTCGCTTTCCCACCATCTGGGGTAGAGGGAGTGAGGCAACCATGATCTTGAGGCCGGTTTGCTAGAGCATCGGCGTGGGGCCATGACCCAGACTTTGATTTTTCTGACTGGTTGTCTGTTTGAGGATCAACCGGGGCTTGAAACCCATGGCGTTTCGCAAAACTTCCAAGCTGCTTGGTGATAGGTTTTAAGGCTGCAGCTAATGCTTGCTGGACGGTATTAGGGACCTTAGTTTCAATGGTCCTGTTGACTGACTGCTGGACTGAGGCATCCAGAGCGTCAACTATATACTCCTCAATGACAGATTCCTGCTGTCCACCCCAATAAGGCTCATTCTCCTCTTCATATCTAACCCACTCTTCCATTGTGCACACTGAATCTACGCTTGCCAAACATATAAGAAGCTGAGCAAGGCACGGTAGTATTTGAGGAGTCAGCAGTAGCCAACCCACAAGCACACAATCCGACACTGAGTACCTAGCTCCTCAGCAACAGCTGTAGTCAACAAGAGCCAATAAAGAAAGTTCAAGGAGTTTGTGCTCACTCCTGGGACAGACTGTTCTTGCAGCCGGTCAGGCATAACAAGTTGAGGATATGCGGTAACTTCCCACGCGTGCGTTAGCCTCGTAAAAGCATCCAGGGCACGCGACGTGCGTAGCCCAAATGTAGCCCAATTGGGCTACGCACATCGAGCGGTAACTTATCTTGGCCGACAAGGGGAGGCTTCCTACGGTATGTGCGAGGAGCGCGCAAGCCACTTGGGCGTCTAGACACCGCCGGATACCGTGCAGTACTCACGCTCCCAGCGGGAGCTCTTTCAATGAAATGACCAGTCGGGCCAAACAGGGAATGTATCGCGGTCAGATCACACGTACCTAGAAAGACCTTCAACAATGACATTTGAATTGAAACAAACCCTGCAATCAAAATGCCCGAACGGGTTAACCTTACATTATGCTAAACGCAGTAAGCTAACTCACAAAGTCAACACAAGTACATTGAGCAATGCAAATAACAGTCAAGTACAAGAACAGTGTAATAGTAATAAATGGTGAGCACTTATCTCAGCAAAAAAAGAGGCTAATGGGACAGAAATGGTGACTCTTATAGGGTCTGACAGGATATGATGGGATGTAAGAGCATCATGGGATATGCAGTTTGTTTAGGTGTATAACGTTTTTTCATTGGCTGCTGTGAGTTTACAGTAAAGAAAGAGAAGCAATGATCCAAAGCCTCTAGTCCTGTAATAGAATTGTGATCCAGACATTGGAAACCTTCCAGAGAGGTACATCCTCTTCAGTACCAGAGAAGAAGTGTACAGAAACTGTTCAAGATTTGGATGACTCTGTTTCAGGTGATAACGCCCCCTCCTCTACATCGGATTTAAAGGGCAAATATGTTTCGAAGGAGATGATGTGGGATTTCTTAGCTCATATCAGAAATAATAAGAATTTCCCAGCAATAGAGAGGCCAGGAACTTCAGATGACTTCTTACTATGACAGGTTCAATGACAGTCTAATGAGGATTTTCCTATTCATCAGTTCGTTCTGGATGTTGTAAAACAGGAATGGAAAGACCCTGACAATATAATTTTGCCACACTTTATAGCTAAACATTATCCTTTGAAAAACATGAAGAAAGTGTTACCCGATAACGTCCATGTGGATTCAGTGGTGGCAAGTCTGGTAGGCTGCTCCTCCATGGCGGATGAGAATATTTAGAAGGATTTTTTGGACACAAAAGTGGATTCTTCACTGAAAAAAAGTCTTTGCTGGTTCACACGTAGCATTGAGGGCTGGGATTTATAAAGCCTACATAGCTCAATCTCTGATTACGGACTGTAAGAATTAATTCATGGCCCTTCAGGAACGACCGCGTTGTCTCCCTCTTCCCGGAGGATATTGAGCGTCAGACTGAGTTCCTCTCAGATATCTCGTTTAATGTGGTCAGATCAGCAGCCTTGGCAAGTGAGGCTTCTGTAGCTGCAAGAAGAAACTTATATCTGAAAGACTGGAACACTGATTGCGCTCAGGATGCAGTTTGAAGGTTCCAGACTCTTTGGGGCAGTATTGGAGGATAATCTTCATTCATCATTTCAGCGAGAAATCGTCCGGGGTGTCCGTTTTCTAAATTGAAATACTCCTTTCACCACCCTTGTAGGGGACAGCAGAATACAGATCAGTCCTCGAAGTTCGAGCCAAGATCTTTTTTTGAATATTTTTGAAAACAGAAACAAGAGGCCAGTATCGAGGGTCAGCTGTCCACACTGTGACGAGGCGTTGATGTCATCATTATAGGTTGGAGGTCAGATTTGACCGTTCATTTTTCAGTGGCAAGAAATGTTATCGTACAGATGGGTTCTTCAAGTAATTGCCAAGGGTTACAGAACTGAAGTCTCCAAAATGTACTGGGACCATTTGTACCTTTTTGCCTCAAGATCTGTCCAAGAAAGAAGCCCTACTGGAAGAGTGCAAATCTCCCAGCCCCTGACAGGAGAGTGGCCAAGGGGTGTACTGCATTGTATTTCTGGTTCCAAAGCCACGAGGGAGTTACCAGCTGATGATAGATTTGAAGACACTCAATACATTAATCAGGATCAACAAATTTAAGATGGAGACACTACAGAGGATTGTCCCAATAATTCCTGCAAATCAGTTCCTTTTTATATCCGAGCTGATAGATGCATATCTCCAAAATCCGTTTGCCAAGCCTCATCACACTTTCTTGAGATTTGCAGATAAGAACAAGCATTAACAGTTCAAGGCCCTGCCTGAAATAAGTTCCAAGGGTGTTGACGAAGGTGATGGCTCCAGTGGTAGCTCATCTTCATTTACTGGGGATACAGATCTTTCCATACTTAGATGGTTGGATAATACATGTCACATCAAGAAAACAGATATTGAGGTTTTGGGATTAGATGAAATTGACCTTTGCCTGACTGGTACGTCTTCTCACTATGCCCAAATGCAAGCTAACCCCAACTCAAGATGTAGTATTTATAGGAACTGGATTCCGAACAGACCTTGCAAGAGTTTTTTTACCAGTCGAGAGAGGATAAATTGCCTTCAGTCTGTTCTCCCGCACTTGTTATTGAAGGAGCAGGCTTCGGCCAGTCTTTGTTTGGAAGTTCAAGGCCACATAACTGCATCTGTTCACAGAGTAAAGTGGGCAAGATTGTACTTTCAACCTTTACTGGCATCTCAATAATCACTGGTCTCGAGCTTCAGATCCCTTAACCAAGTTATTTCCTGTGACTCGGGAGCTCAGAGACCATTTGAGTTGGTGGTTGAGCACTGGGAACCTCTCAAAGGTCATAAATATGCATCAAGAGCCTCCTGTAGTCACCCCCCGATGATGCCAGTGCCCTGTGATGTGGAGAAACTCTTCAGGACAAGTCATGTCAATTCAAACAGTCTTTTCTAGCAAGTCGGAGGTCTTTGAATTGGGAGACAGCCATTACCATGCGGATTTTACACCGCGGTACCATTACAACGCGTCAATCACAACGCAAGTCATTACAACGACTTGCGCTGGATGGCGCTATGTACTAAGGAATTGCATGATTTACAATTCCAACACCTTCCCTACTGTAACGTAGGCTGGAGTTGGAATAGTAAATCCTACTATTCCAAAATCCAGCGCCTCCTGCGCAAGTCGTTGTAACGACTTCCGTTGTGATTGACGCGTTGTAATGGTACCGCGGTGTAGAAACCGCGTTGTAATATCATACATCCCTTTGAATTGGAAGGAGCTCATAGCAGTTTTCACAGCAATGTAATTCTTCCATCACAGTGTGGTATAGTGAACTTGCTAACAAGGACAGACAATACTGTCACTTTTTCCTATTTCAAGGGAGCACTCGTTCAAAGAGCGTCAATCAGATGGCTGTCCAATTGAGGTTGTGGGCAGAGAAGAACTTGTTGGATTTATCAGTAATCCTTGTCAGAGGAGTGGCTAATCTTGCAGCAGACACATTAAGCAGGACATTTCGCTCATCCCAAGTCTTGACCCGGTCCAGAGTGACCTCTCAAAAGATATGCAGACATTTTTGGACCCCTTGCATCGGTGTGTTTGCATCGGAAAACAATGCCTTGCTTCGCAGATACTGTTGTAGGTATCAGGAGGAGGAGGCATGGGGAGTGGATGCGTTGGTGATAAAGTGGTCTGAGACGTCTTCTGCACGCCTTCCCTCTCTTTCTGTTAATCAAAGCTTGTTTTTAACACATAGCCTATATCTAATCTGCCCATGTCACAGCTGATTCTGACTCCCCCTGTTCAGCTTTGTCTGAGCCTGTTCTGCTCTCCATCAAAGTCTCTCCTCTCTCTAAATCTGAAAAAGCCTGAAAGTCTGCAAAAATCTCCCGCCCCTCCTAAACTGGGAACATGTTTATAAATGTTAATAATAAAAAAAAAGAATGTAGCAGGATCTTCAAACTTCATCGAATTGGAATACAGCGTTTCCCAAAAATTAATCTCCACTTCTCTGTTATTCTCACAGCATCTATCAGGCGAGGAAATCCTTCTCAATTCACATTTTGAATCTAATTCTAAATGACTTAATCTCCTAACTTTCTGTTAAAGAAACATTTTAGTTTAACTAAACAAACATTAGCTCCATTAAGAACTTATTATTTAGGCAGGAAACATTAAAGAAGTTTACGATGATACATTTAAAATGTGTGTTTTTCAGTTTTCTGTACGCTACGATATATATGAGGCTTTGTTTGAAACATTTTTTAACAGCAACTAAATACGATAAAACTGGTTACTGGCTGTAAATTATACAATGCTTCTTTCTTTCATGGAGAGGAAACTATCCTCTGTTATGTGAAGGATGAGCTGAAGCTCTCAGAGCAGGCTAAATCATGAGCAGTTTCTGTGTTTCTACATTTTAAAATGTTGTGCTAATTCAGTACACTGCACACATTTTTATAAGTTAAATCCACACATTACATTGAAGACAAAATCTAAATTAGCTACATTAAAGCCAAACTATGAATACATTGTGCTTGGTTTACTTGATTTGTCTGACTAGTGGCCTCAAGTTTTCATTTTCCAGCACCAAATGTCTGTGTGTCACTTTTTAAATGCAGTTTATAGTATGAAGCCGAAGGCAGCTTTGTCCTTAGTAATGCTTAATTCTATAGGAAATGTTTAAGCTGTCCCAGTCCACACTTTGATTATTTAAATCATCACTCCAATTTCATTGCACGTGTGACATACTTCAAAGAGCACGCTCATCATTAGTTGAATCAAACATGTTTTTCTCTACCTAAAATATTGCATATTGCTGCTTATCTTTGGTGTGTGTAGACGTGGTAATTTCATTAGCAGACCTAATTTCTATCCGGTGTGTAAAAGAAACCTTCTAAAGGTAGTAGGTTCAGGTTCACTGTTTTACAAACCTTGAGCACATAACAATTTTACACCTATTTCTAAGGCAACACAACTGTTGTCTGTGATTATGTCCAGAGCACACAATATATATAAGTAGACTGGTTTGTCTGAAAATAACGATAGTAGGGATAGACCGGACACAGCGTGTAGTCTTAAAGGGTTTTTATTCAACCACAGTGTTCCCCACTTGGGAATCACTGTAAATATGAATCAAGCCGACACGTGTTTCATCACAACATATGGCTGTGACTCTTCAGGGCTAGAAGAAAAATTAAATAGGTAAAAAGGTTCAAAATGTTATCAAAAAACAATAATAGTGACGAAAATGGAACACCCGTGACGTGGAAACCAACAAAAAAGGAGAAAGGAATGGGAGGGGATAGGCGGACAGTGTCGTTTCTGTGTTCATCAGCAATGCTGTTGTTTATTGATCTCACAAAATTGTGTTTAGTGACAAAGGACCAATGTGTCGCGACTTTCAAAGCGATAAAGACAGTAGTAGGTAAATAGAACAAGCAACAAGTTCATAGGGTGCAGAGTGCAGTGCAACATACTATAATTGTAACATTAGGCATTAACAAACACGGTCAAATGCGACCCTATTTACACTGAAAATTCTCTTTTATATACTGTATGTCTCCTGCTATGTATAAGATTTACTGGCTACTGTTCTAACTTGAGGAGGATTATTTATATAGCATGAAATTAATTAGACACATATGGGTATAAAAACACCTTGTTCCTGTTCAGTACAGTAATTACGTAAATGTCCGTTGGTAGCAGTAATTAGAATATCTTATATTATCACACCTATGTAAAATGTTGTCCCAAATTCAGAAAGGCTTCAATCAATGGCTAAAATAGCAATTTAAGCACTGCTCAATAACATAATAAGTTTCCAGAAAAAACATCAATTCCAAGCTTGCAACGAGCATAACAAAAGGAGCACTGTGCAAATGAATGATCTCATGTAACAACCTTCGTCAGTTAAAAATAAGGACCCCATTAAGTCACGAATAACGTGAAAAAGACTGATGGCATATCTTGCTCGTTAATAAGCAGAAAATACTTGTGTCAGTAGTTGCATACATATAGATACCAACGCATTGATTCAAAGTTTCATTAATTCTGTTTACATATGACCAGATCAGAATAAGGCGGAACAAAAATAAATTAAATAGTCATCATCGCAAAAGTCACTGTGTATACTAACGATTTACCGTTTTATCAACTAACGGGAAGAATCACCCGTTTTGAACCCAATAAATAAAAGGAAATAAAAAGGAAATTACACTAAACAGCTGTGAACTGGCGGGCGGTATAGGAGGTGAAAGCAATTGGAAGAATCTAAATGTAGTTTGTTATTACCTGACGAAAATCGTCAAAAGTCGGGTTCTGCAGAAAAAACCACAAGGGAACATTCGCGTTAGCCTAGGTATTTGACAATTGCTACAAGCACCATCATGAGAATATTAACGATTAGGGAAAGAGAATAGTGAGACTCACCGGGGGACCGGTGATAATTCCAACCCGGTCCTAATCGGGTGGTTTAGAAAAAAAGGGGCGGCAACAGAAGAGTCGCCAGAACCCTTGTTTAAAGTTGCTTCGGAACTTGGCAAGTTGTGCAATTTCCAAAGAGGTAAAGGCTGAAAGGTGAAAAAACGAAGGAAAGTTTTAATAAGGGTGAATATCCCTCGGGAATTACGGTTGGGTACTGCATGATGGTCAGTTGTAGAGCCCGAGTCTTACCAGTGTTGCGCCTTCCTCGTGGAGTCGAACGAGTCTCGGTTTCCGGATGCGGGAACACCGAATGTGGTTGAACCCGCCCCTTAAGAATAAAAACAAAAAAAGGCTGGGTCGCCCACGGGGTGGCCAGTAGACAGAAAAGAGTTACTTCAAGAAGTAAAAGAGAGATCTCAGCCGAGTATGTGGCTGTCGGTAATCGGATTTCTACGTTACACAGCTGCTAAATAATATAATTCTCAAATGAAAGAATCAAAAAATTAAATTATTAAATTCCCATGTTAATTTGACACAGTAAATATTCCTAAAGGGGTGGTTGTATATTATGTTTGATGGGCAATAAGGTAGATAGACCAACTGTGGCTAACACACCCATGCCACAGTTAGTGACAGAAATATTCAGCGGAAATCGGCACAGAAATCCCTTATATGGGAAAGGGAAAAAGAAAATGATAAGCAGAAAGTCCTACGGAATCATCAATCTAATATAATTCTGTGATTAACATAATTCTAATTCTGAGCATATATTATACCATCACAATTGTGCTGAATATTTCTGTCACTAACTGTGGCATGGGTGTGTTAGCCACAGTTGGTCTATCTACCTTATTGCCCATCAAACATAATATACAACCACCCCTTTAGGAATATTTACTGTGTCAAATTAACATGGGAATTTAATAATTTAATTTTTTGATTCTTTCATTTGAGAATTATATTATTTAGCAGCTGTGTAACGTAGAAATCCGATTACCGACAGCCACATACTCGGCTGAGATCTCTCTTTTACTTCTTGAAGTAACTCTTTTCTGTCTACTGGCCACCCCGTGGGCGACCCAGCCTTTTTTTGTTTTTATTCTTAAGGGGCGGGTTCAACCACATTCGGTGTTCCCGCATCCGAAAACCGAGACTCGTTCGACTCCACGAGGAAGGCGCAACACTGGTAAGACTCGGGCTCTACAACTGACCATCATGCCCAACCGTAATTCCCGAGGGATATTCACCCTTATTAAAACTTTCCTTTGTTTTTTCACCTTTCAGCCTTTACCTCTTTGAACTTGCACAACTTGCCAAGTTCCGAAGCAACTTTAAACAAGGGTTCTGGCGACTCTTCTGTTGCCGCCCCTTTTTTCTAAACCACCCGATTAGGACCGGGTTGGAATTATCACCGGTCCCCCGGTGAGTCTCACTATACTCTTTCCCTAATCGTTAATATTCTCATGATGGTGCTTGTAGCAATTGTCAAATACCTAGGCTAACGCGAATGTTCCCTTGTGGTTTTTTCTGCAGAACCCGACTTTTGACGATTTTCGTCAGGTAATAACAAACTACATTTAGATTCTTCCAATTGCTTTCACCTCCTATACCGCCCGCCAGTTCACAGCTGTTTAGTGTAATTTCCTTTTTATTTCCTTTTATTTATTGGGTTCAAAACGGGTGATTCTTCCCGTTAGTTGATAAAACGGTAAATCGTTAGTATACACAGTGACTTTTGCGATGATGACTATTTAATTTATTTTTGTTCCGCCTTATTCTGATCTGGTCATATGTAAACAGAATTAATGAAACTTTGAATCAACGCGTTGGTATCTATATGTATGCAACTACTGACACAAGTATTTTCTGCTTATTAACGAGCAAGATATGCCATCAGTCTTTTTCACGTTATTCGTGACTTAATGGGGTCCTTATTTTTAACTGACGAAGGTTGTTACATGAGATCATTCATTTGCACAGTGCTCCTTTTGTTATGCTCGTTGCAAGCTTGGAATTGATGTTTTTTCTGGAAACTTATTATGTTATTGAGCAGTGCTTAAATTGCTATTTTAGCCATTGATTGAAGCCTTTCTGAATTTGGGACAACATTTTACATAGTTGTGATAATATAAGATATTCTAATTACTGCTACCAACGGACATTTACGTAATTACTGTACTGAACAGGAACAAGGTGTTTTTATACCCATATGTGTCTAATTAATTTCATGCTATATAAATAATCCTCCAAGTTAGAACAGTAGCCAGTAAATCTTATACATAGCAGGAGACATACAGTATATAAAAGAGAATTTTCAGTGTAAATAGGGTCGCATTTGACCGTGTTTATGTTAATGCCTAATGTTACAATTATAGTATGTTTCACTGCACTCTGCACCCTATGAACTTAGGTTGTTGCATGTTCTATTTACCTACTACTGTCTTTATCGCTTCGAAAGTCACGACACATTGGTCCTTTGTCACTAAACACAATTTTGTGAGATCAATAAACAACAGCATTGCTGATGAACACAGAAACGACACTGTCCGCCTATCCCCTCCCATTCCTTTCTCCTTTTTTGTTGGTTTCCACGTCACGGGTGTTCCATTTTCGCCACTATTATTGTTTTTTGATAACATTTTGAACCTTTTTACCTATTTAATTTTTCTTCTAGCCCTGAAGAGTCACAGCCATATGTTGTGATGAAACACGTGTCGGCTTGATTCATATTTACAGTGATTCCCAAGTGGGGAACACTGTGGTTGAATAAAAACCCTTTAAGACTACACGCTGTGTCCGGTCTATCCCTACTATTGTTATTTTCAGACAAACCAGTCTACTTATATATATTGTGTGCTCTGGACATAATCACATAAGCTTAAAGAGAAGAAGGTCCTTCGTCTTTCTTCCTTCGCAGAGGTTAAGGTTTTCCTCTGACCAAGAAGCACCTACTAAAACAATCCATTAGAACATTACCCTACCGTAACAAGTTGTGCGCCATTTTTTCTGAAACACTTAAAAACCTTTTCGCTGATCGCTAACAACTGTTGTCTGTAATCAGATCATATATAGCTGAGCTCAAATGTTCAGTGCAGATTTCTGTAAGTAGCTTCTTAGAACAGTTAGTTTTAGCAGTTCAGATTTCTAAATAGACAATCCTTAAACCTACTCTGTGTTCTTCTAAAATGTTATCCCTAACTCTTCTTGTAGCTTTTTCTCGGGCCTAGGTTAGCCTTCTGTAAAATAAGTAAGTAAAATTATAAAGGTCTAACAGAACAGTTATTTTCATTGATCAATTATTGTTTTCAGCTTTTGATAGTTCTCAGTCATTGTTTCAGCTTTTCTTAGTTCTTTTTGTCTCAAGCTTGAAATCAAGGTGACTCATACAATTCAAATCTCGCATCATACAGTTCATCTAATGTGGCATTCAGTACTTTGTCCATACAATATGACCACTCAAGTGCTGAATAACTCTGGCAGAACACCATCAATCTTTTGGACTTTTTCAATCCAAGCCTTCCACCTTCGTCTTCACTCTGTTCAGATTCAGACGTTTCAGCTATGGGTGCAAATGCTTTTTATGGAGACCACTGCAGACTTCTTGGATACCCCTTTAGCCAGCTTTCTTCCACCCCACTCGTGGGGCCACAGCACTAGTTCCTCCATCAGAGGCTGGTCCTGGCTCATTCACCACTTCAACACCAATTTCATCAGTCATTTTCCACTTCTTGCTTTTCTAGTCCCACGCCAGTTTGTTCTAGTGCTTCTGACTCATTGTGTTCCCTTACAGCTTGACTGACCATCTTCCATGTCCTTTCGACCACTGCTGGCATCTCCTCGGAAGAGGAGCTGTTTCATCAAGAGAACACGGGACCCTACGTGTATGGGAGGCATGCACCCAGTTTGGAAGGCCACCACTCTTCACAGCAGTTATCGTGACCAGAATAATTTGGAATTGGCTTTTCCATATTTGTTTCAACAAGTCTTCAAAATGTGCTTCTCAATCACAACACCATCTCTCAGATCGAGGTTGTGGCACCCTTCACTATGCAAATCTAGTGTAGCAGCTGCAATCTGGTGAGAAATTATGCATCACATCAGCCAATGCTCTGCAGCAATCACTTATTTTCTCCTCTGCAATTTTCACAAGTGCATTTGCATGTACAGCATCAAGCGACTTCAATGTTGGTGTCTTTGTGTTGCTTGATTATACTTAAAATTCCAGGTCGATATCTACAATGCAATCTTTGTTCAATCTGTAGCTCTGCACACATCATCTTCGGGACCTCATCGAAGACGGGGTCTTTTGATCTGATTTCAGAGAAACTGGCAGTCTATACCTGGGCATACATTTTTGCAATAAAACATTTGCTATTGTATGGTTGTCATTTCTTCTGGTTGTGTAGCCTCTCACCCATCTCGTGAAGATGTACACTACGACTAGGGCATATCTCAGCTCGTTGTAAAACGATATTTTGATGATTGTTCTTTTGCATTCTATTGAGGGGCCTTCTGATTTCCCTATGTGATTCAGTGTAACGTGTGTTCTTTCCCCTGCTTTAATTTGTTGACATGTCTCACCTTGATGATGCTCTTCTACTGCAAGCTTCCAAAAAGTTTGTTAGTATCTATTCTTTCTAAAGAGACATTTAATTGAATATTTCTCTAAGTGTGTGTGTCTGCATGTAGCGTGTTACTGGAAACAACAAACTATCCAGCAACACTGGTCTCGCCGCAGCTGACATTTGGATGTTATTTGTGTTTTTCTCAAAATGTGTTGTTCTTAAGCATTTTCTTGTACCCCTTTTAACTGTTTCCAAGTGTAAGTTATTGACATCAACATTAGATAGACAGTGTCCCTCTCAGATTCACATGTGTAGGCTAACAGGACACAATATTGTGCAACTGGATTAGAATCTCTTTACTATGACAATATTGACTCCCATTTGAGCATTTAGACTGCATGCTCTGGTAAGGGCTATCAATTTTGTATCTTGTGCTGAGGTAACTTCTTGAAGCGTAGACAACATAATGTATAGTGAACACTGCATATGCTGCTCCTAATGTGCCATTGTTACCTCTCAAACGTGGGCCATCTACAAAAATTGACATGGTCGGGCTCAATCAGAGGCGTATCATTAGTGTCTAATGGCTTCATGCATAGATCATTGACACCTAGACATTTATGTTCAGCTTCATCACAAACCGTTTCATCTGCTGGCAGTAGACTCCATACATTTGAATTTAGACCTTTTTGATCACAAGATTTTTCAGTATCAACGCCACAAAGTAAGGGAACATTTCACTTACTGGACATTCCATCATTATGTTCTCACTCTTTTTGTGACTTACATCAACTGCAGCTACAAATTTAAGGCAGCTGGGCATTTCTGTGGTGATGGGGTCAAGGGTTGCTGGGAAATACGTCACAGACCTTTGAACATCACCATGTTTTTGAACAGGCACTGAGAGGATGCAGCCCTCCCGCTCACTGCAAATTGTTGTATATTCTTTTAAATAAACTGGCATCCCCAGTGCCGGGGCACAACACACTTTCTCTTTCAACTCTAGGAAGGCTTTAGTGCAATTGTTGTCCAATGGAAGTGGATCAGTCACATCCTTGTGTGTCATCCTCAGTAAAGGCGTAGCCACTTGGAAAACATTTAGTTTCCACTGTCTGCAGTAGCCACCCATTCCCTAAATCATTCAGATTTCTTTCTGAATTTGAGGTGGATTCATCTGGTAAATTGCTTCTACTCTCTCTGGCGACACCTTTCTAGCTCCTTTTCCAATTTTTGTGTCCCAAATATTGTTCTTCTTTTTGACAGCATTCCTGACTTTCCTCATTTAATGGCACTGTGATATAAACCTGACCAAAATCAACAACAGCAAGCCATTCTTCAGTACATGGAATTTGAAAAAATATGTTGACTGAATTCGGTACCATAGGACAACATGGAACAATTATACTGCCCATCTCCTGCACTATTCTATACTTCTCATTGGGTTTCTGTAAAACTGTGATCAGAGCATAACATGAACTTCCAATCAATTCCCTCAAAAATCTTTTGACTCCGTTTATCTTGAATTACAGGTGAAATTCTTGCAACGGTCTCTTGTATCAAATTGTATGATGGTGTTGCTGAATACGTCATCTGGTTTTAATTTGACTAAGACTGGTTCTGCACTTTTTATTAATCTGACATCTTTTTCTGTGAACTCCCATACTTCTGGGTTCACTGTTTCTTTCAAATCAGAAGGTAACTTTTCAACTGTAATAACTGAAAACAATCCTACAGCTGTCTCTTGTTGGGCCATTTTAAACTGCACATCCTCATCAGGAGTCTGATTTTCTACATCATCCAGTGTACAGTAAATTGTGCAGTTTAACTTGCACCTCAAATGTTTTTATCAGGCTTACAGTGCTTGAGTCACAGACAACAAATTAATAACTTTCCTCAAATGATTAAATTTTTTCTACAATTCTCTCTAAAACTGGATATGTAATCTGTGAGTTAAAAACTCAGACAATTTGGATCTTCTTTCCAAAGTGAGGTTTGTTTGGAATGTCCACTGTTCTCATTATGGATCTGGTGATATCAGAAATGTGGGGGCTATAACTAATTTTCAAATACAGCGAACTGTTGAAATGGGTTCTGATTTTGGTTCTGAAAAGATCTCCAATGTTCTTTAGACAAATGATTTTAATTACATTTATGGTTTCCCATATTTTGTGGGACCATCTCGGCTTAGAGAACTTATATCATTGGGGCCGGTTTCGGATTTGACATTTGCATTTGTTGAATTGGCACATTTTGCATCTGCATTTCTCCTGGTATTTACACATTTGCATTTACTGCATCAGGTTTAAGTCTACCTTTCCTCTTTCAATGCTCAAATCTGTTACAAAGATGGCAAAAGGTCACTTTCTTCAGCATTGCGACACCCATACCTGAAGTTGGACCAACCAAAACCTCTCTATCTCTAGAAACACTAAATCCTCCTTGAGCACCTTTTACTCCTACTTGTGGAACAACACCTTGTATCTCAGCTTCATTCTCTACAAATAACTGATTTTGAAATCGTCTCTGAACAACCTCCCTCTGAACCATCATACATTTTTCCATAAACTCATTCTACTTCATTCCTTATTCATCACTACAGTGCTCTTCATTCTTTGCGATCGCATCTATCAACTTTCTCTGCCAACAAACCACACTTTGCTGTTCGTGCACACTGATCTGACCAAACAGCATTAATCCAATAACAAACTGAGACACAAAAAATCTCATATCACTGGCATCAGGACATTCTCTCCCACTGAGTTGTTGAAACTCTTGACACACTCTATCACAAAATTCATGAACTGATTCTTTTAGTTCTTGTGAGGTTCTTTTAATCTGTAGCCAATCAAGATTTTGTGGTGGCACTCGGCCCTTCCGAAAAGTAATCACGGCTTCATTTTTCTGCATAACAACGGAAGATGATGCAGTATTGCAAGCATTCCTCATTGTCTCCTCACTTGGCCCTTACACAACAATTTTACATTCAGACCACAATCCAATTGGCTTTGCTGTGTCAAAGAACATTTTGAAATGAATCCACATCCCTTTTGGGATTTCAATAAATCCATCAATTTGTAGGTACCACAGCACAGGCTGTCTCCAAATCTTGGAAATTTGTTTGCAAATGCTACAAGTTCACCTTTGTTCCATGGTTGAACATGCTCCCATTATTTTTCTGAATTGATAAGCTGAAGCTTCTCCCTCCTCCGGTTTATCATTTTCCTCAACTAAGTCTGATGATTTCTTTTCTTCTTTTCTTCTCATGTTTCCTTGCCCACTTGTTTCCTAATTTCTCAAATCCATTCCATTTACGAATGTATTTTACCAATCCTGTAATATGTAATCGCATTCCTGATGAACGCATTGTCTCAATTGCTTCATCATCCATCTGTACCCTGAAACTTTTCTGAAATGGAAAACTTTCTAAAAAATCAATTTCATATTTTTGGGCCAAATGAGTCAGTCTATTGTGTGTAGGTACTGCACATATTGTAATTTCCTTACTCAAGGAAATTATTTTCCTGGTAGTGGTTCAAATTCTCAAGATCTAAACATTCCCTGATAATTTCTTCAAGTTCAATTTTTAACTTTGAAACATTAAGTGGTCTCTCTTTTTCGGGTTCTGGGTCAACTTGTTCCACTCTGCTCTCTATCTTTTTAATGCCTGCTGCTTCCTCAAACCATTGTCAAAAACTCCCATTTCCAACTAAATTAGTTTTTTCCTGGGCTTTTGGTGTTGTTAAGACAATCCTTCCCCCATCTTTTAATGCTTCAAGTGTCTGGGGCAGTTTCCGTCTATAATCTGAATTCTGAGATGTTGAGATAAACCCTGATGTAATTACTCCTTCTACCGCTCTTTGATCTTCTTGAGCTGGGACTATATTAATTAGGACAGTTACAATTTGTCTAGGCATTTTTTGTGCAGCTACAATTTGTACAGAATCAGTCACATTTGGAGCAGTAACACCTGGAGAAATCGCTGTCTGTATCGAATCAACAGGTAGTGGGACAATCTGAATTGTCTGTAAAGTTCTCTCATTCTGCATTTCTCTTGGTTCAACAGAACCAGTAGCCACTATAGTAATTGCTGATACACTATTATCAGTATTTGTAGTGGGGACACATAAGGTGGTGGACACTCAATTAATAATGCATCCAATATTTTATCCCCTAAATCACTATCGGTTTAAGGCTTTTTGTCATCCCTAATTTCCTTCTCCGGTATCTCAGCCTTTACCCTTTTGTCCTCTCTTTCCTTGTCTCTTGCTGTCTTTTCCCACATGCTTAAGGCTTCAAATTGTGCGGCTCTAGATGGTGACTTTCTTTCACATAACATTTCCATTAAGCTGTCAATTTGCAATTCAAAAGTACTGTATTTTGGAACCCTCCGAGAACCCTCTTCTTCACTAATCTTGCACCATTGGCGAATCCACAAACATGAATTTTGTCTCAAATTTGTAGACATAAAGTGTGCAGGGGCTCCCTCAGGTGGTGCCTCATCACCAACCCAAATCGAATTTGTCACATTACCTCCGAAAAATTTCTTAAAGCCTTTAAACCATTTCATTTTTGCAACAATTCAATGCAATGTTTTGATTCAGTTCTGTAAATTGCAATTTTCTTACCTCCATTCTTGTCACAATTTTAAATTCTTGAAGACGTTCAACCAATCTCAATACGTTAATCACACAACAGACCAATCACAGCGCGGCACACTCTGATGTCACCCTTGCTTCTCGCAGCGGTTCACCCTCCTTCACAATTCTCTGCAGGACGTCCTTTCCCACAAGAACGCTATCCGAATGTCACAATAAACTGTTGCAACCCAACACTCAGAAAGTATCGTCCACACACTCAAAAGTAAAGTCTCGACCAGCGGAACTCCACTTTTACCACTGCAACAATTCTCTGTGCACTTAGAAAAACTGAAGTGATCATAATCTCCACTCTCACAAAGGTTCCCTTCTCTGGTGGCACTAGCGATGACATCTCACGCACAGCACCTTTAAAACTCAGCAGACAAGCTTAGTGTATGCAACTCAGAGACCACTTATGTGTATATCCCGGGATCTTGGGCCTCTTCTGGATCCGAAACTCAAACTATTACCTTTTGGACCACGAAGGGTCCGAAACCACAGCCACTCGTTTCTCCTCACAACTCCGCAAGACGACCCACAATCAAATCATCACCGCAATCTAACACACTCCACACATTTACTGGAACCGCAATTACCAGAACCCATTTTTCCCTCTAAACACTCACACCTTCTTTAGCTACAACCTTCTCGCATCACCTTCTAATACTGCTTTGCCAGTCTTCAAGTTCTGGGCATTGGAATTAGGACTATTTGGGACTTGGGGATTTATTCTAACTTGGGCAATTATTTTGTAGCTCCATTCAGGGTGTTAACCTAAACTGGTCAAGGTCTAGAACCTTACCTCCGCTACCAAGCTGTTCGCCTAGAAATCTCACGGTAATCTCGCTTTGGAAAACTTTGAAAATGTGGCACAGTTACCTTTACTTACCATTACCCTGGTTTCCACTGCTATCTGTTCTCAAGGTGATCAATCTTTGCCACTGTATTTTGACCTAAAGAGCTCCTTCATAAACATAGGCAAATAATCAAATGCAAATAAATATTTTAGTCAATAATAAGAGTTGCGAGTAGTTTTAAAGGGATTTATTTTCCAATCAAAATATAAGATTCTCTGACTCTTCATTAATTAGTCAGATATCAATCCGGTTACAGAATTGATAATAGAAAAAATAAAGTTTGTACAGAGCATATCATACTTTGCAATGCAGCGCGTTCCATAAAAGAAAGTATCCCTATTCTAAGAACGTAAGGAGCAAATTGTATCACTCAGAATACATGAAGAGTTCAAGAATAAAAGTAAGAGTGAGATTAGCATGAAGGTAAATCAATAATTGCAAAAGTTCTCATCACAAGAGAAAGAAAGCAAATAAGCCTTGGCAAAGCTAATTAATCAAAGCATAAAGCTTGGGGTTGTTTAACACATAGCCTATATATCGAATCTGCCCTTATCCCAGATGATTCTGCCTCCCCTTGTTCAGCTTTGACTGAGCCTGTTCTGATCTCTATTAAAGTCTGACCTCCTCCTCCTCTCTCTAAATCTGAAAAAAGGCTGAAAGAGTGTGTAAATTTCTCCTACCCCTCCTAAACTAGGTCATAAAAGCAAAAAATGTACATATAAAACAAATATACACGACTTCTAGATAAAATTCATAAAAGATCATTGCAGAATCAATGCATACTTTCAAGGATGGATATACATGATTCGCATAAAACACTATGTACAATTTAAAATGTTGTATCAGAAATGAGTTAGTTAAAACTTCACATATTTACTTTTTAAACAAACTATCCAATTAGATGGAAAGCGAATGGATACACACGCATACATTACAGCAAAACATGTATATTTAGTGGGCTGTTCGCTCCTTGAGGGACCATGCTCTAACTGTACACACCCACCCCAAAAGTTTTGCCATGGCAACAACTATCACTTCAGTTGTGTCGCTTCTGAGGATTCTTTCTGCCTCCTGTGCCCTTCTTGTTCCCAAAAGTTTGCATATTGGAGACAGCCAGATACGCCGCTAAAGATTCATTTCCAAACTGGCACACCGGGCACAAATCATCACAGGATGTAGACCATTTGCTAGTATAAACCTTTATAGGCAGTGTACCAACCCTAAACTGGAAATATAATTTCCGCTCAAAGGGCTTTGCAATAATGTTCATTCTAACTCGGGTATAGATTTACAGCACAAGAAACAGCCTGTAAGGGAAGATGACTCTTAATTCCTCACCTGATCCGTATGAGCCATTTTCCAATATTTAACTTTCAGGCTCTGCTTTGAAGGGAAGATAGTGTTTTCTGGATCTTCCCACAGCGAGCTCATACCCATGCATAATAAGGGGGTTCTAAGCTGTCTTAGCGATCTTATTTTACGTGATGTAGCCACCCTTACTACATCTAAGAAGCCTGTCACGTACTCTGTCAGCTCTGGGGTAGACCATAGTCTCCGCCAGTACAACAAAGGGCGCAATTTTGCAGTTTCTGCGATTGGCTTCCTCCCAAGGTCAATCAGTAATGGGCGTATCGGGGTGCTCTGGGGCAATCTCCCTATATTTTTGAGAAACTTGTTTTCCAAGATGGTCAATTTGGCTAGGTTCTCATCACCCCAGAGTTCAGCACCATATAAGGCAGAGCTGATTACCTTCATTTTATATATCTCCATGGCGGGGCTGATTATCTTGGTAAAAGAGAGGTTGTATTCTTTTTGCAGTACCCCTGCCAGTTGTCGATGTTTCAGTGATGCTAGATCGACTTGGTGTGACCATCTTAGCCCCTCCTGAATATTGACCCCCAGGTATGTGAACTCCTTAACCTGTTCAAGCATGATGTTATTTAATCTAATGCCCCCTTTAAACGCCCTGTGTGGGTTAAAGGTCATCAGTTTTGTTTTGGACACTTTAACCTCCAGTCCCCGTTGAGCACAAAACTCTTTGAAGATTGAAAGGGCCCTCTGAAGCCCCCTCTTTGTTTTAGAGAGGATCAACGTGTCGTCCACAAACATTAGTATGGGGACTTTTTCACCTGCCAGTGTTGGTACGTCAGTGTTAATTAGTTTCATGCAGTTCACTATCCCGTTTATGTACAATGAGAATAGGGTTGGGCCAGAACACATCCCTGGCGTACTCCTTTATCCACTGGGAAAAATTCTGTTACTTCTCCCTGTTTGCCCCAACGGATCCTAGCCGTATTGTTCTCATGCAATCTAATGAGCGTCAGCAGGTCGGGTGGTAACCCCATATCTTTTAGTGTCAGAGTTTTCCACGTGCCACAAGATCAAATGCTGACCTAAGGTCAACAAAAACGGCATATAAACTGCCCTTACCCAGGGTTACTATTTTCCAGTGCAAAAGAGTAAACCCGAATACTTGATCTACAGTGCTTTTGAAAGCAGAAAATCCTGCTTGGAGGGGCGAGATAAGATACCGTATTCATCAATCCAATCTTGCACTTTGTTTAAAACAAACCTGCCCATTACTTTTTGGAGCGAGTCAATAAGGCTGATGGGCCTATAGTTCCCTGGGCACGCTTTGTCTCTTTTTTAGGTCTCGTGGCGTTAACCGCGCGGTCTCGCCAGAGACCTATTGTCAGCGAGTCTTCTTTCCAGGAGAGGAGACAGGAGCTGGCCGCGCGCATCTTAGAGAGTCGGAATTGTGCGGGCCACGTGCACGCGAACGCGCTGTGGCCAGCTCCTGTCTCCTCTCCTGGTAAGCTCTAACACACACAGCCCATGCATGCGCACACACAGAGACACACACACGAGCGCACGCATACATACAAAGACACCCCCCCCGCCGCCGCACACATACACACACGCGCACACACACACACACACACACACACAAGCGCACCCCCCTCCCCCCTACAACTAAGCCCCACTTACCGGCAGTCCGGACTTCTGCAGCCTCCACGGGGCTCTCTCTCTGACATGGGAGCCCCGCGTCACCACTCCTCTGGCCAGGCACTCCGTGTGCGCGGGCTTCTGAAGACGGAAGTCCCGCCCCACACCAGGTTTCAGTTTCGCTCATCTTCAAGCGTCTCTGTAGTTCAAAACCGGGCCCCGTCCAACAGCCGCCTCTACAATCACAAGCCGCCCTAGGGTAACGAGGATCACAACCCCTACCCCTCCAGACGAAAATGAGGAGGAAGAAGAGGACGGGAACGACGAAGACGAGGAAGATGTGGGTGTAGAGGAAGTGTTAAACTGGAGCCAGCCGCCCTCAGGCGTAAGATTTAAACTTTTGAGCGAAGAGACGGATTACCAGGAGAAATACTACAAGCAAGTCCTAGACCACTTCAGCTTCCTGGAGCATGGCAGCAAGACTTTCTTCCAAGATACCTCATCACAGGTACGTGCCCTCTCTTTACATCAATGAGTGCTCCATTGGCTGGTCAGAGTTAACACGCTCTTTCTCTGAGTGCAGCCTTCCAGCACGTGTAAACTAACTGTTCCCAGGGCATGATTAAAATATGTGCCAGAGTTGGCTAAATTATGCTGTTAGAAAAGGCAGATTATGCGTCCCATTTGGTGACAGTATTGGGACTGAGGGACCGCTTTTGGCGCGTTGCGTTTGCGGAAAAGGCTGCTTTATTGAAAGAAAGCAAAGGCCAGACACACTGCAACTCAGCCTTAAGAATCGCCGACGCCGCATGCAGTAAATAACAATACGCGTCTTACACGTCTGTGCATTAATAGGCTTAGAGACAGTAATGCGAGCTGCGGCTGGGGTGCTGTGCCTGCGCTAATCTAGAAGCCGGGGTGTGAGGGCAGCCCCAGTGCGTGCGGCCACCTAGGAATGCCCGGTGCATGAGGGCACTGAGGAGACGCTGGTGCGTGTGGGCACCGAGGCTTCAGAAGTACTTGGGGCACCAAGGCAACATAGTATATGTTTTGAGGCAACGCTAGGGCAAGTTCACGGGGGCACCGGGGCAGACTCAGTGTATGAGGGCTCCGAGGCAGCGCAGGCACACGATCACCGAGGATGCATCAGAGTATGTGGCCAGAGCTAGTTAGTGCTCGAGGCCACGAGGCCAGTCTCAGTACATAAGGCACAGAGCATAATGGTGCCGAGATAACCCCACTGCATGAGGGCACAGAGGCAACGCCAGTGCGCGAAGTCTCCGAGACAGCGCAGTGCCAGGGCCGTAGCGCATTGTACCCGTGTTTCTTCCACCTCTTTCTTTTTTCTGGCAAACACAGTGCGTGCAGTGCAGACTGCTCTGTCCTCCTGCTGCATCCAGGTCCTATCTCGTACAGCCCTAGTGAGTGCACTTCGGTTTCTGCTCACAGGGAGGCACATTGACTGCAGTCCTGCCCTGACAACCAACGTGTCTCTGTGCAAACCGTGCTGCACGAGGCAATGCTTCTGACACTGGCCTCCTGTGCCCAGGCACGGACCAGCTGTGGCGCCTCCGGGAGGTGGTTTACACATCAGTGGTAGTGCACTGGGACACTCTGCTTCCTCGAGCAGCCAGCGCCTCCCACTCCACAACGTACTGCCTGACGCAGTCCTGCTCACACGAGCCCATCCAGCTGTTGTGCTGTGGTACCTCCGGGATGTGGGCATGAACACCAGGGGCAGTGCACTAGTCCAACCAAGGGGTAGCTGCACACTTGCCCGTACAGCACTGGCGCCAGGAGGGGTCCTCCTCCCCAAAGGGGGCAGCGGGTTCCGTTCGGGGCATGTGTTCCGAGAGGTCATTTAATGATTTCCCATTACAGCTGCAGAAATAACTCTCGCAGCGTGCGGGCCACACATTCAGCGCAGCCCAAGTTTAGACCAGGCAGGGGTTTCCCTTTATAACCGGCCCCTTCACGCCGGCGATGACACTGTTCGCCCACAATTTTCTGTCATGTCCAGGACTAAGCTTCCAAGGCCTCCAGTCTGTCCTGCAACACTTACTTGTTTTTTTAGAGGAAACACTGAAGGATTAAAACAAGAGTAATTACTGGGCTTTCAGCTATGAAGGTGCATCATAACTGAAAGAATTGGCTCAGCAACCACGCTGAGGAAGGAGCGACCTTAGCAGCAAAGAGCTCTCCAACACCCCTGGCAGCACACTGCAGCCATAGCAACAGAGCAGGGCTGTCCCAGACGGGGCCTGCTGTACAAAAGCATCGAAAGTTCGAATTTCGCAATCAAATGGACTACTTTATGTACTGCAAAATTGCGGAGGGAGGGAGTCAAAGTTCCTGAGGTGTGTGTGCAATTAATCAGCTCCTGTGTATTACTCTTTACCTTCTGTCTTTGTACACCTCACAAGAGAGCTGCCAGTAAGTCACATGCAATGCTATCCCTGCTACACCCTCACACACGCTCACATACCCCCAACACTCACACACCCTCACCCTCCCACACCCCCCTCACCTTCACACCCCCTTACCCTCACACCCAGTCACCCTCACACCCCCTCACCCTCAAACACCCTCACCTTCACACACCCTCACTCCCTCTAACTCACACACCCTCACTCACCCTTACACACTCACACGCCCACCCCCTCCCTCACCCTCACACACCCCCTCACCCTCACACACCCCTCACCCTCACACCCCCTCGCTCCCCCACACCCTCACACCCCCTCACCCTCCCTCACACCCCCTCACCTTCACACACCCTCTCTCACCCTCACACACCCTCTCTCACCCTCACACACCGTCTCTCACCCTCACACACCGTCTCTCACCCTCACACACCGTCTCACCCTCCCACACCCTCACTCACTCACCCTCACTCACTCACTCACCCTCACTCACTCACTCACCCACACTCACTCACCCACACTCACTCACTCACCCACACTCACCCTCACCAGCATTGCATCACAAAACAGCATAGCATAACAAAACATAGCATAACAAAACACAGCATAGCATAACAAAAAAACACAGGACAGCAAAACATAGCATATCCTAATTATTCCCAACTCTCCTTATTATTAAGCAACATCTGACAGTTTGCAAATCATCTTTATACACTAATTCAGAGTTTTCGAAAAAATGTATGCAACACATTGTCATACACAATGCCAATAACTCAAACTTTAATGCTGCGAGACCTATTGCATTGTAAATGCTTGTTGAAAAAAGGGATGATCTCTGCGCCTTTCCAGGAATTTGGAATCGACGAGCCCTGCGCTATAGCGTTTGACAATAAAAGGCTACATAAGCTCCATCCCCCAGTATTCCATCTAAACCCGGGGCTTTTTCTGCCATAATGGATTTTAAGGCCACCTCAACGTCCGCCCTCCTGAACGCTTCCTCATTAAAAAACTGTTTGACAATACTGCCTTCACTGTCATGCTCCCTTGCAGCATAATGTGGTTTAAAGTGGTTTACCAACTCCAATTGTGAGACATGGTTGTGGGGCTGGGAGCCTGCCCTCCTCTGTTCCATTTATAGATATTCCAAAATTGTTTTGGGTTCCTATTAACACAGGCCTCCTTCAAATCATCCCACCTTTTGCTGTCCCATTCCTTTTTCGCTTTTAGTATTGCCCCCGATATGTTGCCCTTGCTAGTCGTACCTGTGCTGAATCCCCCTGTTTTATAGCGTCTCCCAGCTCTGCACGCGACCTTTTACAATCGGCACTATACCATTTCTGTACTTTAGGTATAAATAACTTTTAAGGTTTGCGCTTTGTTACAAAGTGCATACGCAAGTGTCCAAAAAATTCATTATGTATGATAGTTGGTAGTTTTAGATCGGGCGAATTGGTTACACTAACCTTTAGATCACTAATCGGCCGGTTCAGCTCATTGTCAATGCTAGTCAGCACTAGGGGTAGTACTTTTAATTTGGTCCATCGTGTTAGGTCGTTTGGTGGTACTACATCATTAGACATATAACTGTCTACTGTTTCGTTATGAGACTTAACCCCTTCGGCGCTGATGACGAGCTCAGCTCGTCATCAGTTGCGCCGCTCGCACGCTGATGACGAGTTGAGCTCGTCATGTAACGCGGCTTTTTGAAAAAAGCCGCGTAGCACGAAAATCGCCGCAGCGCGCATGCGGTTAAAACAAAAAAGGTCCATATGCACACAAAGGATTATGATCACTTTCCAATCTATCTTGTATCATCATATCCTTCACTGTATGCCACAATGCTAGGCTGACCAGAACATAATCTGTCCTGCTAGTACTGTAACAGTTATTAAATGTGGCAGCCCCCAATTTATCGGACTTTGTACGGCCATTAAGTGCCCAAAAACCATTTTCCATACATATTGAGTTGATGTGAATCACCACATCAGACCATCTTTTTATTGGCTCTAGCTCCAACTTTGGGACACCCCACTTTAGATCTTCCTCATCTAATGAGTTACCCTCCTCATTCAAGAGTGGCTCAAACATTGTGTTGAAATCCCCTGCGATGATCAAAGGTAAGCATGACTGATTACTCTCGAGAAGATCGTCAAGTGCCACTAAAACACCAACTTTTTCCCTCTTGAGCCCCGCACATACATATTGTATATTACTGCAATCCCCTTGGTTCCCCTAGACAGTCTGACACAGGGGTGTGGGATTTATTAAAATATCTACTTGTCCGTGGGGCAGGTTGCTTCATAAATCTACTTGTCCTGTAACAAAATCCACTTGTCCCTTTGGTGCCATGTAGTGCTGCCACAAATTATGGCAACAATCTCATTATATAAGAGCTCTTGTATAGCCTCTCTGATTATACCAGGGCATATACCATAGTAGTGTTTGAATACTAGTAATCATTTTATGTTGCCACGTTTCCAGAGATCTACATACTAGGACTGATGATGGTGGTAAGCAGTAGTTCCAGGGTTGGAATGCCCTTTTGAGTCTGTGCAAACCTACTAACTTGCATGTTTTAAGGGTTTTCAACAAATGTTCTCTAATCTCTAATCTTTCCCATACTGAGAAATGTTGGAAATGTACTCCTGAGTGTGGCAGACGTAAACCTTCTTTCAGAGTTGGGGAAAAAAGTAGTTGGAGGGAAAATGAACTTTCAAACATCCAGGTTTACACATGAGCAAATCTACACATGCATATTTGCTCATGCTGAAATGCAGTTCACAAATATTTTGTAGGAGTACAATTTCTTGCTTTACTAATGTAAATTCTTGTGAATTCAGGAAAGCCATATACCAAAGGTGCACTTTTGAGACTTTCTTTTTATAATTGGGCCCCTAATTTGGTCTGGCGTTAACTATGACCATTTGTGTTTATTCAAATTCTCTCTCTCTCTCAGAATCGGCTGGCTTACTGTGAGTGACACCATTCTGTTCTTTCACAAGGAGCATATCGGTACACAAAGTAGTTTTGTTCAATGCCAGTAACTAATGTGGCTGTGTGTGCTTTTTTTTAGACCAAAAACAATTTTTGCATTTGCCAATGTTTGTTATAATGGTGAGGGCCCGGCAGCTCTCACATCAATAAGGTTTTACAAAAGCCATGCCAAAACAAGTCATGCATTGCCAAACTAAAAAGCTGACCACCGATGTCAGACCTACTGGCTTTGCCAAAGCTTGTTTATTTTTGTTTCCCATAATCTTATTGAAACTGGTTACACAAATTTTCCAATATGAATATTTTTGGGATATACTAGCATGCATCAACACATTTTACTAAATGATGCTGCAAAGAAATGGTACCTTAAATTTTACAATAGTTTAGCAAAATGTTTTTTCCCTACTTTCATTTTTTAGGAGCATTTCATATTGAAAGCAAAGAAACATTAAGCTTGCTTTCAAGCTTCTGCAAATATTTGCATCTAATCAGTGAGCATTCTGTGAGCATCATGCATAGCCTCATGTTGCTAAACTTTGAAACTGTGTGAACACATTTTCATACTGGAACCACTGGCAGTAGTGCAGTCAGAACGTACATTTACTTAGCGCGCTCAACCTAATAATAAAGGCTTTCAAATAATGAACCATAAATACAAGTTTGAACAGCATTAACACATGCACACAAATATTAACTTAACTACATTTTCATACTGGAACCACTGGCAGTAGTGCAGTCAGAACGTACATTTACTTAGCGCGCGCAACCTAATAATAAAGGCTTTCAAATAATGAACCATAAATACAAGTTTGAACAGCATTAACACATGCACACAAATATTAACTTAACTACAGGCAGTACCCTTCCCTGATCCTTAATGTGGTTCTGGAAACTGGCAGCCAAAGGGTTTGTGCTGCAGGGGGTTGGGCCTACTTGTCCCAAGGACAAAATACACATTAAAACTTGTCGCCCTTGACCCCAAACAATATGTCCTGGGCGTCGGGCTATAGGAATTCCACATCCCTGCTGACAGCCTGGATGTCATGATTGTGGGTTGGGATAGTTTGAATATTCAACCCCATAGGTATCTTCCATTACTAGATATTGGTAATAATGAATTAGGAGGGGAAGGGGGGGTACAAGTACCCCAGTTATCCCCGAATACTCTTTACCAGGGTAGGCCGAACCCACTTAAGGACCATCAAGACTAAGCTTTAACGCTCCTCCACATCCCCAGAGCACGTCATGCAGCTGTGCGTCTTTTTGCTGCTTGTTATTTTCTCCTGCCTGTATCATTGGCAGTTGTTCAGCTTCGGGGCCATCTCTGCTCCCAGAGGCTTGTGCCATAAGTAAGTGTTCAGCTTCACTGCACAGCTCTCCTCACAGTCCACTTAATCTCCCTGTGGCCCCCTCCCGCCCGTCATTTTTAGTGTATTTACAATAATTGGTGGGGTAATTTATGTCACAGTACTATAATTAGTGAAGTAACTGATGATCTAAAGGGCCGCCTCGGGTCAGACTCATTTTTCTTGATTACAGTAAACCTTCTAATTGTACTAAAGTGAGCTTACATTTCAGATCGGAGGATGTGGGTGATCATGTTCCACAGCTGACAGAATGGTGCTGTAGTGAGATTTCTACACTTGCGCGCTGTGGCATGAAAGTCTGTTTCTCCACTCGCTGTGGTTTGTTAAACTCCTACAAGATCTTATCTTTCTATAATTGGATGAGAAATGTGATGTCCATGGTGCATGGCACACAAGTTTCACTCGGGCTTCCCATTCTTCTAATGGTGCTGGTTATAGATGGCAAGGCTCAATTTAGCTGGTTGCTCCTGATGTCAGTCTAGCCTCCCATGCTAGCGCAATCCCCCTTCTATGTGCTGGAGCACCCCCTCATCCTGACAAACACTTACCTGTCTGTGTGTCCCCCCCTTCCCTTCATATTCGCTACCATCCCCGCTGTGTGGAGACCTACCTTCAGAGTCTCTCGCTGGGGTTTGGACGCTGGTGAAGGGAGAACATAGGGGCTGAATCTCAGCAAAATGTCTGACACAAGAACATTTAGTTTTTATTACTCCATAGTAAATGCCTCAGAAAGTTCCCAGGAGCAAGTATATGTGCCCCCTTCTTGAGCTATATGTTAGTTTCCAAGGTAATACAATGCGTTCAATAACTGTGATAATTAATGTATATTTAAGGGCTCCGTTCGTATATATGGGTTGCTTCTGATAATAATGCACCCCTAAATAGTAGCTATGATAAAGATGTGATCTGCGCCACTATGGCTATTTCCCTGCTTCCTTTGCATTGTTCAGCAATAGGACCCCTTTTTAGGTCGAGACTGGCGTAGGCTGCGCACATGCGCAGTCTCGCCAGCGAGACTTAATTTTTTTTTGAAGACTTATTTTATTGATTTTCTGCACAATGCACACAACGATACATTCCGTCAGTAATACAGTGGCAATCTGAATTTAACTGTAAATCCCCCCTCATACAAGGTGTATGGCATGGTGATGTATCCGCATCATACATTCATTGCATTCAGGAAACCCACAAATTTACGTCAAATGTTTATCCTCAACACCCTTTCTTCATGATCAGTTCCCACCCCAACTTTCGTCATCGACGCATAGGGTGATAATAGTCCTGTCTCTTAAGCATGCTCAGGAGTCACTATGTTGTATTCTTCTTGATATGCCGGTCATGTCCCGTGGCTTCCTCTATGTAACGGGGGTTTCACCTAGTCTTCGCGTGCCTCATAATCCCGCAATGCCTGCACCAATGTCTCCCATGCTGTGGCCGCTTCCAATGCTTTGTCGTTGTTTAGCTTGCGCGCTTGCTGAAAACGTAACATACTTTCACTGTTTGCCCATTTTATGAACTCTCCCCTCCATCTCTTGCTGCTAGGTCCTACTGTTGCCTTCCAGTGCTTAGTGTTTTCCCGCTTTGCCAGTATGAGGCCCATGTCCACAAATTTACTCGTTATCTTGTTTTTGGATGTGTGGGGAAACCAATGTAGTACGCTAGTGGCCATATCAAACGTCAGCTGTCTGTCCGTGGTGTCATTCAGCGTTGCCCCCACCTCCTCCCAGTAAGGTCCCATCATTGGGCATGACCAGAGCATATGTTCTAATTCTACTCCTGTACGCGCACAGCTAGGGCATGCAGCCTCCGCTACCTTAAAATATTTACGGATTCTGCCTGGTGTCGAGTACGCTCTGTGGAGTATGTAGAAGTGCACAAGCTGGAATCTGGCATTTCTTGTACTCTTCCAGGCCCTGCGCACTATTTGCGTCCAGGCAGCATCAGGGATATCCTTCTCTATGTCCATCTCCCATTTTCCCTTTAGTGTCTCTAAGGGCGCCAGTCCTTCATGAAGCATTCTGGAATATAGGCACGTGACTCCTATGTGAGTCCCGGCTGCCATCATAGTGTAATGGCAAGCCTTTGTCTTAGGCTCCGTGAGCCCTTCTCTCCAGTGTGCCTGCATCGCCCTCGTCAAGGCGGCATGCAACAAATAACCTCCCCTGGGGAGGTCAAATCTATCCCGCAGCGCCTGGTAGCAAGACTCCATCTGCCAGCGAGACTTAATGACTGAGTAGCAAGGGTAAACCCCGCCCCTCTTCTCCATTGGCTGGCCTCCTAAACGGCAGCCAGCCATTGGAGAAGAGGGCTCAGTGTCGTCATTCTCTCACTGTAAGCCCCGTCCTTTTCGGATTGGGGGGGGCGTGTTTTTTTCTTTTCTTTCTCTCCTCTTTCCATTGGCTGGAATGTAAACAACAAGTCTAAAACACGCCCGTTGTTTACATTCCAGCCAATGGAGAAGAGGGGAGAAAGAAAAACACGCCCCCAGTCTGAAAAGGATGGGGCTTAGTTCCTTCGAGTTTACCTCATCCTCGTCGCCTCCTCTTCCCCCCCACCCCTCTTCACAAAATTTAAGAATTTTAAAAATTTCACACCTCTCTCCTTTCTCCTGGGCTCTCCCGTCCCGGCCGATGCGCTCCCTGGCTGCCGCTGCTGCTGGGCTGTGAGTGTGCCCGCCTTCCGCCGGCTCCTCCTCCTCCTCCCCTTCCCCGGCCGAGACAGAGAAGGCTTCCCGAGCTGCCCTGGGGTGACAAACGTTCATGAATGTTCCAGTGCTGCTAACTGCTGCAACTCATCGTCCGGAGAGTCTGGACATGCGGACACTGATACTGTACCCCCTCTATGGAACCCCCGCCAGTATGGCGTCTATTTTTCCAGGTGTACATTTGAACAGAGACCGTCACAGCCCGGGCAGTCGGCTTGCGATATGGCATTGTTTTCTTTGCTGGGAGAGAAAATGTGCAAAAAGGACGAATGAATACTTCGCCATCCTAACTTCATTTTTAGTCCCTCGGTCTGCAGATGCCAAGGTCCTAAAGGGCATATTACAAACCTAGCGCTTAAAAAGCCGCAAGGTGTCTCACAAGCTCTCCCGAGCGCGCATCTGAATCTCTCACCCCAAACGCTCCCAAGACGATTGGAAAGTGTTTTTAGAGCGGTCGACTTTGGAGCTGGGGAGCCAGGTTCGAGCCTCGGCGTCTGGCTCAACATCCTGTGATTCTGAACAAATCTCTTAATCTCCCCGCGCCTACCCAAAATGAAGATGTCCTTGTGTAATATAACTGGTGCTCATCTAAAGAGCTCCATACCTTCAAGTAAAGTTCGCCCTATATACATCTGAAAAAAAGAGTAAAACACTGTCAATGTTTGTCCAAATAAATTAGAACCATCCCTATGAAAACTACAGCCAGGGACAGTATGGGCAGTTTCACACAGCAGCAAACTCTAAGGGATTGTATCTACAGCGCTTCTCCTCCAGAGAAAACAGTGTAATGAAGGTGAAACTTTCAAATGGGAGAAAGCAATATATATTTATGTAAATATCAAACACTGATGCTCTTTAGGGTCCACATATGTTGCTTTATTTAATATGAAAAGGAGAGAATAGACAAATTCAAACTTTTCTCCCGAAAGTGCGCACTGTCCCCCCAAACATGAGGAATCTGGGAAGCCATTTGCACAGCTGAGGGTGAGAGGTGTGCAGTCATTATCTATTTAGAGGCTGATATACATTGAGGTGATTTGCATGTAAACCCAGCCGGCTACGAGCACATTCACACATGGACTGAAAACAAAGCATCGCCGAGTGGGGTTGAATGTCTGTGAAGGGTGCTCGCCTGGCGGGTTTCCCTCTCAATGGCCCCCACTTCAGGACTCATTGTGTTCAACAGATACATCTGCATATGGAGAGCGTATGAAAACGCAGACCACTTTCCTGAAAATTCTCGACTTTGCAAAACAATGCCAAGCTCTTGTCATTTTGAAACGGCTGATCGAGACCCAGGGGTTCATTTTGAGACATTTTCTTTTCTATGGGATTACACTGTGCTTTCCAGGGCCCACCCAGGTCCTAACACTAAGGGTGAGGCAGGCCCAGCGAAGGTCTGGTGAAAGCTGCACAAGACAAAGCTAATGCAGTCCATCGGCAATTTCAGAAGCATTTATTCAGGGCCTATATCCAACTTTACCCATATTATCGAAAGTTAGTTCTTTATTTTTTTTTTGCCTCAAAGGAAATAAAACATCCTTGAAGTGTTGGGCCTAAAATATTCCTGAAAAATTCCTAAAAATTTCCTGGTGTTTTGTTTCGCAGCAGAGAAGGTGGGAAAACACAATGAAAGGCACTTGGCGAGGTAGGAAGCGGAGCAGGGGATAGATTTGTGATTTAAACGAAGCCTGTTTATCCCCAAAGAAAGAAGTGCAAACACTGGGCTGTTTTGGTTTAGATGTGTGGAGGGATAAGGGGTGAAGGCCAGATTACAGATGGTGCCCCAAGACTGAGACAGCCGTGCCTCGAGGAGTAGACACACAAGAGACAGACGCCTTCTTGATGAACAGGCCATATCTACCTACCGTCGAGCTGTTTCTGTTCTCAAGAAGCCCAGCCCCTTTGGATGTCTCCAGAAGTCTGTGCTCTAGTGAATACAGTGCAACCAACACATGATCTGCCAGGCTTGGTGTTTTTATTTTTTTAGGTCTCGGCTAGCGTAGGCTGTGTGTGTGGGGGGCTCTGTGTGTGTGTGTGGGGGGGGCTCTGTGTGTGTGTGTGTGTGGGGTGGGGCTCTGTGTGTGGCTCTGTCTGTGTGTGTGTGTGTGTGGCTCTGTCTGTGTGTGGCTCTGTCTTTGTGTGTGTGGGTCTGTCTGTGTGGGTCTGTGTTTGTGTGTGGCATTTGCGAGAGATTGTGCTATTGGCATTGTAAATGACTGCCATTTATTTATGTTTTCACAACCAACACATAAATAAAAATGTTGGCATTTACAATGCCAATAGCTATAACTTTTGCAAAGGCGAGACCGTTTCATTGTAAATGCTTGTTCCCTTTCTGTGTGCATTTGCATTTACACCACAGCAGACCATTATTCTTGGGCAGTGTACCACTGAGACCGTCGCCCCTTTATGGATCAGCACTGCCACACTTTTCTGTCGTGCTAGCACCGCTGCCACTTTTTCCTGTGATTTACACTTCAGTTGCCCTTTCCCTTGTGCACTGCACAGTTACGGCCATTCTCCGAAGGCTGTGTACCACTACATTGCTGCAGCCTCCTCATTTACAACACTGCAACGCTATCCTTTTCTTATGCATGACTGCAGCCTTTCTCCTCATACGGAGAAGCCCTTTCTTTTATTATTTGCGCTACTACAGCCATTGTCCATGTCCAGTACTTCAGTGGGCCACTTTTCTCTGGCCTTGCACAAATTATATTTATTCCTTTTCATATAGCACTTCATACCCCATATCTGCTGCCTCTAACAGCTGTAACCAGGACCATTCTCTAACCCCTGTTCTACCGTGCAGAGCCTCCTTGATCGCCTGTTACACCAGAGAGTGGTCCTTGAATTAGACACTTTAGGTGCAGTTCTTCGCAGTGTGTTTGAAGGCAGAGCGACGGTCATCACACCCCATTCCACATCAACTTTCACTCACACAGGCAGATCATTCAAGAACAGCAGGGCATGTCACTAAATAAGACTCCTTTTGACACCGCAGCATTCCGGAGGCCAAAGACTCAGTAAAGTGGGGATTCTGGGTGCCCAGTGTCTTCCCCTGGGGTGGAGTTTATTCCTGAAATTCACTTGTCCTTCCGGTTGTGCTTTATTATCTGTTATATTCAAGGATACGGGCCTGAGACAACGGCCAACACATGGTACATCTTGAGAAAAGTATTTACTTTGGTTACAGCTTAGTACTTGCAGTGTACCTCTTACCATAAACAGTGATGGGCTCCGTGTTCACTAGTCCAAGACCAACTGACCCACCCATTAGCAACGCAACATACACAGGCCCGGATGCCCGAAAACATCATATATTCCACAGAAGACTAGAGAGACACACAGACCTAGACCACATAGAGATGTGCAGAGACCACAAAACACTCCTCCCTCCTTAAATAACACACCTAATTATCCTAGTAATTCACTTACCATGTTTTAAATCAAGTGTTATTAGTCACAAGTAATATATGTTTAACTATATACATGCACGTATAACATAACATTTACATTGTATTGCATTTATCCCAGGATAATGTGTTGTATGGCTAAAGACTTCTAAGGTCTAAAAGGCGAGACCTGTTGGCTATGCAAATGCTTGTTTTACATATTATTGGCAGAGTCAAATCCCGATCCTATGATGTTATTTAAAAGGTTATCTTTAGCTAGATAATAGTGTTGTGTGTAAACATCCACGTATGTATCCTTCAAACTAAAACTTTCAAAGCAACAACTTCTGTTTCTCATCAGTATTAGAAGTCCATCTTTCTGGTAAATATTTTATGTTAACGCCATCCATACACTTTCATGCTAGCGTGAGCAGAAATAATCTAGGCTCAGACTGGCAGTACAAATAGAATCAGGGCTTTGTGTAGCAGTGCCAGAAGAATTAGGGCTCAGACTGGCAGTGCAGATGGAATCAGGGCTCAGATTTAGATGGCAAGATTTATCCTTGCTGTCCACATTACACATTGTTTCACCCAGAGCATGCTGTATTTTAGTGTACTACCTTGCCGCAGACGTGCTTTTACACTTCATCAAGGGTATGAAGTGCTATGAGTGCAGAGAATAACATGGCAGGGACTGGCATTGCAGAATTAATCTGGGCTCAGACTTGGAGCACTAAAAAATAGGACTCAAACAAGTTGGACAGGAAGACTGAAGTCCAGACTGTGCAATAGGGACAGAATCCGGACCCATAACTAATCGCTGAGAGAATTATGGCTCGGGCTGGCAGTTTTATGAGAGTCAAGGCACAGTCTGGCAACTCAGAAATTAAGGGCCCAGATGGATAGCAGAAAGCCACATGGCCCAGTCTGGAACAACAGAGAGAAAGCACTCCATGTTGACAATATTATGAATCCAATCTCAGATTGGCTGCAGTGAGAGAATTAGGATTGGATTTAGGGAGCCTTGTATGGAATTTTATGAACCAATGCGAGTTGTTTCTTGAGGGCATATATAGGTTGTTTATATAATTGGCTGAATACTGGTGAGATGTGTGCGCCTATCTGAGGAACGCACCACAATTCTGGAAAACATATGTTGTAATTTTTGTAGACAAGTTAGTGGCTTTCGAGAACTTTTCAGATATAGGTCGATACACTAGTGCACTCTGGATCTTGTCATTGTCCTAGCAATGGTGAGTAAAGCCTTTGATAGGCTTTGCCCTATACACTCGACTGCGACAGCTGAGAGCTAATAGGGACCATTGTAGCAGCAAAGAGAATTTTTGTGCAGATTGGTGGCGCAGAAAGAAGTAGAACTCAGACCTGCAACAAGAGAGAACAAGGGCTTTGACCAGCAGTGGACCGAGGATCAGGCCTCAGACTGGCATCACCGAAAGAGTGTACGCAGACTGGCAGCCGATAGAGAATATAGACCAGGCTTACCCCACGGACAGAGGAGAGATCAGACTATACAAAGGAAGAATCACACACTGAAAGTTGACAGACCAGATTGGCTGATGTAACTCAAACGTATACCAAACTCTGGAGTCCCTAGGTGTGGAACTTACAATCAAAGGCACCACGCCCATCAAATTTCACACCATCCATCATCCTCCCGGTGAACGTGTCATCGTCACTGAAGAGCTTACCGACATAATATCTCACTTCTCCCTAACAGACACAGAAGACGTGTTCCTGGGTGCCTTCAATATCCACTGGAACAACCCAGAAGACAGCACTACATTGGTCCTCTCCACCCTGCTTGAAATAAACAACCTCAAACAACTTTGCAGTGGACCAACACACATCAAAGGAGCTACACTGGATACGATCATCACCACAAATGAGCTGATCTCTCTGAGATCGATTTCTCCCATTGACTGGTCCGATCACCACCTCATATTGTTTAATATTGTCTCACAGGTCAGAAACCAGTCTATACGTCCTGTCAAACCTAAGCACTGGACCAGGAACATCAAAGGAGTCCCCATAACCGACCTAGAATCCAGAATTCAGGCCCAGCTACTACCCCAGGATTCCAATATGACAGCTGATGACCTCACAGCCCACTTTAATTCTACAATGACAGAAGTATTAGACCAAGATGCTCCTCTCAAACTAAAAAATGTGAGATCTACCAAATCGAAATCCTGGTTCAATGTTGATCTTAATAACGAAAGGAGACAACTCAGACAATCAGAAAGGACTTGGAGACTTAACCCTTCGACTCTCCACCTAGCGCAACTTAAGTCTACCCGGCTGGCATATAAGAAACACATTTTTAGAGAAAAGGCCTTGTTCTTTCGAACCCAACTAGACCAGGCAAAGAATAGACCTAGAGAACTCTTCAAAATTGTAAAAAGTCAAACGAAAGTCACACCACCACAAGAAATAATTGCCACCAAGGATCGATGCGAAGAAATTGCCAGCTTCTTCACAGATAAAGTCGCAAAAATTGAGCAATGCTTCATCCAAACCCCTAAGCCTTCCTCCCCCGCAACCTGCCCCCTGTTAACCATTCCTGACCAAACAGACCAAAATCCCACCACAGACAACCAGGCCTGCTTCCAACTGAAGAATGGTGCTAGTTGGTCAAACTTCAAACCCATGTCAGAAATTGAAATCTTCAATATAACTGCCAGCTTAAAGCCATCTTCCCACACTTTGGACTCCCTCCCATCCTCAATAGTAAAAAATCTCAACCACATCATTACCCCTTTCTGGACAAAAATCATTAACTCCTCTCTCTCATCCGGTTGTGTCCCAGACTCCCTACAACTAGGGCAAATCACCCCCATACTCGAGAGGCCAGGGGCCGACCCAAATGACCTCAACAACCTCAGACCTATCTCCAACCTACCGTTCCTACCTAAAACATTGGAGAAATGCGTTCTCCAACAACTCGACAAACATATGGACGACTTCAACCTGCTGGACACCTTTCAGTCGGGTTTCAGGAAAGGTTGTAGCACTGAAACAGCGATGCTCAATATCTCGAATGATATCCACAGAGCCTTAGATGAAGGTGAGGCCTGTCTCCTCATCCTTATTGACTTATCAGCGGCATTAGACACAATAAACCATACAGCTTTACTTGACACTCTGAATAGACGCTCTGGCATGAAAGAGACAGTTCTTAAATGGTTCACTTCCTTCCTTCAGCACCGTTCGCAACAAATTAAAATCAACTCCTGCCTCTGCACCATCATGTGTCAAACTTGGAGTCCTCAAGGATCGATTCTCTCACCATCCCTCTTCAATCTATTCATGGAACCCCTTGCAATTATTCTGAAGCAAGCAGGGGTTCAATACCACCTCTATGCCGATGACACCCAAATATACCACAAAATCAAATCACCTAAGGATATCCTACACCTCAATACCACGCTTACCAAGATCCATTCCTGGTTTCACGCAAACCATTTAAAACTGAACCCGGACAAAACGGAATTAATACTGTTCTCTCCGAAAAGTAACCACAGACCTATCCAAGCCTGGCTCAAAAATCTTAATGCTCTAAATTGCTCCTTTGTCCTATCGGATTCAGTAAAATCTCTAGGTATTACCCTGGATAAGAACCTGTCAATGAAAGACCACATCAAGATCTCTGCAAAAGGTGCACTGTACTCTCTAAAACACCTCAAGAAAATTAAACCTTTCATTCCCCAGGATGATCTTAAGACAATTGTACAATCCCTAGTCCTTTCTAAATTAGACTACGGGAACGGCATCCTAATAGGGGTACCAAACGCTCACCTTGCCCCTCTAAGGTCAGTCCTTAATATGGCAGCTCGACTCATAACTGGTGCAAAAAAATTTGAACACATCACACCTACCCTCAAATATATATAAGCCTCAAAATGTTACACTAACCAAATGAGTGCTCCAACCCAAAGAACAAAGAAGCACATGACACAGATGGACAGTAAAAGACATGAAGACTTGGGAATACTTCCTGTTGTGCTAGAACTTACACAGCAGAAGAAAAGGCTTTCGCCAGCAACAGAATCACCTCTTTTACACGTCGTTCGGCTTTTGTCTGCTGCAATATGGAGGTTTACCGGCAGCCTAGAGACTAAATGACCCAGATGTAGACACAACAAAGGGATTCAAACCGAGGAATGCAGAGGATTACAACAGATTTTAACTGTAGACATTAATTCTTCAGGTTCTCGTTGAATAGCTACCGGAAAGAACTGAAACACGAAGACGCAGGGGCATAGGTCATATATCAAGACCGAAAGTACTATAACGAGCCGTTCAAATCGATAAAGGACGTGCTTAAGTGTTACAATATAGGCTTAAAGCATCAAAATAATTCGTGCTGATCTCAAAGGATATTATTGTACATTTCGAGGTACTACAAAGTATATTTAATTAATGTGATTGTTATGATGTGCGGCCGCCATGTTTGAAGGTACAGCCGACGTAAAAGCTGCACAGCCGCAATGATGTAAAGCCGGTGTCCGCCTTTCTTTTCTATTTAATCGCATACACAGAGGCATAGGAGAGGGGAGAATGAACAAGGCATCGGCAGCTGGTTATCCAATATGTCACTCTCGAGTGAACATTTTCAACGGAACTGAAAATAAATACCAGTGCAACAATGGTCAAGTCAACCGCGTTGTGTCAACATTTCACAAATGATTTGTTGTGCGCGTGTCTTAGCAAAATAAGTGGCTCCGCTGGGCTCTTGCCACATATTTATAAATACCTGAAGCTGGTACACATCACCTCTTGTCTGCACTGCCATCAGACGGACACATTCATCCGATAACTCGTTCTTTTTAAAGCAAACAGTCACTTGATTTTATGTTCTTGACGTGAGACAGCTGATGAACCACAAGCATAGCACATGTAGGAACAAGCAAGGATAGCGGCAAGTAGACGGTCTTGTGGATGGTTGCTCCATAGGCTAGCACGTTTATATGCAGGCAGGCATGTAAGAGGTAGGTGCTGGTAGGCAGTGCACCTGGCGGCAATTCCCGTTAAGGTGCGGGCGACTTAACACGCTAGCCTATGGAGCAACCAACACACTTAGACTAGGTTGCAACAGGAGCGGCCACGCAATAAAGCTCTATAGCCACCTTGTAGTTGTACACAGGGTTGGACCGTTCCTTCTTACTAGGGTTCTAGACACACTCACTTTTACTCACTTCATTGGTCCTGAAGAAGCGACAGGGATCGTTCAGATGACGCAAAACATGTTGACCAAAAGTTACTGATGGTCATTACCCCTCATCAGTAACATACGACCTACGGGTTTTTTAACCCCTTCGACGCTCATGACGAGCTGGGCTCGTCATGGCGTAGCCTCCTCGCACGCTCATGACGAGCCCAGCTCGTCACGTAACATGCGATTTTTAAAAACCCAGCGTACGGGCGGAATTCCGCCCGCACGCATGCGGTTAACCTGGCAAGTGAACCTATATATTAAACCTAATTCCCCCTGATATGCCTTAGCTAGTGTTATCATTCACTCACTTACTCCCCCTTCTCCCAGAACCCTTTATCTCACACCCTCACACATCATACAGCAGCACCAATAAAAGATCTCCGCCAAAGCAACCCTTCGGGGGACCCGTAGGGCTTTGCAGCGCCGGCCCGGCGAGGAGCAAAAGCCCAATGATGAAGCATGACATACCTCGGGATGTGTGAGGGCATCAAGAGACAAGACTTGCGCTTGCCTCTAGTTTGTGAGGTTTAGACCTAGGCTCTTGCTTTCCACTTCTTCCCCCTTTTTCTCCACCTGCTTGTCAGTCATCGGTTTCCAGCTATCCATATAATAGTCCATCCTTCCTCTTGCATACGTGTGAATGGGCTCAGAGAGGCACCAGTCCTCATCAGTTTTGTTTAGAAGACTGGGGCCTCTGAACCCCCGCTGTTCTTTCTCTGGCACAATTTGGTATTCTTTCTTGGTCGCAGAAGATGGTGATTGATATTGCTAGTAACCTGAAGAAAATTGGTTAATTTTGGGGGTTTGTTTTGTGCACTGGTAAGGAGCGCATTCTGAAAAGATTTCCTATGAGTCAGTAAGGACATGTTGCATTTCTTTGTGTCCTTTGTTATAGTAAGCCTCTCTTAACCCCTTCGATGCTGATGACAGCCCCCAGCCGTCATGCATCACAGGGCTCATGTGCTGATGACGGCTGGGGGCCGTCATAAATCCGCCCACTCGCGATTCTGCCGCACAGGCGCAGAATCGCAGCTGCGCCCAAGGGGTTAAACATTTTACTATGAAAACCTGTCCAGTATTTTAATCAGAATTTCTAATTTGAAGTCAGAGGCCATTTGCTATCCTTATATTTTCGAAATTCCTCCTCTACTGGCATCATGGTGGAATCTATCATTGGCTAGGTCAGTATCATTTTTACTGACCGATTGCCTGTTTAGGTCTCGCCTGGCGAGTACCTTTTGGAATCTATTCTCCCGCGGGCTTTCATGCACACGTCCGCATGGACAAACATGGCTGCTGTTGCAATTTGTCCATAGCATACAGCATGCGCATGCCCGTACGGAGTGTGGACAGTCCGACGCCATCTTGCGAAGCTTTTGTTGTCATAGCAACAAAAAAAGCCGCTTCGTGTATGCAGCTTGCCTTGGATAGTCCGCCGCCATCAGTATGTCGTACACATTATATTACAGCACTTAGCACATTAGGAGGTTACTAGTAATGTTATGTTCATTGTACATAGGGCTAAGCCACCGCCAGGGCTTCGGGGCGCACGCTGCTTTGATATTCCTTCTGGTGCGTGTGAGTTTCTTTCTGAAGCCGTGTTTAGATAATTAACATTAGTGTAAAATCACTTAATTGAGAGTCTATTTTTGAGCGCTCCCGGGTCTACGGATATATATGTATATATTTATAAATCTCTGTGGGTGGCCCCGCCCCTGGGAACGGGACCTCTCTGAAGTAGCCAAGAGCACACAGTGCTGTTTGTGCAAGGGCAGGACCTTTGAGACCGAGGGCCTTGGACAGGGCGGGGCTGGACATGCAAATTCTGCGGTGTGGGCGGAGCCAAAGGGCACAGCTCGGGGATGCCTCATTTCCTAACAGCATCTTCTGTGACTCTGGGCATCCAAGACTGCCCCCTTTTCTGTGAGTGCCCGATATATTCACAGACACCTGGAGATATCAAAACACTTTTTAAATAACACTGATAACAAGTTGACGAGCACACCAGCAGTTTCGTGGGGGTTATTGTCAGTGTCTTAAATCTGTGCCAGTCTGCTGGGAGCGCCCGGGTGGCACCGCCGTGGGTGGAGACCTGTCCGGGCACCTGGGGTTGTGCAAAGGGAGCTGAGCCCGGACAAGCCGTGGGGCTGAGGAGGCGAGCTGTGAGGGTACTCCAGAGCGCAGCAGGTGAGTAGCATCGCCGCACCCCCTCCCCCATGTGAGTGCCCCGTGCTGGGCGTTTGGCAGGAGGGACCATAGGCATGTATCATCGTGCGTGCTGACTCGTGTGTGCATATCTGTTGTGTGTATGTGCGTATGTTTGCTTGTGCGTTTTTTGCCTGGATGTGTTGTGAACAACCTTCCGTTACTGCACCTGGACTTCTGCCAAAACCGTCTCCTGGTCTGTATGCAGTATCGGATTAGTAACACGGGCACTCGGGAAATGACTGAAGGGCCGGTAGCGAAATTCCAGCTGTGGGCTGATTTTTTGGGCAGCCTGGATTCTGTCTGTGCTGACAGGATGCCACCAGCGGCCCAGTGGGTCCCAGAGTGGCCTTTCTAGAGGCAGATGGGCAGAGGTATCACTCCCTTTCTCTTGCTGGGACGGCCCATTAATGTATGCTGATTGAGCGGGGGCAGGGGGGCTGAGCAGAAGTGGTCTCACTTGCATTCATGTGTGGGTCAGCAGTGTACACTAATTTTTTTTTTTTTTTAAATCCAAGTGAAGTTAATTAAACATGCCCCACCCCCTTTCTTTTCATAAAACTTCGCTGAAGCAGTTTTTTACGGAAAACCAATAGGCAAATGTGGGCCGCTTATTTTTGGTGTGCCCGGCCGATTTTTTATCTCAATCAATCCAACCCTGTCTATAGGTGTATCTGAGGAAAATCGAATCCAAAATCCCTAAGGTTACCACTGCCTCAAAGAGCAGGTCTAGCAGATTGTCAGAATTTGAAAATAAAAGTTATTTTCAGACTAAGCATTTATATTGCTTATTTAGGAAAAAAAAAGTCTTTAGCTTTGCTAAGGGCCCGCTCACTTAGCATATGATGAAAGCATCTGGCAAACTCCATGGAGTGGACTTTAGCGCCTTTATACTCCGTAGCCAAAAGCTAAGCAACCAATATAATGATGTGGGTGAGCAGTTTATGTTTGCATTCTTTTTTTTTTTATTTTTTTTTTTATATTGAGTATTGCAGTATGAAAATACAATTATCAGATGTCAATTCAAAACATGAACAACAACTTCTCCAGTTATAGTGTCACATATACAAGCTGGATCTTCACCGTTTCATCAAGATAATTAATACAGTGTTATGGCATCTATCCGACCTTACCCATCCCGTACCCCTCCCCTCCTTCTGTCTCTCCCCCTGGTGCTGAGTAAGTACTACTGGTGACCATTAGGCATATAATATCAAACATACAAAACTAGAAGGATGGCACCCCACTATTAATGCAATCTGTTAGCGATCCCCGGGCCTCCCTCGCTCACAGGTTCCCGCCCCAGCCGTCCCTCCCAGGCATAATCGGCGAAATACATAGGTATATTAGGAGCCTACGGGCTATTATCAGAGTCTGTGGTCGCTCGTGGGGGCTCACAAATAGTACCACGTGATTCATTCCATTTTTCCCCATATCCTGGACCATTTTGTGGGGCAACCTCTATGTAGGTAGACGGCTCTTCCCGCCACCAATGCCATGTCCATATCACTTTCCCCATTGTGTTCTCGTGGGAACTGTACCTACACCCCAGTTCCTTGCAATGTTTCTTTTAGCTACTGCCATTCCTAGTGTGGCCCATGTCTGTAGTGCGCGGCTGAGGTCTGTAGGCCGCCAAATGTTTAGGAGGCAGCAACCGGGATCTGGTCGCACCTCAGCTGCGCCCACCTCTGAGATCTCATGTAGTACCTGCTCCCAGTATGTTTGTACACTACGACATTCCCATATTGTGTGGAAGAACGTTCCCCTTTGTCCGCACCCTCGTAGGCAGAGTGGATCAGGTGCACGACCCAGTTTATGTAGCATAGTGCGTGTATAATATACTCTGTGTAGTATCTTGAGCTGGATCAACTTTAGTCGTGACGGTATGGCTGCTTCCCTGGGGGATGCTAGAGCATTCATCCAGTCTGAGTCTTCTATGTCTCCTATATCTACCTCCCATCTGCTACGGAGTACTACCATGGAATCAGGGAGATTGTTCACTAATTTACGGTATGTTAGCGAGATAGCCTTTTTTTCCAGCCAATCCGTGAGGAGCCTGTCCTCCAGAGGGGAGGATTCAGCCAGTTTTGTGCCTACTGGGATTGCACTCCGCAGTGCATGGCTAATTTGCATGTAACGGTATCCCTCTGCGTCTGCCATGCCATATTTTTCTTGTAAGGCTGCAAATGTTATCATCTCTCCTCTGATCCATAGGTCCCATATCTTTGCAATGCCGATGAGGTCCCATTGTCGAAAACCCTTAGTGTTGGCTAGAGTACCTAAACGGCGCGTGTCCCAGAGTGGGGTGGCCAATGTGAGAACTCCCTCCCATCCAAGGGCCCTCTGGGCTGTATGCCATATTTTGACCGTGTGGGCCGTAGGGCCTGAAAGTGCATGACGCCGTTTGTTGGTGTAGAGGGCCTTCATCAAATGCTCGACCGGAAGTAGCTGCCTGTCCAGTCTGTAAGCCGGTTCTTGATGTGGGGAGTGAAGCCAGTGATTTACTACCATCAATTGTGCAGCCCAATAATATAGTTTAATACTCGGCAGAGCTATGCCCCCGTCGTACCAACTACGGAGCAGTTTAGAGTGGGCTATGCGGGCTGGTTTTCCGTCCCATAGCAGAGAGGACACCTCCGCGTCAATCGCTTTGAAGTAGGAGAGAAGGACTGGGAAAGGGGGTGTTATGGAGCGCATATAGAAATCTTGGTAGCGCAAGAATTTAAAAAAGTACTGCCCTACCCAAAAGTGTTAGCAGAAGGGCTCTCCAGTGGGAGACATCCGATTTGAGCCTATGTAAAGGTTTCATTAAATTTCTTCCATGAAAACCGACATATGTTTGCATTCTTGTATTATATTAGTGTAACAAGGATTTCCTGCCTGACGATGGAAATGTTTCAAACCAAATGAATAAAGGAACGTTGTGGTACTGAAGAAGAGGAGTGCATTAAAACAGGAGTAAGTTAGACAACGTTGATGCAAAAAATAGGAGCATTTTGAATCAGGCACACATTGGAACAAGTGCAAGATGCATGTTAGAACAGAGGAGAATAGGTATAGGGGAATACTAGGTAAGTAGCGCCTATGATCCTGAGTGTGCTGACCTAGGACAATCCTACTAGAACTGGAGGGAGATGAGCAATGTGAGTCTTGGATAGGAGCACACTAGACCAGGAGTGTCTAGAAGAGGAATATGCTTGGCAAGGCATGTGCTAGAGGAGGAATGAGATAGGAAAGGAGCAAGACATGTAACAGAGCATTAGTATTTCAGAACAAGTTAGACAAAGAATATGCAGAAACAGGAGCTCTGTAGGCAGAGTGTGCGGTGAAAGTCCACTATGTAAGGAATGTGCTAGAACAGGAACTCCTAGGTAAGAAATGTGCGAACACCGAAGCTTGCTAGACCAGGAGTGACCTAGATTTTTGTGTGTATGTGTTTTAAAGGGATCCAGACCCCTGTGAAGGTGCAACATGGCCTCGCCAGACGACCTCCAGTTCCAAGGTAAGAGTATTTGGTTTCATTGCCATGGTGTTGCTGAACAGTAATCCCAAACCTCAGCCGTTTTTGTTTTAAAAACTACATACTTGATTAAAAGAGTTAGTTAATGAATGAGCTCGTGTTTAAGGCACTTGATGGAGAGACACCGAGCCTTCAGTAATTCCTCTTCTGTCTCGATTAAGACCAGGGTCTCACCCTAGAACGTTCTGGGTAACAATGTTGTACCACAGATCTGGCATGGATGGTGGTCTTCGAATTAGATTCTATGAGCCACAAAAAGAACGTCCGAGACGATTACTTCTTCTTAATGTGTGCCTGTTATTCAGACAAGTACAGGGGGGTCTTAGCCCTCATCCAATCTTTCACTCTGTGAGATTCTTGCCTTTCATCACTTTTAGAATTTGAAGAAGCTGCAGATTTGTTGGCCAAAAACCCTGAGGCAACAACCAGGAGCCTTGGCTACAATCAGAACCATGCAACACTTGATGTGGGCCCTGAGGAAGATCAAGAGCCAGAGGGCGAGTCGGACCAAGCAGAGGTGAGACGAGGCAAAATCTTTCAGGAGCACTAGGGAGGAGTCTGGAGAGCAGCTCTCTGCCCCAACATTAACGGCCTTGGGCCAGTGTGTGATATCCTTCATAACTGATTGCGTCAGTTGTGCTGCAGTGACACCCAGTGTGTAGTTTTTCTATGTAACTGGCTAATGTCCCTGGTCTAGTGCAACAGTGATACCTAGTGGACCGCCACCATCTGACATTTCAGGATGGATTAGAGTGTGGACACCGCAGCCTGAGTGACACCCCCTGCATCCCATTTTCCTGAGGTTCTAGAGAGGGCATATAGACACACTTGCAATCAATCGTAAGACCCAGCAGTTAACCATCGTCATAAACTGAGGTTTTAGTAGTGCCATACATACAATGGTGCTCAGGGGGTCACTCAGTATCTCATTGTCTGAGTTTGTAGACTGAGCAAGCAGGCACTAGCACAGCCGTGACATCCAGTGGCCAACTAGAGGGTGGAGTCCTAGCATGTGCAGACATTGGAATGCGAGTAATAACCAGACAGTCAGAGTGTGTATGTAGCATATAGACACCATTGTAACAGTAATACGTAAAGGCCAGAGTATCAGAAGCACAATTATTTTGTGATTAATAGTACGGAGGTGTCTCATGCAGATTTAGGTATCTGGGATGAGGTGCCGTCTCCCTAGAGGTGTGCTTTCTGTTAGGTGTTCATAAATGTCGACTCTCAGTACATCAGAAATTCTACCATCTTGGTCTTACACTGACTGAGACATATTGCACTCCTTGCAGCTGCTGGGTGGACCGAAGAAACCGACGAGCTTTTGGACCTTTGAATACTACCAAGGATTCTTCGACATCAACACTATGCAGGTGATGTAGCCTTTAGCAAAGATTTAACTACCTTTCCCTGTTTAATAGTAGGTTGCTCTAAGGTATTGGCTTGAACGGAACAAAAAAAAAAAAGGGCAGCAGTGTTTCTGGAATCTAGTCTCTGCGTGGCCCTGAAAGAGATCATTGTGGAAATAAACAGGTAGCATAGACATCCATGGGTCAAGCACAGTATTTAATTAGCTGAGATCCTGAAAGGAGTATATAGACATGGATGCAGCAATGACAGACACACTGTGTGGCCAGCGTATCACACTGGCGGAGTTCCTGGAGAAGCAAAGGCAAGTCTGCAGTCCTTTCTTGTGATGACTCGGAGTACAGCATTAGATAAGGTTTATTCACCCCCCCCCCCCCCCCCCAAAAAAAAAGTAAGTGGTTAATGACAGTCTAGGGTAGCTTATTGGAAGTGTGGCCATTTCATCATATTTGCTTCCCTTTTGTTCAGCAACTCGTTCATTAATACCCAGAGCAGCACTCAGTCGCCTCTTAGGTGCGAACGGCAACCCTTTCCACATGCCCCTTGCCTTGCACTTTTCATGGGCGGCACAAGACCATTGAAAGGAAATGTGGTATCCTGGGGTAACAAAATAGAGAAGTTCCCTCCTTTGAGTGTAAAAGCACCCATATGATCTTTTGTAATGCAAGTGTAATATGTTTTTATTAATCCTCTACAGAAAAGTTAAAAAAATAAAACAGTGTACGCTTAGATAAGCTGCCCACTTCACATATCCAGTGTTCCAGCAAACGTCCACTCTAGATGTATTTTTCAGACCCATGTGTCTGTTGCTTATTGTTCTCCCTGGCAAGTTGGGTTATTCATTAGTCCACATGCTTTGGATCTGGCAGCTGTGAAATTTAAATAATTGAATAGCCAAAGTGATCAGTAAAGTGAACAAGTAAAAATGGTAAAACCTACACTCTTCTACCAGAGTCGTCTGCTTCAAACCCAAAGTTAGAGTATAACACGCTTCTAAAGCAGCACTAAGTATTTAGGTGATCCAAAAAATGACTAATAGATAGGTCTTAAAGACAGCACTACACATTAGACTTCACAGCTCAGTAGAAACATAGTCTAGTTATCCTATGGGTACGGTTGGTCAATGGCATTTTGTGGTCTTTCTGAATTTATCAGTGGCCCATGCCCCTCCCATGGCTTGGCAACTTAATGTAATAAAAATAGGCCCAGGTCTATCACACCTCTCTTCCTATCCTAGCTGCTCAGTATTCATGAATTAATGCCCAGATTATGATAGCAGTCACACTTTACCAATTAGTCTTGCAATGGAACTTCAACTGTTGCCAGCTCTCAACTACTCAGCCATATGAGAATGCACACAGCCAGTTCACAAGAGGTTGAAGAACCGGTTTCAGATCCTGCCAAGTGCTTTCAAGGGTTCCGCACAGATGTTGGCACTCGCAGAGAGCCAGTTGCCTACTTATATTGCAGCAGTGCGGAACCAAGTCAAGTTTAACATGGTAGTGTGTTTTTCTAATTTACATTTGATTCGAGCTTGGGCACAGCCACCATCATTTTTGTGAAACACCAACCAAAACTCTCCTAAATCTTGTAATGGGAAATAAAAAGATGTAGCCATGATTTCATCTCAAGATGCCTAGTGTAAATCAAAGCCAGATACGTATAACAGATGACTGCTGCAGCTGCCTTACATTCTCAATCAGAGGCAACTGAAGTTTGAGAAAAATATGGCTATAAGGAATCTTATAGATAACCTTGTGAAAAAGAAATGCAAATAAGCAGTATCGGAAGTATGTTTACTTTGTTTTCCATATTTTTCTGGGAAAAGAATTTAAGAAATAGTTGAAAAAAAATAATTTTAATGCACAGACATCCCTGGCGACACTTTGCTCCTGCTCAGAGTCACAGGAATTATCCCCAGTTGTCTAAAATGAATCAAGCTGTTGAGTAATGTGTTGCTTTTATAAACCGAAATCGGTAATTCCTCCATTGTATCAATCAGTCTCTTAACTTTCTCACAGGTGCTGGATAGGATTAAGGCATCGGTGATCCCTTGGCCAAGAAAGAACTTTGTTCGACATCATTTGCGGCATAATCCAGATCTCTATGGTGAGTTTGGCAGCAAGAGACATGCCAGTCTGGTCAAGCAAAGCAGAAGTTGCTCAGACACCGATTGCCTGGATCAGAAGTGATAGACTGGGGTAGGGTTAAGATCAGGGAACATCTTCCCCATATCAGTTACCAGATGTTTCAGAACTCTTCCCTACTGAATTCAACCAGGTTCCTTGGGAAAACAGATCAGTAACTCTGCCACCCACCCTAACATGGACTTGATATAAGGTATGAACTACAGCATCAAGGAAACCCATCCTCTCTCAGCAATACCCCTAACCATAAGAGATGCACAGTACTCTAAATGGACACAGTATGCCTGGATTTGTACGGATGGGTACTCTAAACCTCAAACTAATGATAACCAGTGATTGGTCTATAGCAGGTGGAAAAGATGTAGGATCTAGCTGTGGTCAAGCTAGTGGCCGTACTTTGCGTTTTCAGTGGTATGAGACAGTTGATTGGTCCAGTTTTAAGATTTTAACAATTTAATACTATAGGTGATCCTTTCGGAGATTATACAGTAAGATCAGAATATTTCTTTATGGCAAGGGTCCTGAATGCACGAAACCCCCCTGCTTGCAAGATTGCTTGGGGCTGAAATCCAGCAGTGGCCCACGGCAAATAGAGAGTAGCACAAGTAGTTGACACCTAGGGAAAAATGGGGACAAAGTAGAGTTGCTGTGTTAAAATTAGGGAGAGTTCAGGGCCAGGACCTGGAGTTTCACTTCCAAAGTCACATTCAAAAGTCCTGTGTGGCTATGATCTGAAGAGGCTTGGTATTAGTGGAGAACTGGGCAAGAAAATCCTGCAGGCATGCCCAAAGTCTTTTCTACATCAATTTAGCCTTCAAAAGGAAATTTCACAGGATCTTTATCTAGAACCATCTTTCTAATGCATCAACAATGGCCTAGTCCAGGCAGATCCTTAGCGCAGCAGCTAGTTTGAGGAAGATGCCTACCAACCCACCAGACACCTACTCTCTTCTCTGCCTCACTGACTTGCACACATTCCCCGCATCTACAATAGCAAAACTGGAGGTCACTCATTCTCCTGCATTGCACCCAAGAGATGGAACAACGTCCCGCAACACACCAGAGCCTCCTCCTCACTTCTTGAGTTCTGCAGGATGCTGAAGACATAGTTCTTCGTATAAGCACCTTGGGACCACACTCCTGTCCAAGTGCCTGGATACTCTTTCGGGTGATTAGTGCGCTATGCAAACCAACATGGCATACTTGTGTTCACTTCAATTGCTCTTACAAACTAACAGACTCTAATTTCTCCATTAAAGGGCCTTTCTGGATATGTGCCACCTTGGTCTTCACCGTGGCCATTTCTGGCAACCTTGCCAACTTCCTGGAGAAGCATGGTGATGACTCTTATCACTACAGCCCTCAGTTCCACAAAGGTAAGAACGTATATTTCTGCACCTTTGTCTCAATGAAACATTTCTTAAGACAGCAGAGGATGTAGGGTGTCTAGTGCTTCATCTTCCACACTTCTACATGTAAGAAAAGAACATTATGAAAATGAATCCTGTTGAGTGCCGGGTCGTTTCCCCTCACCTTCTCTATCCTCTACCATATCCAATCCATGCTTCAGCTAGTTCAGTTTAGTGCATCATCACTTGTCAAGAAACTGCCTTCCAAAACCTTTCCTAACACTGGAAATGAAGCAAACTGTCAGATGGGGTGACACTCCTATCCTGAAATAGGGTCTAAGAGAGGCTATGTGTCTTCTGTTCAGTAAGATGCCACTCTTATTGCAGGGCATTTCAAAATTCAGAAGTGTGTCCTTTAGTTCCGGTAATATGATACTCTTCATGTAAAGGTGCTTTCCACACTGGTTATGTTTCTTGATTTTGGCCAGTCAACATTAGTTTTCAAAGTTTGTGCCTAACATTCTACATCTCTGGCAAGATGATACCCCTCTTCTTAAATGTTTCTGAGAATGGCCAACCATCCTGGTTAAAGAATCTGACATCTTTGAGTCCTGGTAAGAATGCAATCCTATCCTAAGGTGTTTCTACCAGGCATTGTCGGTCCCTGGATATCCAGCTCTGAGATGTGCCCTCATGAGTGCATCATAAGAGGTGTTTCCCTTCCCCCTGAAAGGACCACTGCTTACCTACAAATCCGACTGTATATGAAGGGGACCTGAACATCAGTGAAACCAAGGGAGCTCACATGCGACCAGGGCAATAATCAGTAAGATGTCCTCATGATACAGTGCGAGTCTATGTTCTTGGTCATCCGCCAGACCACTGCCATACTCTTTCCAAGTGAACGAGTAAGGCAGGAACTGAAACATGTTCAGTTCAAAGCCTAAATACTTAAGCCGCCAAAACAGTATAGCAGGAGCAGGTCTAAGTCAACATGCACAGTTTTAGCACTTCGTATCTTGTACTGAAGAAGTTGCTGAGACAAAGTCTTTCTGTGGCTGTGCTCTTTTATAGGCCTTCCCGGATTACTAGTTAATGTCAGGTGTACTGTGTGGTTGTGAGAGAGGGGTCCCTACCGGAGTGACCTGCAGTAGATAAAGCTTGTCAGCAGGTTGTTCCTCCTTGCTTTGCATTATTTCCTAAAGCCACTTGCTGTGTGGACTGTCACACCCCCCCCAATGGCCTTATTCTCTATGCTTTCTTTCCTGCTGCTGCAATTTCACGATGTCACCTCTTTTCCTGTAGCCCAGCTACAAGGGAATGTGTTGTTTGCTCTGAAGTGTGGGGTTTAGTGGTAGAATGCGTGCAAGAGCACTGAAACTCCTATCCTAAGTTATTTGAGACAGATCAAACACCCATCATCCCTGGTAGGATGATACAGCTATAAGTTATTTCTGCAACTTGCCAATTATCCTTCTTAGTTCCATGGTAAGGCGACACTCTTGTGCAAGGGTGTTTCATACTGGCCCCTCATTAAATAGATGGACTCCTATCAAAAGATGTTCCTAAAACTGGCTATACGTTGTTCATCCTTTGTAAAATGCCCCTATTATTTAAAGGTGCTTCCAGGATGGGCTGTGGCAGGATGACCATTCCACTCCTAATGTGTTTGTAAGATTAACCAATCGATTGCAACTGTCTTTTAGGACACTATTGTTCTAATGTGTTCATAAGACTAGCTAAAATGTCCTTCATTCACAGCAACGAGGCATGGCCATGCCTAATTAAAAATCTGGATGGCTGATGCTTCTTCATGACCGCTACCAAATAAAATATGTTTAATTCTCCTTTGTCCCCCTCTCCTAGTGTCCATTGCAGGAATAGTCATCTACAGCTATGCTTGGCTGGTGCCCCTGGGACTATGGGGCTTCCTGAAATGGAGGCAGGGGTATAGCGCAGGAGTGGACACCTACAGTTTCTTGGAGACCGTGTGTGTGTACGGCTATTCGCTCTTTGTGTACATCCCAACTGCGGTAAGTTACCAGAGGTCACTGCTTTGTCTTTATATGCAGGTGAGAAGGCAGTGAGCTCATTTGCTGTCCGTGGCTTTTTATTTTTACTCGTGTACAGGGCACAACTATCACTATGATGGCCGAAGAGCAATCAGCAGATTTAAAGTTAAACCTCCTGTGATTCTGGGCAAATCACTTAATCTCCCCGTGCCTAAAATGAATGCGTGTCCTCATGTAACGTAACTGGTGCTATGTAAAGCGCTCTGATACCTGATTCAGTTCGGGTTTAGTTCGCGCTATATAAAACTCTGCAAAAAAAAAAAAGTGTCTTCATTTGGGGTAATTATTGGCATGAGCTATGTGCCCGATCTGCCTTCTTAGGGTGCATGTGTTCTCTCCCTTGATGATTAATAATTAGCCTGTGCTCAACTGGGAAAGACATACGTACAATCTTTAACCTCAGAAGTGCTTATTTTCACTCAGACTAGAAGTCCTGAATAGCTGTACCCAAGAGCCGAGGTCTGAAATAATTTGAAGCTATTTATTGCTTTCTCAGTAGCGAATGTTTCAGGCAATTTTTAACATGCCTTATTGGAGAATTGTGGGAAAGGGTAGGAGACTGGACAAGCATTAATCAGCCATGGAGGACAGAAGCCAGTGTCAAAGAGGGCATGAAAAAACATGTTTTAGTGTCCGATCAAAATTTCTGCCAAGGATGTAATGGAACTGAATTCCATGATTTAGCAGTTTGCACGATGATTTCCCGTCTAGTTGTAGGTCTCGAGGCTGGGGATGTCAATCTTTGATTTAGATCGGACGCTCCTGCTCTGCTCATACATACACAATGTATTGTAGAGAAAGCAAGGGCAGTTCACACTGATGAGTTTGTGTGTTTTGCAAGGAGCTTAGGAAGAGATTGGCCTGGGATTTAGAAGTCCGTGTAGATCCTGTAGAGCCGGAGAGAGGTTTCCATGAACGCAAGTGCAGCCTTTGTCTGTGCAGTGTTATGCCACAACTCCAAGGTATAGTGTTTACAAGTCCTGGGAAATCGGAGAAAAGGGAAACTCGTGCATATTTGTCATGAGCATATGGAGAGGGGATGTTTAACCAGCTGTGCCAGCCCGAAATAGATTAGTATCCAGGACAGTTCACAATTATTTAGTATTTTTTTCTGCATATAGGTACTGGAGAGTCAGCTAGGCTTGTGTTCATAAAAATAAAATAAAGTGTCATTCTACCAGGAATCCCGTAAAGCACAATAAGGTAGGAGAAGGAATAAGGAGAAATTCACTTTATTAAAAGGAAGTTATTGTTATTTATCCTTATCATGGGGACATTGTATTATCAAATAACATACAATTTGACTACCCAAGTGTGTACGCACTGCACCCAACTGGTAAAATTCCCAACCCAATGACATAAATGTGCATTTTACGATGAAATCTGCAACTGTAACCGCTCCCCTATCACATTCCCTGCTAATTACTTCACAAATTGAATCAGTGGCGACATCACATTTTGTACCACCATTGACATTATCAAGTGTAAAGGTCCGAGGATATGGGAACATGTTGGACCCACTAGGAGGAATATGGGAGAGCGAATTGGAAAGTTGAAAGAAGCCTGGTTAAAGCACAGAGGCTCTGGCTTCCTTTGTTAAAGCTTTGTTCACAGACATTGAGAGCGTATAAGCCAGCAAGTGGTGTTACTGGAGTAAAATAGGATGCTTACGTTCACATTTGTGCTCGAAAGATTTTAATTCAGTTTAAAAAACAAACATCCTAAATAATTATTACTTTTCCACAGGAAGATATACATTGTATAGCAGATCCACAGAGCTCCTATGAGCAATACATTTATGCGCTAAAGATTTTGAGTGGTTAAAATACTGTTTTTATCTGCTTCTGTTACTCAGCTCCTGTGTCTGATCCAGACCCCCTGGTTACAGTGGACACTCATCTTGTGTGCTACACTTATTTCCGGCTCTGTCCTTGTGCTAACCTTCTGGCCCAACATCCAAGGCGACACCAAGTTGGTGGCAATCTCCACCATAGCCAGTCTGGTAGTGCTGCACATCCTTCTCGCCATCAGTTGCAAGGTATGTTGGTTGAACATCACACCTCCATGAGAGTATCATGAGCCCAACTGAGAGAATTTGAGCAAGTCTTGTTGAACACGCATTGTCAATGACTGGGCTATTAAAGGCCTTTTCCCTTTTGTTTCTCATTGTCCTGATGATCGCTTTAAGGCAATCCTGCCATCTAGTTATCATATTCAAAACCTTTACAATTCTACATACATTTGCAAAGACACCAAAAAAGTGTTGCCGTAGTAGACATTCTGAACAATTGTCCAACACCAACTTGAAAGGAGAGGATGGGAACGTTACACCTTCTTTACAAACTAAAACAGTAAATCTCCAGAGAAAATGAAGTTGCAGCTGTAACTTTAGAGTGATATTGTCCTCTAGTGTGGAGAAGATTTTAAGTTGGGACATGGCACAAATACTTTTTTTTAAAATTCTGAAACAATCCTCTCTGGATTCCTCAGTTAGAGGCATGAAACGAGTATCTTAAGACAACCAGGCAGCTAAATCCAAAATGCTCATACGTTTTATTTCTTAAAAGAAACACAGCCTTGTCCGAAAGTGGATCAGTTTGGCGCTAAGCTGATAAATCAGTAAAGTTTACTGTCCTGCAAAGTGTCACACAAACACACATCTGATCAGAGTAACACATATTTGAATTGTTCCCATGGAGTATGGAATGCTTTCCTGTTTTTATAGAACATAACTCTGCCATGGTGAAGCTTCTAGGAGGTTCGAAATGTGCTTGAAGCAGTACATATGCTGGGCAGCAGGAGTTTTCTGCATCTGAGAGATTTTCCGAGGCCTCCTTTTGAGCATTTTGCTCTGCTTCTGATTTTCAAGTATTTTAACTTCTGAATTTCACAAGCAAAGATTATATTGTTACTCAAATGGGAATTTACCTTAAAAAAATGAAAGAGGAGGCATATGGCAAAACAAGAACTGGTGCCATTTCCACGCTTGCGGTCACTGCAGCCCACTTAGGGGTGGTTTTACTCAGTTTGTGGGGTCCCCATTTAGTGGCGTTTTTCTGGGCTTGCTCTATGTTTTGGCCCTTCTTACTAGGCCATTGCATGTGCCTGTGGTGGCCAGCCCCTCTCCGGTTCTGGGACTCTTCCCCATGTGGCCGATGGGGGCACTTCCTTGGGGTGGTGTATCATTTGCTGGGTTTGGCGAGTTCTTGTTCTTAGCAAACTGGATTGACATTTTCAGTTTGGTTATTAGTCCAGTCCCAAGATATTAGTCGGGAAGAAGGAAAAGTACAACAACTGTTCCTTCACCCTTTTTACCCCCCATCTCCAGCTTGAGGGGTTTGGTAAACGGGATCCCTGCCACCATGCCAAAGACCCCTTGTATGGTTGCAGTGCTCTTTGATAGGGGGACTGCCTACTCCCGTAGGCATGACTTAGTCGCCCCCGTGTCTAGTAGAAAATGGTAAGGTGTTCTGTTTATGAGCATCAAAGTCAAAGTCAAAAGATACTTTATTCGGTTTAAATCACAAAAACCATAAAAGTGTACAAGCATTAAAAAGGTCCACAAGTCACCAGACTGCATAATATGTAATAAAATACAACATAAGTAAAAAACGGGAAGTACCCAATAAGATATGCAGTTCATGGTGCCAAGAGTTTAAAAACAACAGCATAAACATTGATCACCCATCTGAAGAATTCATACAGTGATTAACATTTATAGAAAATCAGCCTGGACCAGGCGATCTTTTTGCCAAGTCTCACTGCTATGGTTAAAAATTTTGCCACGTTAAGGATTTCCCATATTTCTGTCAAACGTTGAAGGTACATCAAAGCTGGCTTCACTTGCCTGAAGCCTTTTCCTTTTAACAATGGTATAATACATTTTGATCTAATGCCCTTGAAGTGGTCACAGAAAAACAAAAAGTGTGCGGTGTCCATAATTGAACAACCGTCACATTTACATAAGTCTAAGTCCGTGCTCCTGGTCCAGGCAGGGCGGCCAGAAATTAGAAGGTGGATTTTGTTCAAACGAAACCTTGTCAGCAGGTACCTGTGATTGGCATCATTTACAACTTTAAGGTACAGTTCCGGTTCAGAGCCGGAGGAAACAATCAGCTGATGGGTCCTGACAGAGGGCTTTGACAGCTCCCTGCCTTCTCGTTTATGAGCATCATTACCACTGGGTCCTCCTAAGAGCAGCCTGGGGCAGACAGTAGTGTGTGTGCGTCTTTGGATGTCCTATCGGTTTTTGGTGGCGTGACTAGTCCTGCATCCTCACACTCGCTGTTTGATCCTGGGGGTCTGGTGTCCTCTTCCTTGCACTTGCTAGTCATGTTACTGTTTAGATCCACTTTGAGGTTCCTGATCGCTCGTGGAGTGTATGTTTTGGTGGCTAAATGCAGCGGGGGTTAGAGCTTTGGAAGATTCTAGCACCAAACTGGGGTGAGGCTGAAGTCTCTTGGGTTAGCCAGTTGGGCAATCTCCCAACCCTAGATCTAGTGGCTCGCTACCCAGTGGGGAGGGACCCTCAGGCCCCTTGTCAGGCGAGCTGGTGTAACCTAGTGTAGGAACAGCTAGGATGGCTGGCATCAGAGACGTGTTGGTGCATGGTGGGGGAGGTGCATACTCCTTGCTTGCGGATTCTGGGACAGACTTGTAGGTCGAGCCACCTTGAAGATGGCCCATAGTTCCAACAGTGCCTTTCTTTTAGTCTTTTTCTGTCCTATGTATTTTGTCTGAATGTGCACCCTCGTGTGTTCCATTATGTTTGTGTTAAAGGTTCCCCCCTCTGGCCAGACGAACCCATGCGTCTTAGTATGTTAATGCAATTCAAGGAAAAATGGATCTAGCTTTTTAGCCTGCGTGGGTAATCTAGTTTGGATATGGTTCAAAGGTGACTCCGTGATGGGTTGGGAACGTTTCAAGGAACTTAGTGCACTTCTAACTTCTCAAGGCTTTTTAGATAATGCTAAATCTAACTCTGATCATGGGTAAAATATGTACAAGGGATTATGCCAGCGATAACTACTTTACTACGAGCGCAGCTTTAGGACAAAGATACAGCAAACACATTTTCACAATGCATAAAATAAACACATATGAAGGGTAACAACCTGTAAGAAAGTGCAGTGATTAATTCAAAACATTGTGAATTGTACTTTTAGCAGCGGATTAGCAAATATGAAAAGTGTCAATTTCTTCATACGGACATAAAAACGTTAACAAGACATAACATTCAACATGAAACAGTTGCGATAATTTATCAGCACCACAACATCAAGAAAAAATGCTTCAATTGAAAACCAAAATGAAATTAGAAGAGGAAAAAAATGAAAGAGAAAAAAATTATGACTGTCTAAAAAACCTAGCAAGTGCTGCTCAATGACAAGGGGAGACTCTGCATGTAACTAAGTGAGCCCAAATATTTGTCAATATTGGCTCTGTAACCCCGTTCCGAGTCCCGGGAAAATATTTTAAAAATATAGAAGCGGTTGTCTCAGGCCTGCTCAGGGGAAATAAACCTGCGCATATTTCAAGGGGTAAACTGATCTGGGGCTGGTATGATGGTGGTATAGCCCTCCCTGATATTCAGTTGTACTATTGGGCAGCCCAACTGAAAATAATTAATCAGTGGTTACACACATCTAAGACAGAACCAGCGTTCCAGGCTGGCCGGTATGAACTGGGTGAGGCTGGAGTTCTCTCCGCATTAAATGATAGGGGCGGCACTTCCTCCTTTTTGGGACCGACGGCGCATACAATTAGCATCTGGTATGCGGCACAGACCCGTCTTAAATGCAAAGATACTGTCACTCAAATGACCCCCCCCTCTGGTCAGCGCGGCAACTGGGTAAACTTCGCAATAGCAAGGGATTCAGGGCTTGGGACCTAATAGGCATCTCCACGGTGGGAGATTTGTGGAAGCAGGGCGAGGTAGTGTCCTTTAACCAACTTCAGACCCAATACGAGTTAGCACCCACTGAGAAGTTCAGATATATACAGATCAAACATGCCCTGGAATCGAGGTACCCGAGGCCACTCCTTTAGACGACAGATTGCTTACTGAGCATATGCCCAAGAAGGCGACCTCATTTACTTATCGTAAATTAGTAAACAACACACCTGACCCAACATTAAAATTAAAGCTCAAATGGTCCACTGATTTGGGGGAATTCGACGAGGCGGACTGGCAGACAGCGCTGTCTTCTCCGTGGGAGGTGGCTATACCCTCCAGACTCCGACTGGTTCAGCTAAAGATATTACACCGTGTATATTATACGAAGGTCACCCTTTACACCATAGGGAGTGCCACACACCACTTTTGCCTTAGGGGTTGCGGGGAGGAGGGAACATATTTTCACACTATATGGCAATGCCCCAGGATTGCAGCGTACTTGGCCAAAATCATGAGAACGGTATCTCAGGTGGTCGAGGTGTCGGTTGTCCCGGAGCCCAGGTGTTGCCTCCTGAACCTATGGGAGCCGAATGATCTCACCCACCCCACTCAGGATTGGGTGACGCTGGGTGTAATGTATGCTAAACGGAATATAGCCAAATATTGGAGATCCGAGGAGGTACAGACGCTTAAAGACTGGTGCATGGATCTAGATGCAGCAATGCTGGCAGAGAGAGTGGTTTATCTACACCGTGGATGTCCCCGGAAATGGGAGAAAATTTGGGGAGCCTGGAATTAATACAGAGGTTACTTATATGAACCACCAGCGCTAAATGGGGAAAGTGAATCTAAGTAGGGGGAGGGAGGGAGGGACCCCAGGGAAGTATCAATGATAAGGAGTCTCTTACCGCTGATTTTGCTAATGAGTATAAAGCTGCAAATGTCAAATGTAACCTGTGCAATCCAATGTATGTGCCCTTTGATTATCATGTGCCCTGCATTATTTTCAATAAAAACATTATTAAAACAAATAAATATATTGGCTCTGTAACAAAGATAGCAACAATTTAAATGGAGAAGAAGCAACTCGACAACTACATGCCCTCTTTGGCCAAGCACAAGCTGCACTCCACTCTCCAAGATCCTGATTTTCCCTAATGTCCAAATTACGCCCTATGTAACACCTAGGGGCCTGCATACTGCCTGTGTCATGCCCAGTGGTCCAAGCAAATTAAAACTCTCACTTCTTTCATATACTACCAGTGCTAAGAAACCAATAGCACAAAAAAAAATCATTTAGATAAAAAAATCAAGATTGAGATGCTGGCTCTAAATCACACCCAGAGAATAGGAGTACAGTCTGTGTCATGCCCAGTGGTCCAAGCAGTTAGGCCCCACCTCTGTATCACACCCAGAGATCAAACTTACCCTCTGTATCTCTCCAAGAGGTCCGGGTATCATACCCAGAGACAAGCGTACCCTCTTGTCACGCCCAGCGGTCCAAGCGACTAAACAACCCTCACCTTTTCTAGTGTGCTAACTATCTGAGAAAGGTGACTTCTGCGGGAATGCCTCCGAGGCGGTCATGTGACTACTCAGCTCGAACACATAAAATAGGCAATATGTCAGATTGCGGTTAGTGGCAAGTTGCTCATGTTAGATTTTTACACTTCTTCCTAGTTTGCCATACGCCAAATGCCGGTACTAAGGATCAGATGTAGTCTCTTACCCACTGACGGCGGCTTCAGGACAGAGCTCCACCCTGCGGATTCAGCAGAACTTCCAATCAGTTGCGGCTTCTGCTCGCCGTTCTTGCTGCGCAGATGTGAATCCGTATTGGGCTGGGTCCTGTTTCTTCAGCTGCAGTTGGGTTTGACAAACCAATCTTTCCTATCTGGCTTGCCAAAATGTTACTCTAATATAAATTTACCTTGAAAAAAATAAAAGAACAGGGGCCAGATGCAGGTAACTTCAATTTACCGACTCATAAATACCGAATTTTACCGATTCGGTATTTATGAATCGGTAAATATGAAGGAGGGAGATGTAGGCAATTTTTAAATTTGAATTACCGAATCGGTAACATTCGATATTTAATCGGTATTTCCCATTGATTCCTATGGGCTGTGAAGCCCATAGGAATCAATAGGAAATACCGATTCGGTATTTACCGAATCGGTAAATACCGAATGTTGCAAGGGTGCAAGGGGTGTCACTTTGACACCCTCTGGCACCCCAAGTAAAGGCATGTGTGACATGTGGCACACATACATGCCCTAAGGGCATGTCTGTGTTTCACATTGCACAGTGTGCATGGACAGATGTGCATGCACACCTGGATTCGGTATTTTACCACACAATAGGATTGTGTGGTAAAATACAGACTCTTAAGGGCCTGTGGCACTCTCAGGAGTGTCACCTACATTTGGATTTACCGAATCGGTAAAATTACCGATTCTGTAAAATAATGGCCCCTACATCTGAAAACCCAAATACTGGACGGTAACGGCCGAATTCGGCCGTTACCGACCGGTATTACGGCTCCTACATCTGGCCCCAGGTATTGGGCAAAACAGGAACAGTTGGTTTAAATAAACGCAGCGGCCGGTTGAACAGGCAAAAGAGTCTGGGTCTGAAATCTAGTCATTTGATAAGAAGCGCAGGTGGGTCTTGACCTTGCTTGAACACAACGTGGGATCAAAGAATGTGTGTCCAGATGTCCGGCATGGGGAGCGTGTGATCATTGCGTGTAGTGTGCATGCTGTGTTCTGTTTGACTGAGTGTTTTTAACTTAGTTTGGCATCTGAATTTATGGTGTTTTGGGAATGCGCGCTCCTCTGGCCAAACGTGTTTTATTGGGGCAAATATCCTAAGACCATTGTGGTGGGAACAATCTGGGTTTCTCTGTTTGCATGTTTGCCTAAGGGTTACGGGTCACGCTACCTGTGATCAGTCAAATCAGTTGCATCAGGCCTAGTTCGTAGGGCCTACCTGACCGCGTATTTCTGACTCAGGCTGATGAGAATGTCATATAGGGTGGATTCAGCAACCGCGATGCAAGTTCGTTGTTATACACACATATGTCATGGCATACATCGTATTTTTCAATATTAAAAATATGTAAAACTGTTGCCTAAAAAAGTAAGAAATAACACTGTCATTCCAATGTAGAGTATCAACAGGAGTTGAAAATGCAACAAAAATCACTCACTTGCAAATATTGTGCAAGCTTTTGGTTGCTTTGTGTGAGAATGCTGTAATTGTTCCTTTGAATACCAGTGTGTTATTAGACACATAAGTACTTTACATGATAATGCATATGCAATCTTTCATATGTATCATTGTGACATGCCCAAGTGAGTGGGGCCACAGGGTTGTAGTGTGCTTAGCAGGGAGTAAAATTCAGTGGTTAGGGTCCAAGCATGTCCCTAAGTTGCTTTTTTTGGTTTAATTTCCAGCTCTACTTCTTTGAAGTGCCTCCACATAGCTCCAAGGTACCCGATGCCACCACCACAGTAGCATCCTCAACGAAAGCCTTGACGCAGTCTAAGAACTAGAATGGACACCACCTGCATGCCTCCCCATAACTGATAGAAAAGGTAAGATGGGCAAGGAAATGTGACAGGCCGTTCATCCAAGCAAAATAGGGAAAAGCACAAATTGATTAGCATCATAAGAGGCCACAAATGAGTTTACAGGGTATAGCTTTCATGGGATAAGGTGTAAGAGAAATGAGGATCCCAGAGCCCTTCTAACACCCAAAACCTCCATTGAGGAAACTGAAAACGGTGCTGACAGATTGGCGTGGCCCAAGGGGCAGGTGGTATATGGTGTATCTATCACGCTGGGCCATCTTCACTCATGCAGCATAGAACTCTTACCAATAACCGAAATGCTGGTAAGGTGTCTGACATAACTTGGGCCCAGATGTAGGTAATAGCAATTTACCGAATGGTAAATACCGAATTTTACCGATTCGGTATTTACAATTCGGTAATTGCTATGTAGGTAAATAATTCGGTAAAAATACCGAATCTGTAAGATTCGGTAATTACCGATTCGGTATTTGCCATTGATTCCTATGGGCCTTGAAGCCCATAGGATTCAATAGCAAATACCGATTCGGTAATTACCGAATCGGTAAAATTACCGATTTTACAAGGGGGACAGGGTGTCACTTTGACACCCTGTTGCACCCCTGTTTCGGGCTTGTGTGCCATGTGACACACATACATGCCCTTAGGGCATGTCTGTGTTCCACATGGCACAGGTGTACATGCACAGATGTGCATGTACACTGGAATTCGTTATTTACCATGGAATAGTATTCCATGGTAAATAACGATTCGGTAAGGGCCTGTGGCACTGATTACAGTGCCACCTACATATTGATTTACAGAATCTGTAAATATACCGATTCTGTAAATAATATGCCCCCTACATGTCAATTCCCAAATACCGGTCGGTAACGGCCGAAATCGGCCGTTACGGACCGGTAATTGGCGAGCTACATCTGGCCCTTAGTTACCTAATTTAGAGTTTCACATTTGTGCAGATGGCGTGCTACACATCTGGAAATCTCCATACTGAGCTTCCTAAGCCTCTTCTATCCACATATTTTATTTTTAAATGAAAACTATCATTAGAAAATCTTCACTGTCGTACATATATGGTCTTTGTGGCCATGCTGTTCTTTGTGGCCATGCTGAACTCAATAATTGCAGAAACCTCTTTTGGAGTTGTACATCAATGTATCACTGGAGCTTTAATGTAAAAAGGGAGTCGCTGTCCCTGTTTTAGAGGCAGAAGAAGGAAAAGGAAAGAGACACAGAAAAGTACTCTAGTCGTGTGCTACTCTATCTATGGGGACAGTGTGTCCTCATCTTAATGCCATCTCACATCCCAAAAGATGTCATGCTTCATCATTGGGCTTTTGCTCCTCGTCGGGCCGGCGCTGCAATGCCCTACGGGTCCCCCTAAGGGTCTCTTTATCGGAGATCTTTTGATGAAGCCGTATGGGTGCGTGGGTGTAAGTGGCAGTGAAGTCCTAGATGGTGTGTTAAAAAAATGGCTGGAGGGAGAGTGAATAATTGTGGACACACCGTCCCCCATAGATAGAGTAGCACACAACTAGAGTGCTTTTCTGTGTCTCTTTCCTTTTCCTTCTTCTGCCTCTAAAACAGGAACAGCGACTCCCTTTAGGCATTAATTTAACTTCAGGAGCTCGAGTCACTGGACCTAATAACTAGCTCCTAGTGTCCCCCATCTTCATAAATAGAATCACTGGAGCTTTATACATTGGCCAAGAATTTAAATGTGTTGTAGGCTTTGTGAAAGAACAGCTGGGTGGGAATTTAGTAAATTCGACATAGCTAAACAAGATTTTTAACTCTCATGTGTCCCTCTCAAAAGGGAACGTTTTACAAAATGAACACCTCGAAATCAGCAATTGTTTACCGGCCCTATAACATGTTTCTGCAGATTTTAGGGGTCATTATAATACCATAGCGTGTCAAAAACTTGTAAAAAGACAAGTCTCCAGTCTTTTGAGTAAGTTATAATGCAAAATGAGGGGAAAGTTACGGGACATGCCATACTGGTCCATGTCAGGGACATCAACTCAACTCCCGTAATAAAGTGGGAACGGATGGAAGTATGGCACTGCATAGACAACAGAACGTGAAGGGGGACAAAGGCCTATCCTGTTCTAGTATCATAAGAATACTCATGCTTTTCAGCATTGGAGAACTGGTCCAGTCAATAACCAACCCCAGCTCTAGTCAAGTGGAAGGGGCAGTCAATATACAGACACATACAACCAATCATGTATGCTACAGAGGATCCAATTGATCAAGATAAGGGATGTGTTTAGGAAGAACCTATTGAAGAGGAAGTTTTTCAGTAGTTTTAGGGAGGCTGGTCAAGAGGCTAGGGTCCGATTTGAGAAAGGATTGAGTTCCAAATTATGGGGGCACTTCCAGAGAATGATTGTTCAGCATCTAACTTTTTCTGAAGGCCAAAATTTCAAGTAGTAGGGAGGCCGTAATGCGGAGTTGTTGGGAACCACCAAAGGGTTTAAATTTCTTAGCAAGGTCCAAAAACATCGGCAGTGGGTCAGCAGTAAACCGGTCATCATTGCACACAGAAGTCTACAACTGTAGAGTAGGCAGCTAAATGAGCGAGCCAATGAATGCCTCTGACACATCTAAAACCTTCTTGCTTCTTCATGATACAACATCTGGTGTTGACTCGACTTTGTGTTTACATTTTCTTTCCCATTTACTGTCTGCAGGTTTTGTTCAAGCCACAACTTATCCTGATAGCACCTGTGCTGCTGGGAAGAGTTCCACGGTGACATTCGCCATTAAAAATCCTTGTCAACAGCAGGCAATCTTGAGTTCCCATCTCACTGGTGAACATTCTCCAAAAAGTTGGTACTGTGCAGTCATTTGCATTCTACAGTCAGGAAAAGTAGCATGTCGATTAACAATCACTCGGACAAACTACCCACTTTCCTTGGAACCAGCTCTAATAATGAAGAAGCGATCAGTTCTTGCCCACGTTCTTTATTTGAAGGACAGCGACCCTTTTGAAATATTTCTTCAACAGACTAGTGATGCGGAGTGAGGACTATTTTCAATCAGTATCTGTTCACAGCAAAGAGGAAAGTGGCGAAATGCAAACTGCAGTTCCACTCGAAGGGAAATTGGAAAGTGCGACCGTCAAAGTGCCCACTAGAAAAAAGTGGCAACTAGAGAAATTAGATCATCAAGCAATGAACCGAAACCGCCTGGAGAGAATATCACTAGCTTGGGAAGACCACTCTTGAAGGAGAAAGGGTTGCACCTGACTTGGCAAAAGAAGGATTCAACAGTTTCACCTTTCACTGCTAGCCCATCACCTGAAGCATTTTCTTACAAAAATTCTAGCGTACTAAAACGCTAATTTCTCGGATAGGACGTTTTAGTTTTAAACTGCAGTGGGATCTATGGCAAATTATATCTTTTAAGGCACAGTTAAGATTGTTTAAAGTGCACTCGTTGAGAACATAAGAATGTTAAAAGTTTTTTTTCTATGCTATAAGTTATAAAGCAAACCATTTATTTCTGTGAATGGTATTAAAATTAATTTTATTTTGACTGCTCGTTATGGAAGAAGATGATCTCAAATGGTACAAATTTTCATTGCAGAGTAAGTCACTCCCAGAGGCAGTGGTGCAAAATATTCTGTAAACATCAATAGTTCAGTCTAAATATAGATATGTATTTATTTCTCAAGTTTGGTGTCTCTCAAGAGACTTTGTCAGAGATATTGGTTTAAGTAATCCACAATTTTAAATGCAGTACTCCTAATCTTTTAGGCCAGATACAGCATTGTAGGAGGAGGTCAGATTTCCCTAACACAGAACAGGAGCAGAAGATTAGCAAGAGTCCAGCAGATGCGGGAGAGGAACAGGATAGGAAAAAGCTATGCAAGCTTCCCTCACACAGAGAACAGCTACAGCATAGGTAATGGCGGAGTAATGTTCCGGAACACAACATGACAGAAGCATTTCCTCAACACAAAAAATAGGTGCATGATAGAAAGCTCCCCTCACACACACAAGAAGCAAGCTTTCATTGTATACAGAGCAAGTACTAGATGAGCAGCAGCAATGCAATCTTCTCTCTCCTTCAAAACAAGAAGAGCATAGGCAGCAACTACACAAGCTTCCAACACATGGGAAATGGGTACAGGAGCCTTTGTACCAATGCTTAACTTGTACTTCGGTTTTCAAGCTTCCATCAGATGTGGAAGACTTACAGCATGAGCAGCTGCAATGAAAGCACCCTTCACATACAAACAAGGAATAGCATAATCAGCGGCTATGCAAGCTTCCATGACATGGGAAAATGGTGCATGAGCAGCAGTACTGGAAGCTTTCTTCACACAGAATAAGAACAGCAAGCACAGCAGGTACGCAAGCTTAACCACTACATCTATCAGATATGAAAGAGTTACAGAGTGCACATCTGCAGTGCAAGCATCCATTACATAGAAATCAGGAATAGTATCATTGGAAGCTGCGCATACGTCAATCACATTGAAAATGGGTGTATAAGCAGCAGCACTAAATGCTTTCATCACGCCAAATAGAAACTTGAGCAACAGCTATGCAAGCTTCACTCACATACACAAGACAGGTACAGCATAGGCAGCAGCAGTGCAAGCTGAAGAGTTGCATGATAGATAATTGCAGTACAGTGGGCAACACTTTATTAGTAATACAAATTCCACTCTAAATATGAAATCAAATTATAACAAGGGCCCAAAATGTTACTTCAATGTGATATGTAATATCAAGGCATTCGACTAACAACGTAAAACAATCAATGTAAACGGCATATGGTGCAAAAGGTGCTCAGTGAGATAGCCAAAAATTATTTAACATATATACACAAATCCTGATCACATAGGGTATCCACTTTGTATATTAGATCAATTACGCATAAATCCATGTAAAGGTTAATGTCCATGAGGAAACCCTACGATGATGTCGACATTTTGACCTTTAAAGGAACCAATCCACGGGTCTCTTCAGGACAGCACCATTCAATAAATAACCGTGATTAAAAAAGCTGACACCTAGCCTCCTATGTGAACACGTACAAACAATCCAAATGGTCCACCACGTGGTTGATTGGAGATCTCGTCAGGGCTGAAGGAATTCCAACAACGCTGCAGCGTCTCCGCATCCACGAGCGCCATTGTTTTGTTAATGCTGCGATATTACATATCACAATGAAGGAACATTTTGGGCCCTTGTTGTTTTCATTTCATTGATTTGACACACTACTGTGGAGTTTGTATTATGAGTATGATAGATTTTGTTTAAAGTGTTATCCACGGGACCATTGTGTTTGTTCGGTATTATTGACCCAGGTTCCGTTTTGGATTTAAGGGTCTGTTCTTGTTATTTTGGTAGACACTGGCAGCAGAAACCGCCCTCTCACACTGTAGAAGTACATAAAACGAGTAGCAGCAGTGCAAGTTCATGCAGAGTATTGCATGATATGGTAGTGTAAGTACCCACCAACACTCATTCCAGGAACGTACAGATGCTCAGCACATGCAATTGCCTTTCAAGGTTTATCACACATCATAGTATATTGGGGTAATGGGTTTTTCAATATTTGTACAGACAAAAATACTTGTCTCCACACAGTGCTACACCGCGACAAATTAATAAATACAGAAAACTGTTTTTTCTTACCGTGTCCTGGGTAAAGTTCCACTTTAATATTCATGTAAGAAATTGTTTTCTTATTCCTCATGAAGTATTATCCCTGGATCAGCTGACAAACAAGCTTATTCTTCGGACCGGCTTATTGAAGTTATCTGTGCTGAAGCCCAAGTTCCTTGTCATTGCTACCACCAGGATACTACTCCATTGACATGCCGCCTTGACTGGGCCACCAGCACCCAGAACCTGGAGAGTAGATGGTTCATTGATGCCCCATCTACTGCAGTGGCAGCCAGATGGATGTGGGGTAGATATCACAGCCTAACAGTTGGTGAGTGGTGGCATGGTAGGTGACAGTGTAGGGGTTCGTATGCATGGGACAAAGTCTTTGATGAAGGCACTTACATCTGTTTTGAGACGTTCTATGGCCATTTAACCCTGCAGCTGAAACTGGTAGTTCAGTGAGGCTGGCCACGTCGAAGACGAGCATGTATCTCAGTAGAAGGTAGAAAATGCAGACCGTTCGAAATGGTGCAGATATATATTCCCTCAAGTGCATGATTCTATGCGTTCCTTCCTGTGGTTGAGTCAATGAATTGCAGCCAGTAGGTGTCTGGACACAACGCTTCCAAAGGCAAACCCAATACAAAGATCCTGGAAGACACTGAAATAAATCCTACACAAACATACTATCACTCTGCAATATATAAATCTACATTATAAGAGACAAAAATATAACAAGGGCATCATGAATTCACTGATTCAAAAGTGACTTCTGCTTAAGTCCGCTGTGAATCTCTTGCAGATCACTTCATTTAAGTAGCCAAATAGCAGGAAATATATCCAGACAAAAAAGATATCCTCCCAGTCTTAACTTCAAAAAAGAGGACGCCAATCATGACAGTTCTTCCTTAACCCCCTCCTAAGGATTTAGTCCACTATACGCATGCATGTCGCTCAGTCACCAACAAGTCCATACTCAGTATGTGCTTTCAAGGACATCTTCCATAACAGACAATATGTAAAGCAAAGTGGATATGCCTTCATCGACCTACACATCAATGTGTCTCCTTAGTATATCAACTTGACAGCAGTAGAGATACAACAAATATTGAGTGCAACCTTACTGTCCAACGCTCATCCACCTAGGGCGCCAAACTCTGTATCCACAAAAGTGAAGACAGACCTAACTTTATCAAAAGAGACCAGAGCACATCATGTTATGGTTACTCTCATCCTCCTTGCGATTAGCACTCTTCTGCAGTGAATGTTCTTGTGTTATAGAGTTCCCAATCAATAAAGATCACGTAGTGTAGATCAAACACGTTTTATTCCATTCTATGATACAATGTCCCACAGCGGACGCCCGTTTCGCCCTATCAGGGCTTCATTCAGGCTCGCTGGCAATATGATTCACACCCTAATTTGGACATGCACGGACGCTGAAGAAAATGTTACCGCGCGATGCAACGTATCATGGCTCCATAAAGAGGGTGATTTGGAAGTTTAGCGGTTGACATAAGAAGTGCATGATTTGGTGCGGAGAATAAGAAGTGAATCTTACATTAAGCATCGTGGACATTGGATATTTTATTCTCATAATTCATAACTGCAGAGACTATTAGCGTGTGAATCATATTGCCAGCGAGCCTTGAGGAAGCCCTGATAGGGCGAAACGCACGTCGGCTGTGGACCATTGTATCATAGAATGGACTAAAACGTGTTTGATTTACACTACGTGATCTTTATTGATTGAGAACTCTATAACACAAGAACATTCACTGCAGAAGAGTGCTAATCGCACAGAGGATGAGAGCAACCATAACATGATGTGCTCTGGTGTCTTTTGATAAAGTTAGATCTTCCATAACAGCTCTGCAGCCACTGAAGTCAGAGCATTATTAATTATTCCTTCATGACAAAAACGTTTCCTGCTGATCTATTAAACAATGAGCCATGCTTGGGCAAACATTGAATGATAAGCCTGTGATCGAATACCAATATTCATACATAAAAAGATGGAAGCAGGGAAAAACTAAATTTCAGCCGATCATGGTCATTAATGCATGAATGTATAGCTCTTGGTAGGTCGTTGGATCTGCTGTACAATGTATGTCTTGCTGTGGAAAAGAGGTAGATAAAAAAAACACACCCTCTCGGACTACCAAACTGGATTCTGCCAGTGCACAGGCACCAAAACGACCTTTAACACCACAGAGCAAGACATTAAAGCTACCGTTAACTCAAATGAAGTAGCAGTACTCTCGTCTCTGGAGCTCTCTTTTCCTACTGTACCCAATTTTGTTTCGGGGCAATCCAAGGAACTGTCCTTAAGTGGACTACATTTCTTACTCACAAATCCCACAACACAACTCCCCCCCCCCTTTCCTCTGCACCAATCCTTTCCTTAGTACATGTCCCTCAGTGTCCCTCTTCTCCTTAGTGTACATTTTAACCCTCGGCCTAACTTCATTTCCTTTGTCAACCTAGTCTCTTACGACGCTGAAGACACACAAATGATACAAAACATCTATCATATCATCTGTTGTACCACTGGTAATGCACCACGTTGTTGAACACTGGATTTTATTTAATCACTTCTATCAAAACCAAGACATTTGCTTGATGCTAATTGACCAATTATCAGCATTCAACCATCTGATGACGAGAGACTGTCCTTCTCCCAATCAACTCTACTATTGGACCCAGGAGTATTCATACACTCCAATCTCTCTCTAGTGTCACATATGAACACCGTTTCCAAACCAAACTTCTAGACTGGAAGACGCCAGAATTACATTTTCCCTTTCATGAGCTTCGAAGAGAAAGTTCAAGCTATGAACATTTTAATATTATCTCCTCTTCATGGATTATACCTGGGATGACCTCTATTTCTACTTTGCAAGTTACAGAGAATCTGTAACAAGGTTGCAGATAGGTCCTCAGTGTCCAAATCGAGACATGCATCTCTCCAACTCTGATACTTAAAGCTGCAAAGGCTACACCAGCGTTTCTTAACCTGGGGTCTGCAACTGTTAAGAAAATTAAATAATATTAGCAGAGTAATTTAGACGAAACAGCAAGCAGAATCTAGTATGGATAATTGGTGGCCTTAAATGAAGCACTGGCATGCACCAACAAAAGAAAGTGTGCAGTAGGAGTAAACAAGATAGAGAGTCAAGTATATCACTTCCTCTTTGCAGAAATAAAATAATATTTTGAAAAGCTCCAACCTTCCCGTTAAAATTAAAATCTTGATTTTTGTATATTTTTTGTGAATGGAATAAAATATTTCATAATTTGTGTATTTGTTTGAGGTATATTTGTTTTCTTTATTTGTGTGTGCTGTTTTGAGGTTTAAAGGATAATAATGTAGAAATTGCTTAGGCTAGGGTGCCCAGTTTCCAGTTGTGATTCAAGTGAGGGTCTACAGAAGTCAAAGGAATAAAAATCGCCAAGTCATGTGCATCAACTTTGCAAGCCCCACTGCCCTCCAACGGGAAGAAGGCACAGCCTGTGACTCTTGCGCCTCTCTACCCCCGAAGGTCCTGAGGTAGCAGGAGCCCACAGTATTTTTCACTAAGGCCTGCAGGAAGACTCCCAAGCACACTCCCTTTCGTAAAAATAATTTCCATTCCAGAGACCACTCTACTAAGAGATCTTTCAACAGAAAACATTGGATGGAGAATGTGAGAAAGTGCCATCTTTCTTGCATTGCTATGCCCCCACTTTTTCTGACTGCTGATGTGCTTTGACTGAGTGTGCCCTGGGCTCCTGCCAACCAGGTACCCAGGGCTGGTGTTCCTTCCCTAAAACTGTGTTACCACTAAAACCCAATTGACATCTCTGCTCACCTGTCAGCCCCTAGTAAAAGGTACCCAGGGCCTGGTGACCTGAGAAGACTCCTGAGGGCTGCAGCACTTATTGTGCCACCCTCAGGGGCCCTGTACCCTGACACCCACACACTGCCTTTGCAGGCTGAGTGTGTAAGTACATAACCAAACAAAGAGTCTACATGGCACACATCCCTGTGTGCCATACCCACTGCCGTGGCATACTTAAGTCACTCCTCTAGCTGGGTGCCCTATGCCAGAGGTGTGGGCACAGGTGCATGAGCCCTGTGCCCCTACAGTACCCAGGGCCATTCCTGGGCACTGTAAGTGCAGTGCTGCCATTAAGAGTACATGGTGCTGGGAGGTTGTCATTATGAACTCCACAGCACCATAATAGCTAGACTGAAGACTGACAAGTTTGGTAGCAAACTACTCAGCACATTAAACCCGCACTGATGCCAGTGTGGGATTTAATGTAAAATACACTAGAGGGCATCTTAGAGATGCCTTCTTAATACCTAACCTACAATCCACGTCTGGGCGGTGTGGTTGCAAAGGCTGCCACACAGCAGACATGTTGCTGGACCCCTGGGTGGAGAGACCCCCCCCCCAGTTCTCCTGGGCCTGCAACCATGCACATCCTGGGCGAGGTGCTAGGTCTCCTCCCCCAGGATGGGCAGGGGGAAGCTTCAAAGGCATACCACCTCTGTGAGCTTCTCCAGACCATTTGCTGTACCCAGCAGCTGGCCCCCACCAGTCCTGACCCCCACACTGGCGGGAAAAACTACATCAGGAAGGGGGGTGTACCAGCCTGTGCCAACCCCACCCCTCAGGTGGGGGAGACTAGGTGAAGCACGACCCCGGGCTCCGGCCATTTTGAAGATGCCCAATCACAGCTAGGCTCCTGCCCCCCCTCCTACAGGAGAGGAGTAGGCTAGGGGATGTACCCAACCCAGGACAGGGACCTATTGGTCCCTGTCCTTGCCCTTCCTGTAACACCCCTAAATTCATTATTTAGGGGCTCCCTGAACCTTCCTTCCTCAGATCCCGATAAGAAAAGAAGAAAGAAGATCAAGAAGAAGACTCGCCGTGCAGCTGCTAACAGGACGACAACAACTGACTTGGCCCCAGCACTACCGGCCTGTCGATCCTGGAACCTGCTCCTGCTTAATCACGGCGACTCCTGCGGACAGCAACCGTGGGACACCCAGAGGACCTGCCTGCCTTGACCCTCTTAAAGCCTGGGACTCCCATCAGCAGAGGCTCTGCTGCAACAACACCCCTGGTGCCAGCCAGGAAGCTCCGGACCAACCTACTCTGCACCCGGCGAGCCCGGCCCGTGCCCGAGTGATCCAGGACCACGAGGACCTCCCCCCGGCGACTGGGACCCGAAGTCCAGTACCCAAAGACCCTCCTCAACGATCCCGACGACGCCTGCAGCCTCAGGACAGAGGGCCCCTCCGACCGAGACCAGCAGGGGCTAAGATTTTCCGACCTCAAAAGACACCCCTGCACCCGCCGCCCCACGGCCCCCTGTGCCCAACTCCTGGGTGCCTACCTATCCTCCAAGATCCCAACTTACCCCTCGAAGTGTTGGTCGCTCCAGAAGATCATTCATCCCCGAGCCGGCAGCCTGTTTTCCCTTTTCAAGTTCCTCATTGAATAACATTGTGCGCCCGACGGCTCAAAAGCACCCTGCACCCAGCCGTCCGAGTGCCCCTGGCAGTACAACCTGTACCCTATACTACTTCCCCATTTGCCCTGAGCAAGTGACCAGGAGCCCAGCTCCCACAGCCGCGTGGCCTGCTAGCCAGCAGCCACCAACCGGAGGCCCCCTTTCCCTCGTTGGATAACACTGGGCCTAACTACCTCTGCGCCCAGCCGCCCCTGTGCCGCTGGAGGTGAACCAACTGTACTTACCTGACCCTGGGGGACCCCTGAGTCTATGCCCAGAACCCTAACTTCACCAGCCAAGTACTCACCTGGAAACCGATAACTCACTTACCTGCCATTGGATAACATTGACTGGTTTGACTCGAAAAATCTTCTAAGTGTGAAGTTTTGGAAACTAAAAATATTCATATAAAATCACCCGAATTCCGAAGTACTCACCTGTGATCAGGGGTGAAGCCAGTACTGTACCTTGTAGCCCAGTACTGAATCGCAAAAGTAATCCTTACCGGGTTTACTAGTAATCGGTATTTTCTCCATAGGAATCCATTGTCTGCTTTTCTATGACATTTCTTCTTAAAGTGTCTACTTTTGAAAACTTGAAATATTCTGTAAAAATCATACGAAATACTGAAACGCAATTACTCACCTGTTTTAAGCTGAGACCCCAGTGCTGGACCCAGGAGCCCAAGTACTGGATTACAAAAGTAACAAAATCATACTTTACCTGCGACCGGAATTTTCTCCGATTGGTTAACACTGCCAGTTTTTCATTGAAAAGTTTCTAAGTGTGAACTTTTAAAACAGCTTTATGTTCCTGAAAAATCACTACCATAACTGAAACGATTTTACTAAATTGGTTCCAGCTTAGAGACCCCAGGACTGAACCTAGGATCCAGTCCTGGAACTACCAAAGTAATCAACTGTACATATATGATGAAAACCCATTGAGCTCAATGCTATAGTGTGTCTAGAACTGTGTTGCCTACTGCAACCCCTGTATCTATTGTGTTCACAAAGTTTATTGCCTCTTTGCAAAGTAATTACATGAGAGTACTCATATCGAGAAAAGTATATTTTTTAGATCTGTTGGTTCTAAAAATAAAACTATATCTTTTGATATAAAAACAATTGGCCTGGAGTTTAGTCCTTGAGTGTGTGAAACTTTTTGCTGACTGAGTGTGTACAACAAAGGCTTTACACTGTTCTCTGGTACTGGCTTACTGCTTGACCAAGCTACCACTTTTGAGAGTAAGGTCAGTCCTGACTTTAACCTCTGTTATACCTCTGGGGTTTGTGGACCCTATACACACTGTACCTTATTCTGGTCAAGTATATCTAGAGCCACTTTCTCACAGAGAAATCTTCTTCCTCGAGTTAAATGTCCCTGCTTCCAACACCATTTAGAGTCTTAATGCTGTTCCCCGATGCAGGGCTCTTCTTCAACACTGGGCTACCTTCTTTTAACCGACCTCATACAAGTTGAGGCTTTCCAGCTAGTGATGCCAGACCTATGCAGGTAGATATAGGGAGTATCCCCAGTGTGGTAAAGGAGAACGTCAAGGCCAATTTTAACGATTAACAATGTTGTGAACGCGAATAGAGGAGGGGATGGATCTCTACGTGGCTGCAGGAAAAAGTCATGTATAGAGCTAGAGGCTGTCCAAAGAAGTATGCTAAGATTTGGAGTCCCTGGTGAAAATATTATGGAGTGGATATGATAAATGAAGAAAAGGTGTACACATAAGAATGATTCTTACGTCTTCCAGTGAAACTCTGTACATGACTATGTAACTTGTCATACGTTAGACTGTCTAATGAGAGAGATATACTGTACTGTCGCAGGTGCTTAATGATGATATACAACTCTATATCAGTGGTTATGTGTGCACATTAGTACACCCCTTATTTACTTGTTTGAAAAATATATATTTAAAAAACCAATGTTGTGACGGCCTCCCCAAGGGCTCAGAGGGTCACCCGGTTGGAGGAGATTTTTGGTTCAGTTCAGTTGCCTTGGCTATGAAGGATAGGACCCAGAAACTTCACCCCAAAGTGATATTGGATTCTCTTATGGCCCAGAGACCTTTCGTCTTTTTTACATATATTCTGTTGACAGTGAAATCCTAGGAATTTACTCTACGATCTGCAGAAGTAAAAATCCAACAACCTGACAGAAATCTTGCAACCTTTCACAGCAACAGCAGAACCTTTGCTTCAGTTTAATACTGTGCTCTTGGACCCTATCATGGCTGCAGGGGAGAAACCCTTTATTAACCTGGCAGTCCACAGGAAGATAGCCAGACACTATAGGCCTGCTTTGGGTGTCCAGGATTTTTGTTTTCATCCCAACCACTAGAAGAGTCTGGTTCTTCACACATCATCATCAAAGCAGAATACCTTTACGACACTCTTCCCCATCGATTACACAAATTCTTTCAGATATAGGAATTGGTGTTTACTGTAGTCTAAACAGTGGTCTGAGACCTAAATCTACTTTTCTGACAATCTTGCCTAGTGACAATGCTATAGAGACCTTCTATCAACTGGATACTAAGGAATTGTACTCATGGGAGGACAAAACTTGCTCACGATCTAGAATTTAAGTATCTGTTTGTTCCATTTCCCAAAGCACCATGCATATATGCTCACCCAACAATACACAAACCAGTCATTTCTGGAATTGGTTCTCTGACGGAATACATTTCAGAATACATCGACATTTTCTTCCAATATTGGTCTGTAATCTCCCATCATACATAAGTGACATGAAGGATCTACTTCACCAACTGGTCTGACGAATGCTGTTTTGTGACACTAGACATCTGTTCACTATACACATCTATTCCCAAGGACTTGGGTGTCAAGGCTAGCCAATTTTACTTATCTAAAGTATCTGTAATCACACAATATCATGACCAAAGTCAAATTTTCTACAATATTCTACTGTGTCACAAAGTTTTTGCCTTAGGCAGTGTGGTTCTTTATATGGCTAGTTCCACCTTCCTTTCAGTCGAAACGTTTATGCCTTATGAGAACTGGCAACATTTACAGTTATCGGCCTGCCAGACAACATCAAAAAGTAATTCTCCCACCTGGTGAGAAACGGCATGGATGTGTCAAAATTGATCCTGAACTGTGACCTTTCCAGTAGACGCAATTGTTCTGCTTGGCTGTCACCCTATGTTGGCTTGCTTTGATGCATGCCACTGTTTTTTCCAAAGAGGTTCAGGCTGCGCTCATGGACATGCCCTTCGACAGTGAGCGACTATTCAATAAGAAAGCTGACCCCTCTTTAAAATGTTTCAATAGTAGCAGAACTATGGGGGCGTGGCCGGCCGAGCAGCGAGATGGCCGCCTAAAACAGCGAGCTCCGCCGGCTGCATCTATAATCCTGCAAGAATCCTGTTATTTCTAAACACTCGCACATCTAGCCAGTGCGAAACGGTGGCATACGATCTGAGGCAGATCCGACCGGAAAAACGGCGGTTTGGGACGCCCGCAACACCTTGCTGTGAGCTCCGTCAGCTTGGCCGGGAGGAGCGTGCTGTGCAGCCCGTCGGCCTTGGAGGTTTGTGCGGGAGCGGCGCGCTGACTGAGGGCGGGGCGCCGTAGGCCCAAAACGCTGTGTGGCTCCGTGACCGGTGGAACTCCCGACGCGCAGATCACCTCAAGAGGGGTAAGACGAAGCTATACCGGGGGTCACAGCGAGTACAGCCACATCACTGTGCAAGCCTGTAACACCTCCAGGGACCAGAGAGTCGGAACCTGGGTAACGACGTAAGCGGCCGCCATTTTAAACTGGAACTGCGCATTTCTCCCTGGGGTTGATGCGGACAGGGCCGTGCTGGAGGTGAACCCATGACATTTGCGACAGCGCCCCACATCCCCACTATCATGCGTGGCGCGGAGGCCCAGGCAGCATAAACTGTACCGCAGTGCACATACTCACCACGAGGCTCATACCCACCGCGTGGAAGGAGATGCCCTGAGACACATCGCGCTGCTGTGGTGGTGAGACCGGTGGCTGCGGGGGAACTACTCACGCAGCACAGGGGGGGACCTGCCTGGCGCTGCAACTGTGTACGTCCAGTAGGCCGGGGTTACTCCCTCTCTTGCACCCCCGAATTGCCACGCGGTGTGGGACTCGCCTGTGGCGAACTGTGACCCTCGCCCGGCCCTGCCGCTGCGGACACTGTGAGGCACTAGATACTGGTTGGGGCCTGGCTGGGCCACATAGGTTTTGAGGCCCGCACCTGCTTGAACGCGCAGTCCACCCTGGCGGGCGCACATCAGATAATCTGGTCCTGGCCAGTATATTAGCTCAACTGACGACTGCGCGTCAGCCATGGGGAAGGGAGACCCGCGCCAACCGAGGCTCATGTTTGAGCAAAAGAAATCCTCAAAACTGGCTGAGCAAGATGCGGGCGTGGCGGGAGGGCCCACTTCAGAGGCGGCTCAAGATATAGATGTGGCGGCGCTGCTTCTGGAGGTGAGGTCCAGCCTCAAAAGCATCGATGCAAAGCTGGACAGCATGACGGCCCAACCGGACAATGTACGTGCGCAGGTGGCCACGCATGAAACGCGCATAGATGGCCTGGAGAACAGACACACGGAATGCTGTGAGTTTCAGCAGGAAACAAAGGCTCATATTAGCAACCTGGAAAAGAAAATAGAGGTTCTCTGCGCCAAAGCGGATGATCTTGAAGCGCGCTCGTGAAGATGCAATGTCCGAATCACGGGAATTCCAGAGGCGATGGGGAAGATGGTAACCTTTGTGACTGAACTGTTGCATGAATTGTTTGATCCTAACCCGTCTCCTGTCTTCACTGTGGAACAGGCCCACAGGACACTGGGGCAAAAACCGCCCCTTGGGACCCCGCCGAGACCAATCCTGGCCAAGCTGTTAAACTATCAAGACAGAGACCTCATCTTGCGACTGGCTAGGGAGAAGGGGGAAATAACACACAAGGGAAACGTGATATTCTTTTTTCCTGACTTCACACCACTGGTGCAGGCCGCACGTAAGGAGTTTATACCTGCTATAAAGATACTGCTCCAGGCGCAGATCCCCTACTCTCTCATGTACCCAGCTAAGCTTCGGGTTGTGCACGAGGGCACGACTCATCATTTTCTGGACGCGAAGTCCGCTTTGAAATTTGCCAAACACATCAGCAGACCTCCATCTGGGAAGCGGTCGGACACTGGAACTAAGAATACAAGCCAGATGAGGGACAATGATTGAATGATTGGCCTGCGCTGACAATGTCTGCTATTTGAACGTGGGCTGATTTTGTTGCTTGCATACTTTCCCACCAGCAAATGCCATTGAGTTCCTATGTTGATACTGTGGGCTGCCTTACGCGGCTGGCTGTGAAGTTGCGTACTGTCTTTCTCCTAAGGTGTTAATTGTAGAAATAACCTAACTAATGCAGCCACCCTGTGAGAACAGGGGTGTATGCTCGAGATGCCACGCCCCCAAGGGGTGTCTCCCACGATACTATTGTTCTACTGTTTTGGCACCCTATGTTCGGTTTGCTTAGGCGCTCTAGGGGGGTTTCGACACAACCTGTTTGGGGGGGTTGGTGTGGGTGGCGGGTGGTGTTGGGACGGGAGTTTATTGGTGTGTAGTCAGTTGTATGACAGTCAACATGTGCAGTTGCAAAACGGAGTGCGAGTCGTAAGTCGGGTGGTGGGAGGGCATGCGCTCGATGCACAATCTAAATGGAGGTGACCAGACTCTTAACATGGAACATTAGGGGACTGGGCGACCACAGGAAATCCAGACTCATGCACAACAATCTGCTCAGACATAGCATAGATGTTTGTTTCCTGCAAGAAACGCATATCAACTCCTCTTGCTCCCCCAGGCTTAAGCACTCTCGGTGGGGTTCTGCATACTCGGCCATTTACTCCAACTATGCCAGGGGTGTGGCCATACTTCTGCGCCGTGGTGTGGATTGGAGGGAAAATTCTGTGCTACTGGACGAAGCTGGGAGATATATTATCTTGCACGGTGTTTTGATGGGTTCCGAGGTGGTACTGGTTGCCGTTTATGGTCCGAATGTGGACGACCCGGAGTTTTTTAGGGAGATCTGGGCCAAGATTGATGTTACTGGTTGCTCAAATGTCATTTTGGGGGGGGGGGGGGGGGGGGGGGGGGGACTTTAATGTAGTGCCGGATGACGTGCTGGATAGAAAAGGCGCATCTAGGCAAATGCACCCACAGGCACTAGCAGACATCATAGGGGAGGGCTCCCTGGTGGATGTGTGGAGAGCTCGGAACCCGGACGCACGTATGGGTACATGCATATCTGCTCATCATGCGGCCTGGTCAAGATTGGACTTTTGGTTGGTCTCGGCAGGGGTAGCCACCTGGACCACACGAGTGGATATACTGGCCAGGTCTCTATCTGATCACTCTCCTTGTCTCCTTGAACTGGCCATCCCGGGTAACCGGTGCGGCGCCTTCTCATGGCGTCTTCCGCCAGATGCATTCCAAGATGCAGCTTTCACTGAGGAAATCAGGCGAGACGTTGTCGATTACTTTGCTACTAACACGGGCACAGTCAAGACTGACGCCGTCCTGTGGGACGCATTCAAGGTAGTCATTCGGGGGCAGTGTATTGCACGTAGAGCTGGGGTCTTGTGGGCCATCAGAAGTACGATTGCTAAGATAGAGGGAGAACTGAAACTCCTAGAACGCGCATTTTGTGAGTCCCCATCACACACACTGGCAGGGCAAATTAAGGATAAGTTACTAAGCTTTGAAGAGGAATCGCAGAGAGAACTGAAATTCCTTGGGAAGCAAGCTGAAGCACGCAGATATGGTGAAGGTGATCGACCGAGCCGCGCACTGGCCAGAATGATCAAATCCACCCCCGTGCCCACACAGGTGCACACTATAATTGACAACACAGGGAAGGCATTGACCGATCAGAGGGAGATACTGCAGTCATTTGCCTCTTACTATAGCACACTGTACACATCCACACATACTTTCTCAGAAGAGACACTTGAGGCCTTTTTAGACTCCATAGCGCTAGTATGGTTCAACAATTCCCATAGGCAGTACATGGACCAACCTATAACAATACAGGATATCACTACCACCATCAAAGCATTGCCACTCAATAAGGCACCTGGCCCGGATGGGCTGACGGCGGCCTTCTACAAAACGTACGCAGAGGAGCTGGCTCCCCGCCGCACGCTGTGTTTGTTGAAGCGCAAGAAGTTGGGATACTGCCTGACTCGATGAGGGAAGCCTTGATCGTCACACTACTCGACTCTTACCGCCCTCTATCCCTCATCAATGTAGATGTCAAGATGTACGCTAAGATTATAGCTGATCGCTTGCAACCTTTGCTCCCATATGTGGCTCTGCCAGATCAATCAGGGTTCATACCAGGACGCTCCACCACACACAATCTCAGAACAGTTTTCTCCGCACTACACTACCTACACCCTGACTCGCAGACTGCTGTGATATTCCTGGATGCGACCAAAGCCTTTGACTCTCTGGAGTGATCGTTCCTTTTTACCGTACTGACGCAAATGGGGTTTAGTCCACTATTCATAAACCTAATTCGCTTACTGTACACCGCACCTAGAGCCAGGATGCGACTAAATGGCATGATCTCGGACCCATTGCCAATTTCTAGGGGGACCAGACAGGGCTGCCCATTGTCCCCCCTCCTATTTGCCATTGCTATGGAGCCACTCGCTGCTCGAATTCGGCAACACCACACGGCGAGGGGCATTGCGTTCAGCTCCCGTAGTCTACTTATATCTCTGTATGCGGATGATGTGACCCTGTATGTACGTAACCCAACCGAAAACCTTAACCCATTACTGCGTGAGTTTGTCAAGTTTGGAGGCCTCTCTGGCGTTTCCATAAACTTGTCTAAATCAGTCATATTCCCACTAACTGACAAAACCGCAGAGGTACACTCAGACTATCCCCTCAGATGGGAAGCAGACGAAGTGAAGTACTTGGGAATCTGGATAAGCAGGAGCATACAGGAACTTTGGAACCTAAACTTTGGCAGAGCGGTCACATGGCTCGAGGGCAAGGTGGCGATTTGGTCTAAGCTCCCCCTCTCCTTAGCAGGCAGGATTGCACTAGCAAAAATGATTGTACTCCCTAAGTTCCTCTATTTATTTGCTAATGTGCCGATTCCACTAACACAACACTTCTTTGCACGCTTGCGCTCCAATCTGTTGACACTTGCTTGGGCGGGGGGTCAGGCCAGAGTATCATGGGCACTACTGACGCTTCCACTGCGTCAAGGGGGTCTGGGAGCACCAGACATGCACTTATACGCGCTTTGTGCACAGGCACAATACCTACACTACTGGGTTTACCCCACGCCTTACCAACCGCACGTGGCAGTGGAGCTGGACATGGTATCGCCACTTCCTCTTAATGTGGCCCTGTAGCACAAAGTACCGCGCCCCTCGCAGGATGTGAACACAGCGGATATGCTCCGCTGGTCCTGGAGAGAGCCATTGAAGAGGTCCTCCATCCCCCTGCTGTATGCGCCCGCGATGCCCCTCAAACAGAATCCAATGTTCCCGTGCCTGGAGTCCAACAGCGGCGACATATCCATAGCTGGCATTACCTTGCGCACATTCGCTGACATTTACCCTGAGGGTACATTCCTGGGGTTGCCCACAGAGACACCAGAGAACCCGGTGACTTTTACTGACAAATTCACATACCACAAACTCAAAGCTGCATGCGGGGCGCTGGGGGATCGTTTTCCTGAGGAGCCGCCGCAGTTGCTTGCACTACAAAACATACTAGCCAGGGCTTCCCGCAAAAAACTTGTGTCCAGGATATACAATTCCATGCAAGAACAGGCCCCCCTGGTGGTGCCCAGGTCGCAGCAGTCGTGGGGAGAAGAATTGGAGACACCACTGTCGGATGAGCAATGGGCTTTCTGCTGTGGGCAGCTGCTGGCCCTATCCCCGAACTATAAACTCAGACTTGTACACTTCAAATTCTTACATAGATTCTACCGCACCCCGATCTCTCTTCACCGCATGGGTCTTAGAGACGGTGACAGATGCTGGAAATGCGGGGCGGAGGGGGCTACCTTTTTACATGTGGCCTGGCACTGTCCGGCGCTCTCTGAGTACTGGATCGAAGTCTTTGAAGCCACCAACCAAATTCTAGGCAGGAAGGATAACCCGTCGCCGCTGCTGGGGATCCTTGGCTGAGTTGCGGGCACTGCACCTGCGAGCCGGAAGCTCCATGTGCTGCTGCTGTTATATGCCAAAAGGCGGGTGGCCATCACCTGGGGGCGTAAGACTAAGCCGAAACTCAATGACTGGCTATCTGATGTGACATATGGCCATGCGCAGCTAGGTTCCTATTGGGAATTGATGCCGACAGCGGCGCGCCCGAGAGACATCTGGGAACCCTTCTTGCAATGGTCCCGTAACAGACTGTCTCCCTCTGAGACGACTCCTGAAAGCCCGGCTGCGCAAACCTGACCTGTTATTCTGTCTTTATGGCTGTTCGACTGGGTCTGTCCGACATGATCGAGAGCAGTGCGGCGGCGGAGGCTGCTGGATGCCCTGATGTACTACGCCCAGACTCTAGTAATCAATATGCACATTGTGTCACAGTCTACATACTGATCGTTATTGTTAAGCGGCGCTGTCTGATTGCCATTCCAGACCCGTATTAGCGCACTACTGCATTTATGTTTCTCTATATGACTGCTACAAGAATTGTTTTCATTCATGGTTGCACTGACAAACACCTTTGTTGTTGTTCGCACAGTTAAAAAAGAAAAATTGCATCCTTTTTTATAACATCAGAAAGCATTGTCGAATCTTACTGTAATTATTGTTCATCTCACTGTACTTCATGATGTGATTGTAAACTTTCATGATTTGCAAATGCTCAATAAAAACATTATAAAAAAAAAATAGTAGCAGAACGATGGATCATGCCCTAACCTCTCCTACATGGCAATTCCAACAACAGTATCAGAAGTCCTGTTATTCTAGGGCTGTGCAGTCTCAACATGGGTAGCCGTCTCAGCCTGTTCAAATGCCATAAAAGCGTTACTACTTCTCTCTGGGCAGGGGTGGATCTTAGGGGCATCACTAGCAGCAATAGATCCAGTTACCAACATACTCTGCATGCTCTGACACTTCCATACGCTTTCGATTCCTCCTCCACATCTTCTCTTTCTGATGGGGAGTGGCACCCATTTTGCCCTAGTTGGGAGCAAATCACAACAGACCTTTGGGTAATCTAGTTGATCCTAGATTGAGGTGAAATGGGGCATTAGAAGTGGTGCCCCTCTCTCTCTCTCTGGGGAGAGTAACAGCATTTCACTGCCTTTACTTCTCAGTCCCCCACCCCGAATGATGGAGGCCTATCCTGGATCTTTACCTTCTGAACCTGTCAATCCACATGGGACCAATTCAGGATGACATCCTTAATGAACAAGTTACTTAACCTACCCAGCCGGTCATCTGGCATTGTCTTCATCGTCTCCCCGTTTGTGTCTCCTTCCCTCCCCCTTCTCCTCCCTCTGTTTCTTTGATTCAAACTGTTGTAACTTTGTAACCGGTAACTTGCTGATCCAACTGATAACTATGTAACCTGTAACTCACTGATCTTCATGTAAAGAGCTCTGATACCTCCGGGTCTAGCCAGCGCTATATAAAACTTTGCAAATAAATTCCTTACCTCAGAATTACCCCCAGAAGTCAGACTGGATCTGGAGAACTGTTTCTCAGCAGTAGCCCTGCACGTCGCTAGGTGGCAGTGGTCAGCTCTGCATTCATAGTCAGCATTGTGATCACTGGGATGACATCGTGGTATCTACTTAGATGCCGCCCTTGCGCGCGGACGCCAGTTCTTTTACAGAACATTCAACAGCCAGTCGTCGAGATAGAGGAAGACTAGAACCCCTGATCTGTGCAGATGAGCTGCAACCACCGTCATCACTTTCGTGAACACCCAAGGGGCGCTGGTAGGGCTAAAAGGGGGCACAGTAAACTAAGTGCTCGTGGCCTACCATGAACCATAGATAACGCCGTTGGGCTGGCAGGACAGGGATGTGGAAATAAGCATCCTGCAAGTTCAACGCTACAATCCAGTTTCCAGGGTCGAGGGCAGACAGGACCTGAGCTAATGTCAACATTTTGAACTTCTCCTTCCGGAGGAAACAGTTGACGTCCCTGAGATCCAAGATAGGACACACACCTTTATCCTTCTTGAGTACCAGGAAGTAGTGGGAATAACAACCACCACCTACTTCTGGCACAGGGACTCGCTCGATTGCTCCCTTGGCCAAGAGAGCGTTACTTCCTGACAGAGAAGGGCCAAGTGATCCTCCGCCATGCGATGGAGTGTTGGTGGCATGGAGGGAGGGGTAGTCTTGAAAGGGAGGGAGTATCCCCTTCGGACTATCTGCAAAACCCACCTGTCTGACATGATGTTGTGTCAGTGGTGGAGGTGATGGCGGATCCTGCCGCTCACTGGCAACTGGTGGCCCTGAAAGGTTGGACTAGGAAGGTTTGGAGGCAGCTGCAGAGGGGGCATTGGTGGACTGACCCACCCTCTGGACCCACGACGCTGGGCCCCACATCCCTGAGTGCGCAGAGGCTGGGTGGCTTGTGCAGCCCTGTGGACCTCGGTGGGGCACCAGTCCATGGCCACGAAAGGGGCGTAAGGCAGACTGCATGGGGCGAGAAGTCGCAGCAAGGCCCAAGGACCTGGCCGTAGCGCTAGAGTCCTTGAAGCGCTCGAGTGCGTTGTCTGCCTTGTCGTTAAACAGGCGTCGGCAATCAAAGGGCATGTCCAAAAGGGTAGATTGGACATCCCTAGAGAAGCCAGAGGTTCTCAGCCAGGCATAGCATCGCAGGGGTACTGACTTAGAAATTGTCCTACCCTGCAAGTCGGCAGTATCCAGTCCACACCGGATGGTGAACTTATCTGCCTCTTGACCCTCAGCAACAGCACGGGTGAGCACGACCTGTGCCTCCTCCAGGCACTGTGTCAGCACTTGCGTAACCGTGTCCCACAATGAATGTGAGTAATGGCCCAAGAGACATTCAGTGTTTACCGACCGCAGTCCTAAGCTGGCAGAAGAAAAAATCTTGTTCCTAAGATGAAAACAAAGATTTTATCCTGAGCTTGAGTGAGCACATTAATGAACAAATTCCAAAGAAAGTGTAATCTTCATATCTTCTTTTATTATAGATGTTATTCTTCAAAAACCACACTAGCCTTCGCCAACACGTGTTTCGTCTTGGTATATATAACCATAGACTTCTTCAGGGCTATAGCTAGGAACCACTAGAATATCGCACAATACTCTCCATCAATAATGAGAGCAATAAGATAAAGTTTAGTTCTTCGGACGCTCCTCAATCTGTATATATCTTAAATTTTCAATTTCTCTGTATTTGGCCCCCAATATCCTCGGTCAGTACCAGTCGAATAATGAGTCGTAGTCACTCCGTGGCGTGTAGCCACGGAGTGACTACGACGGGAAACATCCTTTACCACGCGGCCTTTACAACGCGTCCCTTACAACGCAAGTCGTTACCACGACTTGCGCTGGAGGGCGCTAAAGGATTAAAATTAGTAAATTTACTATCCCAACACCTTCCCTAGTGTCCACGGGGACTGGTGCTAGAATAGTAAATTATACTATTCGAAATCCGCGCCTCCAACGCAAGTCGTGGTAACGACTTGCGTTGTAAGGGACGCGGTGTAAAGGGATGCGTTGTGACGGTACGCGTCGTACCATCATACATCCGACTACGACTAGTGTGGTTTTTGAAGAATAACATCTATAATAAAAGAAGATATGAAGATTACACTTTCTTTGGAATTTGTTCATTGATGTGCTCACTCAAGCTCAGGATAAAATCTCTTTGTTTTCTGAATGTGGTTTTTGTGTAAGCATTACCCAATTTGGTTATTGGTGGGTGACCATAACCTTATCCTTTGAGCTGTTAACAAAATTGTACATATTGTCACACCTAGCGCAATTTACACTCAGTCACCCTTTTTCATTATATATTCTTCCTAAGATGGTCCAGCTTCTTGGATTCCCAATCTTGAGAAGCTGTAGGGAAAGCGCTTCTTTTCGAAGATGAGGCTTGGACCACCAAGCTCTTGGGGGTAGTGTGTTGTGTGAGAAAAAGTGGGTTGCCCGTTGCCGGGCGGTGGCGTCGGACAATCATCCTATCCACAGGAGCCCAGAAGGACGTCAGTCAGGGCCTCATTGAAAGGCAGCAAGGGCTCTGAAGGCGCTGCTGCTGGCTGAATCACCTCAGTCAGGAGGTTGGTCCTGACCAACACCGTCGGAAGCTCAAGGCCTCAGCTGCCCTACCCAACACCACAGCGTAGGAAGCTCTCTCCTCCGTAGCCACGGTAGGGGGAGAAAGCATACCAAGGTCTGGAGAAGTACCCAAACCACTGGCATCACCCAACTCCTCTCTCCAGTCGGGCTCTTCAAGCTGGTCTGCCAGAGGGTCCACAGACCCCGCCCAGTCCTTCTCACCCTCCTCTGGCCGCCATTCAGGGAGATAAGGAACGCCAGGGAAGAACAGCGGTACATAAGTACCCATTGGCACCGGTGTCAGTCGACCCCAGTCCGGCTCCATGTCCAAGTCGAGGGGGAGGCCGGGCGAGGACGCAACGGGCGTAGGAGATGGTGGATCGTCGCTGAGGAAGGTACAGTGAGGTTGACTGGCACCGATGTGGATCCATGGGGGACCTGTGGCGCCGAGGCCGGAGCCGCCGGCATTAAAGGCCTAGAGCACCCAGCCAACTCCGCGGGGCCAGAAGGCGCGCGACTGTGTCGGGCTGCCTAAAGATGGAACGTAGGGCTTCGTAAAAGGAACGAAGCTGGGCAGGGGATGCTCCGGCTTCCAGATGTTTTCGGGACCTCTCCTGCAAAGACTTCAGGTTCATGGTCCGACAGTCAGAGCACGACTTTGGGTCGTGGTCGCGCTCCAAGCACCAGAGGCACACAGGTGCAGATCCATGACAAATCATCAGGTTGTGACAGGAGTCACAAGGCTTGAAGCCGGTCCTACGATGGGACATCCCTACGTGCATCAGGAATCGAACAACTCGAAAAAGATGTCAAAAAAAGTTGAAAACGTTTTAGTCAAAAAGTGACTAAAGGTACCTCTCTCTCCGGATCTGCGCTGGCTGGCACGGAAAAAGAAATAACTGACGTCAGCACGCAGGGGCGGCATCTAAGCAGATACCGCGATATCATCCCGGTGATCACAACGACACACAAGGAGTCGATCGACGGGCAGGGGTACTGCTGAGAAAAAATTCTCCAGATTCATTCTGATGCCTGGGATAATTCTAAGGTAAGGAATCTATAACTGATAGTCTCTTTCAGATTGGAAGATCAGATAGTCCGGCGATGATTTGGTCCTGCAGGTTATATTCCTGCTAGACCTTGTGCATTCAGTTGGTGCCACACATCAGGTGGTTGTTGAGTGCCTTCCAGTTGGTACACCAGGATCCGCACCTGTGACTGGACCTATGCAAACTTCTAAGGGCCTATCAAGCTCAAGCTACTGTGGTCACAGATGCCTCCTTGCTTTGCAGGGGTACTCACCTGGGGGACATGACATTCGGGGCCTTTGTTGTGTGTGGAAGCAACACGTGCTTTAAGCTGCATTCAGTCCATCTTGCCCTGAATACCTTTCCCCCTTCCATCTTAGACAGCATCATACAGATTCCGTCAGACAAAACCACTACGGTCCATTACATCAACAAACAGAATTGTATGGAGTAATAGACCCTTTTGTTGAGATGCAATGTATCTGTTGATATGGGCACAGTGACGGGGAGTTTTTCTAATAATGGGCCATCTCATAAGCTTCCCTCAGTGTGTGTGAGCGGATCCCCCTCGTCCATTTTTTGCTGGAGGACCACATGTGAAAGCTACACCCTGAGTTTACAGTAATCTGTTCCACATTCAGGTTCCCTTTGTGGATCTCTTCACCACAGCCTGGAACAGAAAGTGTTATCAGTTATCTGCAATACAATTCTTGCTTGATTGTTCCCTCGGGGATGCATTAATATTCAGCTGGTCGCAAGGCCTGATCTATGTTTTCCTGCTGATCCTTCTTTTGCCCTGTTCTGCATAATGTTTCGGAGGACCCGGTATAGCTAATCCAACTTGCTACAGATTGGGTGAGGATGATCTGATACGCCGATTTGTTGACACTCAGTATTCGGCTGCCACTTTTCCTTCTCCACAGAGCGGACCTGCTCTTGTAGCAGAATCGTCAGGACCTCCGCACCAAACGTGTGGCTGGTCTCAGGGAGGTTGAGCAGTCCCAGCTAGAGTCCTTATGCCTTCCTGATGAGTTTGCAGAAGTCATCTTGGTAGACAGGAAGCCTGCCACCACATGTATCTATGCAGGCTGCTGGAACAGGTCTGTGTAACGGTGTGGGTCACAAGGTAGTAATCTATTTATGTCTCACTTGTCCGATGTCATCTGGTTTGCTTTTCCCCATGCACAGCAAGGTCTTGCCGTGGCTAAAGTTAAAGGCTGCCTGGCAGCACCGTCTGTATTCATGTGTCTTCCTGACCAAACATGCCAGTTTAAATCACCAATAGTGGGGCCTTTACTGAAATGTATGCTTTACTTGTTCCAAGCCACTCTTTTTATTTCTCCTTAGTAAGATTGAATTTTGTTTTAGCATTATAGAGGGCTTCAACCGCAGAGAGTTGATGATCATCTCTTTGTGGGCTTCGCTTGAGCTAAAACAAATTAAAACAAAAAGTGGGCAAGGCACTGAGTCAACACACCATTTTGTGTTGGCTCATCCTTTCTATCAAGATCTGGTATGCCTGCCCAAGAAGTCCTCAGTACCAAGGCTATTTCCAGAGGTATCCTACTTGTTAACATCTGCCAGTTAGCTGGATTGTTGCCTCTTGCGTAATTTTGAAAAGCATTGCTGCCTCACAGCTCACGTATGGGCTTTGCTTGAGATGTTTTGCATGATTTCCTTGGTTAACAGCCACTACTCAGTCCCACCTCCTACAGAAATACTGCTTTGGCACTCGTAAGGTGAGGAATCGAAATTTGCCTAGCTTACGTAACGGTAAGTTTCAATTCTATTAAGGAGGGGAGGATTATGCTTTTCTTCCTTCGCTTTATTACATAAATCAAAAACACAGCAGCCTTAGAAAAGCTCCAAACCATTTTCAAACTGTAGAAAAAATTAGCCACAAAACGACTTTTTCAAAGTTAATCAGTCCAGGAATAAACTACAGCTCCCATGAGCCTTCGAGCATTAGTCCTTCAGCCATCTCCACTCCCAGTATGTTAGACAGTCCTTCCTCAGCTTCCTCCTCTTTCTTCGCGCTGGTTACGCACATTCCTCACTGGTCCTGTTTGGAACCGTCATTCCCTAGCGGAAAAAACAACAGCGTAAGGGAAGCACCAACAGACTGGCGATAGCAACCCAATTGAGGACATCATCAAGACTGCCTGAAGAACATGCACAATGTAAATGGAAAACGAGTTACTTACAAACATACGGGTGGGTCCATAATCGACGAACTCCAGGGTGGGATAATCCTCGCCTCCGTGTCCTTAATAGAATTGAAACTTACCGTTACGTAAGCTAGGCAAATTTCGATTCTATGTCAGGACCGGAGGCTTCGGATTATGCTAGTTCAAAGCTTACTCACCACCAATTGAGCTAGATCCACCACCGGTTTAAAATAAAACCTTTTAAACGTGGAGTCTGAGGACCAATCTGCTGCACGCATCAAATCCTCCAAACGAGCTCCCACTGAAAATGCCTTAGAAGCCATTGCTTCCCTGGCAGAGTGAGCTCCAAAACGTTTAGTATCAATGCCTGCCTCCTGCATGACCCAACGCACCCAACTTGCAATGGTGGGGGAAGAGACTGCTCTGTGTGGTTTTCGCAGGGCAATTAGTAATTGTTGTTCGCCCGGAGGGCGGATTACCAACGTCATGTCTTCATAAGCCTTCAAACACTGCATGACGCACAACTTGGGAGAGTCCACAAAGGCTGGGTACGAGATCGTTCGTGACGCAGACTTTGTGCGACGTCCCACTTGAAAAGTAACCCTGTCCGGGGAAAAAACTCGCGCCGACACGTCTAGGGCGCGTACATCCGACACCCATCGGCAAGAAACCAAACACAGGAGCATAGCCAATTTAGCTGACAGCTCCTTCAAGGACAAATAAGCGTTAGCCTGCCAGGACAGGAACAGGTTCAGGACCACATTTACGTCCCAAAGGACCGAATATCGGGGTTCCGGAGGTAAAGAGAGACGAACACCCCGTAAAAGTCGACAAACAAAAGGATGTTCCCCCACTGGGGAACCCTCCACAGGTTGATGACCTGCCGAGATTGCGGAACGCATTGCGTTAATAGTCCTATAGGCCTGGCCCTTACTTGCCAATTCGGCTAGAAAGTTCAAGATCGGAACGAGTCCTGCGACCACGGGATCCAGGTCTCTTCGAAGACACCAACGCATCCATTTAAGCCAAGCGGATTTGTAGCGCTTCGCCGTGCTATCAGCCCAGGCCTTGGAGAGCAGGCCCTCAGCCGATCCCGAAAGGCCCGGGAGCGACCAACGTTTCCGGAAAGCCTCCATGCCATGAGGTGGAGAGAGCCCTGCATGATGAGAGGATGAGGTTCTCGATCCGGGCTGAGCAAGAGGTGAGGAAACTGGGGGAGTAGGATTGGAAAATCCCAAGAAAGTTCCAGAAGAACTGGAAACCAGACTTGAGACCTCCAGAGTGGCGTAACCAACACCATCTCCACCTCCTGACGGCGCACCTGGGCCGCCGTCCGTATTATCATCGAGAACGGAGGGAACGCACAAGACCTCTCCTGGCTCCAATCCTGGAGGAAAGCGTCCGTGGCCTCCGCAAGCGGATCCGGCCTCCAACTGAAAAATCTTGGAAGCTGGTGGTCCAGTCGGGACACAAACAGATCCACCGAAAACGGACCCCAGCGGCGTTCAGCCACTGAAAGACCGGGATGTCTAGCATCCACTGACTGGCATCCCTCAGGTGCCTGGAGTGCCAGTCCGCCACTTGATTGGCCTGACCCGGCAGGTATTCCGCCGTCACTGATATGTGGTGCGAAAGGCAATAGTCCCAGAACACTTTCGCCAAATCTGCCAGAGCCCAGGAGCGAGGGCCTCCCAGGTGATTGACGTATCGAACCGCCGAGACATTGTCCATCCTTAACAGGACACAGGCTTTTGCACAATCCTTGGTCCAACAGCGGACCGCGAAGGACCCTGCTAAAAGCTCCAAACAATTGATATGCAACTGTTGTTCGTCGGACCACCAAGCGCCGCCGGTGGAGAACTCCCCGCAACGGGCACCCCAGCCTGACCTGCTGGCATCGGACTCTATCACAAGATCCGGAGCTGACCCGAAGATCGCTCGCCCATTCCAGGCCTCCATGTGCGAGAGCCACCAGGACATCTCCTCCTTCACGTCCTCCGAGAGGGGTACCATCTGGTCGTAGGACATGCCCCGTCGGAGGTGTCGGGCCTTGAGGCGCTGGAGCGCTCTGTAGTGCAACGGGCCCGGAAAAATCACCTGAATGGAGGACGACAGAAGTCCCACCACTCTGGCTACCTGTCGCAGAGAAGTCCGGTCCTTGGAAATCGTCTGCCGTAACGTATGCCTGATCTTGGCCATCTTCCTCGAGGGAAGACGGAGGGAGGCTCCGACTGAGTCTATGACAAAACCCAGAAAGGTAATTTTCTGACACGGAACCAGAACCGACTTGGATCCGTTGATGACGAAACCCAGCCTCTGGAGGAGCTGGACCACCTGCTGGAGTTGACCAGCCAAGAGCACCGGCCCATCAAGAAAATATCGTCCAGATAGACGATCATCCGAATACCCTGTCCCCGCAGGAACTCCACCACCGGGTGCAGCACTTTCGTGAAGCACCAAGGGGCCGAGGAAAGACCGAAGGGAAGGGCAGTGAACTCGAAAACTCTGTCCTTCCAGAAAAACTGAAGGAAACGCTGATGTGGAGGATGGATGGGTACGACCAAATAAGCGTCCTTTAGATCCAGCCTCACCATCCAGTCCCGTGGGAGGAGCACATCCCGAAGGAGGTGAATCCCCTCCATTTTGAAGTGGCGGTAGACCAACCAACCGTTGAACTCCTTTAGGTTGATCACAGGACGTTTGCCCCCATCCGTCTTGTCTACTAGGAAGACATTGCTGAGGAAACCAGCAGGATGTCGCGTTGATAGGCGAATGGCCCCTTTTTGGAGTAACTCCGAGACCTCTTCGTCTATCAAGCGCGCGTCTGACTCGGAAAAAATGATCAGCCGCGGAGGGCATACCTGAAAAGGTTGGTCGTAGAACTCGATATGGAACCCCCGCACGGTTTGTAGAACCCATGCGTCTGCAGTGAGCGACACCCACTCCTCGTAAAAGGCCGCTAACCTGCCCCTCATGAGAACCTGGTCCGAAGACCGTACACTTACCGTTGGAGGTATGGGGTCCAGGGTTCTTGCGGAAGCCTCGACCGTCGAATCGTTGCCCTCTTGTGGGGTAAAAGTTATTGAAGTTCGCTGAGGTCTGGTATTGGCCTCTGCCGGAGCCTTGCCCTCTACCATTGGCATTCTGCCCTGTGCGGCCGGTCGGGCGGCCCCTGCCCCGACCGGCCCCTTGGGAGAAACGTTGCTGGAACACTCTCTTAATGCTGAACTGTGCCTTGTCCAGCGAAGTGAACGTGGACACAAATTTGCCGAGCTCCTTAATGAAAGGTTCGCCAAAAAGGTCGCCCTGGGCGACCGCCCCCGCTTCCGAAGAAGCCAAATCACCTAGTCTCGGGTCCAGCTTGATAAGCAGGGATCTCCGACGTTCGGTGGAGAGGGCGCAGTTGGCGTTCCCCAAAAAAATGATTACTCTCTGCGCCCAATTGGATAAGACCTCAGGGGAAATAACCGTGCCATTGGCTTTCGCCTCCTCCGCCATATCGAGGATCTTTGTGGCGGGCCCCACTGCATCCGACAACTTATCCTGGCATGACCGCCAGGAGCGGTCGATGCCTTTACGGGGATCCTTCATAAATTTTGTGAGGAAGGTGGCCATTTTTGCGTCTAATTCGGGCGTCAGGGCCACCCTACCCTGCAAAGTGGGCCTCGGACACTCCCCTCGTAGGCAACCCCTGGCGTTCTTTTCTAAAGGTTTACGCAGGCGACCTGCCACGAACTTTGCCACCGATTCCCCCGGCGTCCAGGCAGCGGACCGCGGATGCATAATCTCATCCGGGTCCAACATGCCGGAACTGTCCCGGGGCAACTCAGCGGCCGAGCCCGAGGGACGCCACGAGCGGACCGACTCCCCGTCATCGTCAGTATCCGGAGAATCTAACCCCGGAGACGGAGGTGCGGTCTCCGAAACCACAGAAGGTGCAGGGTCCGAAAGTGGCGCAGGGGGGCCAGCAGTCGCCTTGGCCAAGAAAGCGTCTCTGAGACGCTCAAAGGCATCTCTGTCCACCCTTGCCCCCCTTCCGGAACCCCTTCCCTGCAGGGTTTCTTAGGCGCAGGGGGACCCTCACCTGAGGGGCCTGGGAGGCCAGTAGGCGCCTCCAAATGGGCCTGCGCCAGTTTGGCGCACTCCTCTACAATACGCGCAGACAACCGGTCCTCCATGGGACCCACCACCTCAGTCACACAGCGATAAATGGAGCTGTCGACTGCTTGGTAAAACTCCTCATCCTGTAAGTAGGAGTGGGGTTCCTCAAAATAATCCCCTTGCTCCATGCCGTCAGTTAAACACTGAGCACCTGAGGCAAAGCTGCACTATGAACAACCCCCTCCCCACAGAGGGCGTCAGGGAACAAAATATGGGCAGACAGTTCAGACTGCAATGACTTTTTGAGCCAGCGAAAAACTGGCAAGGTAGGCCACACGTGAAAGCCCCCAAACGCGCTGACCCTCCACACAGGGACCGGGTCTAACCACCCCCACTGCGCGTTCACCACACAAGTGCCAAAAACGTGTTTCGCCGATCGGTGCTTCACGCGGTCTCTGCCGCCAAATACAGACCCCGCAGGGCATCACAAGAATTATATATGGGCCAGATACAGACCCGGTACACCGGGCGTTGAGGGGTGGAGAGGGCAAAGCTCCGTAGCAGGCCGGCTCCTCCGCGCGTCTCCCCAGAGTGAAGGGACGCCCACCGAGGAGCAGGCGAGACGTACAGGCGCCCTCTGGCGGGCGCTATTATCACCGCACCGCCGCCAGGACAAACACCGCGAAAGGAGCGAGAACGCTCCCGCGGTTAGGGGCTCTGTAGGGAAAAAATCATCACAGAAAAAAAAACGCAACAGAGCTCAACACATCTCCGTCCGACCTTGAACGGGAAAGTACATTATACAGCCCAACATAAACAAGGTAAAAATTCGCACTTAACTGACTGCTGCGTGAGCAGCGAAGAAAGAGGCGGAAGCTGAGGAAGGACTGTCTAACATACTGGGAGTGGAGATGGCTGAAGGACTAATGCTCGAAGGCTCATGGGAGCTGTAGTTTATTCCTGGACTGATTAACTTTGAAAAAGTCGTTTTGTGGCTAATTTTTTCTACAGTTTGAAAATGGTTTGGAGCTTTTCTAAGGCTGCTGTGTTTTTGATTTATGTAATAAAGCGAAGGAAGAAAAGCATAATCCGAAGCCTCCGGTCCTGACATAGAATCTGCAGGAAGATATACTCATCAGACAAAAAGGTTACTTACCTTCAGTTATGGTATTTCTGGTGGATGCATAATATTCCCGCAGATTCTTCTCAGTTTCTATCAATCCTACTCTCTTGTGAGACTTTGTCTGGATCTCTGTGTGGGGTGTGCTCAGAATCCAGCAGGTTGATAAGGAATGGGTTTAGCTGTCGCAAAGATCAGTCAGCACCTCACGATACTGCACAGCACCACAAACTCATCTTTAAGAAAGATGACAAAAACTCTCAGAAGTTTAAAGTATCCAGATCAGGTCTAATGTGAGCGTCACTAGCTGAAGGGCAAGTGTTTAAGACCTCCCCCACTGTACACAAACAACATCTTTATATTAATGTGACTAACAACCCATTAGCACTCCCCACCCTAGTAATAATTCTATCTCTAAGCTATATGGAGCTGCTGCTGCTGCAGCCCTCAGAGGAATACAATAAACCTGCAAAACGTACATGAGTTTAATATACGTCTTGCATAATTGTATCAGTTATGTCCTTGAGTGGCCACCAACGCGTTGCAGGTAATCCACCCTGGAGTATGGGCTGTATTCTGGTGTGATCTTGGTCCAGGTTGGGAGTGCTCTACAGCTATGACAATTGACCTGGTGACCTTTGCAGAATACATTGGTGTGAGCAGAAGCCCCAAGCAGAGATCTAGCATGCAAATTTGTGATTACAATTAACACTCAGAATAGACATAGAAACTGCAATGAAAATAGGTGTAAGCGTAGAGGGGGATGCCAGCCGACCTCTTCCTAGGACACTGTCACATATATCCTTTTCACATGCTGAAGTCCATTTTAAACACACATCCACAGTCTCCCTACTCCCTGATGAGCTAGTGAAATGATTAATAACTTTGCCAATATATGGAAACACGTTAGTTATGTGCTGTATGTGTCACTATTGTGATTCTCTCGGTTCCTATATTCGATGGGGGCACAGAAACAAATACCAGGCACTGGCATGAGTGAGCAGGTTGGCAGCTACTATACTCCCGTGGCATCTCATCTACAAGCAGAGTGGGTGCTCGAGCTGCATGGTGCCACCTGCTAGTCTTGGAGGGTCATTGCTAAAGGACAACATTTTCCACACCAGTTTGAAGCCTGGAAGAGGTATTCAAACAGTGAGGAATCTGCAGGAACACTAAGGTGCCACTAGAAATAACGTTACTAAATGTAGATAATGGTTTCTTTATTGCCAAGTTTAGAAAAACATAATATTAAACTAAGGTCATAGGAGTAACAAAACATCTTCATCCGTAGATCTGCAGTGCCATTCACATTTTGTTTCCCTCCCTCACAGTAGACAGCATGTGGCCAGGGGTCAGCTTACTTCAGCGTTTGGTGCACTTCTGTGTGGGTGACAACATTCTGCTTCTGCATAATGCTGTAATTCACAGACTCTCGTGGACCTAAATGACAGGAGTACTTTAAATAAAAAATAAATAAAAAAAAAAGATTTATTTTGTCCAGCCGCTCCATGACTGCTATCGGATCGCTCATCTGTCTTGCTAAACAAGCAGTTCCTGCGTATTTCAATTAAGTGATCCGTATTCTCAATCAGGGGATTGTAAGCGCGCTACTCACACGTGAGGGTCTCAAGCGGTTGGGGGGGGGGGTTTAGTAAGCAGCTTCGTTCAGTCGAAGAGCCAGGTCTTGAGTGTCTTCCTGAAGATGTTCAGGGAAGGGGTGCATCTGATGTCAATCGGGAACTCATTCCAGGTTTTGGACGTAATGTAAGAGAAGGCTCTTGCACCTGTTCTGGCTTTGCGGATGCATGGTGTTTCAGCGAGGGCGGCGGATCGGAGGTTTCTCTTGGGTACGTGGAGGGAGATTCTCTCATTGAGGTATTGGAGTCCAGTGTTGTGGGTGAGTATCTTAAAGGTAACTCTTCTCTACGGGGAGCTAGCGGAGGTTACGTAGGTGTTGGGTAATGCGTTTGTGTCGAGGGATGCAGAGGACGAGTCTGGCTGCGGTGTTCTGTATGGCCTGAAGTCTGCGGAACAGAGACTTGATCCCGGCGTAGAGGGCGTTTCCATAGTCCAGTCTGCTGGTTATGAGTGCCGGGATGACTGTCTTCCTTGATTTGCGCGCGGGGGGGGGGTCCATAAGAAGGTCTTTCGGAGGATGTGCAGGGTGTTGAAGCAGCAGGCGGCGACGGCGTTGACCTGTTGGGTCATGGAGAGGAAGGAGTTTAGTACGATGCCGAGGTTGCAGGCATGGTCAATGGGGGTGGGAGGGCTGTCGAGACCGGTGAGCCACTGCAGTTGATTTCCGTGGGTTCAGAGAGGAAGGGTGGCAGTCTTATTCTTTGGGTTCTGCCGGTGAGGAAGGAGTGGATCCAGTCAAGGGCGATTCCCTGTATGTTGGCGTCGTGGAGTCTGGCGGCGAGTGTGTGGTGGGATAGGGTGTTGAACGCTGCAGAGAGGTAGAGTAAGAACAGGGCCGAGGTGCGTCCTTGGTCAAGGAGGGAGCGGATGTCGTCTGTGGCGGCGAGTAGAGCGTTCTTGGTGCTGTGTAATCCGGATTGGGAGGGGTCGAGGATTGAATTTTCTTAGATACATTTTGTTAGCTGGGCATTGACGGTCTTCTCTGTGACTTTGGCCACGTAGGGGAGGGAGATGGGTCAGTAGTTATTCAGGTCCTTGGGGTCTGCTGAGGGCTTCTTGAGCCTGGGTTTGACTTCTGCGTGTTTCCAGTCATCGGGAAAGGTGCCGGTCTTAAAGGTGGCATTGATGGTGCGTCGTAGTTCTGGAGCGATGGCAGCTCTGTGGAAGATGTGTGGCGGGCAGGGGTCCGTGGGGGCTCCTGTGTGGATGCCTTTCATGGTTGAAGTGGTGTCTTTGGCGGTGACTGGGGTCCAGGAGAAGATGGTGGGCTGGCTGGCGTTGCTGGAGAAGGTGGTTTCGGCATTTGGTCATTGAAGTGGTCGTAGAGGCCCTTGATTTTCTAATTGAATTCTAATTTAGTCGCTTGCACTAGCAGTCATCGTTGAATGTTTTTTGTTGGCCATTACAAAAAACCATTGCAAGATGACCAAATACATGTGCACACTTTTGCAATATGACTGCAGATGTGTGCATGACTCTGCAGCCACTTGCTTCCACCTTTTTAATGTTTTTTGTTATACTTTAAAAGAAACAAGCTTTGGCCAAGCCAATAAATAAATCAGCAGCCAAGGCCAGACCTATCAACTTATCAGTGCTTTTTAGTTATTGATATGTTGTTGAGTTTTGACAAATATATTTTTCTTTTGGAAGGTTTGGAGCACTTTATATATTCTGAAAATATGTTAATGATTACTTTTAGTTAAAAAATGACAAGTGGGTTCGAGGGGGAAGAGAGGTTAGGGGTAATTTAGAATTTGGCTAACAGCGGGTGAATCCCCGATCACCATCCAAAGTGAGTTACCCACCCGCCTTTCATTCACGGAGAGGTCCAGGCTGTTGACAGCGGTCTACCCCATGCATTTTCCCTTGCAAGGGTTCAACATGCGAAGCATGTAATACCAGAGCAGGCAAAAAGTAAAAATAGATATAGAAGTAATAAATAAATAACATTAACTCCCAGCCCCCCCAACACACAAAAACTGCCTGCACATCAGGGCCATTGTCATTTTGTCTTTATAAAAACAAACCTTGTTCTTCGGGTATGTTTCTGAAAAGCTGTTTTAAATACGTAGCTGTGAGAAGTTGGCCTGATGTATGATGTCTCCAATTCTGGGGGCACCTTGTATCAGTCCAAACAATCCCTTATGGTGATGGTTGTAAGTCAACCTTAAAAAGGCAAGCTATCCTAATGGTAGCATGGACTAAGCAGCCTAAAGGCTTAACTCAAGAGGGCATGTGAAGCCAGCTGTTTTACCATATGCAATCCTGTAATATCAAATGAAAGGATACCACACAAGTTATATATTATAAAAATATATGTATTTATTACTAGAATAATCCCCTGTACTCTTTATGAGTATAGAAGCACAAGCGTTTAAACAAGAGCACAGTATAACTTATGAAAGTTGCACAATTATGGATGAGGCCGGTGGCCACTCACCATATATCAAAAAAGTGGTATAAGTATCACCTTTCGAACTGTGGTAAGGCCTGGGGCATCGCTGGGACTACACTGGACTAACAGCAGTTAGGACGGGAGTAGCCCGCGGGAATCGGGTGCAGCGCTAAAAGCACACGCATGCACCAATGCAAAGTCAATGGAGCGTAAAAGTTATCGAGTTACAGTTTTAGGAGTCTTCCGACTGGAATAGAATTACCACACTTTAAACTTAGACACTAGAGGTGTAAACCACTACAGGAGCACCGGTGTTAGATCGTTACCTCACCCACAGGAAGCGGGTGCATAGGTGCCAAAGTGTGTCGGGTTTCGTCGTGTAGATCTATGGAGCCTGGGGATGAAGATGCTGCAGGCGGCCAGGAGAGAAGAGTCCGGTTGGATCCAAGGGTGGATCGAAGATGTAGAGTACCTGAAAGCAGAGGGGACAGAGTCTGGGTCACTATCCAGTGACCAGGAAGGAACCAGGCAATATCGTGCGCAATCAGGTGCTTGACGGGAAGCTCGTCTCCGCTGCCACATGGACTCTGGGGCATCGAGGATGTCCAGGAGTGGATCACGAGCTGTCCCACGAAGGCTCTCGCTGCCGGCGGTGTCGGCTTCCGGATCGGAGTTAACAAGCCTTGGCAAGTGCAACCCACGCAGGATTGGAAGATCGCTTCTTGTTCGGACCAGCAAGGTCAGATAGGTTGCTCCTTTTCAGGGGAGCGAGGGCCAGTCTCGGCGAGTGTGGAGGGGAGATCTTCGGTGCAAAAGCTGCTTGGGGCTGGGGCTTCTCAAACCCCAATACACAGCTTCGAGGGAGCCTCGGGAGCTGCACGGTTAGCACTTCGTAGTTTTTCCAAGATGGTCGGCTCCACGCTTCACGTCGACTCCAGGGGTCTCAGATTCGCTGGAACTGTGGATCGGGCTGCTGGAAGTCGAGGGGAGCTGGTCTTGTCGATCTCTGTCGCTCAAGTTCCGGCGGGAACTGCAACAAAGCAAACCATTGGGCGCTGGATGGTGCCGGCTTGCACAGGGTGGTCACTCCCTGACCACAAGGAAGATTCTTCAGTCTTCCACGTCGAGCGGGATGTGGAAGGGTCCAGAGTTCTGTATCAAAGTTTCAGTCAGGATAATCTGATGTGCACTAGCACATCTCCTACCTTTATTCCAAATCAAGGGGCTGGATTACCTGCTAGGTCCCTCCTATGGGTGGGAACCAGGAAGGGGGTGGTTACACCCCTTTCCCTTTGTCCAGTTTCGCGCTGGGGCTGGGGCTGAAGTGCCCCAGAACCGGTTTGACTGGATTTTGCATGGAACACCTTGTGTGCCCCAGGCAGTGTCTAGTTTCTTTCAACCCTCCCTGCTCCAATCCACTATCTCCTGTCTGGGGTGGTGTGACACCTCCCTGTGACAGGAAAGTCTTTGTCCAAGCCGCCGCTGCCAGGTTTCGGTCAGCAGCAGGAGGCCAGACTTGTGTCGGGGCAGCAGCATCCATTTTGTGATGCTGAGGCTCTGGTTAGATTTAACCGCGTTTAAGTAAAGTAACATGTCTTCTCCCTCTAGAAGGGTGGAATGCTACCCCCGTCGCCAGAACTGGCGAGGGGGTAGTATTCCAAAGTGTATGACACCTTACACGACATGTTTTGATAAAGCCAAACCAAAGTTAGCAATAACCGCGAGGATTATAATGCACTTAAAAGTATATGGTATGGTAATATCCTGGAACAGCAGTAAGGAAATGGTTCAGAACACTGCAGACAGGCTCCGCTAATGCTAGAGCACCATCTTACATAAAACCAAGCACTCTGCCTCCAGGATTGTTAAGGCCTGCCATAGGAGTGACTTATAGGTGTATATTTGTCCAGATATAGGTTTAGACATAGGTATACTATATCTAAGCAAGGGGTGATTACACCACCTTACCCCAGCTGAGTGATCAGCCAGTTGTGTCGATTTAAATGACCAGCCAGGGGTGGCAAAAGATATGCTGCAGCCCCTGGTAGGCCTTGGATGCATCTATGCCCTGGGCACCTATAGTGCACTGTACAGGGGCTGATAAGGTGTCCAGTACCAAATTGGTGATGGACCTAAAGTACATGATTTTAATTTAGAGAGAGAACAGCAGGCTGTGGGTCTGATTAGCAGGCCCACAGCCACATTAAGTCGAAAACCAGTGAAGCAAAAAGCAAAAATTGGGGTGACCATAGGAAAGCAGACCCTACTCTCCTACAGTAGCAGTCTGCATCAACATGGCCTCCAGCCATGCATTCTCCTGTGCCTGAAGGGCATATGTCACACCGGTAGATTCCCTTTTTGCAAAAGAGACTGGCACAGACACTGGGATCTCGAAGTATGGCTGGCGGACTGCCGACCAACCTAAAAATGGCCACATAAGTGTATTACATTCATCATTGACATAACATACAAACAAGCATTCGCAAAGCCAATAGGTTTCACCTATGGAGATTTCGGCTTCGGCAATAGGGTAGGAGTGGTGAACAAGAAAGTTGGTGGGGGTGGATAACAAGAGTGGTAAAACAAGCATTGGCAAAGTCAAAAGATCTCATCTGTGCAAGAGCTATTGGCTTGGCCAATATGTTTTAGCTATGTTGTACACCTAGTATGGCTGCTGTACAGCATGGATACAAGTTAATGGGGTAAAGGTGTAGTGTGTCATAGTGTGCAGTGGTGTAGAGTGGCATTGAGTTCAGTGGTGGAGAGCGCAGTCGTGTAGTGTCAGTAGTGCAGTCTTGTAAAATAGAGTGGTGGTGTAGAATAGAGTGGCATCAAGTTCAGTGACAGCGCAATGGCATAGAGTGGCAGTATTGTAGAGTACAGTGGCGTGGCATGCAGAGGTGTAGAGTGTTGCAGAGTATAGTGACAGAATGCAGTGGTGCAGACACGTTGGCGTAGAGTGCATTGGCTTTGAGTAAAGTGTTAATGAGTGCAGTGGTGTAGAGTGGAGAAGAGAGCAGTGGTGCAAAGTAGAACAGTGGCATAGAGTGCAGTGATGTAGAACGCAATGGTGCAGAGTGGCGTAGTGTAGAGTAGAATGGTGTTGATTTCAGTGAGTAATGGACAGTGCAGTCTTGCAGAGTAAAGTGCAGTGACTGAGTAGAATGCCATAAAGTGGCACAGAGAGTAATGACAGTAGTGCAGAGTAGAATAGAGTGGCAGAGTTCAGTGACCGAGCACAATGGTGTAGAGTGGCAGAGAGGGCAGTCTTGTAGTGTCAGAGTACAGTGACGTAGTGTTGTAGAGGGTCGCAGTGTAAAATACTGTGGCGTAGCGTGTTGCAGAGTATAGTGGCTTAGAGTGCAGTGGTGCACAGAAGTTGGCATAGAGTGCATTGGTTTTGAGTGAAGTGGTGATGAGTCTTGTAGAGTGCAGTAGATTTAGAGTAGAGTGGCATAGAGGGGAGTGGTCCTCAGTGATGTAATAGCAATGAGGAAAGCAACTTTCCAAGTAAGAAATTGCAGTTCACATTTATGCAATGGCTCGAAGGGTGGACCCATTAGTCTGGTAAGGACAATGTTAAGATTCCACACTGTAGCAGGTGGAAGTCTTGGTGGAATAACTCGAGTCCTTCCATAAAAGCCTCGATAATGGGTACTCTGAAAAGGGACAGATGCTGTCTAATTTGAAAGTATGCAGCTATTTCAGCGAGATGTAAGCGTATGGATGTGTAAGCTAATCCTGACTGTTGTAAGTGTGGTAAATAAATGATATTTTGGATGGAAGCATCTAACAGGTTGATATAGTTATTATTACGATATATACCAAACTGCTTACATTTAGCAGCGAAGCAGGCCCTTGTAGTAGGCCTTCTGGCCTCTTTCATGATATTCATGCAGTCTGGTGGAAGGTTTAGATAGCCAAACTATGACCTCAGGTGCCAGATCGCTAGATTGAGCTCTTTGGGATCTGGATGTCTTGTGTCTCCATGGCTGTTTGTGAGGAGACTGAGTGTGAGATGTAGTTTTTGATGAGAAACTATTAAGAGCTCCAACAGGGTAGTGAACCAAGGGTGATGGGCCAATGTGGGAGCTATTAGGATTAATGTGAGGGATGTTTGTCTGAGCTTCTGAACCACTAGAGGAATGCGTGGGATAGGTGGAAAAGCATAGGCAAATATCCCTGACCAGTTCATCCATAGTGCATTGCCTTTGGACAATGGGTGTGGATACCTGGAGGCAAAGTTTGGGCATTTTGCGTTCTGGTCTGTTGCGAACAGATCTATTTGTGAAAAAAAAACACATTTGAAAGAATGGGAGGAGAACTTGAGGGTGAAGTTACCACTCGTGAATCTGTTGTCTCTGCCTGCTGAGAAGATCTGCGATCTGATTATTTACTCCTGGGAAGTGTTCTACGAGGAGTTACATTTTGTGATGTATGGCCACCTCCAAATTGCTTGAACAAGGCTTGATAGCTGGAGAGAGTCCCCCCCCCCCCTGTTTCTGTATGTAATACATGGCTGTCATGTTGTCGGTGCATATTAGGGCAGTTTTGCCTGCAAGGGAGTCTGGAAGGCCTTGAGCGCTAGAAATACGTATAGCAGCTCTAGACGATTTATATGAAGGTGCTTTTGCCTCCACAAACCTTGAATTGTTAAAGTCAGGAAATGAGCTCCCCAACCAGTGAGCGATGTGTCTGCTGTTAGCACTGTCTGTGTAACTGGGTCGATGAAGGGCGGCCCTTTAGATAGGTTTTGTGGATTCTACCACTTCAGAGAGTGATGGGTGTGGCCATATACCAACAATAGATCCGACAATTGACCTTGAGACTGATTCCACTGACGTGCTAAGCATTACTTAAGTAGACGCATTTGAAGTCTTGAATGGGGAACTATTAAGATGCTAGATACCATCATTCCCAGTAGTTCCATATATACTCGAGCTGGTAATGACTGGTTGGGCTGAAACTGTGAAATTAGAGCCTGAATATTGCAGATTCTGGCTGCATTTGGACAGGCTAGAGCTTTTTGAGTATTGAGACTGGCTCCTAAGTAGGTTTGCCTGTTGGAGGGTTGGAGATTGGACGTCAACACATTTACTGCAAACCAGAGATCGTACAGTAATTGTACTGTTATTTGAGTGTACTGGAGACACTTTGGGTAAGTACTGACTTTGATGAGCCAATCTTCCAAGTATGGGAAGACATGAATATTGCAGGTGAGCAGCGACTACTGCCAGGCGTTTGGTGAATACTCTGGGAGCAGTGGTGACTCCGAATGGAAGCACTTAGAACTGGTAGTGTTGTCCCGCTACCACAAACCTGAGATATTTGCGATGTGTGGGCTGTACTGGAATATGGAAGTATGCATCCTTTAAGTCTAGAGTATACAAAGTCGCCTTGCTGTAGGAGTGGGAGCACTTGTTGAAGTGTCACCATGTGAAAGTGATCTTAGTGAATATATTGATTTAATTCTCTGAGGTCTAGTATAGACCTGAGAGAGCCACCCTTTTTGGGCATTAGAAAGTATAGGGAGTACACGCCGGATCCTTGATGTTGTAAGGGTACAGGCTCTATAGCTCCCTTTTGCAGAAGAGTGAGCCTCCAGCTTGAGGAGGTGTAGATGCTCTGGTGACATTTTGTGTGAACATGGAGGAATGTGCGGGGGATTGTTGATAAGCTCCAGGCAGGCAATAACCAGACTGGATAATTCCTAGGACCTATCTGTCTGAAGCTATTGTATGCCAGACAGGAAGGAATTGAGAGACTTACCCCGACAGCTGTGGAATGATCGGGGGAAGAGGAGGCAAGTCATTGTTTTTTGTGGGGAGTGTGGGTGTGCAACCTTTACCTATTCCCTTGCCATTATTGCCTCTTAATCCACCTCGAAAAAAATCTCTTGAAGAGGGTGACTGATCGGGCTCCCCCAAGGATCCTTGCGCGGCTAGGTTGTTGGCCGAGCTGTCCGACGTGATCAATCCGGAAGTCAATCTTCTGCTCAATCAGTCGCTTCGCGAGGCCTGCGTTCCGTTCTCCTGGAAGCAGGCTCTCACATACTGCCTCTGCTTTAGAAGCCAACCCTGGATCCGTCGGTTCCCGCCAACTACCGACCTATCTCGCTCCTGCCCAGCTTGGCGAAGGTCTGCGAAAAGGCAGTTACCTCTCAGCTCACCAACTATGTTGAGAAGGCGGGTTTGCTGCACCCGGCACAATCGGGGTTCCGTGCTTCTTATAGCACGGAGTCAGCCTTGCTGGAGGTGGCAGAAGCTATACAGGACGGTTTGGATGCCGGCGGGAGAGCAGCCTTGGTGATGCTGGATCTCTCGGTGGCATTCGACACGGTGCCCCACTCCCTTCTTCTTGATAGTCTTACTGCTATCGGCATTGTGGGCTCAGCTTGGAGTTGGCTTAGATCCTTTTTGGAGGACAGGTCACAGCAAGTTTGGCTGCCCCCTTGCGCTTCGGCGCCCACGCCTCTTTCCACCGGCGTCCCACAAGGCTCCTCACTTAGCCCCCTATTGTTCAACATCAACGTGACTCCCCTGGTCTATCTGGCGGAGTCTTTGGGGGCTAAGGTGATGGCTTATGCGTATGACACGCAGCTGCTGTTCTCCTGGAAACGTGGTGAGGACTCGGTCAGCTCGGCGCAGCACTGTCTTGCTGCTGTGTTTCGCTGGCTGGCTAATGCACAGTTAAAGTGCAACAAAGAGAAATCTAAGGTTCTCTTGTTTGGCACGTTCCCGGTGGACTTCAGAGCTAGGCTGTGGCCGCCTGACTTCACGCCCCCTCTGTCCGATAAGGGTCTTGCAAAAAATCTGGGGGTGTGGTTTGAGGAAAACTTAAATTTCGCAACACAAGTGAAAAAGTTAACAGGGACATGTTTTGGCACCCTGAAAATTCTGAGGAAATTCCTCCCCCTCTTGCCAGCCGGTGCTAAAGAGACGGTTGTCTGGGAGTTGATCCTTTCCCGCCTGGACTATGCCAATGCTCTCCTGGCTGGATGCCCGGGCTATCTGACCAGGAAGCTGCAGGTAGTCCAGAATGCGGCAGCGAGACTCCTCCTGGGACTTTCTACCAGACAGAGTGTGCGGGTCCATCTTCGTCACCTGCACTGGCTCCCAGTTGAGTCTTGTCTTAAATTTAAAATGCTGTCCATTGTCCATCAGGCTTTGTATGGGTTGGGCCCGCTCTATCTTCAGAAGCGCTTTGCCTTTTATAGACCTTCTAGGCAACTGCGGTCCTCTGACCAACTCCTAATACAGAACCCCCGGTTCAATCGCCACAGGCTGGGTGGCTGCTCTTTTACCCGCAAAGCAGGCCTTGCCTGGAATGAGCTCCCTCTGGCCCTTCGGAGGGTGTCGGACCCTGTTGCTTTTAAGAAGAAATTAAAAACTGCTATTCTGAGGTCTTTTTTTCTTTTTCATCTCGTCTCTCCTTTGGATAGTTATGTGGTGGGTTTTTCTTGGGAATTAGCGCCGGGATATTTTGAGTAGCTGAGCGCTTTCCAAATGTAGTATAACATAACTGTTGCCTCTATATGATGTTGAGGTGTTGTCTGTAGATATGCTTTTGAAGCCCCCCCCCTACCCTGTAGAAGGAGTGCCAAAAAGAAACCCGATTGGATGGGGACTGCAGGGCTCTCATTGATTTTGCAAAATCTGTGTCCTGCTTCATTTTCTCGAAGGAACTGTCGTCCGCATGTTTTAGCATTCCCTCAAGCATAGGCAGTGTATGAGTGGATCTCTGGGAAGAGCTTAGTGTTTCAAAGAGAAAATCCTCCACAATTGACTCTTTATGAAGCTGAACTCCAGGATATTCAGCCCCCCTATTATTAACTTTGTGTATCCTACATCATCATGAGATGGAGAGGGTTCTGTAGGATATAAGTCTGGGTCTTTCTCAGTTTGGATCTGTATTGTAATCGTCCCAAGGATCTGGACTGTCTGTCCCTTCCCCATCTCCATCATCCTGGTTGTCAGGTGATGGTGGTGGTGGTGGTGAATTTGTGGGTGTTATGATCAAATTTGGGTTAGGTGGAGAAGGAGGTGATAGAGGAGGAGAGGTATTAGTACCAACATGTTTTCTCTTAAGAGGAATGTGGTAAGTGTCCTCCATTTTTGGTTTATGTTTTAATGGCAATTTTGCGTGAATACATCCAGTTTGGGGATTGATGACCAGTTTCTTTTATTTCGGGTCCGGGGGCGGGAAGATGCTCCTTTGATGGCGTAGGAGCGTTTTTTGTTTCAGTGGCAATATTTTTGGAGCCGATGTTTTTGGCATTGAAGTGTTTGGATCTGAAGATGATTTCGGTGCCGAGGGGATCATTACCAAAACGTGGTTCGGTTTCGATGCCGGTGCCCGAATGCGGCCAACTCGATCTCGAACTGGAAGGCTTTAATTTTTCTTTTGGTGCTGGGCCTGAAGGCAGTGTGGTTATAACATTTCAGTGCCGACTTTGGCCTGAAGTCAGAGGAGGGACTGGAGCCTTTTTCTTGGGCAGAGGTAGAGTCTGGGGCCGGGGAGGATCGGTACGCTGACCCTGCGGGATTTCTTCATCCATGTCAGAGTCTCCTTCTGATAGGGAAATGTGTACTTCCTCAGCGAATTGAGCAACGAAGACGTGTTCGGAATTTACTCCATAGAGATCCGGAGCAAAGCCGTTGTGTTGTGGCTATATTTCGTGACATCGAGTTCGACTGTCACGAAGCGTTTTCTTGGATTGGGAGGATTTTCACGCATCGCAGTCTTGTTCGTTGTGCTCCGGGAGAGGCACAAGTTGCACACTTCGTGAGAGTCAGTGCACAAGTACTTGGCGTGGCACCGAGGACAGAATTTAAATGGAGTCTGTTCCATCGACTGAGCTATGCAGACGTCGCTAGGCCTAACTGTCTTACATGAAGTTCCCGATGGAAAGAGATTTTCCTGAAGGATACAATGCGCGGAGAAAGGAAAACGCGATCAAATAACAGTACTGTCGAGGGGAAGCGGATTGTGCACCGAGGGGAAGCCAAGAACGGTGTCGAACCGGAGTGCATCAATTCATGTCCGAACCCGATGCTGGAAAAAAAAATTCTAACAATGGAGTTGATGCCCATGCGCACTATCACCGAAAGGAGGAGTCTCCTACCTCGTGACTGGAAAGACTTCTTCGAAGAAAAACAACTTGCAAACATCCAGACCCAACATTAGATGGCAGGAGTATGCAAAGCATGTGATCTACAGGTCACATGCCTCAAACACATAGCCAGTTTCCTACAATTTTTGTAACAAAGAAGCTACAGACCAACACCTCAAAAACAAAATATAGTATTCTAAATAGCAGTGCTATGCCAAGGAGTGTCTTTAAAATTCATGGAATTCCTCTAAAACGTGTGGATCCTTAGGATTACCTTGGAATGAGGTTCAACTCAACGTTGTCTTGGCCAGCCACGTTTAAAAAAGAAATGAGGCCACACTGAGCCAGTAGAGTTCTCAGTTTTTCTAAAAGCCAGGGCCACATATTAATAGGCCCGCTCTTGAGGCATATCAAGCACAAGCCATTGTGGCAGGGAGCTTGTGGGGCTTCAAAAAGCCCAAGTGTTTGGCATAGGGCAGAGTCTCTTTTTTACGATAACTGCACCTGCTTGACCTGGGGATTCAAATGCATGCAGTAAGGCTTGAGTTTGGCTTCCTAGATGATCCCAATACAATCCCAACTTATCTCTACTCTTGAATCACGAACTACAGCAATTGATAACAGGGCCCACACATGAAGTAGGCCATACTTTAGATCTCCTGTTCACTAATTCATCTAACATTGAAGTAAAATTACCCATTCCTATGGCTCTGGTCAGACCACTGTCTTCTAAAATTCCGCCTACAGTCTGTCCCAACATATAGTAATCTAAACAGTGAACAATGGCTGAGTAGACCCTGGAAAAAACCCAGTCCATCAACGCTTGTACCCCATCTCAGCCTCCCATCCTATAAAGACACCGATAACAGACCAAGCAGCAGAAACTTTTGAGACGGCAATTACTCAGGCACTTGATATTGTAGCACCTCTAACTAAAGCTGAACTCAAGCACAAAGCTTCACCATAGTTTAACAAAGATCTAAAACTGGATAAACTGGCCAGGAGGAAAGCAGAGCGCAAATGAAGTACTAGAAAGACTGCGGATAGAAAGGAGTACAACCTCATACATAGACACTATCTTGATAATACAAAATCAGCCAAAGAGAGATACATTAGCAGTCAAATTGATAAAGCTGCAAATTCAAATAAAGAATTGTATAAAATATTAAAGGAATTCACCAGCCTTCATTCCTGCTAGTCCAAAAGCACCGCCTTCATTTATTGGGCTAACAAACACTCTGCATTCTTTGAGGAGAAAATTAACCTCATAAATAACCCCTTCTCCAATGCAACCACTGAATATCCGGAAACAGTTCTTATAAGCAGTCCGGATCCTGTTCTAAATGATTTCTGTGAGTTCACCGACCTCACTAAGGAGAATGTGAACCGCGCCCTCTTAAAAATAAAATCAGGCTCCCCAACTGACCCGGTCTCGCCTCACATTATGTCCAACATCGCCCCAGTCCTCCTCAAAAATCTAACTGATCTTAATCTTTCTTTACAAAGTGCTGCCTTTTCAATCATCTGGAAGGCAGCTAGGGTCAAACCCATCCTGAAAAAATCCTTCTATTGACCCGAAAGACCTTAGCAACTATTGACTAATCGCTTTTCTCCCCTATTTTGGAAGGGTTTTAGAGTCCTTGGTCAATACACAAATTACAACCTTTCTGGAGGAAAACAAATTACTGGACCCCTCTCAATCTGGGTTCAGGGCTGCCCACAGCACTGAAGCATCGCTGATAGAGGTGGTTGACAGCATAAGACTAGCCCAGAACAACAGGCAGTCAGCTATGCTTGTTCTACTTGATCTGTCAGCGGCATTTGACACCATCTCCCACAGTACACGGATACACCTGCTGTAAAAGAAAGGGATCAGAGGGAATGCCTTAAACTGGTTCAGGAGCTTCTTAACAGATCTAATCTCGAGGTCCAAACGGGCACCTTTGATTCTCAAAGTAGGATGGTAGATAAAGGAGTCCCCCAGGGATCTATCCTCAGCCCCACTCTTTTTAATCTTTGTGGCCCCCAAATATGTAGTTCACAACCTGGGAATGATAATTGACAACAAATGTCCATGAGAGACTATGTTAATCAGGTGGAAGGTATCTGCTATGGATTAATGCGGAGCCTACGCAAGGTTTTCCAATGGATTCCATCGGAATCAAGAAAACTGCTTGTGCAGGGTCTAATAATCAGTCGGCTCGATTATGGGAATGCTTTCATGCCCTCCATTAATGAAGAGCTTCTCACCAAACTTCAGGTACTCCAAACACTGCCGCCAGACTTGTTCTAAATCTACAGTCACGATCTCCGTTGGACCCAAGTCTGAGAGCCCTCCATTGGCTTCCCATCAGGAAACAAATTTGTTTAAAGATCATCACCCTGGTTCACAGATTTATCGCTCGGAATGGGCCTAGTTATCAAAAAAAGTTAAATGGTAGCAGCCCAGTAGAACTCTGAGATCAGGTACCAAGTTTCTCTTCACTCCACTCAGGATACATACTTCTAGGTATGGTGGGAAATCCTGCTCACATCTTGCACCAACTCTGTACAACGCTCTCCCCTTGCACCTATGCATGGTCTGTGACCATCACCAATTTCAAAAAATTGAAAAAACCTGGCTATTCCGATCACTCCTTTCCCCAACTGTTTTTACCTCCTTTTCCATGATTTTGGCTAGCACTGTGAGACCCTTGGGAGATATGTGCGCTTAATAAAATCCTGTAACGTAACATAACGTTCTTTCGAGCAGTGTGCGAAAGTGCACTCTTTCTGCATGGTTGCCCCCACTTTTTGCTGAATTGCTGATGTGCTTTGACTGAGTGTGCCCTGGGCTCCTACTAATCAGGTACCCAGGGCCTACGTTCTTTCCCTAACACTGCATTGAAGCCTAAAGCCAATTGGCATCTCTGGTCACAGGTCAGCCCCTGGTAAATGGTACCACAGGTATCCAGGACACTGTGACCAGAGAAGGCCTCTAAGGGTTGCAGCACTTATTGTGCCACCCTTAGAGGTCCTTTACCCTGACACTCACACACGGACTTTGCAGGCTGCGTGTCTTGGTGCAGAACAAAGTGAAGAGTCGACATGGCACACATCCCTGTGTGCCATGCCTACAAACCACTGCCCTGGAATAGATCAGTCACCCCTCTAGCTGGTTGCACTATACCAGTGGTGAGGGTACAGGTACATGAGCCCTGTAGCCCTAAAGTGTCTAAGTCCATTCTTAGACATTGTAAGTGCAGTGCTGCCATTAAGAGTATATGGTGTTGGGAGTTTATTACATACTCCACAGCTCCATAATGGCTACACTGAAAACTTCTCAGCACATTAAACCTACACTGATGCTAGTGGGGGATTTAATAAAAAATGCACACCGAGGGCATCTAAGAGATGAGCCCTGAAAACGAACCCCCACTAGTATCCAGGCTGAGTGGCTGCTTTCAGTTGCCACCACCAGACATGCTTCTAGACCCCTGGGACGAGAGCTTGCTACTCTCTGGGGCCTGAAACAATGCACATCCTGGGGATGAGGTGCCAAGCCTCCTACCCCAGGCTGGGCAGGGTTCACGAAGGGGAAGCTTCAAAGGCTTGCCGCCTTTGTGAGCTTTCCCAGGCCAAATGCTGCTTTCAGCAACTGGTCCCCACTGGTTTTGACCCCCACTTAGGGCGGGAGAACCGGCGGGAAAAACAAGTGAGGAAGAGAGGTGTGCCCACTCTGCCAACTCCACCCCTCAGGTGGGGGAGGCGAGGTGAAGCACAACTCTCAGTCCACTCCATATTGAAGATGGGGGGACTCAGCCAACCAGGGACAGGCACATGCCTCCCTCCCACTGGAGGGTGGCATAATACCCACCCCAGGGAAGAGACCCATTGGTCCCTGCCTTTTACCTACCTGTAACACCCCTAAATCTAATATTTAGGGGCACCCCTGAACCTTGCTTCCTCAGATCTAGACAAGAAAAGCAGAAAAGGACAGAACAGCCGTGCAGCAGCTAAGAGGAAGACGCCCACTGACTTGGCCCCAGCCCTACCAGCCTGTCTCCCCCTCGAACCTGCTCCTGCAAAATCCCGATGTGTCCTGAAGTCAGCAACCTCGAAACCCCGGAGGACCTGCCTGCCTTCACTTCCAAAGACTGCTTCTTCAGTGAACACCGGATTTGTTCAACTGCAACCTCTGGCAGCACCAGGAAACCGCAAATCTGCCCCACTCTGCACCCGCCATCCATGGTCCGGGCTCGAGTGGGCAAACACCAAGAGGCGGTCACCCCGGCGATCCTGAAAAGAGATCCGGCAACCCCTGACCTGTCTCAAGCCGACGCATGCAGTCTAAATCCAAAACGCCACCTAATCGCGACCAGGAGCTGGTACGAAGATCCAAACCCAAAAGGTACCCCTGCACCCGACGCCCCACGGCCTTGTGTGCCCAAACCAACAGTGCCTAATCAACCCCTAACTTACCAACTTACCTCTTGAAGTGGTGGTTGCACCCAGAAGTCCTTTGTCTCCCTGCCTGCAGTGCTTTTGCAAACCAGAGGTTCTCCATTGGAAACAGGGCATCTGCCGTCGAAATAGCACCCTGCACCCGGCCGCCCTAGTGCCGCTGAGGGTGCACCTTTGGTGCTAATTTGTTCCCACATTTGCCCTGAGGTAACGTCCAGGAGGTTTTCTCCCACAACCCAGTGGCCTGCTAGCCAGCAGCCACCAACTGGATGCCCCCTATCCCCTGTTGGATAACATTGGGCCTCAACACTCTGCACCGGGCCGCCCTAGTGCCGCTGAGGGTGTAATAGGAGTGCATCACTGACCCTGGGGGACCCCGAGTCTACCCCCAGAACCTCAACTCCCACTACCGAATACTTAACCTAAAAATCGATAACTATATTTTCCTCCATAGGATAACATCGACACTTTTTCCTGCAAAAGTTTTAAGTGTGGAGTTTTTAAACCTAAAGAAATTCTTTAAAATTGTACAATTTAACAAAAACGCTTTTACTCACCTGTTTACAGGAAATGTCTTAGTGCTGTATCCAGGCATACAGCACTGAGTAAGAAAAGCAATCCAAAAGTGACTTACCTGCTATTTTACTGAAAATCCCATTCAAGTAAATTGCAATTGAACTGTATTACAATCAGCATTTACTACTGTAAAGTATTTATTGCATACCTGTGCCAGGCTTGCTTGGTTCTAGAAATAAAATAAATAATATTTTTATACAGAAACAATAGTCTGAAGTTCAGTCTTTCAGTGTTTGAATTCATTTGCTGACGGAGTGTGTATAACAAATGCTTAACAAGGTCCTCTGATACTGCCTTACTTCTCGACCACACTACCACAGATAGAGAGTAAGGTTCTATCTAATTTTACCTCTGCCTACCTTTGGGGTTTCACTGGACTCTGTGCACGCTATACCTTACTTTGGAATAGTATATACAGAGCCAGCTTCCTACAAGCAGCATGTAGCACTACGATCCCTCCAATACTCGATAAGAATCTGAAAAAAACACAAGTTGCGGATTTACTTGGATACTATGCGGGAAGTCTGGTCACAGGCCAAGCTAGTAAAGCTACCCTGGTACAATTATTTGGTCACCACACTGAAAGCCATCACCTGCCTAGAATACTGGTTCATACTGGAAAGCATGACCACAGAAAGTGGACAGTTGATATAGGAGAGGTTTTGGCTTTACTATCTCAACCACTTGAAAGGGAAAATGGTAGTCCAACTTCAGATCCTTAAACCCATACCTAAATATGAATCACAACTGGACATGGTTTACCCAGACCTGAAAAGGTCCTTATTTATTAAATTTGGAAGTGGCATTCTGCCGCTGAAACTCTTTACTAGTCCTTAGAAAAAAGTAGACAGTTATCCACCAACCTGTTGTTGCAAGTTCAGGGGTATAGAATCTGTAATGCCTTTTATGTTCGGCTCCTTTTCCTTGAAGGCCAGAAGACATTACCTCCGTCCACTTTTTATTGATCACAGCACAAGACACTGCAAGGACGCTTTGATTTTATGTATGTGCATAGATTCCAAACTAATTTTCAATCCAGTTGCTTCATATTTATATGCAGCATGGAGGGTAACTAGACCTTCAGACACTGTACTGTTTAAAGGTTTCACCATGTAGTCACCAGTATTTTGTTTGCATCCGGGAGCGCTGATTTTGTATCCTGGGATAATCACATAAGGAGCACTGGGTCTATATTTTAACTATCTAGCCTGATCGCTCCAATCAGTAGCACCAGCACTTTAGGAGCATTGAGCTTATTAAATATTAGTAGAAGGAAATATTTATGAGGTGTCCCAATTGAGGCATTTAAATTAGTGAGACAGCAATTCCAGTTGGGCAGCTGTTTATGCACTCATTATAGAGAACACTTTATTATAGGGCTGCATTAATAAGTATTAGCACTTTATTAATTGACGGCATTTTTTTAATATGAGTGGTCGTTTATGGGGAGGGGAACTAATATCTTTGCGTATGGAAATCATCAGGATATATTGTCTAAAACCTAATTTTTATTTGATCATTATATTGTATGACCGGTTTTCCCCAGGCTCAAACAGTTATAGTTACTGTTAGAATAGAGTAATGCAGAGTGTATTGGTGTAGAGTGGTGCAGAATGTATTGGTTTAGAGTAGAGTGGTACAAAGAAGAGTGGCAGTGAGAGTGCAGTGTTGCAGAGCAGACGGCCGCAGAGTGCAGGGGTGTACAGTAGAGTGGAGTGCAGTGGCATAGAGTTGTGCAGAGCAGAGTGACATGGAGTGCAGTGCAATAGAGCGGTGGAGAGTGGAGGAGAGTGGAGTAGAGAGGCGTGGGGTATAGTGCAAAGTAGAATAGAGTGGTGTAGAGTGCAGTGGTGCAGAGTAGACTGGCGTAGAGTAAAGTAGTATGGAGTGGCACCGCGCAAAGTAGATGGTTTCAGAGTGGAGTGCAGAATAGTTCAGAGTGGCATAGAGTGGATTGGCAGAATTAACTGGCATAGAGTGCCGCTGTACAGAGTAGAGTGCATTGGCGTGGAGTGGCAGAGTGTGGACTGGCACATATACATTGGCGCGGAGTGTATTGGCGTAGACTGGTGTGAAGTACGAGAGAGGGGCGGAGAGTGCATTGGCTCAGAGTAGTGTGGTGTGGAATAGAGGCATGCAGAGTGGTGCAGAGTGGAGTACAGTGACATGGTGTAGGGTGGGATAAAGTAGAGTACGCATGGCGTGGTATCGCAGACAACACATGTTCAATTGAAATGACCATTACATTTGCACAGACATTCCGTTTTACTGATAAAAGTATACAGCGCACAAACAATGTGTGGAAATGTCGTCAGTGTTTTGATCAGATTCAAATATTTGTTTCCACCACACTTCAGAATTACAAAAAAACGTACTCCATTTATACTTTACTAATTCTGAAATATCAGCATAGTTCATGTTTGTTGTGTGCTAGAAAAAAATAACATCCTGCACTCTCTCCTCTTATGCGTACTCAGCAGAATTGTCACAAATGCTCTCACTTTGAAGTCCGAGAAAGAAAAGTAAACACCAAGCTCTAGCGAAAGACACAGCCTGACACTTGACCTCCGTAAAAGAAACAGGTACTTGGATGGGATGGGAACAAAGAAAGCAGACAGAGCCAGCTACAAAAGATGCACTGAGTAGAGTGGCTCAGTCTTGGCGCCAGCTCAACATCCTGTGACTCTGGGCAAATCAATCTTCCTGTGCCTTCATTAAATGAATGTGTCCTTGTGTAATGCAACGTGCTCAGGTAAAGCGCTTTAATACCTTTGGCTTGAGTTTCGCACTATATAAAATGTGCCCATATAAAATGCCATACGTTTTCATGAAGTACGACGGGACCAATCCACGTGGCCTCCAGACTTATTTTTTTGTGCTTGTTCGTTCACTAGGTGTTCTATTACCATCGCTCACCCACAACAAAGGGAGGGAGGGGCAACACAAAGGGAAGAAGTGGACACAGACAATGGAAAGGTGGGAGAGAGCAAACGACTGAGCCAGCTATGAAAAAGCGAGAGCAATGTACACTCTGGGCAAATCACAATCTTCCTGTGCCTACATGTGAGGAAGTGCCCTCTTTCTTGCACGGTATGCCCCCATTTTTTGCTGAATTGCTGATGTGCTTTGACTGAGTGTGCCCTGGGCTCCTGCCAATCAGGTACCCAGGGCCTGTGTTCCTTCCCTAAAACTACATTGAAGCCTGAACCCAATTGGCATCTCTGGCCACCTGTCAGCCCCTGGTAAATGTTACCCTTGGTTCCCAGGGCACTGTCACCAGAGAAGCCCCGAAGGGCTACAGCACTTATTGTGCCACCCTTAGAGGCACTGTGCCTTGACACACACACACACACACCCACTGCCTTTGCAGGCTGTGTATCTTGGTGCAGAACACAACAGAGTCGACATGGCACACATCCCTGTGTGCCATGCCCACAACACACTGCCCTGGCATATCTCAGTCACCCCTCTAGGTGGGTGCCCTATGCCAGAGGTGTGGGTACAGGTGCATGAGCCCTGTACCCCTACAGTGCCCAGGTCCATTTCTGGGCACTGTAAGTGCAGTGCTGCCATTAAGAGTATATGGTGCTGGGAGTTGGTCATCACGAACTCCACAGCACCATGGTGGCTTCACTGAAAGCTGAGAAGTTTGGTATCAAACATCTCAGCATATTAAAACCCACTGATGCCAGTGTGGGATTTAATGTAAAATGCATGACAGAGGGCAACTTAGAGTTGCCCCCCGAACCTAACCTACAATCCACGTCAGGTCTGAGGCTGCCACACAGCAGACATGTTGCTGGACCCCTGGGTAGAGAGCCATCCGCTCTCCTGGGCCTGCAACAATACACTCCTGGGCGTGGTGCTACGTCTCCTCCCCCAGGATCGGCAGGGGAAGCTTCAAAGGGATGCCACCTTTGTGAGCTTCTCCATGCCACTTGCTGTACTCAGCAACTGGCCCCCACCAGTTCTGGCCCCCACTTGGACGGGAAGACTGGCGGAAAACCCTAAGTGAGAAAGGGGGTGTGCCAGCCTGTGCCAACTCCACCTCTCAGGTGGGAGAGGCGAGGTGAAGCATGACTCTGGGCTACCGCCATCTTGAAGATGGGGAGCCCTACTCGATCAGAGATAGGCCCTTGCCCCCCTCCCACAGCAAAGGAGCAGGATAGGGGGTGTACTCACCCCAGGACAGGGACCTAATGGTCCCTGTCCTTGCCCTACCTGCGACGCCCCTAAATTTAGTATTTAGGGGCATTCTGAACCTTCCTGTCTCAGATCCCGATTTTAAATCAAGAAAGAAGAAAAAGGAGGACGACCTGCTGCGCAGCCGCTAACAAGAAGACAACACCAAATGACTTGGCCCAAGCCCTACCGGCCTGTTGATCCTTGAACCTGCTCCTGCTAAACTCCGGCAAATCCTGCAGGCAGCAACCTCGAAAACCCCGGAGGACCTGCTGCCTTGCTCAACTAAAAGACTGGGACTCCCATGAGCAGTGGCTCTGTTCAAAAAGCAACACACCTGGTGCCAGCCAGGAACCGCGAATCGAGCCCACTCTGCACCCGCCGAGACTGGTCTGCACCCAAGTGGACAAAGACCCTGAGGACGTCCCCCCCCTGGCGATTGTGACCTGAAATTCAGTGCCCAAGGACCCTCCTCGATGACCCAGACGATGCCTGCAGCCTCACAAGCAGGACCCCTCCAACCGCGACCAGCTGAGGGCAAGATTTCCCGACGTCAAAAGACAACCCTGCACCCAGCGCCCCACAGCTCCCTGTGCCCAACTCCTGGGTGCCTACCTATCCTCCAAGTTCCCAACTTACCTCTCTAAGTGTTGGTCGCTTCAGAAGAATCTCCGTCCCGAGCCTGCAGTCCTTTTTCATTTTCCAAGTTCTCCATTGAATAACATTGAGCGCCCGACAGCTCAAAAGCACTCTGCACCCAGCCGCCCGAGTGCCCCTGGCAGTGCAACCTTGGTCCTAACGTACTTCCCCATTTGCCCTGAGGAAGTGACCAGAAGCCCAGCTCCGACAGCCGCGTGGCCTGCTTGCCAGCCACCACCAACCAACCAAAGGCCCCCTGCTGCTCATAAGCTATCATTGGCCTAACTCTCTCTGCACCCGACTGCACCTGCGCCGCTCAGGGTGTTTCAAATGTACCTACCGGACACTGGGAGAGCCCAGAGTCTGTGCCCGGAACCTTAACTCTGCCAGTCGAGTACTTACCCAAAAGCTGATAACTCACTTTTCTCCCATAGGGTAACCTTGACTGGTTTCTCTTGAAAATTTTCTAAGTGTGGAGTTTTGAAACTTTAGAATATTCATCTAAAATCAGCCGAACAACGAATTCCGAATAACTCACCTGTTATCAGGAGAGAACACAGTGCTGCATCTTTTAGCCCAGCACTGACCCTGAAAAGTAATGTCAACCGTACTTACCGGTAACTTGAATTTCCTTCCATTGTACGATTTTCACCAGAAAAGTTTGTCAATTTTCAAAAACTACAAATATTCCTTAAAAATCACCTGTATGACTTGAACACATTCTTTCAATTGTTTACAGGAGATGCACTGAGGCTGGAACCAAGATCCAGCCCCAAGTTAGAACAAGTAACGATAACACTACTTACCTGCTAATTGAATTTCCTCCCCATGGATAACATTGGTGTTCCTATGTGAAAAGGTTTCTAAGTGTCAACTTTTAAAATACAATAATATTACTTAGAAATCACTACTGTAACCAAAACGCTTTTACTTGACTGTTTAGAGGAGATGTCCCAGGGCTGAATCTAGGATCCAGTCCTGTGGTTAGAAAAGTAATCCATAAAGTAACTAATTGCATTTATCTAGAAATTCCCATTGAGCTCAATGTTGCATTGTGTTGGAAATTGTGTTGCCTACTGCAACAACTAACTATTGTAATCAAAAAGTCTATTGCCTATTGAAAAGTATTTAACTAAAGTAACTCATTCTGAGAAAGTATATTTTGATACCTTGTTGGTTCTAAAATAAAACTATATATTTTGATACAAAACAATTGGCCTAGAGTTCAGTTCCTGAGTGTGTGAAACCATTTGCTGACTGAGTGTGTACAACAAATGCTTTACACTGTCCTCCGATACTGCCTTACTGCTTGATCAAGCTACCACTTTAGAGAGTAAGGTTAGATCTAACTTTAGCCTCTGCCAAACCTCTGGGAAATGTGGACTCTATACTCCCTGTACCTTACTTTGGTCGAGTATATATAGACACTTTCTTACAGCGGTGGGATACAAACTTGCATTTGTTGGACTACTTGGTTACCATCTGATCACACAACCGAACTCTTAAATTGCCTTTAGAATTCTGATTTTTTTTAATTGCCATTTTTTCCCTCCAAATTACTTAAAGTCTGGTCAGGGCCTTGCTTAAGTCCCTTTAGAGTTTTAGAAAAATAAAAGTCACTGTAGTCTAGGGTAGAGGGGTTAGAACTGTTTGGTTAAAATGTCTCAAAAGACCCCAGCTATTAGTGAAAACAATAACATGCAGGACCTGGTTGAGGAGCTCGACCTCACACCTTACTTACACTTGTCTTTCAAGGAGTTAAGGTCCTTATGCAAACTTAAGTATACCAATGGGCCTGCATCCAACCAAACAAGGGCTCCAGGAGCTCCTAGCTGAGTATGCTAAGGACTACCCTCTGAAAATGGTGATGACCAACCAGAGGAGGGAAGTGGATGAAGGCCCCCGCCCCCCCCCCCCCCCCACCAGTAATCCCTAGGGAGGAAAGGGCCCCCATAACCTTAACTCCAAGCATCAACCCCTGGAGACCTAGAGGGCACACAGGTGGCTTAGGCTTCAGTGAGGACACTGGGAATAGCCCCAATGAGGAGGACAGCTTTTTAGCAAAGCTGGCCAAAAGATTGGAACTAGAGTCCAGACTCCTGAGATGGGGTTAGCACACATCAATGGTGGCAGCAATACAAAGAATAAGGATAAAGAGCAATCTTATGATCTGAAAATCCCCAAAGGGATTGCCCCTAAATTTGAGGAAGGTGATCACATCACCAAATGGTTCACAGCCCTTGAGAGGGCTTGTGACATGAGAAAGTTGAAGAAAGCTCTCGGGGGGGGGGGGGGGCACTTGTGTGGGAACTGTTCTCTGGTAACTGCAGAGACATGAAGAAGACTCTGATTGAGAGCTTTGGACTCACCACTGAGGAGTATTGAATTAGATTCAGGGGGCTCACAAAACCCAGAACCAGTCCTGGACTGATTTTGTAGACTACTCAGTAAAGACACTGGATGGTTGGTTAACTGGAAACAATGTGCATGATTTTACTGGACTTTACAATTTGTTTATGAAGGAACATATACTAAGTAATTGCACAAGTGAAAAGTTACATCAGCATTTGGTAGACCTAGGTCTAATTTCTACCCAAGAATTGTGAAAGAAGGCAGACCACTGGGTCAAGACATAAGGTGACAAGGACAACCACTGGGGGTGATCAGAAGAAGGTGGTTACAAAACCTCCACATGGGAAAGGTTGTGAGAATACCCAAGATAAAAAGTCTGAGTCTTCCAAAGAGCCCCAAAAACCTGTTCAGGGGGGTGGGTCCCAAACTACTCCTTATGTGCCTCAGCCCTATAGGAGGAAGAACTTTGATCCCTTAAAGGCCTGGTGTAACAACTACGAAGTTGGGACACTTAACTGTAGACAAGTCCTGCCCTCACAACGAGACCCCTAGTTCAGCCAGTACAGCTACTACTGGTGTAGCAAGTCTACACATGAGATCAACAGTGCGCCCAGAGCAAATCAGGATGTACACTGAAGCAATTCTAGTTTCAGAAGAGGAAGTGGAGTTTGCCACTGTAGCTGTGTGGCCACCCAACTTAAAGAAATACTTACAATACCCTTGGTCAATGGAACTAGGATAGAAGCTCTGAGGGGTACAGGTGCCACTGTCACTATGGTGAGAGATACACTGGTTTCCCCTGAGCAATATTTGATTGGCGTACTTACCCAGTCACCAATGTTGACAGACAGTGTTAGCACTAATCATCCTATGGCTATGGTGACATTAGGCTGGGGGGGGGGGGGGGTTACTGGCCTGAAACAGGTAGTGGTCTCTCCAAAGCTACCAGCTACATGTCTGCTTGGCAATGACCTGGAAACCTCAGCCTGGGCTGAGGTTGAATTAAAAACCCATGCAGCCTTGCTGGGCATCCCTGAATTGGTGTGTGCGCAAACAAGAGCACAGAGCAAAAGGAAGGGTGAAAAAGTAGGGTTGGACCCTGAAAGTATGGCCCAACCCACCAAGAGAAAAGGTAAGAAGACTGTGGGACCAGCTTCTGCACAGCAAAATACCCAGGACCCCTCTCCTCAGCGAGAGGACTTGGATATCCCAGAGGGAACTGAGCCTATGGAGCTTGACCCTTACCAGGTTTAACTCTTGGGCCCAGGGGGACCCTCTAGGAAAGAGCTGTGCCAGGGTCAGCAAGACTGTCCAACTCTTGAAAGCCTGAGGCAGCAAGCTGTTTCAGAAGCACAGGGAGATGTCAGTGGTACCCATAGAGCTTATTGGGAAGAGGGATTACTGTACACTGAGGTGAGAAACCCCACTCCTGGAGCTACCAGGATAGTGGTAGTGTCACAGAAGTACAGGGAGTTCCTCCTAACTTTAGCTCATGATATCCCCCTAGCTGGACATCTGGACCAAACCAAAACTTGGGAAAGGCTAGTTAGCCACTTATACTGGCCCCAGATGCACCAAAAGGTGAAGGAGTTTGTGAGCTCCTGTGTTACCGGTCAGGCCAGTGGCAAGACAGGTGGCCACCCAAAGGCCCCCCTGATACCACTACCTGTGGTGGGGGTTCCCTTTGAAAGGGTAGGTGTGGAGATAGTGGGTCCATTTGAACCTCCCACAGCCTCAGGGAACAAATTCATTCTAGTAGTAGTGAATCATGCTACTAGGTACCATGAAGCAATTCCACTTAGGACTACTACAGCTCCTACAGTAGCCAAGGCCCTCCTTGGTGTCTTCACCAAGGTAGGGTTTCCTAAGGAGGTGGTTTCAGACAGAGGTTCCAACTTCAAGTATGCTTACTTGAAGCACATAAGGAAGGAATGTGGAGTGTAGTACAAGTTTACTACACCATATCATCCACAACCCAATGGCCTTGTTGAGAGGTTCAACAAGACATTGAAAGGCATGATCATGGGGCTCCCTGAAAAACTCAAGAGGAGATGGGATTTCCTATTGCCATGCCTGCTTTTCGCTTACAGGGAAGTGTCACAGAAGGGAGTAGGGTCTCCCCCCCCCCTTAAACGTCTATTTGGTCATCCTTTGAGGGGATCACTGTCTTGTGAAAGAGGGTTGGGAGAGGCCTCTCCAAGAACCCAAGCAAGACATTGTGGACTATGAGCTTGGCCTAAGGTCCAGAATGGCTGAGTACATGGAAAAGGCATCCGAGAATCTTGAGGCCAGCCAGGAGCTTCAGAAGCACTGGTATGACCAAAAAGCTGCAAACAAGAGCACAGAGCAAAAGGAAGGGTGAAAAAGTAGGGTTGGAGCCTGGCCAGTGGCAAGACAGGTGGCTTGCCACTGGTTGAATTTCAACCTGGGCAACATGTGTGGGTTTTGGAGCCAGTGGCACCAAGGGCACTCCAAGATTGATAGAGTGGCCCTTACCCTATTCTAGAGAAAAAGGAGTGAGGTCACTTAGTTGACCTGGGCACAAGCAGGACACCCAAACTGGTTATCCATGTGAACCGCCTCAAACTCTACAATGACAGGGCTGACATCACCATGCTGATGGTGACTGATGAGGAACAGGAAGCAGAGAGTGAACCTCTCCCTGATCTCTCCTGCAGCCCAAAGGATGGGTCAGTAGATGGAGTTGTCTTTTCAGACGACCTCTCTGCCCAACAGCAGACTGACTGCAAGCAAGTCTTGCAACAGTATGCTAGTCTCTTTTCCCTGACCGCTGGTCTGACAAACTGGTGTACCCATGATGTGGACACTGGTGACAGTTCCCCTGTCAAAAACAAGATCTATCGCCAGTCAGACCAAGTCAAGGAAAGCATCAAAGCTGAAGTTAGCAAGATGCTGGAGTTAGGGGCTATTGAACCCTCTGAGAGCCTTTGGGCCAGCACAGTGGTTCTGGTCCCCAAACCTCATCCACAGGGTGGAAACAGAGAGGTGAGGTTTTGTGTGGACTATAGAGGGCTCAATCTGTCACCAAAACAGATGCTCATCCTATCCCAAGAGCAGATGAGTTGACAGAAATTGGGGGCAGCCAAATGTCTAAGTACCTTTGACTTAACTGCAGGGTACTGGCAGAATGGCATGGCCCCAGGAGCAAAAGAGAAAACAGCATTCTGAACACCTGATGGGCACTATCAGTTCACTGTGGTACCCTTTGGTTTAAAGAATGCCCCTGCCACCTTCCAGAGGTTGGTGAATCAAGTCCTTGCTGGGTTGGAGTCCTTTAGTGCAGCTTACCTTGATGAAATTGCTGTCTTTATCCCCACCTGGCAGGATCACCTGATCCACCTTGGGAAGGTTTCGAAAGCCCTGCAAACTGCAGGCCTAACTATCAAGGCATCCAAATGCCAGATAGGGCAGGGCACTGTGGTGTACTTGGGCCACCTTGTTGGTGGAGGCTAGGTACAGCCCTTACAGCCCAAGATTCAGGCCAATCTGGACTGGGCAGCTCCAACAACGCAGGCCCAAGTCAGGGCATTCCTTGGCTTGACTTGGTACTGCAGGAGGTTTGTGAAGGGGTATGGGTCCATTGTGACTCCCCTCACAGAACTCACCTCCGAGAAAATGCCTAAGAAGGTTAACTGGACAGTTAGTTGCCGAAAGGCTTCTGACACCCTGAAAGAAGCAATGTGTTCAGCACCAATTCTAAAAGCTCCAGATTATGCCAAGCAGTTCATAGTGCAGACTGATGCCTCTGAGCTAGGGATAGGAGCGGTCCTATTCCAGACCAATGATGAAGACCAAGACCAACCTGTTGCTTTCATAAGCAGAAGGCTTCTTACCAGGGAGCAGTGTTGGAGTGCCATTGAGATGGAGGCCTTTGCTGTGGTTTGGTCCTTGAAGAAGCCGAGGCCGTACTTGTTTGGTACTCACTGCCTGGTTCAAACTGACCACAGACCGCTCAGATGGCTAATGCAAATGAAAGGAAAGAATCTAAAACTACTGAGGTGGTCCATCTCCCTACAGGGAATGGACTTTGAAGTGGAACAAAGACCTGGGACTGTCCATGCCAATGCAGATGGACTTTCCAGGTTCTTCCACTTAGACACTTAGACAATGAAGACTCCAAAGGGCAAGGTTAGTCTAATCATCTTCGGGTTTGGGGGGGGGGGGGGGAGGGAGGTTCTGTGAGAAAGTGCCATCTTTCTTGCATGGTATGCCCCCACTTTTTGCTGAATTACGGAGAAAATGCAAGTTATCGCCTTTCAGGTAAGTACTCGACTGGCAGAGTTAAGGTTCTGGGGCAAGACTCAGGGGTCTCCCAGGTTCAGGTTGGTACAGTTAGTACACCCTCAGCAGCACAGGGGCGGCCGGGTGCAGAGGTAGTTAGGCCCAATGTTATCCAATGAGAGGCAGGGGGCCTTTGGTTGGTGGCTGCTGGTTAGCAGGCCACGCGGCTGTGGGAGCTGGGCTCCTGGTCACTTGCTCAGGGCAAATGGGGAAGTAGAATAGGGTACAGGTTGCACTGCCAGGGGCACTCGGGCGGCTGGGTGCAGGGTGCTTTTGAGCCGTTGGGCGCTCAATGTTATCCAATGAGGATCTTGAAAAGGGAACAAAGGCTGCAGGCTCGGGGACGGTGGATCTTCAGGAGCAACCAACACTTCGAGGGGTAAGTTGGGATCTTGGAGGATAGGTAGGCACCCAGGAGTTGGGCACAGGGGGTGCCGGGTGCAGGGGTGTCTTTTAAGGTCGGGAAATCTTACCCCCTCCTGCTGGTCGCGGTCGGAGGGGTCCTTTGTCCGGAGGCTGCAGGCGTCCTCTGGGTCGTCAAGGAGGGTCCTTGGGCACTGGATTCAGAGTCAGAATCGCCAGGGGATGTCCTCAGGGTCTTGGTTCACTCCAGCACAGGCCAGGCTTGACGGGCGCAGAGTGTGCAGGGTTTGCGGTTCCGGGCTGATGCCAGGGCTTGTTACTTGCTTTGAACAGTACCACTGCTCGTGGGAGACCCAGGTAGTCAAAGTCACAAGGCAGTCAGGTCCTCCTGGGTTTTTGAGGTTGCTGACCACTGGAGACACCGGGGTTTAGCAGGAGCAAGTTCGAGGGTCGACAGGCCGGTAGGGCTGGGGCCAAATCAGTTGGTGTCTTCCTCTTCTTAGCAGCTGCACGGCAGGTCTTCTTGTGTCTTGTTCTTATTTCTTGTTTCAGTATCTGGATCTAAGGAAGGAAGGTTCAGGGAGCGCCTAAATACAGAATTTGGGGGCGTTACAGGTAGGGCAAGGACAGAGACCAATAGGTCCCTGTCCTGGGGTGGGTACACCCCCTAGCCTGCTCCTCTCCTGAGGGAGGGGGGAAGGAGCCTAGCTGTGATTGGGCAGGGCTCCTCATCTTCAAGATGGCCGAAGCTCGGGGTCGTGCTTCACCTCGTCTCCCCCACCTGAGGGGTGGGGTTGGCACAGGCTGGCCCCCCTTCCTGACGTAGTTTTTCCCGCCAGTCTTCCTGCCAGAGTGGGGGGCAGGACTGGTGGGGGCTGGTTGCTGGGTACAGCAAATGGTCTGGAGAAGCTCATAGAGGCGGGCATGCCTTTGAAGCTTCCCCCTGCCCATCCTGGGGGAGGAGACCTAGCACCTCACCCAGGATGCGCATTGTTGCAGGCCCAGGAGAGCGGGGGCTCTCCACCCAGGGGTCCAGCAACATGTCTGCGGTGTGGCAGCCTCTGCAGCCACTCAGCCCAGACGTGGATTGTAGGTTAGGTTTCAGTGGGGATCTCCAAGATGCCCTCTGTAGTGCATTTTACATTAAATCCCACACTGGCATCAGTGTGGGTTTAATGTGCTGAGAAGTTTGATATCAAACGTGTCAGTGTAGCCATTATGGTGCTGTGGAGTTCGTAATGAGAACCTCCCAGCACCATATACTTTTAATGGCATCACTGTGCTTACAGTGCCTAGGAATGGCCCTAGGTACTATAGGGGCACAGGGCTCATGCACCTGTGCCCACACCACTGGCATAGGGCACCCAGCTAGAGGGGTGGCTGATGTATGCCAGGGCAGTGGGGTTGTGGGCATGGTACACAGGGATGTGTGCCATGTCGACTTTGTTTAGTTCTGCGCCCAGACACTCAGCCTGCAAAGGCAGTGTGTGGGTGTCAAGGTACAGGGCCCCTAAGGGTGGCACAAGAAGTGCTACAGCCCTTAGGGGTCTTCTCTGGTCACAATGTCCTGGGTACCATTTACTAGGGGCTGACATGTGGCCAGAGATGCCAATTGGGTTTAGGCTTTAGTATAGTTTTTAGGGAAGGAACACAGGCCCTGGGTACCTTATTGGCAGGGACCCAGGGCACACCTAGGAAAAGTGCATCAGGTATCAGGCAAAAAGTGGGGGGTATTGCAACAGAAACTCACTTTATCACATATTGCGTTCAAAAGTCTACTGCTCATTGAAAGTATTCAACTGTAGCATCTCATTCTGAGAAAGTATTTTTATACCAACCTGTGATTCTAAAATAAAATATATTTTTATATACAAACCAATTGGCCTAGAGTTCAGTTCTTGAGTGTGTGAGACCATTTGCTGACTGAGTGTGTACAACAAATGCTTTACACTGTGCTTGGATACTGCCTTACTGCTCAACCAAGCTACCACTTTAGAGAGTAAGGTTCTATCTAACTTTAACCTCTGGGGACACTGTACCTTACTTTGGTGCAGTATATACAGAGCCACTTTCTTACACTACATAAAATGAATGTGTCCTTGTGTAATGTAAATGGTGCTCGTGAAAATTGCTAAAGTGCCTTCGGCTCGAGTTTGCGCAATATAAAAACTGCAAAAAAACAAACATGTTTACTAGATGTTGTGACCATCGCTCACCCATGGCAGAGGGAGGGAGGGGCAACACAAAGGGAACAAGCAGACACAGACGGTGGGAGGTAGCAAACAGAGTCACCTACAAAAGATGCACGTTGTAGAGTGGCTCAACAAAAAGAAAAACTTGGCTCCCAAAAGTGCAAACATTGTAAGGACACCGATACCTGGGCCATGCTCCAGGGCAGAGTCACATGCAAGAAGAGGGAAGTGCTGACCACGGAGATGACGAGCAGGAAGTAAGCAATTGAGAGTGGCTTTACTGGGAAGTAATGGGCCACAAAATTACAACCTAACAGAAGATCAAAAACATGACTAGGTGATGCAAACATTAGAACAACAATTTTCATAAATATTTAGATGAACATTGCTCAGATGCCAAATTCTAAACATAAGTTGTAAAACATAACTTCTAAAACATAAGTTGGAACCTCAAATTGAAGAGACCAAAACCAAAAATGGTCCATAAATTGACCTCTTACACAAGGAGTTTCACAAAGCACAGCATGCAGTCTTGTGATATACTGCCTTTGCCAACTGTGAGGGATGTGGCTGCCACCGCCTAGTCTCAAATCCCACCTATTTGTGGCAGTAAGTTTAATCATAGGAATCAGGCCTATTTCCTGAAGTGATCATCAAATCATTGTAGAAAGCAGCGTCTTTATAGAATATACCAAAATGAGGTACATTGTGTAGCGAGTCCAGGTATCCCCTATGAGTTGGCAGGGGCTTGCTTTAATAATTCCCAAGGTGCTCTTTTTGTAGTAGTGTGGTGGTCAAGCAGCCTTAGGATTATCAAGGAGGAGATTTAGACATTCGTGGAGTACACAGTCAATAAATTACATGCATGCCCAAAAATGAGATCCACACCAATCTAGAAAAAAAACACATTTTTATATAATTTTTAGCACTAAGAAATTTGTTATTGTGAAAGTACTTTTTAAAATAACAGTTTTGAAAAATACAGGTAAATATACTTTTATTGTCTCTAATGTGGTAATGTTATCCTATGAGATAAAACACATACTAAATTCTGGGGCTTAGCAGCGACTTGCAGGACCAATCTTCTGGAGTTAAGGTAAATACGGGGCTAGGTCCAAGGCAGCACCAACAAGTCACATTGAAGGGCTCTCGGCGTCCGGGTGCAGATTTGCTTTTCTGTATCGGTTTCAATGGGAAAGTGTCCTAGGAAAAAGGGGCAGTAAGTAGACACTGGGGGCCAGTCCCGCTAAACTAACATGGGTTAGTTTGGGTCTCCTGATGGTCAGACACATAGGGACACCTCTGGTCCACTTCGCGTCTGGCTGTGGGGCTCAGGTACAGGGGTATTTTGAGGTGTCTGGTTTTCACTGCAAGAGACCCTCGCAGTAGAGGGTGCCTGTACAAAGAAGGCTGTAGGTGGCGACTGGGAGTCCAGGGCAGGCCAACCCAAGGTGGGGTTAGACTCTGGAGGGTCTCAGGACTTCGCAGGCACCGTTGGGCCACTTTGACTCAGGATGGGAGGGCATGGGTGCACTGGTGTTTTCTGTTATCGGGTTTTCAGAGATACGGAGTCCTCACGGTTCTTCTCGAGTGCCTGCAGGGTTTAGGGGAGCAGCTCCCCTTCTCCACATAAGATCCTTGTTGCTATATGAAGTGTTGGCAGTCCTCCCAGGCTTTAGGAGGCAGAGCAGTTGCAGAATGAGTTGTCGGGGACAGTAGGCAGGCCGGCAGGGTTGGCGCCAAGTCAGTTGCTGCTCCTCAGTTCTTGCTTTTCACAGCTCTTCTGTGTCCTTCTTGTCGGTAGCATCTGCTTTCCCGGTGCCAGGGGCTCTCCTAAATTGTAAACTTAGGAGTGGTAAGGGGAGTGAAGGGTGGTAGCCAATGGGTTGCATACAATTGGGGTCACTACATCCCCTATACCATCACTTCTTGTAGGAAGTGGGCATAACCCTGTCCCAGAGTTCCTAATTCTGCCATTACAAAGATGCATATCAGAAGTGTGACCATTGGGGGGCAATTATACAGTTTAGGGATAGAGACCGGTCACTGGGGACATCAATAACAGAAACCCAGTGTACTTCTGTCATCAGATACCAGACAAAGTGTGAGTGACCAGGTCATAAAGGGGCATTTTCCTATACCCCCACCCCCCAAATGAAAGAATGAGACTAACCTTTCCCAAAATAGTCTTCATCAGCTAATTGGAAAAACATGGAAAGGCCATCTGCATTGGAATTGTCAGTCCCAGGTCTGTGCTCCACTGTAAAGTTCATACCCTATAGGGAAACTGACAACCTCAACAGTTTAGGGTTTTCACCTTCCATTTTGCATCAGCTATTTGAGAGGCCTGTAGTCAGTTTGAACAAGGAAGTGAGAACCAAACAAGCATGGTCTCAACTTCTTCATGGACCAAACTACACTGTCCAGTTGACCTTCTTTGGCATCTTCTTGGAGGTCAATTCTCTGAGGGGTGTCACAATGGTACCATACCCCTTCACCAACATCCTATAGTACCGGACGTATGTCGTTACAACGCGATGTTTTACATCGCAGTACTTTACGACGCATGTTTTACAATTAAACTATTTACTATCCTGGAGCGCCCCCCAGCGCAATTCGTTGTTACAACTTGCGTTGTAAAAGTTGCGTCGTAAGGGAACAGCGGTGTAACATCCGCGTTGTAAAGGATGTTCCCCTATAGTACCCAATCAAGCCAAGGAATACCCCGACTTGAGTTTGGGTGGTTGGAGTTACCCACTCTCCGACTTTCAATCTTGAGTTGTAAGGGTTGAACTTGGCTTCCACCTACAAGGTGGCCCAAGCATACAACAGAGCCCAGCCCTATCTGGCACTTGCTTGTCTTGAAAGTGAGGCCTGTACTCTGCATTGCCTCAAGGACCTTTCCAAGGTGGATCATGTGATCATGCCAAGTAGATTTACACACAGTACTATCGTCAAGATATGTTGCACTAAATGCCTCCAACCCAGCTAGAGTGCCCCTGGGTCTAGGAGCTCTGCTGTGCAAGGCCCAAGTTCCTGGGGCTCAGTTTCTTTTCGGGCTGATAGGTGTTATCCCTGAGGAGAGGGGACCTGAGCACGAACACACAGACACACACGAACACCACCACCCCGCCCCCGTAGATCGGTTGCAGGGGCCAAGCTTTTGAGTTTAGGTTATGCACTGGGGGCCACAAAGCAGCACCAAACATACATCACCAGTGGCACAAGGGTGGCCGGGTGCAAATGCGACATCAGGCACCAACTGCTTTTTAATGAGGATTCTTCTTATGGTAAACAAGCAGAAGGCGTGGCACCGGAGGTTGCAGGAGAGAGACCAACGACAGCAGAGGTAAGGAGAGATGTAGGGGGTTGTAAGGGCACAGTTTGTTCAGATCAGAATAGGCCCAGGGGGTGCAGGGGTGCTTTCAACGGAGTCGTCTTAACGGAGCTGGTTGTGGCCGTGGGAGATGCTCTGGATTCACACTTCAGGCATCGCCGTGGAGATCAAGAGAGCCGATGCTGGACACAAGGTCAGGATATCTGGGGAGACTTCACTGCACAGGTGGGCTGCGACTCGTGCCGTTGGAGTCTGGTGCAGAGGAGACAGGGATTGTGATTCCAGCTGGATCTAGAGCCCTTGGAATCCGTATCTTCTGGACCGGTCCGCTGTCCACGGGAGATTGGTGTCTTTTTCAAAGCCAGCAGTCCTCCCAGGGTTTTCAGAGGTTGCTGGCTGCAAGACTGGTCGCAGGTTTCCAAAAGCTAGAGAGGGGCCAATAGGGCTGGGGCCAAGGCAATCGCCTTTAGTCTTCCCTGCAGGGTCATCTTCTTGCTTCTTAGGTCTTCGCAGATCTAGTTTCTAGGTCTGCGGGAGCCACCTAAATACCAAATTTAGGAGGCGCTTTAGGGGAGTAGCAGTTAGGGCCAATTGTCACCTTACCTGGGGTGGCTACACCCTCTATTATGCCACCATCCTGTAGAAGGGGGCATAGAATTAGCAATGCTTGGAGGTGCCTCCCCAACTTCAAGATGGTGGGGACTGAAAGATGTGCTTCACCTCCCCATCCCCACCTTAGGGGTGGAGTTGGCAGATGTGGGCCCACCACCTATTCTCTTGAGTTTTCCCAAGTTTTTTTCCGCCCAAAGAGGGGGTGTAAAGCAGGGGCTGTCATCTGCTGCAAGCATCAGAGGCTGGGGTTCGCATTACAAAGGCGGAAGGTCTTTGTAACTTCGCTCTTCGAGCCCTCGCCCATCCTGGGGGAGGAGGTGTGACACGTCTGCCCAGGATGAGCATGGTTTCTGGTTCTAGAGAGCAGGGGCTCTCTACCCAGGGATCCATAAACATGTCTGGTGGTGGCTGGCTGCCTATAGCCAATCAGAGACCAGACCAGGCTTCGTAAATTTTCAGGGGGCACCTCTGTGGCGCCCACTGGGCACATGGTACAATACATCCCACACTGCATCGCATCAGTGTGGGTTTATTGAAAGGAGTTGTTTTGTACCAAACACTCCTGTGTTTAGTGAGGACATCACTGTGCTGTGGAACTCTAGTTCTCTAGTTTCTAATCCATGTACTCTCCATGGCTTTCCTGGCACTTACAATATTGAGGAAAGGCCACTAATATTGTAGGGGCATATCTGCTCATGCAGATATGCCCTCATCTGCGGTATAATGCACCCTGCCTTAGAGCTGTGAGGCCTGCTTGAGGGGTGACTTACCTATGCCTTCAGGCAGTGCTGGTTGGAACGGCACCCAGGCAGGGTGCCATGCTGACTGTCGTTTTCCTCCTCACAGGGGCATGCAAGCTGCAAGGGCAGTGGGATAGTCCCAGTGAGGGGGGGTTCCAGGGGACTCTTTCGCTCCCAGGCCCTAGGTACCCAGAGTACCATTTACTAGCGACCTACAGGAGGCAAAAGTACCAATTGGAGATTTGCTTTTAGGGAAAAAGCACTGGCACATGGGATCTGGTTGGCAGGGACCCTGTGCACTACAACTGAAATCACACCAAAAACAAGCAAAAAGAGGTCCTTTATCACACACATGCACCTATATCCCTAGTGCTTCAAGTCTAACCCTATTAATATGTAGCTGCTGTCTTCATTTCTCCAGGTTACTGGGCCAGACAGTCAGGGCAGCTACACCCGCCCCACCCTCTGACACTAGAGTTGCTTAAATGTGCACTCTGACCTGGTCAGGGCACACCAAGGATCCAATCTGGAGACGTACCACTGCATTAAGGACTGCAGGTGCACGGGAGGGGAGTGTTTTAAGACAGATTGGGTATCTAGTTCTGTGCCCATTGGCTTTGCAATTAAAGCACCAAGCCTTCTTGAGATCACAGTTCTTACCCTGGTACCCACCCTTGGTCTGTGTACTTTCTCGGGTCCACCCACCTGAAAAGGTTTTTGGGACCCTTTAGAATACTTGGTTGTCTTTAGACTGTTCACCATCTTTCCCTGGAGGGGTTCCGCAACCCCTTTCTTTTGCTCACCCACACCACGATTTGCCTTGGTTACCCTAGTGTTGACCCAGTGATTAACCTTCTTTGCCAATTCTTGGGGTGAGGCGTGACTTAGGTCCACCAAGTACTGATGCAATTTTCGGAAACACAGTTACTTAGCAGATGCTCTTTCATAAGATTATAAAGCCCATCGCAGTCTTGTGCCTTGTTACCTTTTAACCAGCCACCTAGTGTTCTGACTGAAAAGTCAACAAAATCTACCCAGGTTGGACTCAAGGTTTTGGGAGTTTTCCTGACAGTGTAATCCTCAGTGTGGAGTTCAAAGCCCTCGATCAGGATATCTATCCTTCATAAGGTCATAGGACTCAGCATCGCTCTCTTACAGTGCAAGAGTCTATCCCTGCGCTTCCTGAAAACAGCTCCCAGAGTAGTGTCCCAATACTTATACGGGTTGAGTTTACTCATTTTACAAGCCCTCTCAAATGCTGTAAAACATTTAGTGACATAACCCTCTGCATATTTGGGGACAATCGCTCTGGGGATCTTGGGGTCAAAAGATTAATCTATTTATAATTTTGCTGCCACCAGAGGTGGATCCTAGACCCATCTTAGCCCTTTCCTATGGCCAAGAGTTTGGCCTCAAGGGATATTCTTTTAGCTAATTTTTAAAGCTCAGGATCCTGCTCCTCAAGGTCATCTGGGGTTCTACTAGCAGAACTCCCCGTAGAGGTGCTGCCAGTTTGGGGGGGAAGGGGCAGGACTCCATCACTGGCACCTGCATCCTCTGGGTCATTTGAGTTTCTTTCCATTGCCATGACCATCATACTCAGCAAGTCGAGTCTGGAGATGAGCCTTGGTAGATTTAGTCCCCATGGCAAGGTTCCATGCTGTACAGAGGTCCTTTAGTTGGGTCAATGTAACTTTTTTGAAGGGAGCCAGGTTGAGAGCCTGGTTAGTACCCTCTTTATCAGACACAATATTAGAGTAGTTGGGAACTTTTTAGAAATTTAGGGGGGGGGGGGACCAGAAAAAAACCGGACAAGTTTTAAAAGTCCTAACTAGTAGTTTTCTTTAAACATCCTAAACCGTTTGGACTGGGTGACTTAACAAGGCCCGAACAGTTATTTTAAACAATTTAGAAAAAACAGACTGGGTGACTTAACAAGGCCCGAACAGTTATTTTAAACAATTTAGAAAAAACAGAATTCAATTATACTTTTTTTTAACTAAAGACAATTTATTAACCGAGTTGTACTCCACGCTGCACCACCAATGGAGGAAGCAGGTCCTTTACAGAATATACCAAAAAGACGTAGGTTGTGTAGGGAATCCAAGTACCCCTTAGGAGTGCACAATGGCTTGCTTTAACAATCCCAAGGTGCCTTTTTGTTGGAAGTGTGGTCGAGCAGCCTTAGGCTTATCAAGGAGGAGTGTTTGATATTTGTTGCGTACACAGTCAATAACTGACACTGTCAATAAGGAGATCCACACCAATGTAGAACAAGCATTTGCAATGCAATAGGTCTCACATTTGCGTGAGTTTAAGCTATTGGCACTGTAAATGACAATGCCTTTTATTTATGTGTTTTGAAAACCTGCAAGCGGTGTGTAAACATGTACTTTGTACATATACTCATTGCTTACGAGATGCAAGGCTGGTAGTAAAAGAGGCGCAGTTACTGCCAACCTTGCTTCTTGTAAGCCAGGAGTACAAAGTGTGCACACTGTTTGTAGGTTTTCAAAACAGAGAAATAAAAATAATCATCATTTACAATGCCAATAGCTCAAACTCTCGCAAACGCAAGTCCTATTGCATTGCAAATGCTTGTTCATCATATGTCTGAGCAAATTCCACTAAATTCAGTATGTTTGTAAAATTTGAAGTTATTGGTTTTCAAAATATGGTCACACAGACAAATGTATTTGGTGTTCTAAACCTCTGAATGCAGTAGACAAGTGCTTTGGATGCTTAACACTTACCTATCAAACATTGAAGCTGCTGAACATGACACCAAGGGGTAAAAAGTCCATGCATAAAATTTAAAACAGAAAAGCGGTTTGTGGAAAAAGAAACTAGTAGGCTTACCTGTGCTTAACCACCTCCAATCTGCGCTTAAAAAATACATCAAATTCTGGCAGAGTACACCATGTCAAAACATTCAATGCAACCAAATCGAGGTAGATGCTTTCAAAAACAAACAAAAACAAGCATTTACAATGCAATGGTTTCGCCTTTGGAAAAGTTAGAGCTATTGGCATTGTAAATGACAAAATTTGTATTTATGTGTTGGTTTTTAAAACAGATAAATGGCATTGTCATTTACATTGCCATTCGCTTGATGTCTCACAAATGTGAGACCTATTGTACCCTACGGACGAGCTCAGCAGACAGCAATTACTACCACACACACACACACCCACCCAGAGCCAGCCACACACACACCCAGAGCGCCACACACACACCCCCAGAGCCACACACACACACCCCCAGAGCGCCACACACACACACACCCCCATAGCCACACACACACACCCCCAGAGCCACACACACACACACACCCAGAGCCACACACACACACCCAGAGCCACACACACACACACACACACCCAGAGCCACACACACACACACACCCAGAGCCACACACACACACACACACACACACACACACCCAGAGCCACACACACACACACACACCCAGAGCCACACACACACCCAGAGCCACACACACACACCCCCAGAGCCACACACACACACACACACACACACCCACCCAGAGCCACACACACACCCAGAGCCACACACACACACACACCCAGAGCCACACACACACACACACACACACTCCCAGAGCCACACACACACACACACACCCAGAGCCACACACACACACACCCAGAGCCACACACACACACACACACACCCAGAGCCACACACACACCCCCAGAGCCACACACACACACCCACACACCCCGAGAGCCACACACACACCCCAAGAGCCACACACACACCTCCAGAGCCACACACACACCTCCAGAGCCACACACACACCTCCAGAGCCACACACACACACCCCCCAGAGCCACACACACACACCCCCAGAGACACACACACCCCCAGAGACACACACACCCACCCCCAGAGCCACACACACACCCCCAGAGCCACACAGCCACACAGAGCCACACACACACACACAGAGCCACACACACACACACACAGAGCCACACACACATACACAGAGAGCCACACACACACAGCCACACACAGCCATACACACAGCAACAGAGAGCCACACACACACACAGAGCCTTGCAGCCCCCGCAGTACAGAGCTGGGGGCTCTTTGGATTTAGCTAGTAGTTTAGCCACCTACAGGAGCTCCGCCAGGCCCCCGCTAAAACAGCAAACCCCAAAGACGAGCGTGTTTGGGGCATGTGGCGTCCCAGGTGCCCGCCTGCAATCGGCGCCCAGGGCACCCGGGCCAAGGGGTCAAGCAAGGGCCAGAAAACATAGCCATCACTGAATTGTATAGATTGTTTTTTTGTTGTTTTTTTTGCAATACAACACCAGTGATTCAAGTGGAAAATGGTAATTATAAAAGGCTTCATGCTAATTATTTAATCCCACATGTGCAAGCCAGGTAGTGGTACAATGCAAATGAGTGCCGGCCCAATTGCTCTGTCAGTGTGTTGCTGGCGGAAGTAACACGCATTGAAATGTGAAGATCGGAGCCCAGGACACCTAGCCTGAGCGTGAACAATAGGGGGCGAGGTTCAAGAGTTGCAACCTTGACCCGCGCGCTGGCACCAAATGCCGCACGGAGTTTTAATGGTGAATACCGGTGCCGCAAGAGGCCCCCCGCAGCTTGAGGACACATTGCGCATCACCAGTCAGTGTCGCTGCAGGGGGGAGAAGGAGAGCCACGTGCTCGCCACCCTCCCCCTCACATGCCCCACTCGCCCTCCAACCCAGCACAACTCCCAGGTGGTGGCGGCGTCTTGGAGGGGCCGAGCCAGTAATGCTGCACCACCCCTCCCGCTACATGCTGTGTATGAGCAGCGGCGTGGACAGGCACCGCTCATAGGGCCTCGCTGATCTGGTGCGTGTCACCTGTGCGATTGTAGGGGACATGTTGGGTTAATTTAAGATTGAATTACCATGGCCTGTCAAAATTCAACAAAATGTAACATTGGCTCGTACGGGGATCGAACCCGAGACGTGTGTGTAATCGGCACCAAGCTCCAACCAACAGAGCTAACCGGCCTCGAGTACAGGCCGGCACTGTCGGGAAACTTTTCCACCCCCTCCTTGAGCAGCTGCTCTGAACGGGCGCTCTAGAAACATAGTGCCTCAGTCTGCTTCTGTCACCAAAGCTCGCTGTTTCCCATCCGCCTTGAGCCAATAGAAGGCCCAGCGGTCACTCTACGGACTATGTTTGGGACCCCGCTGCCGCGACTCCGAGCTGCACTGTGTGTGTGCAGACTGACGAGCGCCTGGCCTCTGAAGAAACACCCAAACCACTTCATTATCGCTGGCAGGCGAGGTGTGGTTACTCCCTGTGCACGGCTAGAGAAATACATGCCGACACCTACTATGGAGACAGTCTTTCCCACATGTGATATGCTTTAGTCACCTTGCAAGCAAAAGATAACAGGGGATGGGCCATTTGTAGCAAACTTGGACATCACATCAGTAGGGACACTATCCCGTCGCAGCATTGCTCGATAGCAGTGAAAACAAAGCAAATTCTTCGATAAAACCTGATGCAAGACAATCATTCAGCTGCAGGGATCTAGCCTAGTGGCAACTTCAAATATATCAGGTAATGTGTAGGATACATGGAAATATATGTTCTTCCTGGATGATTTGGAGTCACCTCCCAAAAACAAGCAACGGAGAGTGAAAGGGGAGGGGGGCGGGAACGGGCACACGAGGAGGGGGGCGGAACGGACACACGGGGAGGGGGGCGGAACGGACAGCGGGAGGGGGAGTCGGGAACGGGATAAATATTAACAAGCACTCACCTGGGCTTCCTCCGGCAGCCGTGGTCGGCACGGAATGACAAAAACAAACCCAGACAAAAAAAAAAACGAAACTCCGCCCACCGCCGCGATGACGACATCGCAGAGGCGGAGAGCGAAAAAATCGCGGGAACGCCCCCGAATCTGGTCCGGCCTTGACGGACAGATCCGGCTCCCAATGGCTAGCCTCCATTTATGGAGCTAGCCAATGGGAGCCGGGGGACGTTCCTGAAGCACATATTGTAAACAATAGATTTCGCCTGCGCCGAAAAGCTGCGCAGAGCGCAGCCTTCGGCAGGCGAAACCTAAAAAGCGGTATGGGAAACAAACAAGTGTGTTTTTAAGTTAGCGATGTGGTGTAGGTTACAGAGCTGCCGACCATGTGCTTGGGGAACCAGGTTTGAGTCTTGCCGTTGGCTCTACCAAAAACATGGCAATCATAATAAATAAAATGAAACTCTTAACAAATCAATTCAAAAAACAATGGCAATTCAAAACCAAACAGAAATTGAGACAAATGGTGCCGGAGAAATTCATAGAAAACAAGGTGGCCATGATGTAAACAGAACACGGAGGGGGAAGTGCACCAAGTGGCACCTTTGGAACGCGTCTGATGAGTAGGAAACCAAGAAATGCAAATGCCAAGTCTGTTAGGTGGGAAGTGAAAAGTCAACCAAAACAATAAGCGGCTGCAACTGCTGAAGCTGGTGTCCTGTGAGTGCTGTGTACATTAATTAAGCAAATAGTTCTACCAACTGCTAATGAAATATACAGAATAAGGACACATGTAAGAGGGGCTGTCCTTATGGGAGGCAACATGTACTAAGGAGGGACAACCAAGCCTATTGACGAATCAAAAGTCATAATTTACAAAGGCCGGAAAGAGGAGCCAATTGTAAAGATGGGCGGTATATGGGTGAAGCTCAATCCCCATATACTGAAAACAGCATATCTTGAAAAGACAGCGCAAGCGCTGCCTAGGTGAGACCCAAAAATAACACTTATTTTTATATCATGTTAAGCACCAAGAACGTTGTTATTGGGCAAGTACTTTTACACGTGCATGATCTGTAATGCAGTAATGTTCTCCTATGGGGAAAAACACATTCTGCATTCAGGTACTTAGCAGAGACTTACAGGACCAATATTCTGGAGTGAAATACGGGGCAAGGTCCAAGGCAGCACCAACAGGTCACCTCCGGAGGCTCTGGGATGTCTGGGTACAGAGGTGCTTTTTGGCATCGGGTGTCCCGTTGGTTCCAATGGGAAACAGTCCTGAGAAAAAGGGGCTGCAATTAGGGACTAGGGGGCCAGTCCGGCTGAACCTACAGCAGGGCTCAGGTCTCACGATGCTCGGGCACATAGTGAGCAGCTTCAGTTCACTTCTACTCAGGGTGTGGGGCTCTGGTGCAGTGGTGTTTTGAAGCATCAGGTTTTCACTGGAGGAGATACCCACGATAGAGGATGCCTGCACGAACAAGATGCAGGCGGCGACTGGGAGTCCAGTCTGGGAAAACCCAAGGTGGGGTTTGACTCCAGAGGGTCTCAGGACCTCGCTGGCAATGTTGGCCCACATTGACTCTGGCTGTGCGCCCGGGTGCAGTGGTGCTTTCTGGTGTTGGGTTTTCGGAGATCCAGAGTCCAAGAGGTTCTTCTTTGGTGCTTTCAGGTTAGCAGCTTCGCTACTCCTTTGGCGATCTTGCTTGTTTCTGGAGGGGCTGGCAGTCCTCCCAGGCTTATGGAGGCAGAGCCACCATCTTTGGTGCAATTGTCGGGGACAGGAGACAGGTATCATGGGTGGGGCCAAGTCAGTTGCTGCTCCTCAGTTCTTGCTTTTCGCGGCTCTTCACTATCCTTCTTAGGTCGGTAGAATATGCTTTCCTGGTGCCAGGGGCTCCCCTGAATACTAAATTTAGGGGAGTGAAGGGTGGTAGCCAATAAGCTACTTACCCTTGGGGTCACTACATCCCCTATATAAACACTTCCTGTGGGAAAGGAGGCATAAGACAGTCCCAGAGTTCCTATTACTGCCATCACCAAGATGGCAACATTTTCTTAAAGGGGGGCACACCAGGCAATTCACCTGAGTGGTGTGAGTGGCATGGTAGTGCACCACACCTCAATGTATTATCTAATTTCCAGACGATCCTGGTGCCAAATGGGCCCAAGGCAGGGAGTTGGCATTTCCTCTGTCCGGGAGGCATAATCACAAATCAAGGGTGGCAGAGGCCTTTGAAGTCTCCTGTCTTGATGTGTTGATTAGTGAGTCATCCTGCTCATAGAAGGGGACAACACCTCTGGACAGAGCAGGCATAGTTTCTGCCCTCAGAGTGTGTAGGCCCTCATCTGCAGGGGTCAGACACCTATCTGTGGTGGCAGACTGCTCCACACCAGTCATCCAGCACACTAGAGGCTGGTATTTTGTTCAGGGGGCACCTGTAAGGTGCCCTCTGGGGGAATGCATTAATAAATCAATCACTGGAATCAGTGTGTGTTTATTAATACAAGGTATTTGATACCAAACACCATAGATTTCAGTGAAGCGCCATCATGTAGGCAGGGGAACTCGTTACCAGAGTCCAGCACATGTACTTAAATGGCTTCCCTGGTCACTTGTAATATCTACGAATTGAATGACATCACAGGGGCCTATCTGCTCATGCAGATATGTCCACAAATTTAGTTTAGTGCACCCTGTATTAGGGCTTTAAAACCTGCTATAGGGGTGGCTTACCTATCCTACATGATGTGTCTGCATGCATGGCAAACAGGGTGCCATGTTGTGTTTTCACTTATCTGCACCATGACACACAGCCTGCAATGGCTATCTGAATGAGCTAGGTGAGGGGTCTTAGGTTGGCACAAGACATGCTGCAGCCCTTATGGACCCTCTTTAGCACCCATGCCAAAGTACTCGTAGTACCATTTACTAGAGGCTTACAGGGGTGCTAAATGTATTGCCAATTGAGGGAATAATTGTACAGTTTAGGGAAAGAAACTAGGCCCCTGGATAGCAGGAACCCAATACACTTCTGTCAAAACTGCATCAGACACCAAGCAAAAGGTGGGGGGTGACCATGTCAAAAAGGAGCACTTTTCTACATTTATCCATTTCTCAATTAAAACTCCCATGGAAATCAAACCTTCCACAAACTATAGTACAACCACACATTTCAGTCCATACAAGACATTTGACATAAATCAATCCAATAACCCCTTTACGCCTACCAATGCTTGAACCTAGAAATGTCAGTTAAACAGTTCCACCAATAGTTATCAGGAGGCTCAGACTTGGTGATCAACATCCACAATGGCACCGCAGGTTGCGTGTTCTGGTGCAGACCAAACTGAAGAGTTGACATAGCACCCATCCCTCGGTGCCATGACCACCAACACTGTGTGTGGCATGAGTAAGTCATCCCTCTAGCAGGGCTTAAACCCTAAAGGCGGGGTGCACCATACCACCGGTGAGGGCACAGCTGCAAGAGCAATATGCCCCTACAGTGTATGTGCCATTCACAGACATTCGAAGTGCAGTGAAGCCATTTTGAATGCATCGGCTAGGAGTTTGTCAAAACGAACTACACAGCTCCATGATAGCTTTACTGAAGTCTGGGATCAAACTTCCGAGCTCATTAAACCCACACTGATGCTAGTGTTGGATTTAATGAAAAATGCACTCAGATGGCATCTTAGAGATGCCTCCTGCAAAATGACCAACTCTGGTGTGGTTCCTGACTGGCTATCAGCCATCTGCCACCCCCAGACAAGTTTCTGGACCACTGGGTAGAGTGCCATCTGCTCTCGGTCTGGAAACAAAGCACATCCTGGGCAGAGGTGTCATACCTCCTCCCCCAAGATGGGCAGGGTCCCCGAAGGGGAGCTTCAATGGCTTGCCGCCTTTGTTAGCTACCCCCAGCCTTTTGCTGCTAGCAGCAACTGGCTCCCACCGGTTCTGACCCCCCCTTTTAGGTCTCGTCTATTCCATCCCGAAGGGATGGTAGGCGAGATTTATAGTTAGCTGCTTTCAAAAGTCTACCCACTGCGGATCGCGTACAGTTCATGTGAGGCAGGCGCGTGCACAGGAATTCGCTCCCCCTACCCCTCCCACAAAGCAAGACAAGTCATGAACATCAAAGCGACCGGACGCTTTGATTCCATTTGCCACCAGCCACTTCATACGCTCCGCAGGTCATAAACAGGACCATCTGCTCGTGAATGCTGGCATGATTGCCCAGCCCCCTCCCAGCGCTGCCTTTCCTCTGCTCAGCTTCCACCGGTGCCCGACATCACACCCCAGTTCAAATTGTTTTCTCTGCCTTTCGCAATGCCTCTTACTTTCTCACTCCCCGTTCTTTCGCTGTCTGTTGTTGCATCCTCTGTCTCCCGCAAGTTCTCTCTTTCTCACACTGTCTGCTTCGCTCTTTCTGTCCCGTCACTTTCTTCATTTTGTTTGTTTCTCTTGCGCTCCTCTTTTTTCTGTCTTTCTCTATGTCTCTCGCTCATACACTCTCAGGCTGTCTCTGCCGTTCTCCTTCCGTCTCCCTCTCAACTGGACAAAGCTGTGCTAGAACCAGTGCAGCCTTGCAAGATATCTGAATGACTAATGTCCTCCCTGCAGAGAAGTATGCGATACATGAAAGTCAGAAAATTAACTCCAAGCAGATCTGCTCAGGATATTATCCTCCCGAGAGGTAAAGGGGTGGTGTTGGAGAGTTACAGCACATTGAGTCGTCGTTAAAAACCACACTCTGCCATGATACCAATGCGACATCTCAGCAACCAATGAGGGTGAACGCTTCTCCTATCTACCTATCCAGTCAGTCACATTCTTGGCTCCTCGCAGTGCCGACTCGGCCCTTAAGCCTTCTAAGGTCTATAAAATAAACACTCTTAATTCTGATACTGTGCAACACTGCCTCTATCTGTGCATGGGTGCGTTATTTGGTAAGTTGGCTTTACGTGTCTTTGTAAAAGTGTCTGTATGTGATTGTATAGAAGCGTATATCTAATTTTATATGCCGGCTGTCCCCGCCCTGTCACTTTACCTCACAGCTTGACGGCTGCGAATCATGCTCCCAGTTCAGACTGCCCCTGCTACATCACCACTTCCCCCACTGCTGCTGGTGATGCCCCCCCCCCCTTTACGCTCAAAGACCGTTAAAAAACATTAACATTGACATAGACAATAGCTCTCGCATTGTAGGGTGACCAGAATTATCCCTGCTTTCGAAAACATAATTCACCACCCACCGTTTTCAGTTAACCCTCTTTAATAATAGGGCCAGGGGTTACATTTCCCGAAATCTGCATGACAGATCGTGAAAAATCTGGGACTGCCCCCGGCAAACCCCGGACGCTTGTCACCCTGTTGCATTGCCAGACCTATTGGCTTCAGGACTATTCAGTCCTCAGGAGCGCTGCAAGCTGCTTTAAGAGTGCGGCACTTTCGGCACAGGTCAGACCTGGTCATTTGTTGGTGCAAAGGCCTCTAGTTGTTGCAGCGAGAGTGGTAGAAGTTGGCCACTCCAGTGAAAGAAGTGGGTGACATCGGCCCTAGATACTTTTTTTCTTTACAAATTAGTCATTACTGGCGGACACAATTTACCCATAGGAAGTACCTGTCCCCATAATTATTTTCTGTAGAGTAAAACTTTATTTGGGACCTTCACGCGCACCTTCTAAAAACCGGTGCAGGCTTCTTGTTTACGGTGTCCCTGGGCCCTTTTCCTCCCCGTAATATGTAACCAGAAGTTTGTGGGTTGTGAAAAACTGCTGGCCTTATCCAACTGAAAGGCCGCGGGCTCCGGGCCACATGTATGCCCTACATGAAACCTAACTTACTTGTTTCAGACCCTCTGTAACGCGAGGTTGCAAGGTAGGTGTAAGGAATGGTTCAGACCCAGGGTACGTCACGCTATCTGGCTCCCGCCCTCACTATCTAGCTACCGCCCTCACTATCTAGCTACCGCCCTCACTCTCTAGCTACCGCCCTCACTCTCTAGCTACCGCCCTCACTCTCTAGCTACCGCCCTCACTCTCTAGCGACCGCCCTCACTCTCTAGCGACCGCCCTCACTCTCTAGCGACCGCCCTCACTCTCTAGCGACCGCCCTCACTCTCTAGCGACCGCCCTCACTCTCTATCGCACTCCCCCTATCTATCGCACTCCCCCTATCTATCGCACTCCCCCTATCTATCGCACTCCCCCTATCTATCGCACTCCCCCTATCTATCGCACTCCCCCTATCTATCGCACTCACTATCGGATCACCACAGCATCACTCAGCACCACCACAGCATCACTCAGGGGCATCACAACATCATTATGCGCTAACAAAGCATCACTGAACGCCACAGCATCACTCGTCGCCACCACAACATCACTCAGTGCCACCACAGCATCAATCTGTGCTACCATTCAACAACAACTGGTTCAAATATGTTCTCTCAATGTTTCACGCTTTAATACAAATGTCACAAAAAGATGTTAATATTTCAATTCTGTTCTTGGATTTTCGTCACAAAATACATCTTCACAAAAGTTATTTACAAAAGTTTAAGCAATTGCCTTTATAAATTACAATAACTAATTTAAGTATTAATTATTTAAAAAAGTTAAAGCCATTTTTATTTGTAATATCAATACATCTAAGTTGCGTAAATGCAAAACATGTTGCATTACAAATGCTATAGGTGTCACATTTGCAAAAGTTAACAGTATTGGCGTTGTAA